>NC_139004.1:30526892-31726892 GCF_964374135.1 Grampus griseus | reverse complement strand
AGGAGAGACATTCATAACTCTCAACTCTTGTTTCCTCATTTCTCCCAAAAATATTTTACATTTCTTCCCCCTAAACGCCAGGTTTTGGGGATCTCATAGCATCTCTTAATGTACTTTTTTTTTTTTTTTTTTGCAGTACGCAGGCCTCTCACTGTTGTGGCCTCTCCCGTCGCGGAGCACAGGCTCCGGATGCGCAGGCTCAGTGGCCATGGCTCACGGGCCTAGCCACTTCACGGCATGTGGGATCTTCCCGGACCGGGGCACGAACCCGTGTCCCCTGCATCAGCAGGTGGACTCTCAACCAGTGCGCCACCAGGGAAGCCCTCTTAATGTACTTTTAAGACAGCTTCATGACAAACTTTTGATTTTGTATTCTCAAAATAGCAAAGGAGCTTCCTATCTGCAAATAGCAGAACATTTCCCTATATCTGGAAGCATGCAATAATCTGTTTTTCTCTACAATAGAAAAAATTCAATGTGAGGGCTTTCAAGGCTTCAAATTTCTTGCAATGTTCTAACTTGACACTCTCCTTCATACTTTGGAGGGAGGACAATGTCTGCTTCTCCATGCACTGCTTATCTCGAAATTTCAGATTCTTCCTAAAGTGCCATCTCTTCCAGACAGGATTTGCACAAAAACCAGCACAGACGTCTCTCCCAGGCTAATGCCCTCCCAGAGGCCAGTGTGCAGAGCTGCTGTCTGTTTGGCACCCCACCTTCCACTCTGGCTGCATCTGCTGATTCCTGAGGCTGGGCCTGGGCTTCCAGCAGGGATGGGTAGGCCAGCTGCCCTGCCAGGGCCTCGAGCCCGTATTTCCTGTAGACATGGCAGTTGAGTAGGTCCCTGAGAGCGCTGTCATCGAGTCGCTGTGGCAGAGCCAGCAGCAGGTCCTGGGCCAACTCCATGGGCACGGCCAGCTCGGCCAGGATCTCGTCATCCAGAATCTGTCATCGGGGAGAAGCTCTCACTGCAGGCGGCTCTGCCGGTGCAGAGGCTCCAGAGGCACTTGCCAGGGGAAAGGAGTTCTGCATACACCTTCTCCATCCCCAGTCTCTCATGGGGGCGCCTCCCGAACAGCTCGCCAACATCTCCGAACATCCTAGACCCCTCCCCTGCAGCCCTTATGCTATCACCCTCCACTTCCCATCCCGAGTCTTCCAAATGCTCTGTCACAGTCCAGCCCTCCAACCTCTGTGTGTCTCTGGGCAGCTCTACCTCCCCATCAAGGTTCTCCTGGAGGATCTGGAGAACCTCCTGATGGTCGGGTCCATCCAGCTTCTTGATGAAGAAGAGGAGCTCCCACCACTCGGCCTGGCTCAGGTGTTCACTCTCCTCAGCGTCCTCATCCTCAGGCAGCACGCAGGGCACGGCGTAGAGCTCTGCCATGGGCTTCCACCGCCAGGAGGGCAGGGCTGTGGAAATGAGAGGGGCACAGGGACGTCACTGCCCGCCCAGCCAGACCGCCGCTCCTCTGCATAGAGTTGATCCCTGCTTCCCCTCTGGGCTCACCTACACCCACAGCTCCACTGACCGCTGCCCCCTGGTACTCATCAGCCTCAACCACGTCTTCGATGTCTTCTTCAAAGCCCAGAATCTCCAGCATGTGCCAGTGTACCCAATAGGTGCGGCCTGTTGACTCCCACAACACCTGGGGGATATGGGAAAAAAGAGAGGGAAGGGGAAGAGAGCTCACCTAATGACTGGCTGTGGCCCGATGATGGGGACACACAGCCCTCACAGCCCTCAGGGTGACCACCTGGCCAGGTGTGGAAAAACCTCTAAAGAGCAAAACCTGTGGTATATGGAGAACACGTACACGCACGCAAAGGATGCCTTCCCCAAACGGGAACAGGCTCTCTCCCCTCACCTATCCTTGGTGGCTTATGCCCCACACTTCCTCCTGGCCTTAACCACACTGTCTTCCTGAACTTGACCTTTGGGATGGTCTTGCTGTATCAGTCTTCTTCCTGGGAGTGAGTCCTCCTGACCTCAGAGTCTCCTAAAGGCAGATTTTCTCAGCCCTCCAAACGGCTCCCCTCTCAACTGCTGACCCCCTTTTACCATACCCAGCTTACTGAGGGTTTTCGCTTTGAGTGGCCCGCCAGAGGCCCCAGCTTGAAGCCCCAGCTATGCCCCACCCAAGACAGACCCCCAACGGTGGCCCGCCACCGCGCTCTGCTCACCTGCACAGGGGGCACGCCACTGTTGCTCTGCCGGAACTCGCCCTCGTCCCCAGCACTGATCTCCTCGTAATCGTCCAGCATCCGCACTCGCATGCCCGGCTGCAGCGCGTCCCGCACGTACAAGGCATAGGTATTGCCACTTGCGAACTCAGAGCGAGGGCGAAACCGCCTTGACCTCCTAAGGGAGGGCAGGGCCTGGGCAGGTGGGTGCCCCGGGCCTGCATCTGCCAGCTGGGGCTGGAAGATGGAACAGGAGGGCCGTGCCGAGGGCCCCTGTCTGCTCGAGGCCCAGTCCCAGCGCATGGCCTGTACCAGCTCCGAGATCAGGGTGCCCATGGCCATGCTGAACTCCAGCTCCAGCCGACCCCTCTCCCCACTCAACTCCTCGGGAGTGGAGCTCTGGGCTCCTGGTTCCACAGCACTGTCATTCAACTGATCCAGGAGGGAGGTGACGTGCAAATAGCGCTTCACCAGGGAGAAGAGCAGCCTTCCTGGGACCTGTAGGACACAATCTTTGGCCTATGTCCCCCTTGCTCCAGCTTTAGTGCCTCTTTCCACACTGTCCTCTGTGGACAGGTGCAAAGGCCTGATCCCTAGATTTTGTCCACAGCCACCTCCCAACACTCCACACAGAATACCTGTGGCAGCTGAATGCCCTCGAAAGACATGGGATGTTCAGAGAGCGTGGCCTGTGCAAACAGTGCCAGCAGAGCACAGCGGCTGTCAAAATCCAGGTGTTTCTCAATGGCCTCCTGCTGGCTCAGTGACAGAAGGATCTGGGTCCGGGTCCCTGTAACCCACAACCCAATCAGTAACAGCTCCCTAACCTTGCCCTTCCCAGGCATCTCTCTTAGACGCTCTACTCTCTCACTCCTTCTGCTGCCACACACTAAGAATGACATGATTTGCTGATTTGCTTCAAAAGCCAAAACTTACTATCTTATCCTATCCTATTACTGTCTCATATGCAATAATCTAATAGTCCAAACTCTTCCTCTGCATAGAAAGACAGTTAATAGGAAGTTCTTGAGGATTCAGTCTCCCCTTTCTGCCGAGATGCCCACACTCACCATCCCACCTCCTTTTCTTCCAATCCTAAGACAAGGGCAACAGAATCATTTACGTACGGATGAGATCAGAGGCTTCTGTCACAGGGACCTGTGAGACGCTAAGCTGACCCAGTCCCTGTCCTGCTCCCCTTTCCTCCCCACACTGCCCCTCACCAGCATCATGGGAAGCCAGGGCTTGTATCATCCGGCCTGCGCTCCAGCGAATTTGATAATCGGGACTACTGAGCATGTGCATGAGCAAGTCCAGGACCCTTGGGTCTTTGAAGACGCCCGTGAGGGGCTCAATGCTGGCGTAGGCGCTGAGCACATGGACAGTGTGAAGCAGAGGGGCGGGAGGAATGGTGCCCTCACATTCCTCCAGCTGCCGAAGGGCCCTCTGAATCAGAGACTTCACATCGGTTTCCATCTCCCCCAGCACAGATTTGTCCAGGGCTCCAGCCTCCCCTGCTGTCTCCTGGGAGGGCCCGATGACCTGGCCATCTTCGCCCAGCATCTTGTGGCAGTTGGCATAGATCTCGTCATTGGACATCCATAGCAGGATGTGCTCAGCCTTGCAGTCCACTTGGTTAGAACCCCCTTCCCCGTCATCCCCACGCCGGAGGATGAGCCAGCGGATCTGGTACTCAGGGTGCCCATCATGGCCCACTCGCTGGCGTATCAGCTCATCAGGATAGGCATGCAAGCCGGGCCCCAAGGGCACCCTGAATTCCCTGTAGCGGAGTTCCCCCACCATCCTGGCACCTGGCAACACAAGGAAAAGAGAATAGGCAAGCTAGAGTGAGAGAGGAGGTCAGAAAATCAAGGACACCCAGAAGTTGGGACAGCAAATGTGGCAACAGCTGTCGGGCTGGGTGGGGTAAAGTAGGGCCCAGGAGTTGCCTGCTGCATGCTGGGTGGGGCCAGGCCTACGCAGAGGAACACTGGGGTGTTTGTTCTGAAAGAACTCAAAATTTGGGGGCTAAAAGGAGGCTCCAAGGCCCTGCATGCAGCATGGAGCGAGTTGGTTTGGAGCAGAGGAAAGGGGACAGTGGAGGCAGGGCAGCCTTAGAATTAAAGTGAATCCCAGGGCCCTGGGACAGGCGCTAGCAGACCTGAGAAGGGGGTATGCGAAGCCCAGAGGGGTGGGTGTGTTTTGGGGAGTTGGGGATCGAGACCCCGAGTGACTATGGGAAGGGGTGCTAGCTCCAATGACTGAAGCATCGGAGAGTGAGTCTGCAGGGGCAAAAGACCCAGAGACCTGGTGGTGGAGTGAGGGTGCAGGGCGCGACGGGCTGGGAGAAGGGGCTGCTGGTAGGCTGGAGGCGCCCAAGATTGGAGGCGCTTAAGCAGCAAGGCCAGTGGGGGCGACGTGAGGCCCCGAACAGGGTGCACAGGAGACCCGATGGGTGAGGGGCGCGAGGCTTGTAGGACCGGGTCGAAGACAGGAGAAGCCAGGGGCGCGCGGCAAGGTGCGGGGGAGGGGGCTAGGCCAGATAAACAAGAATCCCGAGGCGCGGCGGAATCGGGGGCGCGAGGCCCGGTGGGCGAGTGGGCGGAGGAAAACCCGGACTCGGGGCGGGGGGCCGCGGCGGGGCTGTGGCCACCTCAGAAGTCGATGGGGGTCCCGGCGTGAGGCCTGTCCTTCGCCGAGCTAAGGACGCGGCGCAGACTATGGCGGCAGCGCTGGCGGAGATTTGGGCCCCGCCTGGGCCCCCCGAAGGGGTCGAGGCGTAGAGGCGGGAGGGGGCGTGTTTCCGCAGGCCAGGCGGCCGCAGGGGGCGTGGCGCGCGGGATCGAACGCCCTGGGGGCGTGGCGCCGTCAGCTCCCGGCCTCCGCGCAGGTCTGCGGCCTCCGGGGCCTGGCAGGGCGGGGCCTGTCCCCAACCAGCGGCGCCGCCCGCCTAGCTCTGGGGGCCCGTCGCCCGCCCGCCCGGAGCCGCCGCTCATTTCCGCCAGGCCCAGCGGAAAGCTAGGGGCCCTGGGAGAGCGCTGGGGCGGAGCCGCCGGTGCCACCTCGGCGACGCGCGGCACCTCCTCCTCCGCCCTTTCCGTCTCCCTCCTCCTGGCACCGGAAGCGCCTTCCCCGCTTCCCAAAGTCAGAATTGGGAAAGACTTTGGAGGTGATTTATTCCCCCCTCCTCCATTACATATAAAGGCACGGAGCAAGGTGGGCCGGGGGCACTGGAAATGAGAGAGGAACGGCCCGTTTTTGCCCCATACTTTGCTTTCCTTTCTCCTACCGCCAACGGTTGTTTGCTTCTGTCCCCGCGGCCCCCCCCCATCCAGTATGTACCTCCTCCCTCCCACAAAAACCAGAAACAGATAAAAATGGGGGCCATTTTATTAGAGTCCAGGGATATCAGCTTTGGGCAGCAGCTGAGGGCAGCTTCACGTAACTCTTCATGGGGGGCAGTGGCCGGATCTTTCGGCCAGCCCAGCCCCCCTTGCGGTGCCATCGCCCACTGTTGGGCCTCTTTCCCAGCCAGCGGTTCCGCCCAGCTTTGCCGATGACCCGTTTGTTATGATCAACGTTGGATACTCGGCCCACTGTTGCTATGCACGTTTCCAGCACCTGACAGAGAAAGCAGATGGAGGGGAATGCACCGTGGGGGGAAAGAGCCTGACATTGTTGAGGGCATGGACTCTTGGGAGACTTCTTACACTTAAGGAGAGAAAGGAGAGGAGAGGGGGAAAGCACAACATAATTGAACCTGAGTGCAAGTCCTACAGTAGTTGAAAACAGAAGGCACTGTTCCCTACTCCATCATGGTGCCAGCCTGACAAGGCACGCCTAGTCACATGGCAGAAAAGGACAGACCCAGCTCGAGGCAGTTCTCAACATAAAACACCTGGGAGCTATCCTGGACAGGTTAGGTACATTCCAAAAATTCCTCCCTCGCTGATCCCTCCCACCTGCACCCCACACACACCTGCATCTGCCTCTTAGAGGGCAGCTGGATGATGGCTGTCCCATTCACCTTCCGTAGCAGCACACCACAGGTCCCTGGGAAAGGGAGAAACAGCTTTGCAACCCTCCACAGAGCAGGAGGTGGGGGGCAGATTTCCAAGGGGCCACACCCCACACACTCTGAGGAGGAGAAACACTGAAGCAGGATGCATGTAAGGTTTTAGGTCAAAACACAAGCACCTCTTCAGCCTTGTTTTTCCTTCTTTTTCTCTGCCATTGGACCAGATGTGGGCCCATGGGTTCAGAGAGTTGCAACCGCAGGTACCCCTTGGCCTTCCAAACTGTAAGATCCCAAGCAGCTCCTTTCTTCATACCTGCGGCTCGGATATACTGGGCCCCCCGGCCTGGCTCACTCTCCACATTGTTGATGAGGGTCCCCACTGGCAAGGCCCCAAGAGGGTGTGCATCCCCTTCCCGAGCAGCAACTAAAAGACAGAATTTCATCAGCACCAGAACCCTTGCAGCCTCCCAGGCCACACACATCTGGCAGCCATCTCTCACCTGCCATTCGGCCTATGTGGTCAGAGTTCAGGATTGTATCTCCAGCTTGCATGTTTTCTGTGGCAATGATCCAGCGTTTCCGGTTGCCCCCAGCAACCAGAGCTATGTCTGATGACCTGTTCAGAGTGAGGCACAGGTAAGCAGACCATCTAGGCAGCCTCACATCTCCTGAAAAGCCACAGAGCAGTCATTCAGCCATACCACCACCTCACATCCCAAACTTGCCTACAGGGATCATAGCGGACAGTGATGACCTTCTCCTCAAAGGGTCCTGGCTTGGATTGCTGCTCAGGCCGGAACCGCAGAAAGTCAATCATTCGATAACGTTGCTTGTGGCCCCCACCAATACCGTGCACTTGGATTCGGCCTGTGGTCAGGACAGTGCAGGGACATGACCCCAGTCAGACGAGTCAGTTCCCAGCATTGGGAACAGACCCATCCTAGGCAGAGAGCAGCGCTCCCCAACATTATGACACAAGCAGAAAATGATAAAAATTTGCACAGCACAATGGGGTCAGGGTGAACACCTACATGGAGCTTGGTAAAAACATAATTATGATATTGAAATTGTATAAAACATCCAGATAAAATCTCTACAAATTACTGAATTCAGTAAGTTTACTGAGAGCCATGTAACTCGTGTTCAATTTCAACTATTGTCAATTTTTGAAGGGTGTGAAGAGAAATGTCATATAACTTCCTGAGTATGTCCAGTTTTCTTCAACTACCTACATTATCTTTAGAAGCACAGACCACTTGTTTATTGCTTTGTATTCTACTCTCTCACTCTTACACACATACTACATGCAGAAGGAGTCCAATAAATGCTTTTTAATTACATTCCTCTGCCTGTATCAAAATACAGCCCTAGGATCCTGCCATGTTTTTGCCCTTTACTGCTGAAATCTTCGTGTCCTTGCTCCCACCTGTGTGGTTTCGGCCCCCAGACTTCCTCATCTTCACTGGCATAACGGTATACTTGGTACGACTCTTCCAGGACACAAACTTAGCACTAAGGGCCACAGAGGTAAGGACTGGGCGGCAGGGAAGCAACATCGAGGGAGAGGGCAGCGGAAGGAGGACATTGTTTGTCACCTAGAGATAAACAGAAATCTCTTTCACTTGAAAGCTAATTGAAGGAAAAGCTTCAGAGAACCAAGGGAGAGGGCACAAAGTTTAGCTTGTAGCCTCCTTCCTCCTGGAAGTCCCAGACCAGCTATCCAAAAACTCCACCCATCACAGCTTGCACAAATACCAGTTCGGAATGTTCATCTAGGTGTATGTGTGTTGATTACCTCTCCTCATCTGATCCTCTCACCTCTCAAGTATTTCTTCAATGGAATGTTCTCCCCTTGGTGCATCTTCTTCCAAATTTGGCTCAAAACTCTTCTTCTCTAAGAAACTTTTCCTTCCCTAAACAACTCCCTTCTCCAGGGCTGGTAACTTCCATACACCCATGTACCACCATTGGCATCAATCCCTTCTGCCCATTTTGCTGCATATTTCTGAGAGTTTTTCAGATATGAATGGAGGGGAGAGATCATTTATGTCTTGTTCCCTGCTGAATTCCCAGGCTGGTTTGGTTTTGAATTTTAAGTATGCATCTGCCAAACTCTACCATAAGTCTGAAAGGTCCGGGGAGGTAAGACTTAACTTCTCTTTTCTGTAACTCACCAGTCGCCCGCTAGGAACCTTGAGATATCTTCATGTTAGGCTCCTATTCTTGGTATCTTGCCCTGCATTCTCTAATCTCAGTAGTAACTCATCCTTAATGGTTATAATAATGGTTAAGGAGCCTAGGCTTTGAAGCCAGATTACCTAGCTCCAATGGTTGGTGTATGACCTTCGACTACTTATGTTTTCTCATATGTAAAATGGGAATACAATAACTAATTTGTAAAGTGATTGAAAGGAATTCATTTATTTAAAACGTCTATTACTTATGCTTGGCTTATGAGAGACAATAAATGTTAATTATTATTGAAACCTGTACATTTGTCTGTAAAGCACTTTCACCTCCAGTATCTTGTCTGAGGAATCCAGGGACCCTGTGAGATAGCAACACTTACAGAGGAGAAAGCTGAGGTTGAGAGTGACTTATCCAAGGTCACAGGCCGGCGTGACTCCTAACCAGACTCGCATCCCCCACCTCGCTTCTCCTGGAGCCCCCTCTCCGGCTGCCCGAACGGAAACAGCCACATTCCCGGGTAAGGTGGATTACCTGGGTGGCCAGGAGCAGGCTTGGGCCGGGGACGGCGGCAATCCGGGGCGTCAGGCTCAGAGAGCCAAGAGCGCGGGTCAGTGCCCGCAGGGCCATGAGTTGGGCCAGGCTCGGCTGGGCTCAGCACGCCACCATTACCTGTAGCCAGGCCGTCTGGTGCTACTGGATGACTCTAACAGGTCCCCGTTCTGTCGCTCCTTAATGACGTAAAAAGAGGCAGTCAGAGAACCCGAGACAAAGCTGGACACACACCTCTTACGCTCCCTGCTCGCGGTAGAGCCAATCCCCGGGTGGATCTTAGGTCGCGTGACTGTGGAACAGGCCCCGCCCCTTGGAGCCGTCAAAACAATTGCCTCGAGCGGCAGCCATGATGGATTTAAAGGCGCAGTACCGGCAAGAGCGGCAGCCAGACCGACGGACTGCGGGTGAGTCTTTGAGGGTACCTCTGGGGCTGAGAGTTGAAGTCCCGCTACCTCTTTCCTGCACTCCCAGACAAATGAACAAATAAGCCCCTCCGACCGAACTTACACAACTCCAGTCAGCCTTAAAAACTCCGCCCCCCCCGCGATTCTTCCCGCCCCTCGGCGTCTAGACAGAGGGACAGACGGCCTGCCCCGCCCCCTGCGCTACAGACTGACTCAGTGACCTCCGGATTGACAGTCCCGTGTCCTCGTCCGTGACGCGGACCTCGGCCGTCCATCCGCACCACCTCCCGTCACCTCTGTCCATCTCACTCTATCCCCACCCTGGGCCTCAGGGCAGGTCGACAGCCTGGGACACTTCTCCACCGCATTCCCAGGCCCGGGAGACCAGCTCCCAGCGCCGCGTTTCCCTGTGATCCCGCAGCCGCTCAGCAGACTTGCCGTTCTTCCCTGCATCATCGGGCGTCTGGGAGGTACCCTAAGGTGACTCCTCTCAGAGCCTGTTAGTATGTGATCATGATAGACACAAAACCATAGAAATGACTGGGCTAGGAGTGACCAGGTCTTCCTCCTCACCCTTTCCCAGACACGCCCCTTGCCGCAGGTCTCAGATCAAATCTCACTCCCTTCTTGGGAGAAAATAGCCCCCCAGGCTTGGGGTGGGAGGTTGGCTTGGGGAAGGAGGAGGGACATTGGTAGTCTTTGAAGACCTGTAGGCAGGGGAGGGAGGGCGTTTGTCCTGGGTGGGGCTCCATGCCAGGTCCTCTGGGTGGCTGTGAAGTGGTGAGAGAAGGGGTGGGAACTCTGGGCTTCTGGACTTTGGGCAGGGCAGATCCTTCTGAGTTCCTGGCTGTTTGAACAGAGTTTCCTCTGAGCTCCTGCCTGAACACCACAACCAAGGGCTATATACAGGTAAGAAAACTTCAAAGATGAGAAACAAGGCCCTTTTGAGGAAGTAGGAAGACTGCCTGAGACCTGGGGTTTCAGGCTAGTGGGGAAAGAGGCAGAGCTGACCAGGTTTGGAGATGCTGGGCTTAGCCCCGTGGGTGATGCAACCTGAAGACTTTGAGCCTCTAGGCCCCTCTCATCTGGGTCTTGTGATGAAGGCTCCTCTCCTTTTCTTCTCCCTCTCTTTCTTGGTTTAACTTTGAAAACTATTCCTTTCCCTTTTTTGAAAACTCTGCACTATTTTCTGCATACCTCTGGTCTGCTTTAACTCCATTCCCTTTGCAGCTCTCTCAGACACCCTCTGTGTTCCCTATAGTGCTGTCTCTCCTCTCTTGATTCCTTTTCCTAACCCAAGCTCTCTCTCCAGCTCCTCTTCTATTGTGTTCCTTAGTTCTAAATCCCTCTGCTACTTCTCAGCACCTTTGTTCTTTCTACAGTTTTTCGTTCAAGTCAATTTGTCTCCCTCTCTCTTTCCCACGACCTTAGTTTGTGTCTAGTGTCATCACAGGCTGCCTCCCCACTGGTCACTCTCCCTCTCCAATTAAACCACAGGGTCCCCCCCTACTGGTTCTCATCCCTTCATTTGGATCCTTCCCACCCAAGGCGCTCAGCCACTCTTTCCAATCTTTACCCCGCCTGAGCTCTGTTGTTTCTCTGTAGCCCAGGCAAGGTCCCCCAGCCAGGATGTCGGGCCTGGTATTGGGACAGCGGGATGAGCCTGCAGGGCACCGGCTCAGCCAGGAGGAGATCCTGGGGAGCACTCGTCTGGTGAGCCAAGGGCTGGAGGCCCTCCACAGTGAACACCAGGCTGTGCTGCAAAGCCTCTCCCAAACCATCGAGTGTCTGCAGCAGGGTGGCCATGAAGAAGGGCTGGTGCATGAGAAGGCCCGGCAGCTGCGCCGTTCCATGGAAAACATCGAGCTGGGGCTGAGTGAGGCCCAGGTGAGGGGGTGGAGGTGGTGCCACGTGGCCCAGGGTAGATGGAGGAGCAGTTGTCTGATTAGGGCTTTGAGGTCACTCGGGATCCCCTTGTCCTAGTAATTGCTTGCGTTCATTCACCCAGTAAATATGTATTAAGCTTCTACCATGTGCTAGGCACTACTCTCCTGGACACTAGAGACACATCACTGAACAAGAACAGCCATAAACCTTTGCCATCTTGGAGCTTACATTGTAGCTGGGGGAGGCAGACAATACATGAATAAATAAGTGATTCAGTATGCCACAATGATAACTGTTAAGAGTAAAAGGATAAAAATAAAGCAAGGAAGGGGACTAGGGCGTATGGGGAGAGGATACAGTTTGAGATAGGGTGGTCAATAAAAGTCTCATTGAAAAGGCACCATTTGAGCAAAGATTTGAAGATGAGAGAATGAGTCATACAGTAAATGGGGGAAGAGCATCCTAAACAGAGTGGACAGCAAGTGCAAAGGCCCCGACCTGGAGCCTTCCCGATGAGTTCACTGAGAGGCCAATGTGGCTGCAGGACAGTGAACGAGGGCAAGCAAAATAGAAAATGAAGTTGGAGAGGTGGTGGAGGCAGGGGACAGATCCTGTAGAACTGTAGGCCATTGTAAGGACTTGGCTTCCACTTTGAGTGAGACGGAAGCTATTGGAATGTTTTGAGTGGAGAAGTGATGTGGTTTAACATTTTAAAAGGATCATTTGGCTGCAGGGTTGAGACCAGACTCTAGGGGAACAAGGGCAGAAACAGGGAGGCCAGTGAGGAGGCAATTCTCATAATCCAGGTGGGACTTGATGGTGGCTTGGCCCAGGGCGGTAGCTCTGGAGGTGGTGAGAAATTGGATTCAGGGTATGTTTTGAAGGTAGAGTCATCACTACCCACCCCTTCCTCCTGGCCCCTGCCAGTCTTGCCGGCTTCTCTCCCGCCTATCCCTCAACACTCCTATCCAGAGCCCGGCGCTCACAGGATTGCCCACCTAGGTGATGCTGGCTTTGGCCAACCACCTGAGCACAGTGGAGTCGGAGAAACAGAAGCTGCGGGCTCAGGTCCGGCGGCTGTGCCAGGAGAACCAGTGGCTCCGGGACGAGCTGGCGGGCACCCAGCAGCGGCTGCAGCGCAGCGAACAGGCCGTGGCTCAGCTGGAGGAGGAAAAGAAGCACCTAGAGTTCCTGGGACAGCTGCGTCAGTATGACGAGGATGGGCACACCGCGGTGAGCACATGCAGGCGAGGCTGGCTGGGGGGCGGACAGCTGGGAGTCACCACAAACGTGGGCAATTGCTCCATCATCCATAAGGGCCAGCAGCCCTGCCCAGCCTGCCCCCACCTGGCAGAATTCAGGTCCTGACACCAACTCCAGATGACAGCAAGGGAGAAACAAGAGTCACTCATTCAGTCAACATTTGATCAAATGACTACTATATGTCAGGCGCAGTGCACTCTGTTGGGGATGCAAAGTAAACAAGGCAGGGTTCCTGCTCTGACAGTAATAGGTTTTTTTGAGGGGGACAGATAGGCATTTGGACAATTCCAGTTCAGAATCCTGAGCTCTGCAATTAGGGAAAGCACAGCCCAGTTGAGCAAGTCCTAAAATTTGCTCTCAAAATGTGTGGAATTTAACCCTCACTCAACAGGCATTTGTATATCTCTGTGCCTTAGGCAATGCAAGAAGATGTGTGGCAGGTAGATGTAAGGAACTACAAAAGAGAGTTTCTGCCTTCTTGAGCTTATAGTGTAGCTGTAGGAACAAGGCTTACGTGTGAGAACACGTATGTGACAACACAAACAGGAAGTGCCCAGTGCTGGAGGAGTGGTTCAGTCAGTGTGGGAGGGTCCCAAGGAGGTAGGTTCCTGGGGGCTGGAATGGTCTGAAAGATTCACAGAAGAGGCGGGGAACAGGGATGGGCAAGATTTAGGTTGGATTTTTTAAATTTTATTTTATTTATTTATTTACTTGGTTTAGGAATTGGGATGGATGTTGGTCGTCTATGAGGGAGAGGGAGGAGTTTTCTAGACCTGTGTGTGTGTGTCTGTGTATGTGTGTGTCTGTGTGTCTGTGTGTGTGTGTGAGATAGATTCATAGATAAGGCGCCAGGGCTGGAAAGGTGGTCTGACCCAGGGAAAGTGGGATGATTTGTATGGGACACACTGGTGAATCTGGGCAGGAGAGTTGCAAGTGTTTGTACAAGGCTGCAGTGCCTGGTGGGGTAAAGCATTTTTGCCTGGTGTGAAAGGTTATTCAGTGAGGATTGGGCACTACATACAGAGTTAGTGGTGGCAGATAAGGGTGTCAGGCTGAGCTAGACACTTTGGGTACGTGTCAATAAGATAGGACACACTCCTGCCCTCAGGAGAGACAGGACAGACATGTAATCAGTGTAAACACACAGGGATCAACACGGGACTATAATTACAAGAGTTGAGGGGGAGAGAGTGGAGGGTGAGGGTGCTTAGGAAGGAAGGAAGCTCTCTGGATGTGAAGGAAGGGAAAGTCATGACATTTTGGCCGAAGCATCTCTTGTTTTTGTTTCGTTGTTATTTTTTGTTTTTTGGGCTGTGCCGTGCGGCATGCGGCATCTTAGTTCCTGGACCAGGGATCGTACCCGTGCCCCCTGCAGTGGAAGCACGGCGTCTTAAACACTGGACCGCCAGGGAAGTCCCCATCTCTCATTTTTTATGAACAAGAGAGGCCTAAGCTTGGCGGGACAGATGCTGGCCTTCCCAGGGGCAGGGACATGAACAAGGGACTAGGCCCCACCTGTCAATGATTTCATGGTTTAGAGGGGGCGTGAAGAGGCTGCTGAGGCTATCTTGGCCCAGACATGCTGCTTCTTCCCTTCCAGGAGGAGAAGGAAGGTGATGCCTCCAAGGATTCCCTGGATGACCTCTTCCCCAATGAGGAGGAAGAGGACCCCAGCAATGGCTGTGAGTTGGAGGCTGAAGGAGGGGCGTCAGGAGGCTGGTCGCAGCTGTGGCCTACCCTGAACACAGGATGCTCACCATCCAGGAATAGGCTTTCCACTTCCTCTGGAGATGGGCCAGGGACCAGTACTTTGATTTCCTCAGCTTCCCCCTTATTCATCAACATGTATTAAGCACGTAGGCTGTGTCAGGCACTGTGCTGGGCACCAGGGAGACGAAGATGAGCATGACACAGGTCTTGCCAGTAAGGAGCTCACAGTCAAGTGGAAGAGTGACCCTGGAGGGGAAGAGTATGAGCTCCTCAAGGGAAATGACCAGGTCTTTCTTAACTTTGTATCCCTGGCAGCCCATGCCTCATGCTTATTGAGTAGTTTGTTGAATGAATGGGTGAACAAATGGGATTGTGATGGGCACGGGGCAAGGGAATGGTCAAAAGAGTAGCAGCTGAGGCAGGTCTATGCAGGGAGCCTGGTGGGGGGTAGGCACAGGCACGGAACAAGTCTTGGAGTGGGGTGGGGAGGGCAGACAGCAAAGGGAGAGGCAGCGTCATCTGAGGAAGTCTCCTGTCTTTTTCTGCGACGGTGTAGTGGCCCGTGGCCCGGGTGCCCAGCACAGTGGCTATGAGATCCCGGCAAGGTTGCGGACACTGCACAACTTGGTGATCCAGTATGCAGCCCAGGGTCGCTATGAGGTAGCTGTGCCACTCTGCAAGCAGGCACTGGAGGACCTGGAGCGCACGTCCGGCCGCGGCCACCCCGACGTGGCCACTATGCTCAACATCCTGGCTCTGGTGTATCGGTGAGTACGAGGTCCTCCTCGCACGAACCTGCCTCCACGTTCCCGCCTTGATCTGCCTTTGGCTCTCATTCCTCCTCTCCACAGGGAACCTCTTCTCCCTCCCACCTGGGGGCTTTCTTCTATACCAGACTCTTATTCTTTCATACCTGAGCCCTTGACCTCAGAGAATACTCATCCCTCAGGTTTTTTGCTTCTCTCATCTCTCCTCTGGGGAGGGTCTCCTTCTCTGTTTCTGTCTCTTGCATCTTATGCCTTATGGCCTTCTCTGGGCATGGCAACTCTCAGTGTGCGTCAGTGAACCCCTCTCACTGCTCCCACCAGGCTTCCTGTCTCCTCATGGGGGGGGGCCCAATCCCTAAATGTACCTCAATTGTCCCAAAGGGAAGGAAGTAAGGAGATGGCTTAGGGCCACAGTTCGGGCTAACCCCTTGCCACTTTTGTCCTCTTACAGGGACCAGAATAAGTATAAGGAAGCTGCCCTCCTGCTGAATGATGCCCTCAGCATCCGGGAGAGCACCTTGGGCCGGGACCACCCTGCTGTCAGTATTCCTTGCCCTCCTTCCCCTGTGCTCTCTCAGCTTGTTCATCTGCTTCCCTCAGCCCACTCCCTGGGGCTTCTCAGGAGGGAGGCATGAAGACTCATTTCTCCTAGGCACTGTCTGCTGATCCCAGTGGTCTCAACTCTGAGACCCAATGACTCCTTATAATGAATATTTTCCTAAAACTTAACTCGTAGATAATGTAACCAACCTACCCGTATAATTTCCTCAAAAGTTGAATGATACCCTATTAATATAAAAAAGAAACAAGGAAGGTAGTTTATAATAAAATAATATGTATAATACATTACAGTAAGATGAAAATGCAAAACAATAACAGTTGTGTTGAGTACAACAATGCTAGAAGACATAATATAGTAGTCTGATATATAATGACTGAATAACTTTAGATTTAGAAGAAGTAAAACCAGTAAGTCATTCTACATAAAAATACATATTAGAAAAATGACAGAGCAGAAGAATTGGCGCATGCAAGATTAAAATCCAGTGTTAGAATAAGTAATAATGGACCAGATTTATTTGTCTGTGATAAGAGAGAGAGAGAAATAACCTTAAGTAGGGATAGCATGCCAAGACAAATGCTAGATTTGTCAAAGTGGAGACAATGAGAAATAAGATATTTTTGAAAATGAGCTGACTGTGGAAAAAGAATTCCCTGTGTTATGACGCACGATAGGCAGGGATGATGTAGCTCAGAAAACATAACTCCTGTCTTGATATCCCACCAAGCTTCAAAGCTTATATTCAGTGTTTGAAAGCCTGGCAGGACATTCAAAAGTTGCCTGAGCTGTCCCACACAGGCAGTACATCTGTAGCATCCTTGCCTCCCCAAAGGCCCCCAATATTTATGGCAACCAAAAATACCCTGCCTCCAGAAATGTCTAAAAGTCTATTTAGAGGGTGATACCACCCCCATGGAGAACCTCAGAGCCACGGGGGTCAGTACTTTCCCCTCCGCCGCCTCTGGTTCGGGTGGCAGAGTCCACTTGTCTGGGCGTTGTGCAGTGTGGGGCCCTGCTGTTCAAGGTCCTTTGCATCCAGTTTCTGATGGGGGCAGGCCTGTCTTCCTAGGTGGCTGCCACACTCAACAATCTGGCTGTGCTCTATGGCAAGAGGGGCAAATACAAGGAGGCGGAGCCGCTGTGCCAGCGGGCCCTGGAGATTCGAGAAAAGGTGCCTGTGCCCTCTGCCTGTTCTTCCCTGTTGCGGTGACCCCTCGTCCACCATCTCTCTTCTGATCTACCCTTGCCCCTCACTTCTTTTCGTCTCACCCCCCATCTCTGCCTTATTCCCTGTTCCATCATTCCTTTCCCCCTGCTCCCTGCATGGGCACATGCACACACACACACATGCACACGCACACACACACAAGCACACACATAGTCACAGCCAGCTGTCTGTCCTTTGTACTCCTCCAGGTCCTGGGCACCAACCACCCAGATGTGGCAAAGCAGCTGAACAACCTGGCCCTGTTGTGCCAAAACCAGGGCAAGTATGAGGCTGTGGAGCGCTATTACCGGCGGGCACTGGCCATCTACGAGGGGCAGCTGGGGCCGGACAACCCTAATGTGGCCCGGACCAAGAACAACCTGGTGAGGGCAAAGGTGGTGGGAGGAGGGAAGGGGGAGCATCACAGTCTGGTACACTGACCTCATCGCCTTTGTGCCCAGCTCTGGGGCTGCCTTTGGGGCTGAGGGGTCTGCTTCCTTCCCATGGGAAGGCAGAAGTTCCGTAGCCTCTTGGGAGTGGAGTGGAGTGGGAACACCCTGGACCCTGCAGCTAGACAAAGAGGTGTGAGGTGGATCTCTGGGGAAAGTCATAAAGAGACCAAGAAGTGGAAATCCCAGGCCTGGCCGAGACCTTATCTCTACCTCTTGCTCCTGTGTTTTTGCCTTCCTGCCCCCAGGCTTCCTGTTACCTGAAACAAGGGAAGTATGCTGAGGCTGAGACACTCTACAAAGAGATCCTGACCCGTGCCCATGTGCAGGAGTTTGGGTCTGTCGATGGTGAGTGGTGAGGGCCTGGGCAGGGAGCTGCAGGGAGGAAAGGAAATGCAGACCAAAGGTTGGGGGGTTGACCACAGTGGTTCCCAAGGGGGAACCAGACCCCTTTAGTCCAGCCCTGTCGGCCTCTGGGTCCTGGCTCCCCCGTACTGTCCAGCTCCGTTCTCTAACCGTGCCATCCCATCCCATGTATCACCCCCAGACGACCACAAGCCCATCTGGATGCATGCAGAGGAGCGGGAGGAAATGAGCAAAGTGAGTGGGGGGCCCAGCCTGGGGAGCCTGAGGCTACCAGGGCCTCTGACTTACTCCTGACCCAGCCCAGCTCCTCATTTCCCATCCAAGCACCAGCCCCAGGTGCATGGTGCCTTCCCCAGCCCAGCTTGCACCCCGGCCCTGTGCCAGCTTGTACCCAAGCGTCTCGGTACTCTCATCTCTGGCTTCACCTCCCCCTCTGTCCTCCTGCAGAGCCGGCACCGTGAGGGCAGTACGCCCTACGCCGAGTATGGAGGCTGGTACAAGGCCTGCAAAGTGAGCAGGTGAGCTGCGGGTGAGCAGCCGGCTTGGCCTCCGATGCCCTCCATCCAAGCCTGGCTTCCGGCTTCCTGGACCTTCCCCTTCTTCCCTTGGACCTTCCCTCGGCCTTAGCTCTGCTCCCTCTCTCTCCTGCTTGTTTTCTGAGTCCATCTTCTTTTCCTTCCCTGGTCTCCCCTGTCACAGCCCCACAGTAAACACGACCCTGAGAAACCTCGGAGCTCTGTACAGGCGCCAGGGAAAGCTGGAGGCAGCTGAGACCCTGGAGGAATGTGCCCTGCGTTCCCGGAAACAGGTCAGAGACCAAGAGGGGAAGGAGGTCTGCAAGGTAGGGCCCTGGGGACAGGATGGAGGACCACTGAGGCTGCTTGTGACTCTCTGAAGGGTAAGAGGAGAGGCTGAGGAGGAAGACAGGACAGGCAGGTGAGACTCTTTTGTGACCGTGGTTGTTTTTTAAGTGTGTTCTTACCCCCTACCTGCCCTTTGTGGTCAGGACTCCAAGGTTCATTTCACTAAATGGGACTATTATGGGAAGCCCTGCCTTTTGATAATGTGAAGAATCTTCTGAGGCGGGGCACGGGCAGTGTGGGTGAGAGGGTTGTGGTTGAGGGGAGCCCTGAATCGGAGTTTCTCAAGTTGAGGGTCTTGACTCAGTGGGTCCTGAAATCAGTTCAGTGTGGGCCTCGGCTAAAGATGGATGTGTATCTTTATGTAGGAACGCATTGCAAATAGAAAAGGTGAGTGTCTCCTTTCCAGTATGTGTGTACTGGGAAGTCTCAAAGAAAAATGTATTCTTTGTTGCGGCTGATGGTGAGAAAAAGTTTGGAAGCCCCATCCTGAGGAGTTCAGAAGTGGGAAGTCCCAGCTCCTTCCTTTTCCTTCCAGGGCACTGACCCTATCAGCCAGACCAAGGTGGCTGAGCTGCTTGGGGAGGGTGACAGTGGAAGGACCTCCCAGGAGGGCCTTGGTGGCAGTGTGAAATTTGAGGGAGGTGAAGATGCCTCAGTGGCTGTGGAGTGGTCAGGGGTAAGTCTGATCGTCGCCCCTTGATCTCTCCTGCCTCTCCTGCTGGTGGTGGTGAGAGGCTCTGAGCCTGTAGGATGCATGTAGGATGTGCGTGTCGGAGGGGATGTTGTCCCCGTCCCAGTTCAGTTAGCCCATCCCTCTCAGGGGTCTCTCTGCAAGCCAGCTGTTGACCAGGCTCTTGTTTTCAGTCGCTGGGCTTTTGGGGGGAGGGGGAGGTGTGCAAAATAAATGGCAGGAGTGGACTCAGAGGCCAGTCTGCCTGGGATCCCTTTAGCTTCTGTTCCCCATCCCTCTCTGGCAGGATGGCAGTGGGGCCCTGCAGAGGAGCGGCTCTCTGGGCAAGATCCGAGATGTGCTTCGTAGAAGCAGCGAACTCCTGGTGAGGAAGCTCCAGGGGACCGAGCCCCGGCCCTCCAGGTACACACTGAGACTGAGATATGGCAGAGTGGGCAGGTGAGCCCTGGCCTCCAACTCCGCTTGGCCCCTCACCTCTGGAGGAGAAGAATCTTGGAGAGAAACATGGAGGAGGTCACTGGGGTGGCTGTGGAGAGAGAGTGTGGGAAAAATGGGTGCCCCAGTGCGGGGACAACAGTACCTGAGAAGATGCTGGTGACTGATGAAGACAAGAGAGTGCGTGTATGTGTGCGGGGGCGGGGGGTCAGATGGTGGGGAGGCAATGATCTGAGTGTGTATGGTGGTGCCCAAGAGTCCCAAGCGTTAGGGCCACCCATGGGAAGAGAAGAGGCCTCGATTCTTTCTTTTCCATTGTAGCGGCAACATGAAGCGGGCAGCCTCCTTGAACTATCTGAACCAACCAAGTGCAGCACCCCTCCAGGTGAGAGCAGTGCGCCTGAGTGTGTTGGTGGCTGAGAAAGAAAGGATAAGCCCAGTGGGGAGAGGGGAGAGTCGAGAATCATCTGGGATGAAGGCTTTGCCAAGGAATTGGAGGTGGGCAGACAGGAATCAAGCAGCTTGTTGGGGGTGGTGACCGCCAAGGGACAGTTTCGGGCCAGAGATAGTAGCAGATAAATTAATCAGGAGGGGAACAGGAATGAATGTTCTCTAAATGGGTACTTTGGAATTATGAATAATTCAGGAATGATTTGGGGATACTAATTGGTCTCCTCCTATAGCCACCATACTCCTCACCTTGGGGACTCAGCAGTAGATGAGAAGGGAAAAAGAAAAAAAAAGCATTAACTCATCTCCATTTGAGAAAACAGCAATGACTTTTTTTTTTTTTTTTTTTTTGGAGAAGAGTTCTCTGCTTTATTTCATTAGCGACGTCAGTGAGAAATTATGCAAAGGATGTATTGATGAGAATTAGTCTCTATAAGGTTACCCCGAAGCACTTTTACATCATGATATTGTAGAGATCGTATAAAGACTGTACAAGTTATATAAAAAGAAATGAGTCTCTGTTAAAGAAGTAGCAATGACATTTTAATGGGAAACGACCACCTGTATCAACACATTCAAAGTATATGCCAATATTCATGTGGTTCTTCCAGGTATTTTCTCCACCAGATTGTGGCCTTCTGGGAAATCGTAGCAAAGACTAAACAAAGCCCAGAGCTTGGGGTTGAGGTTACGGGCTCCATCCTAGGTCCAGAGAGAGACTGCAGCCGTGAGATGGATAAGACTCCAGGGGACAGTCTTTGGGAGGCTGAGGTCCCTGGGCTGATGGCATGCTATTGTCTATTTCAGGTCTCCCGAGGCCTCAGTGCCAGCAGTATGGACCTCTCTTCAAGCAGCTGACATTCATCCCACCCCCCCAGGTCTGCTGGGTCCCCCACACAGTCCTCACAGCATTCCCTATTGCTCCTGGCTCTTCCAGCCCCAAGGTGGGACAGTGAAGGGGGAGCAGTTAACCAGAAGATTGCTGCTGCTCCCTCCTTAGGGTCTCAGCTCCCTCCTCAGGAATCCCCCTCAGGAAGGACCCTCAGGACATCCTCTCCCCACCCTGTGGTACTCTAGAGTAGCTAGCTCTGCTACTAGGGGCCCCAGAGTGGGTAAGGAGCGGGTCTGCACCTCAGAGATGCAGCCTGCAGCTGGCTTTTCTGTCAGAGGGTTTGGGGCTGGCCAGCCAACCTGCCTTGCCCTGGCCTCTCTTGTTCCCTCTGCTGCCTCACTTCAGGTCCGTGTATTTCACTTTACCTAAATAAAAGAATCAGGTAACCATTCAGCCACTTGAGTCCTAACTGAAGAGAGTAGGAAGCAAGGGTGGTGTTGGGGCCCCTCACAGAAGGGTGAGGGGCAGTGATGGATGGGGCAATAGGAGGAATGTTGCTTCTTGGATCTCTCCTCTCTTCCTTCCCCTGTTTGTATCCTCTCCAGCAGGGCCTGCAGGCAGGCGTCTGGGGGATGGGGGGAGGCCCACAACCCAAGGAGAAGGTGCTGTGGACTGCGTTGTCAGGGACATGTGGCGGCCATGTGGCAGGACCCTGGAGTCCTGGCGCCACTGCTCCTGGCCTGTGAGGCCCTCTGTGGTGGCCCCTCCTCCTCCCAGCTGCTTGGGGGAAGGGAGGTCTAAGCAGGCCTGGGGGGCCCTCTGGAGCCAGAGGGGGATGAGGCACTTACTATCCATACCCTCTCGGCATATCCTGGAGGCCCAGCAGCAGCTGGGGCCCATCTTCCAAAGCTTGACTCCTCCTGACCCGCCTCCTACACCCCTTGCTGCTTTCACAACAAAGAAAGAATGTGGGGGTGGTGGCGCTGGGGGTGGGGGGCGCCTGGAACAAGGGCTGTACTGGGCCTCCCCACAGCTGGAGACTTGGCCATGCCCTGACACAGCCCAGACTGCCTGGAGATGGACTTGGGATGAATCTGTCAGTTTAACAGCCTTCAGCCTGGTGTTCAGAGAGCCCAGTCTCTCTCTACCTTTGGGTTCAGATTGGTCCAGAGCCAAACCAGACCCTAGCCATGCACTGGTCCTCCTCTTCTCCAGGCTACTTCTCTCCTGGGGCGCCACAGTATCTCCAGTTTACCTTGCTTGGGGACACCAAGGACACCCTTCTGTTCTGGATCTCCCTCCGGATTTCAGGTTGCTGAGAAGTGAGCCAGAACTCACCCTTTCACCTCCCACCCGGAGAATTTGGGGGAACTGTTGGTCACAGCCCTCAGGAAAGCCCAGAAACCACGATCTTCTCCAGGAGCCACGGAATCACAAAAGTCACTTTAGGTCCCCTGAGTCCCTGCACACTAGGTGGTAGGCACAGCATCCGCTCCCCTATCTCTCTCAGGTCCCCACACTCCCCCGGGGCCTCCTTCTCTCTGTCCCCCATCCGTCTCCAGACCCCTCCCCCAAGTAGGAGCTCCTCCCCACAACGGCGGGGAGGGGGGCGTCGAGGGGGCGTCGCGGGGCGGGGCTTGGCGGCGGCGGCGGCGGCGCGCGACGGCTCGGACGGAGGTACCGGGCGCGCGCGGCTCCAGCTCGGGACGCCTCGGGCTCTGACTCTGGTTGCGGCTGCTGCAGCGGTACCCGCGCTCCGGTGCGCTCGGCCTCCTGGGCCCGCCGGGGAGCGCTGACCGCTAGCCCGCCGTGCGCCCGCCCGCCCCCTTTCCCGGGCCCGCCGGGATGGGAGCCGCGCGCGGAACCCCGAGCAGCCCTCGCCGGCTGCCTCTGCTCAGTGTCCTGCTGCTGCCGCTGCTGGGCGGTGAGTCCCGGCGAGCTGGGGGAGCGCGGGAGCCCCTAGGGCCAAAGGGGGCGCCGTGGAGGTGGGCTTGGACAACTGGAGCAGGGGAGACACACGGGCGTAGGGCAGGGGCTCGCTGGGCGGGGGACGAGGTCCCGGCGGCCGGGAGATGGCGAAGCCCCCGCTTACTCGGCCGGGCCCCTCTCGTCCCCGCGCCCGCGAGGACGCGTTTCCAGCCTCCCCGGAGTTTTCCCTGCCCGAGCCGGGAGTTTGCTCGGGAACTGCCGGGAGTTGCCGGCTCCCGGGCTCCAGTGGGGCGTTTCTTTGCGGGGGAGAAACGGCGCCGCCCCCCCACTTAGGGGGTGCAGCGCGGTGGCTGAGGGTGGGGGAGATGGAGTCCCCCCGGCAGGCTCAGCCTAGGTGAGGGAGGCCGGCCTATGGCCGGATGCGGGACCGACCGGCGCGCTGAGCGCGGAGCTTTGTTACCTATGCCGGCCCGACGCTCCCGGCTTCCCTCCTCCAAGTTCCTGGGCCAGGCTGGGACCCAGACGGCCCTGCTGGTGAGGGCGGAAGAAGGGAAAGAAGAGTGAGGGTCCGTCCCATCTCCTCCAGCTCCCGGCCCCAGCCCTGAGCCCACTCCCTCCCAGGGTCGGATCTGGGAGCTGAGAGTCCCAGGCTGTCTCGGTGACTCATGTGTGAAGGCCGCTGCCAAAATCGGGCATGGCCGGCCTGCAAAGGTGCGGACGGGGTTGGTTCTGCTCCTTCCTGGATTTCCATCCTCTCTCTCCCCAGCAAGGAAAGAAAATCTCTCTTTCTACGGGCAGAAAAGCAAAAAGAGTTCATTCCGTCTTCTTGGAGGGCCTCAGCATTTTGATGAGGGTGTGGCCCCTATCTCTAGGGCAGACTGGACCCGAACCCTCCCCTCGCTTTATTTCCTGGCTTGATCACACCTGAGAGTCACCACCGAGGTGTTGAAGTGCTTTAGAGGAAAGCCCCAAGCTACCCGCACACCCCAAACACTCTGGACTGGAAGTATGCCCCTCGCACCCCGTGTCCCCTTCCAAAACCCACGATCTTTGGTGATGATCCTGGCAGCAGCCCTCTCTGGGGCAACTCTGCCCAAGAGACCTGGTCCAAGCTTATCACTTTCCTCCTCTTTTGAAGAGTGGCCATGGGGAGGGTGGGGGTAGAGAATTGCCTTTTCTGACATCTCCCTGGCCTGCCAGCTGTTGAGGGGTTTGGTGCTGATGGAATGGAACATCTCCCACACCCCTAGTTGTAAAAGGGGAGGTAATTGTAACCCAGGACCCAGAGGTAAGAACAAGTTCCTGGGATTCGGAGGAGGTGTTTCTGGAGCTGCCCCGTGTTCCTTCTGATGTGTGGGGTGGTAATGCTCACGGCAGAACCCACATCTGCTCCGGGAGGAAGTATGGAAGTTTTTTGCACAGCCAGCATAGGGGGCCCAGCCATATGGGCCAGCTCACAGGCTTCCTAGGTCTGCAGGCTGTTTGGGTTTTGGTGTGTGGGGTGCCAGATATGGCTGCCCTCGCTGCTGATGTTTAGAGTTCTGGGGAAGATTCTGGTGGAGACGGGGCTCTTGTTCAACAAATGCTAAATTCCTAAATTCCTTCCGTGAGAAGACGACTCTGATGTTAAGCGATGTTAATCCGGTGACTGGCGTTTAGCGAAGGGGTGGGTTCTGGTGGGGGGAGTTAGGGCAGGCTGAGGGCTGGGGACTGGAGGTCTGGAATCTCCTCTGGGGGTGGGGAGATGTCTTGTGCTCAACAAAGGAACATTTTAATGAGAGCCTTAAATCAGTCCCATCAGATGTGTCTTAGTGTGGAACCTGCCCATGCGCTGTAAACAGTTTCAGTCGAGGCTGAGGCGCTTGCTGTCTGTCTTCTGGTGAAATCCGGGGGCTCAACCCGCCCCTGGATGGCATGACTTCAGCGGGCTATGATTTTTCAATAGAAAACGGTAGATTTTTCCATCTCATTGTGTAATTAGCAGGATTTGTAGTGAGACCCCGCTGCTAATAAGGCAGGAGTAGGGGACCTAGGCCGGCTAGGTTTGTGGGTTAGGCCATTTTGAAGTTTGGGTAATTATGCTGTAAACGGCTGAGGAACTTTCCGAACTTTGAGGTCCCCGTTGTGATAAACATGGTGGAGGAGGCGGAGAGGGCTTGACGTTTGAAACCTGGGATTCTTCGCCTCGCCGCTGGAGTGGTTGGTTGGGGTCACCATCCATCCCTCTTCCCACCCCCGACACTGGGTTCTTTCCTCCAGGATCTTGTTTCTTTGGGGAAATGGAATTGTCACGTCCTGAGATGGCTTCCGCAGCCTGTAATTCAGCCCTTTTATCAGTGATGGGCTTTCTCAGATGTTGGGAAGTATGGCGGGAGGGCTACAGTAATTTCTGCTCATCCCTTGCCAAAGGATCTAGTCAGACTCCTGGCGTTCAGAGCAGGGCTGAGTGGTGGAGAGAGCCCAGGCCATCGGGACGAAGTGTTTGCCAAAACAGCAACTCGAGGTTCTTTGACAGGCCCTGGCAGATTTCTTCACCTCACAGTTTGCCTCCTCTGTAAAGGGACTTACTTCCTGGAGTTGTGCTCAGGATCAAATGTAATGAAGTATATATAAAGGGCCCCTTTCTTGTTCTTCCCTCTCTGGTGGTGTGCTGCCAGCATACCTTCCCAGCTTGACAGTCACCCCCAACAATAAACATGTTCCACTCACTGGAACCCTCCATTCCAGCCCAACTAGTCTCTTTCCCATCCCCTAAAACATACGGGGTTTCGCAGACCTTTCTTTTCTCTCTGGCCGGTCTCCTGGTATATGCCGCCTTCCCCATCTCTTTTGCCCAGCCCCACCTCCACTTCCTTCCTGAAGCTGTCCCATCTCTCCTACCAGAAGGTGGATGCCTGGAGAACCTCTGGACTCTTAGGCCATCTTCCATATTTTTGCCCCACTTGGATTTTAACTTGCTGAAGGGATTTAACTTACTGTAGAATTTATTATGGTGGTATCTTATTTATAGTAGATCCTTATCTAGGTTTATTAAAAAGTGAATGAAGCATTTGGGTACAGGGCAGAGTGACCAATGGCAAAGGTAAACAGCCCCTTTGCCTGCTAGGCAGTGGGGGGGTCTTTTGTGCCCTTTCCCACTTCTCTGGGTTGGGGTTGCTTGTCCCCTCTCCTTGTGCCTGTTCTACTGTGACCCAGTCAAGGGACCAGATCTTCCTTCCCTGTCTCTGGGCTGTCTGTCCTCTGCGGCGGTTTTCTGAGTTTTGATGTGGCAGGGCTTCTGGCTTTCTCTAAGAGTGCTAGGCATGGGCATCCACCTCTGCATATGGAGCTGACCTGCCTGGAAAGGCCACAGCTTAACCACCATGAGCTATATAGGGGCCTAGATTATCTACAACTTTGCCACTCAGCACGAGGGCCAGGGACTTCCCTGGTGGCGCAGTGGTTAAGAATCCGCCTGCCAATGCAGGGGACACAAGTTTGAGCCCTGCTCCGGGAAGATCCCACATGCCGCGGAGCAACTAAGCCCGTGCGCCACAACTACTGAGCCTGTGCTCTAGAGCCCGCAGCCACAACTACTGAACCCGCGTGCTTAGAGCCCGTGCTCGGCAACAAGAGAAGCCACTGCAATGAGAAGCCCGTGCACCGCAACGAAGAGTAGCCCCCGCTCACTGCAACGAGAGAAAAGCCCGCGCAGCAATGAAGACCCAACGCAGCCAAAAATAAATATAAAATAAATAAATAAAATTATTAAAAAAAAAACCAAGGGCCAAAGACCAGCATCATCAGCATTCCCTGAGAGCATGAATCGGAGTTCCAGACTGCATTTTAACAAGCTCCCCAGGTGACTGCACCCAAGGTTCCAGAAGTCCTGCTCTAAGCATCCTTCCTTATATAGAAACTCGAGGTACAGAGCTTTCCCGTTGCAACAGTACGAATCAGGAGCCCTAGCTCTTGCACAGTATTTGAAGACTTAGCTTAAATAACCTTTAGTTCATGTGAACTCTCCGGTGTGATATTATACACTTAAAAATGACCTCACTTTGGGTTGAATTTGAATTAGATTTTGTCAGGAAACTTGTCCATTAAAGGTGTGACCCCAGAGGATTTGCAACACTAAGGGTGGAGCTCTGTTCCTCTGGGAGCTTTTCCTAGAGGAGCTTGTGTCTCAATTTATAAAGAGAGCCAGTGGAGAAATTGGATTTGTTAGGAAGAAGTTTGGTCTGTGGACGACTTTTCAGGAATACGTTTGGTTCATAAAGGGAGGCAATGTCTCCACTGGGCTGCAACAGTTGTAGTTGTTAAAGTTTTGGAGGATTTCATATTTTGGAGTGGGGCGGGTTTGGGTGAGTTGTGTGTTTTTAAGCCAGTAGAGCTTCTGTGAGACTCATCTGGGAGGGAGGGTGGCCAGTTCAGACTCTAATATTTGAGCCAAGAGCAGTGTGGGACCAGGGATTCAGTCTTTGGTGTGTTCCTGATGGAGGAAAGGGTCATTAAACCCGGCTGGGTATCCTTGGCCTGCATCCCTTAGCCTCCCTCGGCTCTCCCTAACCTCAGTACATGCCTCTCTGCTCTGTTGCCCGGCAGAGCCACGTGGTGGGACCACGGTTGCTGGCGCGGGCTCTGGCCTTGCCCTCGGGCTGCCAGCCTGCCTCTCTCCTTGAGTCCTGCGCTGCCCCCCACCCCCCAGCTGTCTGGTCCTTTGTCCCGAGGGTATGGGGGTCCTGCCGTGTGGCTGAGGTAGAGTCCCGCCTTGGGGTTCTCGGCGTTCACTGCTCAGTGCACGTTCAGCCCCGCCGAGCCCCCTGGCGCTTTGGTGGAGCTGGCGCAGGAGCTGCTACAGCTAATCAGTGGTTTGAGGAAGCCCTCCGTAGTCTGTCACTTTTTCCATCCTCTTTTCTTCTCTGAGTTCAGGCCACTTCCCTCCCAGTAATGCTACACAGCGGCAGTGGGGCAGGGAGGAAGCTGTGCTGGAAGGGCTGACCTATGCGGGCGCCTTCCCCCTCTCGCAGCTTGGTTTGGGGTCCCGGAGCTCTTGTGTCCCTGGGTGCATTAACTGAGCGAACGCACAGGTGAGTGGAATGCAATCTACCGGCTGTCCTGCAGATCCTACATTCCCTGCCAGAAACTTAGACCCTGATGTGCAGGACATGAACTGGCTGGCTCTGGTGTGTATGTAACTTTTGATAACTGGGTCCTGAGTCTTTGGGGTAGGGTTTGTGAGTCACACATTAAGAAGACGCGGGTTTGTGTTTCTCAGATACGTGGTCCAGAGACCATTGGGGAATATAGTGGGAGGGCAGGTAGCCAGAGGTACTGGTTAAAATTTGAGTCGCCTGAACCTTAACTGCAGGTCTGCCCATCAGAGTCGTTGGGGGAGGAGCCAGAACGTGTAGTTTATTTTCCCATTTGTTAGATTACATTGTATTGTTTGAATAGCCAGTCCTCTCACATAGTTCAAGTCTCAAAAGGAAACTGCATTTTAAAAGAGCTTCCCAGCAGATTCCTATCTACTCTCAAGTTTGAGAACCACTGTGTAGCCATAAGGAGAATTTGTCTAAAGTGGCGGTGTGGTGATGAGAAAGAGGTATTGATGCTGAGAGGGGTTGAGGATGGGCTCAATTCAAAGCTTTTGGGTGTCTTCTTTGGGTGAAGCTGTTTCAGGTGGCGCAGGAGGCAGGAAGGAGACAAGATGATGAGAATCAGATGAAATATAATGGGAGGCAACACTTGGTAAAGTGCTAAATAGATGGAATAACATTCCAGAATGTGTAGGAAGGTGAGTCCATGATGCAGGAGCAACTGGGGGCGGTGGGAGGGCTTCAGAGAGGAGAAAGGATTCACTTTGCTAGTAGCTGTAGTCTGTGGTGACTGATCAGAATGATGGAAAGGCATTGGATCAAGACTCTGAAAAGTTGGGTGGCTCTCTGCTGATACCACACACGATAAAGGAAGAGAAGTGACACCTATTGGCTCACTGCTGCTGGTCACACGACCCTGAACTGTTTAATTAACCTTTCCGAGCCTCAGTTTTCTCCTCTGCAAAATGCAAATGATGCTGACCCCTGCCTTGCCCGCCTCCGGGAAGTTAGGGTGTAGCAGTCACAGCTGTGAAGGTGGTTGACCCGGGGAAGCAGCCCCTCTGGCCAGCCCTGCTGTCTCTTCCCAGAGACGGTCCTGACCTTCTGTCTCCCTTTAAGGTGTCAGCCTTTCGTTCCACTCCCGTCTGTCTAGAATGGTTTGCGAGGGCTCAACGTGGTCACTCTTGACCGATAGCTTTAGAAAAGCTTTTCTCATTCTAAAGCACAGATTTTCTAAACGGGTCTCAGTATTCCAACAGCAGCTTGGAAGTGTGGGCACAGCCACTTTGCGTTTCCTGGTAGGAACTCTTCCTCCCTCTATCCCGGTGGCAGATTCTCCCCAGGGTGATGAATGCTGGTTCAGGGCCACCTCCCTCGGCCTGCTGAGGTTCTTCCAGGGAGTGAGTAGGAAAGTGTGCTTCTTGCAGCCGAGGCGGACTTTTATAATACCCAAGGGAGGGTGTTTATCATCACAGGATGGCTGTGGGGTCTCCCCCGTCAGTTACTGTGTATAACTTGCAGGAACTCCTCCTATGAGAACCATGGGGAGGTTCCCGAGGTGCGGTGTGGTCTCCCTATGAGGGGGTTAAGGTGGCCAGAGTGGGCGCTGGCATGCACCGCTTCTCCTCCAGGAGACACTGACTCTTTTGTCCCCTTCTTGGATTGGTGGTGGTGGTGGTGGTGGGGCAACGAGGAGAATGCTTGTCTGCTCTTGGGACTTCTGGGATGTCCTAGCAGCTAGCTCATAAGGTGCCTTTGTGCAAATTAGAAATAGGCACCCTTCCTCCAAGTGACTGCAGCCCTGCACCAGGACACAGGGCTTTGGCTAGTGGAGCACAGGCAGTATTTCAGTATTACTCCCTTGGCCGGGCATTTGAGCAGTGCACAACCTGTACGGTCATACATGGCTGTGCCATTGGAATGAGAGCCTTGCAACTAGTTGCTCTTTGCTTCCCAGTTGGTAGGCCAAGATGATTTTGGCGACCTCTATTCTAATAATATGTTTCATAGGAGCCCTTTTCACTACTGTTCTCCTGTCTCCTGTGGTGGGGGCGTGGGGCACTACTGCTCATAACATACACTAGGAGAAGCCTGGGAGGCTGGGCCCCCAGTGCTGTACCCATTCCATAGTATATGTCTGTGGCTGCTGAGGTCTTGGCCTGTTTCTGGGCTCCTTTCCCCGCCAGAGGATTTACTGCCTTGCAGATTCAGGCATCTAGCCTGATGTGATCACTGATGTAGAAGACTGGCTGTCTTCAGGGAAGAAATGCTGCTCACAGTTTATTTCCCATTTCATTAAGGAGCTTCATGCTTACCTCTCTCCTGTGTCCTCTCTCTCTTGGGACCCCGGGGCCTCCCACAGCCCCAGGTAAAGTGTGTGGGCATTCCTGATTCAGAGGAATTCCTGCAGTAGAAGTGGTGTCACTTCAGTGGAAAGGATGGGTCCTAGGTCTTGCTGGACTTTAGTTCTGGGTACCCTACGGGTGTTCCTCCCTCTTAGCCTGAGGAGACATTGTGAGGAGCACCGGGTTGGGACTTGGGAGATGTGGACCCTGCTTCCACATTTGCCCCAGACTGCTTGTGTGACCTTGGGCAAATCCCACCTACCTCTCGGGCCTCAACTTGAGAAGCCCTTGGAGGACCTTGCCTGTGGTGACCGTTGAGGCCAAGCGCAGCCTTACCATCCACAACCCCCAGCTGTGCTTCTGCCACACCTTGTAAGGTTGTCCTCCTCGCCCTCAGTGCTGGGAGAGCATTTGCGTCTGAGGACTGCGTTTTATCCTGGAGTGTCTAGTGCATGGGCACAGATGCGTCTGGACTCGATCAGCTGGAATTAGGGTGTCATTCCCTGGGTGCCAAAGGGAATGAAAGGTTTGGAGAGTTTGGGGAGGGAGTTCTTACGAGAAAAAAAAACACGAGAGTTTTTATCTGAGTATGGGAAAGCAGCAATCTTTACCTGGTTCGTTTCAGTCTCAGTATTTGAGGAACCAGTGTCCGGGTGGGGAACCCCTTTTCTTCTTTTGCACAGAAGGGAGGACAACTGGAGGGAGGCTTGGAGTTGGGAAGAGGGGTTGGGTGTGCTTTGGGAGAGCCTCGTCCGTGATAACCGACAGCTGTACTCAGCTTTGCAGTTTACAGAATGCTTTCACTCGCACTGACTTTCCATCCTATCAAGCCCCAGAGGCAGGATGAGGGTGGTTGGGTTTTGTTTGTTTGTTTGTTTCCGGAGGAGTGGGGGTGGGAGGCATTTGAGAGGTAAAGAAGCTGAGGCACAAAATACGATCCGCTCAGGACTGCAGAGATGGTAAGTAATAGAGCTGTTTCCGTGCTCTCATATGTCCTTGTATGTATGTCATCACTAGAGGCTATGAAATGTTGCACATACGCCTTGGAACCAGGTAAATATCGGGGAGTGGATTTTGCAGCCGAGATAACTCTCTGGGTGGGCTTAGAGGCAACCCTGCTAGAGTCAGAGGGAGTGTGTCCATAACTTAAACCTGGAGAGATCTTTTGGGACACAGCATTCAGGATTGCTCATCTTTCTCCCCCCCCACCCCCGCCTTTTTGGTTACAACAGTCAGGTTAAAGTTTTCGATGGCCCATTCAGAGGTGTGTATACGTCTTAAAGTTTTTAGTGTTAGGATCAGACTATATGTAATCTAGAAGTCCAGAACTCTATGCCTGCATCCCCAAGATTTGAGCTTTTCTCATGAACCCACAAGTCCTGAGTCTCTTCCGCCTGGTGCCTCTGGAAGGTCATGGGCAGTTACAGGCCCGGGCTTGCAGGTGTGCTGCCACATTCCAGACTGATGTGCCTGCTGAGAGTTGCATACTGGGTTATGCTGCGGTGGAGACTACGTAGGTGGTAACAGAATCATCTCTGCTCTCAGTTTACTGCCTCTAACGTCTTTTGTATAGAGAGATGTGCCCGTGCCCTGGCACATAGTAGGGGCTTGATGGATGTAGGTTTCCTTCCATTTCTGACTTTGGAGGCAAGTCTTAATTCTCAAGAGGTTTCGGAAGAGGTTGAACAATGACCTCGACATCCTGAGAGACGTAGGTTCTTTGGTGCCAGGTGTATCTCCCTTTGGCTCAGCCGTTGACCGTGCTTGGCAATCCCGCTGTTTGTTCTTCCGCTTCTGAAGTTCTCAGGTTGCAACACGGGAACTTACGCTCTATCATGGAGGGTGCAAAGCGACACTTCAGTGTTCTGATTCTTTTGTAGCTTATCTATTAAAAAAACCCACAAAGATGAGCTGTTTCCCAGCTGGGAGAAGAAAGAGTAGGCTCCTTCAGGCTGGCAGTTCCATTGAGAGGTGGTGTGCTAGGATGGCATTTGTGATCCCAAGTTCACTTCCAGCCACCTGAATAACAAAACAAATCACAGACAAAGAAAACGGTTGTCTTACAGTCTTGCGGGGGGCAGGGGGGGGGCGGGGAAAGGAAATGCTGTTGGTCTTGGAGCTGCAGCTACAAAGAGCAAATCATTCTGTTTGGTTAATTTAGCAGATTAAACCAATGGTTAAACTGACCAATTTAAAAAATGCCCAACTTGCCAGCAGTTTTGTAGCCTGTGATCTGGGCTCCTCCTCTACCGTAGGGGTTCGGGCCTCCTGCAGGAGGAGCTTGGAGGGGAGGGGGGAATGCTGTGCCTTGGAACAGCCCTGGGGGCCTGGAGGAGGATCTCTGTCTTTTCTTTACCCCCCCCACCAAAAAAAAACCCTCCTTAAAACAAAAGGCTTTTATTTAGTAAACACCCCCTTGGCACCCAGCCCAATGCAGTGTCCTGAGTTGCTTGGTGCTGCAAGGGGGATGGGTGGGGAGTTTGCCTCTTTATTTCTGTGTAAGAGGTTGGGGTGGCGTCAGCTGCTTCTCAGCCTCCGTGCCTTCCCTTACTCTCTTTGCCTTTGTTTCGAGGGCCTTTTGAAGATGGTCCGAGAGGTCCGCTGAGCTGGCCTGCTCTGTCTCCGGTGAGTCTCCACTCGAGCCTCCCCATGAGACTCACTTCCCCAGGCCCCCCAAAGTTGCCACTGGCGACCCAGAAAGGGGGCAGGAGAGCCTGGGCCCAGCCGGGCCTGGGCTTGGGTGGCACCTCCCTCGGTCCCCTTCCCACCCGGCTGGGATCAAAGCAGCCTCCTCAGGGAGCAGGGAAATGCCTCTCCCAATAGCCCCACCAGTGAGTAAACAGCCAGGGCCTCTTGCAGCTTTTGAAGCGCGGAGCTTCGGCCCAGAGGAATGCAGAACATTTCATTTTAGGAGTGGACTTAGGTTTCCAGCGCTCTTGGTATTTGCAAATTTGAAACAAATGCCCTCATTTAGCAGCAGGCAGGCTGGGCAGTAAACGGGGGCTGTTTAAGGGCGTTTATGACGGTCACAGGTATTTGTGGGAAGAGGAACCCCAGCAAGTTTGGGAGAGGACAGAGGGTTTATGGTTAGGTGGGTTGTACAAAGGCCCCAGCCAGGTCTCCGGTGGAGGGTTGTTGTTAGGTGGGCTTTGCCATAAAAAGCATTGCTGCCTCCTGCCCCCCAGGAAGTATCTCCTTCTGGCAGACAAAGGGGTTTGGGATGGTGTTTAATCCCCAGGGTTGATGCTCAGGGCCTTGCCCCTCTCACTTGGCTGCCAAAGTATCAGATTTCCAATGAACCCTTCCTTCTCCCACTCCCAGAGCTTGAAAGGCTCATTAAATGTGCTTTATGTATAACAAGTTGGCTGAGAGCTTCCCCCCTTCATTTCCAGCCAGTTTTGTGAGGAAGGAGCTAGGAAAACCTGTTTTCCTTTTGTTGTTTTTGGAGGTAGGATCTGTGAAGGTGCAATTGCAAAAAGACCCTAATTTCAGGAATCGGCAAGCAAGTGTTGTTTGCCCTTGAAGGGGCGGGGCAGCTTAACCAAGGCTGGTCTGTCTGAGGCCTGGCTGCCCCGCGCCAACCCCCATGCCCCCCGCCCCGACCCCGGAAATTCAGAAATCTGTTCAGGAACTGAGTTCTGGCTTTGCAGCTTGCTCCCCGAGAGACCTTAGTTCACTTCGCCTCTCTGAGCCTCAGTTTCTTCTTTTGTAAGATGGTGGTGGTAATACCCATCCCTTTAGAGGTCTTGTGAGAATTAAATGAGCTAGTACTGTATTTCACGAACTCTAAGATGCTCTCTCTCCCCCTCCCCAGTTTCACTTCTTTGGTTGTGAGATAATTATGTAATGTGTCTTAGTTTAACTGGTACCATTTCCTTTTGCTGGAACGTAAATAATGGTGCATCTTAAAATCAGTGACATCTTTGAAATTCAGTGTATGCAAAGGACTTATCTGTCCTATTGTGAATACTTGATAAAAGGTAGTTAGAATGTGATTTCGTTAGACCTGTTTTTGCTTCCTGTCTATTAGTAACTTCCAATTGAAGCTGTCTTCCTTTTAGTCTGGCACATAAATAACAAAGGATGTTTAAGACAGAAGGCCTCATGCTAGGTAATGTGGGAGGGGAGGTCGGGGAACTTCTAAATCCTTAAAAAGCAAGCTATACCCAGAAGATGAGGTAGCTGTCCCTAAGAGGGCAAACAGTCTCTTGTGGAAAGAAAATACCTCTCTTATGGTAGAGTCTCTAGTTATTTATTTATTTATTTAGCCACACCACCTGGCATACGAGATCCCGTTTCCCCAACCAGGGATTGAACCTGGGCCTGGGCGGGGAATTCCCCTAGAGTCTCCATTTAAAAAGGCTAAGTTGAGGGACTTCCCTGGTGGTCCAGTGGGTAAGACTCCATGCTCCCAGTGCAGGGGGCCCGGGTTCCATCCCTGGTCGAGGAATAGATCCCGCATGCATGCTGCAACTAAAAAAAAAGAAAAAAAATCCCGCATGCTGCAGCTAAGACCCAGCACAGCCAAATAAATAAAATATTAAAAAAAATTAAAAAGGCTGAGCGGGGAATTCCCTGGCGGTCCAGTGATTAGGACTTGCCGCTTTTACTGCTGGCGCCAGGGTTTGATCCCTGGTCAGGGAACTAAGATCCCACAAGCCATGCGGCCAAAAAAAAAAAAAAAAAAGGACATAAAAAGGCTGAGCTATTCCGTGGGGGAGACTGGAGACTCACTCCAGGAATGGATTGTCTGGTAGGCAAACTGAGACAGAACCAGAAGAGGGTAATGAACAAGGCAAGGACACAGAGAAGCACCAAAGAGGGGGGGATACAGTAAATGCCAGGTGCTCAGAGGATGAAGACCTGAGGGGGGCATGCGGGAGACCCACAGGGGGTGGTAGCATGGGCTTCCGCTCACAGACGCACAGTTGCATGGGGTTGATAGAAGCTTTGTGGAGACAGCTGGTGCTAATCATTCTGCTTGGTGCTACCCGAGCATTGGCTGGGTGGTGCCGTTCCCCCTCAGGACACAAGTGGCCCAAAGGCTGGGGAGTTCTTCCTTTGCTTGAGTTTTGGTTCATCTGATGGTGGGATGGATTGGCTGTCAGGTTGGGGTTTGGATATCGAGAGCAAAGCTGCTTTTCTTTTTTAGTAGATTGCTGTGTAGATATGTGTTTTAGGCACCTCACCTTACAGGAGTTTCAGAATGCATTCTTTCTGTGTGGTTGCCCAAAACTTTAACCCTTGGTAGGTGTGCCCAGCTAGGAAAGGGGCTGATTAAGGGCTCGCCTGGAGGGCAAGAACGCAGAAGTCCCAGGGTCTAGAGACTCAGCCCCTCCATGGAGTCAGTGCTCTTCTTTACTTCCTTTGGGAATGTTTTGAAGGAGAATAAAGTGTTGCAGATGATGTGCCTTGAACAATCAGGAAGAAGGGCATTGAGGTTAAGAAAATTCCAGTGCTCTTTTCAGGGCATTTTTGATGATATAAAAATGTATTTTGACAAAACTCTGAAACTTCTGGGGAAGCTGATCTTCCCAGCGTCTGTCCTGGGAGGCAGGGGTTCTTTTTAAACCAGGTCAACAAATTCTTTGAAGCCCTTTTTGTATCTCAAGCACCCAGAGCACTACCCGGGGGGCCCTCCATTGTCCTAAGTGTAACTAGTTGTCCAGTTTGAGAAGCCTTGAGAGGACTTGTCTGGACCTCTCTGGGGCTCCTGCCAGCTGCTGGCCTTGAGGGTGACGGCTGTGGCAGCTGCGTTAACAGCCGTCTGTTCTGGGCCAGGCCGCTGCCTCAGCCTTGGGAAGAGGTGTTGATGAGGCTGATGGGGCAACAAATCCCCCTGAGCCCCAGGTTGGAAGTACATTAGTTAAACGTTGCTCTCAGACTCCTGACAAATTGTTTTCAGTTTTTGCTGCCAAAAGAGAACTCTGAAAACGCGGTGTATGGGTTATTGACACTGTCTCTGTTTTTGTTGCTTCCATGAGGTTGGTGGAGGAGGGCGCCAGTCCAAGGGAGCTTTTCAGGTTCCTCTGGTACCTGACATCAGGTGAAGAGGAGGAGGGGGTGGGCATGTGGGGTGAAGTGCCCTTGAATGCAGGAAGTGTGGTGACTGGACAGGCCTTTGAGGTGCCTGGGACCAGCCTCTTTCATTAGATCAAAGAAATACCTTTTGTTTTTCTGCTCACACTTTCCTCTGCCCTGGAGCCAGAGTCGTAAAGAGGTGGAGTTGTGAGGGTCTGCATCTGGTAGTTGGGGTGGTAGGTGGAGGCGGGGCGGTGGGGGGGGTGTCTTCCCTCCCGCTGTGCGCTTCCTGCATCCTGCTCCCACTGTCCTGGTGTGCAGGGGTCTGCCTGGGCTAGCCTGGGCACCCCGGGCTGTGCTGGGCTGCCCTCCCGGTAGGGCCCCACCTGAGCTGGGCTATAAGCTGGAGAAACCAGGCGCACAGAGATGGATTTCACTGCAGGCTAAGTGTTTTGTTGCTGAATCATTTGCATTCATTAAAAGTAGCGAAGGGTGGGCTTTCCTGGTGGCGCAGTGGTTGAGAGTCTGCCTGCCGATGCAGGGGACGCAGGTTCGTGCCCCGGTCCGGGAAGATCCCACATGCTGCGGAGCGGCTGGGCCCGTGAGCCATGGCCGCTGAGCCTGCGCGTCCGGAGCCTGTGCTCCACAACGGGAGAGGCCACAACAGTGAGAGGCCCGCGTACCACAAAAAAAAAAAAAAAAAAAAAGTAGCGAAGGGTGAGTGATAGTGGAGGCTGCTGCCTTAGAGCCTCATTAAGAATTCTTGGGGCCGGGGAGTGGATGGGCGTAGCTCATTCAGAGCTTACTTAACTTCTGACTGCCTTGGGCATAGGCCAGCTGCTAAAATATGAAAAATGTCTGCCCAGAAGCCCCCAGAGCTTGGCCAGACTGCCCTGGCCAAAGAAAACATACACTTACAATTCATTATTTAGCCTCCTCCTGCGAGTTTGCTCGTGTCTCTTCCTCCCCTGGGACCTTGCTGAGTTGGGGGCACAGGCGGGGGCAGGAAGGCTCCTACGTATTTTAAGGGGAAGCTTAGCCGAAAGCAAGTGCTGTCTCTATTCACCCCACCCACCCCCTGTTCCCTACTGATGGACTTCAGGCTGTCTCTGAGGGTTTGCTCTTGTAAACAGTGCCACCACAAATATCCTTGTATCTATCTGTACCCTTGTGCTTGTGTACCTGAAGGGTAAATTCCCAGAAGTGGAGCTGCTCTGTCAAAGAATAGGAATATATCACAACTGGGTACAGCATTCTGTATTTATGTTATTTTTCTGGGGAGGGTGTTTATAGCTTTCATCAAATTTCTGAATCCCTGCTGTACAGTGGGCCTGTGAAAATTGCACGGGTTAAAGTGTGAAAACTAGTAAGCATGGTTCAGATGTGAGACATTGCTGGGGTGACTGGAGAATTTATCATCCAACCTGGGGCATTGTTAATAATTATGCGAAGACAACCTGCATAAGCCAGGGTTGTTCCAGGTAACTTGGGAGGATGGTAGCCCAGTGCCCACCAAGATCTCTTCCCCTGATCTCTGGGACCATGTATGTTCTCTCTTCTACACCATGGAGCTCTGAATTACCTGCTCCATTTTCTTTTCCATTCTAGCAGCTGTGGTCTTTTTGTTGCTCCCAACTTGATGATGAGCTTAGTAGGGTGGGTCCAGTTCCTGACCTTTGTTTTCCCAGATGCTCCGTGGTTGTTCAAGTTGTTCTTGGATTCCCAAGGCCAGAATTTGAGTCCTGGAAGCACTGTAACTTCTGAATTCCATTTCTCTTCTTTTCTTTTTTTAAAAAATATTTATTTATTTATTTGGTTGCACCGGGTCTTAGTTGCAGCAGGCAGGCTCCTTAGTTGTGGCATGCATGTGGGATCTAGTTCCCTGACCAGGGATCGAACCCAGGGCACCTGCATTGGGAGCGTGGAGTCTTAGCCCCTGTGCCACCAGGGAAGTCCCTGAATTCCATTTCTTAATCTGCAGGATGACAATGATAATATCCACCTCATAGAGCTATGGTGAGGGTCTAATGAAGGAACGTTTGTGCAGGGGTGTTGCAGCGTGGCCTTTGTTTGTGGGAGGCAGGCTTCAGGGACACACATATTGACATGTGTTGTCACTCCTTATTGACATAGACTTGGGAGCCCTTGAGCATTGCTGGCTGTAGATTTGTGTTTTCCACTTCTCCAGTTATTACCATCCCTTTAATTGCTCTCGTATCTATTCCCTCCCCTTTTATCCTATTGTCTGTGGCTTTGCCATTTCTCCCTTGGAATACTGCTGGAAAAAAGAAGTGAGTTTTTGAAGGCAGCATCTTTTTTTCCCTCTCAAAAATGTCAAGAAGTCATGCACTTCATGAAACCTAAGATAAAAACATCCGGTGAGTCTCAACAGACTGAGATAAAAAGGAAGCTGACCGAGAAGGATGAAGAAGTAATAAGAGAACTGGCCGAGATAATGAAGGAGTATGAGGAGACAAAAAATGCAATAGCAGAATTCAGTTTCCAGTATTCACTTTAAGGAGCTGAATCAGCACTGCAGTTAATCTAATCAATGTCATGCAGTTGAGGAGCTCTCAGATTCCAGAGGAAAATGTACAGTGAGATGAAAACGATGAAAAAATGTGATAATTAGAGAAATAGATTCAAGATTTTAAAAAGGAATAAACAAAGGATATACAAGTAGAATTAAAAAGCAAATCCTAAGAGGCAAATAAAACACAATACATATAACAAAGGAAGAATTGTAGTATTAAAACATAAACCAGATAAAAGCAGAGGTAAATATAGCAGTTAGTATGATAAACTTCAGTGGAATATGTCTCCCACAGAGGTAAGACAAAATTAAGGTTGAGTTAGAAAAGTTTCATGTTCTTTACATGAGACAAACCTAAAATACAGACAGAGTTCATTTTATTCTTTTTTTTAACTTTAGACCAATAGCTTAATTTATTTCACTTATTATTTAGGAAAGAATTTTAAGGTTGTTAATTTTCTTCTGAGTACAGCTTGGAAATTGATAAATTTGAAATGAAAAAATATAGAATTGGTAAGTTCCATTGCTTCAGAAAAAACAAAAGAAACAAAACTTTGGCCAATGCAGTCAAGAAAAGGAGAGACATGGTCAATAAGCAAAGCAAGAAAGGAAAAAGAAGCTTTAACCTCATCCTGGCCTCACAACAATTTCTTGAGACCAATTTCAACATACTAGGTACCTGGTAGATTCTGGGGACTTAGAGCAGGGAATGAGATAGAACTTACCATTTAGTGGGGAGGGCTTATGAAAATGTGTACTAATAATTACAGTTGTGGTAATTGCCATGGAAAAGATTTTTTAAGTTACAAAGGGTTACCATGTTCAATGCTGTGCTGAGAAGTCGATGCTAGGAGAGTATAAATTATTGAAATGTAATGAGCCATTAGGATGACTAACTAGACCAGTAACTATTAAAAGCAATTGAAAGATAGTGAGAAAATAAACAAAACACCCCCCACCAAACTGTTGTATCAGAGGGCCTTGAGGGGAAATTTTGAAAAATGTAGAAAATTGAGCCTTGTAGTGCTCTATAGGCCATCACAGAGCCAAGGAACAGATGGATGGCCACCCCGTGCATGTCACAAAGTTGATATGACCTTGATCCCAAATGCTGACTGACAGTGTGGAAGAGGAAAATACACTACTTAGAAATATTGGTATGAAAGTCTAAAGAAAATATTGGCAAATACAACGTTAAAGATAATGTACCATAAATAATTAGGGTTTACTCCAAAAATGGCATGGATGGTTTATTTTAATGTAATTCATCAAAATAAGAAGTCAGAGGAGTCACACAGTTATCTTAGTAGATGTGAAAATGACATTAGATACAAATTAACATCCATTCCTGTTTTTTTTTAATCTTAAACAACAGCTAACGTATTTTAAAATGAAATTATAGGGACTTCCCTGATGGCACAGTGGTTAAGAATCCGCCTGCCAATGCAGGGGACACGGGTTCGAGCCCTGGTCCGGGAAGATCCCACATGCGGCGGAGCGACTAAGCCCGTGTGCCACAGCTGTTGAGCCTGCGCTCAAGAGCCCGCAAGCCACAACTACTGAGCCCGCGTGCCGCAACTACTGAAGCCCATGCGCCTAGAGCCTGTACTCCGAAACAAGAGAAGTCACGGCGATGAGAAGCCCGCGCACCGAAACGAAGAGTAGCCCCCGCTCTCCCCAACTAGGGAAAGCCCACGTGCAGCAACAAAGACCCAACGCAGCCAAAAAATAATAAATAAATTTTAAAAAATGAAATTTTAATGCTATTCTCTTTAAAGAAGTCACTACATTAAAATAATAAAGTCTCTACTATTTAACATTATTCTGGAAATTGTAGCTGAGATAATTCTGTAAGAAAACGAAAGTCAAAGTTAATGCTCTTTGCAGGTGGTGCCATTATTTTTACATGTGAAACCCAAGTATCCACTGAAAACCATTAGAATCAGTAAGAGAGTTGAGTCACTTGGCCAAATACAAAACTACACAAAACCCAGAAGTTTCACTAGTTATCAGCAAGTAACCTTTTCGAAAATACAATGGAAACGTTTATCCCATTCACAAAATCAACAACAATAAGAAAACCCATAAAATACGCAGGCGTACAGCAATAGAATGGAAACTGTATGTTGAAGGAGTCAGTAAATAACACACTTCTTTCCTCTGAATTTTAAACCAGTGGATGTAGGGAGGAAAGAAAGACAGACAGGAATTAGACAGATGGAAATTAATGTATCACCTTTATTACAGATAAAGGCTAGGTTGAGGAACAAGGCTGTAATCTGAACAGGATAAGCTTGTCTGATTCATCCCTGAATTAGGGTGTGTGTGTGTGTGTGTCTGCAGGGGGTATATTCCCCCTCCCCCAAGTGGGCAGGAGAGGAAGGATCAGAGCCAAACATACTCGGGGAGACATCACGCCTCCCTGGAACTTCTGGGAGGAGGTGGAGTGAGACTCCAGTGGTACCTTCTCCACTGAAATGGGGAAGAGTTATTCCTCCTTAAAACTTCCTTTGCTCTCTGAGCTCACCAGGGCTTAATTGTTGAAGCCCCTGGACTTCTAGGAGGTGTGGGTGCCTGGGGTGTGGCTCTTCCTTTCAAGGAAAGGGCACAGCTGTCAGCTGTTCCTGCTTCCACCTTCACTAACCGCACTGCTCCTTTGTGGGTGCTTCCAGAACACCTGGAGAACAGACTAGATTTCCCCCTAAAAGGCTCTCGAAGCAAAACAGGACAGTATTTAAATGAATTCCAAGACAGCTTTGCACCCAAGGGTGAAAATTCACTTCCTATCTATTTCCAAGCCCAAATTATGTGCAAACCCATTTTCTTCTGAGTAGTTAAGTAACATTTGAGAACAGGAAGCCTCACTGCCCTGTTCACTGCCGTATTCCCAACACTTAGAACAATGCCTGGCACTTAGTAGGCATTCAGTAACTTAATGACCATTCTCGGGGGGAAAAGTGTAACATGAAATGCAGAAAAGGCCTTATATTAGTGATCTTATTGATTACAAATTAATAAGAAAAAGATAACAGTAAAAATAAACAAGGAAAAAAGTAGACAAGGAAGTTGAATAGAAAATTCAGCTAACCAGTGAACATACAAAAGATGGCTTTATGTTGTCAAGAACAGACTAAATGTCTTAAATGAGTTGCAGAATAAAACAAAGTATTATTTTACGTCTCTCAAATTGGCAAAGATTAATAAGTATCAGTGTTGGTAAGGAAGCATAAATTGGTACAGCCTTTTTAAAGAGCAATTTGTCATTTATCAAAGCCCTGAAATTGTGTTCTCTTTGGTCCAGGGGGAGTCCTGTTTCTAGGAAGTCATACTACAAGAAACATTCCCATTACCAATGTGCATAGGTGCCTGTACAGAGAGATTCAGTTGGGGCATTGTTTGTAATGGCAAAAAATTGAAAACCATCTGAATGTCCATGATTAGGGTGTTAGACAAATAGATTTTGGGTCACCGATACAGTGAAATAACATACGGTGGTTGAAATGAATGGGCCAGAACCATGTGAACAGACACGGAAAAATACCTGTGGCTAGCTGTAGGGCAAAAAAAGCAGTTTGCAGAATAGCAGGTGTTCATAGGTTGAATGGTGTCTCCTAAAAGGGTATGTTCAAGTCCTAAGCCCTGTGACCTGTGACCATGACTTTATTTGGAAATAGGGCCTTTGTAGATGTAACCAAGTAAAGAGATGTCATTAAGGTGGGCTCTAATCCTATGTGACTGGTGATGTCCTTACAAGAAGAGAAGAGACAGATGGGCACAGAGGGAGGAAGGTCACGTGATGACGGAGGCAGAGCTTGGAGTGAGGCAGCCACAAGCCAAGGAGTGCCAGGGATTGCCTGCAACCACCAGAAGCTGGGAGAGAGGCATGGAACAGACTCTTCCTAGAGCCTCCAGAAGGAACCAGCCCTGCCGACACCTTGATTTGGCACCTCTGGCCTCCAGAACTGTGAGAGAATAAGCTTCTGTTGTTTTAAGCCACCCAGCTGTGGTCATTTGTTACAGCAGCCCTAGGAAACTAATAGACCAGGTATGACGTTATCCCATGATCATGCCTTCTGTGAATGTACCGTGACAAAGAGCTTCTTCAGTCCATCTTCTAACCTAACAGCCACCTCCTTGGAAACGGGGACTCACTGTATTGGTGATTTTTTTTGGTCCGGGGACAGCCTAAGCAGGGTAAACTTGGATTTCACCTCCTTTGCCTTCTCCACCCCTCACAAACCAGTGTCCTAGTGGCCTTTTGCTGTGTTCCCCCTCATCATCCCTTAAACTCTGAGCATCCGGAATTACCCTGAGTTCGTGTTTTGTTTCTGTGCTTCTTTTTCTATTTGCCAAGCCCTGTTCCTTCTTTTTTTGTGTTTTTAATTTTTTTATTTTTTGGCCACTCTGTGCGGCATGTGGGATATTAGTTCCTTGACCAGGGATTGAACCCATGCCCCCTGCATTGTAATTGCAGAATCTTAACCACTGGACCGCCAGGGAAGTCCCCAAGCCCCGTTCCTTCTTAAAATCTTGTTTTGAAGAGCCTTCTTCCAGGATGCTTCTCTGCCCCCTTATACCCTCACTCTGAGTTGAAAGCCTGCCTTGTGCACCCACCCATCGTGCACCCACCCATCATGCTGTGTGATAATGTGGTAAAGCCTAGTGATTATGATAGGTTTTCCTTTGGAGCCAGATGACCGGAGATTTGAATCCTGCATTTGTCACTTACCAGCTATGTTACCTTGAGCAAGTGGCTTCACCTTTCTGTGCCTCAGTTTCCTCATCTGCATAACGGGGGTCGTAGTACCTACCTCACTGGGTGGTTTTAAGCATTAACAATGGGGTTAAAGCTCTCGCAATAGTGGCTGGCACGTAATAAGCGGTCAGTAAGCCTTCGCTATTGTAATTATATGTTTACTTGTCTGACTCCCCCACTAAACAGAGATACTTAAAGGCAGTAATTGTATTTTTCTCTCTCCATCCCCAGTGTCTTGCAGAGTACTTGGCACATGGTAGGCATTAAATAAATGTTTGTTGAATTAATAATGATAATTAATGTAATTGCCGACCAGGATCCCATACTGGGCTCAACTCTGTTTGGATTCACATCATGCAGGGGCCAGTGAACCCACCACAGATCAGCTGGTATTTCCCAAACTCCTCCAATGGGCAAGGCGTCCACAGTGGAGGGGATGGAAGAGTGGACGTCCAGCCCCTGACCTCAGGGAGCTGAGAATCTGGTGGAGAAGATGGTGGAAGCGCACGAAACATTAACAACAACAATATTAGGTCTTAACCGTTTGTGGGAGCAACAGAAGAATGTGCATTCACAGTTAACTATTTCAGCCCTTGTTTTCCAAATTCTTTCTAGAGAGCTTCTTTTTTTAAAATGAATTTATTTATTTATTTTTGGCTACTTTGGGTCTTCGTTGCTGTGTGTGGGCTTTCTCCAGTTGGGGCGAGCGGGGGCTACTCTTCGTCGTGGTGCGTGGGCTTCTCATTGCGGTGGCGTCCCTTGTTGCGGAGCGTGGGCTCTAGCCGCGCGGGCTTCAGTAGTTGTGACACACGGGCTCAGTAGTTGTGGCTCACGGACTCTAGAGCGCAGGCTTGGTAGTTGTGGTGCACGGGCTTAGTTGCTCCGTGACATGTGGGATCTTCCCGGAGCAGGGCTTGAACCCTTGTCCCCTGCATTAGCAGGCAGATTCTTAACCACTGCGCCACCAGGGAAGTCCCATAGAGAGCTTCTTTTTAATAATGAAACATAGATCTGGAGGCTTCGTCAGGGTCAGATTTGATTTTTTTTTTTCCAGGTATACTTTCTCAGTAGGCACATAACATCTGGTTGTCCTCTGGAATTAGCAGCCGTCAATAATCATTGCTAGATCCAGTATTTTATTAGGGACTATAAAATGGTGATATTCTGTGTATCAGCTGGAGACTTCTATAAAGATAAACCGCCCCTTATTAACTGTTTGGTTACCCTGAGGTATAGCTGTTCACGAAAGGGAGAGTAAATGCTTCTTGACCAGTTTTTAAAATAATGAGCCTCTTGCCAGGTGTCCTCGAGTGAGTGACATCGTCTTTAAACCCTGCGTGGCAATCCCTGAGGCACCGCCGTGATGCCCAGGGAAGACAGGGCAACCTGGAAGTCCAACTACATCCTTAAGATCATCCAACTTCTGAATGATTATCCGAAATGCTTCACTGTGGGAGCAGACAATGTGGGCTCCAGGCAGACGCAGCAGATCCGCGTGTCCCTCCGCAGGAAGGCTGTGGTGCTGATGGGCAAGAACACGATGATGGACAAGGTGATCCGAGGGCATCTGGGAAACAACCCAGCTTTGGAGAAACCGTTGCCTCACATCCAGGGGAACGTGGGCTTTGTGTTCACCAAGGAGGACCTCACTGAGATCAGGGACATGCTGCTGGCCAATGACATGCCGCCTGCCGCCCTGCAAAGTCACTGTGCTGGTCCAGAACACTGGTCTGGGCCCTGAGAAGACCTCCTTCTTCCAGGCTTTAGGCAATACACTAAAATCTCCAGGGGCACCATCGAAATCCTGAGTGATGTGCAGCTGATTAAGATTGGAGACACATTGGGAGCCAGTGAAGCCCCGTTGCTGAACATCTCCCCCTTCTCCTTTGGGCCGGTCATCCAGCAGGTGTTTGACAATGGCAGCATCTGTAACCTTGAAGGGCTCGACATCACAGAGGAAACTCTGCATTCTCGCTTCCTGGAGGGTGTCCGCAATGTTGCCAGCATATGTCTGCAGATTGGTTACCCAGCTGTTGCATCTGTACCCCCTTCTATCATCAGTGGGGACAGGTGGGTCCTGGCTTTGTCTGTGGAGACTGATAACACCTTCCCACTTGCTGAAAAGGTCAAGGCCTTCTTGGCTGATCCGTCTGCATTTGTGGCTGCCGCCACCACTGTTGCTCCTGCTGCTGCTGCTGCAGCCCCAGCCAAGGTTGAAGCAAAGGAAGAGTCGGAGGAGTCGGACGAGTATATGGGATTTGGTCTCTCTGACTAATCGCCAAAAAGCAGCCGACTCAGCCGGCTTTATTTGTGAAACAAGGAAATAAACGCTTACGTCTCTTACCAAAAAATAAAATAAAATAAGATAATGAGTTGGTTTTCTAGCATCCTTCAAAGGTGACCAATGGAGGACTTTGGGCTCTTTTTTTTTTAAATTTTAAAAACATTTTTTTAATTTTTTAAATCTTATGATTTGGCATTAACGGTGTCTTTTTAAAAAATTTTTATTGGAGTATAGTTGATTTACAATGTTGTGTTAGTTTTAGGAGTACAGCAAAGTGAATCAGTTATACATGTACATATATCCACTCTTTTTTGAGATTCTTTGCCCATGTAGGCTATTACACATTACTGAGTAGACTTCTCTGTGCTATACAGTAGGTTCTCATTAGTTATCTATTTTATATATAGTAGTGTGTATATGTCAATACCAATCTCCCAATTTATCCCTACCCTCTGGGCTCTTTTTTTTTGGTGGTACGCGGGCCTCTCACCATTGTGGCCTCTCCCATTGTGGGGCACAGGCTCCGGACGCGCAGGCTCAGCGGCCATGGCTCACGGGCCCAGCCGCTGTGCGGCATGTGGGATCTTCCCGGACCGGGGCACGAACCCATGTCCCCTGCATCGGCAGGCGGACTCTCAACCACTGCGCCACCAGGGAAGCCCTGGGCTCTTTTTTTTTAAACATCATTATGAACTCACAGATTTTAAACTTACCAGTGTGTTAAGGCCATGTAGTTCTTACCCTTATGAAGCTTAAAAGGTCCCTTCTTGGCCTCGCGGGAGCCTCTTCAAGCTGGCCCTGACCCTTTTGATGTGGCCCTGCTTGTCTTTGCTCATTTCCTCGTATGATAAGATGTTCCAGGTTCATTTGGCACATTTCCTGCCCAGACCTGGAATCAGGTACTTCTCCAAGGAAGAAGGGCATGAATTTTTTGGGATACTGGTACAATATTACCAAACCACTTTCCAGAAGGACATTATTATCATTTACACTCCCATCTTCAAGGCATGAGGACCATTTTCTCCATATACTCAACCAGTGTTGAGTGTTATTTTAAAAACTTGGCATTCATTTGATAGGGCAGAATGATTTGCATTTCTTATTTGCATTTATGTTCCAATTTGCATTCATTAGGTTACTGGTGCATTGGAATGTTTTCTTTATTAATCATTTATATTTGTTTTGAGAAGACATGCTGTTTTGACCATGTTACTGTTAGAATTTTAGTAGTTATTATGATTGATTTGTAACTGTGTATCAAGGCCAGCAGCCCCTTTTCTGTCGATTGCTAGAAACCATTTTCCTAGTCGGTCGTTTGCCATTGAGAGTTGATGACAACTTCTATTTTATGTAGTCAGATATTATCCTTTATAAAGCATTTTCCAGTCCTCTCTCATTGGGGACTTCCGGGATCAGAAAGCTGAACCCTAAGAGTTATCTCCAGGCATTAGTTGGCACCCAAACATTCACTGTGCTGTCCTCACCTAACTACCGTTGGGTCCCTTGAGGCCAGAGTCCTGCCTCCTTCCAACATGGTCTGGATCCATATTTTCACCCAGACTCGCTCTGACTCTTCTTCATAGTGAAGGTGGGGGAGTGACTGAAACGATGAGCAACTGCTAATCCGGGCACTGCCTGGAGGTTCCCGGGGCAGTGGGCCAGAGAGCGCAGAGGTCCCAGCAGTCAGCTGTTTCCCTGTGGAGACCCGCTTACGTGACCCGCCAGCTCCAAGGCTCCATGGGGCAGCTGCGGGACAAAGTTTTGGACCCCAGGGTCTGTTCAGAACCTATACACCCACATGGCAGAGATTGAGTGGGTGGCGAGTCAAACAGGGCAGCCGGCAGCTGCAGACGGTCTGCGTGAGAGGGGTGCCGACCAAGGCCTACACTGGGTGAGAGGTGGTTGTCATGGGACGGAGGCCCTTAAAAGATTAAAAAAAAAAAATCTTGAACATAATAATGACGAGCAAGAATGGCTAAGAGCCCAAACTCATATGATACTTAATACGTGCCAGGCACTGTTCCAAACACGCTACATTGGTTAACATGTGAATTTACTTTTCGCAAGCCTAGGAGGTAGATACTGTTATTAGCACCATTTTATAGCTACAGAAACGGAGACACCGAGAGGATAAACAGCTTGCCCAAGGTCATATGCTCGGTAAGTGGGAGAGGAGAATTGAAGTGCAGACAGTCTGACTCCAGACTCTGAGCTCTTGTCGCACCTCGGTCCTGCCTGTACACTGTGAGCCAGGGCCTTAAAGTGGTGCAGCTCTTCAGACTTCCCAGGGGGCATTTCGTCCCTGCAGGATAAGGAGCAGCTGGCTTTACAGATGGGGAAACTGAGGCCTGAAGGACAGAGTGATTTGCTCAGAGCCGTCTGTGCAAGTCAGATGCAGGTCTTTCTGTAGGTGACACTCGTTTGGCATCAAAGTCAAACTCTTTGAACCTCCTAGGAACAGAATTGCTCTTAGACAGGTACAGGCAGTGGTTACCTTTTCCCTTTGAGAGGGCTGACCCCTCCGGGGTCTGGTGAACAGGGGGCGTCTTACTTAGGACTTTGCTGGGCTCCTGAGGGCTGTGGAGGCGGGCCTGCTCTCGGGATCTCATGGTCTGAGCCCAGGCTGTGGCCGTTTCTGGAAGTTGACGTCTTTGCCCTTGTGTGAGGAGCAACGGAGTGTGTTCCAAGAGCGCCAGGACTGCTGGGTCAGGGGTTCAGGAAGAGTTGGGTAGAAAGTGCCCTGCTGTCTTCTTGCTCCTGGCCTAATGGCTCAGACCATTTTTAGATGTCAGGAAGTGTAACAATATGGTACATTTATCTTGGTGAATAATGGATGAGCGCAGGGAAGGTACTGTATTTTTCCTGGTGAATTATTTACCAGGAGCCTCTAATTTGAGGCTCTCCACTATGAGTGGTCTGAATCGGGTGTATCTAGAGTCCCTCCTGACTCCTCTCACTCCCCCGGTCTCCCAGCTACAGGTTTGCTGTAACCTTCCGTGTCTAGTGTTACACTGGGCAGCCCCGTGGCTGCCAAACTCTCTTGAGTTTGGAGTCCCTGTGGCCACTGGGTTGGGTGGCAGGAGGGAGTGGGGAGGACCCTCTCTACTAGAGATGCAGGGAAAGCCCTGTGGGGGGTTTACTTGGCCGGGGGTGGGGGGGAAGCTGGGGTCAATGTGGGGCTGGGGGCTGCTCTACAGGCATGGGGAGCCTTTTGTGTGCTTGCGTGTGTGTGTGCACATGTGTGTGCTCTGGGTTTTTGTTTTTTTTGTCCCTTTCTCTGGGTCTCTCTAGGACTGTATGTTACTCTCTGTCTCTCAGTTTGTCCGTGTCTCTCTGTTGATCTGGGTCTCTCTGTGTCTCTCTGTCCCCGTCCCTCCCCCCTCCCTCCCTTCCTCTGCTCCTCCCTCCCTTCCCCCGCCCACACCATCAATCTCCCTCCAACCCCCTTTTTCTCATCTTCCTGTCTCCCTCTGTCTTTCTCCATCAGTGTCTGCTTCTCTCTCTCTCTCTCTCTCTCTTTCTCTCTCTCTCTCTCTGCGTGACTTTAGAGGCCTGTAAGAGGCACCTCCTGGGATGGAGGGGCAGCCGGTTCCAGACTTAAGTGAAGCCAGATCTTGGTACCTTCCAGACCCTGACTTCAAGATCGACAGAGTAGGCATAAAATAAACTTTAGGTCTTTGTCATTTTTTTGGCTGTTCAGTTATTGCATCAGCCACTCCTAGGGGCTGTTTTTTTCTTTAGCTATTTGTGTGTGCTTTATGTTTTATAACATCACCCCGCCCCCCGGCCCCCAAAAGTCAGTTATCCCTAGGCTTTAAGCATCTGGTAATGTGTTGCAAGTTTTTGGTGCTTTTAAAAATAACTTACAAGGAATTGTTTCTGTCTGTTATTCATCAGATTGTATTTTTTTCACCTGTTGTTACTGATTTGGAGATTGAAATACATATTTTGCCATCTTTAGCCAGAATGCTTTTTCAGAACAGCTGATTTTTCAAAAACGACTCTTTTTTGGTTATGTTCTTTTAAACAATAAAGGAGCAAATCATCAGTGATGCAGTTAAGAAATAAAAGAATAAAATTGGTTTTGTCTTACTAGAGAGTTTATATTTTAAGCTGTAAAGTGAAGTTTATAAGGAGTCTGATGCTTTGACTCTAATTAAGCAGCTGGCCTGCCTTCCCCTCCCCGTCTCTGTCCCCTGACCACGCCCTCCCCCAACTGGGCAAGCATCAGTTACATCTGAGTGATGTCGGAGCAGTGACCATGGCCACAGTAGTCGATCCCCACCTCCAGATAGCTCCCCCCTCCGACATTTTTCCAGCCACACGTGGTAGCAGAGGTGGCTGAGGGGAGGGCCTTTGATGGCAGCAGCAGGTCTACCTTCAGAAGAAGGCAGTGGACACTGTGCAAAATCCTGCCCCCCCCCCCCCAGCAGCCTAGAGGCGAGGAGGGCACCCTTGCCTCTTGAAGACACTGGCTCTTCCATACTGCCTCCTTCAGTCGGGATTCTTCTCTTTGTGTTTCAGATTGAGGCTTAAAGCCTGGAGCAACCCTTTCCCTAGAGAGAAGGGTTGGTTTCCAGAAGCAGCTGTTGGTCAGACAGGTGGAGAAGGAAAGAAAGGAAAGCTGGGAGAGGGGCACTTGGAGGACTGTGTCCGGCTCCGACTCCTGGGCCCTGCCTTGTGCCCTGGCCCCGAGGGGATGGCCAGGCTGCCGAGGGCCACGTTCATCTCCTGCACATGTGTTCGGCGTCGCCGCATGTCATCGGGTGTGTGGTACACGCAGCCCATTGCTGCAGGCCCTGGGTGGCTCGTGCTTTCCACATCACACATAGCAAAGCGATGTCCTCACATTCCCCACTCTTGTCTGCTCCAGGAAGTGGTTTGCAGAGCACTTCTAAATATAAAAGTATGAGACTGCCTCTTTCTCTTATCCCTTTGGAGCCAGCTGAGGACCAACCTCTTTAGTCACTTTTGGGGTTTGGTGGGAGGAGGAAGGGGCACGGGAGAAGCTGGGGGGGGGTGCGCCTGCATGCGTGTTTCCCCAGGCTCTGCTGATACCCGTATGCATGCCGGGGCACGGCGTGAGGCTAGCTGCAGTGCTGGAGGCCCGGGCAGAGAGGAGGGTGTAGGCTCAAAGACTGATTTTCAAACTTTGGGCAGCTATGTTCAGCCACTTAACTTGTTTTCAAAAATTTCATTTGCTTCTTGCTTCCCCAGACCCAACAGTATGTTCTTCTACTGGGAAAAGCAGCAGGATGTAGGTGATGGCCCCAGGGAAGGCGCTTCAAAACATAGTGCCGAATGGAATAAAGTGAGAGACAGAATGAGAGATAATGCAAGATCATTTATATGGGTGAAAAATAGCTGCGCACGAAACAACATCACATTTGACCAGAGCACATACAAAGAGAGGACCTACCTGAAACAGGACAGAATGGTTGTTGGGGGGACCTGGATAAAAGGGAGTAAAGTGAAAGAAATGAAGAGCATTTCCACGTGGCAGCGTGGAAAGAACACAGACGTGGGAGCCAGACAGATCCAGGGGCAGTTCCCGACCCTGCCATTACTGGGATAGCCTTGACCCCAGTTCCCTCCTCTGTGAAATGAGGCTGGTCCGTGTGGAGGGTTCTTTGGATGAGAAGTAATGCGTCCATGTAATAAGAGCCGGCAAGAAGCAGACGGTCAGAGTAGCTAAGGCAGCGCTGACTGATGGGACTTTTTGTGGGGACAGAACTGTTCTGCATCGGCGCTGTTCAGTACGGTGGCCGCTAGCCACGTGCGGCTCCCGAGCACTAAAAATATGGCTAGTGGAACAGAGGCAATGAGTTTTCAGTTTTGTTTCATTTTGATTAAGTTACATTTGAATAGCTCCTTGTGGCTAGTGGCTGCCATATTGGACAGAACAGGCCGAAGGGATGTTTTACTGTCTTTAGGAGCCAGGGAGGATTTTCCCTCATTGAGTGCAGTTGAGGCCACTCCACCTAAAGGGCAGGGAATCATGTTCTCCCTGCATAGGGAGTTTAGGGTGTGTGCCTCAGAGATGAGTAAAAAGAGCGCAGAAAACAGAGTCTCCCAGAGTTTTCTGAGACTGTCTTGAAAATGAATAGATGAAGTCAGGTCCAACCAGTCCCCAGACTGTCATTTAGTTTGCCCTCTGCTTGCACAAGAAGGACCGTGGGAAGCTCACCCTGGCACTGTTCTTGCTGTGGTGTCCCTGGGCCCCTCCCCACTGCACCTGGGAGGAAGACCTGGTTGGGGCCTGGGTCTGGGCCCACCTAATGAATGGCTGTGGAACCTGCAGCGAGTCCCTTTCCATCTTTGGATGATGAGGGAGGACTCTTTGAGCACACCATCTGAGCATCCCAAAAGTCTTCCTGGGCCTGAGCTCCTGGATCATTTCCCAGTCTCGTGGTCCAGCAGCCCCATTGCCTTCCCGCAATGTAGATTATTTCTGCAGGCCGCTCACTGGCGTCTTCAGGAGACAGCTGGTTGCTGTCTCTGTCTCTCTCCTTGGAGCTGAGAATGGGCATAGAAGGTGCCCATTCAAGCTCACCTTGAGCTTGCAGTCTAGCTTGGAAGATACGGCTCTTGGTCACAGCACAGGCGGGCGTATCAGGGGTGTCACGGGCAGTGAGCTGGCAGTGTAAGTGTGTGCCCGAGGCAGAGGCAGGATCTCCTGGGGAGACGGGATGCAAGCTGAGCCGCAGGAATGGGAGTAGCTCATCAGCAGTGATGCTGGGTCCCGGTTTGCGACTCCCAGCTGCCTCTAACTGCACACCTGCCATTTATAGCATCACTTTTAATCCCTCCCGGGGCTGGCCCTACATGTGGTGTGTGGGCTTTAGGGGCCGGCTGTGCAGCTGGAGGCTGGGGGGCAGGAAGGGGACTCTGGGGAGTGAGCCCTTTGTTTCTGTAACTGCCTCTCAGGCTCAGTGCCAGCGAATCCAGGACTAGGTCTTGGTGACTGTCCAGTCACATCCTTTCAGTTCTCTAATGTTACATATAATAAAACTACCTGGTGGCGGGTGGTGGTAGGTCAGGGTCACCCTACATGTGAGGGATTGTATCGAGACTAGAACCCAGGTCTCTCTACCCCATGTTCCTTCTGCCTGATCACACCACGTCACTCTGGCTGAGCTTTTAATTTATTGCCGCTTCCTTGGAGACATCGCAGCCATCTGAGGGTTACTAAGGGCGAGAGATGTGTCCTAGGTGTGGCCCTCTGAGCCCCAGCAGAAGACAGGCTGGTTCGAGGATCAGGTGGTGTGGCTGCTGGCTGAGGAGCTTCTTAAAGCACATCTCCCAGCCGGTGTATCTGCCCCTCTGGGCTCGGATGCCGCCTGATACTGGACACGAGGACCGCTTCTGCCGTCAGAGGTTGATCTTCCCCCTCCAGGGCCTCCCAGGAGTGGGCAGGGCAAGGCTGAGCTGTGGTTTTCATCTAAGGTAGAAGAGCTGGCCCGCTAGGTTGTTTCTGTGCTAATCCCTGGTGATTTTGTTCTGTTTCTCTAATCCGGACGTGGGAGCCTCTCCATATATTTACAGTTAAATCCCAGGACAGGAAAACTCAGCCCGGTCCCTGGCTCTGCTCCCTCCCGCATGTCTCCAAGCGAGGGCTGTGATGGCTTGTGGAGGGCTGCGGGGCTGCTGTCAGCGAACCTGCGGCCTTCTGTAGACACTCGGGAGATGGGGCCGAGGTGGGGGGGCAGCTAGAACTTTGTGTTCTGCCTCTGGGTCTCTGAGTCAGCGGTGGTGGATTTTCAGCGACCCTCTGAACCCTGATTTTCTGGGGCTTATCATCATACAGGGTTGTTGGTGCTAAACCCACCTGTGGTATATTGGTGGTGGACTGGTGGCGGCGGAGGGGGACATTCCAGATCCCCAGATTCACAAACCCCACTGCAGCATTTTGTGTTCCTGCCGGCCCAGGTGCACTGGGGAGGGCTTGCTGTTCATGCAAACGACTTGTTCTTACAGAGACTGAGATTTGTCCCTCAAAAAAATGATGCACGCCTATGAGCCGTGGACCCTTGGAGTGTCCCAGAGCAGCTGAAAGTGCACCAGTTAGACCCTGAAGGCCAAAGTCCAGTGGTGCATTGGCCCCTTGGGGAGGAGAGGTGGGGCAGGGACCCTGGTACCCCTCGGGCCTCTCATTTGGTGTCCTTAGAGTTTCCACATGGAGGGGACCTGTGAGCAGGGCCATCCTCGTGTGGGTGAGGAGGCCTGGGGCTGTTCTCTTTCCTGGAACAGAGCATTTGTGCCTCTTGAGTTGAGGGCTGTCTCTCCTGGCCTGTGTCCTGATGCTGTCACCCCACATGGGACACAGGAAGTTGGCAAACCTCTCCCTCAGGGGACCATATGCCCAATAGGAGCTGTCTTGGCCTGTGCTCTCGAGGTCATCCGGGAGGCAGGATGTCCCCACAGGGACGTGGGCCCTGGAACCAAGGACTGAGTCTCGGGGATGGAGGAGTCGGCTTCCTGCCTGTGGCTCGTTGGCCTCGTGCATGAGAAAGGTCACAGTCACTCGTGATTACACATATCCGTGCAGAATGCCCATGCCCGGGCCACCCAGGGTCATCTTGGTACCTCTGCCTGGTGCCAAGGCAGCTGTCCGAAGGATGGAATTTCTTTAGTAGGAGGGAGAGAAGGTAGATGGAATCAACTGGTCAGGTTTGGCAGGTTCTGGGACCTGTACAGATTCAGGGGTTGTCTTTCCAAGACCAAGAGGACTGGTCTCTGGGAGACAGGTAGTTGAGTGGCCCAGATGGTTACTTGGACCGAAGTAGCTGAAATTATCAGAGCAGAAAAACTTCCTGCTGCTCTCTGCTCTCCACAAAATCATGTTTACACATGTGTGTGCGCAGATGCACACGTATATACACGTGGGTCGACTGGGCCTGGAGCCCAGAGAGCATCAAGGAAGGTGGGCACCAGACCAGCCGCTTGCTGGTGAGTGGGGGGCGGGAGTTGGGCTGCTGCCCACACAGGCCTTTCTCAGGGGGCTGGGGCCAGGGCGCAGGCAGAGTGAGTGTCTGCATGTAGATGGCTGTCGAGGAGCCAAGGAAATGGCTTGGAAAATGTCCTTATTGGGTATTTGCAGCGCCAGCTCTGCTGGGGTCGTGCCTGATGTGGGCAGATGACTCTGCCTGCCGGTCACGGTGCCAGTGCTTCCTGAGCCCACCATGCCCTCTCTGTGCTTCGGGCTTTGCATTTATGAACCCACTTAGCCTCACATAGCCCCTGAGTGGTAGGCTTGGGGTCCTCATTTCATGTCAAGGGAGAGGCCAGCGGAGGTGGCATTGCTAGGGAGCGGCAGGGCCACTGGCTGCTGCTATGCTGAGCGGCTTCCTTGAGGAGCACGTGGGCCAGGTGTTCCGTGAGGGTACAGAAGGTGTCATGCACGGAGGACCGGACTCTGAAAGGGGGGAGGCTTTGGGAAGCCCAGGACCGGTGTGCTTCCAGAGCGGGCCTTCCCTGGACCACAGCCCTGGGGGCATCCTCAAGTCAGGTGGTGCAGGGACAGGGATGTGCTGGGGACTGTGCCACCTCGAGGCAGGTACCACCTCGATCCCCAGAGCCTTCCTCCTTCTCTGTCATTCAGCCGAAGCTTCTGAAGAGTCCCTCACTTCCCAGCCCCTCCCTGTCTGGAGTCTGGCATATCTGCCAGGGGCTCCTCGGCCTGCCCGTTTCTCCTCAAACAAAACAACAGACCCCCCTCTCCTGCAGACCATGCAGATGGCCAGACTGGGCGCAGTAAACGTGGGTGCCACAGCACTGGGCCAGGCTCCTGCGTGAGAAGCCTGGTGGCCAGGGGTGTGCGCTCAGAGCAGGGGCCGGGGTCTTAGAGGAGGCCTGGTGGCTGCCCTCCCTGCCTTTTGTTACATCTAAAGTCTGCCCCAGCCAAGCACTAACCAGGACCTGCTGTGAGCTGACGTCAGGACAGAGGGCCCCGCGGGGCCGGCTTTGATGTTTCCCAGGCCCTGTCTTGGGGGTGCGGCGGGGGCTCTGAGTGGCAGTCTGGGAATGCAGCGTCTCACCACAGCTCCTGCAGCTCCAGCCCCGGGACAGGACGGGATGCTGGAGGCTGAGCTGGGGTCCCTCTGAGTCATGCCATCTCTTCTCCCAGCTCAGGTTTCTGTGGCAAGTGGTCTGTGGTTCCTGCAACCCCACAGCCCCTTTCCCTCCATCCTACCCCCCACCTGATTATCCCTTTCCCATCTGGGGTCTGAGATGGTGCTGGGCCTTGCCTGGGGGGAGCTTCCTAATATCCCTAAAACTCGAGTCCTTGGGCAGGATGGGTGACAGTGGTAAGGATCACGGTAGCCGCCCGCCGAGCGAGCTCATCCAAGACACTTCACACGTGTTACTGCGTTTTTGAGTCACGACGGCCTCATGGGAGAGGCAGAGGAAGCTGGGGCACGGTCTGTGTTCCTTACCCAAGGTCAGGCAGACCGAGTGTGATGGTCAGGATCGAGTCGGACCTGACTGCAAACGCTTAACTAACGCTCCTGTGTATGGACGAGACTCCTGGCCCCCACTGTGTCTGGAGAAGCTGAGCTGGGAAGTGGGGAGTCACCTACACTTTGAGGCAGATGATCTCTCTCTGGTCTTTGATGAGCATCTTTAGTTCTGGGTCGAGGGCCCCAAGATTTGGATGAGTCACGTTTGCAGAGGCCTGCTGAGGCCTCGGTGCGAGGCTGCCCATCTGTGTCAGGAGTGGGGGTCGGGAAGTGTTTCGGATGCCCCTGTGTCCGCCAGCTCTTGCCCCACGCTTCCTCTGAGGTCACCCCAGTTCAGCTAGTGTTCGCTGAGTGCCTCTGTGAGCCTGGCGTTGTCTGCAGGAGGTGTGTCTAGCTTTCTACCTGGCTGCGGGGAGTGAGACCCGTTCTGAGATCAGATACTTCCAGGATTGGTTTTGAGTTCCTGGACGGGGCTGGGAAGAGCGTGGGGTATGGAGTTGGCCTCCTTGGATCATGGTCCTGGCTCTGCCACCAATTAGCTGTTTGATCTCTCTGGACCTCAGTTGACCCACCCATCCGTACTACACAGGGTTGTACCATGTTGCTCAGCGGGGGCAGGACCGCACTCCTGTGCAGATATTGGAACTGAGCGGGGTTGTTTGGGCTGTTAGGGTGACTGGGTGCAGATTTGCTAACTTGCACAGTGGGTGGGGTAGCCCAGCGTGGTGGAGAATTGTCCCATCCAGAGAGCCAGCAGGAACCCAATGAGAAGTAATGCGGGAGCTCCCAGCCCCTTTCAGCTCTGTGTGTCTTGCGGGCCAGCCCCTTTGGAACGCTGGGAAGCAGACCAACATCGGGTCAGCCCCTCCTCTGGCCCCAGCCCTGGGGGATCCTGAACTTGTCTTGAAACTGACTTTATGAGGAGACAGGTTCTTGTGCCCTAAAGAACCAACCCCCCCCTCCCCCGGCTCCGCCCAGGGACTGGGAAGGGTGCTCTTTGGGCCAAGATCAGTCTCCAGTGGTTTGGGATGGGATGGGCAGAACCCCATTAGCCTCTTCCTTCCTGCCCTTACTGGGCCCAGTTTGGCCAGAGGCAGAGCCTGCTTCTTCACGTAGCAGCCCCAGGTGGCCTGTTCCTTCTTCCTGGAGGGGTAACACATCCTCCTCTGTGCCATCACCGCCCCCCCCCGCCACCTGCCAAACTCCCCAGGCGGCTGGTGTCCCGGGCTCTGCAGCTCTGGGCCTCTGCAGGGCGCCCACACGGACCAGGAACAAAGCCCGGTGTATTATTCCTGGCTTGGTAACTATGCCACCTGCGTGGCCCTGCCCTCCGCCTCCCCAGCCCATCTGCCACTCTGCACAGGCTCTTCACTCTCCCCTTTGTTTGGCTACAGTTCCACCTTTGATTGCAGGGCCCCTTCCCCCGAGGGTACCCCCCTGACCCCTGCCAGAGCTGAACTGTAGCCATGCAGGAGGAGGAGTGGATTCAGGTGAAAACCTGGGACCACTTAGCTCACCTCTCACCTAGCACAGAAGAGCTAGCCTTGGCCACAGATGGATCCTTAAGGATGGAGAGAAGGACGTGGGGGTGGCCCTGGCATGTCTTTGGGAATAATGCCAGTTCAAGAGAATATTGGCTTCTCCTGTGATGGGATGGGTTCTCCCAAAGACGCCCCTGGGGAATGCTGGGCTGCAGAGTGGTCTGTGGATGGGATTCAGAACCGCCTCCCTGACCTGTGGCCAGCTCTGATGCTGGACCCTCAGCGGGTATGTGAGTGCCAGTAATCCTTCCAAGAAGCTCTTTGGATCATGATTTAACTTTGCTCAGTGTCCTGCATTCTGAAGATGGTGGGAGGGTTGCTTGCTGATGTTCCCCGCTCCCTGGTCTGGCATTTCCTATGATCTGGTCCCATAGCTCCAAGGCCCTCTTCCTCTAGGGAGTGTCCCATGTGGCATTAATCCCCTCCTTCCCCTAGCCCTTGGGGCTCCCTCCCTCTTCGGTGTTCTAGAGGCACCGACTGCCCACATCATTCATTTGGCACGAGCTTTGCCTTATCCTGGGTCCGCCTCCAGACTAGCGTCCCGGAGGGTACCGCATCTTTGTATCCTGCGGAGCGCCCAGCACAGTGTAAACGTTCCTCAGTGGACACTTGGCAATTGTGGTCTAATGATCCTTCTCACTTGCACTTACTGGACGTCTCCTGTGCACAGGACAGTGGGTGACCTGTGTTAGAACAGTGGCTGCAGCTCCCCCTGACCCTGCCTCTCCCGTGTTCCCCATCTGCAGGTGCCCAGGCAACCATTGTCTTCATCAAGGAGCCATCCTCCCAGGATGCACTGCAGGGGCGCCGGGCGCTGCTCCGCTGTGAGGTCGAGGCCCCAGGCCCAGTGCACGTGTACTGGCTGCTGGATGGGGCCCCAGTCCAGGACACCGAACGGCGCTTCGCCCAGGGCAGCAGCCTGAGCTTCGCAGCTGTGGACCGGCTGCAGGACTCGGGAGCCTTCCAGTGCGTGGCGCGGGATGATGCCACCGGAGAGGAGGCCCGCAGTGCCAACGCCTCCTTCAACATCAAATGTGAGAGCCGGGAGCTGTGCCCGCCCCCTCCCTCTAGACCCTCAACTCCCGAGCCCTGCGGGACTCCTCCTTTGCCTCAGCTTCTCCCATTTCCAGTTGAATGGGGCAGGGAGAATGCAGTTGGGGTCAGCTCTCTGCTTGTGTGGATAAGAGGAAGTTAAAACGTTTTAATTTTTCCAGAACTTATTTTTTTTCCCCTTCAAGTCTTGAACCCATTGATCTGCCAGATACTTTTGCAAATGGCAGGAGCAGTGAGGCAGTGTGCCCCAGTGTCCCTTGGCTCCAGAGCCTCCAGGTTCCATCGTTTCCTGCTTGTCCTCCTCCTCTGCTCTCTCACCCTTGCTCTGCCCCGCCCCTCACTCTGCAACCATGGCCTCTGCTCCAGGGATTGAGTCCGGTCCCGTGGTCCTGAAGCATCCAGCCTCGGAAGCCGAGATCCAGCCACAGACCCAGGTCATGTTGCGTTGTCACATTGACGGGCACCCTCGGTAAGGAGACACTGAGGGTGGGGAGGGAAAGGGTTATTCTGGACTGATGTCAAGAGCTGTCTCCCCAAACTGTGGACTCTGCCACCGCCCCTGCCCCATGCTGCTCCACACTGGGCCCTGGTCACCAGAGAAGGGGCAGCCTTGTGCTGTGGAGTGATCCTGGATTCTGGGAGCTGAGAAATCTAGAATCTCAGCCAGATTCTGCCCCTGAATTGTGTGCCTCTGTGCAAGTCACGGTCCCTCTCCAGGCCTCAGTTTCCCCATTTGTAAACTGAGGGGTCTAGCCCTGACCCTCTGATTCTGGCCCTCCCTGCCGGCCACCTGAGACCCCCCTGCCCCCCTGCTACTGACCCCCTCGGCCCCTCAGGCCCACCTACCAGTGGTTCCAAGATGGGAGCGCCCTGTCTGATGGTCAGAGCAACCACACGGTCAGCAGTAAGGAGAAGAACCTGACCCTCCGGCCAGCCGGCCCTGAGCACAGTGGCATCTACTCCTGCTGTGCCCACAATGCCTTTGGCCAGGCCTGCAGCAGTCAGAACTTCACCTTGAGCATTGCTGGTGAGCCTGGGGCAGGGATGGAGAAGGTGAGTTGGGGATGGGGGAGGGGCCTCCCCACCTTGCCTGCTCATGTGTCTGTGCCTCCCTCACCCCAGATGAGAGCTTTGCCAGGGTGGTACTGGCCCCCCAGGACGTGGTAGTGGCAAGGAATGAGGAGGCCATGTTCCACTGTCAGTTCTCAGCCCACCCGCCCCCGAGCCTGCAGTGGGTCTTTGAGGATGAGACTCCCATCACTAACCGCAGCCGGTAAGGCATCTGGCAGCAGCTTTCCAGTATGGTGATAGAAGTTGTGTATGGTTCTCTAAAAGGGAACGAAGTTCTTATCGCAGACATCATAGATCTATACGTGTATTACTTCGACTTTCCAGCAGATGGCAGTAGAATGTCTTCCTGTTACAAAATGATTCCAACAAAGGGAAGGGTCTCCCGGAAGGGCATCTTTTTCCAGTTCCCACAGACACACTGTGTGAGCCAGCGATGGCTCTGCTACTTTCTCTCCTCCCTTTCTGCCCACATGGGTCCTCTGGGATGGGGGGGTAGAGACCCAAGGATGGAGGGACACAGGGGACCTGGGGGATCACAGTCTGCACAGGAAGGTCCTGGAGGGCAAGGATACCTTACTCACACACATGCACGCACACGCACATTTTTTGGAAGAAGCAGACATTACTAGAAGGTGCCGGGAGGTGTCAGGCCTCTATAGGGACTTCTGTCCTCATCCAGGCCCTATGAGAGCAGAGACCACACCACCTGTGTGGTGTCAGGTGTGGCCATGGTCCTTTGGAGGTGTGGCTCCCTAGGCTGTGGGCTGGGATCCCGCCTGGCTGCAGCCCTGAGGACATCATCAGTAGTCCGTCTGGTGCGTCTGAGGGACTTCTGGTGCTGGAGTTGCTGCTTTACCAGCAGGCGTATCTTGACTCTGTCTCCACACTGATTGCTTGCTGCCTCCCACTTGCACTGCTGCTCGCCTGGCTGCCCCAAAGCTGCGTCTCTTGTAATTAGAATACACACCTCCACATACACGCGGACAAGCGCACGCACACACGTGCACACACAGGCACACACGTGCACACACAGGCACACACGCACACACCAGAGTGGCGTGTTGGCTTCCTTCTCTCTGCCCTGTTCCTGGTTGATTCCTTCCTGCATATCTGACCTGTGCAGGATGGGGTTCCACTGGCCGCCCTCCAGAAGAAGGCCTGTGGGCCACTCCTTTCAAAGAGCACTCTCTCCCCTCCACAGCCCCCCGCACGTCCGCAGAGCCACGGTGTTTGCCAACGGGTCCCTGCTGCTGACCCAGGTCCGGCCGCGCAATGCAGGGGTCTACCGCTGCGTAGGCCAGGGCCAGAGGGGCCCTCCTGTCATCCTGGAGGCCACTCTCCGCCTGGCAGGTGGGTCCCTGGGTCTGGGGTGCCGAGGTGGGAGCCGCCTTCAACGTTGTGGGCACGTAGAGATTTAGGCTCCTGTTTCCACTCAGAGCAGCTTGGAGGGCAGAGGGAGGAAGAGGATGCTGGGCTTGGAAGAGGAAATGCTGAAGGTCACGGGGAGGGCTCGTGCTGGAAAGGGCAAGGCTTGCTGCGGGAGAACGTCAGGTACCCTGGGCCCCACAGTAACCAGGCTGTCTGCTCCCATCCCTGCAGAGATTGAAGATATGCCACCATTTGAGCCACGGGTGTTCACGGCTGGCAGCGAGGAGCGTGTGGCCTGCCCGCCCCCCCAGGGTCTGCCGGAGCCCAGTGTGTGGTGGGAGCACGCGGGAGCCCGTCTGCCTGCCCACGGCAGAGTCTACCAGCAGGGCCATGAGCTGGTATTTGCCAGCACTGCCGAGAGCGATGCTGGTGTCTATACCTGCCATGCAGCCAACCTGGCTGGTTGGCGGAGACAGGATGTCAACATCACCGTGGCCAGTGAGCACCTTTGCCCTGAAGGGCGAGGCGAGGAGGGGAGCCCAGGTCCCAGGAGGTCTTGGGCTCTGGGTGTGATGGATAGAGGCTTCTCTGGTGCTCACCTGAGGCCCTGCCTCAGCTCTGAGCCCTGCCGGCTTGGGAACCAGTCAGCCGTTGGGAGGTGATATTGGAGTGGACAGTGGCGAGTCAGGCACAGAGGTTGTGGTGCCAGAAAAGTGGTCCTCTGGCTGCAGAGGACAAAGTAACAGAGTGGGAGTCTTGAGACCCAGGTCCCACTCCGTCCCCAGTGCATGGAATGACCACGGGTAGAAAGTCACCTGCCTTGCCAGGCGTCAGTTTCCTCATCCATAAAATAGGGCTTAATAACTCACTACCTTCCCTACTAGATGGCCAGAAAGATCAGTGAAGTAGATAAAAAAGATCTTTCCTTTTCTTTTTGGGGAAGGTGATGTGTCAGAGTTATAGGTAGTAATTATTTTATTTGTTGTTATACTTTCCAAATTTCTACAGTGAACATATGACTTGTGAAATAAATGATAAAGACCTATATACCCTTGCTACAGGCATAGAGATTTATTTATTTACACCATGCCTGTGTCAAACGTTTATGATAATTTAAAAGGATATCCGAGACAAATTCATACACACACACATACCATTTTGCAACCTGCTTCTTCCATTTACCTCTACATCTTTCCAAGTAGGTAAATTGCAAAAATTCAAAAAGATTTCAAACATGAAAAGAGCTTTGTACACTTGGAAGTTGTGGTGGTATTATTCCCATTAAGATACTAAAACCTAGGAGACATGCACTTTCGTGCTCAGGTACCTGGTTCGGGTGGGAAGCTGCAGCATCCAGGTAACATGCGCTCAGGACACTTCCACAGCGACGTGCAGACAAATGCAAGCAGCCATGATCAGCCTTTCTCCAGTCGGGGTCTGTTGTTCACCTGTTTCATTGGGGACGCTTTTATTTTTTTATTATTATTTTTTAATTTTGCATTTTATTTATTTATTTATTTTTAATTATTTTTGGCTGCGTTGGATCTTTGTTACTTCGTTACTGTTTGCGGGCTTTCTCTAGTTGCAGTGAGCAGGGGCTACTCTTCATTGTGGTGTGCAGGCTTCTCATTGTGGTGACTTCTCTTGTTGCAGAGCACGGGCTCTAGGCATGCGGGCTTCAGTAGTGTGGCACGTGGGCTCAGTAGTTGTGGCTCATGGGCTTAGTTGTTCCGCGGCATGTGGCATCTTCCTGGACCAGGATCGAACCCATGTCCCCTGCATTGGCAGGCGGATTCTTAAGCACTGCGCTACCAGGGAAGTCCCGGGGATGCTTTTAAAAATACAGAATCTGGGACCACACTCCACATCTCCTGCCCCCGGCCTCTCTGGGGGTGGGCCCAGACAAAGAGTGTTCAGCATATGCTCCAAGTGAGGCATATGCGTGCTGGAGGTGGGAGTGCTGGCTTTGATCAGTCTTTTGACAGGCACCAACAGTGCCCTGTGCCTGCACTGCTCCCTGAGAAGACCTGTGGAATTAGAGAGAGTGCGTGACGCACGCAGGGCTGGACTGGTGCGAAGGGGTAGTGGGTACAGTTCGGAGGAGGAAGGACTCCATCCCTGCATTCCATCAACAGCTTTATCGAGTGCCTTCTTTGTGCTGGGCACTGCTCCCAGTACTGGGAATGCAGCAATGAACAAAGCAGACAAAAATCCTTCCCCTTGTGGAGCTCGTAGTCTAATAGCAACAAAGCAAGCAAGGAAAACAATTGAATGAACAAATATATGATTTTAGGTGGCAGCAGAGCCATGAAGAAAAATCAAATAGGGTAAGTGACAGAGAGATGGCATGAGGGCCAGGGGGAGTTTAGAGAAGGCTTCTTTAGAAGGTGGTATTTGAGCTGATGCTTAAATTAAAGAGGGAACCACGTGGACGGGCCCTGAGCAAGAAATGGGCTTGTAAATTGAAGGGACAGCAGTAGCCTGTGTGGCTTGTGTTGAATAAGTGATGGTGAGTGTGGTTGAGGTTGTCTGAGAGGCAGAGATTAGATCATATGAAGCTTTGTAAGAACATGGTAAGGACTTTGGTTTGTAATACAAGTGTACCAGTTAGCTACTGCTGTGTAACAAACCAGTCCAAAACATGAAACAATAGCCACCGATTTGCTCATGATTGATTCTGTGGGTATGGTTCAGCTCCATGTGCTGTTGGCGGCAGCTGGTACGTCAGCTGGTGGCTGGCTGTTCCCTGATGTCCTCCCTCAGGTGCCTCGCTCAGTCTGGCAGTTGAGGGAGGATATCGACCAGGGTGCCTTGGTTCCCTTCCACACAGCCACTCCAACAGACTAGCTCAGGCTTCTCACGTGGAGGCTGGGTTCCAAGAGTGCAAAAGTGGATCCTGCAAGCCTTCTCAAGGCATTAGCTTAGACATTGTCCACTATATTCTATTGGACAGGGCAAGTCACAGGCCACCCAGATTCCAGGCAGTAGAGAAATAGACCCTGCCTCTTGATGGGAAAGTGGCAACGCCACATTACAAAGAGAAGCAAGAGATGGGAGGACTGTTTAAAGCCATCTTTGCAAAGTCTGCTCCACCAAGTCAGAGGATGAGAAATCCTTGCAGGGACTGAGTGTGAGAGTGACATTTTCAAAAGGTGACTCTGGCTATTCTGAGAAGACTAGACTGTTAGGGGCAAGAGTCTAAACAGGAAACCAGTTAATAGATGACTGTAATCCTCTAGGGGAGGTGTTTAAGGGGCTTGAACAGAGGTGGTAGCGGTGGAGGTGGGAGGTGGTGAAAGTTAGGATACATTTTAGAGCTGAGGTAGATGAGGTTTGTATAGAATGAATGTGATGGCAGGGGGAGCCGTAGAGAGAGAAGTCAACTAAGTTTTTGGCTTATACAGTTGGCTGGATAGTGGTGCTATTTACTGAGATAGAGAAAACTGTGATGAGCAGGTTTGGGGAGAAATTGAGCGTTCTCTTTTGCACGTATAAAGCCTGAAGTGCCTATTAGATATCCAGTTGGAAATGCCGGTAGGATTTGCAGGTCTGAAGTTCATTGGGGGGAGGCCAGGAGCCAGGCTGTGTATTTGGGACTCATCCACTTGGATGGTACTGAAGGCCGTGGACTGGATGAGATCATTCAGGGGATGAGCATGGCTAAAACGGAACAGAGATTCAGGGACCGAGCCTCGGAACGTTATGGTGTAATAAAGAAAGCAAGGATTTTGGAGTCATGCAGACCAGTTTTCAATCCTCTCTCTATCATGGATTAATAAATCACCATTACTTCTTTGAACCTCTGTTGTCTTATCTATAAAATGGGTATAAAAATAAATACCTTGGGGGTATATTGTGATCATTAGCTAGGATAATGTTCAAAAGGTACCGGCACATGGGCCTTCACTAAGGGGTCATGGCTGCAGTTATCGCCGGAGCAGACAAGGGTTTCTAATCTCAGGGCTGGGGTTGGGGGGGAGGCTATTAGAATTTCTTGGGATTGGATCTGTTGGTTTTGTAGATGGGTTGGTCAACCTTCTGTTTCCTCCCTGTCCCTCTAAGCTGTGCCCACGTGGCTGGAGAAGCCCCAAGACAGCCAGCTGGAGGAGGGCAAGCCAGGCTACTTGCATTGCCTGACCCAGGCCACACCCAAACCCACAGTCTCCTGGTACAGAAACCAGATGCTCATCTCGGAGGTGAGAACGGGGATTACTGCTGGGGGGGTGGGGCGGGGACACGGAGTCCTCTGTGCTCACCTCCAAGGCTCGCTTCCCCCCACCCCGAAGCTGTCCCCCAGGGAGATGATGGTGGGGGGTAGGCCGAGACCTACTCTCAGGCACATCTTCTGTGCTGCAGGACTCGCGGTTCGAGGTCTTCAAGAACGGGACCTTGCGCATCAACAGCGTGGAGGTGTACGACGGGACGTGGTACCGCTGCGTGAGCAGCACCCCCGCTGGCAGCATCGAGGCCCAGGCCCGCGTCCAAGTGCTGGGTGAGCTGGCGCCTGGCCTCCTGGGCAGGAGAGGACCAGGGAGGGAGCAGCAGCGTCCAGAATCTTCAGGCCTGCCGCCTCAATTCCTCCCCTTTTCTGCTACTGAAACAGAAAAGCTCAAGTTCACACCACCGCCCCGGCCGCAGCAGTGCATGGAGTTTGACAAGGAGGCCACGGTTCCCTGCTCAGCCACAGGCCGAGAGAAGCCCACTATTAAGTGGGTCCGGGCAGGTGGGTACTGTGTGAGCATGGGGTGGGGGCAGCAGGCAGTCCACTGGTCAGATGTATGCCTGTCTGAGGATGAGCTGAGTGCCCAAAACTTTGGGATAGACAAGAAATGTAGGGGCCGATTTATGGTCCAGTTAGAAAAAAAAAAGCCAGACACAAAAGAGGTCAGGTTACAGCATTAAACAACATATAAGACGACTCAAGGCAACAAATGATTGGATTGGTCCAGACAGGGCCGTAAAGTCCTTTCCCTCTTTTCAAAATAGTCATCCTTTCCAATGTAAAAGTAATCCTTTAGAAAATTTTGGCAGAAAATAATGCATAATCCCACCATCAGTCATCTCTGGGTGTGTACCTTTTTGTGTGTACATCTTTTTGTTTTTACATAGCAGTTTTACTGTACATATAATTTTCACTTATTATACTTCCATGAGTTGAGTCATGCTTACTATAGAAATGGAAGATGCAGATAACTGTATGTAATTTTATCTTTTTTTACTTAACATTATCAAGCATTTCCCCGTGGTTTTGTACATAAACATTGGTTTTGATGATTGCAATAATATTCCAATGATTGGATTCACTGTAATTTACTTAAATATCCCCTAAATGTTGGACATTTGGGTTGTTAACCACCCTCCCTTCCTCCCTCCCTTTCTCTGCCTCTTTCTGTCTCTCTCTCTCTCTCTGTCTTTTTATTGCTGCAATAAACATCTTGAGGCAGAGTTTTTTCTGGACTTGGGTTTATTTCGTTTGGGAAAGATTCCCAGAAATGGAATAATTATGTATAAAAGGGTATGCACGTTTTTACAACCCTTGATGCGAATGGCCAAATTGTTTTTTAAAAGGTTTTTACATTCCCATTAACAGTGAGAGAGAGGGGGGTTGTAGATTCTGAGCAGCAAGTGGGCTGTCTCTGCTCAGGTGTCTGGGGGAGCTGTCTGTGGGGGGTGGGACTCAGAATGGGTGGGACGATGGCAAAGAGCAGGAATGGGTTCTAGGAGTGGAGAGTGACAGGCAGTGAGGGTGAGAGCAAGGCACATTCCAAGCCCAACCAGAAGTCCGGTTTGGTGGAAGTGGAACGTTATACAGGGCAGTAGAAGGACGTGAGACTGAAAAATTGGAAAAGGAGTAAGTAATAGGGACTCCCAATGCCTGGCTCAGGCGTTTGGATCTTGTCTGCGAATAGCCAGGAGCGATGCTGTGTTTTTCAGTAGAGGCGAGTGACTGAGGGCTTTGCTGGCCACTCATGGGACTCTGGTCCATCCCATCATTCCCCAATGTTGCCCCTGTAGATGGGAGCAGCCTTCCAGAGTGGGTGACGGACAACGCTGGGACCTTGCACTTCGCCAGGGTGACCCGCAATGATGCCGGCAACTACACTTGCATCGCCTCCAATGGGCTGCAGGGCCAGATCCGTGCCCACGTCCAGCTCACCGTGGCAGGTGCGACCGTGCAGGGGGCTGGGGCTGGGGCTGGCGGGCCCTGTGGGGCAGCTGCCTGCACCCCGCCAGCCCCTTTGCTCAGTGCTCCCTGCCCCTCACCGGGCTCTTCCCATCCAGTGTTCATCACCTTCAAGGTGGAGCCGGAGCGCACGACCGTGTACCAGGGCCACACGGCCCTGCTGCGGTGCGAGGCCCAGGGGGACCCCAAGCCACTCATTCAGTGGAAGGGCAAAGACCGTATCCTGGACCCCACCAAGCTGGGACCCAGGTAGGCTGTCTCCTTCCCACACCCACCCTGCCTCTCCTGCAGCCCAGTCTCCCTGGAGCTGGCCTGGTGGGCAACGCTGTGACTTCTCTCCTGGCAGGATGCACATCTTCCAGAACGGCTCCCTGGTGATCCACGATGTTGCCCCCGAGGACTCGGGCCGCTACACCTGCATCGCGGGCAACAGCTGCAACATCAAGCACACGGAGGCCCCCCTTTATGTCGTGGGTATGGGACCCGGAGGGGTGTCCTGCACCGGAAGTGGGGGCACCTCACTTCTTTCTCATCCTTGTGCTCATCGGCCCCTGTACACAGAAGGCACGAAACCATTTTTGCGGTGGGCGCGGGCATTCAGCTGTGTCCCCTCCACCAGGCCACCTCACCGTCAGTCTCAGGTTCCTTGCCTGGACCTGGGCTCTCCCTTAAACATTCCACGGCTAGTGGGTGTGTGCCTGTTCCGGGGAAGTCAGGGGATGGTGCCCTTGTCCTAAAATGCTTCCTCCCAGGTCTCCCTACAGGTCCCTGGGTGGGCAGGGAGGGGATCAGGCCAGGAAGCAGCAGCACAAGTTTCCTTTACCCTGGAGGCCCAGAGAGGATGGTGTGTCAGGTGAAACACCCTGACTAGGGTCAGGGACTTGGAGTTTGGGTCTGGCCTCTCTTGTTAACCACCTCTGTACCCTTGCAGGTGTTATTTCCTCCCCAGGGGCTTTTTTCTCTGTCTGTAAGGTGGGCGTGGTTTAAATGAGAGGTTTCAAACTTTTTTTGGTTTAGCAGCAGAACTGGTTTTCTAGACAAAGTTTTATGTGGAACTTTAAATGAGTAAGGTGAAGTGACAGCCTCCTTGGTTGAAGCCACTGGGTGTGTGTGAGAGTTGGGGAATCCTGCATGGCCTCCCCCTTGGGCCTCTCTCCCTCCAGGCACCTCTTTCTCCATGGGACCCGAGGCCACTGAAAGCCCCTAGACTAGAAGATCCCTTCTGCAAATACGTTTCTCTTTTTTTATTTATTTATTTATTTTTTGGCCATGCCGCACATGAAAGATCTTAGTTCCCTGACCAGGGATTGAACCCATGCCCCCTGCAGTGGAAGTGCAGAGCCCTAACCACTGGACCGCCAGGGAAGTCCCTACCAATACTTTTCTTGAAGAACCACTCTGTGCTGGGCGATGGCTGGGATTCTAAACCAAAAGTTCCCAGATGCAGCTCTTCAGAGCCTGACTCATGATGTTAAGTCATTAAGGAAGCTTGTTAGCAAACAGTGTGGGTTTGTGGTGGGGCCGACAGATGTGCCTCTTAGGTGTGTCCCCGGCCTCGTGTCCAGATGCAGAGCCAGCTTGGGAATCACTGGCCTCAACTCCTGCAGAGCTCCCTCTGGCCTTGGTGGGGCCCTGAGGACCTGGCCCTTGTTGATGCCATTGCTGGTGGTGACCCTCCCTGGGTCGCTCTGGCTTGGTCAGGCCAAGTGTCTGGGAGGTTGTCTTATGTGTGCAGTAGGGAGCAGCCAGTAGAGAAGTAGGGCTGGGCTTGCTTCAGCGTCCCCTGCTCACACCTATCTGTATGTCTCTCAGACAAGCCGGTGCTGGAGGAGTCGGAGGGCCTGGGCAGCCCTCCGCCTTACAAGATGATCCAGACTATTGGGCTGTCGGTGGGCGCCGCCGTGGCCTACATCATTGCCGTGCTGGGCCTCATGTTCTACTGCAAGAAGCGCTGCAAGGCCAAGCGGCTTCAGAAGCAGCCGGAGGGCGAGGAGCCAGAGATGGAGTGCCTCAACGGTGAGGGGCCCTGGAGGAGGGAGGCCCAGGAAGAGGGAGGCGGTGCTGTGCGCAGGTGCTGAGCGCCCTCCCGTGGCCACGGAGGACAGCGCTGTGGCGCTGGAGGGAACTGCTGAAGCCAGAGCAGAGCCGCTCCTTACCGCCCCCCTCCCCTTCCCCCGCCGCCCCCCTGCCCCAATCCCAGCTGGAAGCCTGGAGTTGGCCGATTCCCTGGGCCTTGGCTTCTGCGCAACCTGGCTTACATCTTGCTCGTTGGAGCCTCTTGGGCCAGCCTCCTACGTTTCCCTGCCTTCTCCCTGCAGTTCGAAACCACAGACATAATTTAAGTATATGTGTTCATGTTTCTTTGCACACCTTGTCTCCCCCCATTAGTCTTTGAGATTCCCCAGGGGCGATCTGTCTGCCTGTTTCCCTCCTCCTGCCATTCTCTCCTCCGACTGGGAGCCCCCTGGGGACATTGCTGGGTCTCCCCTCTCAGTTTAGGAGTTCAGGAGCAGGGCCTGGGTTTCCCTTGTTGTGATTTTCCCTTTGTGCCTGCAGGAGACCCTATGAAAGCAAAAACCCTTATGTCACCATGCTGTCCAGGGACCATTGACTCAGATAAGACTTGTGCAGTTTTTTCCATTTCAAAAGTTGTAATCGGCTGTGTCAATAAGTGGTCATACCCTAAGGGATGCCTGTCTCCCTCACCCCAGCCCCATCAGTTCATCGGTTGGATTGTGTGTGGATTTTGTGTGGGACCCCAGAATTGGACCCCTTTGGTGGAAGTGGGAGATTGTGGAAAAGAACTGCAGTCCCCGCCATGGTGGCCAGAGTGTCAGGTCTTATCCTGACACCCTCCCTGCCCCTTCTTCCCAGGCGGCCCTCTGCAGAACGGACAGCCCTCAGCAGAGATCCAAGAGGAAGTGGCCTTGACCAGCTTGGGCTCCAGCTCCGCGGCCACCAACAAACGCCACAGCACAAGTGACAAGATGCACTTCCCTCGGGCCAGCCTGCAGCCCATCACCACACTGGGTGTGTTGCCTTGGCCATCATCACCCCTGCTTAACTACAGACTCTGATCTGTCTTGGGGCTGCGCTAGGGCTGGTGGCTCTGGAGTCCCTGAGGCCCAGAACATCAGAAATGGAGGGAGCTTTGGAGAGGCCCGGTCCAGTGTGTCCCCCACCTGTTGTCCACACCCCACCTCCACAGATTTTGTCATTCCTGTGTATTATTCACTTGATGTTTTATTTAGATTGACTCTCCCTCACCTTTAAAAAGAAATCAACTAAAGTTAGCTTTGTTTTAGGAATAACTCTGAAAGTTACGGATCTGTGCTAGTTAAATGTTTTCTGAGCATAGGTTAGAATGTAGAACTAAGATCTATTTATGGTGAATGACCTAAAATTCTCATACAGACCACCCTCTAGAAAGTACTATTAATCTGACCCCTTTATTTCACTGTTAGCAACTGCCAGGCCCAGGGCAGAAGGGGAAGTGGTTTGCTCAGGGTCACCCACACAGCTGGGGCCACCGCCTGGTCCAGGTGGGTGGAGCAGAGAGACTCCCTGCTGTGTGACACAGGCCAGGTGCCTCCCAAGTCAGGGGCTTTCTCTGCTCGGGGGAAGGCTGCTGGCCGACTCAGACATGTGTCCGCAGGGAAGAGCGAGTTTGGGGAGGTGTTCCTGGCAAAGGCGCAGGGCTTGGAGGAGGGGGTGCCAGAGACCCTGGTGCTTGTGAAGAGCCTGCAGAGCCGGGACGAGCAGCAGCAGCTGGACTTCCGGAGGGAGTTCGAGATGTTTGGGAAGCTGAACCACGCCAACGTGGTGAGGCTGCTGGGACTGTGCCGGGAGGCTGAGCCCCACTACATGGTGCTGGAGTATGTGGACCTGGTATGCTGCTGGCCGGGGCCCTGCTTGTCTCGGGCTGGGCAGTGCTCTGACCTGGGGGGTGGGGGGCACCGTGAGAACCTGCTGTCATCACCTTGAGATGCTCAGCCTCCTGTCCCCCCAGCTCTCCGACACCCACCTTTCGTTGACCCGCACCCCGTCTGCCAGCCCCATGTCTGGGGGTGGGGCCCAGGTTCTTCCGGCTTCTCCCTCTGCCCGCTGCTCAGAAACTGGCTTTCCTTCTTTCCCTGCAGCCTGCACCACTTGAGGGACAGTGTTAACCCAGCCACTAGCCTTCTCTTTCCACCCTGCTTGGCACGCCCAGCTCCACCCCTCACCCTTCATTCCCTCGCCCATCTAGGCCTAATCCCCTTGGTCTTCGAGCTGCTGCTTGTCAAACTCCCCAGCTCGGGGCAGGAAGGGGGTGGAGTGACCCTCGACTTTCCGTTAGCGAGTGCTCGTGAGCACTTTGTGCATGTTTTTGCCGCTGGTGTCCCCTCTTCGTTATGTCTGGAGGACACAGCCTTCCTGTCTGGGGTCCGTGAAGACCCCGTGAAGACGGAGGGTTGGGGGCTGTGGGGTTTTCCTCTCCTGGCTCCCTCAGGGCAGGGGCTTCCTCACCTGCCCATCTGGCAATGACCGTCCTCCTCCCTTTCCGACGTGAGAGCTTCTAGGAGGCACTTCCTATAGTTTTTAATTCCCACTGGACACTCCCCATGGGAGGGGGTCTGGGCTGGGGATTGGGCGTTCAGGTCAGAGCTCCTCAACCCCCCCACCCACCATCCCCCCGGGGCGGGTACCTTGTGAGCACCTGCTGGGTTGGATGCTTTGGAGATACCGGCTGGACTCTGACTTGACAGAGACGCCTGGCTTTTCCTCAGGGAGACCTCAAACAGTTCCTGAGGATTTCCAAGAGCAAGGATGAAAAGTTGAAGTCGCAGCCCCTCAGCACGAAGCAGAAGGTGAGGACGGGGGCGGGTCGAGGCCCCCAAGGTGGGCCAGGACCCGGGGCAGTTACCTAACAGCAGTGCACTGGTTGAAGGCATCCTGTGGGCCAGGCCCCGTGTAAGTACTTACCTCAGCGATCACGGTGATCCTCTGCAATACATGTCGCTGTCCGAGTTGTGGGTGAAGACGCCAAGGTTTAGAGAGATTAGGTGACTTGTCCCAGTCATGGAGCCTGTGAGTGCCTTTGTGTGGCCACGTTGCTTTTGGAGAGAAGAGCTGCCCTTCACCTTGGCCGCTGGAGCAGGACTTCTGTCGCCTGCCTTGGACGCTGAGCTGGAGGAGCAGCAGGCAGCCTGGGTGTCTAGGGGCCTTCGGGGCTGGGCGTGGCCCTGAGCGTGTTTCTTCCTCCTCCGCGTGTGAACTGGCCTCCTGACATGGTGCCCCTGCCTCCATCTCCGAGAATCCACAGGATTGTCTGCTATGGCTGTATATGGAAAGCCACAGGACAGGACGTGCTTCTCCAGCTGGGTGGGATGTCAGGACCCCAGAGCTCACAAATCAGGGCACGCGTGGAGCCAGTGAATCTGGCATGATGGGCCCTTGGGGATGCAAAATTGAGACTGTGCCTGTCCTTGGGGCACTTAGGATCTAGTGGGAGAGCTTGGGTAAGTGAGTATGGCGCGTGCCTTACAGACTTCAGGTAAGACACAGAAAGCAAGTGAGAGACATAAAATAAGAGACGTTGAAGACGTCCACGTCCTTTAGGTGGACAGTGTGGTTAACAAAGGTCTCCTGGTAGAGAAAGGCATTCGAGTTCAAGTCTCAAGGACAAGAAGTAGGTGAATGGTGGGAAGAAGAGGAGTTTAGGTATGTTGCTTTGGCTGGGACAGGGGCGTAGGCAGGTGACGGGAAGTTATTTCCATCACGTGATCCGAGGGACTCTCTTTGGTTGAGAGTTGTCACCACTGTTGCTGAAGATCTCTCCACACTTTTTTGCCCAAGTGTCTTGAACTTGATGGGGAAAATTCAGTAAGTTGGGTTTCATACTCTCCAAGGACAATATTCTGCATTGGATGGTGGGGGAAGGGCATTGCTTTAAAAAAAAAAATTGGAGATTTATGGACCGTACCTCAGACTTGCGGAATCTGTGAGAGTGGGGTCTGAGGATCTGCATTTTTTTTTTTTTTTTTTTTTTTTTTTGCAGTATGCGGGCCTCTCACTGTTGTGGCCTCTCCCGTTGGGGAGCACAGGCTCCGGATGCGCAGGCTCAGCGGCCATGGCTCACGGGCCCAGCCGCTCCGCGGCATGTGGGCTCTTCCCGGACCGGGGCACGAACCCGTATCCCCTGCATCGGCAGGCAGACTCTCAACCACTGCGCCGCCAGGGAAGCCCGGATCCGCCTTTTTTAAACAAGCTCTCCAGCTGATTCTTAAGCTCATTAAGGTTCAAGGAGCCCAGGAGTAGGATAGTGGCTTTGTAATGGTTTTGGTTAAAGTCTCCTATAAGAAATGCATTTTAGGGCTTCCCTGGTGTCGCAGTGGTTAAGAATCCTCCTGCCAATGCAGGGGACATGGGTTTGTGCCCTGGTCCAGGAAGATCCCACATGCCACAGAGCAACTAAGCCCGTATACCACAACTACTGAGCCTGCGCTCTAGAGCCCGTGAGCCACAACTACTGAAGCCCTTGTGCCTAGAGCCTGTGCTCCGCAACCAGAGAAGCCACCACAATGAGAAGCCCGCACACCGCAACAAAGAGTGGCCCCTGCTCGCCGCAACTAGAGAAAGCCCGCACGCAGCAACGAAGACTCCAACGCAGCCAAAAATAATAAATAAATTTATTTTAAAAAATGCATTTTACATCATGGCCCAGCAAACACACACATACACACACACGCAACTAAAATTAATCTTTCACAACCCTGTATTTGATGCACTTAATATTTCCTATCCTACCCTTTTTTTTTTTTTAACCCACTAAATTGGTTTTGATACCCATATGGGTCTCGATCAGTAGTTTGAAAAACACTTCTTTTGGGGGATTCCATGAAAATGAAAATTCTTAGGAAAGCTATATTAAAATTTGTAGATGCTTTCTGGTGCTAATAATTTAGTGAGCTGCTGTGCCACTTTATATTCCTAGGGTTCTGGGGGAATAGAAGGAGAAAACGTTCAGGTTTTTTGTTTTTTTTTTTTGCGGTACGCGGGCCTCTCACTGGCGTGGCCTCTCCCGTTGCGGAGCACAGGCTCCGGACGCGCAGGCTCAGCGGCCATGGCTCATGGGCCCAGCCACTTCGCGGCATGTGGGATCTTCCCGGACTGGGGCACGAACCCTTGTCCCCTGTATTGGCAGGCGGTCTCTCAACCACTGCGCCACCAGGGAAGCCCAACGTTCAGTTTTTAAAGGGAGGTGGAGTGGTAAGCAGGGTGCTCCCTGGCCAGCTAGAGCCGGAATGAGGGTGCTGTGCCTGGATGGGGAGGAGCCTCAGGAGGATTCCAGGATATCTGTGGGATCGTGATAGCAATCAAAGACACAGGCCCTGGGTGGTGGCATAATTGTAGGTGATGCTTGTTAGAGTAGCTGATAAGATAATGGAGATGTTGAAGTTGGAGCACTGTAACCTGTGATTTCTCCGTGGATCACCTGCAAGCTAATGACGGGACCAGGAGCAGGGGCCGCTTAGCACACCTGGTGGACAACGCTTTGCTTTAAGCAGTCAGATGCCGGACAGGAAGCAGCAGCCTGTTTGGGAAGAGCAAGGAAGCGTCACGGTGGCTTAGCCAGAACGCGGGCGAGCCCCCAGGGTGTTAAAGTTGGAAAGGAGGGGTGGATCTGGTCTTTACCAAAGTGCAGGTGTTTATAACAGCATTTGAAAATTAATCCCGTGGCCATCTGATGGCGGCTTGCCCAGCAGTAAGGAAACACTTAACTGGCTTGGGTTAACAGAATTCCCTTTTACTGTCCTCGCTTAGCCAGTATTTCCAGAAGCACTGCTTCTCTGGAAAGATAGCAAGTTAGTCACTGGGCCAAGACCTCTGTCTTCTGTTCCCATGACTAGCAGCAGATGGTTTAGCCTGTGAGCCAGAGCAGAGAGGGCAGGCTGAGGGGAAAGCCAAGTCTGATGAGGGCTTGTTACAAAAGCCTTTGTCTGCCCCTTACGGACAACGGGGCAAGGCTGGACAATGCCCTGGCGTTTCGTTTTTTTTTTTTTTTTTTTTTGCGGTAGGCGGGCCTCTCACTGTTTTGGTCTCTCCCGTTGCGGACGCACAGGCTCAGCGGCCATGGCTCACGGGCCCAGCCGCTCCGCGGCATGTGGGATCTTCCCAGACCGGGGCACGAACCCACGTCCCCTGCATCGGCAGGCGGACTCCCAACCACTGCGCCACCAGGGAAGCCCGTGGCTTCACTTTTGATAAAGAAAATGCACCAAAAAGATGAGATTTCCCCTAACTCTTGGTAGTGGCCCGCGTTCAGCCCGTCTGCATATGCAGTGTCAGTCGATATATTGGATATGTAATGGGTCCAGACTGGTTGTGGTTGGGATCAGTGCTGCCTAATAGAACTTCCCGAGGTGGTGGAAACATTCCATACCTGTGCTGTCCAGTGCAGTGGTCACCAGCCCCACGTGGCTACTGAGTACTTAGCATGTGGCTAGAGAGACGGAGGAGCTGAATTTTTTATTTTATTAAGTTTTAATTAACTGAAATAGCCACACGGGTCTAGGGGGCTACTGTTTTGGACAGCGCAGGTGTAGACCATTGTTTTTAAACTTTTTTTGACTGAGACCCACAGTAGCAAAAAAAAGAAAAAGAAAAGAGAGCACATTTTACATCACAATGCAACACAGACGTGCATATTTATTTATTTATTTAAAATATTCTAAAGTATCACTTTTTAAAAATTAATTAATTAATTTATTTTTGGTTGCGTTGGGTCTTTGTTGCTGCGTGCGGGCTTTTCTCTAGTTGTGACGAGTGGTGGCTGCTCTTCATTGCGGTGCACGGGCTTCTCATTGCGGTGGCTTCTCTAGTTGCAGAGCACAGGCTCTAGGCGCACGGGCTCCAGTAGTTGTGGCACGTGGGCTCAGTAGTTGTGGTTCGCGGGCTCTAGAGCGCAGGCTCAGTAGTTGTGGCACATGGACTTAGTTGCTCCTCGGCATGTGGGGTCTTCCCGGATCAGGGCTTGAACCGTTGTCCCCTGCATTAGCAGGTGGATTCTCAACCACTGCGCCACCAGGGAAGTCCCAGACGTGTATATTTAAAAAATGAAAAAAGTTCCATGAATGATAGTTATCCTTACCACGTGTGATACTCTGATATTTTCTATTCCTTTAAAAAAAAATGCTGGTTAAGATTCACTAAATGGGTTTTATGCCATACTAGTAGGTTGTGACCACAATTAGCAACTCTCCAGTGGAGGCAGTGGGGCCTGCAGGGATCTCACTGGTCAGAGCACACAGACTGAGAAGATCTGTTTCTGGAGTGACCCCTCTCCCAGTGTTTGGACTCAGCTCCTCTCCTGGCCTTTCCGTGACCCTGGGAGCCAGGCCGGTGAAGCTGCTCGGAGCCAGCCAGGGATGCCGAAGGGCCAGTCCACGGCCAGCACCCCACCCCTGGGGTCACTGATGGCAGACAGCCCTTCCTGTGCCCCCATCCACAGTGAGGTGACCCAGGAAAGACAGCTGCAGTGTTGAGGAAACAGCCAGGCTTTGGCATTCGGCTGGGACTGTGGGCAAAGCTGAGGAGGAGCCCACCTCACAGAGAGCAAGAAGGGGAGCGGCTAGCTTGGCTCAGGGCCCGGGCACACAGTAGGTGCACAACAAGTGTTCCCACCCCCTTCTCTCTGACTGCTTGGTCTCCTCCTTGCCCTGGGTAATGTGGGAGCAGCCCTTCTACCACTCACATTCACCTTTGTTCCTTTTTGAACTTCAGGGACATAGAATCAGATAAACCATAATCTTGGTTAATCGGTGACATACTGTCATTGGTCCACACACAGGCTGCTTTTACTTACTTATTGTTATTTTTTTAATCTTTTTATTGACGTGTGTATGTATGTGTGTATGTTTGTTTCACTTTGATATTTCAAACTTAAAAGACTGTAAGAATGGTTCAAGGAGCTCCTACAAACCCTTTAGCCAGATTCAGTTGTTTACATTTTGCCCCATTTGCTTTATTGTTCTCTGTGTCTGTATATTATTATTATTATGCATTTTTCTGAACCATTGGAGGTAGGTTAGAGGCCGACTTCTGACCTTTTGCAATCAGATGTGTGGCAAATGATACCTTGTCAGGTCTTGATTAGTATTTTCTTGGTCACCCATGATACTGGTCCTTAGCCACGTTTGTCTCTCCGTGATTTAGTATGTGGTGGGTGGCTTCTCCCTTATGGATCCTGAAAGTGAGTCTGTGTGCTGGAAGAAATACACAGCTGGCCAGTAACTTGTTAAATAACCTTCCACGCGGACCTCTTTGCATTTCTGTTTGCCTTGTTTTTATACACAAGGAAATGCTACATGTCCTGTGTCCCTTGGTGTTGCTCCCAAGGATTGGATAAGGTGACAGAGGCATAGGGACCATTGGTCTTTACAGGCACTCTCCTAGTGCTCCGATTTTACCTCTGTTTGGCATGGCTCACCTTCCCCCAATTGGTGACACCCTTCTGCAGGTACAATTCTTACCTCCCTTCTAGACTGCCCTCTCACCAGGAGCCCAGTCTTGCCGTCCCTGTCATATTCCATCAGCACCCAATTGTATGTGGTGTATAGTAGATGCTCAGTTGATATTCGTTCAGTGTATTGGTGTATATTTTTTAAATGTTAATATTTCTTAATTATAATTACACTTAATATGTTATATAATGTATTATACGTAATACATTCACATGGCTCAAAAACTTTTAAAAGGTATCAGTGAAAAATCTCCCCAACTCCCTTAACACTTTGGAAAATAGTATTGCATTATTTTGTAATGCTAGAGCTACTCACAGTCCATGACCCCCCACGAGGTATCTTAGAGAAACTCATGCATATATACACTCATAAGAACATTCATAACAGCACTGTTTTTTTTTTTAAAGAGAGAGGGAGGGAGGAAGGGAGGGAGGAAGAGAGAGGTCATGCTCTTATTTATTTATTTATTTATTTAGTTGTGCCGGGTCTTAGTTGTGGCCGGTGGGCTCCTTAATTGTGGCTTGTGGGCTCCTTAGTTGAGGCTTGCCAGCTCCTTAGTTGTGGCACGTAGGCTCCTTAGTTGTGGCATGCATGTAGGATCTAGTTCCCTGACCAGGGATCGAACCCGGGCCCCCTGCATTGGGAGCTTGGAGTCTAACCACTGTGCCACCAGGGAAGTACCCAGCACTGTTCTTTTTTTAAATTTTATTTTTGGCTGCGTTGGGTCTTCGTTGCCACACGCGGGCTTTTCTCTTGTTGTGGCGAGCAGGGGCTACTCTTCGTTGCGGTGCGTGGGCTTCTCATTGTGGTGGGTTCTCTTGTTGTGGAGCACGGGCTCTAGGCGCTTCCGTAGTTGTGGCACGTGGGCTCAGTAGTTGCCCAGCACTGTTCTTAATAGTGAAAATCTGGCAGGGGGCGGGGGAAACAAATTTCCACTGACATTAGAAGGAATAAATTATAATGTGTTTATGATGAGAAAGAACTCAGTACAATGATATCCCAAAAAAAAGGATGAACCTTGCAATGTTAAGTGACAGAATCAAGGCACAAAGGAATATACGTATTTGTATGATTGCAGCCTTATCTGGCTCTAAAACAGGCAAAATGGAATTGTATTGTTTGTTTAGGAACATACGCATCAGCGGTAAAACTGTAAAGAACAGACAAGACATTATTTTCATACAAGTCAGGATAGTGATTACCTCTTGAGGAGAGAGGAGAATTTGTGATGGGGAAGGAGCCAGTGAGGAGCTTCTGGGGGCCTATCATTGGTTTCTTTTTTTAACTTGGTGACTGTTACCTGGGTGTGGGCGTTATAGTTATTCGTGAAAGTAGACATATTTTATGAACTTTTCTATATGTAGTTCACACCAAAATATAAACCAAAAGTTTCCCTACCTTTTCTCTCTGGCCTCCAGCTACCCTTCTCAGAGGCAACCTGTGTGTGTGTGTGTGTGTGTGTGTGTGTGTCTCTATCTACCTTCGCTCACACATATATTTTATATATAGATATATATGATTGTTTATTTTGTTTTTTATGAAATGCAACTAGTAGAAAATATGTAACTTTGAAGTAAAAAAAAAAAAGAGGAGCAGCCCATAAAGATGTGAGCTATACTTACTGCCCAGTTATTTTTCACTCAGCAGGTGGTCACTATGTGGTCTCCCCACCCCACCTGCCACTCACTTAATCTAGCACCTGCTGTGCATGGGAGTGGGGCCGAAAACTTTATTTCATTCAATTCAGTTCTCCAACAACCCAGGAGGCGCAGGTCCTGTTATTCCCATTTTACAGAGAAGGGAACAGGCTGTTGTGCCTTTGTTTTGGGGCTTCCTTCAGCATCACATTAATGGTGCTGAGACCCCACCAAGAGCTGTGTCAAGGGCGGTCCGCCAGTACCCCAGTCCTGATGTGCTCTGACAGCCCCTTTCTCGTTCCAGGTGGCTCTGTGTACCCAAGTGGCCCTGGGAATGGAGCACCTGTCCAACAACCGCTTTGTGCACAAGGACCTGGCCGCTCGAAACTGCCTGGTCAGCGCTCAGAGACAGGTGAAGGTGTCGGCCCTGGGGCTCAGCAAGGACGTGTACAACAGGTAGGGGGCACAGGTGGAGTGGGCGAGGGGCAGAGGGCAGACACAGCTGGTGGGGGGATGAGAAAGGGCTTAGTCCAAAGCTGGAGACCCCTGGAGGGGCAGAACCTTCCCACCCTCTCCCAAGGGTGCAGTAGGCGTCCCAGCCAGTGGACCACAGCTCCCTCATCTTACACATTTTCTCTAGTCATAAAAAAATTATAAACCTTTTTCAAAAGTAACTAGTCACACTTTATATAGTTTTCTATAGAATTTAACTATTTGTATGGTTCTCTCTGTAACTTCCTGAACTCAGTAGTTATTTTTAAGGCTAAGACTTAAAGCTCAGCACCCGTAGCCAGAGATCGCGCTGGAATGTACATTACCTGGTGCCTCCGGGAGCTTCGCCTCGAGTCATCCCAGTTTTGACTCACCCTGGTTTGTCTGACCGTTGCTTTAGTCATGATTGGGTTATCACTAGTAAAGCTCTTTAAGATTTCTTTTCATTTAACGTGTTCATTTTTCACACTTTTAATATAGAAAGTATGTACGATTATTAGCTTTTAAATATTGACATTAGGTGAAGTCTGATTCTTAAGGGAATTGTTTAACCGTCAGACCCCATGTGGATGCCTCCAGATTTCATCCAGTATACAACCCCCCCACCCCACCCCTTGCTAAGCAAAAACGTTTCCAATTTCCCTGAATGCCTTGATACAGAAAATCTGGGCTGTAGCTTGGGTATGAGACCCAGACCTGGGATGAGGCGGGGATCCCAGGCTGTGCCCCTCACCCCCCCACCCCCATGCCTGTGTGTCCTCTTGTCCCACAGTGAGTACTACCACTTCCGCCAGGCCTGGGTGCCGCTGCGCTGGATGTCCCCTGAGGCCATCCTGGAGGGCGACTTCTCCACCAAGTCTGATGTCTGGGCCTTCGGCGTGCTGATGTGGGAAGTGTTCACTCACGGGGAAATGCCCCACGGAGGGCAGGCAGACGACGAAGTGCTGGCAGGTAGGCAGCTCTGTTTCCGAGAGACGGTTCCAGATGTTCTCTAGGTGGAGAGTTTGCTCAGGGTCCCGGGGCCAGTTCAGCCCCCGCCCTCCTCTCTCAGGGCTGGTATCAGCACGTACATGGATGTGGCCACCCCACTTTTTAGATTACCGAAATACCTTCATACTGGTTGGTAAATAGCCCTCGTCCCCAGCGTTCACTCCAGCTACTCTGGTGCCTGCCTATTGACCCCACTTCAGCCCCTGTGTATTGGCTGCTTCTTGTGCTGCTTGGACCCTGCCCCCGCCAGCCAGAGAGAGCTGGGATCAGGGGAGTCCTCCCCTTTGCTTGCAAGATGCTTTCCATAAACTCCCTGAATCCTTGCTCATCCACACTGGCCAGCGTCCCTCAGAGTCTCCCTCACGTGGCTGCCTGTGGGAACTGCAGGCTGCACAGAGTATTGGACAGGTGGTTAAATATTTTGACTAACCCTCTTCCCACCGTCTTTCTGCAGACTTGCAGGCTGGGAAGGCCAGACTCCCGCAGCCTGAGGGCTGCCCTTCCAAGCTCTGCCGGCTGATGCAGCGCTGCTGGGCCCTCAGCCCCAAGGACCGACCCTCCTTCAGCGAGATCGCCAGCACCCTGGGAGACAACCCCGCGGATAACAAGCCGTGAGGAGGGAGCCCAGGCAGGCTGTGCCTCAGGATGGCGTGGGCAGGGGAGGACCTCCTGAGGGGTGCCCACAGCATGATGGGCAAGATCCTGGTCCTCTCGGGCCCTAGGGGCCCCGCCCGGGCACCACAGGCACTGCTGAGGTCAGGCAGGGCCTGGGCTTTCTTCCTCTTCCTCACTCTCAGCCCTTGGGGAGGCTGATTTGGACCCAGACTGGGTGACTGGGGCTTTGGGCTGGGCAGCTTTCTCTACCACCCCTTCCCCCATCAGGGGCAGTGTGGGTGCCTCAGGTAAACCCAATTTCTGGCCTGGGTCTCCTCCCCTCCACCAGGTCCAGTTCTGCCACTCACCTGCCAACTTCATCGGGGGAGGGCTAGGCTGGAGGTGAGCTGGCTTCAAGGGGATTTCCTTAATATACTCAAGTCCTGGATTGTTCTGGCCTCTGGGGACCACTGTGGGGTCTGCACTAGGATCATGGAGGACCCAGCCAGCGAGTCCCCCCCACCCCCACCCCCGCCATGGACATGTGCACGCTGACCCAGACCTGCGCCTCCTACCCACCCTTCTCTCCTTTTCTCATCCTAAGTGCCTGGCAGATGAAGGAGTTTTCAGGAGCTTTTGACACTATATAACCCGCCCTTTTTGTATGCACCGTGGGCGGCTTTTGTATGTAATTGCAGTGTGGGGTGGGAGGGCATGGGACGTAGGGGTGGGTCCTGGAGGAGATGGGACAGTGGGCCACCCCTGCCTCACACCTTTATTGTTGTTGTTGTTGTTTGTTTGTTTGTTTTGGTTTTTTTTTTACACTCGCTGCTCTCAATAAAGAAGCCTTTTTTACAACCTGCTTCTGATGCTCATTCCCTACTTTTTGCCCATAAATGATGTGCCTTCTTCCCTCGCTTATCGGAAGGAGCCATGTGCCTTCCCGGAGTCTTGGGGGGTGCTTGGGCAGGGATAACTGGCAGACACTGGTCCTTCTCTCTGGTTTGTGGAGCAGTTGAATACTTTTTTTTTTTTTTGGCCACACTGCGTGGCTTGCGGGGTCTTAGTTCCCCAACCAGGGATTGAATCCGGGCCACAGCAGTGAAAACACGGAGTCCTAACCACTGGACTGACAGGGAGTTTCCTCCTGGGGAAGTTGAGAATGTGGGCTCAGAGGAGGTGAAGCTACCTCTTGTTCATGTGACCCTGTGTTGCTCTTTGATGCCAACTAATTATTCTCTGCTGGCTGGCCTGGTACTCACACTCAGGTATTGAGCGTAGAAGTGTGAGGAGGGAACTAGTTAGAGTGGGATTGGAGAAGGAGTTAGTGACAGATTCAGGTCTCTGAATCCCTTTTAAGACTCTAGGAAGGTGATGGAGGAGATAAGGCTGAGCAGAGATGCGCTTAATGCCTCACTGCTCCAGGGCTTTCAGCCCTCAGCTGGTTTGATTCCTGCCTCTTCATTACCTAGACCTTGTGTCATCAGTTACACTCTACCATATCGTAACTTCAGCATGGTTCCCCATCCTAAAGAGATAAGTCCTGACCTCTGGAATAGCCCTAGTTCCTTCTTTTCCTCACCAAATTTCTCAGTAATGAAAAGAACAGCTTTTATTAAATACTTGCTCTGTACCAGTCTCTTTGCTAAGCACTTAGCATGCATTATCTTATTGAACTTCTGTGATCACTCTGTTAGCCAGATATTATTGTTCCCATTTCACAGATTAGGAAACCAAGGCTCAGGGAGGTCAGGTAGTTTCCCTAAGGTTAAATGGTAAGTGAGCCACTGTTGTAGATATACAGTGTGGTACATCCCTCAGGTGTGTTGGAGTGTAAAAAAACAAAAACAAAAACAAGAAAAACCCATAAGAACAATATCTCTAGAGCAGTGCTTTTCAAATTGTGGGTTGTAACCATCATTTTAAAAATATGAAACAATAAAAAACTATCTGAGTACATTGTATACCTCATGGGTAAGTATTGTTTTACAAAATTTTGTTTATTATATTTGATATGTGTTTGGGTATGTTAGCTTATGTCAACTATGGGGGTGGTGCTGCAGCATAAAAACCCCAAATCTCACAACAACAATTTATTTTTCTCACAGATCTGCAAGTTGGTGAGGTTTGGCTGATCTTGGCTGGACTTAGCTGAGTTCAGGCGGGCTTGGCACCAGGTGGTAGGTCTGGTTTGGGTCTACTCTGCTGGCCCCCAGAGCATGCTCCCATGCAGTAGCAGGAGCACAAGAAGTCCCGCCAGATCATGCCAGCACATTTAAAAGCGTCAGTCTATTAACATTTTATCAGCCAAAGCAAGTCACATGTCAAAACCCAACATCAGCACTAGTAGGATGTGACTGCAAAGGATGTGGATATCTTATTCCAACACAGGGTGTAAAAATGGGATACAATAATTGAATTCACTCGATGTTGTGATGTAAAAATTATTTCCTCCTGTGGGATGCACTCAGAAGTACTGGGAAGGCAGTACTGTAGAAGGTCATTTATCACTAAGCCTCTTCTTAGAGGCATCAAGGAAGATGCCTGGTCTTCCTTGACCGCTCTGCAGTGGCTAACACTGCTGGCCACATCTGCCTTTTCAAATTCTCCTCTCTTGCCTTTGGTGATGGTACGCCGTATCCACCTTCTCTGACCAGGCCTTCTCCATCCCTGGTTGTGGCTTCCTTCTTCTGCCTGCCCCAGAGATGGCTGTTCCACTGGCTTCTGTCCTTGGCCTTCCTCTCTCGACATTCTCACCCTCAGGAATCTCATCTTACCTCATGTGACTCTAACTGGCCCTTCAGTGTGGACAGTTCCCAAAGCATTAGCTCCAGTTCCAGCCTCTACCTCAAGCTTCAGACTCACGCTCCCCTTTTTCTACAGGACATTTCTCTCTACCTGTTTCCCTGGGCCCAAACTGAACTTACCTCTCTCCCAAACCTGTTCTTTAAGCCAAGTTCCCTGTTCCCATTATTGGTGGAGAATAGTTACCCTTACTTAGAATCTCAACCCATCATGAGCCCTCTTCTCTGTGCACCCCCTTCCCATGCAGGCCATCACCAAGATCCATTTATTCTACCTCTGCCCTGTTTCTATCTTTGGTTAATTAATTAATTAATTATTTTTGGCTGTGTTGGGTCTTCGTTTCTGTGCGAGGGCTTTCTCTAGTTGTGGCAAGCAGGGGCCACTCTTCATCGCAGTGTGCGGGCCTCTCACTGTCGTGGCCTCTCTTGTTGCGGAGCACAAGCTCCAGACGCACAGGCTCAGTAGTTGTGGCTCACGGGCCTAGTTGCTCTGCAGCATGTGGGATCCTCCCAGACCAGGGCCCGAACCCGTGTTCCCTGCATTGGCAGGCAGATTCTCAACCACTGTGCCACCAGGGAAGCCCTTTGCTTAATTTTAAGAGAAAAATTTTCGCATAGAAGTAATACTGATCATGGAAGAAGTCAAGTGGTATAGACTTGCATAAAGCAAAAAATACATTCCTCTAGAAGGAACACACCCAAGCTCATTCTACAAGACCACTATCACCCTGATACCAAAACCAGACGAAGATTTCACAAAAAAAGAAAATTACAGGCCAACATCACTGATGAACATAGACACAAAAATCCTCAACAAAATACTAGCAAACAGAATCCAGCAACACATTAAAAGGATCATACACCATGATCAAGTGGGATTTATCCAAGGGATGCAAGGATTCTTCAATATACGCAAATCAATCAATGTGATACACCATATTAACAAATTGAAGAATAAAAACCATGTGATCATCTCAATAGATGCAGAAAAAGCTTTTGACAAAATTTAACACCGTTTTATGATTAAAAACTCTCCAGATAGTGGACACAGAGGGAAACTACCTCAACATAATAAAGGCCATATATGACAAACCCACAGCAAACATCATTCTCAAAGGTGAAAAACTGAAAGCATTTCCTCTAAGATCAGGAACAAGACAAGAATGTCCACTCTCGCCACTATTATTCCACATAGTTCTGGAAGTCCTAGCCATGGCAAACAGAGAAGAAAAAGAAATAAAAGGAATCCAAAAAATGAACTTATCTGCAAAGCAGAAATAGAGACACAGATGTAGAGAACAAACTCATGGATACTAAGGGCGGAAGAGGGGGGTGGGATGAATTTGGAGATTGGGATTGACATATATACACTACTATGTATAAAATAGATAACTAATGAGAACCTACTGTATAGCACAGGGAATTCTACTCAATGCTCTCTGGTAACCTAAATGGGAAAGAACTCTTAAAAAAGAAGGGATAGGTCTTCCCTGGTGGCGCAGTGGTTGAGGGTCCGCCTGCCGATGCAGGGGACGCAGGTTCGTGCCCCGGTCTGGGAGCATCCCGCGTGCCGCGGAGTGGCTGGGCCCGTGGGCCATGGCCGCTGGGCCTGCGCGTCCGGAGCCTGTGCTCTGCAACGGGAGAGGCCACAACAGTGAGAGGCCGGCATACCGCAAAAAAAAAAAAAGAAGGGATATATTTTTACGTATAACTGATTCACATTACTGTACAGCAGAAATTAACACGACATCGTAAAGCAACTATACGCCAGTAAAAATTAAACACATTCCTCTTGTCTGATGGAAAGCACGATGAGTGTTTGCAGTGTGGCTTTTCCTGAAATTTCCTGGGCACACTGACTCATGACCTTTCCATTCCCCCTAATGCTGCCATCACCATTGAGACCTCTTTTCTTCTATATGAAGTTAAGAATTCCTGTGTAGAATTCTGCTCAATCTTATGTGGCAGCCTGGATGGGAGGGGAGTCTGGGGGAGAATGGATATGTGTATATGTACGGCTGAGTCGTTTTGCTGTGCACCTGAAACTATCACAACGTTGTTAATTGGTTATTTCCCAATGAAAACAGTTTTAGAGTGTTACAAATTTTTTTTTTTTTTTTTGGTGATAGCAATTTTTTTAAAAGCAATCTTGGACTTTCCTGGTGTCGCAGTGGTTAAGAATGCACCTGCCAATGCAGGGGACGAGGGTTCGAGCCCTGGTCCGGGAAGATCCCACATGCCACAGAGCACCTAAGCCCGTGCACCACAGCTACTGAGTCTGCACTCTAGAGCCCGAGAGCCACAACTACTGAAGCCCATGTGCCACAACTACTGAAGCCCGCGGCCTAGAGCCTGTGCTCCACAACAAAAGAAGCCACCGCAATGAGAGGCCTGCGCACCGCAACGAAGATTAGCCCCCGCTCGCTGCAACTAGAGAAAGCCCACATGCAGCCACAAAGACCCAACACAGCCAAAAAATAAATTAATTTTTTAAAAAAGTAATAAATTTTTGTTCCAATTTTATTTGGGTGATAAAAATCAGGAGAAAGAAAGTTCAGGGTTGGAATGGTGTAGAATGAGAGGATCTGGCTGAAATTCTGATGCCCTTCTGGAGGTCCTTCATGGTCTGGATGGACAGGGGGCTACTGCGATCGAGGCCTTATCGGAGAAGCACCAAACTCACATTCCAGAGAGGCCAGGCAGGGGACTTATCTGAGTTCAGTGGGCTGTGCAGAGTCTATAGTGAACCTGGGAGCAGATGCCTCTTCTCTGGCCACCATTCAACTCTGCTCCATAATATTGGGCTCCTGCAGGCGCATAGGCCCGGGGTTGCTAAAAATTCCAATTTTTTGAGAGAGGCCAGATAATCAGATTTCTATGTAAAATCTCCTGATTTTAAAATATTCTATGGTCCAAAGAAGACACACCTATGAGCCAGTTTTTGATTGTAACTATCCACGTCAGCAGTTTTGTTTCCTGAACCTGCAGTAATGTGGTGTGGGTGGAGTGGTGCCCCCCTCCCCCGCCGGTGATAAAGGGCTGTGAAGGAGCTGTGGCACTAATGCTGCTGTGCAATTGCCCTGGGGTTCGGTGAACTGGGAGAGACGGCAGCCTCTGTAAAGGGAAGCTGAGTACTTTTGTCATCCTGGACCCCCTTCCCTGCGGACGTGGCAGACGGCTGTCGACCTCTGCTGAGTGGAGTGCCACCACTTAGGGCTGTCCACCCTGCGTGTCTAAAGTAGGTTTTTCAAATGGAAAAGTCTTTAGAAGCCAGGCAAGAATGAACCCCAACGGCTGTGATTTTGACTGTGCGGCTTAGACAAATCCCAAGCAAATGTTTGTGGCCCCTGAAGCCCGTCTGGAACCTATTTATCTATTTGACCTGTTCTTCCTCTTGAGCTAACACATTCCATATGTTTAACTACCTGTTGTGCAGAGTAAATTAGGAAAAGAGAAAAAAAAAACCTCTTTAGAAAACCATTGGGAAAGGGGGGGGGGAGAGGAGGGCTCTTAATTCCTGTATTTAGGGGTTTGATGAACAAGCCATGTTTTTAGTATGTATGTGTATATGTATGTATATATACACACATGATATCTCACAAATCACTTGAACATACTTTATTTCAGTATTTTTCAGTCTTTGGATTGCGATTCACAGTAAGAAATGCATTTGACGTTGTCATCCCGTATACACACATTGAATCATATGAAACTGACAGTATCCTACCCTCTTGACCTATAAAATGGCAATTTTTTATGGTTCAAACTAAAAATAATGCAAAGAAAAGTTTTATGCAACAATATTTACTCTTGTCTCTTTTTTTTGTGAGACCCATTACTTTATTAATTTAAATGCTGGTTGCAGTATACTAAATTGATTTCACTATCACTACCACTTTATTCACAACTGACTGCTTTATTTAATCTTCATAACAATTTTTAAGGCGGGAATCATCACCCTATGCCATCCCCTTAAACACAAGAGGCTGTTTATCCTAGGGACAAGGTGATTAACTCCCTAACCACTTACTTAGACCACCACTGCACTTTATATCTCATCTAATCTTTTTAAGGACCTCATACCGACAATGAGCAATGTGGAGTTTGGAGAGGTCAAAAACTTGTTTCCAGGCACAGGGCTGGGAAGAGGCAGCTTCCAGATTTTAATAATTTCTGTAATAGTAAAGCTCAAGCTATTTTCACTGCCTTGGAGCTAAGAACCAGACCCAGACCCTGAACCTGGGTTTTGCAGCACTCCACTCTTTTTTTTTTTTCCTCCTATGGGCTTTGCTTGGCTTTCAAAAGAAGGGCGTGTGTGTGTGCGTGTGTGTGTGTGTGTGTGTGTGTGTGTGACGCATGCACTTGCTTGCTTGCTTAAACTTTCTATCCGGCTACACTTTTTCCCAGGCCTTTGCACTGGTTGAGGGGTGGGCTTTATCCCCGCGACCACCCCCTCCCCCAGCCCAGGCCGCAGCTGGAAGTCTTTACAGATCATCATCTCTCCTCCCTGCCCCCATTGGGGACCGGGAGGCCGACTGTCTCCCCCGGTCTTTTCCAGATGTACGTCTGCCAAAGATCCCCGCCCCCCCCAAAACCAGTATAGAGAATGATGAATGAGGACCGGGGAGCTGGCCTGGTGGGAAAGTGTCGTCGCCTTGAAAAGAGAGGGAAAGGGAAAGGAAGTGGTGGGGGGGAGGGGAAGCGGTGGAGCAGAGAGGCCGCAGGGCGAAGAGTGTAGACAGCGGGGACACAAGCCCCCTTTGCTCCGCCAGTAACGTTGACTCCCTCGGGAAGGCGTGGGGAAATGCTCTAATCCCTGCAGTCCCTGGGAATTTGGGCTGCATATCATTTACTGCAATCCGCACAATCCACTCAGGGACTATCCCAGTGTTAGCTTCCAGCCCTTCCAGCTCCGGGTTCCCAGTACCGCTCCCTCTCCTCCGCAAGACTGCATTCCAGTGCTCTGCCAGGCTTCCTCTACCGCAGGTTCCTTCCAATTCTCTACCATTCTCTGGTCAGGGGGGCGGAGTCGTATCTCCTCTCCTGTTCCTTTAAGAGGCGTCGGCTCCTCCCCTTTCGGAGTAGCCGTCTGACGCGTGATGACAGCAGCGAGTTCGGTATGTCTATGCAAATAAGCGCTCCCTGTGGGCCAATGGGGAGCGGAGGTGCTGGAACCGCGGACCAATGGGGCGGGGGTGCAGGGGCTCACCATATAAGGAGCGGCCTCGCCATAAAAGGAAACATTGTATCTCTTTATATGGGGGGAAGGGTCGGGGGATCCCTCGCCACCAGCGCGTGGTCCCGGCCCCCTCCACCCGCCGTCTCGGCCGCGGCCAGCAGCCCCTGCCCCCCGGGGGACGCTGACGGCCGCCGGGCGCGCCGCCCTAGAGTACGGACAGGGGGCGCTCCGCGCGGCCTGGGGCAACCCGGGCCACAGGGGCACGAAAGTGAGGGCCCAGGTCGGCCCGGGCGTGCAGGGGCCCCGGGTTCGCAGCGGCAGCGGCGGCAGCGATAGCGGCACTAAGCAGCAGCGGGAGCGCCGGGTTGAGCCGGGAAGCCGATGGCGGCGGCGGCGGCGGCTCCGATTCCTCGCTGACTGCCCGTCCGCCCTCCTACTTTGAGCGCCATGTTACCGAGCCAAGCTGGGGCCGCGGCGGCGCTGGGCCGGGGCTCGGCCCTGGGGGGCAGCCTGAACCGGACCCCGACGGGGCGGCCAGGCGGTGGAGGCGGCGGCGGGACTCGCGGGGCTAACGGGGGCCGGGTCCCCGGGAACGGCGCGGGGCTCGGCCCGGGCCGCCTTGAGCGGGAGGCTGCAGCAGCAGCGACAACCACCCCGGCGCCCACCGCGGGGGCCCTCTACAGCGGCAGCGAGGGTGACTCGGAGTCGGGCGAGGAGGAGGAGCTGGGCGCGGAGCGGCGCGGCCTGAAGCGGAGCCTGAGCGAGATGGAGCTCGGCGTGGTGGTCGGTGGGCCCGAGGCGGCGGCGGCGGCCACTGGGGGCTACGGGCCGGTGAGCGGCGCAGTGAGCGGCGCCAAGCCGGGTAAGAAGACTCGGGGCCGCGTGAAGATCAAGATGGAGTTCATCGACAACAAGCTGCGGCGCTACACGACCTTCAGCAAGAGGAAGACGGGCATCATGAAGAAGGTACCGGGCCGGGAGGCTGGCTGGCCACGGGAGACCGGGAGGGTGGGGACGCGCAAGGGGAGCCCGGGAAGGAGGCAGAGCCGAGGCGGAGGTGAGAGGCGGCGAGTCCGCAGGAGGTGTGTGGGAGGGGATGGCTGTTGCCCCAGGAGGGTGAAAGGGGAGGGGCCGCCAGGGAAATGTGGGGAGAGGGGAGATGCCGGGAACGTCCGGAAAAGAGAGGAAAGGCGCCGAGGTGGGAGTGACGGGCGCCAGAGAGGAACGGGGCCCTCGTAGAGCGGAGGAGTGAGGAGTGGTAATGGGAGGCTGCGGGGCTGCCCGGGAGGTGGTTAATGAGACCCGGGGATCAGTAGGTCCAGTGCGCTCTGGTGTTGGGGGGAAGGCGCCGGAAAAGCAGGGAGAAGAGAAGGTATGGGGGTGAGGAGGTTGGAGCTGCATAACAACAATGAGCGAACATGTGTGGGAGGAAGGTGGGCATCACTAGAGTAGTGCAGGCTGGAAGGATGGGCAGGGCTGATGACCGAATGGGGCTTAAGAGCCCCAGGTAAGGGAGCAGGGCAGGAGACCTGATGCTGCCCTGAGCATCAGAAACCAAGTCCTGAGATGGCCATGTGTCTTCCGTGCATCCACTGGAAGCTGGCACACTCCCTGCAGGACAGGCTTCAGAACAATTTGCCCTTGGAACAAGTGGGATTTCCAGCCCTAGGGAAAAATCTGTGCACGGAGTTTGGGGAGAAGGTTTGCAGAGGTACCTAGAAATGCCTCCTCTTCTGGCTGATTATCCAGTGAAAAGGATGAGGAAAGGAGTTGTCTTGGGGTATAGAAGACATGGGAAGGGATGAAAGCAGAGGAACTGGGAAACAAGAAGCTAGAACTCTGGGAACATTGGCCGGTGTTTATATTTATCCCATATAGAAACCAAGGCTGCTTCCAGTGGGTTGTGGAACTTTGTTGGGAGTGAGGATGCTACCTATGGGGCCATCCTTGAAGGTCTGTGAAGGTCCCCTTCCTGGGTTTATGGCAGGGTAGTAGCTGCTAATCTAGCTGCCATCTCCCCTCATTCCAGACACTGTTGAATCAAGACAAAGAAAGAGAAAAGGGGGAGCAGAGTATTATAGAGCAGGGCAAAATGGCAACAGGTTAGTGCCTGTGCAGTTTCTGGGAAGAAACATGGGACATTTTAGAGCTTAGGTGGCCCCTTATCCCTAATATCTATGTGACTTCCAGTGTAGTAGCGACTTCATCCTGATCCCTGTGACAGTGAAGAGGTAGTGGGAGCCATCTCTTTGTGAGGCTCTGGGCACCAAGCTGTAATGAGGAGCAGCTACCTGGGCCCCTCCATGTCTGCTGAGGTGTTATATGTTCTGTCACCGGGAGCTGTGGCTATTTGCTTGGGGTATCTGCAGGTCAGTGAGGCTGTTCCTCAAAAGAGAAGCATGGGGTTTTTCTACTCTTCAGCTCACCTTCAGATATCCTTCAGATAAGACCCCTATAGAGTCACTGGAGAGGAAGGTAATTATGGGAGTGGGGGCTTGAGATCACTGTGTACTTCCCTCTCTTTCCCACTACCCAAGGAAGGTAGAGATTAAAAGTTTTGCTGACCTACCCATCTCCCCCCCTACCCCCAGGCCTATGAGCTGTCCACGCTGACAGGGACACAGGTGCTGTTGCTGGTGGCCAGTGAGACAGGCCATGTGTATACCTTTGCCACCCGCAAACTGCAGCCCATGATCACCAGTGAGACTGGCAAGGCACTGATTCAGACCTGCCTCAACTCGCCAGACTCTCCACCCCGCTCAGACCCCACCACAGACCAGAGAATGAGTGCCACGGGCTTTGAAGAAACAGATCTCACCTACCAGGTGTCGGAGTCCGACAGCAGTGGGGAGACCAAGGTGTGTTTGGGTCCCCTGTCTGAGGGGAAGGAAGGGGAGGGACTTGACCGGCAGAGAGGGGAAGGGGTCTCTCTCCCTCGCCCAGGACAGGTGGATAGGTGCCTACTGATGTGGAGTGGAGCCGGGTTAGTGCCCCGCATCTTAGGGTACAGGTGTCCATCCTCTCTATTCTGACAGGAGGCTGGCCCCCTAGATAAGCGGGCGGCCTCCGTGCCCATATAAGGCCGGCTCCGGCTCCACGCCGGCCTCCCGCCTGCAGCCCGCCTGCCTGGCAGGGCCCTTGCATTCCTCCCGCCAGCTGTCTCCCTGCTGGGGGCGGGGGCGTCGCTTAGCCCTGCCCTCCTGGCCGGCTGGGTGGCCGGGGAGTAGGAAGGGAGTGCTCATGGGTTCCAGGGTCCTGGGAAGCCAGCACTGTCAGCAGGCAGGCTGGCTGACTAGGCTGGAGACTACCTTGCTAGCCAGCCGCCTGCCTCTTCAGGATGTCCGGGTCTGCGCACGTTAGGGAGTGTATTCGCCCGGCTGCTAGGGATGCCAGCCGTGGTTACGCCTCCCCCTTCCTTTTCCCGGTAAGGAGAGGGGGCGGAGCTTCCTCCCTTGCTGCTCTGGGGAGCTCCACCTTCTGTGTGGCCCTTCACTAACTGGCCAATCGGAGGAAGCAGCACTGTTTGCCTTAGCAACGTCTCCGCCAATCAGGGGCTTCAAGCTCCACTGCTTAGCAAACATCCCGCGCTGACCCAGCTCCAGTATCGGAGCCCCCTCAGTTCTCTGGGCCTGGTTCTCAGCTCGTGGCTTCCTCTTCCCTCTTCTAAGAACAAAGCCTCCCTGAGGGGCGAGTCAGTGCTCTAGGCTCCCCACTCTTTTAGCAGTAGGGCTAATTTATTCGCATGAAATTTCGCCGAATGAATAAATTCTTTTGGTGCTTCCTTGCCGAACCCCCAAGATCGCTCTCAAACCCTAAATTCCCTGAAAAACTGTCGGTCCCTATCTCAGAAGCCTGGCAATTCAGATCTGGAAGGACCCTTTTAAGGATGACATAGTAGCCCAGCCCCCTCATGTTTACAGAAGAAGAAAACTGAGGCTCAGAAAGAAGAGATTTTCCAAGGGTCACACAGGATATCATTGCCAGAGCTGGGAACAGACCTCAGGTGACATTATCATTGTCATCATTATAAGAGCAGCAAATACTGCTTTTTTATCAGCCAGGCACTATTCTAAGTGTTTTACATATGTTAACCTCTTTAATCTTCACAACACCTATGGGGTAGGTATTATCCTTCTTTTACAGACAGAAGACTAAAGAAAAAAGCTCAGCAGCTCAATAACTTGTCTAAGAGTCAGGCTGCAGGTAAATGGTGGACTTGGGATTTGAACGCAAGCACACTGGTTCCATTCTGGGCTGTCAATCCACACAGTTTCTTGAAGGGGCAGGGTCTGGTAGAGGCTCACCACTCCATCTTTACTCTGGGTGTAGGATACACTGAAACCGGCCTTTACTGTCACCAACCTGCCGGGTACCACCTCCACCATCCAGACAGCACCCAGCACCTCTACCACCATGCAAGTCAGCAGCGGCCCCTCCTTTCCCATCACCAACTACCTGGCACCAGTGTCTGCTAGCGTCAGCCCCAGCGCTGTCAGCAGTGCCAACGGGACTGTGCTGAAGAGTACAGGCAGTGGCCCTGTTTCCTCTGGGGGCCTCATGCAGCTGCCTACCAGCTTCACCCTGATGCCTGGTGAGTCACAAGGGGCAAACTGAGCATGCTAAGAGTGGGTTTAGGGCTGGCACAAGGAGAATGACTTTCCTCACTCAGAAGGAGGGTAAACAGGGGCCAGAGCCTGAGAGAAGCCTCTTATGTCCCATTGGTAGGCACTGGGTCCCTCCCCACTGGGACTTGAACTATCCTTGTCAGTAAGTTTCAGCCATATGCTCTGGCCTTGTCTAGCAAGCCAGCCCTGTGCCTCCATTGCCACAAGGACAGCAGACATTCTACCACTTCCTTACCTTGACTGGAAGGCAGGTCATGTCCTTGATGGGTCAGTGCCTGCTCCTGTGTCAACTGAAGAGGGTAGAGTCAGGGCCTAGGGCAGGAGGAGGAGGGAAGGGCAAGAGCAGAGTGTGGAAGCCCCTGGAGACAAGATTCTGGTCATGAAGGGCCTCTTTGGCTCCCAGGAAAGATAGTGATGGGAGTCGGGGATAGAATGCCAGACCTTGGGCCTGGGGGTGTTTGAGGGTGCTTGGTGCAGGTGGTGGCTGGGTAGGACAGAGCACGAGTAAGTCTCTGTGTCTCATAGGTGGGGCAGTGGCCCAGCAGGTCCCAGTGCAGGCCATTCAGGTGCACCAGGCCCCACAGCAAGCGTCTCCCTCTCGCGACAGCAGCACAGACCTCACGCAGACCTCCTCCAGCGGGACAGGTATAGCTCGAAGCTCTGTCACCTCCCTGCTCTGCCTCCTTCATGAGGCCTAGCAGCAGGTGCCCAGCAGTATCCATCCCATAACTAAGGTCAGAGAATTTCTTCATGTGGAGACTGAGGCTTTGGGGTTAACCCTTACCCTAATCGTTATGAGAAAGTCAGGTGAGGATGGTTGGGTTTTGACTCCTGCCCTGCAGTAGGGCTGTGGATTTCAGGAAGAAATTAGGGACCATTGAAGCTACACTCCTTACTTAGGTGAGAAGCCTGAGGCCCAGAAAGGAGAAGTTACTTGCCCAAAGACACACGTTTGCTCAGTTACCAGGAAGGACTTCTAGAGTAGTTATCTCCTTGTGGGAGGGTGTTCTAGGTTTTGAGTAACCATAATTCCCCTCTGTGTCTCTAGTCATTTCAGAAATGACGAGACACTTTAAAAATAAAAGTACTTTTAAGTACTTTAAGTTATTTGCAACCTTGTTACACGAAGTTTGGTCTGTGGAAAGAGGACCAGTATCACAGCATCACCTGGGAGCTTGATAGAAATGCAGACTCTTTAGCCTCACCCCAAACCTACTGAATCAGAATCCACACTTTTAACAAGTTCCCCCGGTGACTGTATGCACGTTAACATTGGAGAAGTGCTTATTTAAAAGCTGAATCTGTTAGCCACATGTTGAAGAAGAGGGAAGAGGAGTGAGAACAAGTGAAAAACGGGATGAGGGAGCTCTCTAAAAGAAGAGTATCTGAGTTTCCTTGGGTTGGGTCAGTCATTGTAATCTTTGCTTTTCCCAGGGCCTTGGGGTCTTGGAACAGAGCAGATAGATAATGGAATAGAACAATGTGATAGGATACACTTAAAGGTTGGTGTGGTTGTGTTCAAGAAAAAATAAGGATATTCTTAGTTGATGACAGGGAACCGAGGAATAAGTTTTATCTAGCTTTTGACCTGGGAAATGGCAAGAGGGCTTCGGAGGCCTGGGGTTCCCGGGGGTGGGATGGGGGATGTTAATATGGACCAGTGCCGACCTCCCTGACGGGTGTTTGTGTTTGCCAGTGACGTTGCCCGCCACCATCATGACGTCATCTGTGCCCACAACTGTGGGAGGCCACATGATGTACCCCAGCCCCCATGCAGTGATGTATGCACCCACCTCGGGCCTGGCTGATGGCAGCCTCACCGTGCTCAATGCCTTCTCCCAGGCACCATCCACCATGCAGGTGTCCCACAGCCAGGTCCAGGAGCAAGGTGAGTTTTGGGGGGGCAGGGCTGCCGAAAGGAGGGCCATTTCCTCCCTTACACACACACACACACACACACACACACTGACACTCAAATGCCTCCCCCAACTCAGATGCACACACTCACACGTAACCCAAACCAGGTGCTCACACATATACCTAGACATTTACACACACAGATGCTTGCACACATACTCCAGCACCCAGGCTGTCCACTTGGACACTCATGCACACTTGAACACCCACACCCACATACATACTTAGACACATTTGGACACTTACCTTTGGGCACTTACATCTGAGACTCACCCAGTCACTTGTGCGTTTATCACCACACCTCCAAGATCTGGAAGTTTCTCTTGAGCAAGTGATTTGAGTTTCTCCTGTGGCTTTTTAATGCAGGTGGCGTCCCCCAGGTGTTCCTGACAGCGCCATCTGGGACAGTGCAGATCCCTGTTTCTGCAGTTCAGCTTCACCAGGTAGGTGGGGGCACCTTTCACCCCAGTCAGCCAGCCCCTTCTTTATCTTGACCTCAGGGGTTCCATTACTGGGTGGTCCAAGCCAAGATCCTTAGCCGAGAGGCCTCTCCATTTGCCTGGTCAGGCCTGTGTGGTGGGCAGGCAGGCAGGTGAGCAGGGGGCAGCCTGAGCTGGCTGGTCAGGTCCAGCCCCCTACGTCCTCCTCACACATCCCCTTCCCTCCAGATGGCTGTGATAGGGCAGCAGGCTGGGAGCAGCAGCAACCTCACCGAATTACAGGTGGTGAACCTGGATGCCGCCCACAGCACCAAGAGTGACTGATCCGCCCTGCCGCCCTGGACAGATGGCCCAAGGGACGGCACCACTTATTTATTGTTGCCTTTTCACGTTTTCTTTACACACATGTTGACGGGCCGCAGGAGGGAGGCGGGGAGGAGCAGTGGGCAGCCACAGGACTGAGCCCTCTCACTCCAGCCAAAGAAATGGGCCAGCCTGCCCTCCACCCCATCCTCCCTCACCCTCCCCTCCTTCTAGCTCCACCTCCCATCTCTGTTGATGGTGGGGCTGTCCTGCCTCCTCAGACTCCCCTTGCCAGCTTGGCTCCGTGTTTGCCATGAGTATTAGCTTACCCAATGGGACCGTGCTCCCCCTCCCACACACAGGTCTCTGTGGGACGAGGCACTGTGTCCCCCTGAGGAAGCGGTCGGGGTCCTCTCCCCAGCCTCCTTGCTGACCCCACGTCAGCTCTGCGTCTGCCACAGGCTGGGTCAAAAGAGCCCTAACCCTGCCCCTCAGGGAGCCAGCTGGGGAGATGGGGCTTCTTCCCTCAAGACTTGCCCGTGCCTGTGGCCCCTGCAGCTCCTGAGTAGCGGGGCCTGTGCGCGGAGCAGATTCCTTGGGTGACCTGCCCTGCCCAGCCGCTCCCCTCGGAACTCCGGGGGCTACTGGGTTGGAGGGAACCACCGGTGTTCCCTCTCCCCGTCTTCCCCCTCGTCCTCCCAGCTGCTTTACTTAAAGTTGATTTTGAACTTTTTATTTGAGGAGACGAAGTGAAAACAAATCTATAAATATATATTTTTAAAATATTTAACTTTTTTTTATGGCGTTTTTCTCGTCCCCCTCCCTGCCCAAGCTCCCCTTCCCTGGGGAGCCCTGGGGCTCCCTGGAGCTGGCTGGGCTTCTGTGGACAGAGCTGCCCCATGAGCTTGGGGCCCGCCAGTGTATGGGGGAGATGCTGGGATCACCCGGTCCTGGGTTGTTTCCAGGAGAAAACCGGGGGAGGGGCCCTCAGGCCATGCCCCAACGGGGTGGGGAGGGTGACCCACAGCTCTGGGCCTCTTTTTGTCCTTCAGGGCTGTTGCTAGGGAGAGGGAAAAGGGAGACCAAATGTGGGGATGGGGGTGGGAGGGTGTCAGAGGCAACCGACTTCATTTGTGCCACACGCATGGGCATTGCAGCCTTGTGTGCCCCCAGGCCTGCAGCTGCCTGGGGCCCAAGTTGCAGTGAGCAGGGTGGGGTCTGGGAGGGGGCGGAAGGCAGGAATGGGGGGGCAGAAGAAATGGGAGCAGCTCTTGGGCTGAGTGTGGGGATAGGGGAGCCAGAAATGGCAGCTCTCCCAGGGAGTGAGCAGCTACTGTAACTTTTTAAAATTAAGACAAAAAGCCTTGAAGAAAATGACTTTATTTTTCTAAGTGTAACCTCAGTATTTATGTAATTTGTACAGGGGCCGTGCCCCACCCCCTCTACCTGCTTCGGGGTAGACCTTGAGGGTGGGCCAACATAGGGGGAGGGTCTTTTACCCTGTGTCAGAGCCTACCTTTACCACCTGTATCCAGAGAGGGAGCTTTTTCAGAACAGGGCAGCGGTGGAGTGGAGTTTTATTAACCCCTTAGGACTGCCTTCAGTAGGAACAAGCCTGCTTCTGTGATTAGGTGAAGGGGTGGGGGAAATTTTTACGCACAGCCTAGTTATCAAGGGGGTGATTTGCCGACATGTTTGAGAACCTCCGAACCTCTAACCCCCGTTGCTGTCTTGCCCCAGTTTGGGGTGCCAAGATGGAAGTCATCTTTCTGGCTTTCTCCTGGAGGTAGCTGGGGGCTTATGGGTGGCTTACAAGATTGGGGCATGGCAAATCAGGGGCTAGAGAGTGGGGGAGCTTGGGACTCAGGTCTGTAACTGCCCAGCCCCTTTTCTCTGCTCTTGTTTTCACTCCACCATCACTCACTCACTTCCCCCTCTCACCCAGGGGAGGAGACCTTGATGAATTCCTCCTCTCCTTCCCACAAAAGACAGACCCAGTGAGTGAATCAGGCAAAGTGCTTATAATGTGTGTTGTGTGAGCGTGGCCTTGGGAGAACATGTGTGCGTCAGGGATGAGGTGGCATTTATATGTGCAGCGACCCTTGGTGTTTCCCTTCCTTGGTGGCTCTGGGGTGTGTGTGTGTGCCTGAGTGAATGTGTGTGTGTGAATGTGGGGTGTGTATGTTAGTGGTTTCTACTTCCCTGGGATGCTGACCCAGGAATAGTGGACATGGTCACAGTCCTATGTACAGAGCTTTCTTTTGTATTAAGAAAAAATACTCTTTCAATAAATGTATCATTTTTGTGCACAGACTGTGGGGTCTTTGCCTTTGTTTTCCCATATTGGAGGGAGGGAGGTGTGAACATGAATCAAACCCCAAAAGTTGCTGCTCTGAGAAGCAAGCCTGTCTGTTTGATGAAATGCTAAGGGGTGCTTTGGGCTGTTGAAATTCTAGGATTATACTTGAGGAACATTTCGGGGGGGGGGCTCGGGCATTTATCTTTGGCCCCAGCTGTGCTAGGTGCTTAGGTCAACACAGAGAGGAGCAATTTTAATTAATAGGAAAAGTGACGCAACCAATCCAAAGTATCGGGTTTGGGAAACTCAGGGCCACATGACCTAGTGCAAAATAAGAGGAAAGCCCTAGGGTGGGAGTGTGAGTTTCAGTGGGAGATGAGGAAGGCAGACCTAGTGAAGGGGAGGGAGGGCTTCAAAGTTGATATTGGATGGAAAGGGCTGCCTACGGCTGCTGAGAAAGGAGCAATGTGACCACTACCCCGGGCTCCGCGGGCAACCGCCCACTCACCCCTCCCCCGGCCGCTCGCCCCAGCGCAGCAGCCCCCGAGTACTACGCATGCTCCGCTTGCGCGCTGCGCTGCTGCCGCGCTCGGCTGTGGGCCGCGGTGGGACCCGTAGCCGCCGGGCAGTGCGTGCACTCGCGACGTGACCCGGAAGGGAGCTGCTGAGGAGGCGGGGCCAGGACGGCGGGGCCAGGACGGAGGGACCGGGACGGCAGGGCCAGGACGGCGGGGCCAGGACGGCAGGACCAGCGCTGTGTCCCAGCAGGGCCGAGCCGGGCGGTGGGAGGTGAGAGGAGAGTTCTGCGACGACCCGGTCCCTGCCTCGTTCCCTCCCCGGTCCCTTGCCCACTCTCCGTGGGGCTGACGACAGGAGCCAAGTCTTGCTGAGATTCGTTCGGACCAAACAGCCTCCTGCGACCGCGCCTCTCCATCCTCACCCCGCCCCCCAAGCCCGTTCCTGTGGCGATACGGGCCTCCTCTACGGCCCCTGGGCCTGCAAGCTCGGGCCTGATCTTGCCACCTACGCCTACCTGCTGTCTCATCCCCGCATCCAGACCTCGACTCCACACCTCAGTTTATTGCTCCTGTTCTAAGCCCTCCCTCTCCCCCCATTTAGGCCTTTCCGATGGTGTTACTTCACCCTGCTCGTCAGTTGTCCATCGCACATCTCTGGTTACCTCCCTGTCCTGCCCCCCATGCTAACTGGACCCCTACCCCCATCGAGGTCCACATCCCATGTTTCCCCTCCTCTTCACGCCTTCTGTTCTCATCTTCTATCCCTGTACCCCAACATGACCCCTGCCCTGATCACCATTTCTTCATCTTGGTTTATCCTCCGTTCTTATCCTCATCATTCCCTGTTGTCCCCCACTGCTTCATAGTGTTCCCTGACCACTAGCATAGCCATCACCCCACACGTATTTATAATCCTTTCTGGCTTAACAGCGTTCCGTTTATCTGGGGACTGATCCTACCTTCTCCTTCTCTAAGAATAATAATATTAGATTCTGTTTACTAAGCGCTCACTGTATGTTAGAGGCTGTTCTAAATGCTTTATGTAGCGATTTTAGTTTTTACAACAACTTCGTGAGTTGGGTATGAATATTATTACCATCTTTCAGAGGAGGGAACTGTGGCGTAGAAGTTAAGTAACTTGTCCAAAAGCATGCACACAGTAAGTGAAAGAGCCAGAATTCAGAGTCCCATTTATCTGACTCTGAATCTGTACTGTTGATATATTGCCTCTCTAGAATCTCTACTGTCTCCTGACCTCATTCCCTAGCCTTCAACTCCACGATTACCATCTCTGTCTATAACTACCTGACTTAGAGCCTCACCGTACCTATTGCGTAAGTGCAGGGTGGGACCTGGTTTTTTTCTCCCATGATTTTACTTGGCCCCCTAGTCCCCTCCCCCTTTCACAATATTCTCATACCCCTTTCCCATTCAGCCATCTGCACCTGGGGGCCTCCTTTCATCTCTGTTCTCTGTGTCTGCTGTGGCCCACCCTCTTATATCCACAGTCCAGTTTTACCCTGTCATTTATACTCCTTGTCCTGCCACTTCCCCATCCTGACTTTCCTGGCTTGTTCTGGCCCCACTGTCTCACAGGCTGCTGTCCTACCTGCTCACCCGTGTCATCCTTCTAAGTCCTGATCTGTACCCCTCAGCCACCCTGCTGTTCTGCCCAAATTGTCCTGATTAACTGTCACCTCTTCTTGTCACCTTGCCTTTTATCCTTCTCATCCTCTTTTGTAATTTCTTGTATTTCTTAAATCTTTTCATTTCCTTCTATCGCCGTTTTTCACTCCATTCTCCTTCTCTTATAAATCCCAAAGTGTGTTCAAGTGATTCATTCCATCCTATTCTTGGCCTTTTCTCTTTGGCCTCTAAATTCCATGCAACCTACCAATCACCACCCACCCTGTCTACGCCTCAAGATTCCACCCCCTTCATGTAGCCTTTTCCCTTTCCAACACAGCCTCTGTCTTTCTCCTTGTGTGTCCCAGGAAGTCAGGATGGTGGGGGAACGGCGCCCTGGGGACCTCATGGTGCCCTTGGGGCCCCGGCTGCAAGCATATCCTGAAGAACTTCTTCGACAGCGGCCTGGGCATGATGGGCGTCCTGAATACCTGATCCGATGGAGTGTCCTGAAGTGTGAGGAAGTGGGAAGAGTGGGTGTGGAAGAGGGCAAGGCAGAGCACATCCTCATGTGGCTGTCAGCCCCCGAGGTCTACGCCAACTGCCCCATGTTGTTAGGTGAGCGGGCATTACCTAAGGGACCTCAGCATGAAACAGCTGGGGGTTCCGGAAGCTTTCCCCGAGATCCGGGAGGCCTGGATGATGTGGCAATGGGAGAGATGGAGGCTGATGTGCGGGCGCTGGTGCGCAGGGCTGCCAGGCAGCTGGCAGAAGGTGGGACCTCGAGCCTCACGGCCGCTGTGCTCCACACCATCCATGTGCTCAGCGCCTACGCCAGCATCGGGCCCCTCACTGGTGTCTTCAGGGAGACAGGCGCCCTAGACCTGCTCATGCACATGTTGTGCAACCCTGAGCCTCAGATCCGTCGGAGTGCGGGCAAGATGCTGCAGGCGCTGGCAGCCCATGATGCTGGTAAGAGACAGCCAGGGGAAGAAGGTAAACACTGGGGAGAATGAGGCTACAGGAGTAAGAACAGGAAGAGGAGGGATTTCCCAGCTCTGTAAGAATACCTAGTATTTGGTGGACATCAGTTTCATTGCAAAGGGAAAAATATAAACTAAGCTATCACAGGTGCGTAAACAGGATAAAATGATAGCACCTGGTTTATCTGTCCATTCTCAGTGCAGTGGCAGAGAAGAGAAGGGAATAAATTTATATTTTTAAACTGGTTTGAGATTTGTTAGTTGGTTATGAAATCAGTTTGGTGGGTTGTAACCAACATTTTTTAAAATGTAACATATCAGTACATGGCACTTGGTAGTGTAGGTTTTGTAACCTGAAGTATATGTTTCAGTTTCATATGTGTACACTTGCATTAGGTTACCATGTAAAATGTGTGTGTTCCTGTGAGTCTCAGTCAGAGAGAAGTTTGAAAGCCTCTGGGAGTAGGGGATAGAGTCTGGGGGAAGGCAGTGGGTAAGTAGTGGGGACTGAGGAGAAGATACAGATTGGGTGTGGATTGCAGGGAGTCGGGCTCACGTCCTTCTGTCACTGAGCCAGCAAGATGGCATCGAGCAGCACATGGATTTTGACAGCCGCTATACTTTGCTGGAGCTGTTTGCAGAGACCACGTCTTCTGAGGAGCACTGCATGGCCTTTGAGGGCATTCATCTGCCTCAGGTACCCTGGCAGCTGTGGGGGAAATGCTGTGTACAAGGCCTATGGCATCATTTCTGAAAATGTGGTTCAGGACTGCGTCAGCCTGGGGAGCTTATTAAAATGAAGGTTCGTGCTACCCTCCCCACTCAGAATCTCTGAGATGAGAATCAGGAATCTCTGTTTTAGGGCACTCCTTGTGTATTTCTTCTATAAATCACAGTTTGAGAACTACAGGTGTGGGGATGAGGCCTTTATCTTTTTCTGGAGAGGGTGATATTGAGGGGAAAGGAGAGGGGCTAAAGCCGGGAGAAGAGGAGCCTACACCATGGACTGTGTCCTCTAGATCCCAGGAAAGCTGCTCTTCTCCCTGGTGAAACGATACCTATGTGTCACTTCCCTGCTGGATCAGCTGAATAACAGTCCAGAGCCAGGGACTGGAGACCGAGGCTCCCGACCCTCAAGGGAGGATTTTGGCCGGGAGAAAAGCCGGGGGCAGCGGGAGCTGGAGTTCAGTATGGCTGTGGGCAACCTCATCTCAGAGCTCATGCGGAACATGGGCTGGGCCCGGAACCTCAGTGAACAGGCCGCATCGCCACCCCGGCCAACCCGGTCCATCTTTCAGCCCGGCATTTCAGGCCCCAGCCTTTTACTCCCCACCAACGTCGCCACCCCCAGGAGGCAAGGGCGGGCCTTCCGCCAGCGCGCTGAATTCTCCAGCCGTAGTGGCTACGGCGAGTACGTGCAGCAGACCCTGCAGCCGGGCATGCGAGTGCGGATGCTGGACGATTACGAGGAGATCAGTGCCGGGGACGAGGGCGAGTTCCGGCAGAGCAACAATGGCGTGCCCCCTGTGCAGGTGAGCAAGAGTGCGGTGGCGGTCCACCGTTGGGGGTCTGTGTTGGGTGGGGCATAGCTGGGGCATCCACACAGGGGACTCCTGCAGGACACCCAAGGAGAAAACCCCAAGAAAATTGGAATGGTTTAAAGGGGGTCAGTGATGGAGATGGGGGCTGTTTGAAGGACTGAGAAAATCTGGCAGGAGTGGGTGGGCTGTGAGGTCAAGGAAACAGTTCTTCCTTCCCACCCAGGAAGCAGAGCTGACATGTTCACACACCCTGACCCCCACCAGTGGAGCTAGCTAGGAGGGAGTGTGGGCGCGGAGGCCATCCGGATTAGGAAGAGATGAGAGGCAGGGCCTGCCTGGTAAGGGAAGGGAGCCTTTTGCTGAACGGAGGTTTCCCAAGCCTAGCCAGGTGTGCCCCTGAGGACTGTGTGCCCAGGTCTGGGTCCAGCCATGTCTTCTCCAGCCTGCACAGCTCAGGGTTCACAGGGCTGAGCCCTCTTGTCTTCTCTCTTTCTTTCTCCCTCCACGCTAGGTCTTTTGGCAGTCAACGGGCCGTACCTACTGGGTGCACTGGCACATGCTGGAGATCCTGGGCCCCGAGGAAACTGCTGAGGATATGGCTTCAGCAGCTGTGGCCAAGGGGGCGGGGACCGCTGTGTTGGGCACAGGTGAGCCATGGAGGGAGGGGACATGGACGTCGTGTCTCTGAACAGAGGAGGAGTGGCTGGAATGAAGCCCTTCCCGACCAGGAACTGCCTCACAGATTCAGAAATTCAGTCTGTTCCTGGCGGAGCTGAGGCCCCTCCTGCCTGTCTCCTCAGCGCTTCCCTCCTGGGACTGGAAGCCGGTGGATGGGCTCTACTCTTTGCCCTACCTCCAGCCCGAGCCTCAGAAGAACGAGGAACTGGGATACCTGACCCAGGCTGAGTGGTGGGAGCTCCTCTTCTTCATCAAGAAGTTGGATGTATGTGAGCAGCAGCCAATTTTCCAGAATCTTCGGGAGAACCTGGATGAGGTATTACAGGCCTGCGATACCTGGGGGGTTTGCAATGGCATTGGAGGCGGGATCCTCTAAGGTAGTTTGCCATATGGGACTGCCTAGGGGAAGGCTGAAGCGAGAGGTTAGAGAGCCCGGCGCGGTGGGGGGGGGGGGTCCTGCTGGGGGAGGAGGCAAATGCTGGGAGGGTCTAGTATGTAGCAGGTGTGCAAGGCACGGTGGGAGGTGGCCGCCCTTCTGTTTCTGTCCCCAAGGCCTTTGCGTCTGCTCCTTCCTAAAAAATACATACCATTCTGTTGCCAGACCCTGGGTGAGAAGGCCCTAGGTGAAATCTCCGTGCCCATAGCGATGGCTGAGGGTCTGCTGCAGGTTCTCAGTAATCGGTTTGAGGGCAGCGCCCTCAGCGACCTGCTCAACTCTCAGATCTACACCAAGTACGGGCTGCCACCCAAGGCACTGAGCAGCTCGTCGTCTTCACGAAGTCACTCCAGTTCTCCAGTTCTGGAAGAGGAGTCCAAGTCAGAGGCCAACTTCTCAGAGGAAGAGGCTGAGTCCCCCAAAGCAAAGCCCCTTAAGTTAGAGGCAGAGCCTGCCAGGGGAAAAACTGAGCCCCCCATGGCACAGAGTGATTCGCAGCTGTTTAACCAGCTTCTGGTGACTGAGGGGATAGCTTTGCCCGCCGAGATGAAGGAGGCAGCCAGTGGTGAGTCAGGTGCTGGGAGGTGAGCGCAAAGAGGTTGGAGCAAGTCCCGGGTGGTCCCCAGAGAAGTGGGTAGTCAGGGCAGAGGGCAAGCCGTGGAGGGAGGTCACTTTTGTATGGGAAAATGCTTTGGAAGCGTGCATCCATTTTCCTTCCTTCGACCTTGATTATCGGTAATTGATCACTGCTCCCTTTCTTCAGTATCCCTGGAAAAGGAGGGTCCATATTCCAGAGTACTGTCATCTTCATTGCTTGACTATTAAATCCCTCACACAGAATTGGGAAAGTTCTAGGTGCAAGCTACAGTAGTGAACAGTGTGTTAAAATGTCAGTAGGATAACTGGACTTGACCTTTAAAGACTTCCAACGTGAAGGTGCCACAGTTTTTTGAAGGCACTGCCTTTCCCTCACCGCTTTCAGAAATGGCTAGAGCCTTGCGGGGTCCTGGGCCACGCAGTTCCCTGGATCAGCATGTGGCAGCGGTCGTGGCCACCGTGCAGGTATCCAGCTTGGACACAAATCTGCAGCTTTCGGGACTCTATGCCCTCTCTCAGGCCGTGGAGGAAGTCACTGAACGGGACCACCCTCTGGTCAGTCCCGACAGATCCCTAAGGTTAGAACCGTGGAGAGGTGGAGGGGGTTATGGTTTAAGCTGTCAGTGGGGGAGGATGGTTGGGGAGGGAAGGAGCTATGAGATCAAGAGTTAGAAAGGCTAGGAGGAAAGAAGGGTCAGCCTGAGGGGTAGCTGAGCAGAAGGGTGGAATATTAACGATGGTTAATATTCTTGGAGCATTTGTTCAGTGCCAGGCCTTGTGCTTAAAATTTTATAAGCATTCTCTCATTAAATCCTTCTATCTCCAGAGGAGAACTTGATGCTGTTCTTATCCATTGTGTGGGTCAGGAACTGAGGCTTAGAGAATTTAAGTAACTTGCCCAGTTTCACAGATAACAGAGCCAGGATTCAAATCTAGGTCCTTTTGGCTTTTGAGCTTGAGTTTTCTTTTTTCTCCCCTCTTTTTCCCCCCTCCCTGCTTTCTATCTATTAAAAAATTTTAAATACTTCTTAGTTATACACATAATACACAACTGCATTCTTATTTTAAAAGATCTAAAGCATATGAAAGAACAGAATGAAAAGGCAAGGTCCGTTTTTACCACTGTTGTCATGTCCCAGCACATATCCTTCAGACCTTATAGAGATTGACATTTGTTAGTGTGTTTTCTGAGTTTGTGTTTTCGTATATGTGATCTCACTCTTCCTGTTTCTGCAGCTTTCCCCCTGCACGCAGTAGGTCTACACTCAGTATGTCTACACTCAGTATGTCAGTCCGCATGGTGCTACCTCATTCTTCACTACTGCCTCGGACTCTGCAGCATGATTGTACCCAAGTTCAAATATAGCGTTCTTTTTAAAAATTTTATTTTACTGAAGTATAGTTGATTTACAATGTTGTGTTAATTTCTGCTGTACAGCAAAATGATTCAGTTATGCATATATATGTACTTTTTCATACTCTTTTCTATTATGTTTTATTATAGGATATTGAATATAGTTCCCGTGCTATACAGTAGGACCTTGTTGTTTATCCATTCTATATATAATAGTTTGCCTCTGTTAATCCCAAACTCCCAATCCTTCCCCCCCCATTCTCCTCCTCCACTTGGCAACCACAAGTCTGTTCTCTCAAATAGTGTTCTGATCGATCTGTTTTTCCTCACATCTGCCAGTACTGGATATTAATCATTTTTTAAATCTATCAGGTTGGGAAAATTTGAAGTGATTGGTACCTCCTTGTTTTAATTTCTTAGTTCTAGAGAAGTTAGTCATATTTGCATGTATTGTATTTCTTCTTCTATAAATATTCTTATCTTTTGCCCACTTTCTTATTGGGTCTTAGTCTTTTTTTTTTAATGTATTTTTTTAATTAGTTAATTTATTTTTGGCTGCGTTATGTCTTTGTTGCTGCTTGTGGGCTTTCTCTAGTTGCGGCAAGCGGGGGCTAGTCTTTGTTGCAGTGCGTGGGCTTCTCATTGCCGTGGCTTCTCTTGTTGCGGAGCACGGGCTCTAGGTGCACGGGCCTCAGTAGTTGTGGCGCGCAGGCTCAGCAGTTGTGGTGCACGGGCTTGCTCCTCGGTATTTGGGACCTTCCTGGACCAGGGATCGAACCTGTGTCCCCTGCACTGGCAGGCGGATTCTTTTTTTTCTTTTTTTTTTTTGTGGTACGCGGGCCTCTCACTGTTGTGGCCTCTCCCGTTGCGGAGCACAGGCTCTGGACTCGCAGACTCAGCGGCCATGGCTCACAGGCCTAGCCTCTCCGCGGCATGTGGGATCTTCCTGGACCGGGGCACGAACCTGTGTCCCCTGCATCGGCAGGCGGATTCTTAACCACTGTGACACCAGGGAAGTCCCTGGCCTTAACCTTTTTTTTAATTTACAGACATTTTGGATATTAATCCATTACTTCTGTTTCAAATATTTTGCTTGTCTTTTTCTTTCAAAATCATATTAACTTAATTTTCTGAATATAAAATACATGCTCACTGTAAGAAAAATAGAAAATTGTGAGGATAACAATCATCTGAAAACCCTTTATGCAGAGATAGTCACTGTTAACATTTTAGTAAACGTCCTTATTTATTCATGTTCAGATGCATTCATATGTATGTTAACTTGTTTATAGTAAATCATGGCTACAGAGAGGGATATATATCTAAAGCACTTTTCGATTCACGTTGTAGTCATCATAAAGCTCATGAGAGAAGACAGAAAGCATCTCTACATGGGGAGGGGCTGTTAGCACTCTGGCCGCTGGTCCCCATCAGCACCTGGTCGAGTTAGGGCTCTATGGACCCCAGGACCTCTGGACCTCGAGACCCCAGTACAATGACAACAAAAAAGACAGAGATAAACACAGAACTTTCTCAGTGCTTTTATTTGCCTTATTTCCCAGAATTTCTCTTTTTGTCCTCCTTTCCTTCCTATTTCCCAGGCCACCTCCTCAATATACATCTCTGTCACTGTGGAGAAAAATGTCAGTCCCGGCTTTTTTCCTCTTGTGATGCTCACTGTGATCTAGGAACTCTGGAGACACTTCTTCCTTCCCTTCAGATCAGCATTTCCACTGGACCCTTTCTCTAGCTTATGTGGCTGGGCTCTTAATTTTGTGGGTAGTATCTTTCATTATGCTGAAGTTTCAGATTTTCATGTTGCTATATTTTCAACTTTAAAAAAATGGCTTCTGGGTTTTAAGAGGGTCTATTCCATTCTAGGATTATAAAAATATTTCCTTTTACTTTCTAAAAATATTTATGATTTTACTTTTCATGTTTATTTTAAAATCTGTTTGCGGTTTATTTTTGCAAATGGAGCGAAGCAGAGCTCCAGCCTTCGTTTTTTCAGATAGATAGCCACATGTCTCTGTCTCACGTTTTGTATGGTCCTTCCTGTCCTCACTGTCTGAGATGCTACCCTTATCTCTCTTCTCATCTATTCATCTGTTTGGCTACCCTGTATTGTTTCCAGAGTTTTAATTATTGTAAGTTTATATTTTGATAAGTAGTAGGCAAGTCTACAATTATTTCTTTCCAAACATTTCTTGACAATTCTTGCATTTTCTCTTCCTATACCTAAACCTGCCTGTCATTTTTTTTTTTTAAACCTTTTGGGCATTTTGATTAGCATTATACTAAATTTATAGATTTATTTGAAAAGATGAACCAGAGTTCATAACCCTTTTGCAGTACTCGCTACTTGATGAGGTGAAGAGCCTGAGACAGACTGCAGAGGAGAGGGCAGCAGGACTGGGACTGAGGCAGGGAGAGTAGGATGGAGGGGGGTGGGGGACTGGATGGACTGGATCTTGGTGGACAGGGTTGGGCGGGCAGTCAGACATGACTCTTGGGATGGGGGACCCCGATGTCTCTTCTCTCTCAGAGAGAAGCTAGTGAAGACGCTGGTGGAGCTGCTGACCAACCAGGTGGGAGAGAAGATGGTGGTGGTGCTGGCCCTGCGCCTCCTCTACCTGCTCATGACCAAGCACGAGTGGCGTCCACTCTTCGCCAGGGAGGGTGGCATCTACGCTGTGCTGGTTTGCATGCAAGAATATAAGACTTCTGTCCTGGTGCAGCAGGCAGGGCTGGCGGTGAGTGGACCGGGCCTGGGGGTAGACAGTGATGGGCAGGGTGGGCGGGTGGGCAGGTTGGGGGCGTGGCTGATCTCAAGGAGGTTCTCTGGTGATTCGGACAAGGAGGAGACATTGGGATGGAAAGATGCAGGTGGATGGAAGAGATCCAGCTGGACAGTCTTGGAGGTTGAATGTGTGTATTTGGAGCAAGGGAGAAGGATGTTTTTGAGAATGACTCCCAGGTTGAAAATTGAGCAGCAGGGATGGATGAGGTGGTCACTTGCCAAGGGGGAGAATGTTAGAGGGGGAAGAGGTGTGGAGAGAAGGTCAGGTTGAGTTTCTAGGTATGCTGACTTTCCCATGGCTTTTTAGTTACAACTTGGTGTCTGATTAAAGACTAAATTTCTAGATGTGACAGAGTATTTTTTAACCCTTTTGTCTGAGTGGTACCGGTACACAGAAATTACCTCCTCACCAGATGTGGGTAAAGCCCAGCCAGCATTGCCATTGCCTTGCCCCGCCCCCCCACCCCCATCCCCCGCCCCCTCCCCGGGCCCAGAGAATGGTGAAAGGAGGCCCTCGTTCAGGGAGGAAGAATTGGCTTCCTGAGTACTCCAGACAGAAGGGCTGGCTGGTAGGGAGGTATGGGCAGGGGACAGGTAGACCTCGTCCAGAGCAGTTCTGAGAATGGATTCCAGCAGTGTAACGGCAGCAGCATGGACTGGAACACAGGTGCTCTTAGGGCAGCCTTCCCAGGGAGAGGCCGGGAGGCTCGTCCTTTATGGGGCCAGCCTGGTGCTGCTCCTCCCAAGAGCAGCCAAGCATTCCTAGTTGAGGCCGCGTCTGCTCAAAAAATTCCCTGATCCTTTCAAACCGCATGACCAAAATACGACATTTGCCTCTAAATTTGAACTCTTGCCCTATAACAGAATTGCATCTTTTTGTATATAACTTAAAGTCTACAGAATTCAGCTTGGGGGAGGGGGAGGTAGCTAAAGGGAAAAAGCCTCATTATGAGGTAGCATTTGCTTGAAGGGTCCAGCCCTCACAAGGGGGATCGTCCTGAGAATTATTTCTAATTTACTTCATCCTTAGAAGGTTTCTTCTCAAGAGTCAACCCTTTCACCAGCCAAGACATTCTCCACCCTGATGGTTTAGTGTTCATCCAAATTTAAGATTCTCTTTAGTACCAGCAAACAAGTTGGCATATTACCAGTATTTTTTCCTATAATTCCAGTTGCTCTGCCTGTGAGTCAGCACAAGTAGCCTCGTCCAGGCAGGCTGGATACTGCCTTTGGAGGCCAGGGGACATAGGGGTGGGAGTGTTGGCACACAGGTGCTAGCGGCAGTTGTGGGAATGGCCAAGGTTGCGTGGGGAGGGGGTGCGGGGATCGAGGAGAAGGGGGACAAGGAACTTCCGTATTTGGGACCTGGCAGCAGAGAAATTCCAGAGAGGTAGGACGACCAGGAGGACAAGAAATTATGGAACTCAAGGGAAGAGAGGTTTTTCAAAGGGAGGAGTGGCCAAGCGAGATGGAAGACAGCTTAAAGGAAAGCCTTGAAGGCAAGTAGAGGCTGTGAAAGGGCTCCGTCCTGAGGGGAAGCTGCGGAGGGGTGGCCACCCCAGCACTCGGCGAGCCCCGGTGCTGGCAGAGAGAAGTTACAGGCTCACATTACCGTGGAGCCTTAGGTGTTTTGGTTGGCTTTCTTTTCTTTCCTTTCTTTTTGATGTCCCATCACTACCTCTTTCATTTCTATTTGCAAACAGCTCAGCTGCCCCAAAGTTTGAGGCCTAGAATGATGGCCCGGCTCTCCCCTCCTCTGCACGATGGCTTTTCCCACCCCTGACTCTGCCTTCACATCCCCTCGCAGGCGCTGAAGATGCTGGCCATTGCCAGCTCCTCGGAGATCCCCACTCTTGTTGCCGGCCGAGATTCCATCCACCCTTTGTTTGATGCCCAGATGACCAGGGAGATCTTTGCCAGCATTGACTCGGCCACACGCCCGGGCTCTGAGAGCCTGCTCCTCGCCGTCCCTGCTGCCGTGATCCTGATGCTGAACACGGAGGGGTCAGGACCTCCCCTTCCAAACTCCAAACTCCTGCTAAGCCCCAAGCCCTGCTGCTCCCCTGCCCAGGTCTCATGCATTCCACAGAAATTCCCCTCACGTCGTTGCCTCTGGATGAAATGTGATGGCCCTCTCTGGCTGTTGTTAGAAGAGAGGCCAGTGGTTGAGGGTAGGGAGATTCCAGAGAGATCAGAGACACCTGATCTTCCTTCCTGGAGTTGGGAGGAGTGACCTGAGGTCAAGAGGCCAGATGTCTAGCCTCAGGGGGACCCCGGGAGCCCCTCCTTCCCCAGCTGCAGGGCTCCTCCCTCCAGGAGGCTGGCTTCCTGCTTCCATTGCATTCACTCTCTTTCAACTTCTTTCTGGGTCACCTCCCTCCTCCCAGGTGCTCCTCCGCGGTGAGAAACGGCCTGCTCCTCCTCAACCTGCTTTTGTGTAACCACCACACTCTGGGAGACCAGATCATAACCAGAGAGCTGAGAGACACCTTGTTTAGACACTCAGGGATAGCACCGGGGACAGAAGCCATGCCCACCACACGCACCATCCTCATGATGCTTCTCAATCGCTACTCGGAGCCACCGGGCAGTCCCGAGCGTGCAGGTACCATCGGGGAGGCGGTGGTTGTGCTGAGGAATCGGTCCCCGCCCGCGGCCAGGAGGGCTCAGGTTTACATCCTAGTACCGTGCTGGAGAGACACGATGAACATTCAGGAAATAAGTGAGGGTTTTGGTGCTCAAGTTAGGTCTCAAGTAGAACTTCCTGACCAAGAGGAGAGGGGGACTGTAGGATAGGTACAAGGAAATTGCCTTCTCTAAATGGCTTTAAACGTAAAAGGGTTCCATCTCTCTGGGCTGGGTTTGGTCCGCTCTTATTGGACACTGGAAGGTTGGTTGAAATAACTTCTAGAGGGGCCTTCTGTAGAGGAATTGTAGCTTATGGTACAGAAAGTTGGTGACTAGAATGTGAACCTACTGATGCCATAGGGAAGAAACCTTTTGTATTTAACAAACAAGTGAAACCTGGAAGTATGGGGGCAAATCAGAATAAGCACTGTGTGTCTTTTAGTCTGTACATCTGAAGCCACCATGCTAGGTAGTATAGGGATGTGACTGCAGTAGCTAATAGTTATTAACTTGTGTAATAACAAAGCTGATAGTTAATAATAAAAGGTAGTTGTGTGACTGTATGAGATTAAAACTGTGTGTTTAACTTGACAGTTTTTGCCATACTAATTTTTTTTACAGATGTAGTTAGGTATATATTTGGTGCCAGAAAAGAAAATCCCCCACAGTTGAGTAGAAACTTCAGACATCCTCACAACGGGAGGAAAAGTGGGGGGCGGCGGTTATTTTCTGCATCTGCCAGTTTCTCAGTTTGACCAATTTGTATGACTCTCCTTCCTTCCCATTTTTGCCTCCTGTGTGTCTGAGCAGCAGCACTGGAAACGCCTGGCGCCCAGGGCCAGGATGGGTCCCCTGAGCTGCTGATCCGATCCCTGGTGGGGCGCCCGTCTGCAGAGCTCCTCCTGGACTTGGAGCGTGTGCTGTGCCGAGAGGGCAGCCCAGGGGGTGCCGTGAGACCTCTCCTCAGGCGCCTCCAGCAGGAGAGCCAGCCCTTCCTCCTGTTTCTGCGGACTCTGGACGCCCCCGGGCCCAACAAAACTCTGCTGCTGACGGCGCTGAGGTGAGAGGCCAGCTTGGGGGCACCTGTGTGTCGGGGGCAAGGGCAGCTGGCAGACTGCAGGGACTTCACTTGTTTCCATCCCTCGCCAGGGTCATGACCCGGCTGCTGGATCATCCGGAGGCCATGGTCCTTCCCTGGCACGAGGTCTTGGAGCCCTGCCTCAACTGTCTGAGTGGCCCTAGCAGTGACTTTGAGGTACCAGAGCCCTGGCAAGGGTGGGGGAGGGAAAGGCAGCTTCTGGACACCAGCTACCTAGTGAGGCTCTGGAGGGCACAGCACAGCCTTCCTGGATGAGTCTGAAAACTGGGAGGGGTGTGTAGGAAGGAGGCCAGCGTCATCTGAGCGTCTCCAGAACTGAGGCCTTCTGGCTGCACCTGAATTTTAAGATTCTGGGTTTAGGAGAAGCCCACGTTCACCAGTCCACGCAGTCCTTGTGCTCTGCCTTTGGGGTTTGTGCCTTGTGGAACAAGGCTCAGACACCGAGGTTGGCTCCTGAGATAGCTTGGTCCTGGCAGGAAGAAGCCTGGGGAGCTGCGCCTGAGCTCTGCCCCTGCCACCTCATTCTGGAGTCCTGGCACCCCAGTGTTCTGTGCCAGCCTGGCTTTGGTACTCTGCTTTCAAGTTCTCCAAAATCTCAGCCACCACATCCCCATTTCTAAACCCACCCCTCAGCCTGTACAGCCTGCCCTTTGTTTCCCTACGTTAATCTCTGTGGCTCTGGGCCAGATTGTTCAGGAGCTGCTCTGCTTCCTGTATCGCCTGGCCTCCATGCACAAAGACTATGCAGTGGTGCTCTGCTGCCTGGGAGCCAAAGAGGCCCTGGCCAAAGTCCTGGTCAAACACCCGGCTCAGCTGCTGCTGGCCTGTGAGCTGCGGGACCTGGTGACAGAGTGTGAGAAACACGCCCAGCTCTATAGTAACCTCACCTCCAGCATCCTGGCTGGCTGCATTCAGGTGAGGAGGTGTGTGGGTCCGGAGCTGAGAAGTAAGCCAGAAGCAGGGGAAGGTGGTTCAGTGCTTGTCCCTGTTTGGCATAAGTAGTAGCAAATCTAGGGCACTTGTTCCCCAGCCTTTACCCCACATGGTTCTGTTCTGCCAAACTTTGGGAAGAAAGGGCTTGAGTGTTCTGTTGCCCCTTGATTCTTCCTCCACATGTGTTTCCGTGTCTCTGCCCCCTCCCCGCACCCCTTCTCTCTGATGTCCGGGCTGCAGATGGTGCTGGGCCAGATCGAAGACCACAGACGAACCTACCGCCCCATCAACATCCCCTTCTTTGACGTGTTCCTTAGGCATCTCTGCCAGGGTTCGTGCCCCCATCTACTTTCTCCTGCTGCCACCCCAGCATCTGTTCCCCCCTTCCCTTCGTGCTCCCTAGTCCCCTTCCTTTCTTCTCTCTCAACTAACCAGGCTTCCCGCCTGCCCGCAGGCTCCAGCGTGGAGGTGAAGGAGGACAAGTGCTGGGAGAAGGTGGAGGTGTCCTCCAACCCGCACCGGGCCAGCAAGCTGACGGACCGCAACCCCAAGACCTACTGGGAGTCCAACGGCAGCACCGGCTCCCACTACATCACCCTACACATGCACCGCGGTGTTCTTGTTAGGTGTGAGCGTGCCCATGTCCATGTGTGCATGTGTGCCCTCACGAATGTGCACACACACGAATATTCTGATATGCCGCAGTACACATCCTCAGCGGATTGCCCACATACACACAACCCCGACTGAACCCCTATGCCTGAGGGACACGCTGAAACCCATTTTGTGCAGTGAACATAGACACGTTGGCCTCATCTCCCTGAGCTAAGTGTAGACCTCCCCTCACTCCCCAAGCCTGTGCCGCAGTCCCCTTACAGGTCACATGTCACTGCCCTGTGGTTTTGGTCGAGGGAGAGCAATGACTCACTTATCCACTCCTCCCATGGGCATTTGTTTATTGTGTACTCTGTGCCAGGCACCCTGCAAGGGTCTGGAGCTGCGCGGACAGTAAGATAAGGGACCTGTCTTCAGGGAACTTACAGTCTTGTTGGGGAGCCAGGCTGGAAAATCAGTAAGAAATAGAGTAAGAAAAAAGTTACGGTTGATGTGTGTACTGGATCCTGATGCCAGCTGAGAGCTCAGAGGAGGCTGCCGGAAGGAGGGGCTGACTGGGTTAAGTTTGCAGTAGAAATTGATGTAGTAAAGAGAGGGCGACAGATACTCCAGGTCGAGGGACAACGTATGTGCAAAATGGAAGCAAGAAACAATGATGTATTTGGGGGAACCTTAAGTAATTGTGTCTGGCTGGAACGAAGGGTATGTGTAGTGAAGTGGCAGGAGAGGAAGCCAGAAACGGAGGCAGAGCTGGACCACAGAGTTCTGATCTAACAACTCTGAGCTTTATTCTGAAACTCGAGGAGCCACTGAAGGATTTTAAGAGGGAAAGAGACAAAAGTAGGCTTTTTAATTTAGAGAACTCTGGCAACTATGCGAGTTCGGGTGGCAGGCTGGGAGAGAGTTGGAAGGCATACTGAATGATGAACGTTCAGTGAGGCAGAGGGGACGGGAATAGATGGCGAGGGGGCGGTGGACTGGGGGAGCTTGAGAGGTGGCATCTGCAGCGCCTGCCACTGACTGGATGAGGGCGGCCGCGAGGGAGAAGCCACGTGTTCTAGTTGGAGAACTAGGTGGATGGCAGTTTTCTTTCCCAGGAGAGAGAAATAGGAAGAGGAGCAGGTTTCTACAGACAAATGACCGGTCTGTATGGGCATGTAGGCTTGGAGGTGCCTGTGGGCGCGACATAGAAACGTCTGTTGGAGGCATGGCGTGAAAGCTCAGGAGAGCCGTCTAGGGTAGAGGTGTGGATTTGGAGTCATTAGGGTGTGAACTTTCAGCTGAAACTATGGGTTTAAATGAAGCCACTTTGGGAGAGGATAAATGTAAGAGCAGGGGTCTGGGGAAAACTGACGCTTAAGCAGAGGACAGGAGTCTGAAGAGGAAGTGGTGGGCTGAAGTTCTGAACCAAGACCAGGGCCCTGGTTCTGACTGATTCCTTTCTCCCCTGCCAGGCAGCTGACTCTTCTGGTGGCCAGCGAGGACTCAAGTTACATGCCGGCCAGGGTGGTGGTGTTTGGGGGTGACAGTGTCAGCTGCATCAGCACGGAGCTCAACACGGTGGGGACCCTGTGCCCTGCTTCCCCTTACTCTCCATCCTTCTGTTGGTCCCGGGGCCTTATCAGAAGGACCCAGTCCGTGGGGAGCTCCCACATCCCTTCCTCCCAGGCAGGCAACTGCCTCGTAAGCAGCGAGAATAGCATTAGGACTGTGGAGGCGTGTAGGTCCACGGGCGCAGGGCGGGAGAGGTGAGGGCACACGCTGTCACAGACGTGGTTGCTGTCAACAGCCCTTCCCGTTCCACTTCTGCAGGTGACAGCTCTCTCTTTACTCTTCTCCCCTGCCCCACCAGGTGAACGTGATGCCCTCCGCCAGCCGGGTGGTCCTCCTGGAGAACCTGAACCGCTTCTGGCCTGTCATCCAGATCCGCATAAAGCGCTGCCAGCAGGTGGGGCGAGGGCAAAGGCTGGGGGCTGGGGACCAGGAGGAAGCGCAGGGTCTCCGCAGTGCCTGGATTCTCCAGCATTCAGGCCAGGCTTAGGCCAAGGGTCCCCCTTGGTCTGCTCGTGGATGGCCCAGGAACCTGTTGAGTTCCAGAGATGCGGGAATGTCTCCAGGGAGCCGAGGGTATGAGACATGTGCACATTGCAGGGCGGCATTGACACCCGGGTTCGGGGCGTGGAGGTCCTGGGCCCCAAGCCCACTTTCTGGCCACTATTCCGAGAGCAGCTGTGTCGCCGTACATGTCTCTTCTACACAATTCGGGCGCAAGCCTGGAGCCGGGACATTGCAGAGGACCGCAAGCGCCTCCTCCAGCTCTGCCCCAGGTGAGTGGGCGGGAGGCAGGCAGGGAGGAGAGGGGATGGTTAAGGGAGCAGGAGATGTGCTTCAGGGGAGTCTGAAGGGTAAAGCAGCAGCCGGGATCGGGGACAGAGCAGAGGTGAGAAGTGTGTGCTGAGGCGGGGAGCAGGGTAAGGGACTGGCTCAGCTCGGGGGGATTGGGAGTTGAGCGGGCTTGAGTGGAGGCCTCAGGGAAGTCTTTAATCCTTGACCAGACACTCTTTGTTCCCAGACTGAACAGGGTTTTGCGTCACGAGCAGAATTTTGCCGATCGATTCCTCCCTGACGACGAGGCCGCCCAAGCACTGGGCAAGACCTGCTGGGAGGCCCTGGTCAGCCCCCTGGTGCAGAACATCACCTCCCCGGGTAACCGTCCCCACCCCTGGCCCAACTAACCCGCTCCTTGTAATTATTCCCAGGGCTGACCTGAGTTAATGCTCTTGGTTCTTTTGGTTCCTGTCTTTATCCCTGAAGGCTTGTCACCTCAGTGTTCCTCTCCTTCCTGCCCCAGGGACTGCTCCCTGAAACTCTGGTATTTGAATTCTCACCCCCACCCCCACCCCCACCCCCACCCCCAACCTGTTCCCATGTCCCCAGACTCCAGCTGAAGCAAACCTTGGTGAGGGGAGGACGAAGGCCCTGCTGCCCCCAAATCCTTTTTGTACAATCACTCCTTCTCTGTCCTTCTCCTGGGCTGTCCCTTCCCCATCACCCATGGAGACCTGTTCCTGACCCACCTCCTTTTAGATGTGGAAGGTGTGAGCTCCCTGGGGTGGCTGCTGGATCAGTACTTAGAGCAAAGAGAGAGCTCTCGGAACCCCCTGAGTCGAGCAGCAGCCTTTGCCTCTCGAGTCCGTCGCCTTTGCCACTTGCTGGTGCACGTGGAGCCTCCTCCTGGGCCTTCTCCTGAACCGTCCACTCGGCCCTGTGAGTCCCAGTCTGGCCAGTTGAACTAAGAATCTGGGCAGCGGTGATATCTGACTCCTCTCTCCTGGGTTTTACTCATCCTTTCTGCTTTGCCATGGGCCTTCCAAGGGGTCAGTTCCCAGGATGCTGGGACTCGCCCAGGGACTGAGATGAACCCCGTTCTTTGACCTCTGTGTCCACAGTCAGCAAGAACAGTAAGGGTCAGGACCGGAGCCCTGGGCCTTCACCAGTTCTTCCAAGCAGCAGCCTGAGGAACATAACCCAGTGCTGGCTGAGTGTGGTGCAGGAGCAGGTGGGCAGAGGGAGCTGAGGTCTGGGCGGGACCGAGGCTGCTGGGCTGCCCTTTGGATGCAGTTTCCCCTTTCTCCTCAGGTCAGCAGGTTCCTGGCTGCGGCCTGGAGGGCGCCAGACTTCGTGCCCCGCTACTGTAAACTCTATGGGCGCTTGCAGAGAGCAGGCTCGGAGCTCTTCGGGCCCCGAGCAGCCTTCATGCTGGCCCTGCGCAGCGGCTTCTCGGGCGCCTTGCTACAGCAATCCTTCCTCACCGCTGCCCACGTGAGTGCTGGGGACCGCCGGCTTCCCAGACCATTTCTGCTCTGCGTTTTCACCTCCTTCCACCCGCCACCCTTCTACTCCACTCCCTCTTCATGGTTTGCTGCTGCCCTTCCTGTTGCCCGCAGATGAGTGAGCAGTTTGCCAGGCACATCGACCAGCAGATCCAGGGTGGCCTGATGGGTGGAACTCCTGGAGTGGAAATGCTGGGACGGCTCCAGTGGCACCTGGAGCCCATCATGGTCCTCTCTGGCCTGGAGCTGGCCACGACTTTTGAGCACTTCTACCAGTGAGTGCAGGGCTGGAGAAGTAGGGCATGGGAGGCATAGAGTCTAGAGAAGGGGGAGACTTGAGTCTTAGAGGGAAGGTGAGGGAGGAGCAGTAGGGAGGAGAGATTAAGATGCAGAGATGGCCGTGGCACTGGTGGGAAGGACAAGGTGAGGGATGGCCTGTGACCCAGGCAGGCTACAACAGAGGTAGTACCTACGTTCTGGAGTGGGGGGGCCATGCCGAGCCCCCACACTGAGGCTCAGCCTGGGCTGTGTGTGCTGCAGGCACTACATGGCGGACCGTCTCCTGAGCGTGGGCTCGAGCTGGCTGGAGGGGGCCGTGCTGGAGCAGATCGGCCCCTGCTTCCCCAACCGCCTCCCCCAGCAGATGTTGCGGAGCCTGAGCACCTCGGAGGAGCTGCAGCGCCAGTTCCATGTGTACCAGCTCCAACAGCTGGACAAGCTGCTCTTGGAGCAGGAAGATGAGGAGGAACAGGGCCTGGAAGAAGAGGAGGTGAGAGCAAGGGAAAGAGTGGGAGAGCAGGGGAAGACTAGACCAAAGAAGGGGGCCCAAGAGCCCTTGAAATCCTTCTGTCTCTCAGGAGGAAGAGGAGGAAGAGAAGGCTGAGAAAGAACTATTTATCGAAGATCCAAGTCCAACAGTTTCTGTACTGGTCCTGTCACCACGCTGCTGGCCGGTCTCTCCACTCTGCTACCTGTACCATCCCAGAAAGTGCCTTCCCACAGAATTCTGTGATGCCCTTGACCGCTTCTCCAATTTCTACAACCAGAGTGAGGAGATAGGGGCAGGCATTTGGAGACTGGGGTGAGATTTGGGGTGGCATCTCAGAGAGGAAGAGGAGAGGATCTTTGGACAGGAATGTGTAGATATGAAGAAAAATAGCCTCTAGAGAGAACCATCTCCTAAGGAAGGGTGGAAAAGCGTGGATTAGATCTTCATTAATTTCTCTCTTATTTTCTTCACCTTTGTATGAATTTGTTTTATTTTTCTTTTTTTAACTTCAAGTTGCATGCTTACTTAATTTTTAGTCCTTTCAGGCTTCTGATTTTCAAATGAAACTATTTAAGGCTATTCATTTCCCTCGCAACATTACTTTAGCTGCATTCAGTAAGTTTTTTGGTTTTATTTTCTTTTAGAGTTTTTTTTTTGATGTATAATTAATATTCAGTGAAGTGCACAAATCTTAATTATAGCTTAATGAATTTAATGTCCATATGCCCTCCCATAACCACTCCCCAGATCAAGATACAGAACATTTCCAGCACCCCAAAAGGCTTCCTCCTTCATGTCCCCTTTCTAGTCAGCATCTTCTTCCAAGAGAAATTATTCTTTTTCCCTTTATCATCATAGATTTTTGCCTTTAAGCATCAGGTAAGTGGAATCATAGAGTATGTATTCTGCTGTGTCTGATATCTTTCACTCAACATAACGTCTGTGGGAGTTATTCAGGTTGTCAGTTATGTCATTACGTTGTTCTTTTGTATTGCTTAGTCATATTCCACTGCATGAATGATGGACATTTGGGATGTTGCATAAGTTTTTATCATGTAGTACTTTATTATTGTTTAGTTCTAAGAATTTTCTAATTTCCATTTTTATTTCTTTGATTTATTAGTTTCTTTGAAGTATATTTTAAAATATTTATTTATTTATTTATTTATTTGGCTGTGTTGGGTCTTAGTTGCGGCATGCGGGATCTTTCCTTGAGGCACGTGGGCTTTAGTTGTGGCGCACGGGCTCAGTAGTTGCAGCGTGTGGCATCTCTAGTTGTGGCACGCAGGCTCCAGAGTGTGTGGACTTCGTAGTTGCGGCACGTGGGCTCTTTAGTTGTGGTGCGTGGGTTTAGTTGCCCCGTGGCATGTGGGATCTTAGTTCCCCGACCAGGGATCGAACCTGTGTCCCCTGCATTGGAAGGTGGATTCTCAACCACTGGACCACCAAGGAAGTCCCGGAAATATATTTTTAAGTTTCCAAACTTTTATTTTGCTTAGTTATCTATCTGGTTTAGATTTTAACCTTCATTCCCTTGTGGCCAAAGAACACGATTTCTATGATTCTGAATCTTTGCAATTTATTGAGACTTCCTTTATGGCCTAGTAATGGTCAGATTTTATAAGTGTTCTATGTGTGATTAAGAAAAATGTGTATTCTTCAACTGTTGGATATAGATTTCGGTATGTTCCACTAAATTGACCTTATGTTGTTCAAATCTGTAACCTTACTCATTTTTGTCTGTTTGCTCTGTTACTTAGAGAAGTATGCTAAAATCTACCATTATAATAGTGAATTTTTAAACTTCTAATCATGTCAGTTTTGCTTTATATATTTTTTGACTGTATTATCAGATACAAGCTTAAAATCATTTAACAGTGCTGTCCAATAGAGCTTTCTGCCATGATGGAAAAGTTCTTTTCTGTGCTGTTCAGTATGACAGCCAATTGTGTCTGTTGAGCACTTGAAATGGGACTAGTGTGACTGAGGAGCTCGATATTTAATTTTATGTACTTTAACCAGTTTAAAGTTAAAGAGCCACATATGGCTAGTGGCTACCATAATGGACTATGCAGGTTTAGAATCTTCATGGTCAGTTAAGCCTCATTATTGTGAAATGACCATCTTTCTTTCTAGTAAAGTTTTTTCTCTTAAGATCTACTTTTATCTGGTACTAATAGTATACCAGCTTTCTTTTTCTTTTTAATTTTTTTGGGCACGCCACACGGCATGCAGGATCTTAGTTCACCGACCAGGGATGGAACCCGTGCCCCCTGCAGTGGAAACGCGGAGTCTTAACCCCTGGACCGCCAGGGAAGTCCCTGTACCAGCTTTCTTTGATTAGTATCTTTCTAGTATATCTTTTTCTATCCTTTTACTTTTTTTTTTGAATTCATCATTCTTTTAGGTGTCTTTTATTGTGGTAAAATATGAATAGCAAAGTTTGCCATTTTAACCATTTTAAGTATAAAATTCAGTTGTTCCTTTACTTGAAAATTTTTTTATTTGGAAATTCAAATTTACAGAAAAATTATAAGAATAATACAAAGAGCACTCATATATTCTTTATCCAAGTTTACTTTTTGTTAACTTTTCACTCATTTGCTTTTATCGTTTGCTCTTTGTGTACATATACATATCTATAAATGTGTATATGTATGTATATGTGGTATGTGTGTGTGTATACTTTTTTCTCATGAACTGCTGCATATATGCTGGCTCTTTGCCCCTAAATAATACACATTTCCTCAGAATAAAATATTCTCTTATAAAATCGCAGTACATTTATTACTTTCAAATATTTAACGTTCATATAATACTTTTAATCTACTTTCCATATTCCAATTTTGTCAATTACTCCAAAATCTTTTTTTTTTTTTTTTCCCAGTCCAAGAGAGGATCCAGTCTAGGATCACCCGTTATGTTTAGTTGTCATGTCTCTAGTCTCCTTTAGTCTGGAACAATTCCTTGGCCGTTCTTTGTCTTTTGTGACGTTGACATTTTGGGAGAATATAGTCCTTTAAAATTTTCTAAGTAGTTCCTATCTTAAGTTGGTATATTTCCTCATGATTAGATTCAAGTTATGTATTCCTGGCCAGAGTACTAACTGATATTATATACTTCTTAGGGTATTACATCTGGAAGCACAGGATTACCATCTGCCCCTTGTTTGTGATGTTAATTTTGACAACCTGGTCAAGAGGTTGTTTGATTTCTCCACTGTATAGTTAATATTTTTTCCCTTGCTACTATTAATGAGCAATCTGAAGGTCCTGCTATATAGCACAGGGAACTCAATGTTATGTGGCAGCCTGGATGGGAGAGGAGTTTGGCGGAGAATGGATACATGTATATGTATGGCTGAATCCCTTTGCTGTGCACCTGAAACTATTCACAACATTGTTAATCGGCTCTACTCCAATATAAAATAAAAAGGTAAAAAAAAATAAGCAATCTGTTGGCAGTATACTTTAAAACATGCCAATATTCTACTCTCATCAGAATTTCCCCCAGTAGCATTTTACTTTTTTTTTTGGCTGCCTCTGTGGCTTGCAGATCTTAGGTCCCCAACCAGGGATTGAGCCCGGACCCCCGCACTGAGAGCATGGAGTCCTAACTGGACTGCCAGGGAATTCCCTCATTTAACTTTTAACTTTACCATACTCTTATATTTTAGGAATGTGCCTTATAAATACCTAGAATTTGTTTTTTTAATCAACCTAATAATCTCTTTTTGAATTGTCAGTTTTTGCCTATTTATAATTATTATGAGTAATGACGTATTTGGCTTTTATTTTTAACCTCTTAGTTCACCCTTCTTATTAATTTTAAATTTTAGTTATTTCATATACACAAAAGAGTATATAAAATGTACAGGTAAAGCAAAAAAAAAAAAAAAAAAAGGAACACCTTTATTGATGTGATTCTGCCCTGAGGTTTTATGCATTTTATTATTTTGGATTTTAAAAATTCCTTTTTTGTCTCTATCACTTTTGGAAGTTATGCATTCTATTTCTATAGTTGATTGCCCTTATATTTTTAATGTGAACTTAACTTGTTACTATCACTTTGCATCTTCCTGAACAATAAAAGGACCATAGAAAATCTTAATTCCAGTTCTAACTCCCATCTTGTATCTTTTTTTACCTTCCAGCTAGTCATCATTATTATTGTTTTATTCAGTTTGGATTTGCCATCATAACAATTGCTTTAGTCACCATTCCTCTTGCATTTTTGAAAAATATTTATTTTATTTATTTTTTTGGCTACGTCAGGTCTTAGTTGTGGCATGCAGGATTTTTTTGTTGTGGCATGCAGGCTCTTCGTTGCAGTGCACGGGCTTTTCTGTAGTTGCGGCGTGAGGACTCCGTAGTTGTGGCACATGGGCTCTGTAGTTGTGGTGCGCGGACTTTCTCATTGAGGCGTGCGAGCTCAGTAGTTGTGGCGCACTGGCTTAGTTGCCCTGTGGCGTGTGGGATCTTAGTTCCCCAACCAGGGATTGAACCCATGTCCCCTGTTTTGGAAAGCAGGTTCTGTACCACTGCACCACCAGGGAAGTCCCTCCTTTTGCATCTTGATCCTTCTTTCTGAGATCAATTTTATTCCTAAAGTACATCCTTTAGAAGTTTTTTTTTGTTTGTTTGTTTTTTTGTGGTACGCGGGCCTCTCACTGTTGTGGCCTCTCCCGTTGCAGAGCACAGGCTCCGATGTGCAGGCTCAGCGGCCATGGCTCACGGGCCCAGCCGCTCCGTGGCATGTGGGATCTTCCCGGACCGGGGCACGAACCCGTGTCCCCTGCATTGGCAGGCGGACTCTCAACCACTGCGCCACCAGGGAAGCCCAAGTTTTGCTTTTTTTTTAAATTTTTATTGGAGTATAGTTGATTTACAGTGTCATGTTACTTTCTGCTGTACAGCACATGAATCAGTTATACATACACATATATCCACTCTTTTTTAGACTCTTTTCCCACATAGGTCATAACAGAGTATTGAGTAGAGTTCTCTGTGCTGTATAGTAGGTCCTTGTTAGTTATCTATTTTATATATAAGGAGTATGTAAATGTCAATCCCAATCACCCAATTTATCCCTACCCCCCTTCCCTCCTGGTAACCATAAGTTTGTTTTCTACATCTGTGACTCTATTTCTGTTTTGTAAGTAAGTTCATTTGTACCAGTTTTTTAGATTCCGCATATAAGTGATATTATACGGTATTTGTCCTTCTCTGTCTGACTTACTTCACTCAGTATGACAATCGCTAGGTCTATTCATGTTGCTGCAAATGGCATTATTTCGTTCTTGTTTATGGCTGAGTAATATTCCATTGTATATATGTACCACATCTTCTTTATCCATTCCTCTGTCAGTGGACATTTAGGTTGCTTCCAGGTCCTGGCTATTGTAAATAGTGCTGCAGTGAACACTGGGGTGCATGTATCTTTTCGAATTATGGTTTTCTCTGGGTATATACCCAGGAGTGGGATTGCTGGATCATATGGTAGCTCTGTTTTTAGTTTTTTAAGGAACCTCCGTGCTCTTCTCCATAGTGGCAGTACCAATTTACATTCCCACCAACACTGTAGAAGGGGTTCCCTTTTCTCCACACCCTCTCCAGCATTTATTGTTTGTAGATTTTAAAAAAAATTTATTTATTTTATTTTTGGCTGCGTTGGGTCTTCATTGCCACGTGTGGACTTTCTCTAGTTGCAGCAGGCGGGGGCTACTCTTCGTTGCGATTTGCAGGCTTCTAATTGCGGTGGCTTTTCTTGTTGCAGAGCACGGGCTCTAGGCACGCAGGCTTCAGTAGTTGTGGCTTGCGGGCTCTAGAGCACAGGCTCGGTAGTTGTGGTGCACAGGCTTAGTTGCTCCATGGCATGTGGGATCTTCCCGAACCGGGTCTTGAACCTGTGACCCCTGCATTGGTAGGCAGACTCTTAAAACACTGTGCCACCAGGGAAGCCCTGTTTGTAGATTTTTTGATGATGGCCATTCTGACCGGTGTGAGGTGATACCTCATTGTAGTTTTGATTTGCATTTCTGTAATAATTAGTGATGTTGAGCATCTTTTCATGTGCTTTTTGGCCATCTGTATGTCTTCTTTGGAGAAAGGTCTATTTAGATCTTCCACTCATTTTTTAAAATGTAATAATTATTTATTATTTACGGTTATAGGAAACAAATTTTAAACAAATTTGCATACATGTTTTGTTGCTGTGATATATGAGACACTGATCAGTAAAAGACTGACAAGCATAAAAATATCAATGTATTACATCAGGATAAAATTCTGTGGGGGAAGTGAAATGGAAATATAATTTCAAGGAGTAAAAGGAATGATGTAAAATGTCTGATTGTTAAAGAGCTTGTCTTGTACTTTTTAAGTGGATGATGGTGGCTGTCACAGCATAATGATTTTTTTTTCAGCATCTTTATTGGAGTATAATTGCTCTACAATGGTGCGTTAGCTTCTGCCATATAACAAAATGAATCAGCCATACATATACACATATCCCCATATCCCCTCCCTCTTACGTCCCCCTCCCACCCTCCCTATCGCACCCTTCTAGGTGGTCACAAAGCATCGTTCTGCTCATTTTTTGTATATTTTGGAGATTAATCCTTTGTCGCTTCGTTTATGAAGAAGTCTCTTAATTGATGGAATATTGTTGGAAGACTTTTATCAGTTTTTATTTCAGAATGGCTTATTTTTACCGTCATTTAAAAAATCATTTTATTGTGAGAACTTTTATTTAATTAATTTCTTTTTGGCTGCATTGGGTCTTCGTTGCTGCACGTGGACTTTCTCTAGTTGCGGCGAGAGGGGGCTACTCTTCGTGGTGGTACGTGGGCTTCTCATTCTGGTGGCTTCTCTTGTTGCGGAGCACGGGCTCTAGGCACGAGGGCCTCAGTAGTTGTGGCTCGCGGTCTCTAGAGCGCAAGCTCAGTAGTGGTACACGGGCTTAGTTGTTCCGCGGCATGTAGGATCTTCTGGACCAGGGCTTGAACCCGTGACCCCTGCCTTGGCAGGTGGATTCTTTTTTTTTTGTGGTACGCGGGCCTCTCACTGCTGCCGCCCCTCCCGTTGCGGAGCACAGGCTCCGGACGCGCAGGCCCAGCGGCCATGGCTCACAGGCCCAGCCGCTCCGTGGCATGTGTGATCCTCCCTGACCGGGGCACGAACCTGCGTCCCCTGCCATCGGCAGGCGGACCCTCAACCACTGCGCCACCAGGGAAGCCCGGCAGGTGGATTCTTAACCACTGCACCACCAGGGAAGCCCTATGAGAAACTTTAGACATACACAAAAGTAGACAGAATAGATAAACTTCGGTATACCAACATCTATCAATTCATGGCTGATTTTGCTTCATTTGTACCCCACCCGCTTTCCCTAGCCCTCAAATTTAAGGTAAGGACTCTCTTTTTAAAAGCAAGGACACTACAATTATCAAACTTACAAAAATTAGTAACATTTCCTAATATTATCAGATATACAGTCAATATTCATATTTCCCAAATTTTCTCGAGCTTTTAAAATTAGGTTGTTTTTTTTTTTTGCCTCTTGAGGATCCAAGCAAAGCCCACGCATTACATTTGATGAGTTCTATCTCCTGTCGCCCTTAACGTATAGGTTCCTGCCTCTGTTTTCTTCCCCCTGCAGTTGTTTGTAGAATAAACTGGGTAGTTGTCCACTGGCTGAATTTTGCTGATTGTGTCTACACGGTGTCCTCTAGGCACCGTATTCTGTCTGCTTTCCCGAAGACCGATATTTAGACGTAGGAGCTTATTCAGATTCAGAGTTGATTTCTCGGGCAAGGGCACTTCATGGGTAGTATCGTGTACTTCCTCCTGGAGGCTGTCTCTCTCTGTGATGTTAAAGTGGATCAGTGGATTTCACTGTTGTCTGTCCAATTTATACCTTATATATAATTTCCCATTAGCCGTTTGCTAGACACTCATTCATTCTCATTGCCATTAGGGTTAGGAACTAGTGACATTCTGCTTTTGTCATTCCCTCTCCATGTGTTAGCCAGAATGCTTCCTCTATAAAGAGAAACTTCCTCTCATCAGCTTTTTGGTTGCCCTGAAGTACTGTTTATACAGGAAAGGCTTGATTCTCTTCTCCCCCTTATTTTTAACCAGTTTTCAAAATAATGTGTTGGTTCTCTAGCTTCCTCCAAAGATGACTGGTGAGGTCTTTTTAAAAAAATATATCATTTTGAACTCATGGCTTTTAAAACATTTCATGTGTTTCAGTTCATCGCAGGTGTTATTTTTTTTTTGATCTTCACATTGTCCCATCTTTGGCCAGAGAGCACCTCTCAGGCTGGCTCCTTTTGATACCCTCTCCCTTTGACAGCATCCTTGTTTTCTAGTCTGAGCAGACAGCCCAGGCTCACAGGAGAAGGAAGAGACCCAGCCCAGCGGGTCTTTAAAACTGTCAGCTCCCTGGGAGCAAAACCCAGCTCTCCTCTCTGGTGTTTCTGCTGTGGAGCTCGCCTGGCGCAGGGCTAGGCTCAGGGTGGGCTCCCAGGTCCCTGTGGCAGACACAGAGGAGGCTGAGCCCTGGATGCTGGACGAGGCATCTCTGTGTCTGTGAATGCTGAGCCCTGCTCCCCACAGAGACTAGCAAAGTTTGGTAAATGGTGCACCCTCACCTCAACGCTGACCCCTTGTTTCCCCTACTCTGTCTCCACATTTTCCCTCAACACTTTCCCAGGTCAGAACCATCCAGTCCTGGATATGGGACCACATCGGCGACTGCAGTGGACATGGCTGGGCCGGGCTGAGCTGCAGTTTGGGGACCAGACCCTCCATGTGTCTACCGTGCAGATGTGGCTGCTGCTGAATTTCAATCAGACGGAGGTGCCTCAGCTCCTTGGCCTCTCGCTATCTTCTTCTCTTCTTTGTCTGTCACTGTTCTTCTCAAGTGTCTCCCTCCTTCTTTCTGTCTTCCCTCTTATTTTCCCTTCCCTTGACTGTCTTCTCCTGACTAGCCCTGTTTCTCCTGACCAGGAGGTGTCAGTAGAGGCTTTGCTGAAGAATTCTGACCTCAGCCCCAAGCTGCTGCTCCAGGCACTCCTGCCCCTCACCGCTGATAGCGGCCCTTTGACCCTGCAGGAGGGTCAGGACTTCCCACGTGGGGGTAGGTCTGAGGGGGGCTGGGCTGAGCCTCTGCTCCGAGGGGGCGGGGCTCTCCGGGTGGGGGTGGTGTAGGGAATGAGAATGGGGTCCCTTCTGCCCCCACTTCTCTGTCCCTTCCCCTCCTCGGGCACTGACTGGGAGCGGGTTCCAGGTGTGCTGCAGCTCCGTGAGCCTGGGCTCTGGCCCCACGGGGAGGCCCTGTGGCTGCTACCTCCCCAGACGTACCTGAACGTAGAGGAGGATGAGGGCCAAACCCTGGAGCAGAAGAGGAACCTCTTGAGCTGTCTTCTTGTCCGTATTCTCAAAGCCCACGGAGAGAAGGGCCTCCACATCGACCAGCTGGTTTGTCTGGTAGGCAGAGGAGACCATGATGGTGGTGGGAGAGGGAGGGAGTCGTGCTTGGGGGTGGGGTTAAAGGCAGGGGTCATCACAGGGAAGGTGAACTGTCTCAGCCCGAGACCTGGTAGGGTGACATTTCCATCTGGGTTTTGTATTCCCGACAGGCAGTTAGATAGAAGGTAGAGACCAGACATGAGTGCTGACCATGTGCCAGGCTGTATTCTAAGAGTTTACGTGATTAAGTCATTTAATCCACACAAAAATACTATGAGCTAGGTGGTGGTGGAGTTATTATTATTATTACTATTATTATTACTATTCTCATTTGACAGATAAGGAAAATGAGGCATGAATTAGGCACTGATCCATAGTCACCCAGCTGGTAAGGGCAGAGCCAGGCCTTGAACCCAGGCAAGCTGGCTTCTCTGGGTAAAAGCGTCCCGCCTGTTTCCTCTCCTCCCGTCCAGGTGCTGGAGGCCTGGCAGAAGGGTCCAAATCCGCCTGGAAGCCTGGGCCGTGCTGTTGCCGGGGGCGTGGCCTGTACCAGCACCGATGTCCTCTCTTGCATCCTGCACCTCCTGGGCCAGGGCTACGTGGAACGGCGGGATGACCGCCCCCAGATCCTGATGTATGCCAGCCCAGAGCCCATGGGGCCCTGCCGAGGTCAGGCAGAGGTCCCCTTATGTGGCAGCCAGACCTCCGAGACCTCCAAGCCTAGGTAGCCACCCCTAGCTCTGTCCCCTTACTGCCACGCAGGACGGACGGCACTGCAGTGACATGGGAGGGGTCGTAGTGCCAAAGTCAGGCTCCCAGTGGAAAAATATTTCATTTCTTTCTTTGTCTAACCCCATTTTCCCTGTCTCTGTTATCTCCCCCATTTTGCTAGTCTTCATTCCCCCTCCCAGCACTGTCTTCCCCTTCTTTGCCTCCTTCCCAAGCAGGGGCCTTGCTCTCCTCAGCCTCCTAAAGCCAGCCCTTAGGCAAGGGACCCAGACATGTAAACTCCTTTCTGGGTGTCTTTCATTCTAAGCAAAATTGAAATATTACGCAGATATGTATTGAGTCCTAACCATGCACGTTGCTCAGTGAAATATACAAATTCTAGCTTTCAGGAAGTCTGTTCTACAGAGGAATTTGCCGTAGGATTCCCCTAAGTAGCTGGCACCCCTAAAGCTTTTTACATCAACTCCAGTTCACCAGGAGTTGTTACGGCTCTATTTTTATGCCTGCTGTTCACACTGTGTGTCAAACAAGTTCTCTAGAGTAATCTTTCTCCAGCTTTCACATGCACACACGTTCAAATTCAGTTGAGCTCCCAGCGACACTTAGGCTGCTGGTCCACAGACCGCACCTGGAGGCATAAAGCTGTAGATTGTTTCTCACCAGACACCCTGGTAGTGTTTTGGGCGGGACCTGCAGTAGGATTGTCCCATCCACTGTAGGTCAATTAGCATCGTGACCCCTGCCCACTAGATTCCTGTAGTGCCCCCAGTCATTGCAACTGCCAGCCCCCCCCCTTACAAATGCTCCTGTGGAGGCTGTGCTCCGACGGTTGGATGGTTATCCTCAGGTTGGTTAAGCAAGTGTGGATGGAGATGTGCAAGCGGGGACTGGGGGACCAGGGTGGGGTTCAGCTAGCAGGTTGGATAAGCAGGGCAGCGAGACTGACCGCTGACTCTTCTGTCCCTCAAGCCCGGAAGTTGTGGCTGCCCTGGCATCCCTACAGCTGCCTGCGGGCCGCACCATGAGCCCCCAGGAGGTGGAAGGGTTGATGGAGCACACGGTGAGGCAGGTGCAGGAGACGCTGAACCTAGAGCCAGACGTGGCTCAGCACCTTCTGGCTCATTCCCATTGGGGCGCCGAACAGCTGCTGCAGCGCTACAGCGATGACCCCGAGCCACTGCTGCTGGCGGCCGGGCTGTGCGTCCCCCAGGCCCAGGCTGCCCCTGCACGCCCGGACCACTGCCCTGTGTGTGTCAGCCCCCTGGAGCCCGACGACGACTTGCCCTCTCTGTGCTGCATGCACTACTGCTGTAAGGTAAGGCCCTGCCAGCTGCTCTCCTGCCCCGGCTCTCGCCCGACAGCACAACTCCTTGGGAACTTCTGGGCTTCGGCCCCAGCACTGCCATTTCCCATCCTGGGCAATGTTGAACGAGTCTCTTAGTCTCACTTAAACTGGTTTTGTCATCGTAAGTGGCGCCTTGACACCCTGCAGGTTGTTAGGATCTGGCGGTACGTGTCAGTGGTTCTCTCTTTGCTGCATATTGTAATCACTGGGAGCTTTGAAAAATCCCGATGCTCAAACTATGGCCCAGACCAATTAGAATCTCTGAAGGTGAAACCCAGGCATCTGGAGTTTTAAGAGGTCCTCAGGTGATTCCAGTGTTCAGCCAAATTTGAGAACTGTAGGTAGGTAGGTAGGTAGGTAGGTAGGTAGGTAGATATACACACACATATACAGAATCAAGGTACTTTCTAAATGAAAAGTGTTATGAAATTGGTGATGACTGTAGTTTGTGGTTTCCTTATCACCATTCAAGGCTCTTTATCCCAGAACATCATCACTTATTTTTACCATATATACTCTCATTTAATATAAAAATAAGAAGGAATGGTTTAAACCAAAAAATAGCACAAAAGCAGAGGGCAGCATGAGAAGTCAGGCTGCTGGAAAGCTGAGGCAGAGAAGGCTGTAGAAGGAGAGGGAGTAGTCCTCAGAGGGGGAGGGGCTGAGGCAGGAAGCCGGGTACTGAGTGCCTCATCTTCCCTGCCTCACAGCTTGTGGGAACGGTGTCCAAACCCATCTACTTAGCGGGATGAGCTCCCTTGTTGCCCTGAATTCTAGTCGCCTCTCTCAGCAGCGCTGCCCCAGTGGTGGGTGACCGGGGCTGTGTGCGTTTGCATGCGTGTGTACTTGTACTTTTTTCTCCTTCCCTTTTGCTCGGCTTCAGGTTACTCTTCTCACATAGTTGCCTCTGCTCCCTTTTTCCAGGTTCTTAATTATTTCCTTCACACTTTCACTTTTTCATTCAACTAATACTTGTCATGGACTTACTACGTGCACAGCTCTGGGTGCTGCGTGAGGGAGTGGGGAAACCCCAACTGGCAAGGACCCGAGAGCTAATACTAACCACAGCTAATATTTATGGGGGACTCACTCTGGGCCATTGTGCTGTTTTACACACATCATCTTGCTTAATTCCCAAAATAGTTCTGTGAGGTAGGTGAGCCAACTGGTGGGACAGCGGAAGGAGAGGCGATTTGGGAGGTGGACAGGGTCCCAGATGGGTTGGGTTGGTGGACAGTGGCCTTTAATTTATGGGAAGCCCTGGTGGGTTTTAAGCAGGGAGATGATATGATGTGATTTCCATTTTTGAAAAGATCACTTTTTGTGGAGAAAAGACTTGGATGGAACAAGAGTGGAAGTAGGGACACTGGTTTGGAGACTGTTGTACAAAGAGGCAAGAGTGGGTGGCAGCTGGGCCTATGGACAGTGAAGAGGGGAGTGGACGGATTGGGACGCATGTGGAGATGGAGCTGACAGGTTTTGGTGGCTTAGGACAAGGGAATCAAGGCAGTTCTGGGTTTTTTACCTGAGCATCTGGGAGGAGGGGATGTGTCATCTTCTACGGAGCTGGGGAAGATGTTTGGGCTGAAGGGCAGGTTTTTGAGGGGAAATTCCATCTGTTTGGGCCAAGTGAAGTCAGCTGCTTTTGCTTTGTTGGACACCTGAGTGGGACTGGGAAGCAGACAGTGGATCTTTGGATTTGGAATTAAGTGGAGAGGCCTGGCTGGCAACACCCAGGGAGAGAAGAGCAGGCCCAAGCTGTACCCCGACCCTGTAGAGGTGAAGAGACGGGGAGCCGGAAAATGGGACTGAGGAAAAGCAGGCTGATGGCAGAGGTCCCAGCCAAAGGGGAGCCAGTGGCAGTGCAGGAGCGATCAGACGGGAAATCCTGGGGTCTGGAGCAGTCGGAGGTGGCTCCCCGGGGTGAGGCTTGAGTGGCAGAGGGCGGGAGGGGGAGTCCAGTCCACCCCTTGTGGGAGTGGAGTGGGCTCTGAACTGAGATGCTGGCCTTCGTCCTACAGGGCAGGGCTCCCACCCCATGGTGGTGAGGGGCCCTCATGGCCTGTGTGCTTGCAAGCGTGGGGGTCTGAATTTGGAGAAATTTCCCCTGTATGATCTCAAAAATGCAAGAATTTTGCATTCAACTTCCCAGTTTATCTGGGCTTGTTTCACTATAGAAGGGGTTGGTTTTGTTTAGTACTTTGAGTGAAAATAGTCCGGTGAAGTGTTTCTTACTTATCCTGGAGCTTTGAAACCACCCGGGGGACTCTCCAGGGGTTGGACGCGTCATTTGGGGAAGCTCGGCCATTGGCTGTGTGAGGGAAAGGGTCGTTAATGGAGTCTTCTGGAGGCTCGGGTGCTCATGGTTTCAGGAGCGATAGGGGAAGGAAGCGCACTGATGGGACGGGCTCCCGCGGCAGTTGAGGGGTGAGGGGATGATGGCCTGGGTTGGCGGGGGCAGTGACGTGGAAGCAAGAAAAAATTTCAGGAGTTGTGACAGTTCCAGCACTGAGGACTGGGGGAGCGGTGGGGTGGCTGATTAGGATTTGGGGGTGCAGCTGGCAAGGCTGCTTTGTGGAGGAGGCTGAGTCTGGGGAAGCGGGATCATCGAGACAGGCACTGAGGTGAGCAGTGGAGCCGGGAGGCGAGGCTGCAGCTGCGGCGCAGTGACCCTGGCCAGCCCCCCAGGCCTCCTTTCTCTCTGACCTTCTTGCTGTCTCCAAATCTTTCTTAGAACTTGAATCTTCTCCTTTTTCCTGATTCTCTTTTCCCATTCCCTTCACATCCATCCCAACAATAATTATAATTACATTACCATGGCCTGCACATCCTCAAAGTGAACTGTAATTTGGGCCAATCTCAGGAAGACTCATGGAGGCCGGAAAGCTTAGGGTCAGTTTCCGGGTTGACGTAGAAGCAGGCTTGTCTCTGGCCTCGTGCGCCGTCGGGGAGGGGTGCTAGGTGAGTCACACTTGTGCTGCTCCCGCGCTGCCCCTGAGCGGCTGCTCCTGTGTCCCACCCAGTCTTGCTGGAAGGAGTACCTGACAACTCGAATTGAGCAGAACCTTGTGCTGAACTGCACCTGCCCCATTGCCGACTGCCCCGCCCAGCCCACGGGGGCCTTCATCCGCACCATCATCTCCTCGCCAGAGGTCATCTCCAAGGTACCGCCTCCTCGGAGAGGCTCCAGTGCACAGCCCCAGGGAGTGGGCTGACATGCAGTGTGCCGGGTGGGGGGGGGCCCGGAGGTGTGGCATCCGGAGAGCCAGGCCCTCACCTCGTGGCACCTGCGTCCCCACAGTACGAGAAGGCCCTCCTGCGTGGCTACGTGGAGAGCTGTGCCAACCTGACCTGGTGCACCAACCCCCAGGGCTGCGACCGCATCCTGTGCCGCCAGGGCCTGGGCTGTGGGACCAGCTGCTCCAAGTGCGGCTGGGCCTCCTGCTTCAACTGTAGCTTCCCTGAGGTGGGTGCCCACCCTGGCTCTGCCCTGGAGCCGGGATCCGCACCTCTCCCTGCCACCCACAAGGACTCTTCCCTGTCTTCCCCACACTGCCGTCCTCCAGACCTGACCTCCCCCTCCCTCCCTGCAGTAAGGGGTGGGCTGCGTCCTCACTGCCCCTCCTGCTCTAGGCACACTACCCTGCCAGCTGTGGCCACATGTCTCAGTGGGTGGACGATGGTGGCTACTACGATGGCATGAGCGTGGAGGCCCAGAGCAAGCATCTGGCCAAGCTCATCTCCAAGCGCTGTCCCAGCTGTCAGGCTCCCATCGAGAAGAACGAGGGGTGTCTGCAGTAAGAAGGGGGTACTGTGGGCACCGGCAGGGTCGGGGAGCATGGGAGAGGGTGGGAGGCCTGGCGGAAGGAAGGGGCAGTGGGCCTACCCGAAAGCTCAGCAAACAAGGGCAGTTACTCAGCCACCTTCGCTGCACCCTCCAGAGTGTTCCCTGGATCTGAGTGTTCCTTCCCCCACTTTGAAGCCCACGCTGTATAGGGGAATTCAGAAGCCAGGGTGTGGTCAGTAAGGATTGGTAAGGTTGAGACTAAGAGGGCATGAGGGGGACCAGGGCATCTTCAGTGGTGAGTCCAGGCCCTGGGCATTCCTGGTGTGGCCCTGGCCAGAGGCAGGAGCCCTCTGACCAGCTAGCTTCCTCCACAGCATGACTTGTGCCAAATGCAACCATGGATTCTGCTGGCGCTGCCTCAAGTCCTGGAAGCCAAATCACAAAGACTATTACAACTGCTCTGCCATGGTAAGGGGCCGGCGCCGGAAGGAGGGGCAGAGGCCCAAGGGCAGTGAGGACGAGATGCTGCTGCAGGGCCTGGGCACAGACATCTCTGTGTCCCAAGCAGCCGAACAGCTGTTGGGGCGAAGGCTCAGTGGGGAGAAGACAGAAGCCACCTGGGCCTACGGGTGCTGAGAGTTCTATCTTGGGAGGTCTGTGCATGAAGACCTTCAGCTCCGGAGTCAGACGTCTCACACCGAGGTGGCTACAGGAGGCTGGGGCGGGCTGGGCGCTCCCAGGAAGCACCAGCCCAGAGCAGAGCAAGGACTCTGTCAGAGCCTGGCCCCACTGTGTACTCAGTTAACCTGTCCAGGCCTCAGCGCCCTTATCTGTAAAAGGGGATGGTAGTCTGACCTACGTCACAGTTATGAGAATTGAGTGAGAAAACCTGGGTAAAGCATCAGAAGGCCTCCATGAATGGCAGTTGGTCTGATTATTAACCTCATCCTGTCCTGCCAAGTACCCGACAGCCATCTCGACCTGTCTTTACCAGGTGAGCAAAGCAGCTCGCCAGGAGAAGCGGTTCCAGGACTATAACGAGAGGTGTACTTTCCATCACCAGGCCCGGGTGAGCAGCGGGGGAGACGGCTGGGTCGGTGAGGAGGTCAGAGGGCTGGGCCAGACGGCCGGGCAGAGGCTAGAGGTCCCAACGGGACGAGTGCTCTCCTGACTGGGTGGGGCTGCGCGTGCTGGCACTGACCACCTTCCCTGCGCAGGACTTTGCTGTGAACTTGCAGAACCGCGTGTCTGCCATCCACGAGGTGCCCCCGCCCAGATCCTTCACCTTCCTCAGCGACGCCTGCCGGGGTCTCGAGCAAGCTCGAAAGGTGTGGGGCGGGGCGGGGCGGGGGGGACGATGTGCCCAGGAGTCTGGTGGGCTGGGAGAGGGAGGAAGAAGCTGGCGGGAGGCGGCCTCAGCGGGATCGGCGGCCTGGGCTCCGCAGGTGCTGGCCTACGCCTGCGTGTACAGCTTCTACAACCAGGACACAGAGCACATGGACGTGGTGGAACAGCAGACCGAGGCCCTGGAGCTGCACACCAACGCCCTGCAGATCCTCCTGGGTGAGCCCCCTGCCCACTCAGTGCTCTCTCCTGCCCCCTCTCCCCCAGCACCCATCCCCGACACACAAACGGGTGGGTGACCAGAGCCAGCTGCCCACCTTTATTCTGTCCCCTTCCTGTCCTTCATAGCCTTATCACTGTTACAAAGTTCCGGTCCTCAGGTACACAGTACACAGCCCTTCACCCGACCTTTGCTTTGGTTACGACCTGTCCCCACCTCTAGGCGCTAGGCCCCAGTAGACGTGGGTGGCACATAGTGGGCGTCCAGTATGCATCTGTGGAAGGACGGGAAGAAGGGAGGGAGCCCCCGTGCCCTGCCCCCTCTGCAGAAGAGACCCTGCTGCGCTGCAGAGACCTGGGCTCCTCACTGCGCCTCCTGCGGGCGGAGCACCTCAGCACGGGCCTGGAGCTGCTGCGGCGGATCCAGGAGCGGCTGCTGGCCATCCTGCAGCACTCCACCCAGGTAGCCGCCCACCCAGCCCGGCCGCCCTGGGGGATCCTGAAGGAAAGGCGTCAAGGGCAAATGGACCTGGCGTTCATCCCAGCTCCCAGGCCTGCCCCTTAGCCACCAGGCGTTTCCTGGAAAATGGAGTTGGTTATCCCAGATCAAGAGTATTTGGCCAGTTGCTTGCTCCCCAGAATCACTTGGGGAGCTTCTTCAGAAGATTCTTCGCAGATGGGGATTTAGAATCCTGGGACTTGGGGCAAGGGACTGGCATCCACTAGAATAGGGGATCTGAGGTTCTTTCTGCTCTAACACTCTGCTGTCGAGTCTAAACTAGGAATCCCACCCTCAGGGAGCTTGCGGACTGGTAGTAACTTGGGCAGAAAAGGCATGAACATACATGGGAAGTGGGGGTGGTGCCTCACCGCAGTATCCTGGGTCCCTGGAGACCACCTCTGAGTCACATTACACAGAGGCAGTGGCTTGTGGAGGGCGGTGCTGAGCGGGGGGCATTCCTGGCAGGGGCCGGGCCCCCCTTGGCCCTCAGAGGATGCTGGGTGAAGCGAGCCTGGGCACAGAGGCCCTGTGTCCTCTACTCTCCTGCTCCCCGCATCCTCCCGTTTCCTTTCCAGGATTTCCGGGTTGGTCTCCAGAGCCCATCATCAGAGGCCCGGGAGGCGAAAGGATCCAACGTGCCCGGCAGTCAGTGAGTGGAGGGGGCAGAGCCACGGAGGGGGCGTGGGAGGCGCCAGGCATCCTCTGGGGCTGAGCGTGGCGCTCTCCCAGGCCCCAGGGCTCCTCGGGGCTGCAGGTGGAGGAGGAGGAGGAGGACGACGACGAGGACGATGTGCCTGAGTGGCAGCAGGATGAGTTTGAAGAGGAGCTGGACAATGACAGCTTCTCCTATGATGAGGAGTCTGAGAACCTGGACCGAGAGACTTTCTTCTTTGGCGACGAGGAGGAAGACGACGAGGGCTACGATTGAGGGGTAGGATGCAGGGAGCGCTGGAGCCGCCAGAGTCCTGGGGCCACGGGCTCAGGAGTGCACCCTTCCCCCTGTCGTGAGGGTAGGCGGTTACCAGTGTCTGTGGCACCGTCTTCTGGTCACTGAATAAACTTCTTTTTTTCATATACTTCTCTGGAAGCAGACCAGACAGCTTCCTCAATGGGCCACTTCAACTTCCCCCTCCATCGCACACACCCAGCCCTCCTCCTCCCTTACTGTTTTCTTCAGGCGTCCAGACTTCCATCCTCAGAGAAAGCCCACGGCGGACCTGTGTGACTTACACCGATAAAGGGGAATAAAGGTCCACGTGATAACAGGGCCAGGTACAGGCTGGCCCACTTGCCCCAGACCCAGCCCTGCATCAGAGACAGAGAGGAATGGCCACTCCCATGATCGATCAGCTTCCTCCACACTCCTGAGTGTTCCTGGGGGGAGCTTGAGGGCGTTAGGAAGTATCCTCGTCTTGGGGGTCTGTAGATCTTTAAAGGGTCTCTACATCTTGAAGTGAAGTGGGGTGTTAAGAGGATATTATGGGGGACCTGCCCCCACCCCACTCTCACACAGACGGAAAGTTAGAATTGTAAACGTGCCATGAATCTGGTACTGGGGCTAAGGGGTAGGAATGGTACTAGAGCAAGTCTGGGGTCAGGAGAATTTAATAAGCTGGGGTGAAGTCAAGTGGTGGGGTCAGGGGAGCAGCCACCGCTCAGGAGGATCCGCCGCCTCTGCCGCCTCGTAGCCCCACACCTGGACCTGCGAGCCTTCGGCTACTCCCCGGATCGTGTCCGAGAGCACTGGGAAGGAGGAGGGAGGTGAAGGTGGCTGCCTCCCACACTCCCCCCTCCCCTCCCTTTCCTGTCCCTTTTTGGGTGGGAAGGAGCGGAGGGTGGGGTCCTCAGAGAGCTGGGGAGGGAGGCAGGGGCGGCCACCCAGGGCTGGGGGTGCTCACTTCGGTCAGACTGCGGGCGGAACAGGCACAGGACTGGTTTACTGCGGGCCACGGCCCGGTCCAGCTCGTAGCCTATACCCAGAGAGGGCTGGGCCACTTCTACACAACCACTGAGAAGAAAGAGGAGACCAAGGCTCACTTGGGTTTGTAAGGGAGACATGAGAGTCTGGCTGTAGTGGGGAGGCCAGGCGTGTCCAGGGGATCTAAGACCCCAGGGGAGTTTGCAGGCAGAGGGGGGCGCCACTCACCCTCTGCCTGCTGCAGCCAGGCCGGGTCCTGCTCATGGATGAGCCTGTCGCCCCCAGCAGCCTCTTCTCCTGTGGTTGAGGGAAAGCTGGTCAAGGGCCCGCCCTGGTCCTCAGTTCCTCTCCTCTGATGTCGACCCCCTGCCCAGCCACACCCTGCTCATGGAAGCGGGGAGACAGAAGAGATGAGCTCCAAGGGCCCACCCAACACTAAGATTCCATGAAAATGAGTGAGGAAATGAAACAGCCCGAAAGAAAAATTTACTCCTGTGCAGGGGGATGTGTGATTAGGGCCAGGGGAGTGATACAGATGAGATGAAGGGAAGGAAGGACTAATTCACCGTGGGTCCGTGATTGGGGTGGAGAGAAGGAGGAATCGCATCCCAGGTGGGGGAAAGGCAGGCAGTAGCAAGAGGCTGGCCCCGTGCAGGGAAACTAGGGCCTCATAGGCTCTCAAACTGTGCTGGGTATGAGAACCACCCAAGAACCTGACCAAACTACAAAGACCCAGGTGTCGATGAGCCCAGGCCGATCTCCAGGTGATTCTCATAGCCAGGTAAGTTTGAGAACCAGTGCTGGAATGCAGAGTGTAACCAGTAGGGGTGTTGGCAAGCAAGGCAGGAGAGGCGCTGGGATCACAGGGCAAGGAGCCCAGCTTTCCAGCTTGATTAAAATCCACCAGGAGCACGAGGCTCACAGCCCCCCAGATCAGAGCAGAATAACTGGAGAACTTCTTCAAAATAGACTCTAAGGCTTTATCCCAGAATCTGCATTTTCACCATGCTCCTGCAGATGATTGTTGAGCACAGTAAAGTTGGAGAGCCACCAGGCAGGGGGGCACAGACCCTGAAACCAAAAAGACTTAAGCTTCAGGGTCCCTGGCTTGCACAGGCCCTTCCAAAAGCCCCAGCAATTGTGATTTGTCATTTCGTCTCTTTAAAGAGGTTGCCCAGAATTGCATTGGGTCCCTCAGATCCTAGATCTGCCCCTGGTGGGGAAAGGGGAAAACACTTAAGGTTTTCTGAGAAGTACAAGAGTTCTGGCACCATTTCTAGAAAGTCAGCCAGATTCCGGGCCAATCACGCCACAGGAGCAGCACATACTGGTAACAGTCTGATCAGAGAGCCTGAGAGAGACGGTGGTCGCGGGAGCTGGGGTCTGTCGGGTCTGAGGGAGGGCTGATACCTCGGCCCAAAGAGGGGTAGCAGGAGGGAAAGCTTTAGTCCTAGGTGGGAGAGATGCCAGCGGGTGAGGCATCTCGCTGAAGCAGCCCGGCCCACTCCCGTTCTGCTCCTCTCTACAAACGCCTCCGGAAAGAGCCCGACAAAGTTTTCCAAAGACCCAAAGGTCAAGATAGTAACTGAATGCGGAGAGTGGGCTCACAGGTCGGACGCACGCGGGCAGCCTTTCCTTATCGGGCAGGGGAGGGGCCCTGCCGGGAGCTTCCCCGCAAGAGAGCGGGCCTGGGCCGAGGAGGCGGACCTGTCCTCGCCCTCCCGGCCGTCCGCGCCCCGCGCCCCGGCAGCCTCACCGCCCGCGCCCTGATCGGCGGCCGCCAAGTGCTCGGTGAGCTCCGCCCCAAAGCGCCGCAGCCGCGACACGATCCGCCCGTACAGCTCCCGGTCCTCGCGTCCGCCGGGGATGCTCCCGCCGAAGTACAAGGAGGGAAGGCCCGGCTCCGCGCGCTCCGGCCGCAGCCGCCGCACTTCCCTCCCCGCGCCAGGGGGCGCCCGCCTACGGCACGTGATGCGGCCAGCCCGGGGGGCTCCGGTGCAGGAGTGTACACACTTGTGAAATGGAGACGTCAACTGTACCCACGTGTGTGAAGCCACTGCCTCCCGGAATTCTTTAACTCGTCCAGGCAGAAGGCGGGGTCCTCCCGATCTTATACACTGCTCCCCGCCGCCCCCAGGCCACCGCGTCTCTGCCAAAGGCAACTTCATCCTCCCAGCTCCTCAGCTCCCAAAGCTTGGAATCAGTTTTGACTCTTCTCTTTCCACCAAACCCTACCTCCAATCTATCGGCAACCTCTATGGGTGGCTTCTCCTTTCCAAATAAATACAGACTCTAACGCCCACCTGTTGGGGAACCAACCTTGGGTCGCCCCCCGCCCCCCCCCCCCCCCCCCCCCAGTAAAGCCTCTCTGCAGACACCTGGTTGTGGTGCAGGAAAGGGCAGCGATTACGGCAGGGCTCCAAGCAAGGAGTTCAGGACAGGAGCGTTCAAAAAACCCAAACTCCCCTTTGGGGTTCAGGAAAGCATTTTTAAAGGCCAGGCGAGGGAGGGGAGTCCCAGGGTAGGAGATTAACTCGAGCACAATTCTCTGATTGGTTGATGGTGAGGCAACGGGCTGTGTCACGGGGGTGAACATTATCAATCCTCAGGTTCCCTCAGGTCTGGGGGCTACGAGCTCATGGTCATCAGGTGGTTAATTTCTTCCATTTGGTGGTGGTTTGAGCATCTGCCCAACAACTCAGAAAATGTGCAGATACTGTTACCTATAGGCACTTCAGAGAGCAGCTAGAGCAGAGGATATGGGAGCGGGGTCTGTCCCGGGAAGACCCCATAAGGTCCTGCGTGGTTACACCTCCACCACCTCTCTCAACAGCCTCCTCAGGGTCACCTCACTTCCCTGCTACACAGTCTGGTCTCCAGCGGGGGAACCCTGTGAACATATTCGTTAGGTAATGTCCTCCTCAGCCAAACCCTCCAACGGCTCCCACCTCACTTGGGGTAAAACCCCAACCCCCTGCAGTGGCCCACCAGCCCCACGGGGTCTGGGGACCGCTTACCTCTCTCATCCCAGCTCCATTACTCTCACTGGGTGTTTTGCAGCCACGTTGCCTTTCTGGCTCTTCCTCAAGCAAGCTGGACATGCTCTTGCCTCCGATCCTCTGCATTTGCTGTTCTCTGGAGCCCTTTTCTCCCAGAGAGCTCCCTGGTCACACCCTTACCTCCTCCAAGTCTGCTCAGGTCACCTTCCCTGACCACCCTCTTCAATATGGCAGCCTCCCATCCCTATCACCCTCCTGTGCCTTGTCTTTTCTCCTCTCATTACCATATAACTGATTAATTTTGTTGTATGTCTTTCTACACTCAGTAGAATGTAAGTCCCCAGAAGGGCAGGCATTTTTCTCTGTTTTTTTATCCCTAGCTTCTAAAACTGTGCCTGGCACATAGGAAACACTTACCAAATATTTGTTGAATGAATGAGTGGATTAAAGGAGCAGCTGCATTTGGTAGCACTTTGTAATCTGCTCAGCCCTAGACTAAGCTAATAGAAGCAGAGTCTGCAGGGAGCCAGGCAAACACACCATGGCTCACTGGTAATAACAATGATTTCTCCCTCATTTTATTTTGAAAATTACACAAATATAGGACAAAAACTTCAAGGGGAATGAGAGAGTACACAGTGGAAAGGGAGACCTGAGACCCCAATCCCATTCCCCAGAGGAGCGCATCATCGGAGGTTTCTTCTGAATTCTTCCTGATTAACTATAAAATATCAAAGCATGGGGTGACAGAGCAGACACAATAACCATTTTTTTTAAATGCAAAGACACAAAGAGAAGGCAAAGACATCTTAGGCTATCACTGTCCTCTGATGGGCCCAGCTCCGAAGATACATGAACCATGCGGCAAACGTGTGTGCAGTGCTCTCAGCACCTTCGCACACACAGCCACAGGTGCATACTTAGGAGGCTGGCCTTAGGTGCCAGAGGCCTTGAGGGACAACTTCCTTCACTCTCCCTACCCTCGGTCATGCCGTCCTCTGGTTCTCGCCACAGGTGAGGAACACACGTGCATGTATAGACACAGAGCACCTTGTTTCTGCCTCGGTGTCTTCAAGAAAATAAGCCGGCCTCCGTCTCCTTAGCTCCCACACTTCTGATGTGCCTAGCATCCCCACCTCAGGCTGAAGGAGAAAGAGGAGAAAGATATTTTGTCTGTTTCTCTAAATGCGATATAAAGCCCTGCGATTGGTTCTGTGTCCACAGTTGAGCTGGGTGAGGATGCAGAGCCAGCCATGGCTGGCAGCTCAGATCCTTGCCTCAATGCAGAGAGGCCTGAGTCGGAGGGACAGGGCACTAAGTGATGGGTTGGGGGAGCAACGGTGGTGGGCAGGTCAGTGTATCCAACTTGTATAACAGTAAAGGGAGCAGCAGAAGACTATCTATTGCATGATTGTACTTAAGTGAAATGTCCAGAAAGGGCATATTTAGAGATACAGAAAGCAGAGCAGTGGAGGGCTGGGGTGGGAGTGGGAACTGACTGCAGGGTAGGGCCCAAGGAAATCTTTTGGGGTAATGGAGATATTCGAAAACTGGACTGTAGTGAAGATTGCACAACTCTATAAATTTACAAAATATTAAATTGTACACTTACAAACAGCAGATTTTATTGACACGTAAGTTATTCCTCATAAAGCTGTTTTAATTAATTATTTTTATAAATTTATTTTATTTATTTTATTTTTGGCTGCGTTGTGTCTTCATTGCTGCACGTGGGCTTTTCTCTGGTTGTGGCGAGTGGGGGCTACTCTTCATTGCGGTGCCTGGGCTTCTCATTGCGGTGGCTTCTCTTGTTGCGGAGCATGGGCTCTAGGCGTGCGGGCTTCCGTAGTTGTGGCACATGGGCTCAGTAGTGGCTCACAGGCTCTAGAGCGCAGGCTCAGTAGTTGTGGCGCACAGGCTTAGTTGCTCCGCGGCATGTGGGATCTTCCCGGATCGGGGCTCGAACCTGTGTCCCCTGCATTGGCAGGCGGATTCCCAACTACTGCACCACCAGGGAAGCCCTAACGCTGTTTTTAAAAAGGCAAAGATAAAGTACTGAAAATAGTAAGTAGTATCAATATAATGAGATTCAACAATTATCAATTTATGACCAATTTATGATCTTGTTTCACCTACATGCATATTCAACTTCCTCGCTGTCCTATTGTGATGCAAATTGGCTACGTGTTCAACACTGTCTTCATTCCCTCTGATAATATGTTTTCAAGTATTTTTTTGTTACATTTAAAAATCTGTATGGCTTGACAACTACTTAAGGGGAAGAGAAGATTTCTTTCTACTAAGTGTGATACTGTGATACTTTAGGCATTAAAGCACAGATAGTTCTTCTTTTCTAGTTTCATACTGGCATTTTAACAGATGGAATTTTATTTTAACAGACGGAAGTAGCGTTTGTGTAAGGTGTATGTAACCTATGTTAACTTCGTGGTCTGAAGTGTCTAGCTATCAAGCAGATTCTTTAGTAGACCAAATCTTTTGTCACTGAAATGTTCTGAAGCATATACCTTGATGTTTAAAAGAAAAATATTAGTTAAAGCAACTTTTCATCTTCTGGGATCTACTTTTTAAAACTTCTATCCCCTGTAGTTATCAACTGCATGTGCCAGGCCTCTAGAAATTAGTATGTTAAACTGAAGCAACTTGATGGGGGTCACTATCCATACATAGGGCTTGTTTTCCAAAGAAAAGTACTGTTTAGAGTAGCAAGATTATAAGCCTACCTAGGCATGTTGTAAAGCTGTTTGAAAAGTAACTGAGAGTAAGTTTTGTGAATGGAAATGTAGTGCTCAAGTCACATCCTCCTTTAAAAGTTGTAACAAATACAGATGAATTAAAAAGAAGTTATGTGAGAAAAAGCAAATTGAAGATCATATTAATTCATTTGTAATTTTTTTTTTTTTTTTTTTTTTTTTTTTTTTTTTTGCTGCGTTGGGTCCTCGTTGCTGCGTGCGCGCTTTTTTCTCTAGTTGCAGCGAGCAGGAGCTACTCTTCCTTGCAGTGTGCAGGCTTCTCACCATGGTGGCTTCTCTTGTTTTGGAGCACGGGCTCTAGGCACGCAGGCTTCAGTAGTTGTGGCACATGGGCTCAGTAGTTGTAGCTCGTGGGCTCTAGAGCGCAGGCTCAGTATGAGTGGCGCACGGGCTTAGTTGCTCCGCAGCATGTGGGATCTTCCCGGGCCAGGGTTCGAACCCATGCCCCCTGCACTGGCAGGCGGATTCTTAACCACTGCGCCACCAGGGAAGCCCTGTAAATATTTTAATGTGTCTCTAAAAGATACTCTTTTTTCTTTAAAAAATATAACGATAATACTATTATCAGAGCTGAAAAATTTAGTAAGATTTTACTTGTCATCAAATATTTTATCCATGTTCAAATTTGAATTGTTTTTATTGGTATATCCAATTATGTTATAAATGTTATGAATGTTTGTTTACAAGTTATCTGTTTAAAATCAGGAGCCACGGGACCTCCCTGGTGGCGCAGTGGTTAAGAATCCGCCTGCCAGTGCAGGGGACACAGATTTGAGCCCTGGTCCGGGAAGATCCCACATGTCGCAGAGCAACTAAGCCCGTGCGCCACACATACTGAGCCTGCGCTCTAGAGCCTGCGAGCCACAACTACTGAAGCCCACGCTTCTAGACCCTGTGCTCTGCAACAAGAAAAGCCACCACACCTAGAAGCTCACGCACCACAAAAAAAAGAAACCCCCGCTCTCCGCAACTAGAGAAAGCCCACGCGCAGCAATGAAGACCCAACACAGCCAAATAAATAAATAAATAACTTGATTACAACCTATGAGAGACACACCTTGATTCCGGACTCACAGAAACACAACAAATATTAAAAATAAATAAATTAATAATAATAATAAAATCAGGAGCCACATCAAGTCCACACATTGTGATTGGCTGACATGCCTTTTAAGTCTATTTTAATCAACACGTTCCCGTTGCATATCTTCTCTCCTCCCCTCATCTGTCCTGCAGAGGTTCTTACAGTCTGGAGTTGACTGATGATATACCTGTAGTGCCATTTAAAGTGTTCCTTTGTGCTGTAAATTGGAGTTGGATCTAGAGGCGTGACCAGATTCAGGTTCAATCTGGGGTTAGACTACGTCACAGGTGGTGGTGTGTGCTCCCATCACGGGGCACAGAATGTCTGGATGTCTCTCTTGTTTGATGTTAGCAACCATGGATGGTCAATGCCCAGACCCATTCATTCATTCATTCATTGGATACACCAATAAAAATGTCTTAATATTAAAATAAAATTCACCAGCAGAAAGCCACCTTAAGGCAAATGAAGTATAATAAAATACTCTTATAACCACCACTCATGCATGTCAAGAAATAGAGCTTCTCCCACTCAGAAGTTTCCATGTGCCCAATCCCAATCTCAGCCTCCTCATTCCCTCCAAAAGTAACCACTGCCCATACTTTTACGGTAAGGACAAAAATAAACGTCCTTATGTTTCTTTATGGTTTTATCACCCAATGTGCATCCCTCGTCATATACTTTAACCTTCTTCATTGTTTTATAGGTCTTTTAAATCTCTTTTAAGCTATAGCTTTGGGGATACATTTTTTTAAGCGTGAGACACTCAGTGGGCACTCAAAGAACTAAAAAAAAAAAAGGAGTGAAGAGGAGTCTGAGACTTGAGACTCTGTTTGGCTTGGAGAAGGGCCAGAGTTAGCTCAAGAGTAGAAATCAAATCAATGTCATGCAGGGATGTGCGATGAGTGGAGAGATTCAAAGAAAGTAGAAATCAAGCATGGGGGGTATCCCTTCCCGTTTATCCTTGCACTCCAGCCATTAACTCCCAGATCAAATATCACTTCCAGCCAAGAAGGAGTGGCAGGCAGCAGATTTACCCTCTCTTATATTTTGTTTTTTTGTTTTTCAAATGTGACTTTCCCTTCTCAGAATGTTGTAGAGAGAGTAGCGCTGAGATGTTCTGCCCCAATATGTACTATACCTAATATATACTATACCCACCTACTCAGGTACATTCTTAGTTTGATTTCCTCCCCATCCCAGCGTCTAGGCTGTTTTCTTGCTGGTGACGTCAGTTATGAGGACAATTTTGTCAAAGTGGGGAACATCTGGGGTCCTAGTCCTTGTCTTTCCTGGGTCTGGAATCTATAAAGGCCTAAACAGGAGACTCAGCCTTAGTGCTCAGTTTTGTATTTTCTTGTGAATAATTATGAATTTTAAAATTTATCAGAAAATTTAGCAAGTATGAGAAAAGAATGAAGAATAGTTTATCAAATATCCTTGTATCCACTACCCAGTTTCATCAAATCTTAAAATTTTGTTATATCTATTTCAGATCCATATATATTATATTATATTATAAATATTATAAATACACATATATTACACTATGTATTGTGTATATATGTATGTATATAGTATTGATATCTATGTATAAAAATAACCTAATACCTAAATATATAATATAGTAGATAATATATTATTTATATATATGATAGTCTATACACACATACACCTTAGATCATGCTTGTTATAGTTTTTGTTTTTGTTTTTTGCCGTACGCGGGCCTCTCACTGTCGTGGCCTCTCCCGTTGCGGAGCACAGGCTCCGGATGCGCAGGCTCAGCGGCCATGGCTCATGGGCCCAGCCGCTCCGCGGCATGTGGGATTTTCCCGGACTGGGGCACGAACCCGTGTCCCCTGCATCGGCAGGCGGACTCTCAACCACTGCGCCACCAGGGAAGCCCGTTAGTTACAGTTTTATTTTCAAATCTTCTATATCCTTACAATTTTTTTTTTACTTATTTTATTTATCAATTACTGAGGTAATTTTGTTAAAATCTCCCTTTGACAGTGGATTTAAAATTTTTTTCTTGTAATTTTAACTATTTTTACTTTGTATTCTGAGACTAGTAGGTGAGTACAAGTTCAGAATTGTTATATGTTCTTGGTGGCATGCATTTTGTCCTTATGAAGTGACCCACTTTTTTCCTAATACATTCTTTTGGACTCATGTATTTTTACACCTTTTGTTTCAACCTTTCTGTATTCCAAGTGTGTCTTTAGTAAGCAGCTTATATCTGCATTTTAAAAAAGCCGATGTTCTATTAATCAGTGAACTTCGGCAATTTTTATTTATTGTGATTACTTATATGTTTGGAAGTTTTTCCTATTATCCTGTTTCATCCTTTATATTTACTATGCTTTTTCCTCACTTCTTTTTGTTTGTTTGTCATGCTTTCTCCCATGTGGATTTTTTAAAATTTGAGATATAATTGACCTATAGCATCATATTAGTTTCAAGTATACAATATAATAATATGATACATGTATGTATTTTGAAATGATCACCACAATAAGTTTAGTTAACATCCATCACCACACATAGTCACAGATTGTTTTCTTGTGATGAGAACTTTAAGATCTACTCTCTTAGCAACTTTCAAATATACAATACAGTATTGTTAACTACTGTCACCATCCCCTGGACTTTATTATCTTATTACTGGAAGTCTGTACTTTTTGACCACGTCAACCTATTTCACCTACCCCCACACTCCACTTCTGGCAGCTATCAGTCTGTTCTCTGTATCTATGAGGTCTTTTTTTTTCAGATTTCACATGTAAGTGATATGATATAGTATCTGTGTTTTTCTGTCTGACTTATTTCACTTAGCTTAATGCCCTCAGGGTCCATCCATGTTGTTGTGACTGGCTGGATTTCCTTTCTTTATGGCTGAATAATACTCCATTGCGCATATATATATATATATATATATATATATATATATATATATACACACACACACACACATCTCCACTGACAGGGCACAAGTGTTCCCTTTTCTCCACATTCTCACCAACACTTGTTATTTGTCATTTATTTATTTATTTTTTTGGCCACACTGTTCGGCCTGATGGATCTTAGTTCCCTGTCCGGGGATTGAACCTGGGTCCACGGCAGTGAAAGTGCAGAGTCCTAACCACTGGACCACCAGGGCACTCCGTCTTGTCTTTTTGATAATACCCATCCTGACAAGTGTGAGGTGGTATCTCCTCATGTTTTTTTTTAATTAATTAATTTATTTATTTTTGGCTTCATTGGGTCTTCATTGCTGTGCACGGGCTTTCTCTAGTTGCGGCGAGTGGGGGCTACTCTTCGTTTCAGTGCACGGGCCTCTCATTGCGGTGGCTTATCTTGTTGCAGAGCATGGGCTCTAGGTGCGCTGGCTTCAGTAGTTGTGGCGTGCAGGCTCAGTAGTTATGGGTCTCGGGCTCTAGAGCGCAGGCTCAGTAGGTGCGGTGCGCGGGCTTAGTTGCCCCTCGGCACGTGGGATCTTCCTGGACCAGGGCTTGAACCCGTGTCCCCTGCATTGGCAGGTGGATTCTTAACCACTGCACCACCAGGGGAGTCCTCATTGTGGTTTTGATTTACATTTTCCTGATGATTAATGATGTCAGGCACCTTCTCACGTATCTGTTGGTCATTTGTTCATCTTCTTTGGAAAAATGTCTATTCAGATCCTCTACCCATTTTTAAATCAGATTTTTTCGAGTTGTATGAATTCTTTATATATTTTAGATATTAGCTGCTCATCAGATATATGATTTGTAATATTTTCTCCCACTTCGTAGGCTGCCTTTTCATCTTGTTGATGGTTTCCTTTGCTGTATACCTTCCCATGTTTAACAACCGAAAAACTGGGAGGATACATGAAACAATGACGTTTGAACATTGGCCATCAGGCGGCCTAAGACAGTGACTCCTGAAAGACGAAACAAGCCAGGTGAGAGTATTGTCTGCAGGGTTTCTAGGCTGCAGGCAGGAGGGATCCAGGCTGAGCCTGGCTGTCTCCTTGAGCTGAGGAGATGGAAGGGGAGGCCAAGGCAGCTAGCTTGCGGGACAGAGCACAGGATAGGAGAGAGCTCTGGAATCTTCAGAGGGTTCCCTGGGACAGTCAGCTGAGGACTGATCAGCACATATGTGTGAGGAAAGTATCTGAGGTGGGAAAAGAACCATCTGAAATGAACAGAGAGAACAGTTTTTGGAGCCCACACAAGGTGGAAATCATGCCTTTCCCTCCAGATGAAGGGGTAAAACCTCATAATTCTTGGGGCATTGGGTAGATGATACCAAAGCGATTGCCTCAATGGTGGGGAAAATTAGGCCCAGACTAGATGCTTCTCAGTTCCCTCCTAACGAAGACTTAAAAAGTAAGCTTTGAAAGGATCAAACTGTTTCTAAGTAAATTAATTGCATCCCAGAACAAAGCTCAAGAGTATTTTTTTTTTTTTTTGCGGTACGCGGGCCTCTCACTGTTGTGGCCTCTCCCGTTGCGGAGCACAGGCTCCGGACGCGCAGGCCCAGCGGCCATGGCTCACGGGCCCAGCCGCTCCGTGGCATGTGGGATCTTCCCGGACCGGGGCACGAACCCGTGTCCCCCGCATCGGCAGGCAAACTCTCAACCACTGCGCCACCAGGGAAGCCCAGCTCAAGAGTATTTACTGAAGCACAAAAATATCCAGGACACCACAAGGTAAAATTAACAATATTTGGCATCCGATTTAAAAAATTACACTATGGAAAGGAGCAGAAATGTATGACCTACAGTGCAAAGATGAACCGACTGAAATGGTTTCAGAAATGATTCCGATAATAAAATTAGTAGACAGTTCATTAAAAGAGTTATTACTATTCCATGTGTTTAAGAAGTTAGAAGGAAAATTAAATATGGAAGATTTTTAAAAGACCCAGGTCAAACTTCTAGAAATGTAAACTACAATAAAAAAATACATTGAATGGGATTCATACCAGATTACATGCTGCAAAAGCAAAGATGAATAAACTTGAATAAATAGCAGTAGAAACTATCCAAAATGAAACACTGTGAGAGAAAAGACTGGGAAAAAAATGAGCAAAGCTCAGTGAGCTGCAGGACAACTTCAAGCAGCCTAGTAGACAGAGTGTTTGGAGTCCCTGAAGGAAAGAGAAGAGCAGAAAAAGTATCTGAGTAAATTGTGGCCAGAAGTTTTCTGAACTTGATGAAAACTATAAATCCACAGATACAAGATGCTCAACAAACCCCAAGCACAAGAAACATGCATACAGGGACTTCCCTGGTGGCCCAGTGGTTAAGAATCCACCTTCCAATGCAGGGGACTCGGGTTCGATCCCTGGTTGGGGAACGAAGATCCCGCATGCCATGCCACAACTAGAGGCAACTAAGCCCACATGCCACAACTAGAGAGAAGCTTGGCACGGAAACAAAGCCCAAGTGCTGCAACAAAAGATCCCATGTGCCACAACTAAGACCAGATGCAGTCAAATAAATATTTTTTAAAAACTTAAAAAAAGAAGAAACATGCATACAACTACACCAAGGCACATCATGATCAAGTAGCTTAAAAACAGCGATAAAGAGAAAATTGTAAAAGTAGCCAGAGGAGTAGAAAACATTACATACAGAGAAAGCAAACATAAGGATAACTGCAGATTTTTCATCAGAAGCAATGCAAGCTAGAAGACAGTACAGCAACATTTCTAAAATACTGAAAAAGAAAAAAGTCAACCTAGAAGTCTAACCTAGAGGTCTACTCAGATCAGACTGTCTTATCTCTGCTCAAAGTTCTTCAGTGATTTCCTGTCTAGAAGTCTGAGTCCTCTGTACATTGACTCTGCGACAGAGATGCTCATGCAGTAGGCTTATTGGGATGTGCTCTGAGGATCAACATCTGGGGAGGACTGAAGGAAGCAGCACTGGGCAGAGTAGATGCTGAGTTTTGACGCAGCCTCAACAGAAACCTTGGCTCACCCTATCGGGGGTTCGCAAATGGGATGTTCCTTCAGAGTGGCCTTGAGTTGGGGTGATGGTGCCAGGCCTTTGTACTCACGGGTCTATCATCGATTGGCTATGGGATGCCCCAGGAAGGGCACATGATCTTGGGCACGGCAGCTCCCTTGGTCAAGGGCAATTCCAGACAGACAGTGAGCTGAGAGAGCCAGTCTGCAGCACCCCAGGCTGCCAGGGAAATGTGTCCTTGGATTCTGAAGGAGGATCTGATGGCTCACCACATTGTCCACTGTGCTTCCAAAAACTAAATGGAGAGAATCTAATCTCCTTAGCACAGCACACAAGGCCCATCATTAATGATCTTGCACAAGGTCACCCCCAGCTCACCACACACTATCTTCTCAGCCTGGAAGTCTGTCCCACCCTCTGCCCTGGCCCCACTCATCTGTTGAAAAACTCCTACTAATCCTTCAAATTACAGTCGAGTGCACCTCCTCCAAGAAGTCTCTTCTGGCTACTTTTGCAGATTCAATGATCCTTCTTGCCAGCACAGAGGTTAGAAGTATGCACCCTGGGGCCAGGGTTTGAATCCCAGCTCTGCCACTTGTTAGCTGTGTACGTAACTTAAGGCAAATTATTCAACCTCTCTGCATCTTAGTTTCCTCATCTATACAATGGGTATAACACTAATACCCTACCTCAAAGGGTTGTTATGAGGGTTAAATGAGTTAATATGTGAAAGGTCAGAACAGTGTCTGGCAGGAGTAAATCGTTACTGCTATTATTATTGTTGTTGTCGTTGTGGTTGCTGTTGAAGTTACTCAGTGTGCATTTGTTGAAGACAAGAAGGATGGAAGGAAGGGACCTGAGAGAGACAAATTGCAAAAGTATGCTCAGGAATGTTGAGTAATCCAATCTGTCAGAAGGGTAATAATAGCTTCTCTGGGCCCATATTGGGAAGAATGTTTCATGTCACAGTAAAGAGTGTGCATCTAATTTGCTAAGAGAAACGAGAGTTTGTCAACAGATGGGAGAAAGGACCAAAGAAAGAAAGGGCCAGGCTGAGCCAGGAGGTAAGGTGTATATATATATACGGCGAGGTGAGAGTTACAGGTGAGGGATGGTGTTAGAAGAAATGGGGGGGGGGGCTTATGAGAGGATGGGTACAGGTGAGGGGAAATGAGTTTAGAGGAAAGTAACATGAACGTATGGAAGATTATGTGGGAAAATCAGTTGAGGCTGATGGGAACAGGTGAGGAGTGATAGAGACACGCTGGGAGTGGAGAAGATAAAGCAGGATGGAGACAGGTGAGGATTGTGGGGACAGGTAAAGAGTGACAGGGCCCCGCTGGGGGATGGGGGTCAAGCGAATGGCAGAGACCAGTGAAGAGAATCTATGATCAGAAACAGGTCCATACGAGAGAGAGTCCTAGGGCCGCAGGAGTGGAGAAAGGAGCAGAGTAGACTGTGATGTCAGAGCAAGGGCGGTGATGTAAGAGCCGGGGCGGTGAGGAGGTGATGTCAGGGCTGGTGCTGATGCTGGCGGCGCAGTGCATTGTGGGCAGCTCCCCGCTCTGCCGCTGCCGCCGCCGTCGCCGTCGCCCGAGAAGGATCCGGGCCGGGCCGGGCCGGGATGGTCCCGGTCGGGAGGCCGCCGCCACCGCCGCCGGAGGGAGCGGGCCTCCCAGCACCGCACTGAGCCGCCCCTGCCCCTGCCCCCTCTCCGCCCCGTCCCCGGGGGATGCGCCGCCTGGAGCCGCTGCCTCCGCCGCCGCAGCCGCAGCCGCAGCCGCAGCGGGCTCAGAGCAGGTGAGGCGAGGCGAGCCGAGGCGAGGCGGGGCGGGGCCGGCCGGCCGGGCGGGGGTCGGGGAGGGGTCTCCTTCTGTGAACCCATCGGGCCTCTGGCCTGGCTCACCTCCCAGCGAAGCCTTCTCCAGTTCCCCCTCCCTGTGCCGTCTCCGTCTCCGCCCGAGGTGGGACGCTGGCCTACACAGCCTGGGCCGCATCCCGAGGCCTGGATCGGCGCCCTGCCCCCAGCACACCCACCCTCTCCAGCCTGTCCTCCAGGGGTTTTGCTCCTTGCTTCTCACCTCTGTCCCCGTCCCTATGGCTTCACTCTCCTGGCATCCCTGACAGTCGTTCCCAGCTCTCTCCATAACCTCTCTCCCTCGTCCTCCCACGAGCCTCCTTGCCTACCTCCTCATCTCTTCAACTGTGCCCAGAAGCCCCTTTCATGGTCTTGTCCCCTCTTCACCTGTCATGATTATCCCTCACCTGTCTCTGTCTTATGCAACCCCCTCCTCTGATCCTGTCACCCTTGTCCCCTGCATTCCCTGTGCCCCCTTCCACACCTCTCTTCACCTGTTCCCATTACCCCTCACTGATCTCCCTCACCTCTCCTTACCTGGGCTCCCAGATTCCCACACACACCTGGCTTACACCTTGCATAGGTGCACGCCAACACTTATATGCACATGCCATGATGAGCTCGCAACCACCTAGATATACACCCCCAACATACACACCTGCACGCACACACACACATCATCGGTCCCACACTCTCATACACACACACTTGCTGACAGATATAAAACCTCCTCCACAAGCCCTCTCTCTCCACACACCCATCCCTCCACACACTAAAGGGTCCTGAGGGGGCGGTCATGGGGCAGTCAGGTTCCTTGTGTCTGTGTCATCCAACCCTAGCCTGGGCTGAGTGCAGTCCTCTGAGGCAGAGAGTGGGAAGGATGGTGGGCAGGGAGAGGTAGGGAACCCTCATTTATCCTCTTGCCTCCACTCCCCCTTTTCCCACCTCACCTGTTCCTCTATGCTTGCCCATCTGTCGAATGGGGGCAGGACTCACATCTTCCTCATCAGTCTATAGAATCCACCATCACAGGACTGGAAGGCCCACCAGAGGTCACCCTGTTTAACTCCTTAAGGCTCCCTCCCTACTGGTTCAATTACTTCTTCGATCTTGTCCTCAACTTGTCTCTCCACCTTTATTTCAGAATCCCCCATCCCTCCCTCTCCCTTCATCCTGCCATTGCTCTCACTGCCCTCTGAATTCCTGATGCCCCATTTGCCACTTGGCAGAAGGAAGGCAGAGGCCTATTTAATATCCTCACAGTCCTGATACTCTGAAGTTGTGTGGATTGGAGGAAACAGTCAGCTGAGTCATTTGGCAGAACAAGAGTGACAGTGTCCCTCTCCCTGAAGATCCCTCACAGCACACCATGACCTGTGGAAGGCTGTTTCCACGCCTTCGCTATCCCACGCTGCCCCTGTACTTGGATGGTCAGACACAGGAGCCCTGGGGAATGAGTCCATCCCAACTAAAGACAGGCTCATGGAGTTCCCGCCCCATCCACTGGTATCTTAGGCACTTTCCTCCTCTCCACCTCCCCCACCATATCCAGCCTGAGGAGCTTCCTTCTATCTGTTACTGTCCTGGGTCACTGGGAGGCCAGAGCCGTGTACTTATAAAAAGTGTAGGGGGAAGGGAGAGAGGAAAAGATCCGTTCCTGTACCGGGGTGGCAGAGATCTCAAAGAGATCTCAACCCTGCCCACACACGGGCACATCACACACCAACAGACACAAAACCACACATAAGCACACGTGGACACAGATGTACAGACACAAAGACACAGACACATAGATAGACACACACAAAAAGACACACAAAGACATATACACACTCACACAGAGGGTACACACACAGACACACACATGCGCACACTGACATTCCCCTGGGTAACCCTGGCTGGCTTTCCCAGCCCTCACACTTGGGACACTCCCCCTGATATCCAACTTCTACCTATCCGAATGCGACAAGAGCTGTGTTTCTTCCTTAGCAGACACAGAAAAGTGTGGGCAGAGGCTCTCTCACCCACTGGCCATCCAGACCCACTGCCCCCTGGCACATCTGCCTTTTCTTAGGTCGCTTCCACTTCCCCGCTGTCCTCACCTCCCCCCAGTTCAGCCTGCCTCTCTCCCTCTGAGTGGCCACAGGGCTGCCATACCTCTAAAATCCACGTCTTGAATCCATCGCCTTATGTTCACCCCATCACTCACGTCCTTGCTTCTCACCCCCATGGCCGTGTCAGTGGTTTGGGCTCAACTCTGAGTACGGTGGCAGCCTCCTCACTCAGCACCGTCCTCAAGGGGCTGTTGGGTAGCTCCTCATTTTCAGATAATCACATCTCCCATGGTTGATTGGAGGTCTCTGTCACTCTGGTGTGTGTCTTCCCTGGGTCACCCTTTGGTTCAGCAGGTCTCCCCTTTCCATAAGCCTCAGATACACAGTTCCTTGGGAACGGTGTGGCACGGGAAATGTGCGGGTGTGGGGGCCACAGATCGAATCCCCAGACTGGTCCTTCTTGGCTCAGGTCTCCCCGGCCTAGGCACTGATTCCAGTCTGGTGCGCCCCTCGGTCAGCAAATCTTCCCCACATTAGTTAGCATGTCTCTTTGGGAAACCCTTTCCCCACAGCCTGTTCACAAATCATTTTCCTCTCCTTTTTCCATTACATGTGTGTGCCCATTGCTGGTTTTCACATCTCCAGTTTGTAGTTTGTATCTCCCTTCCTGTGAATGGCATTTCTGTCTTCTCCTCTGACCTCCACTTGATTTTTACACGTTTCCCCCATTGACCCCTGGAGCATCCACCCAGTGGGCCAGGGAAAGATGCCTGCCAGGAGAATGGAACTCCCCTCCTCCATATCTGCAAGTGGGTCCCGGGTCCTAGCCTGCCCCCCTCACAGTCCCTCCCCACTCCCCCAGGTAGATGGCCCCCTCAGGGCAGGCCCTGCGGACACCCCTCCCTCTGGCTGGCGGATGCAGTGCCTAGCGGCCGCTCTTAAGGACGAAACCAACATGAGTGGGGGAGGGGAGCAGGCCGACATCCTGCCGGCCAACTACGTGGTCAAGGATCGCTGGAAGGTGGTGAGTGAGTGACCCAGCAGGGTAGAGGGACGGGTGGGGGAGGATGGGAGGAGAGGATCTGGAGACCTGTTAAAAGAGGTGCCTTGGCGCCCCTACCCTAAGAGGGAGGTGCCCCTAAGCTCATTTGCATATGGCTTGCAGGTCATTATTTTGCCTACACTTGTGGACAATCGCTTTCTCCCAGTGCCCTCTCTCCAACCCCGCCGTCTCTCACCCCTTTCCCCGCTAGGTCAAGTTGGTCGGGCCCAGCCTGCAACAACTCCTGGTTGGATGTCAGAGCAGGAGCTGCAGAGCTCATTGAGGGGAGGAGGGCGGGGGTGGGGGAGGGGGCCGTTTCTCTGCTGGACCTTGGAGAAGGGCAATGAGTGAGCCCCTCCTCTTCCGCAGAGGACAGAAAAGCTTGGGTTCGGGGAGAGAGGACCTGAAGGCGGCTCCCACCGCATCCGCACTCCATCTTCTCTATCCATCCTCCTCCCTTCACTGCTTCCTGCGGCAGGTGCAACATGCCGAGACTCCATCTCCCAGCGTGCCTTGCTCCTCCAGCCCAGGACTTCGGGCTGCTCGGTCTGCTGGGAGTTGTAGTCCGAGCTTCTTCAGGGCTTTGCCTCTCGGATGGGAGGGCGACACATGAGGGTCGAGGCAAAGGCAGTGTAGTGTATGTTGAGCGGAACCTATGAAAAATCAATCCCTGTCCCACCGCCTCCCTTTTCTTTCCGATGCTTGAGGGCACTCTGATGTCCTGTTTTTATGGGGGCAGGATGATGTGGGGCAGAATTTGGGGTGACTATGTGAGCTTGTGGGTCTGCATAGGGTGGGTGCTCGGCTCACCAGAGGTGCGGGGTTGAGAGGAGAATGGGGCCTGGCTGCGGGCAGGTCTCCATGGCAACAACTACCCAGTGGGCAGGTCTCCTAGTGGCCAGGGAGAGGGGCAAAGGTGGCAACGTTGTCAGAGATGTCTCTGGGACCGGAGGAGGTGAGGGATGGAGCTGGAGGAGCCCGAGAGCTGAGGGAAAGGGCTGTCTATGTCCCAGAGGGGGACTTCCTGAGGGGGAGAGGAAGGGGACAGAAACTGGGAGAGGAGGAGCCAGGGCAGTAATCAAAGGCATGAGGGTCTGGCAAAGTGAGGCGTGTTCCTCCAAGACGCCACCCTCACCCCCTCCGGGTCCTGCTCAGGGCATAGTTTCTGGCAGATTGGAGGCAGGAGGACTTTTGCATTGAATAGGTGAGAAAAAGAGGGTATTCACGCACATAGTGAAATTGGGTTAGAAATTTCCTGTGCTTTTTGAGGGAGGGGGTGGGAGATGAGTGGGGAGAGAAGTGGCAGGGGGGGGAGGGGAAAGGGGCAAGCCCTCAGTCTTTGCCAGGTGACCTCGCTTTCCCCTCCCTCCCTGGACCCTGGAGAAATAGAGAGGGTGGGGTGCCAGATGCCTGCCCTCAGCCAGTCTCCACGAGGGACAGACAGAGAGTGAGGCACAGCTCAGGAGCCAAGAAAACTGCCCAGATGGGCTGTGCCAAGAGAAAATGAGGGTCCGTGGCATTTGGTGGAGTATTTAAAAATAATAGCATTTTTTTCTTCTTGAGGGGTGCCCCTTAGAATCAGAACGTCAAAGTATAATAACAATAAAAACTTATCATTTATTTTGAGCACTTACTGTGGCCGGGCGCTATGCAAAATGCCTTACATGCATTATCTCAACAACCTATGGAGTAGATACTGTTATTATCCCCGTTTCACAGTTGTGGAAACTGAGGCACCAGGATTAGCTAACTTGCCAAGTTCCCGTGACTAGTCGGTGGAACCAGGTTTGTCTGACTGCTGGGGCAACAGTCACTGAACTATGTTGCTTCCTAAGAATTAGCCCATCTGAGAATCAGGATCAGAGAACGGAGGGAGAGTTGTGACATATATTCTAGTCCAACTCTCATTTTACAGAAGGGGAAAAGCAGAAACTCACCCCAGTTCACCCAGAGCTGGGCCAAGAAACCTGGTTTCCTTTTTCCTAAGTGAATGCTAGTCCTATTGTGTCATGTTTCTTGAGGTCCTTCGGCAGGGGAGAGGGTCCAGAAAAAATTTAGGAGGGGAGGAATAGGGTCTGGTGCAGGGAGGTTGAGAGAACATTCTTGTCACTGGGCTGTGGGCAAAGCTGTTTTGTGACTTTCGTGGGCCTTGGGCACTTTTGCCCTTACCGGCCCCTTCCAACATAATAAAGTACTAAAGATTGCAATTGTATGACTGCATTGCTATAATGAGGAATAAATTAATACTATATAATACAATTTTTTGACCTAAAAGTTCATTTCCCCCTTCTGATTGTAAAAGAAATGAAAACATTTTCATGGCCTCCTAAAAGTATTATTAGGGTGCCTGCAGTACTCCCCTGCCCCCAGAGGTTCTGTAATGGGTGGGTGGGGGGTGAGGAAGGAACTAAGGAAAGAGAAACAGACTCTGTTTGGAAGTGGACGTGGTAGAGAAATACCCTTTGGCATCCTGGGAAAATGGACAGTAGGTGTCAGAAATGTCTTGGGTGCCCCGAGCCCTCCTTACCATCTCCAGCAAGGATTTTGGAGCCTGGCAGATCTGGCCTTGAATCTCAGCACTCACACTGTTAATCACAGTATAGTCAATGGTTCCTATTATTTCAGTTAAGACTGTGGGTTCTGCATCAGATTCCCTGGGTTTAAGTGAAACCCGGCTTTGCAACTTACTAGCAGTGTGAACTGGGGCAAGGTACTTAACTCTCTGTGCCTAAGTTTTCCTTTTGTGCAAAATGACAACTCCTGTGACCTTCCTTACCTGTGTTGCTGGGAGCCTCTGGGGATGAGCTGAGATGATGTCTGTGAGTCTGGAGCACAGAAAACGAGGTGTTTCCTCCACGTTCCCACAAAGAAAACCGTAAAGGAATCTAGACGATACTAGAATCTCCCCTGAGTTTCCCGTTCCCAGAGGAAGACATGCCATTGCTTCCCTTGAGTCTGCATCTGTCTCCTCCTGTCCTGAAATTCTGCTAGAAGTCTGACCTTAACTTTCATCTCAAGTAGAGAGGGACCCCGGTTTATCACTGTTCTTCCTCCCTCCTCTTTCCTGGGCACAAGAACCCAGCCAGCCTTCCACTTGTCTTCCAAATCTTCCCTTCATCCTTCTCTCTTTCTCTAGAGTGTTTACAACTGTAACCTGCTGGGAACTCGCAGTCCTCAGCTCTGCCCTGCCCCCTATCTCTCACCATTCCCATGTTTCAACCACCATTAAACATTTATTGGGCATCCGCGTGCTGAATAAATGCCAAGGGGCGGGCTCAGATGCAGGAGGCTTAGAGTCAGGAGTTTACAGATGCTCAGAGCAGCCTCCATCCAATCATGAGCAAGCCCTGCTGCGGCTGGCACGTTACAAGCCAACAGGACACAAGTGAGGACTCTGGAAGAGGTCAGGCCACCCATGGGTGGGGGGCTCCCTGGGGAGGGGAGAATTGAACTGTTTAGCTTTTTTTTTTTTTTTCTGTTGAGGCATTTTCTTTGCACAGATGTGTTACATCCCTAGAAAAAGAATTCCGGGATTTTCCCTCCTGTGTTTTTTCATCTTGCTTCCTCACGGTTCATGATGCCAGCTGAGGTTATCAGTACAATGAAACCACACTGACGGGACGGAAGCAGATTATTCTGCCATTTTTCTAGCTCTTTGAGCTGCACATCAAATCCGGGGCTGATCACTCTACACTTGTTTAGCCTGCCTGTGAGGTTCACAATAATTTTCCCAGCTCCGTGAGCATCAGTGATTTCAAACTCGCCAGTGTAACCATGCTTCAGCATCCCAGTTAGAAACTGGACGGTGACTTTGGAGCAGCAAAGCCTAATAAGAACGTGGCATTTGCCTCACTTTTGTTGATGCTGTTGAGAGCATCAGCTGGGACCTTTGTGCGCACCATTATGACGACACGGAAAGATGGCGGAAAGAGGTGTACATCTTTCTTAAGCCAAATGAGTCCCAACTTAGAACTCAGCACCTTCTCCCCTGTCCCCCCATCATTGCCAGCAGCACCCTCACTCTCCAAGACCCCTGGGCCCCTGACTTAATCCCGCCCCGTAACTCAGCCTTGCTCATCTCCCCTGGCCAACTCCGCCTCTGTCACCGTTCTCCCCTCTGCCTTTTCTCACTGCCTGCCCAGAACATCAGAGCTCCACTGCAATGCTCCCTGAGAACACACAAAGTCTCTTCAAACCTCCATCCCCACCATGTTCCCCTGGACAGGAGGCTCACCCTGGTTTGGGGCGTCTGACCTGGGGCCTCGGGAGTGACGTGAGCTTCAGCAGGGGACCTGGGCAGAGAACACCCTTTGCTGAGTCCCCTCCCCCGAACACTTCCCTCTAAATGCTCTCTGCCCCTGGTGGCATCTTTCAGGAGACTGCCAACCCCAGGAAGGGCTGGCCTCCCTGGGGGAGGGACCCACCTGAAGCTGCAAGGTTCTGGAAATTAGTTTGGCTTCTGGACGGAGGCGGCTCAGTCTAGGTGGGGGAGGGGGGGAGCGTGATATTTACTGTCCTTAAAAGGCTCACGGTGGCCCATTATCTCTTCAGAATCCTGCATCGGCTCGTCTCCTTGTCTCTGTGGAGTCTCAGGTCTCATAACTTTCCCACTGCCCACTCTGACATCTAGCCCCATGCGTGTGCGTGTGTGTGTGTGCGTGTGTGTGTGTGTGTGTCTGTGTCTGTGGATAGTTGTACACCCATGGGCTGAGCTCTCTGTCTCCAGCACTAGGAGAGGAGGTGGGAGCACGGGTGGGCGGGGTGAAAAGGGAGCCACGGGGTCCTCCCCTTCAAGGACAGCCCCTGCCCCCATCAGTGAAGGAAGTGACCCAGTAATGGGTGGGGTGAGGAGCTGTTCAGCCTGATCCCTGTGTCCCCTATTCCCCTTTCACCCATCTCTGTAGCTCAAAAAGATCGGGGGCGGGGGCTTTGGTGAGATCTACGAGGCCATGGACCTGCTGACCAGGGAGAACGTGGCCCTGAAGGTGGAGTCGGCCCAGCAGCCCAAGCAGGTCCTCAAGATGGAGGTGGCTGTGCTCAAAAAGCTGCAAGGTGCGGGTCCAGGGCAAGATGGGAGGGAAGAGGTGATGGAGCCAGGGGCTGAGAGGTGATGGGCGAGGGGATGTGGGAACAGAGTCCAAGAGTGATGATGGGCCTAAGGGCAGGGGGAGGTGGGAGAAGTGGCCATGGGGCCAGGGCTGGGGGAACCAGGAATCAAGAGTGCACGGGAAGCCCACCTTAGGGCTGGGAGTGAGGAAGAAGGAGTAGGAGTTGGGAGACCCCTGTCTGTATCCCTCAGGGAAAGACCACGTGTGCAGGTTCATTGGCTGTGGCCGCAACGAGAAGTTTAACTATGTAGTGATGCAGCTCCAGGTGAGTCCCCGTGGCCCATCCTCCCTTCACTCTCCCCCAGGAGCTCTGGTGGTGGCTCCTGGGGTGGATGGAGACTGTGGCCCTGGGAGGAATGGGGAGTGGGCGCAAGCCTTTGGGGCGAGGCTGGGCAGAGTGTCATGGCGGTGGTGGTCGGATGGCAGCTGAGCTGGGCCTGTCCCCACCCCCACCCCCACCCCAGGGCCGGAACCTGGCTGACCTGCGACGCAGCCAGCCTCGAGGCACCTTCACGCTGAGCACCACTCTGCGGCTGGGCAAGCAGATCCTGGAGTCCATCGAGGCCATCCACTCCGTGGGCTTCCTGCACCGCGACATCAAGCCGGTGAGGGCTGCCCCCTCCTCTGAAGCACACACCCCGCCTCCTCTCCTTCCCTGGGTCCCCTGGTTTCTTCTCCAGGGCAGTGGTTGGGTGGGGACAGCCTCTTCTACCCATCCCCTCCTCCTGCTCTCCATCCCAAGTTCCAACTCTTCCTCTCCCCTGCCTCTCAGGAGCACCCCTGCCTGCCCCTTGGGCGTGCCAGTGTCCTCCCCTCTTTTCTCTTCTCTTCCTTTTTCTCACCCCTGACCTGAATAGTCCTTGAACCTGGAAAGGTGAAGGGGTTGGGGAAGGATGGAGGGATTGAAGAAGGAAGGGCGACGAGGGGCTGGGGCTTGGTAAGAGATTCCAAGTAGCTGATTTTGTAACATCTTGGATCTTGGTGCTTGGACCCAATTTAAAGTGGTGAAAACTGAGGCCCAGAAAGGTTGGTTGAATGGCCCAAGGTCACACAGCAAGAACAATGCTGGTCTCCTGATGCCTCAGAGCAGGACAGTTACACTAAGCCACCCAGCCCTGCTGGGAGTTCCAAGGATTCGGAGCCAGGCGACCTTGGCTGGGTCGCCTCTTGCTGTGTGATCTCGGAGAAGCCTGCAGTTTGCTCTCAGTTTCCTCCCATCTAAAATGAGCATAATCACACCTGCCCCTCAGATAAGGTCCGTGACCTGCTGTACATATTGATGTTTTACCCTCACGTGAGTGTATGTGGGGTGGAAGGCCCCTCACCAGAGCTGTTTCTTGGTGTCCCCTGAGGTGGGCCTGGAGCCCCAAGGTTCACAGCTACTGTCTTCCCCCAGTCAAACTTTGCCATGGGCAGGCTGCCCTCCACCTACAGAAAGTGCTACATGTTGGATTTTGGGCTGGCCCGGCAGTACACCAACACCACGGGGGACGTTCGGCCCGTGAGTACCGCCGCTCACGGGAATCCTGGCATCCTCGCCCCACGCCCTGATCTGGGGACCCTTCACCAGTTTTCCCTGCAGCTGCCTAGACAGGCCTGGCCTTGTGTTCAGTGTCACCCAGTGCTGGGTCCACTCGCGGCCTGTCCCCCTCTCCCCCTTGGCCTGGGTGGATGCCACTTCCACACCCTGTGGTCTGCCTGGTCAAGGGCAGACGCAGGGGCAATGAGCAGGGTCGGGAGACGGGTTTAGGACTGGGCTTGGTGTGTCAGGTTGCTCCTGACCAGGCCGACTCGGGAGTGCCGTGGCGGGTGGGGGGGGGTGATGGGGGAGGAGGCAGTCAGGGCTAAAGTAGGCAGAATTAGGCTTGGTAAGCAGGGTTGAGATGTGGCCGAGGTCAGGGGCAGTGGGTGACGTTCCTGGTGGTGTCCTCCCCTCTGCAGCCTCGGAATGTGGCCGGGTTTCGCGGGACTGTTCGCTATGCCTCGGTCAATGCTCACAAGAACCGGGTGAGTGGCAGGGCGGGACTGAGGGATGTGGGAACAGTAAGGGCAGAGGTCAGGGGCAGAATATGCTGCTGAGGAAGAGAGCAGGGCAGGCAGCTGTGATGGGAGGTGGGGAGAGGAGTGCAGGGCAGGGGCTGGAAGATGCCCCTCCAGAGACCCTGATTGGAAGAGGGCTCGGCGGGCGTCTCCCCTTGACGTCACCTTCTTCCTTGTATTGGGGATCCCCTCCTCTCTGTCCCATCACAAATCTCTGTGGATGAGAAAGCACACACGGAACTTTTGACTGTGGGATTCTGTGTGTTGGCGGGTCAGGAATGGAGCCGTGACTTCAGGGAGACCCCAGCTCTGCCCATAGGCACCCTGACTGGTGTCCCTCAGTGAAGGGTCAGCCTCCACTCCCAGGGAAGGACCTGAGAGCCATGGGTGACCCCCTCCCTGCTCCCACCCCCAGGAGATGGGCCGCCACGATGACCTGTGGTCCCTCTTCTACATGCTTGTGGAGTTTGCAGTGGGTCAGCTGCCTTGGAGGAAGATCAAGGACAAGGTGAGGGCGGTACAGCTGGGTCTGAGCGCAGGGCGGGCGTGTGGGGCAGCTGCGGCTGCATCTCCCAGTGCCCTCTTGTCTCCAGGAGCAGGTGGGGATGATCAAGGAGAAGTACGAGCACCGGATGCTGCTGAAGCACATGCCCTCCGAGTTCCACCTTTTCCTGGACCACATCGCCAGCCTCGACTATTTCACCAAGCCCGATTACCAGGTGGGAGCCTGCCTGCCTGCTCCTGCGCCCCCGACGCCTCTCTATGGGTGACTGTCTCCAGCGCCACCCATCCTGCTGAGGCCCTGCGCCCCTGCCGGCTTGGCCCTGAGCACCTCCCCCGGTCTTCCAACCGCACGAAAGAAACTGTTGTGTGCTCTTGTAAACAGTAGTCACAGCTAAGATTTATCAAGAGCTCACCCTGTTCTCAGTACTTTTCCTGCATTAACTCATTTAAGCTTTAAAACAAGCCTTTGGTGATATTGCGTGTTCTTTATGTTATTATTCCAGCACTTAACAATTAATGAAGCCAAGTGCTTTCAAGGACTTTACACTGAAACTCTGCAGGAGGCCAAGTGGGATGATTATCCCCATCTCATAGATGAGGAAACTGAGGCCTGACAGCCTGGTTAGGAGCAGGGCAGGGCTCAGGCACATCTGACTCCAAGTCCAGTGCTCTTTCCAAGGCGCCATCACTACACCCCTATGGGACCCACTGATCAGAGAATGTTCTGCCCAGGATCCACTATGTGCGAGGCACGGCTACACACCACAGGGAGCACAGATAGTGTCAGGCACACAGTGGGCTCGCAGTGAAGGGGGTCCTGCTAGCAGAGACAACCCTCTGGAGAGACCTAAGTCAGAAGTGGAAAGGTCTGTGGGGCCGCCACCTCCTGAACCCAGGGACCCAGTTGTTGGCAGAGGTCCCTTACTCGGGCAGTGGGAGGCCAAGCCCCCCAGGCCTAGCTCAGCCTCATGGGTTGCCCCAGACCACACAGCTTCGAGCACACCCTGTGCTGGGCCCTGGGCTGGCTGCTAGAAATGTAGAGGTGGCAGATAGGCCTGTGAACAATTCAAACCGCTGCTCTGTGCCCAATCGTGTGGGCGGGGTATTCAGGGAAGGCTTCAGAGTGGAGAAGACAGTGGGAAAGGCACTGCAGGCAGAGGAAGCAGCCTGTGCAGAGGCATGACCCCAGGTGGTGGGTTTGGGAAACTACTCCTGCTGCTTCTGCTGAGATGTGGAGGTGGCAGAGGAGGCTGGGGCTGGAAATCAGGGGACAGATCTCCAAGGGCTTGTGTCCAGCCAGTGGAGCTTAAGTCAAGATGATAATTTGCATGCTGATTTGCATACTTTGTGCATGTTGTCATTTAAAATCAATGTGCCCTTCTTTCAATGCCCCCTCGTGGCCCATCCCTGTCCTGGAAGGCCCCTCTCTTCCCCCTGCAATCCCAGCAACTGCCCCCTCCTCCTGGCTAGCCCCTGGGTCACCTCTCTGTCCTCCCGCCACCCCCATCCCTGCAGTTGATCATGTCAGTGTTTGAGAACAGCATGAAGGAGCGGGGCATCGCGGAGAACGAGGCCTTTGACTGGGAGAAGGCGGGCAATGACGCCCTCCTGTCCACGAGCACCTCCACCCCGCCCCAGCAGAACACCCGGCAGACGGCAGCCATGTTTGGGTGAGTCTTGGGAGGGGCGACGGGGGGCAGATGACCCCTGCCCCGAGGTGTCACCTGAGAAGCCAGTCCTCTCCTCCTCTTCCTACCTGGACACACCTGGCTGTCTCTCCTGTTCTTGGTGCTCAGAAGCAGGGTTCTTGAATCCCAGGGAGCTCTGCCACATCTCTCCCTTCAATCTGGAGATGGAGGGGGCATCCTTATTTGGAGTTCTTGACCTTACTGGGGAGCAGGGAGCCCTGAGTGAGATTCCCCCAGCGCCACAGTCTGTCTGTTTCTTGGTGGTCACACGCATCCATTCAGGGAACAGGTCTTGAGCCCTGGCACCAGGCCCTGTGGGGGCTCCGAGAAGAGATGTGCAGCCCCTGCCCTCCAGGCACTCTTAGTTGAGTCTGGGATGTTTATAATCGATGGGTCAGCGATTTCAGATCTAACTGAAAAGCACAAAGATAGAGTGGCCCAGGGAGGGGCCCGAGTGAGAAGGGCTCCCCACCCAGCCCTAGGGGTGAGCCAGGGGACACACTGCGGAGACTCCACAGGACTTGCCAGCACGTGAGGTGCCGGGTCTGTAAAGATATTGGTCCAGGAACTCCAAAGTGATTCTTTCTTTAGACCCATTTCCTAGTCTCAAGGAAGCCAGCCAGCGAAATGTAGTGGGGAGCTGGCAGGGCCGGTGAGCATCGAGATCTCCTAAATAAACCGAGCCAGGTGGGGCCGTAATTGCCCTCCAGCCCTCTGACCACCTGAGCCACCTGACGGTGGTCTGGTCCCAGAGGGTTTGCAAGCCAGGGATGGAGATGGGCCTACGGACGCCCCGACCCTGCCAGACCTTGCCTGTGCCCACTCTCATGGGTGGCGGGTGGTCTCCGGGGCCTGTGCAAGAGGAGAGGGCACCCCTGCCAGCCTTGCCCACGGCCCCCTCCTGGCCTCCACAGGGTGGTCAACGTGACGCCGGTGCCCGGCGACCTGCTCCGGGAAAACACTGAGGATGTGCTGCAGGGCGAACACCTGAGTGACCAGGAGAACGCACCTCCGATCCTGCCGGGGCGGCCCCCCGAGGGGCCGGGCTCCAGCCCCCACCTCGCCCCCCATCCCGGGGGTCCTGAGGCTGAAGTCTGGGAGGAGACAGATGTCAACCGGAACAAACTCCGGATCAACATTGGCAAAGTAACTGCAGCTGCGGAGGGGGACGCGGGTGGCCTTCCCCCTCCCACCTTGCTCCCCACCCGTGGGCCCCTCTCCCCAGCCGCCTGCCTGCTCGCCCTGCCTCCCTGGCCCGGCCCCATCCCAGGATCACCGGCATCCCAGTGCTCGGACCTCCCTCTCTCTCCTTCACCCCAGAAAACCACCTGCCCACAGCTGCCCTGTCAGCCCCACTCATGGAGCTCCCCTGCCCTGCAGACCCCCTGTGTGGTGGAGGAGGAGCAGAGCCGAGTTGCGGGGCTCCCCGGCTCCCCGGTGCGTGTCCCCCCAGACTCACCGACAACCCCAGTCCGTTCTCTGCACTACCGGAGGGTCAACAGCCCTGAGTCGGAGAGGCTGTCCACGGCGGATGGGCGGGTGGAACTGCATGAGAGGAGGTGGGTCTGGAGCCAGGGGGATGGTCAGGGGCCCCTGGTCCCCTCCACCTTCACACGCCTGGTCTGGAGGAAAGTTCAGATTCCAGGCAGAGGTGGGGGGACCTTGGAAGCGTTAAGAGGGTTCTACTTGGGCCTGGGGTCAGACTCAGTTAGAGTCAGTGACCAGCCTGGAGAGGGGGTGGGGGATGCAGAGGGCCCGGCTCAGACCACGGAGGGGCGTGGGGCTGGAGGAAGGTGTAGGAGGAGGTGAGAGCTGAGATGTAGGTGGGCGTGCTTCCAGAACCTCTTTCCCTGGGGACTAATCACAGATGCCTCAGAGCAGCTGGGGCCTGGAGAAGGGTTCGGAAGAGCCTGAGGAGAAGACAGACCAAGTTTTGGGGGTCAGGCCTCGGGGATCTGAATGTCAAGGAGGGACCTGGTTGGTGGGTGGCAGTGTTGGAGAGTTTAGACTTAAGGTGAGCCTTTAGGATGGGGGATGAGAGGGTGGCTGGTTGACCTTGGGTGGCTGATGGCCACTAGGGACCAGGGTCCCGTCCTCACCTTAGATCTGATGGGTGGGACAACCTCGGGTGGGAGACATGACCCCACCTCCCTTGGCTCCGGGTGGGGCTTCACCTCACAGCAAGGCGGAGGCCTTCTCTGCACCAGGAAAGAGGTCTCTTCCTGGGGCCCAGCCCTGGGGTAGGAGGTCCCTGCCTCCTCATGCCCCACTTCAGCCAGGAACCCCCGTCTGGACTCTGCCCCGAACTGCACGTCCCCTCTGGGATGGGCACAGTGCCCCTCTGGGGTGTGGAGACGCCCGAGTCAGGGCAGTCCTGTGCCAATCCCTGTGGCGACCCCAGGACAAAGAGACGCAGGCCCTGTCCGGAGGGAGCCGACAGCCCTCACACACACACTCACATCCACACACACCCCCACGCTCATACTCACACACACACACACACACACACTACACTCACACGCACACTCTCACACACGTCCACACACTCACACACACCTTCACACATCCACCGCACTCACACACACACTCACACGCATACTCTCACACGCACACACACTCATTTTCACACGCCCACCACACTCACACACTCATACACACACACGCTCACCACACTCACACTCTCACAGGTTGAACTACCCAGGCCAGAAGACCACATTTTCATCCATCATCGCCCAGAGGGTTCAGGAAACAGGGAGGAGTCAGGAGGGGCAGTTTGGAAGGGATACGAGTGGAGAAGGGAGGTGGGAAATGCCCTGAGCAAAGACAGTCCTGAAGAGCACATTGGTTTGGTTCAGACTGAACCCTTGTTTCAGGGATGCTGGGGAGAGGAGAGGGCTGAGGAGAGATTTTCTGGAAGGTTCAGGATCTCAGGCAGGGCAAAAGCGTTTGGGGTGCTCTGGGGCACTTGGGAGCAGGAGAACCTATGAAGCTGGTGAGATCAGGGTGTCCCACCTCCCTGCTTTCTTCAGTTCCCGCTCCCCCCACAGTCTTCGGCCCCTGTCTTCCTCTGGCTTCCTTTCTCCTTCACATCTATTTAGACAAACCATGCTCTTGGGAAAGGAAGTGACATTAGCCACTTACATGGGAGTATGAATGTAAGACCTGGGTGACCTCCCTCCGGGGGTTGTATTTTAAGCCGTATGAACAAATTGATAAAAATGTTGTGCAGATTGGAGTTGGCAGGTCCCACATAGGCTGGGGTACGATGTTGAGAAAGCCCCACGGGAGGCTTTGATCTCTCACCCTTCCCCTCACAGGCTCGATGCAGGGGGGAGGATGGCAGTCCGCCCCCTGTCCGCAGCCTGAGTGTGAGTGAGGCCTCTGTGGTTCTCAGGGGGGCACCCTGGCATCTGGGAGAGGACAATTCTTCCTTGTATAGCATCCTACAACCAGGAATACCCTCACCTTGGGGCTGGTACTCCCCAGTTGAGAACCTCTGCAAGTAACGTGAGATTCACAGCACAGGTTAAGATAACGATGGAAGAGATGTCCCCAGGTAGGATCCAGGTCCCAGAAGCAAATGTCAGAAGGGACCCAGCCCCTGCCTGGCAGAACTCGCAGTCTCCTGGGGTGGCAGATTCGTAAACATACACATGCTCCTCTCTGTGACGAGAGGGGACACAGGCAGTGCTGGAAAGGCAAATTAACCCCCATCAATGCAGGAGGGAACAGCTCCCTGCAGGAGGTGACATCGAGCTGGGGTGGACGGCAAAGCGTGGGAGGACAGGCTGTGTGTGGGGAGTGGCATTCGTAAAGGCACAGAGGTGTGAGCAATTTGTGGAAAAGCAAATGAATTTGAGATGGGTCTGGCTAGGGGAAGGGGGAAATGGGGCCTTTGGCTGGCCGTCAGGGGCCTTGAATGCCAAACTAAGGCATGCAGACTTTGTCCTGGGCTGGGAGTCACTGGAGTTTGCTGGAGGTGGTGAAACCAGCCAGGTAGGCTTGAAGGGTGGTGGTAAAAGAGGCTAGAAAACCATCAGCTCGAGGGCCAGGTGGGTGTGTTTGCCCTGGGTGCAGCGGGAGAGAGCCTGCGTTGGGTGGGAGCCCTAGCTGGGCAAACATCAAATTGCCTTTAGGAAAGTCAGAAGATCCAGGTTCCTGGGCGTGGTTTGGAGGACAGTGTTCCTTGGGCACAGGAACCAGGTTTTACTTTTTGCCCGTTTAGATTCCTGGAACACAGTAGGCATTCAAAAATGCGTGTTGGGGCTTCCCTGGTGGTGCAGTGGTTGAGAGTCCGCCTGCCGATGCATGGGACGCGGGTTTGTGCCCGGTCCGGGAATATCCCACATGCCGCGGAGCAGCTAGGCCCGTGAGCCATGGCCGCTGAGCCTGCGCATCCGGAGACTGTGCTTCACGACGGGAGAGGCCACGACAGTGAGAGGCCCGTGTACCGCAAAAAAAAAAAAAGAAAAGAAAAAAAATTGTGTGTTGAATGAATGACTAAATGAATGAATGAGATCTTTGCAGGGACTGAGGTTGGAGGGTGGCAACCCAGGACGTGGCTGAGCCTGGCCCAGGGTGGGAGAAGTGCAGTGGTCAGGGGGTCTCAGGCATCAGCTTCCACCTTGCCACCTCTTTGGGGTCCTTGGGGGTCCAGAGAGGCTGGGCACTGAGCCCCACGTTGGGTGGCTTTGCAGGTCACGAATGGATCTGCCCGGCTCACCCTCGCGCCAGGCCTGTTCCTCGCAGCCGGCCCAGATGCTGTCAGTGGACACGGGCCACGCCGACCGGCAGGCTAGCGGCCGCATGGACGTGTCAGCCTCCGTGGAACAGGAGGCCCTGAGCAATGCCTTCCGCTCGGTGCCGCTGGCCGAGGAGGAGGACTTCGACAGCAAGGAGTGGGTCATCATTGACAAGGAGACAGAGCTGAAGGACTTCCCCCCGGGGGCGGAGCCTAGTACGTCGGGCACCACGGACGAGGAGCCCGAGGAGCTGCGGCCGCTGCCCGAGGAGGGCGAGGAGCGTCGGCGGCCAGGGCCGGAGCCCGCCGTCCGGCCCCGGGGACGCGGCATGCACATACTGGCCGAGGAGGACCTGCGGCTGATGCCGGCTCAGCCCCTGCCACCCCAGCTGAACCAGGCCGATGGCCGGTCAGAGACATCACAGCCCCCCACGCCCGGCAGCCCTTCCCACTCGCCCCTGCACTCCGGACCCCGCCCTCGACGGAGAGAGTCGGATCCCACGGGCCCTCAGAGACAGGTAAGGTTGGGCTTGCACCCCACTCCCCACGCCCGACGCCCGCAGTCCTGGCACGTAGCCGGGAGTGCTCCTGTGTGCTCCCTGGGGGCTGCCGACTAGCACCAAACTGTTGCAGCTCTGATGAAGGGAGACAGGCTTAAGGGTCTGAAACCAAGCTTATGGGGGCAGCAAGGCTTCCCAGAGGAAGTACCTCCCGGGTCTGAGTTGAGTCTTGCATTCTGGGCGGTGTCAGCCAGGTGACATAGCAGGAGAAGGACCTCCCAGGCCAAGGCGACAGGGTGTGCAAAGCCCCAGAGGTGGCCATCAGAAAGCACTGCTCTGCTTGCACTTCGCAGCACATGGGGCTGCGCGGTGGGTCCTGGTGCCCTGTCTGGGAGGGCCTTGGGGTTGGGGCTGGATGCTGAAGGCTTGGTGAGCCACCGCAGGCTTTTAAACGGGGGTGCGACATGATGACACGGGTACTTTTGAAGGATCCCTCTGGCTGCTGTGTGGAAAATGGATTGAAGGGGCACAAAACTCTCAGCAGGAAGGCCACATGGCAGGCGCCAGCGGGAGAGTGTCCTGGTGGCTTGGACCAGGGTGGGGACTTCGGATTTGGGGCAAGGTGGATGCAGCCGAGAGGTGTTGGGTGAGGACTGAGGGAGCTGTGACGGAGCAGAGGGGCTCTCCACTGACGCCCGGTGTTCCGGGTGGGTGGCGGTGCCGTCACTGAGTGGCTTTAAAAGGAGTAGCACCTCAGCTTTGGAAGCAATGACCTCGTGGTACCTGTGGGATGTCCACTGTGGAGGCATCAGTTCTCAGCAGAGAGATCTCGCCAGGAGATACGGACTGGGGGGTCTTGTAGTCCACAGGAGTGGATGATGTTACCCAAGAGGATACCCGAGATGGTGGGGAGAGCCAAGGGTGAAGGCAGAGCTGGGAGGGGGGAGGAGAAAGGAAAGGGAGCCCTTGAGAACGAGTGAGCTGAAGGAGTCAGAGCGTGGAACACCTGGGGAGAGGGCTCCTGGAAGTCAGCGAAGGAGCTGCTGAAAGAGGGTGAGGCCAGCAGGGGATGTCCTGTGGTCAGGGCAGGCTCCATGCGGGGGGTGAGCCCTGAGGACCAGGATGCTCAGACAGTGATGGGGAGAAAAGGAGCCTGGGCAGCAGGGACCCTAAAGTGGGCACAGGGGCGGGGATGCTGGGGGCCCTGGGTGGACCCGGTCAGACTGTCATGGCACCTTCTCGTGTGGGAGGACTGCGGGACAAGGCAGGACGGGCAGGGAGGGGCCGGATGGTGGTTGCATCATAAATGCCAGGGGGAGGGTCTGCAGCACGTCTCATGGTATTTTCTTCTGGCAAACATGGGGTGTCAGAATAGGCAGCAGGCCACTGGCCTGGCCTGGCTTCTCTGTGTGGGGTAGAGACTGACCTCTGATCCAGGAATATGGCTCCAGCACTCACCCTGGGTGTTGAATGGGGTCTGTGCTCCCTCAGAGGACTGGGGAGAGCAAGGAGGTGATGCTAGAGGGCTCAGGGGCTGTGCCGCGTTCCACTGGACTGTCCCACGTCGGGGTCATGCACGCAGAAGGCTCTGGGAGATGCCAGGTGCAGGGCTGGGGCCAGTTCTGCTGTGTGCTCAGAATCGGGAGGTCTGGCCGGGAGATCGCAGGTGCTCTGGAGAAGGCAGCTCCGAGTAGGGCTGTCTTTACGCCCCATCCCTGTGTGTAGAAGAGACAACCTCTGACCCAAGATCCTGAGGAGTGTTCATCCTGGCCTTGCCCTGGACACTGGAAAATTGGGGGCTCAAAAAGTGGGGACCATGAGCTTCCACCCAGAGGGGTCCTAGCCAGCCTGAGTTGGAGGCTCAGCTGTGGCAGGATGTGGGCAGCATGGCTGTGTTGCTGACCTGGACACTGTGCGCACCAGAACCAGCACTGGGAAGCAGGAGAGGGAGCAAGAGCTGTTTGGGCTCCCTTGCTCCCCTCTCATTCATTCATGCACTCATTCATCACCTAGTCATTCCCTATTACTGCGTAACTACACTGTGCCGGGGACCGGAGGCATCAGAGATCAGACACACAATAGGTCGTGCTCTTGGGACGTGCAGAGTGGAGGAAAGGAGACAGGGGGTGGTGGTGTGGGGTGGAGAGAAAGCCCAGAATTAAAATCAGGAGGCCGAGTTCTGGACCTGGGCTCTTCCAGTCCCTTCCTGGTGACTGTAGGCCAACTGGGTCTCAGACTTGGGGTGCTGAGCTATCTGGGAGGTTTTTCTCACCTTCAGATGCACCCCCCTTGTCCTAGGAGTCAGCCTCCCACTGGGGAATTCCAGCCAAGGGGGTGAGGAGAGATTTGGGGGAGCAGACTCAGGCCTGTCGTACAGTCAGTCTTGGGCTCAGGTCCTCCTCGTGACAAGGGTGGGCATTGCCTGTCTCAGTGAGCGATGAGCTGATGAGTCGTGTGAGCCTGGAGGGGATGTTAGGTGTGTGCGGGCCTTGGTTTCCCCACAGCGTACAGCATTCTATGGCTGCGTGTGTGCCATAGAATGTCGGTGTCAGCTTACCCAAGAGCGTGCAGCGGTGTGTGGGCGTGTCCATGTGTGTACACACGCGTGTGGGTGCACATGTCAGAGTGTCTGTGTAGAGCGCGTAGTGGGTCTGCGAGTGTGTGGAGATCCATGGAAGCCTAGAACGTCACAGCTGGCAGGGTAATCATCACAGTGATAGTTCTAATGAGGATATAATAGCTGGCACTACTCCCGAAATTCCATATTCTACATGCGCATTCCTCACAACAATACCGTGCAGAGGCCATCCCCATTTACAAGGTAAGGAAACTGAGGCTCAGAGTAGCTAAGTCTTTAGCCCAGGGTCACCAGCTGCTAAGTGGTAGAAGCAGGATTTGAATCCAGGCAGCTGGCTCCAGGGCTGTGCCCGGAGCCACACAGTCTGAGGCCTGTGTGTTTAAGAGAGGAGCAAACACAGGCCAGAGAGAGCAGATGACTTGTGCGGGATCAGGAAGAGCCTTTGTGTGTGTGTGTGGGGGTGTATATGTGTGTGTGTGTTGCATGCACACATGTGTGTGCGCCTGCTGGCTGGACTGTGGCAGCAGGTGTGCCTGTGGGCGTGTCATTGCGTGTGGCGCAGCCTCTGTGTGTGTCTTGGTTTGAGCACATGGGGCAGGACATGTCTTGGAGTATTTCAGTACAGCAGGGTGAAGCTGACTCCTTCCTTCGCCAAGGGCAGGGGAAGAGGGAGGAATGGACTGGCACATTTTTTCCTTCTTTTGGTCTGGAAAGAGTCCTGAGCCCAGCCTGGGTGGGGGATGCAAAACTGGCTGCACCCTGGAATCTCAGTTTGTGGAACTCCCCCCATCCTGTAATGTAACTAGATTAAGCGGCTCAGGGCAGGCAGGAAGTCTCTATAGGGACCCCACCCTGCCGCCTTTCTGCAAGGAAGCCCCTCCTAGTCCCAGCTCCGTCGGCTTGGTGTCTGACGTGTGAACTTCCTCCTAACAGCTCCTAAGATAGGAGCACCTGCAACTCTGTCACCTACCCCCGTGGGGAGCAGGGACGAGGATAACGTGGAACCAGGCAGTTTTAGAGCATCTATTGTTCTTTGGTGTGCATCGCATGGTACTTTAATTTTTTTCTTACACACACCTCGTTTTCTTCTCTCCGGAATTTACGGTGCAAATTAGAAGTGACCGGGAAAGCCAGGGCAGAGGAGAGAGCAGCGTACAGAGTGTGTGATTTGGGGGAGGGATGTTTACCCTCCTTCGCGGTTGTCTCTGGCTGATAACCCGGGGGGTCAACATTCCCTGAGTACATGGACATTTGTTTGGCAGCCCCTAGAGCATTTCCCTGCCACGTGTGCGAGGGGCTGGGGGACAAAGATGAATCGGAGCTCACCGTCAAGGGGGTGGGGTGGGGATGCAAAGGTGGAGACACGATGTTTACAGTCAAGGGACAAAGGGAGATAACAGAGAACTTTCCTCTGCTGGGAGCAGGGAGCCAGCCTGCCTGGGAAGCCGGGGTGGCCTCAGAGACATGACACTTCAGTGGGGCGCTGAGGACAGGGAGGTGGCCACAAGAAGTACCTGGCCTGAAAGGGCAGGAGCACGCTGGGATTAAATCCCTCTGGCAGCTGACCAAACTCTGGCTGAGATGCTGAACTTGAGCCACCCGCCTGTGCTGCTAGAGGGACTGTGGGCAACTGTGGGTACCTCTGGCCCTCAGTATCCCCAGGTGGGCCTTGGACCCCTAACCCTCAGTGCAGACAGGACCGGTTCAGAAGGATCCTAGACTTGACCACAAAGAAGCTGGAAGGGAAAGTAGAGTGATGGCAAAGACAATCCTACAGAATATTCTGTCTCCTCGCCTTTCTGCTGGAGGTTCCATGCCGGGTCCCTGGACCCCCATTCAATGGCCTCAGGGGCCCCCTCCTCCTCAGCCCTCTAGAAGCTGGCCCAGCCAGTCCTCACCAGCCCCGCCTAACGATATGTAAACTGGCCTCAGTCCCAGGAAGAGCTAGGGGTCAGGATGGGAAACATCTGATGACAGCCAAGTCACCATTTCCATCCCCATAAGCCTGGGACACCGAGCCCCACTTTCCCTTTTCCCTTTGAGGGCACGAGGGCAGCAGGGCACAGGCGTGATTCTTCCCAACGGTGGCCAAGTGAGGCGGCCACACCCTGCCATGTGGCTCGACCTTGCAGAGGACAGGGAAAAAGCCACCTTGGAGAAATGATTTCAATCGACTCCTCCACCCTCCAGTCCTCTATCCCTTTCTTCATTCTCAAGAGTGATTTAAAGGGTAATAAAACAGTTCACATGACACAGCATTTACACCATGGCCAGCACTGTTCCAAGGGCTTTGCATATTATAACATCTGATCCTTATAAAGGTCCTATGATGTGGGAACCATAGTCACCTCCATTTTACTGAGGAAGCTGAGGCATGAAGAAGTAAAGTAACTTGCTTGAGGTCACCCAGGTAGTAAGTGGTGTAGTTGGGATTCAAACATAAGTAGTCGGACCTCAGAGTCCTACCCTCTGCTACGTTGTCACTGAGACCCTGACTGCCCCTGTCATGGGGGCAGGAGTGCCACCTCAGAGGGCATGTAGCTGGTGTTCTCTAGACCTCATGAAGGGCATGGAGTCCAGCCGGGAAGACAGATGGTGCACAGATGCTAATACATTTTAGAGCGGCCTTCCTGGGGGGCAGGATTTCCCCAGCCCAGAGGGAACCCCGAGCTATGTAGAGCTAAGCCAGGAAGGCATCCTGGAGAAAGTGAGTGACCAAGGTCTCTGCAAGGAGACCATGGTGTGAGGAGGAGACCGGGAAAGGGCACTGGAGGCCGGAGCCTAGATTGTGAGGCAGGAAAGTACTACAGTCTGCACCCCTCTGCACCCTGCCGGACCCTGCCGACCTGCCCGGGACGCCGGTGCCGCAGGGGCTGTCAGCGGTGGGGTGGCCCCCCGAGACGGAGCTGTCGAGTCTGTGCCTGACGCCTCTTTTCCCTCCACTCTCTTGGTCTCTTTCAGTTGGAGGAGGACAGACTCTCGGGGCACTCCCTCCCGCGGTACAGCCCCCTGCGACGACTGGCGTCCTCCGTTTTCTCCTCCTCCACGCTGGAGACCGAGCATTACCCTCACCCTGGCGGCGGCGGCTCCTCCGGTTCCCTCATTCAGCGCAGCCGCTCGGCGGAGAGCAGCCCCGTGCGGGCGCCCCACCGGCGCCACGCGCCCCTGGCCGCCGGCAACCACAGACTCGTGCCCTCGGTGCTCCGCATCTCGCGGTCACAGCTGCAGCAGGTGTGGGCCCGCTTCACGCACAAGACCTAGGCTGGGCCCCCCCCCTCCTGGAGGGGGCAGGTGGGGGGGGGTGGGGAGCAGGCAGAGACCGTGGTTCCTTCCCAGGACGCAATAATCACACACTCATACACCCTGTCCCTCCCCATCATGCAATACAGCCCCCTATAACGTTGGCCCAAGGTACTGTAACGCCCCGCCCCTCACCCCCCATCGTCTCCCTTTGCTTGGCGCCAGCCAAATGGTGCAGGGAGGGATGGGGCTGTTGGTGCAGCTTCTGGGACAGGACAGGGGCCCTGGGCTGGAGCCACCAGTGAGTCCAGAGTCCAGTGGAAACCAAGGTGTCAGGGAGAGGCATGCTGGGTCAGAGTCAGTCTGGAATGAGGCTTATTCTTTTTAATCTGTGATCTCTTGGCATAGTTGGGCCTGGTCCACCCTTGAGGGGAGTGCCAGGAGACTGGGTCCCTCTTGGTGTGCTGTGTGTCTGTCTATCTGCGTGGGGCAAGGTGTGTGGCCCTGTGTGTGAGATGGGGACCTGGCCAGCCATATTTGGGGCTTGGTGGGAAAGTGCCTCTACACTCAGTGGTATGGGAGGAAGCAGCCCTGTAACCCAGTGAGCCCTTCCTATGCCATTGTCACAGAGGACAGAGTCCTTGCCCTCCCACATCTCAACCCAGGAGGCCTGGAGCTCAATCCACTGTAGGCTGCCCGTCCCCCAAGGCATATGTGTCACCATCCACTGGTGGGATTGGTTGCCTGGCCCAGCTCCTTAGGAGCTGAGCAAGCATGAACAGGGGCCTGGGATCTGCCTCTCAAAGCGAGCTGGAGCCTCGGCGTGAAAGGACCCCGTCTAGTAGCAGCGGCAGAGAGGGTGGTTGTAAAGGATGAGGTAGGACCTGTGAGCTCAGGACAAATTCCAGACACAGCAGTCCCACCACTGCCCCTCTCAGAGGGTGACTCATTCCTGTGGGTGCTCCGCCAACCTTTTTGCCCCCCAGGGGCGGTGGTGAAGACAGAGCAACAGGGCACCTGGTAGGCTGATCAGATGGGGATCTGGAGATGGGTGGGGGAATCAGGATGCCAGATTGCTTATGCTCTTTCTGCCTGTTTCTCAGCACCCTACCTGTCACTGAAGGGACCCCCAAGGTTCTCTTTCTTCGTTCCTGCCCATGTCAGCCAGCACCTCTGTTCCCCTGGGGAATGCGGCAGTGGTGAAGATGGCTCCAAGAAGGGCAGCACCTGTATAGGGAGGGAAGGAGGGGAGGAGACCTGAAGGTTTGCAAAATGTTGACTGCAGTAAGGTTGCACCTGTGTGTGTGCTTGTGCGCATGCAGGGACGCTTATGAGTACGAGTGTGCTTATGTACGAGCATTTGTGCATGTGGCAGGGTTGTCACGGATAGATGCTCAGGCTGTGCGCGGCCATTCACAACGTGAATGGCATCCACTGAAGTTGCACAGTGCTGCAGTCCTGTGTGTGTGGGTGTGTATGAGTGCGCACGTGTGTGTGTGTTAGGGAGTCAGAAACATGTCTGTGCAGTCCTTGGTAGTTTCCTATGTACCTACTATCATCCTGGCTCCTCTTTCTCCCTCCTTCCTCTCTTGATGTCTGCTTCCCTCCCAACTCATCTCCCTTCAACTCCTGTCTCTGGCTGCAGTAGAGGCCTCAGGGCCCCTGCCCCAGCCTAGGGATGCCGTAGTGAGTGGGCAGTGCCCCGAGCCAAACTGTTCTCCTACGTGGCTTGTCCATGTGAGCTAAGCCTGCACCCACCACTCTCCTTTCTCCAAAATGTGTTTCTTTTTGAGGATATCTGGGCCAAGAGCACCCTCTCCATCTAGGGATGAAAGCCAGACTCGGGCCCACCCCCATCCTGACTGCTCATTTTTGAACCTCCCCAAGTCCAAGCCTCTGTTGCCCTCCGGGATGTTTTGTGTGGCTCTGCATCCTGCGGTGGCAGAAGGTAGAGGAGGGTCAGGGTAGACCCTCAAGAAAAGAGGGAAAACACAAAGCACAAAGGTGAGGGGGTGGGATGGACAGTAGCCCTACTCCCCGTCTTCTGGCACTGCCCCCCTCTCTCCCTGCTACCCTCTGGCCCTCTTTCCATCCTCTCCAGCTAGTGACAGGGGCTGAAATGAAGAGGAGTCTGTCCACCAGCCACTCTAAAAGTCAGCAGCAGTGGGGTCAGGGCCCCTGTTATCTGGGACTAGATGAAACCAAGCACTCTGTTATCCGGCATTTCCTTCCAGAGGGGTCCACTACCCGACCCTGAGCACAGCTCCCACTCAGTGACCAGCACCCTGAGGTGCTCTAAGATCCCAAAGTGCCTTGTGACATATCAAAGACGGTGGCACTAGCTTCAGCCTCGTTTTAGCATTAAACACATATTTCTGTTTCCAAAGCTTTTGGAGGTGGGGAATCCTGTTTAGCAACCCCAAAGTGGCTGAATTTTCAAAAACACACACACGCGCACACACACACACACACGCGCGCACACACACACACCAGAACTGATAACTGTGGGAGAGGGTGTGTCCTTTAAAGTAAGATCTTGATTCAAAACATTTTGTCCTTTGGGGGACATCCTTTTACGTGTCCTCCGTAGCGGAGGAGATACTGTCTTATAAGCCATAAAGCTCTGAACTAACAGGAAGTGATCTTGATAATATTGAGATTATCTCAGGGCCCCTGCCCCAGCCTAGGGATGCCGTAGTGAGTGGGCAGTGCCCTGAGCCAGACTGTTCTCGTGGATGTCTCACCCATGCGAGCTAAGCCTTCACCCACCACTCTCCTTTCTCCAAAATCTGTTTCTTTTTGAGGCTATCTGGGCCAAGAGCACCCTCTCCATCTAGGAATGATTACCTTTTGAGGGTAGTTTTGACTTTTGGAACATCTAAGGCCATTTGAAGCCACGTGTGTTGCAGCAAGTTCATGTGCAGCTCAGCCGGCCCTGCGTGGTTTGGAGTTGGGGTGCCTGTCTCTAGGTCCCAGGCTGGGTAGGGCCCTGCAGTGTTGTCAGGCTCCTTTGGGTTTCCCAAAGAAGAGGTCAGCGTGTTTCAAGAAATGATACCCTGCTTGGGGAAAGCACATAGCCTCCCCAAGGTCGGCTTTGAAAAGAAGCAGTACTCTTTGTTGTATTGGAAAACGATATTTTCATACTTTAAAGTCACACCCTGCATGTAGCCGTGGCTTCCAATTATGAATTAATTTATTTTATTTAACAGTCACTGGTGCACAGAGCTTATTATGTGCCAGGCAGTGACCTAAGCACTTTACAAAAATAACTTGTTTAATCCTCACAATAGCCTAGGAAGTAGATCCCAGGATTATCTGCATTAAATGGATTAATCAGAATATCTAATTTACAAAAGCGTATTAAAAACCCCACCAATGCCGAATAACTGAGGTCTTGTTTGACGGGAGTTTTAAAGCATTTTAGTCTGTGTATTGGTCTATTTACTGTCCTTTCTGGTTGGCCCCTCCTCGCTCTATCTAGGAAGAAGGAAGTTGTCTATGAGTCAGACTCTCCTTTCTTCTCCATCCCAGAGTCCAGGTGGGGGTCACTCCAGAGTACCGGGGTTGGTTGAAATGACTGGACCCTGTCTCTCCAGAGACCCCAACCTCTCAATCCCACATGGCCCCAAGCATCCCATAGCAGCTCTGGGGATTAGATGGGTGGAGTAAGAGTTCTGGTGAGAAAGCAGGTGCTCAAAACCCTGTCCTCAGTGGTATTGGTGGAATCCTTGGGGTCAGGCTCACAGGCAGGGCAGGTACTGGCATTGGTGACCACTGACCATGGAGATGTGATATGTCACCAACTCACATGTCAACAGGAGCCAAGCAGTGTCAGGGAGAGGGCACTTGTGGGGATTGTGGTAAACAGAAGGACCACCACCAGTCCTCAGCTCAGCCAATTGTTGCCAGCATCTTCCAATTTTTAAGTGAAATCTCACAATTTTTAATTAGTGGCATCTAATTTTTTAAAAGCAACAACTTTTTAAAGAAAAATCACTGTGTGAGCTAAACAAAACCGGTTTACAGGCAGAGACCCTGAACTCAGTTTGAACCTCTCTGAGCCTGAGGACTCACTCACCCCCCCAAATCTATCCAAGGCTGTAGCACTCAAATGGGGGCAGTGTTCTGCCCCAGGAACTCAAACTGGGTGGGCTTCTTAAGAGAAGGCAGTTCGTGGCCAGTGGGGCTGTGTGCCGGGTGCTGTGTGTACATGTCAGTGAGCTCATGGTGTGTGTGCCTAAGTGTGTGTGTGGGCCGGTGGGTTTGTTCATGGCAAGTGGGGTCCTCCTCAGAGGACCAGTATTTTCTCTGTGGGACAGGAACCTGAGTCAGTGAAAAATGCTCTAGTAAATTCTCAGTAATGAATAGACACCCCCCCCACCCACTTAAGGCAGCTTGGGTCACAGCAATAACCATTCAACACTCACCCCTGCCGCTAGCATCCCGAACCCAGCAATCTCCTTTGCGTTTCCAGTTGTGGGGAAAAGGGGAATAGCCCTGCCCAGCACATGGGGGAATAGCGGAAACTCTGAGCCATGCTGGTACCTTAACCCTTGCTCCCCCAGCCAAGAGGGGCAGGCCCCTCCAATCCCAGGAAAAGCCAGGGTTCCTCTCTGTGGAGGGGCCCAGGACCCTCCTTTGCTATTTCTCTCCTCTGCCCTGCTTAGATCTCCTTTTCTGGGGAGGGGTGGTGCTGTCTGCCCAGGCAGTGGTTGGGGGGGCCTGGGCTACTGGGGTGTGCAGAAAGAGCTGTGGCAATGTGTCTATATTGGGTGACCAGGGGAGGGGACCATGCTTAGGGAGGATATGGGGGCCCCTGGCTGTGGGAGCATGATGCTGTATCTCCTGCTGTCCTTCGGTTGATTTGGTACCTGAGGATGGAAGAATAGACCTCTAAGGAGGGCCCGAACACCCCCCCCACCCCAAACTCCACTGAGATTCCAGCCCATAGGGCAGGAATCAGCCCACCCCCATGGGCAGTCCTTGGTAACAAGGAGTGTGGCAAATCACTCTTCTTAAGTTGGGGGGCACGTCCCCAAAGTTTGCATTATTCCCATTAGGGACAGAGGTGCCCCCTGGGACTGGTGGGGTCAGCCTCTGAAAATTGTAAAGCATCCTTCTCCCTAAGGGAGAGGCTCCCAGTCTGAGAACCACATCCCTCAAATATCCCAAATGGTTTCTCACACCACCCAGTGGGCTTCCCAGCTTAGGGAGCCCCTGGGCTTGAATGGCCCCAGCCCCCCAAGTGAGTAGTTAAGAAGCAGTGGGGGAAGAGGGGCAATGAAGCCCAAAGGACTATGGGAACCTTTCTAGACCTCCGCTTCCACTTGGTTCCGCCGTGCGTCCCACCACGTACCCTCCCTTCTACCTGCACAGGCTCTGAGGGTGGGGGGGCTTGGGGTTCACCTTGCCACGACTAACAGCCCCCCCCCTCTCTCACACACACACACGCACACGCGCGCACACACACACACACCCATAGCTGCAGGCACACTTCATGCACTCTCCGGACAGCAAACTAGCAGCCCCCCCGCCCAGGAGAGCACGAGGATCGTGTCTCCGGGCCCCTCTCACAGGTTTATCACTGTATCGGGACCCCCATCTACCACATTCCCCTTTGTCCGCGACCCCTGGACCCGCCCCCGCGGCCGTCGCACCACGAATGTATGTTCAGTCTTTTTAACTAGCTGCTAAGCGGCGTGATCAGGGTACCGCCAGGCCTCCGAGCCCCGGGCTCGAGACCCGCCCCTCACGCCGCCAGAGCTGCCCTCCCGGGCGCCCCGACGTGTGCGCCCGAGGGGGTGTCAGCCTCTGCGCCCCGCTCCCGCCGAGCTGCCTGCTGCTAAAGTCCTCCCCCGGGTTATCGCCCCCAGCCGCCCGCCGCCCCCGCCCCGCGCTGTGCTTGTGTTAGCTTCCCCTCCGCAGGCTCTCGGTCGCAGGGTCCTTGGCCCAGGGCGGGGCGGGGCTGGAGTGGTAGCTCGCCCCTCAGGGCTTCAGGGCAGGATGCTGACGAGGGCTGGGAGTGGAAGCTGGCCAATTCTCCGGGCTCGAAGAGCCCCTGTCGCCCACCCCTGATTCCAGTTACCTCACCGCCTACAGAGCTGCCCCCTCCCCCCGCTAAATAACTGGCCTTGCAATTGGATGCCAAAGAGCCCAGAGTTGAGGGGGACCCAAGCTTTGAGCCTAGGTCTCTCAGAGCCACCCAACACCCCCTTTTGGCCCAAGCCCCTGCGTCCATGTCTCCTGCCCCACCCCACTTACACCACTGAGGGCCCTGGGGGTCCCCAAACATGCCCCCACTTCCAGCTCTTCTCTCTTCCCACCCCCGAAAATAAAACTCAGGGACCAACATCTGCTTCCTTTGCACTTGCTCCGTCGACCCCTGCCCCCACACTTGGAGGGGCTTCCGAGGGTGAAGAGGCGGGGTTCGGGGCCCATGTGGCTGACAGTACTGAGCGAGGAGAGGGCTGGCCCCTGCCCCCTAAGAGGTGAGACTGGTGGAATGGGGGAAGCTCAGCCCTGGGGCCCACCTGAGCCCTTTCCCTCCAGGGACCCAAGGAGCCCCCTCGCATTGTTGGGAGACACTTCCTGATCGAGGTGGGGAGGGGAGCGAGGGATAGGAAGGGGATTGGTGAGAGGACCTCCCTCCCGGAGGTCCCGAATCCCAGCCTGTTTATTCCTGGGCTTCCCCATCCCATCACACACCCCCCCCGCCCCCGCATTTTGTACTGCAATAATACTGTATTATAAGCTTGCACTATTTCCCGACCCCGGCCAGCATAAGCATGCGCGAAAAACTCAAAACCACACACACACAGGAAGATGGGACGCTTTTTTTTTTCTTTCTCTCTCTCTCTCTCTCCGGGGTGCGTCCTCAGTGTACAAAGCGGCGTCGGGGGCGGGGGGTGGTCCCGGGCCCGGGTAGAAGAGCATGCACTGAGACCCCGCCCCTAGACTGCGAGTACTGTACAAATCCAACACTTGAAACTGACACGCACACGCGCGGCGCCGCCGGGGAGGGGGGTGGGACACGGCCACGCACCCCCGCGCACACGGCCACGCACAGGCGGGGGTGGGGGGCGCCCCGCCTTCAGGCGTCGCTGTGCGAGGGATCTTGTGCCTTTTAAAGTCCCTGTATGTTAATGCAGACAATCCGGAGAGCTTGTGTACTACCAAATCCTGATTAAAGACGCCTTCCAGGAACCTGCGCTGCGCCTGCTTTCTTTCACCCTCCTCCTTCCTAACCCACCATTCGATGCAGAACCAATTCTGGGGTCGCCGGGCTGGGCAGAGGGCAGGGTCTAGTCTTCTGCTGACTCAGGGATGGGGTGGGGGGCAAACTCCAGATCAATGGATCCAGTCCCACTCCTCTTACCTCCGCTAAGACGGGCTAGATCGGGAGGGGACCAGAGGTTTCAGCCTAGTTGGACTTGAGCAACCCTCAGGAGGTGGCTGGCTGTCTCCTTTCATCCGCAGGAGGGCTTCGGGGGTGGACTCTGGTCTTTGGGGCCGACTCCAAATCGCCAACTTGCTGGAGGGGGGATGCGGAGTAGGAAGGTGGGCGTACTAATCAGTTTTCTATGGATCAGACAATTGAGGCCAAGTGTGTGCTGGGGGTGGGAAGCCAGAATGCCAGAGAGCCCTGTGGGAGGGAAGGGCACGGGAGCCTTCCCCCGTCCCCTGCTTTAATGGGGGGTCTGAAGTAGCCCTGGCTTGGGGGAGAATGGTCTGTTGAGGGGGATCAGTGAGAGAGTGGACTGTGCAGAGCCAAGGGAATGCAGGGATAGAATGTGGGTTGAGGGAGAACTAGGACAAGGAGAGGGGTGGGACTCAAAGGAGAGGATCGCAGAGACTTTGGAGACTGCAGAGAGAGGGTGAAAGTGGAGGGGGGCTCACCCTCTCTCTGTCCCCCACCCCACCCCTGCAAGCCTGCAGCCACAGCACCAAAAGAGGAAGATGCTTTTCTCGGGGCCTAAAGCAAGTGTGTGGGTAGAGGAAGGGCAAGCTGCAGCTGCATTTCTTGACCCGCAGAGCATTTAGAATGTCCCCATGCTGTCAGATCCTTGCCCTGGGGCAGCCAGGGAGGGGTTGGGGACACTGAGATCTGGGGGTCAAGTATGTGAGGATCTGTAGAGACCTAGGGTGGGCAGCTGCCTTCCCAGCTCATCTTACCCCTTCCACCCAGATGACTGCCACAGGCCAGTGTGCCCGGGGTGGGTGGCAGCCCTGGGTGTGGGGTGGAGGAGCAGAGGGAGGGCTCTTGGCTTGGCAGACGTGGTTTGAGAATAGAGACCCGGACAGACAGATGAAGAATCTGGGAAAGGCAGAGGTGGGCAGAGGAAGCTACCCTGTTGACTTCTCATCTCCAATTTTCAGTCTGGGAAATTATGGCAATTGGGGGGGGTCCCCTGGGGAGGAGGGGAGATGGGAGGTATGCGCTGGGCAGCCGCTGAGGGAGGAGATGGGGCACTGCTGTGAGAGGCACAAAGCCCTCCCCGCCCTGCAGTGAGGGAGGGGCAGGGTGTCAGAGTTCACACTCCTCTTGTCCATCGGCAGCCCCCCTTCTTTGCCCTTGGAACTGTGGGCTGATGTGCAGTGCACAATGTCTGGGACTGGCTAGGGTCCAGGCAGGAGAGTTGCTCAATGCACGCTATGTGGGGATGGGGGTATGTGGAGTAACCTGTCTCCAGCGTCAGTAGCAGAGAAGTCAAGGCTGAGGAGAGCCCAGTTTTGTTGGTAGCAGGGGCAGTTGGGAGTCTGGTCCGTCTACCTCTGTTCACTTCTCCGGCTGACTGGAGTAAACACGGGCTTGGGCTGAGTTCTGAAGCTGGTGAGGCCACATGCCACTGCTCTGGGCTCAGCGGAGGCAGGGGCAGGGCTGAGGCTTTCATTCTCTCTGTCTCAGCTCCAAAGGCCTGCCTCTCCTCCTCCCACACTATTCACCCTCACCACATCTGCCTTTGGCCAAACTCCATCGGCTCACCAGGGAGCTTTGAAACAGGTTTCTGGGCCTCAACTCTGACCTACAGAATCTAGGGAGTAGGACTCAGGGCTCTGCTTTTTTAAAAAGCACCCCCAAGTCACGTTGTGCCAAGCATGCTGGAGTACCACGATAAGCAGACTGGAATCATAAAGGGCCACTGCCCTGGGAAGGGAGCAGGAAGGTGTGAGCTTCCCCAGACCCCGACTTCCGCTTGGTGACACCCAGCACTGTTTCTTCCCTCTGAGACAGACTGGGAGAGTGTCACTGCTGTCCCCCTCCCATGGTGTCCTCAGGCCTATAGGGCCAATCACACAGAGGCTATCCTGTGACCGTTGGCTGATTGAATGAGCACAGGATCACATGAGCAAATGCATGAATACTCATTGGGCCCAGGCATCCAGGAGAGGCCAGAAGGGGTGTGGGAGGACCTCCCGCTCTCTGAGGAAGGAGGAACTTGAGCCCAGCCCTGGCCCTCCCCAACATGGAGCCAGATGGGGAGGGGCTTTGAAATAGAAAACCCAGCATGCCCAGGCCAGGGTGGGCTTGGCAGTGATCCGCAGGGCAAACCTGTCCCTACTCTGAGGTTCACAGCTCTGCTAGAGGGCAGAGGGTCCTGAGTTTCTCCACGTGGGAGGATGGGAGGCCGGTGAGGCAGTGGAGAGAATCCTGAGCTCTGGGCTGCCCTGGGTGGTGTGCTTTGTGACTTGGGCATGTTGATGCTTCTCTCCAAGCCTCAGTTTCCCCGTCTGATATTATCGGCGATGCCTGATTTCCAGCTCTCATCCCTCATGTGATGGAAGGGGAGGGCTTTGAGATGAAAGGAGAGAGGGTTCCAGCTGTGATCATCTAATGTGGGCACTGTGAGGAGAGGATCCATCCTACGGATGGGGCTTTTCCTGAGAGATCCAAAAACTGGCCGGATGGCAAGGGAAACGGTGGTTCTAACAGGGATGCCCGAAGTGTCAGAGATGGGACAGGGAACATAGGCAGAGGTTCTGCTGAGAAAGAATGGCTTGGTGGGGCTGAAGGACATCCCTGCTGGGTAGGATGTATCTAGTGCTGGGTGGGTGAGCTCTGAGCCAGACAGGATAAAAACATAATCAGAACACACCCCCGAGTGTGCTGGAGTCCTGTCCAGTGTCCGATGCTATTTTGTCTTGCATCGCTCCTCCCCACTCCATCAAGGCCTCACTGATGGTCTGACTGTGAGGAAGATTATGGCAGTTAAGGAGGGGAGAAGTCACAGCCTCGAGCAAATCTTGGGCTTGGGGATTCCTTCCCCTCCACCAGCCTTTGGGCTGACTGCACAGAGACCTCAGCTGGGAGAGCCCCTTCTTTCCCCACCCCCCACCCCCCGCCCACAGGTGTGGCATCCAGGAGTTTCTGGGGTTGAGGAAGGAATCAATGATCTTCAAACCAGAGTGAGCAGGGTGGGGGTAGGAGGTGGGGGGCAGGGTGGGGAGGGAGCTAACATTTATCAGTCAACCGCTATAAGTCAGCCTCATGGCTAACATGACCTCATTTATGGTCACAGCCTTTGTGGAGAATGCATTATCCCCATTTAATTTCCTAATCTAAAGATTTCACACTCCATGAAAACAAGGACCAGATCTGTCTTGCTGATCCACAAATTCACAGCCTCTAACACAGCGGCCAAGGCAATAGACATTCAAGGACTTCTTGAATGAATGAATGAAAAACCCTTAAGAGGCTCAGTGTTTATCAAGAAAGAGAGCCATGTAAACACGTGTTTGTGAAATAGAGGGTGGAAGGTTCTGTAACGGAAGGATGTGGGAAAACAAGTAGAGTGATGAAGTCGGCTTGGTGGGTGGACAAGCAGCTTTTGGGGAAATGAGCTGTTTTAGCTGGGTCCTGGAGGAAGAATAGGAATTTGTCATGTCAATAGAGAGAGTGAGAGGACCCCCTGGGCAAAGGAAACTGCCTAGGGAAAGACCCAGAAGTGTGAGATGCATGAGGCATTTAGAGAACTGCTGGAACGTAAGTGGGGGACCAGAGGGTGCTGCTCAAAGTGAGGTTGGAGCACAAGGTAGGAGTCAGATCATGCGGTGGGGTGGGGACAAGTGGGGGGGGTGGGGATGCTCTTGTGCCAAGCCAAAGACTGAAACTGTCTCCTGAGGACTGTGGGACCCACCATAGGTTTCTGCAGGTTTGACGCAGACAGAAATGGGATCAGATTTAAGTTTCAGGAAGATCACTTGGGCAGCTGTAAAAAGAACGGATGGGCAATGCAGAATGGAAAAAGGCTGATGGCTGGGGAACCACGAGGCAGGACAGGGCTGTGCCCAGGGGCATAGGGCAGCAGACACAGATGTTCAAGAGGAATGCCTGGCAGGACTCCCTGAGAGTCTGGATGGCACCTGAAGGTGTTGGAGCCCCTCCAGGGCTTCTGGTCTGCCTGGGTTGTGTTTAGGAAAACAGAGGCCCTGTGTGTTCAAAAGGCTAACGAAGTGCTGGATACCATCAGTACCATCCCACCAGGAACAAAGCCATGTCCGCCCTAATGGGGCCTGGTGCATTGTGGGTGCCTGGGGATGTGTGTGATTGACAAGGGCAGAGCTAGAGAAGACACAGCAGCTGAGGTCCTGGTGAGATGGTCAGGCCTTTTGAGTCTGGAAGGAAGGGGGCTAAGGGCAGATGTGGCAAGAATCTAGAAAACCAAGGACATGCCATCACATTGCCAAGAACTCTGCACAAAGCTTCAAAGGGTAAAACTTAATCAAGTGAAAAGAAACTGCCTTTCACAGGCTGGCTGTGAGTTGTTGGAGGAAGTGTGGACTCAACACATACCTACAGAGGACGGGAAAATTCCTGGCTGACAGGCAGGTGGGAAGGGGGCTGGAGCTCCAGGGGCCCAGCCTGCACTTCAAGGGGTGGAGGACAGCCTGAACTTTGCCCTTGTCTGACAGGTTCTGGTGGCCCTGGTGGCCAGCTCCCTGGCTGCAGAGGAACTGTGCCCCGTGAGGAGGCAGTGAGGGCTGACCCAGACACTTGCTGCCTCTCTCTGGACCTGGTTTCCTACATGGTGGCTATGATGGCTTGCAGTTGTCATTTTCTTCTGTTGATTGAACTAGAGCTGCCTCTGGGTTTCAGGATACACATAGGATACAGAAGAGTGGGGGTAAATGGAAGACTGGTAGACAGAAAAGCCACCAGGATCAAGGCCTGGGACCTCAGGGGACCTGGAGCACGAACACAGTTATTCATCAGAGATTTATTGAGCACTTACTAGGTGCCAGGGACCATTCTAAGCCCTGGGGACAGAGCGATGAGCAAAACAGCCCCAGCATGTGCTCTAGTGGAACTCACAGTCGCGTGGGCCTCGTAGCCTGGGAGTGCAGTCGGGCCTTCTCCGGCCCAGGATGGGGGGGTGACCTCAGTGGGTCCCTGTGTGTGCCCCTTGCAGGTGTTCTCCGTGGCGCCCCCGTTTGAGGTGAATGGTCTCCCGCGAGCTGTGCCCCTGAGCCTGCCCTACCAGGACTACAAGAAGGATCTTTCCGATTACCGCGAACGGGCTCGGCTGCTCAACAGGGTCCGGAGGGTGGACTTCTCGCACATGCTACTTGCCACCCCGCAGGTCCCGCTGGCGCCTGTTCAGCCTCAAACGAATGGGAAGGAGGAAGAGGAGGAGGAGGAGGAGGAAGAGGAGGAGGAGGAGGAGGAGGAGGAAGAAGAGGAGGAAGAAGAAGAGGAGGAGGAGGAGGAAGAGGAGGAAGAAGAGGAGGAAGAAGAGGAGGAGGAGGAGGCAGTGGCCCTGGGGGAGGTGCTGGGGCCACACAGTGGCTCCAGCAGTGAGGGCAGCGAGAGGAGCACGGACCGGAGCCAGGAGGGCGCCCCGTCCACGCTGCTGGCCGATGATCAGAAAGAGTCCAGGGGCCGAGCCTCCATGGCTGACGGGGACCTGGAGCCTGAGGAGGGCTCCAAAACGCTGGTGCTCGTCTCCCCTGGCGACATGAAGAAGTCGCCTGTCACTGCCGACCTGGCCCCCGACCCTGACCTGGGCACTCTGGCTGCCCTCACTCCTCAGCACGAACGGCCCCAGCCCACCGGCAGCCAGCTGGACGTGTCAGAGCCAGGCACCCTGTCCTCTGTCCTCAAGTCTGAGCCCAAGCCCCCTGGGACCGGGACAGGGCCGGGGGCTGGGGCAGTGACCATAGGGGCAGGGGGAGTGGCAGTCACCTCCTCGCCCTTCACCAAAGTCGAGAGGACCTTTGTGCACATTGCAGAGAAAACCCACCTCAATGTCATGTCTTCTGGTGGACAAGCCTCCCGGTCTGAGGAGCTCAGCGCTGGGGGGGAGCTGGGCCTGGAGGTGCCCTCTGATGGAAGGGCTGAGGAGGAGGGGGCCTCCGTATACCTGGAGAACGGCATTGCCCTATCGGGGCTGGTGAGCTGTGTCCTGTCCGCCCCCCCCGGGAGCAGCCCCTTGGAGGTGACCACAGACTCACTGCCCAATGGCCCAGCCCTTGCCGATGGGCCAGCCCCGGCGTCCCTGCTGGAGCCGGGTCCCGAGAAACTGGCCACCATCTCCCCCAGTCGCCAGGCCAGGCCAGGCCCTCGCCCCAGGAGCCGAATCCCTGTCCTGCTGTCTGAGGAGGACACAGGCTCGGAGCCCTCAGGCTCACTGTCGGCCAAAGAGCGGTGGGGCAAGAGGGCGCGACCGCAGCAGGACCTGGCGCGGCTGGTGATGGAGAAGAGGCAGGGCCGCCTGCTGCTGCGCCTCGCCTCTGGGGCCTCATCCTCTTCCAGTGAGGAGCAGCGCCGTGCCTCTGAGACGCTCTCAGGCACAGGCTCCGAGGAGGACACGCCTGCCTCTGAGCCCGCGGTGCCCAGGAAAGCCGGGCGGGCTGCTGCCACCCGGAGCCGGATCCCCCGTCCCATCAGCATCCGCATGCCCACGCCTGCCGCAGCCCAGCAGCCCCCTGACAGACCCCAAGGCGCGGCCCCAGCATCTGACACAGCCATCACCAGCAGGTGAGAAACTGCTGCTAGTCCCAGGGCAGGCAGAGGGTGACTACAGAAGGCCTCCACCAGCAGACGCTTCCCTGGAGCCAAGGGCCATTGATAATTCAGGAAGGACCCTCAGCCACACCCCCTGTCCACCACCTCCGCAGCTAAGTCTCTCTTCTGACTCAGGTCCCAGCCCTCTCACTGGGCTCAAGGGAGTGGCTGCAGTGAGTGTGTCTGGAGGGGTTCCAAGGAGGCCAGGCTTGGGAAAAGGTTGATGGGGGCCAGCGGGGTCCACACACAGCCTCTGGCGTGCCATGGGGCATTTGAGGCCAAAGGATAAAGGCCAGAATAGTTGGGAGAAAACATTATACATATTAATATAAACATGGGTATATAATAGAGTAGAATGTAAAATCCACGCGAATTTTAAAGATAAAACAGAGACATCAAACAAAGCCTGGAGCAAGCTCTTTTGGTAGCAGCCTGGGAGTGTGTGGCCCTTAGAGGTCCCGTTCTGGAGGATGGGGCACCATGCCTCAGTTTATCCATCTGTGCCAAGGTCTCCTCAGTTTCATCCAGCTCTGAGGATGCAGGACTCTGGAGCTCAATGCCCAGGGAGATTCTGAAAATGTCTTTTTGTTTCTTTGCCCTCCTCTTGTCTCTTGCCTTCTGCCCTCCGCACCTCCCGCAGGCTCCAGCTGCAGAAGCCCCCAGGGACGGCCATTGCTGCTGACCTCCGTCCCAAACAGCCGTGGCCCGGGCCCAGGGCGAGCCGTGGCCCGGGCCCAGGGCGAGCCCAAGCCGGCACCAGGCCCCCAGCCCCGCGCAGTCCCGGCCTCCCCGCCTCCTCTGCGCACCATCCCAGCGCCTCCCCCCGGAGCCGGTCCCTGTCCCGCAAAGAGAGCCCCTCTCCCTCGCACCAGGCCCGGCCGGGGGCCCCCCCACCCCGGGGCGCCCCGCAGGCCCGGGCCCAGCCTGAAGGCACCCCCTCCCCGGGGGCCCCCAAGAAAGGACCCAGAGGGAAACTCCAGACTCAGCGCGCAACCAAAGGCCGGGCGGGGGTTGCGGAGGGTCGGGCTGGGGCCAGATAATGACGCGCGCGGCGCTCCGTGGCCCCTCACCCTCACCCCGGCCCCCCACCTGCAGCCGGCCACACTGGAACAGCTCCCAGCACAGCCTTACGCGCCTGACGCGCGCCACCCGCGGCCCCAGCTTCCTGCCTGCACCCGCGAGGACGCGCGCCAGCACACGCCGCGCCCACCCGCCGGCCCTGCGGAAGGGGGCGCGGCGCCGCGGGGGGAGTGTCCGCCTCCCCATCCTCCCCTGTCTCCGCCCCTCCCCCTGCTGCCCTTCAGGTGGGGCAGGCTCACCCTACGCCCCGGGGAAGGCTCAGCGACTCTTCACCAAGGACTCCACGAATGGGGACGCCCTGCTAACCACCAGGCCTCTGCTGCTCTCCAAGCCCCCCCAGGGAACTCTGCTTACACATCCTGCGGCGCCTTTCCCTCCTCCTGACCCTCATCCAGCCAAAGCTACACGCCCCAACCCTTTCGGAAAGGCAGCCTCAAATTCCAGAAGTGGAGGCTCCAGCCTCCCACTAGGGGTTAATCTCACATCTCCCCGGAGCTGTGGTGGTTGGAAAGGGCTCTTCTCAGCTGCCAGATGGGGGTTGGGGAGGTGAGACCTAGGAGCCATTGGTCTACTGTGGTGTGAGGAGGCAGGTCTGACCTGCCCCAAAGTCAGTCATCCTGGACACCCCTGTAGGAGGCAGTGGACAGGTGATGGGGGAAGGGTGCTCCCTTGCGCCTCTAGGGTGCCAAGACCCCCTCCCCCTTAGTTTGTGTGGGACCTCAGTGGGAACCATCAAGTGTGTGTGGGCTGCCTTCCTGGGCAAGTGTTTCCCAATGGGAAGTTAGAGGGGGGCTTTAAAAAAGGTTTCACCCCTTCCGTTTGTCCCCGGATCTAGTGCTCAGGATCCCTCACCATCAGGAATTCCGTCTTGCCATCTAACCTCAATCTTGCCTACTGCAGTTTCAGCCAACTTCTCTCTCTCCTGAATTCAGTGCAGGTGGAGAACGGCTGGTTATCATCTTCTCTGCAGTGGCCCTTTGGAGGTTCACGGACTCAGTTCTAGCTGGGTCACCATCCCTGTCCTCCTGCCTGTGGGGAGTAGGCTGGATCAGACCATCATCTCCCCCAGTGGGAGAGAGAGCAGAAATAGGCAGACAGACAGACAGCTGGCCCCTGGACTCAAGGCAGAAAGGCCCTTTTAACTTCCAGATTGTATGCTTGTGTGATAGGTCCAGCCCCAGCCCCCTCCGCCTCCAGCTCACCCTTCGGCCTGTCCCCTCTTGTCCTAATCCCAGCCCATGTGGCCGAGCAGTCCCTGCAGCGGGTGAGGCCTCTGCTGCTCCGTGAATGGATATGGGGCCTCCTCCTGGGTCTGGCTCCTGCATAGTTCATCCCAACTCATCATCAGCCTCAACTGCCTACATCTGGGCCAAGGGGCTGCAGAAGGGATAGCCAGCCCTGCCTCTCTGGGACAGGTCCCCTGCAGGCCTTCTCCATCCTCAGCACACACAGCCTCTGTCCCCTGGCCTGGCCCCTCTGTTCTTCCCTGGGTCATAGACAGCAAGGCAAGACAACCAAGGGAAGAGGAAGAAAGGTCCCAGCCTGCCCCAGTGATCTGGCAGCATCCAGCCACCATCACTTAGAAGGATGCCCGTGAGGAAATTGGCCCCGAGAGAAGCCTGGTGGTGCCAGCTGAAGCCCCTGATGGAGAGTCGGCAGCTTGGGCAGCTGCTTCTATGCCAAGGTGGTGGTTTCTCTGCAGACCAGCCCAGGGGAGGACTCCAGGGTGGATGGCCTTCGAGATTCACCCAATGCTGACGCAGAAGCTCCCAGAACACTCAGGAAACCTCTCCGGACAGAGCCCTCTTTGTCAACCCGAGACCCTCCCAAGGCCTCTGCTGCCCTCTGGATCCAGCAGAGGGGGTGGAGGAAGGGCCACTCCCTCCCACCTAGAGCTTCTCCGAATGACAATCAGCTCGTGCCAGGTGGGGACCCGGGCATGCCCCTGGTGCCCAGGTCCTGGGCCTGCTCCTTGCCACCAACCGAACTGTGAATGTAGGGCCCCCAGCCTCACCCCTGCCCCAGGACCAACAACACCCTGGTTTGGTGTTGGGAGGGAAAAGGGGGCGGCCTGAGAGAGCCCCAGGCCCATCCCACCCTCTCGCTTCACCCAGCACTGGAGCTGGGCAGAGACACAAAACCCTGTCTGCCTTTGGGATTCCGGACCTCCCTAGGGCTCCCAACTGACCTCAGGCCTCTGCGTCATTGAATGTCACTGAGGTGGGGGGAGGAGAGGAAGGGGCGAGTGTGCGAGGGGGCTAGGGGACTGACTCTGCTCTTCTCCCTCAGAAGGATCCAGGGCAGAGGAAACCACACCTTCCAGTGCCCCCACCCCCAGCTGCAGCTTCTTCCCCCTTGGGCACCCATTCCCTGCCACCAAGCCTTCCCAGTCCTGAGCGCCTTCTCTATAAAAGAGTGTCACACCACCACCACCACACCCCTCCAGCATTTCCTCATCACCACAGCCTGTGTCACTGGCTCGGATGCAGGTCTGCTCACCCCAAAACATGCCTCCCCTCCCCAGCCGCACTGTGCACGAAGAAGGTGCAGGCGAGGAGCCGGGCCCCAAACCCGTGGGCTGCCCCCTTCCCAGATCCTCGCAGGGGCCTGGCTTGCTCAGTCTTCTCAGCTCCGGGGACCAGCCCTGGTGGTCATGGGGTAGGGGGCAGAGAGTTGCCCCTGCCCTCCCCCTGGGGAAGCCACTGAAGAATGTTTACATGCCAAAAAGAATGTAACACCCTCCCCCACCCCTCCTAGTCACTGCATGGCCTCTGCCCACCTTGCACCTGTCCACCCGCCACCCCCACCCCCTGGAAGCCCCTGTCATGATTAGATCGGGTCTCGGAAGGGAAGTAGCCATCACACCATTAAAAAGCCTGTGGACCTTTCTTTCTGTTGGCCTGGACTCTTTTTCATTTGGGAGAGAGGGCAAAGCCCAGGCCCTGGGGCTGGGGGTAGACAGGAGAGAAGAGAGCAGGTTGGTGGGAAAGTGGGGAGGGACTGTCATGGAGGCAGATTGTCTACAGAAAAGGATATGGAAGCTCAGGATGGATACTGGAAATTTGCTCAGGCTTACGCTGGTGGAAGGGGATGGTCCTGCTGTCTCTGACAGCAAAGCTCAGGCTCTCTTGGCTCCCCTGGCTCCCAGAGACTCTAAGTCTAGCTTTGTGCAGAGAGGGAGGGAGGGAGAATTTTCATTGCCCCCCAAATTAACAGACAAAAATACAAGTGTTTGGAAAACCATAAAGTACAGCAGCTTACAGGCAAGGAAGATAAATGGTCATTATTCTAACAAAACCTATGTAAATCACAAATGAACAGAGCCTCCACTCCTAGAAATGTATCCTGTGGATATACTTGTAAACTTGCAAAATTATATGTGTCCCAAGTTATTCATGGCAGCATTCTTTGAACTCTGCAAAGCCTCACCTGCAATTCCGAAAGCCAAAAGTTTCTGAAACTTGGGAGTCTCCCCATTAGATTGGCATAAACTCACTTGGTAACAAAACCTGCCAAGACCGTTTATAGTCTTTATTAATTCCATTTACCATACATGTTTGCAGTGGAAATATTCATGTGTTTGACTGCACGGCGCTGCCTTAGATCCTCCTAGGGTGTTTCATAATATATGGAATATGCACTGAGTTGCCTTTCTAAATATAAATATATTCTGGATTCTAAAAGATTTTCGATGGTTTGGGTAAGAGACTGTAGACCTGTAAAAGCAAGTGCTCAGAAGTCATCTAAATGTCCGTTAATTGGGGCCTGTTAGTAGAACATGGCCACCCGTGTGACATCGTGGGGGACTGTGAAGCTCTACCATGAAGGAGGCGGCTTTTTGTGTACAGTGAAAGAACTGTGTGTGTAATGTCCAACTGGGCAGATGAGTTAGAGGCCTCTGGCTGCTCTGGGAGGCGAGCTGGGGGGAGGGAGGCTGCAGTATAGTGTACTCGCTGTACTTCTTGCATTTTGGACCCTAGGTTCACTACGTGTGAATCTTTCACCTAGGCAATACGTAAATAATTTCTGTCCCAGGGTAGGCTCCCAGCCCTGTCTGAGATCAGAGAGAGAAGGGCCCAGGCTTTGATGTCCTGCTCTCCCTCCGAGAAGACCACTCCACCACAGCTCTGACATTCCAGAACCTGTGTAACCATCTCCTGTTTCCCTCCGTGACTTCCTGGGCCCCCCTTTCTTTTGACGCGATGCAAGGGGGCTCTAGGGTCTGATTCACTAGATTTCGGTGGGGCCCCCACGTGCTTTTACCTTCCTTCTTGTTCAAAAATGTCAAAAGCAGGTCATATTTGTAGTAAAAAGGCAAGCGCTAAAAGCATATAAAATCGAACGTGAAAGCCTCCCATCCACAGATGTGACCATCTACAGGTAACCCCTGTGAACCACTTGGTGTACACCATCTCAGACCTTCTTTTATGTTTATAATAATAGCACTCTCTCCACATATATTTCTTATAAATAGAGGAGCATATTACACCTACTATTCGGAAACATGATTTTTACACCCAGCAATGTCTTCAAATACAGATCTTCCTTGTTTTTAGTATATCATAGAGTTGTACAACCAATCATCACAATCAATTTTAGAACATTTCCATCACCTCAGAAAGAAACTCCATACCTATAGCAGTCACTCCCATTTCCCCCCAACCCCTCTAGCCCTAGGCAATCTACTTTCTGGCTCTATATAGATTTGCCTGTTTTGGACATTTCATATCACTGGAATCACACCCTATGTGGCTCTTGTGACTGCCTTCTTTACACAGCATGTTTCCAAGGTTCATCATATTTAGTTTTTTATCAGTACTTCATTCCTTTTCAGGGCTGAATGATATTCTGTTGTGTGGATAGACAACATTTTGTTTATCCAGTCATCAACCGATGGACTTTGGGTTGCTTCTACCTTTTGGCTATTATGGATAATGCTGCTATGAACATTCATTTACAAGTGTTTGTGTGAGCATATGTTTTCATTTCTCTTGGGTCTATATTCTAAGTATATAGGTAGAATATAGAAGTAGAATTGCTGGGTCATATGGTAACTCTATGTTTCATATGTTGAGGAATTACCAAACTTTTCCACAAGGGCTATACCATTTTACTCTCCCACCAGCAATGTAGGAGGATCCTCGTGTTCTTTTTAATGGCTACGTAATGGTCCATGGCATGAATGTTCTATCATCTATCTAACCAGCTCCACATTGTGCTTTCATTAGAGTCTTTCCAACTTCTCACTATTTCAAATAGTGCCAAAATCAACATCCTGGCTCCAATCTTTGCTTACGTCTAATTCTAGGAGAAATCCCCGGAATAATCAAGTAGATGAAAAATATCTTGTTCTATTTTTTAATTTCTTTTATTATTATGAATGAATGAAAGAATGCCAAGGACTATTCATTCATTGTTGTTTAGAATTCCTTCAATCATTCATTCGTTCAACTAATTCTGAGCCCCACATGTACCAGAAGCTATGCCAGACATGGGACACCATCCAGGAACTGAGACAAGGCAGAGTGTGCCCTCTAGGAGGTGGCTGTAAATTAACTTTCACTTTACACGAGGCTCTATGTGCGCTGATACCTGCGGCTCAGGTAGGGCCTCCCAGGTCAGACTGCAAACTTGAAGGAAGGCCCTCCGACGAATACGACTCTTAGACTGAATTTTGAAGGAGAAACAGGAGTTGGGCACGTAGAGAGCAGCGGGGGCAAGGTGTGGAGGTGTGAGGACTACGTGTGGTTCAGTGTGGTGGTCACTGGTGTGATTCGGGGAGTAGAGAGAGGAGTGAGGGGGGGCAGGACCAAGCCTGTGGCAGGAGTGGGCTACGCCAAGGAGGCCAGCTTTAGAGGGTTACAGAGAACCCCTGCCCGCCCTCCTCCCCCAGGAGCCTGAGACCTGCGAGGCACACTCACTTCCGTCACGGCTTGGCTCCACAGGTGAGGACCTGCCCAGCCCCCTGCTGACCTTCTCTCCACTCCCTCAGAAAGACTATCTTTTCTGTTCTAGGGCCAAGAGAGCTCTGAGGACAGCGGCACAGAGGAATGAGTGGCTTGAGCAAGGTTCCTCAATCAGGGGCTTGATAGGGGCCAAAAGACCCAGGACACTGGACGGGACTTTGTTAGTAAAGAGAGGTCCATGGGGGACACTCTGGAAAAAAGAGACCGGAGTGGGAACGTGGAGGGTGTCATGTCTCTGATCGTCATACACTGGGGCCTGCTGAGATTTTCCCACTGTCTACTCAGGAGTCAAGGCCAGGATAAGAGCTGAGACCAAGCCAAGACTGAAGGGTGGTCAAGATGAACTTCTAAGTCCTCAGCCGATGCAGGAGCCTAGTCTTGCCCATGGTGATGTGCTGATGGGGGAGGAGAATCTGCATGGTCATTGGAATTTGGCCATTAGTCAGAGGGAAATATGAGACAAGCACATTTTCATCCGTTCCAGGTGGCATCTTCTGCATTCCTCTCCATCCCATGTACAATTAAGCCCGAAGTAGTGTAACATCACCCATTGTCACCACCATCAATTTTACCACAATCACCACCTCTATCTCCATTACCTGCTTCTAACTCTATTACCCACCACTACCAGCACCCTTATCACTCAAATCACAGATACCCTTCTCCATCAGCTGCAGTCACCACCACCATCACCATCACCACTACTAGGCTCTGATGACACGATTAACAAGAGAGACAAAATTCTTGTTCTCCAGGAGCTTATATATCTTCAACATGACCACCACCACTATTATCACCATCATCACCACCACTGCCCTCATAACCACATCACTATTACCACTATCCCTAGCCCCCTACCCTTCATCCCTATTCCAGTCACCATCATTTCTGCCATCAGTATGCCCACCTCCATCGCTGGTATACCATCCATCCCATCACCATATTTCCCACTACAATGGATTCTGTCATCACCACCATCATCAATGTAGGAAATGATTACTTGGGTTGTAGCAATGATTAATGGTCAGTGAAGCCCCAAGTAAGATAGGGAGGTCACTCAGTGGAGAGAGAGGAAAAAGAGTAAGAAACACTAAAGTGTAAGAAGTCTCTATTGCAGGCAATCCCAAATAGGGAGTTGTTTACCCCAGGAACTTATTCTTTCCCAAACCCTCCAACAGTTCTAGTGTAATTTCAAGTAAGGAGTTGTTTTTCCCATGCACAAGGCTCCTTCTCATCTAGTCTGGTATAAATGAGGGTCTCCTTCTATCTTGGCCTCTGAGCCCAAGTTTGGATTCCCAGGTTGGAGGGGCATGGGGATGGTTAAAAATTTAATCAAAACCAGCTCTTGACTGGTGATTCAGAGCTGATCAGTACTCTGGTTAGACTCCTGGCATTTCCTACCTTGCTTGTCCTTGCTTTTCCAGCCTCCAAACATCATGGTCATTATCACCACCATTCCTTGATGACATCAGAGAGGAGAGCTGCCATATGGGGTGGAGGCAGGGAATAAGATGAAGCTGGTGGTACAGTTAATGTCAAATTACTCTCTGTAGAAAGGGGCTTCAGATTTATATCTGAGTTGCCTAGAAGCCAATGCAAAGAGAGAGAGGTGACTATTAGCTACGTCTCATGTTAAGGCAGGAGAGAACCCTCCACTGTGAAAACGCAGGCACCACAGCCAATGCCCAGGGTTGGCCTCACTGGCTGTTCTCTCTGGCTGTGGAAAAACCTCAGAGTATTCCCCTGTGGAGTCGCTGGAGGGACCATGGTGATGAGATGGCTGCAAAACTTACCTCTCAGGAACCGCAAACACTTATGGTATTTTATATTTTTATAGAAATGATTACATAGTATCAAATGAGGGAGGAACCAACCATGTGGGGGTCACATATGGGTGAGAGCAAGAGGGAAGGAGTTTCTCACTCTTGAGCTGGTCTCCAGAGTGGCTGGGGCACGCACCAGGTGAATAGGAGGGAGGCCAGGGCTGCCTTCAGGACCGCACCCAGGGTACTGGAGGGAATGGGGCATGGTGGGGAGGGGTCAGAGACAGGCTTGGGGAGAGGAGTCATATGGAGGGTCATATGGGCCAAGCTAGGGAGCTGGACTTTCACCCTCCAGCAGAGGGAGCTGGTGAGGAGTTTTTTTGTTTGTTTGCTTTTGATGTGGACCATTTAAAAAGTCTATTGAATTTGTTACAATATTGCTTCTGTTTTATGATTTGGTTTTTTGGCCACGAGGCATGTGGTATCCTAACTCCCTGACCAGGGATTGAACCCGCACCCCCTTCATTGCAAGGCAGAGTCTTAATCACTGGACCGCCAGGGAAGTACCACGGTGAAGGGTTTTAAACAGAGATATTACCCTGTCAGATTTGTGTTTTAAAATGTTCATTGTGGTGGGTGTGTTGAGAGGGGTGAGACTGGAAGCAGGGGGGGTCGTATCACTTATTTTAACCCTCTCACCAGACTGCATGCTCACTGGGGGCAGGGACTGTGGCCAAGGCATCTTTGTACCTTACAGAATGCTGAGGTTGCACAAGAGGCTCAATATCTTTTACTATTATCACCTTCTGTCACCACCACCAAATCACTGCCCTCACTCCCAAGCCTATTAACATCACCATTAACACACACCATGTCAACAATTTAGCTCTTTTCCCAGAGCTTTCTCAGTGAGCCCAGCTTAGGGCAAACTGTAACATCTCCAGCTCAGCAGCTTGGGTCAAAGGCCTGGGCAAGAGTCAGGGGTCCTGGTCCTCTCTCCAGCTCTGCTGCTGAGTCACTGTGTGAACCCAGCAAGCCGTGTTCCCAGCCTCCCAAACAGTTTATCTTAACTCTTCAAAGTGGGGGCTAGATTAAATAAGAGGTTTTCAAATGTTTTTGTCGCTTAGGCTCTTTAGAAGCTTATTTGCCAACCTGGTGTTTGGAGAATCAGATCAGAATAAATCTGACATTGCTGGCTTTCTCTGTGCTTTCGTGGCAGGGGGACATGAATGAGAACTGAGTGGGGAGTCAGACAAATTCTGAGTCTTAGGCATTCATTGCAGGCAACTATGCCAGGACCTTGGCAAACCCTTTCCTTCCCTACCACCACCACCCACCCCCCAGACACCACGGGGTAATCTAGGAAGCTCCTGAAATAGGGGCAGAGGGCAGGCAGAAGGGACTGTGTATATGAGAAGAGCCCCTGAGTGAAGAAGTGGGAGGGTGATAGGTCTCAGACCCCCAGATCAGCCAGGCTGTCCAGTGTGGTTCCAGGTGTGTCTCAGGCCAGGGCATAAGCTCCAGGTAGGGGTACAAGGAGGCCTTTTGGCTCAGCAGGAAGAACCCTTCACCTGGTTAGGGCCTGGCTGTCAGTCTTGCATCCTGAGCTGCTGGTCAGGCTGTGGCTGCAAAAAGACCAAGCTGAACTAAGGCTTCACAGGACAAAGGGCAACCAGGGAGAGCTGGCACTATGCTCCAGGGGACCTCCCCTTTTAGGGCCCCTTGGAAGCTCTGCTGACCAAGGGGCTAGGGCCTCCCCTCCTACATACCCAGCTACCCCATCATGGCAGCACAAAGTTGCCCCACTTGGTCCTTGAGCACCAATATGTAAGTCCCAGAGCCACGGAGTCAGTGACCTCTGAATGGATGGCAGCCCCTCCCCCCAGGCACTGGGCCAGACAGGCAGGGATCCCTGGAGACCTGGGTGGCCTGGGAGGGCCCAATCCTGGGCCAGCCCCTGAGGGCTGGATTCTGGCTGCAGGCTCTCTGCTCATCAGTCAGTCTACTCCCGCCTCCAGAGTCCAAGGGTCCAAGTGGTGGGCAGTTTGAGCTGTGCTGGGCACTACAGAGGGAGTCCGTGCTGGAGAAGGTTGGTAGGTGGGCAGCATGGGATTCGAGGAGCTGCTACACAAGGTGGGAGGATTTGGGCCCTTCCAGCTGCGGAACGTGGCACTGCTGGCCCTGCCCCGTGTGCTGCTGCCCATGCACTTCCTCCTGCCCATCTTCCTGGCTGCTGTGCCAGCCCACCGCTGTGCCCTGCCTGGAGTCCCTGCCAACTTCAGTCACCAGGACGAGTGGCTGGAGGCCCACCTGCCCCGGGAGCCTGATGGCAGGCTCAGCTCCTGCCTCCTCTTCACCCATCTCCAGGCCCTCCCCAACACCACGCTGTGGGGAGGGGGGCAGAGCCCTGGGGAGCAGCTGGAGGGTGAGCCCTCCACAGTGCCCTGCCCTCAGGGCTGGGAGTACGACCACTCGGAATTCTCCTCCACCATTGCAACTGAGGTACCCGAGCTGGGAGGTTGGGGGACATGCCAGTGGATGGGCCTGCCATTGCCTTGGGTGATTACCATGTGGGCATTAGACACATTACTTTACCGTTTAGAGTCTCAGTTTACCAATCTGTAGATGGGATCTATAAATTCAAAGTACTGAGCTTCGTTCCTGGCTTGTAGTAAAGCCCCTGTGTGAGAGCTGCTATCATTAACTGGGAGGTGATTAGGGCAGGTGAGGGCTAAGATGGCTCTAGGGAGCTGGGGCAGAGAGTTGAGAAGGGTGTCTCTGTACTAAGAGGTGGAGAAACAATAGAGGACTCCTCCCTCTTCCTTTTTTCCGGGCCCCAGGTCTAGGATTTGCATAATCCATCTAGAGGAGTGCAGGTGGGGGCAGAGTCTCTCTGGGAAGGAGCAGAACTGTTGTCAGGGTCAAGGCCTTCTATGGGAAGACACTGAGGCTGCAGAATTGGGGAGGGGCAAAGTTTTCCACCACCCCTCCCAAGCTGGGGTGAATAGTTGGGGGCTATCTGATATGGAGGTACCAGGATGGCACAGTTGACCTCAGAAGAACCTGGGGTCTAGGAGAAGAGGGATTGGTACCAGCTGGAGAGGGCCCTGTGCCCATAGGAGGCCCCTCCCTGCCTGTCCCTGCAGTGGGACCTGGTGTGTGAGCAGAAAGGCCTGAACAGAGCCACTTCCACCTTCTTCTTCGCCGGTGTGCTGGTGGGGGCCGTGGCCTTCGGATACCTGTCTGACAGGTGGGGTGAGGTAGGGGGGCCAACAAGGGTGTGGGGTGGGGAACCCTTTCCACTAGCTGGGGTATGGGCCTAGTATACCTCTGTCTTGGGACTTCCCTTCTACAGGGCGCTGACCCTGCGTGACCCCTGTGCAGGTTTGGGCGGCGCCGTCTGCTGCTCGTGGCCTATGTGAGTTCCCTGGTGCTGGGCCTGGCATCTGCAGCCTCAGTCAGCTATACCATGTTTGCCATCACTCGCACCCTCACTGGCACGGCTCTGGCTGGCTTCACCATCATCGTGATGCCACTGGGTGAGGCAGGCAAAGGACGGGTAGGGCCTAGAAGACTGCAGGGAGGCAGCTGTCAAGGGTGAGACTGAGCCCCTCTGGCCCTTGCTAACTGTCTTCCTGTCTCCAACTGCGCCCTGGGTCCAGAGCTGGAGTGGCTGGACGTGGGACACCGTACTGTGGCAGGTGTCCTGAGCAGCACCTTCTGGACAGGGGGTGTGATGCTGTTGGCACTGGTCGGCTACCTGATACGGGACTGGCGATGGCTTCTGCTGGCTGTCACCCTGCCTTGTGCCCCAGGCATCCTCAGCATCTGGTGAGACCTGGGGGTAGCTGGGGAGTGGGAGATACAGGAGGCCAGAGACAGAATTAATCAGAGGCTGAGATTCGAAGACAGACTGAGAGATGAAGAGAAACTGTCAGTGACCAACAGAGAGAAAGAGAGACAGAGATCAATACAAAGAAGATGGCACCAGGCATGTGAAGCAGAGAAACAGGGAACAAAATATAGAGAGATAGAAATGGAATGACAGAGACAGAACCACTGAGAGACAGTGAGAAACCAGGACCGAAAGGCAGACTCAGAGGCACAGATAGAGATGAACACATGAGTGACAGAAGAGATAGAGCCAAGCACAGACAGGCTGGCGCCCTGGAGGGGTGGGGGTGGCGGCCAAGCCAGCACAGGGGTAGGGAGTCCAAGCAGGAGGTGGGGGGCTGAGTGAGGTGGGCATTTCATTGCCTCCCCAAAGTGAACTGGTTTTGGATGATCCCTGTGGGTATGTCTGTATGTCTGTCTCTCTTCCATCCTATGCCCTCTTGTCACCTGTGGGTGACGTGGGTAGCTGGTCCTGGGGGCTGAGGTTTTGGGAGCAAGACCAATTCAGTTGAGTAGAGAAGGGACTCCCAGGCTGTGGAGGACCTAGGCCTGGGCAAGGAAGAGTGGGAAGAGGTGGCTTTGAAATTGGGCCTTAAGGGATGAATAATAGTTCATCAGGTGAGGAGGGCTTGGGAAGAGAACACATTCCAGGCTGAGGGGACTGTGTGGGGAAGAGCCTGGAAACTGACAGCCTGTGGTGTGCCCAGGAGGGAGATGTGGCTTAGGGTGCTCTGACTGAAGGGCCTCCTCCTGCCCCCCAGGTGGGTGCCTGAGTCTGCACGCTGGCTTCTGACCCAGGGCCGTGTGGAAGAGGCCCACAGGTACCTGCTCCGCTGTGCCAGGCTCAATGGGCGGCCTCTGGGTGAGGACGGCCTGAGCCAGGAGGTGAGAGTGAATGTGTGAGTGCATGCAAGTACGTGTGTGTGTGTGTGTGTGTGTGTGTGTGTGTGTGTGTGTGTGTGTGCCCTGTGTCAAGGGTCCCCTTCCTGGGATCCACTCTGTGTGCAAGAAAAGCTCCTGGCCCCCAATGGAGTGTTCCAAACTCTTCAGGATGTCCTACTGGCCCTGGTGGGCCACACCCTTGACTCAGGACCCACCCTACTCAGCTCCCACGTGCATCCCCTCCCCCACTACTGCAGAAGAGAAGGATGGAAACCCAGGGAGAACAAGGTGCCTTGTTCAGGCCACATAGCCAACTCCGAGGTCACAAACTCTCCTCCTTCCCCACCAGGCTCTGAGCAAAGTGGCTGCTGCGGAGCGGGTGGTCCGAACACCCTCATACCTAGACCTGTTCCGGACTCCAAGGCTGCGACACATCTCATTGTGCTGCATGGTGGTGTGGTGAGGCGGGGGCTGACCTGGGCCTGGTGGGGTGGGGGAGGGGCACACTCCACTGGTGCTGAGTGTGAGAGGACAAGGGACAAGTGAAACTGTAACTGCCGATGGCAGGAGGATCCGCCTCTAGGGGGGAAGGGGGCTCTGGGAGGTCAGGATGGAGCAGGCATCAGAGACACGTGGGGTTAAATTCAGGCTCTGCCACCTCCTTACTGTGAGCCCTTTGACAGGTCACTTAACACTCTGAGCCTCAGTGCCTCTTCTGTACAACCGGACGCTATTAGTTCCTATCTCACAGGGTTGCTGTGAAGATTAGGTAAAGGTGCTTGGGCTACTGGCATGTGCTGCACACTCAGAAGGGATTATGGGGACACGGAAGACCGTGGGCAGCGGGCTCCGAAGGTGGGGGAGACGGTCCCTCTAAAAGGCCAAGGCTCCTGAGAAGAGAGGACAAGGGGGCGCGAAGGAGGACCCCTGAGTGGCATCGCGACCCCCCTCAGGTTTGGAGTGAACTTTTCCTATTACGGCGTGAGCCTGGATGTGTCGGGACTGGGGCTGAACGTGTACCAGACGCAGCTGCTCTTCGGGGCCGTGGAGCTGCCCTCCAAGCTGCTGGTCTACCTGTCGGTGCGCCACGCCGGACGCCGCCTCACGCTGGCAGGAACGCTGCTCGGCGCCGCCCTCGCCTTGGGCTTCAGGCTGTTGGTGTCCTCCGGTGAGCCCCGCCCCAAGCCCCGCCCATTCCCGTAGGCCCCGCCTTCTGGCCGAGAAAACCCCGCCCCCCACCGCCACCCGGCTCTTTCCCGGAAGCCCCGACTCAAGGCCGGTTAAGTCTGGCCCTCTCCGGAGGCTCCACCTCCTATCCTGGGAGAACTTCTGTTCTGCAAGGCCTCCTCACTGCCTGAACCCCTTTTCCTCCAGAGGTAAAGTCCTGGAGCACCGCCCTGGCGGTGATGGGGAAAGGTTTTTCTGAAGCTGCCTTCACCACTGCCTACCTTTTCACGTCGGAGTTGTACCCTACCGTGCTCAGGTGAGGGGTCCCAGGCAAGCCACCTGGAGGGAGGGCTTGTTAGTCACAACTCTTATCAACACGCCTACATACACACACTGCACCCCAGTCCCTGTCGCCCATTCCTTACAGAGCTAATCAGAGCTGTTTGTGTTTGCCTAAGTCTGGGAGGAGGTGGGGCATTTAATCTTCTTTACTAAGTGACCTTGAGCAAGGTCAGACAACTTTTCTGGGCCTCCTTTAAAAGAAAACAGTCGCAAAAGGCCCCATCTGGGGCTTCTCTGGTGGTGCAGTGGTTGAGAGTCCGCCTGCCGATGCAGGGGACACGGGTTCGTGCCCCAGTCCGGGAAGATCCCACATGCCGCGGAACGGCTGGGCCCGTGAGCCATGGCCGCTGAGCCTGCGCGTCTGGAGCCTGTGCTCCGCAAGGGGAGAGGCCACAACAGTGAGAGGCCCGCATACCGCAAAAAAAAAAAAAAAAAAAAAGGCCCCATCTGTCCATCCCATCCTACTCAACACAGCCTAAGCAGAACTGCCCTTGGGGGTTGTCTCTGGACATAAGGCCCTGGCCCTTTCAGGTAGCTATTGACAGGTGGGGAGGAGATGGGTAGGCAGCTGGGCATGTTTAGAAAGCCTTGTGTCTCCTGTAACATGGCAGGGTCTGTTCCAGCTGCTGACCCCTTCCTTTCATGCTACCCTTTCCCCATCCTCTTTCTGATGACTTTTTTTTTTCCTTCAGCAATACCTGATTGGTACTATCAGAATGGGGGCCCATCCTCTGGTGGGTGCTGGCTTGGGGGCCCCTGGCCTAGGGGTGGGTGGGAAGACCACCTGAAAGAAGACTCAGCTTTCTTAGCTGTCTGGGGAGAAGGGGGCACCAGGCCCTGCCAGCCCAGAAAGGGAGCCCCATGAGGCATGACCGCAAGTAGGTGTGAGCACCAACCCCCTCCTCCATCCTCTCTCTCTGAGCAGACAGACAGGGATGGGGCTGACTGCACTGGTGGGCCGACTGGGGGGCTCTTTGGCCCCACTGGCAGCCTTGCTGGACGGAGTATGGCTGTCACTGCCCAAGCTCGCTTATGGGGGGATCGCCCTGCTGGCTGCCTGCACTGCCCTCCTGCTACCAGAGACAAAGCAGGCACAACTACCAGAGACCATCCAAGACGTGGAGAGGAAGAGGTGTGTGCACAGGACTGTATCTGTGTGAGCACATGCATGTGGGTATGGGTGCTGAGGTACCTGACACCTTAGGTAAGATTCAGAGAGGAAGACATGTCTGCACATGTGTGTCTGGTGCATGTATGCACGTGTGCATGGGTGTGTGACCTGAGGTATGTAAACTGCATGTATAGAGGTGTAAATGAGTCCATACCTGTGTGTGTGTCCAGGAAGAAGAGGATGTGTACACACACTCAGGTATGCCTACATGTCAGGGATGTGTCAAGCATGTGTGGGAGTCACTTGTGGGAGTACATGTGTTTGTATATCAAGAGCTGGGGGGAGCCCTAGGCCAGCCCTATGGGGCAGGCTGGGGTGGTAGGCTGGGAGGATAAACCCCACCATTGCTCATGACTCCTTCCTCCTCAGTGCCCCATCCAGCCCTCAGGAGGAAGAGATGCCCATGAAGCAGGTCCAGGACTGAATGGAATCAGGGGCAGGCCCTCCATGGAAGTTCTGCAGCAGGGGCTGGGAGAACAGAAGGGCAGGCCCTCTGACCAGGGCTGGGGGCAGTGAGCCCCCTGTCCAGGGCTGGAGTTGCCCCCTCTCTGTGCTCATCCAGCCTTGACTATTTGGCCTCCAGCAACAGAGCAACTTCCCAGAATGCAGTGGGCTGCTGAGAATTCTGGCACCCCTCTCATGGCTGGGGGGATTCTGTAAATAAAGGTGCCCCTTGGGTTAGGGCAACAGTGAGGAGCTGTGGGATGAGCCCTGGATGGGAAGCCACTGAGTCTGGCCCTGGGTTCTGGTCCCAGCTTTGTCACTGATTTCTGGGTGACCTTGGGCATGTGGCTTTCCCTCTCTGGGTCTGTCTGGTCATCTCTCAAATGGATAATGAAGCCTCTTAGCAGACCTCGCCGCAGGATCTATCTGCTCTCATGCTCAAATGAGATGCTGAATAAGGTGCTTCCTCTAGAGATGGTGCTAAAGAAAGAACTGTCCTATAACGACTTCTGGTACCAGCAGGGCTGGTGGGCATGCTGTCCACTGCGTGGTGCTGGGAGCTGCCCAGTGCCAGAGCCAGGGGACCAGGAGAACAGAGCTCTTTGTTCCCATGGCTGGCTTTGCTACCTCCCAGTCACTTTGCAGGGTAATGCATCCCCACACCCCTACACTCCCCACCCTCCAACCCACTGTCTAGGCCTCATGCCCAAAGAAGAGTTGAAGGCATGGGAGCCAACATTTTATTGGAGAAGCCAAAATAAACACAAGTTTTATGAGTACCTTGAAGTTACAGAATTTGCTGGGTCAAGGGATTGGGAAGACCAAGACACTAACCTTCAAATGGGGTGGCCTATGTTGCCTGACCAGATAGGAATGGGAAAGGGAGGAGTTGGCAGAGAAAGTGTAGACTCTGGTCTACCATGGAGCCTAGGCCCAGGCTGCCAGAATCACACCTTCTCCCACCCTCGTGGGACTAGAGAATTCTGTAGCTTCCATTGGACCATGGAGAGGATGATGGGAGGCCTGAGTTAGGGTGACCTCTGCTATGAGCATCTCATTTGATCTCCACGGGGTCATAGATGTAGCAGCCCACATCACCAATGTTCACACCTGAGGGAGAGAGCCGCATCACCAAGGGCCTTGGGGCTGGGGAGGGTGCTGGGCTGAAGGCTGGAGGGAATTGGGAGGGGTCTGGGGTGTGTTTGACCACAGGGGAAGTTGTCCACACATCCCCACAGACCCACATGCCATACTTTAGGCCCATTGTCTGGGGTGGGGCTGCCCACCTTTGGGGCCAAACAGGTAGCCATAGCAGGGGATGTGGCAGTAGGGGACGCCGTCATGCTGGGACACAGAGAGAAAGAGAGACATCTCAGCTTGGCTCTTTTCCCATCTCCAGCCTCCCTCCTCCCAGCATAATCACCCACCCCTGCCCTGCTCACCTCAGCGTGACTCCCAGCAGTCAGGGTCTTCCGGCACCGCTGGCACCTCAGACAGGGTCGGTGCCAATTTCTGCCCAAAGACATCACCTTCTCAGCTGGTGGGGGAGAGATGGTAGTTCAAGGGGCAGGGCAGGGAGACCCACTTGCCTTGTACCACCTCCCTGCCCTTTGATGCCCATCCTGCACCCCTCTCTCCTAGCTTTCTGTTGTCACTTACCGAAATAGACGGGTTCCTTACAGCCAGGGCACAGCGAGGTCTCCCCAGTGAACGTCTTCGTGTGGGGAGGGCCTTTAAGGGGAAGAGGCCCCCGCTAGGGCTGAGGTGGAGGCCAGGCCTAAACAGGACCCATCAGCCCTGCCCTGCATATGGCACTGTCCTCTTCCAAAAGCCATGCTCATCCCAGAGCCTCCCACCCTCATGGACATGAGCCTGCCTTCCTCAGGCAGAGCTGAGTCCCCTCTGACTCCACTTCCTGCCCCATCCCTACCTGCAGGAGGGACCACCTGCTTCCTTCTCATCCTCCCAGGGGCTCAGGTGCCCACCAGCCCAACCCCGTCAGCAACTCAATCCTCAGGAAACCTGAGCTGATATAGGAGCTGGCCAGGGCAGGGGTGTCAGGTGTTGGGGAGCACAATGTCACTGCCCTCTCCAGGGGATGGAGGAAGGAACAGGGAGAGGGGAGAAGTGGAAGAATGTGAGGGGCTGGCCCATCTCAATGACCCCTTACTCTAGGTCATTCCTTCCATGGCCCTGGCCTGGGAGGGGCCTGAGTTCCAGGCCAGCTTTGCCTCTGACTAGCTGTGTGACTGCACAAGGTCATTTGCCCTCTACAGACCTCAGTTTTCTCACCCGTAAAATGGGGGTGATAATGCCACCTGCCCGATTTACCTCTTACTCAGCAGCTGACAGGAGGAAACATCAAAAAAGGGGCCACAGAGAAGAGAAGTCTTTGCCATGAACAAAGTTGTAGGAATGTGAAGCAAAGGACTAGGTGGGTTACTGCCACCTGGTCCCCATCCCCTGTTCCATCCTGGGGAAGGGTCAGGAGGAGGAGTAGCTGGGGCTCGATCTCACTTACTTTTCTTGCCCTGGGGGAGGCCAGTCCTGGGCCTGGGGGGGCTGAAGCTGCTGGGGCTAAGAGGAGTAGCGCTGGCAGGGGTGGGGGTGGGGCAATTGTAGAGGTAGGAGCCCACACCACCAATGTTCACCCCTGCAGAGAGAAGAGGGGAGGTCAGGCTTGAGCCTCCAGCTCCCAGCCACACGGAGGGTTCTGCTGTCCCCTGGCCCCTTCCAGGCTGGTACTTACCCCTGGGTCCAAAGAGAGCCCCATAGCATGGCTTGTGGCAATACGGCCTTCCGTTGTGCTAGGCACAAGCAGAGGGAAGAGGACTGCTTAGGGCCCAAGGGGGCTCTCCTGTGCCCCACAGGCTTTTCCCCAGGACAGGCTGCCAGGTGTGTCTGTCTACTGGCCTGGGCTGCGGGGGCTGGGAGCAGTGATGGGTGGGCTGGCATGCCAGAACTGCCATTGTGGTCAGGGAGACAGGGAAAGAGCAGCTCAGGAAGCAGTGCTGCTTCCCTCCCCCACCTGACGAAAGGCATGGGATCCACCAGCACAATTCCGGCTCCCCACATGCTGGCTGGTGTGGTGCCTATTGGGTAGGTGATCTTGGGAGTTGGCTGCTGAGGTTGCCTTTGGTGGGCCAATGGGGCTGAAACCGGGGGCTGGTGACTCGGCGACAGTGACAGACACAAGGCTGTGCACCCCAGCCCGGCCTCACCTCTGCATGCCCTCCTGGGGACAGGACGCTGTGGCAGTGCTCACATTTCAGACAGAATGGGTGCCAGTTCTTGCCCAGGGAGCTCACCTTCTCTGCTGTGGGGGACAAGGTGCAACCGGGCAGAGCCAGTCCAAGCACAAGGCGCCCTCCTTTCCCCCCTGTTCCCCCCCACCGTGATTCCTAGAGACGATGGGGAGTGTCTCCGGGAGGCCAGTTCCATCCCGCCCGAGTGCTGTGCGCCCCATAGGTGGAAAAGGGGGCTGGGACCACACCGTGGCCAGCTCCTTGCGTCCTCATGGAGCCCAAAGGCTCTCACTCGCCCCGTCTTCTCCCCTTCCTCCGCCCAGGCCTCACCAAAGAAAACGGGTTGCTGGCAACGTGGGCAGGTCCAGCTCATGGCTCCGCTCTGAGCAGCCGGCGCCGCACACTGCACACTGTGGTCAAGTCCTCCGGGGTTCAGTTCCCGCCCCCTTCGCTGGCCCCTCCCATGGCTCAGCCTTGAGCCTCTTTGGGCTGAATCCGCTGCTCCTCTGTTCCCACTGGCTGCCAGAAATTTAGAACCACTCCACCTGGGGAACGCAGGCAAATTTGCTGTTACTTCCAAACACTGAAGTATCGGACCGGTGGACAGGAGAGAAGATCCTGAAGCTAGACTGGGAGGGGAGGGAGTAATGAAGACGCCTGGAAGGGTGGCACTAGTTCCTGGCTTGGTACAGAGAGGAAAACTGTTCAGAGTGTAGACGCCATGAAAACACCATTATTTCCCCAAAGCGAGGAGTTAGGCATTCTTTGAAATGGTTTCATTCCGCCTTCTCCATGGCAGATAGTTAAGAGCTACGGAATCTGGAGCCCATCTCTGTTACTTACTCATTCTTTGGCTTCAGGCAAATTACTTAACCTCCCTCTGCCTCCGTTTTCTCATCTGTACAATGAGTAAAGTAATAAGTTTCTCCCTCATAGGACTGTGGTGAGAATTAGAGAAGTTAATACTTGCAAAGTGCCCAAACAGCACGTGGCACCTAAATGCTATAAAAGCAGTAACTATCATTATGATGGATCCCATAGTGAACCCAAGACTCAGTTTGGAAGCCCCCAAACGGGGTCTGCATGCTATGGTTTGCTCATAAAATTATAATGCTTATTTATTAAATTTAAAAGTATAATTCAGACACCAATTACATATTCCTAATTTGGTTTAAGATGTTTTAATATTTGTTAAAAGTAGCTCAGCAATGCTTCAAAGGACACTTCAAGAAACATAAACCCACAGAATGAAAGAAAATATTTGCAAACATATATCTGATAAGGGTCTAGTAATCAGAATATAGAAAGGATTTTTACAACTCAACAATAAAAAGACAACCCAATTAAAAAATGGGAAAAGAATTTGAATAGAGATTTTTCCAAAGAAGATATACAAAGGTCAACAAACACATGAAAAGATGCTCAGCATCATTTGTCATTAGGGAAATGAAAATCAGTAACACAATGAGGTAATATTATACACCTACTAGAATGGCTATAATAAAAAAAGAGTGTTAGTGAGGACGTGGCAAAGTTGGATCCCTCATACGATGCTGATGAGAATGTAAGATGTGTAGCCCTTCGAAAAATAGTCCGGCAAGTCCTCAAAGAGTTAAAACTTAGAGTTACCATATGACCAAGCAGTTGCACTCCTGGGTGCAACTGTCCACACACACACACACACAGCATATGTCCGCACAAAAACTTGACATGAATATTCATAGTATTGTTATTCACAACAGCCAAAAGATGGAAAAACCCAAAGCCCATCAACTGATGAATGGATGAATAAAATGTGGTCTATCTATAATAACGTATTATTTGGCCATAAAAAGGAATGAAGCACTGATGCATGCTACAACATGAATGGATCACAAAAACATTTCATTAAGTGAAAGAAGCCGGACACATAACACCACATATTGTATGATTCCATTTATATGAAATGTCCAAAAAAGGTAAATCCATAATGACAGAAAGTAGATTAGTGGTTGCTAGGGGTTTAGGGGAGGGACAATTGGGAGTATCTACTAATGAGGACCAAGTCTCCTTACAGGAGAAATGAAAATGATCTGGCATTAGTGGTGATATTTGCACAACCTTGTGAATATACTAAAAATCATAGCTTTGTACACTTTAAAAAGGTGAAACTTATGGTATGTGGATAATGTTTTAATAATTATGCCTGAAGGGAACTTTTTTTAAAAAAATGTAGCTCAGTGGACTTCCCTGGTGGTCCAGTGGTTAAGACTCCACACTTCCAATGCATGCGCCATCAGTTCAATCCCTGGTCAGGGAAGTTCCTCATGCTGTGAGGTGTGGCCCCCCCGCCCCCCAAAATAAAAAAACGACAACAAGAAAAGGTAGCTCAGCAAATGAGGGGCAGAAGAGAGGCCTTGATTACTTTGTGCCAGGGCCCCAGCAGAGGAGAAAATTCCTCGATGAAGTATCATGGTGAAATGAAGAGTTTTCCGGGAATAAGTTCCTGTGTTTTGTCAAGTCAGTTCAGAAATGGCTGAATGAGGCGTGCACTAACCCCATCACTGGGTTGCAGCGCTGTGCCCTGCTAGGTGAAAGGAGTCCTATCTGTGTCTTAGGAGTTGGAGATCCTCTCTGGACTTCAATCCCCTCAGATGGGCAATGGGGATGGGACTGGTGTCTCTGAACTTCTGCTTAACACTCCTGTTTCCTCACTTGTCTCCATGAGTACTTTTTGCTTCTAACAACACTTGCTTTATCCTCCTTGATGACTTCTGAAGGTGGAAGGCTTGCACATTGTGAAATGAACTTTTCTACACTTTCTCATTATTTGTTTGTTTTGGGGAACATTTCAAGATCCTTAGTGTTATAACTGTTTCTGGAAGGGATTCTTCTTTAACGAACTTGAAAAGTACTAGTTTTAGTTTCCACTGTTATTTTACTCTCGTGTTTCCGCCTCTCATGTGTTTCTTCTTCAAGACGGCAGCTCAAGTTTCACTGCCTTTTGCTCTCTAAGGCTCACACGAGGAAGGTCCACATTAGGAGGCTGGGAGGACTTCACTGTTGTATTTATTCTTGGACAAGCTGCCTCCTTCAGGAAGGCTAACTTCATCCGTCCAAGGATCTATCCTCAGAATTTCCAGGCCACATCAAATAATCCTTTTCTAAGGTTCCCCACCTCTATCTGCATTCAATCGCCTTGTGCCCATGCCTCAGCCTCTTAGTTGGGTCATCTTTACCCTGGCATCCAGCACAGGGCCCCATATAAAGAAACAAGGACTGAAGTGCTTTACTCCTCTCCATCTTCTGTGGCCTTCCAATATTGCATGGCCACAACAAACAGAGTATGCCTCATCTTTTCTATTTCAGTGCTTATGAAAGACTAGTTGAGGTTCCTCGTTTTCAAATATTTGCCATCCATTTACAGGTACAACAAATCACAGTATTCCACTCTTCTTCCTTGCCTGGCTTCCATTATTCTGACTCTAACCCAAGAGTCTTTTTTTTTTTTTTTTGCGGTACGCGGGCCTCTCACTGTTGTGGCCTCTCCCGTGGCGGAGCAACAGGCTCCGGACGCGCAGGCTCAGCGGCCATGGCTCACGGGCCCAGCCGCTCCGCGGCATGTGGACCAGGGCACGAACCCGTGTCCCCTGAATCGGCAGGCAGACTCTCGACCACTGCGCCACCAGGGAAGCCCCTAACCCAAAAGTCTTTGTAAAGAATGTTAACAAGGGGCTTCCTTGGTGGCGCAGTGGTCGAGAGTCTGCCTGCCGATTCAGGGGACACGGGTTCGTGCCCCGGTCCGGGAAGATCCCACATGCCGCGGAGCGGCTGGGCCCCTGAGCCATGGCCGCTGAGCCTGCGCGTCCGGAGCCTGTGCTTCGCAACGGGAGAGGCCACAACAGTGAGAGGCCCGCGTACCAAAAAAAAAAAGAATGTTAACAGGGAGAATTAACATCTTTGTAGGAATGTGTTTGCAGTCACTAACAGTGGCTGTTTTGAATACTTTGTGTGACTAAAACTTCTAAAATGATGTTTTAACAAATACCACAAATGGATAAGTCCAGTTGAGTGTAAGTATTGCCTACTCAGTTGAGAGGGTGTAGTTTATATTATCTCTTATAAGAGGCAGACCCCTCTTTCATAAAGATAACTATTCCCTTGGTGCCCCACCCCACTTTTTTCCTGCACAGACCTCTGTCACGGTATCTGTAATGTTGTGTTACACTTATTTACTTTTCTAACTTTCTTCAGTTAACAGGATTGATTGAGACTTACTTATCTGTGTATCTATAGTATCAAGTATAGTGGCGGTGCTCAGTAAATGATAGTTACTACTACTACTACTATTATTAAAATCTTCCACTAACACTCTTCATGTTTTTATTGTCAGGTGCATATATGTTTTAGATTGTTGTATTTTCTTGATGAATTGACCCTTTTATTGTTGTTCTTAGGCTGAAGAAACAAGCTTTTCAACTCTAGGTGAGTGGTAGTGGGAGATAATGGCCTTAAATACCTGGAGGACTGTCACATGGAAGAGGCATTAGGGGTACTACCGAGACCCCTGGATAGAAGCCACAGGGAAGCAGATTTGGATTCAGTCCACAAAAAGAACCTTCTAATAGAGCCAAATATGCAGTGACTGCTTCAGAAAGTAATGAGCTTCCTGTCTCTGGATGTTATAAGTAATGCCGGAGAACAAACCAACTAATTGTCATTGTTGCAGAAGGAATGCAAGCAGCATATACAGACAGATCTTTAAGGTTTCTTCACAACTTGACGATGTATTATTTTGTGATTCCATTCCCCAAGAGAGTTTGAAATCTGTGTTAGCAAGAGAGCATTGCTAAAATAGTGACAGCTACCACCTATGGAATGCCAGTCGTAGGCGTTATACTTATTATTTCTGATCCTACAAAACCTGATGAAGGATTTAAACATTACATTACCAACTGTACAGAAAAGGAAAGTGGCTTGGAGAGGTTAAGAAATGGTTCAACACCATACAGACCCTCATGCGTTGTGACTCTTGAACTCATACTTTTTCTACTTGATGTTCCTAAGCATGGCTTCTGCTAAGCTACCCATGTGTTTCAGTCTGAAAGGATACTACTCTTGTCTGTACAGCATCTCTGTACTAATTGATAAGAAGGCCTATCCACGTAAATAATGGGTTGAGATACAAGAGGCAGGGAAATGTCATTAAAACTTTTCCATGGCTTCTCGGTACCCTCAAGATAAAGTTTTTAACTTGGCTCTAGGACCCTCCACCTTTCCAGTCTTCTAAGTCATTTCTCCTGTTGCCTCAACCTCTGTAATTACAGTAAATGAGCTTCTTAAATCTGCCAAGTTCTTTCCTGCCTCGGGGCCTTTGCAAAAGCTATCTTTTTTCTGGGAACTTGCTTCTCCAATATCTTCACCTCACTAATTCTGCTCCCTCCCCTAACCTATTCAATACCAGGTTATTGGCCCCAGGCACTCCCTCCTATAGCATCTTGTGCTGGGGGTAAAGGGGGTACAATCTATGACAGCTGTGTTTTCCCTGCCTGAGTGCTGAACCAAATGAGGGAAAAAGTCAAATGGAGACCCCATGATAAAAGCTGAGTTTGTAGCTTAGTGGGAGGGTAAAATAGGTCTGCCAACTTCCCACCCACCTCCCCCGCCACATTCTAGGCTTTGTGTACCTCATTACTCTGTGAGCCCTATGAGGGCAGGGACCAGGACTATTCTGCCAACCACTGCATATGCTTCCAATGCCTTGCTCAATCTCTAGCACATGGTGCTCAATAAAAATTTGTTGGTGAATGAATGTTAAATTTTGCACACAAGTCTCCCTCAAGTGTGAGTAGATGAGGACCAGTGGGAGAGATGTGCGATTACGAGTGGACTGGTAGGGGTTGAGAGTTTTGTTATAACAAAAGCCCTGGAGCAAGGGGAGCTCAGTTGTCTAGGAGTAGACTCAGGAGTTTGTTTCTTAATATACATGAGGATCAGCATGTATGATGCAAAATGGAATACGCTTTAAACTGATCCTGATTATAAATACTAGGAGACTAATACAGTAAAAAGAACTGAAAATTTGCTTTGGCAGCAAATCAGTCCCACTTTACAGCCATTCACAAGAACTTACTAATTAAGCCTAATTAGCATGTAGCACAATTATGCCTATCATTAAATATATGGCAAAAGAGAGAATGAGGGAAAAGTGTTGTGTAAACTGTAAAGCACCTTACAAATATGGCTGCTATCATGTGTCAGGTTGGCACTGCAGTGAGTTTTGATTATAACTATAAATTCCACTCATTTTATACCTTTGTAGATTTGTTCAAGTACATGGCCATATGCTTGTCACTTTAAGGCATTATCAAAATTTGTATCTATGGATGACTCTTAAAAGGTTTCACTCAGTTCTGTATGTTAATGAAAAATCAGTCTTACCTCTTTATTGTTGTGTTTCTCAACCTTTATTACCCATAACCCTTGTGCTTTCTCACTCCATGTTTTGAATATCCCCTACAACTAGTAAGTTTTACTTTCTATAGTTTATGAACAAAAAATAAAAATAGAAACATACACAAAAAACAAAACCAGACTGAAATGCTTTCTTAAAATACACTAATCCTCCCACCTGTAGATAATTGCTGCTGTATAATCACACATTATTTATGGCTCTTGCAAGAGTCTGTCCGATATTTCCCTTGTTTCCCAGCATCAACTTGCCATCATATGAACCTGTTGAGAGCACTCTGTATTAGCTACTTGTGGTTAGCTGCTTAGGGCTATTGAGTGAGCTACATTTTGTGATTCAGTGGTATCAGCTGGACTAATTCAGAATCAAGACTGCTGGAAAGGACTTTTTGCCCCTTCACCATGTGTGCCTTCAACCTATGCTTGTGAAGATATCAACAACAGCTTTAAATGATGGTTTTCCATGCAAAGATGGATTTGGGCTCTCAAGTATCACTTGGGAATGTGTATTTCATCTGAAAGTATATTTTAGAAAATGACCTCCAAATAATTTGCAGCATGAAAAATGTATCCATATTCTGGAAACTGAGAGAAGAATAAGAGTGAAACTTGGTGGTCAGCTTACTTATAAATCTGATAGATGGTGACAGTGCTCCTTGGTGGAAACTACCAGCAACTTCCTCATCTTCTTACTAAGGTCTGGGGGGTAATTTTTTTTTACAATATACAAGAATAGTCCTTCCATGTCACGAGACTATGTAATAAGACTAAAAACAGTTTAATCTTATGAATTCAGACAAATGCAAATGCTTACCTTTTTATAGAGGAGTCTTTCGGTTCCTCTATGAAGCTCAAGGTCACAGAATCAGAAGCCATGTTCTAGCCTCTTCCCAACTCCAAAACGATTGGGCTTTTTCTCTTCTTCTCCTGAGCTTTTGGAACAGGCAGAACTGTAAGATCTTTATTTCTAATCTCTTACTACCCCATACCCTCACCACCAAAAAAGGGCAGCAATTACTAGTATCTTAGTGGGGATAAGAACCTGAGCACCATCTTTTGATAAAAAGCCACAAAGAGGGAAGGCTACAAACAAAGGCGGCACTGAATCTTCGCAGCTCTATAGGGGACATTTTATTTTCTACTTAGAAAGCATTTCCTTTGGAGAACTTCATCTTCCCCCACTGCACATTAATTCAACTTAGTCTAGATTCCTCTTTAGGGTAGACCCTGTCTTCCCAGGGTGAGCTTATGACCAGGGCCTGGTCTGGATACTTCATCCACCTGGTCACAGTAATTGTTCAGAGAGAGAAATGTGGCCCAAGTCACACTAATCAACATACTCCCTGAGATTTTTTTGGTGCTATAAGGAAAGATACACCTCATTTTCTAGACAGACGCCTATAAGAACCATGGCAGCTTGAGCCTGCAGGTGCTAACTTGCATCTGAGTGGAGAGAAAATAAGAAGTTAAGCAGAGCTGAGGAAATGGGGAACAAAGAGGGCTGATGACATCTCTGACCTCCTGGATCTAATTCTGACTCGGTTTCCCAATTACCAAACCACAAATTACCACCTATTCATTTTTTTTCTTAAGCTTGTGTGAGTTTAGTTTCTGTTACAACCAAAAGAATCCTAATTAATACAATATGTATCTTTATACAGACAGAAGTGCTTCTTCTTGTGTTTAAGAATTACATCACGTTGTGTAAAGTTCTGAAACCGTAGGTAGTTTTATACACACATTTTCTTTTTTTTTTTTTTTTCAGTACGCGGGCCTCTCACTGTTGTGGCCTCTCCCATTGCGGAGCACAGGCTCCGGACACGCAGGCTCAGCGGCCATGGCTCACGGGCCCAGCCACTCCGCGGCACGTGGGATCTTCCCGGACCAGGGCACGAACCCACGTCCCCTGCATCGGCAGGCGGACTCTCAACCACTGCGCCACCAGGGAAGCCCAATATACACACATTTTCTTAATGCATGATTTTCAGGATAACGTTGTAAGAAAAAGACTAGAAAATAATATGTAAGAAATGGATCTTAGACAAGTAATCCAATTAAAAATGGGCAAAGGATTTGGACAGTTCTCCAAAGAAGATATACAAATGGCCAATAAGCACATGAAGAGATGCTTGACATCATTAGTCATTAAAGAAATGCAAATCAAAACCATAAGGAGATACCACTTCATACCCACTAGGATGGCTATAATTAAAAAAGAAAAACAGAAAATAACAAGTGTTGGAAAGATGTGGAAAAAATGAAACCCTCACATTCCTGGTAGGAATATAAAGTGGTACAGCTGCTGTGGAAAACAGTTTGTTTGACAGCTCCTCAAAAAGCAACATATTGTAATGTCACAGAAATGGCACCGCAGAGATCTCCAAGAATCAGTTCCTCCACTAAAGCTATCATTAAGCTGGCAAAAACTGACAGAATCAACTTTTTCAGAACTCTGGAATCTAATAAAAAACTTACAATGGAGTCCAACCAGCGGTGTGCTTAATGAAAAAAGCAGCTGCAAAATTTCAGTAACAAAGCATTGTAGCATTTTTGCTTACCCATCTAACATCCCCCATTCCGCAGCTTGGAGGTGGCCATTGGGACAGCAGCCCATATTCCTGGTGTGGCTTGCGGGTGCCAGGGGAAGATAATATGCACCTTGTTCTCAAAAGATTGTAGCTGTGAATCTTGCCCTGTCTAGCGGTTCCCTGAGGAATCTGTGCTGAGGCTGACCTTGTTTTGCCCCCCTCAAGCTGAAGCAGCTTTCAAAGCATCCATTGAAAGCATTTAAAGACATATACTACCAGTGGCTGCATACAGAAAGAAACAGCGAATGGAACAAGCATCAGACGGATCTAAAAGTCTGGAAAGGAGGAGTCTGAGGAGGAAGATACATGGGGAAATAAGAACTCTGAAGGGCTACCATGTGTATGGGGAAATCCAGCATGTAAAGTATATGCCCAGAGACAGATGAGAGTTCAGAAAAGACCTGAGAGGACCCTAGGCTTGCACCTTTGGCTGAACTTTGGGTTCCAGGCAGCCAGGAGGTGAAGGCCAAGGCAGAGTTTTAGGCAGATTGGCTTAGCATTAAAGTGGTGCCCCAGGTCAGTGTCTGCAAAGACCAAGAGAAGTGGGGTTTTTGTCTGTTTGTTTTTGTTCATTTTTTCATTCCAGGCATTTAAGGAAATCTCTGTCAGGTCACTGACTGCTGAGATACTGGAACAGAGATTTAAGGACCAAACACAAGCATACAGTCTTAGCAAAAATAGTTTGGAAAAGTCAGTAAACAAATGATGACTACAGACTTCAATAATCAACAACAGCAAAACTTGGGAGGGGGATCTGACTCCCAGATTGACACATCATAATATTCAAAATGTCCAGTTTTAAACAAAAAATCACAAGGTATAAAAAGAATAAAGTATTGTTCATTCACAGGAAAAAAGAATTTTATAGAAACCATCACCAAGGAAGCCCAGACACTGGACTTATTAGACAAATATTTTAAATCAAATATTGACATAATTGAAGGGGAAATAGACAGTTCTACGATAACAGTTGGAGATTCCAATACTCCAATAATGAATAGAACATCTAGACAGAAGTTCACTAAGGAAATAGACGACTTGAACAATACTAAATTAACTAGATCTAACAGACATACAGAATACTTTATCCCCAAACAGCAGAATACACAATCTTCTTAAGCTCACATAAAACATTCTCCAGGATAGATCATATGTTAGGCCACAAAGCAAGTCTTTGTACATTTAAAAAGATTAAAATCACACAAAGGATCGTCTCCAACCACAATGGAATAAAGCTAAAAATCAATAACAGGAGGAAAACTGGAAAATTCACAAAATGTGGAAATTAAACAACACACTCTTAAAGAACCAATGGGTCAAAGAAAGATTCAAGAGAGAAATTATAAAATACTTTGAGATGTGTGAAAATAAAAACACAATGTATCAAAATGTATGGGGTGCAGTGAAAACAGTGCTCAGAGGGAAACTATAGCTGTAAACATTTTTAAAAAGAAGATCTCAAATCAACAACCTAACTTTTACACCTTGAGGAACTAGAAAAAAACGGAGCTAACAAAAGCAAGTGAAAAGACAACCTACAGAATGGGAGAAAATATTTGAAAATATCTGGTAAAGATCTATTATCTAGAATATATAAAGAATTCTTGGGGCTTCCCTGGTGGTGCAGTGGTTGAGAGTCCGCCTGCCGATGCAGGGGACACGGGTTCGTGCCCCGGTCTGGGAAGATCGCACGTGCCGTGGAGCGGCTTGGCCCATGAGCCATGGCTGCTGAGCCTGCGCGTCTGGAGCCTGTGCTCCGCAACGGGAGAGGCCACAATGGTGAGAGGCCCACGTACCGCAAAAAAAAAAAAAAAAAAAAAAGAATTCTTATAATTCTACAACAAAAAGGTAAACAACCCAATTAAAAAATGGAAAAGGACTTCACTAGACATTTTTCCAAAAAAGATACAAAATGGCCAAAAAGCACATGAAGAGATGCTCAATATCATTAGTCATCAGAACCACATTAGTAAATCAAAACCACAATGAAATATTGGGATGGTTATAATATATGAAAAAGGAAATTAAGTATTATGAATATGGAGAAACTGGAACCATCATACATTTTACTGGAAGGGATGTAAAATGATTCTGGTGCTGTGGAAAACAGTTTGGTGGTTCCTCAAAATGTTAAACATAGAATAACCATATGACCCAGAAATTCCACTTCTGGGTATATACTGAAAAGAACTGAAAACAAGTACTCAAACAAATACTTATGCATGAATGTTCATAGCATACTAGGCATAATATCCAAAAGGTGGAAACAACCCAAATGTCTATCAATGAATTAATGGATCAATAAATTGTGGTATACACAGACAATGGAATATTACTTAGCCATAAAAAGTAATGGAATACCTATACTTGCTATAGCACGGATGAACCTCAGAAACATTCTTCTAAGTGAAAGCAGATAGAAAAGGTCACTGATTGTATGACTCCATTTATATGAAATATCCAGAATATGTAAATCCACAGAGACAGAAGGAAGACTGGTGATTGCCAGGGTCTGTGGGGAGGTAGGAATGGGAACTAACTGCATAAGGGACACAGGGTTTTATTTTGTGGTGGTGAAAATGTTTTACAACTAGACAAAGGTTTCGGTGGCACAACACTGTGAATGTACTAAATGCCACTGAACTGTTCACTTTAAAGTGGCTAACTTTATGTTATGTGAATTTCAGCTCCATAAAACAAAAACAAAAAGCACCTGAGACAGCAGTTACATTTCAGGAAAGTAGTGACTGCAAGAGAACAGGAGAGGGGCTTCAGGGCTGTTGGTCACATTCCATTTTTTGATTTGGGTGTTGGTTACCCGAAGTGTTACACAAACTGTTCACTGTGTGAAAAGTATTGAGCTTAACACTTGTGTGTGCTTTTGTTTTGTAATATGTACCTTATACTTTAATACAAAATTATATTTTTAAAAAAGTTAGAGTTGTCATGACCCAGTACATACCCAAGAGAATTGAAAAGTATGTCCACACAAATACTTGTACACAAATGTTCACAGCAGCATAATAGCAAAAAGTGGAAATAATCCAAATGTTTACCAATCAATGGATAAACAAAATGTGTTTATATCTATACAGTGGAATATTATTCAACTACAAACAATGAAGTACTGATACATGGTACAACATGGATGAATCTTGAAAATGTTAAGTGAAAGAAGCCAAACACGAAAGACCACATATTATATGACCCCAGAATTGTCCAGAATAGGTAAATTCATAGAGACATAAAGCAGACTGATGATTGCTGGTGGCTTTGGGGTAATTGGGAATGTCTGCTAATTGCGGTTTTTAAGTGGGGTGATGGAAATATTCTGGAATTAGATAACAGTGATTGTTGCACAATCTTCAACACGATCTTCTTGTACACACTTTAAAATGATTAATCTTATGTGAAATTTAATGTTATATGAATTATATTTCAATAAAAAAGTAGATTTTAAATATTTAATCATTCATAATGTATGTGAACTCTAGCATATCAAATTTTAAAAGTCCAAGGGGAAAAATATTATTCTAAAAAATATTTCCTTTCCCTCTGCCCATGCCCTAGATCAGCACATCTCAAAGGTGGACTCCAGACATTACTGAAGAAGGGAGGTGTAAGCAGCAAACCACAGGCTGGTAGGTAGGTGAGTCACATTTAGGAATAAAAGCTGTGACCAACACCCTTGATTGTCCCTGAGCAGAGGAATGTGGTAGCTGATGAGAAACAGATCTTGGACTGGAGCAAGGGAGAGAAAGTAGTGGTGACAAAGTGTTGGCAGCCCTGGCACCAGGCTGCTTTCCATTGCTTCATCCACAGTGTCATGCCTGAGGAATAAGTAGTCATTAACTGATATAAGCTCAGCAAAAAGAGGTCCTGAGATACTTTTTACCCCTTACTTCTTCCTTCTTATTCTATCGATGGCTTTGATTGTATATTATGCAGTTCTTTATATTTATAGTGTTATGAGTAGTCCCAAAAGTTACCCAAACCACAGATTTATTTGGGCAGTAAAGCAGACCTCCAGGACTCTAAAAGTGCCAGCATTTACAAATCAGAAATAAAACTAGGTTAACAGTTTTAAGGGTAAATTTGGAGTTGGGGCAGCTCAGATTTAAATAAATCTCAGAGTTTAAAGGACTTAAAGGTCAGGTTCTCATCCTCACTGTGTTCCCGAGCCCAGTTCCAAAGCACAAAAGGGCGTAAAAGAAACACCTACTGGCTTTTTAGATGAACAGAGAGTAAGGTGTTTCCTTGGTATTTTGAAATGCTTGCCTGTTTCTGTGTACCAAAAGTTCTACTGTGTGTAGAAGAGGTAGTAAGACTGAATGGAAACTGCAAGACAGCTGTCTTGAAGTCTGAAATCCCAGAATTTTTCAAACACATCCTTTGTGATTGTCCCCCCTTCCCTGAGACTCCTTTGTCTATTTATACCCCACTCCTCTAAGGACATACCCAATTTTTACCCTGATTCTTGTATGGACCAGGTAGGAAGGCTAAAGCCAAGATAGGAGATGTTCTACTAGCTGGGAGCATTGGGCTCAGGGCCCAGAAGGGATGAGAAGATCTGAATTCCACAGCTTTAACGTGAGTATCGTGGCACAAAATGAGAGATGGAAGTTAGGAGATAATTTGAGATGAGGAGTGGAAAGTTTAAAATATACACCTCTATGCCTATCCTCATCTTGTTCCTCCTCTACCGGTACAAAGATATAGACATACATAAATAACATATTCGCTCACCCAACTCACCATTTCCTGGCAGCTAAAATGACAGAGCCTTCTCCATAACCCATTCCTGCCCCAGCAACCATACCCACCTTCTGGAAGTCAGACCCTAGAGGTGACTGCCCATTGGCCCCAAGGGTACTCATCATTTCTGTGGCTTCTATCCCTGTCTCCCTGGGGCAAAAATGTCTTCTGCAGTCCTTCCTTCTAGAAATATGAAGACTTCTGCAATTGCTCCTGAAAAGAAAGGAAGATAGGTGGGTTAGAGTCGGTAAATGTCATCATAATCATCCTTATGTAGGTATACCGGCTATGGGAGGGCTGGATTGAACTTTAGGAGGGGCAAAGTATCGGAGAGATGAAAGAAAACAGTACCAGAATATGCTTGGTTTAATTTTTTTGCTATCTTCTTCTACTGTAACGTAACTCTGTCTCTATATTTGGCCGCGCTGTGTGGCATGCGGGATCCTAGTTCCCCAACCAGGGATAGAACCCCTGCCCCCTGCAGTGGAAGCGCGGAGTCCTAACCCCTGGACCGCCAGGGAAGTCCCTCTGTCTCTTTTTTTACTCTGCTCTTTCACTTCTCTTAAACATGCTCATTTCCCTTGTTTTCTACAAAACACTTTTCTTGCCTGATGCTCCATGAGTGGAAGGAGTAAAAGCCTGTAAAGCTTTCAATCAATACATCTAGATACGAGTTATCTTCTGTCTTTCTGCATGCAACAAAGACTTTGTGGTATCTTTTGTGTACCTGCATTAAAGTAAGCTTTGTGAAGACAGGTATCTTGATTTATATAATGTCCAAGTGCTTGTACAGCATGAATGGAAATGCATAACCAGCTCCACAGAGGTAGGAGCCAGAGAAAGGGAAGAGGAGGAGAGGAAGATGAGTGGTATTCTTGAATGTATGTAACCTAGCCTTGATGGGAGTAGAGGAATTTAGGAAATCTTGAGGGAAAAGCAGCAAGACCTATTTGTAATAATGGAAAACTGATGTGAGGAGTGGAGACAGAGATGCACTGAGTGGGAAGAGACACAACTTTAAAAAAAACCACTGTTTTTTAATACATAAAAGTATACAGAAGAGAAAAAAAACCTGGTCTGTAATTCCACATCACCAGATAACCCCTACTGACATAAAAATTTCCTATATGTGTGTGTACATATTTTATGTGTATAAAATATTTGTATTTTATATAAAATGCATTTTCATGGTCTGAATATTCAAACAAAAAGGATAAAAAATAAAGAGTGAAAGCATCACTCCTTCCTCTTCCAAAGGCAACTTTTTTTGGTTAATTTTTTGGTTTCCTTCCAGAAATAAAACTGATGGCTTGATTTACAGTTTTGATGACATGACGAGGATGCTGGGCCATGAAAAGTTGAATTACTCCTTCAGCTACATCAGAGGGATTTGGGGTTTAATTTACTTCAACATGCCTATGAAATCTGGCTGGAAGGAGAAAGGGAGCCATCTGAAAATCAGAGTCCCCAAAGCCTTTTACTGCTAACTCTAAAGTCAGTGTACCCCTACCCTTCCTATCCTGTTTTTCTTCTAGGAGCTTCAGGGGCAATGTGTCCCCCTCCTGGCCTGGCACCACTATTCCAAATGCTGTTGAAATGAAGGGGCCACAGGCAGCCTTGATATGCACTCACTGCTATAGACAGTGCCTTGTATACAAAGATCTAGGACAGAAGCAAGAGGACAGTTGGCTTCTGCAGTATTAAGCACCCAGCAAATACAATCAGCAATTTACAGCTTTTACTCACTTATAAATTGCTAAGTATTCACAGTTAATTAAAAAAATAGCTACTATTACCACACTGATTCTTTTAATGAATTTTTATTGAGCACTCTTAATGTGCCAGGCAACAGTGCACTGTGAATACAATGATGAAAAAACAGTAAGCAAAGACAGACTTCCTGCTTTCGAGAGTTTATAATCTAGTTGGGGGGGTATGGGTGGGAAGGACGCACATATTAATCAAAGAAACACATAAATGTAAAAGTACAACCACATTAAGTGCTACAATGAAAATGCACATGGTCCTTTGAAAGTGTATAAGGGTTTTTTCGTTAAAAATTAGACATTATTGTAAAATTAAACTCTAAAAGAAGAAATGTGCTCACAATCCCAAACTATTTTCATTTGTCCATATTCTCACAGAATTGTCAATGAATGAAGAGCTTGCTTAGGTTCTCATCCCGGGCTTGGTAGGTAAGCGTTGTGAAAGTGAGAACCAGGGCTTTGGAATATGTATTTTCTAAAAACCCCACCTCACTTAGTTCCATAATTTATATGCTGTCTCCATGATCCCACCTCCAGCTTTTTTTTTTTATAACACACTTAATGTCCCTACTGGATTCCTGTATCCTATACATCCAAACCCCCCATTCCCACTTCCCCATTGTTTTTCAGTCCCTTAACCTGGCAGTCTGATAAATGGACATATGCTCTGGCATGCTTTACTACCAAAACATTAGCTAACTTTTTGACTTGTTTTAGAGAGATGGAGTGGCATAGCGTAAAATGGGTATACTTAGCAGAAAGGTCACTAAGAGTATTATGTGTCCTGAAGCTAGCTGTGAAGAAAGAGGTTTATAAAGCAAGAGGCCTCCATTCACAAAGCCAAGGGGAAGTTTTAGGGGGTTATCTACATAACTTAGGTAAAACTTGGTGTTTGCCTAAATTTAAAACTAACTGCTGATCACCTGTTCTCACAATTGAGGGAGTCAAATAAAAACTGCTTCTGATGTTTGCAGAAATTTAAACCATAGTTATATGACACCAAAGGCCACATGAGAAGATTAGGGCCCACTCTTTGCATGTGCCTTTGTCTCCTAAGACGAAAATTTATTCAGCACTGTGATAGTACTGAATAAAAAGAAACAGGCCCTACCTCTAGGCGCTGGCAACTGGATTAGAGTTCTGCCCTTCCTTTCACATGGCTTCTCTAGATAGGCTCCAAAACCTGATCCCACTGATCAAAGAGGAAGCTAGCAACACTTCCCACCCAAACTACAGAATCCTAAAAGCTCTCCCTCTGCTGGTTCAAGGCAAATATGAAGAACACTGTTGCTTCAACTCTTAGAAGTGGGCATTATTCTAGAAAAAGCCTAAGATGGGTAGGTGCCTTTGAGTTATCAAGAGAGTACAAGAGGAGCGGCTCTAAGTACTCCAGACCCAGTTACTTGAATTAGTTCTGCCCTTCCTAGATTTTGCCTCTTTTCCCTTCTCCACCCTTCTCAAGTGGCCCTCTCCTAACCTAGAGGGTAAGATTCTGACTCCTTCTGAGACAGAGTGAGTTTAGGACTGAGATCTGGATAGGATTAACCCCTCTCCATGCTTACCCTAAACCCACCCATCTCTCCCCAAAGGGAGGTGGAACTTACTAAGTGAACAGGCCTGAAAATGAGTAATAACTGGCATTTTAAAACTCTTTTATGTTCTCTAAATTCCTGTAGATAGGCTCCTAGAATGGAGAGGGAGTAGTTCTCTGGAGAAACAAATATATCTCTGAAGCTCACCTGGGTTTACGTTCTGCTAAAGGGCATCTTCTGAGTCTGTCTATGGTTTCCAGGTCAGAAAGATGCATTGAACTCAGGCTTCAGCCTAAAAAGCAGACCTAAGAAGACTGCTCAGGATGGCCTGACCCTGTACACATTTGGTGTGAGATGGAGATAATGATCCTCCATATTAAAGAAAAAAAAAACCCTATGGCACAGTGAGGCAAAGTAACTTGTCTAAAATCACAGCAAGGCAAATGGCCGAGGAACATCCAAGGACCTAACTATTCCAAATCTGTGCCCTTTCCACAAGATGAAGAAGGGAGGCCTGTACAACTTCTAAACTTCTAAATTAGTCAAGAAAAATAGCCTCCTCGCACTCAACCTAGGGATTCTGTAGCTCTGCACACAAGGAAACAGGAAAACTAGAGTTCTTAGGAAAAAAGATCAGCAACTTCGCATTATGTTTGAGGAGTGGGAGAACAAGACTCTGAAGCCTCTGTTGAGCCAGGTTATGAATTGCTGACAACAAGGGTATCAAGAGGAAACTGGGGCAGAGATTAGAAATATAAGGACCAAGCTCCCTGATCCCAAGAGCACCCTCAGCAAGAACATGAGTATTCTTGGGGAGCTCAGTTCCCAGAGGAGCATCGGGAGAGCCAACATAAGGGTATATACAAAACTTCACAATAGAAAGATGCCAAAACCAGACCACTGGTGCCTACTCACTACCCAACCAGGAAGCACTGGGGCACAGACTATATAAGCTAACAAAAGTAGCCCTAACAACTGGGGAAAGAAGGGTGGGAGGGGGAGACAGGCAATAGGGCAGCAGCATTGTTCTAGTTTCCCTGTGGAGTTCAAATGTGTGTGGTTTCAAAACAAAAATCCAGAAAGAAACATGAGATTAATGCATTTATTCCAAGTAATTAATACATTAAAAATAAAGTTAAACTTGTCCAAGCCACTCATAAATCTTTAATCTTTTGAACAAAATGTACAACCCAAAACATCACACTATGGTGGAAATAACTTGGGAAAGGGAGAGGCAGAGGAAGAAATACATATGAGTGTGGGAAGAGAAAATGAGTCCAATCCCAAAGCAAGTTTCAGATCTTCTACCTCTTTAGAACAGAAATGGCTGCTAAACAATTTCACACAAAGTGTCAGTGGATCACAATACAGTGAACAAAGGCCATTTCGAAAATAAAACTGACCCAAAAAGCATATCTGCTCCTGGCACTGAGGCATGAATAAGCCTTACCGATTTGTCGTCTTCGAAAAGTGAGCCTGCTAGATTTTCTTCCACGTTTACTGAGGCCATTTCCAAACAGGTTTGTGGATTAGCAGGACCATCTCAAGCAAAGGCAACAGAATGAGGGAAGTGTGGGGGGTTGACATGCCACAAGGAAGTAAACAGTAAACAAAAGAGCTACTCACGCTGCATTTCAAACAATGTTAAGGCAGGCCCATCCAAATGGAAGCCTAAGAGATGAACAATCCTTCCTTCAGCAGTAGTTTTCCATTTCAGCAGGTTTTCTTGTGTTTCTCCCAGAGATCCATCAGCTGCCCAAAAAATTGGGTGGGAATACAACACAGCAATTGGAGAAGTCAGCTCTGTCTCCCTCCTCCCCCACATTCCAGAAATGGCAGAGTCAAAGCCAAAATACAATCAAAGCACACTATATGGTGAGCCAGATAGACATTTGATTTTAATGACAAAGTAGAAGAAAATAAATTGGCAAAAATAATAATAATAATAATTAACAGAAAATACTTTTTTACAGATATGTATAGAAATTATGATTGATTTGTCTGGTATCTTAAGGAAAACGGAAAAAAGGAAAGGAGGTAAATTTTTTAGCTTCCACGAACATTTACTCTAAGATGCTGACTGCATCTCTTGATGTAGGTTCCAGATGAGAGAGCCAACTAGTCCTGGATCATCTGGGCACCTGATTTCTAGAAGCCAATTTGATTCATCCACAAGTAGCTCTGAATTTGTATTCTCAGTTGTGAACACTGGATTCTGTGTGGTCCTGGATGTCATCAACTGCAGCTTCTTGTGCAGCTATTTCCTGAGGGACTGTATTGCCTCCAACTACCTGCTCCCTTGTATGGGACCCTGAAGCCATAGATTTTACCATATTCAAAGGGCTGTCATTGTACTCAGCTACTTGAGGAATTGCTACCTCCGTGACGGATGCATTCGGTATTTCTAACTGTAGTGGTCCCATCTCCAGGGAACTACACTCAGGAGGGTCACTTGGCTCAGAGAGAGGAGAACATATCTTCTCTTTTTGAACTCCAGATGTCCGTGTGACAAAGTCAACAAGGTCCGGAAGGCAAGGAGATGGCCCAAGGCCTAAAGGATTAATTGTTTCTGATTCCAATCTGAGTGACTCTTGTTTCTCTAACTGAGAAGTTTCTTCTATTTCCTCAGGCATCATTCCTCCTGCTAACAGGTCAAGGGCCTGGTGTGTTCCCTCTAGGCTCCCCAAGCCAAGGCCAACATTTCCTATAGAAAGTCCAGTTTTCAAAATGTTAGGAGTGATCCTCCCAGTTCCGGGATTAGATGAGTTTTGTTCACCCTCTGCTCCGAAGTTAAGCACCAGGGTTTTGGGAGAATCTAATGGAAACTCAGAAAAGGATGGTATTGGTTCAAAGTCAGGGAGAGTGGAGGGATTACTTCCTATAGGTGACATAGAATTCTCTTCACGTACTTTCTGAGACAGGGCAGTTGCGGATCTATGTGCTGGGTCTACCCGAGTATTGCAGAAATCAACACCTATATCCCCCAGGTTCCCCAGGGCAGCAAGCTCTTCTACTTTTAAGTTTGTAACTTCAAAGTTTTCTAAGGTCTTGCTTTCTATTGTCAGTGTTAGTTCTGGATGGACATCTCGAAGATCCAGGGCTTCTGCTTTGGGTTTCTCTGGGCTCTCCCAGGTCTCTGGCTTCTTGTTCTCATCCCAAACAGTCAGTTCATAGATCATTTTACCCTGAAACTCTTTTGATCGTTCTCTCTTCAGTTTAAGGCTTCTGTACCTAGAGGCTCTAGAAGCTGATCCTGGAGCTGAATTTTCTAGCCACTCCTCACTAGCAGTTGAAACTCCTTGCTCCTGTTCACTATCTTTCAAACACATATCTGATCTGGCTGGGGACTGAAGGAGCAATTCTGGGGCAGAAATTTTCACAGGTATATCTTGTGGGTTCTGGAGTAAAGACCTAGCTTCTGACGGAAATGAGTCTATTTTTGCCTTTGTGGAAGAGAGCGCCTGTGCGTTCAATTCAGTCACTACTTTACTTTGAGTTTTACTTCCTGTTATCAATTTCTTGGACTGTTTAGCCTTTTTGTCAGTCATTTGCATGTTGGGCTGTTCTACTTCTCCTTCCCACATGTATCTGTTCCCATGGTTCAAATTAGAATCCTCTACACGATTGGGCCCAACATTGGTATCTGTTCCCTCTCCCACTGTCCTCTCAGAGAGCTTCACTCCCCCTTCTTTTAGTTCAGCGCTTGTCTCTACTTCACTTTTTCCACAATCCTTAGATTGGTGGAGCTCTTGGCTTTCCTCATCCTGGTTACTAGATTCCACAAGGTGGGTTTCTAACAGCTTCTGAGATTCCATGGTATGACAGTGTACATGTGACAGCTCAGGGGCTGGCTTGACACCTGGTGGCCCAGGGTCTCCCAGGTCAAGTTCAATTTTCCCCTCTGGAGATACATCCCTATTAGCATCACTCTGGAAGGAACTAGAAGTCCACATGGCCAAAGTCTCTGTCTTTGGGGTAACAGTTTCATAAGGCCTGTTTTGGCACAACCTTGTCAGAGGCTGTAAGAAGCCATAGCTGCTGCCTCTGCTTTTTGAGTCTACATTTTCTACAACCGACCATTTCCCTAGGGACACCAGAGGTTTTGAAATGGGCTTTTCAGGGCTGCTGACTAAAGGAGCAGAGACCAAATTTCTATCTGGAGGCAACTCCTCTTGGGATGCACTGCTGTTCAAAGTAGAAGTGGAAGAGATGTCTGAACTTTCAGCTCTATTTTCCCCATTAGCCAATGGACCACCACTCAGCTTAGTCTCAGGGGCCCCTTTTCCACCACTACTGTAGAATATGTCATACAGATCCTTAGCATTGGCTGTGGCTAAGCATGAATTTCGCTTTTCCAATTTTTTGGCTTGTTCACTGAACACACTTGAGAGGGGAGGTGGAGGACGCACTAACACAGAGAACAGGGTCTGGTCCCGGTCACTCTCACTCACCCCAGGAGCCGTCTCATCAGAAGGAATGGCAGCTGGCTGTGCTGAGGCCATGATGGCTACCGGTAATACTGGGTTCAAAATGTTAGGACCCAGGAAGCCAGGGCTGACAGTGTGAGATATAGTTGGGTTTGATTTTACTGGAGCCAAAATAGCATTTGCTTGAGCAGGAGATGGGGCAGCTGGATGAGGTATAACTGGGGGTGGTGGAGGTGGCGGTGGAGGTGGTGGTGGTGGTGGAGGTGGTAGCATTTGTTCAGGTACATGTGATGGCTCATTCTTTTCAGCCAGCACCATTTTTTCCTCTGGAGACCCTTTTAGAATCACCTCTTCCCCTCCAAATGCTTTAGAGATGATGTCGGGAGGCAAGAGGAGATCAGCTGAAGACTCTTTAACCACTGGCAGAGGCTTAGCAGTGGTTCCAGAGGACTTGATGGATAGAAAGGTGTTAAGAGGAGCTGGCTTGCTTACTGTGGCTGAACTTGACTTGCGGAGGACTGTGGATGGGATAGGCAGGTTGGGTCGGATCTTAGTCTGGGTTGAAGTTGTCACTACAGGCATCCAAGGGCTTGTATGTGCAACAACAGTTTTCCCAGAGAGTTTGATTTTGATGGGCTTTGCCTTCCCAGCTTCAGCTCTGCCATCCTCTTTGTCCTTACTATTTTCCACAGTCTCTTCTTTGGGAATACTTGGGGCCACTGAACTTTTTTCCTCCTCTTTTTCTGGCTTCTTCCAGCTGAATTTCCCAAAAGAGGAAGATGTTGGTGGTTCTTTCTTTACTTCTTCTTTTAATTGGAGTTTGATGCTAGCCTTCCTTTTATTTTCAGCCTTTTCAGGGGAGTTCCCACCTTCAGACACTTGGTCCTCTAATTCCTCAGACACCCTGTCATCCTCCTTTACTTCCTTCATGATCTTTGCCTTTTTTTCTTTCTTCTCTTCCTTTGGTTTCTCACTGAGTTTGCGCTTTAGCTCACTCTGCCGTCGCCGTTCTGTCTCTAGGACCACAGCCAAGCCAGCTTGGCGGTCCAGATTCCGCCGCTCCTCATACAATGGGTTTTCAACCACATATTTCTAGGAAGAGAAAAGATAAAGGCTCAATAACTGGTCAAAATACTATAAGAGAGAAAAGTTGGCCCTACCACTGTTAGAATTCATTTAGTGGAAATCCTCAGAGTCACCTTCCTCAAGGATAAATGGTTCTCTCAGGTCAGCATTGCTTACTAGGATTGAGGAGAACATCCCAGTGATTATATGGAATTTGAAATATTAATGACTTTTTCTGGCTCTGAGTTTGTTTGACAACATCAAAAGGATTACTGCAGAAAGTAGGAAACTCCATAAGCTACTACAAAGACCAACCTTATATTTCTCATTGTGTTGATAACCCTTCACATGTTGCTCTCCAGAAATTGGATCCCCCAAAAATTCCTCACAGAGCTGGCAGTAATATCCAGTGATGGGAATCAGAAACTCAGAGCCTGGAAGAAGTGGAAGAAAGTCAAGAAAATAAGTCATTTCTACCCAAGATGACAGAAACCAAAGGAAATCCCACTTCCCTTTTGTAGTAAAATGGTTAATGGTATAGAGGACCTTACTCACTTTCAAGTCAGGAGCATTTAGATGAATCCCAGTGGTATGTCTTCCCAACTTAAAGCTTGTACTCAGGACCTCTACCCCTTCTACGTTTTGGGAACACTAACTGGTTAATTCAGGAGTTTTCTGTGCCAGACTCAATTCTGTTGCTGATTCTCCTCAAACTCCAACTAGCACTAAGCATCTTAGGAGATTTAAAAATTATACTCCCAAATAGCCCAGTACTATTGGTATGAGGATCTCTCATGTTGGTATTAATTACTTAAGAATCTATCTTCTACAGATGTAAAGGATGTAGCAGCACTGACTACTTATAAAGGTAAGAAATTAAGAAGTTTAAAGACAAAGAAACTTTCTATTTCTCAACTTAGCCCCTAATAACAACTATTCAAAAATATTTTATAGTTCTTAGTTGAAAAGGCAGTCATATTGCACCTCTGACTGTTCTTTTTTACCTAGATTTCAAATAAATAAGATTTTGGTGCATAAGCCAGTGACGAAGAAAGCCGTACTTTAGTCTATATGCTGCCAAAGCAAGCACAAAGGAAGTTATATTTTTCAGTGGAATGTGTATGTTTAACATCTGTTAGATTTTTAGCCATATGGGTAGAGATCATTCTTGTCTTATAGCTCTCTTTATTTCTTTAGGAACTAGTTTTGCATATAGAAGGCAATCTTACAGCTTTGTTAGAAGTAATGGTTATGTCTCACTCTATGCTGCTTCCTTGTACCTTAGTTCAAGGATACCTCTTCCCTGACTGAATGTAAGGAAACCACAGAAAAGGCAGGGAGGAAACACACCTTTTGCAGGAACAGTTATCTTGTCAATGCGCTTTACAGCATCTTGCTTGGCTTCACTCTGGGTCTTTGAAGCCCAAGGTCTGTTGTAGGGATCCAGTGTCTATTTGCAAGAGGCAGAGGTGCTCACACACAGCACTAAAAACTCAATGACCCACTTCTCTCTCTTTCTCTCCCCCACACCAGGGGGACAAGAAGCCCCCAGCTAACCACCCCCACCCACTCTGCCAACTGTTTAAACGGAAATCACCTGTGGAAAAGGTAAACATATGTTAGAGCAAGTACTAGCAATGGATAAAATGAAACAAATAATCAGGTACTCAAGGAATCAAAAGAGGCAGAAGCCTCACTTACACTTGTCATGGTGTTTAGTTACAGGCAGGTCCCCTGGACTGAGCCCTGGGGATGGTGTCTCCTTTGTTGGTATCTCTTGGCTCTTCAGATTGGGGCTCCTGCCCATATGAGAATGTTTCATTTTCCAGCTTTGTAATGCAGATGGGGGTATAGGAGTTTGAGGGGAAGGAGGGCAAGAATGGAAATAACAGAGGGCAGGATACCTACCTGTGTGTGCTTCTTATTGTGCATATGAGTGAAGAAGTCAAACATGGTCCCACAGATGGTGTTGCAGTCTTTGCACCAGTGATTGCCAGCATCATAATACTCATAGGTAGCAATGGGCTGATCAGACTGCTTAGCAGCTGGCTGGGGGCTCTCGGCAGGCTTGGGGCTCTTAGTGTGGGAATTCTCATTGTTTACCTTTGATTCCTAGAGGGGGAAAAACCTGCACTAAGAAGGAATTCAAAGTAGTCTAGATCTGTCTTCTCTCAGAAAAAGCAAATAGCCTACCACAATAACAGAAATAGGACCATATGACCATATTTCCAGTGCCTAAAACTGCACAAACTAGGAATAACCCCATGAGAAATCTTCCTGCAAGGCTCAAACAGAACTAATTAGATTCCATAGTGCCATGTCATCGTGGAGAATAAATCATAATGGCAATATATTTACTTATATATCCTAAAATATCTAGAAGAATACTCAAGATTATGGAAACACTGGTTGCCTCTGGGAAGGGGTAATACAGAACAGAAATGGATAGGAGTCTTTTACCGTATACCCTTTGGTAGATGTTAAATGTGCTACCTATGCGATTAAATACATTAAATTTATCAACTGTAATGACAACTAGGGAGGGAAGAAAAACCAAAATGGAAAAGGTAACTGACAGATTAAGCAAGTGCAAAAAACAGATGATAGTGAACTCTCTTATCACAGACACATCCTGATACAGATAACTAGAGAGTAAGGCTGGCATAGACAAAGGGGATAGTCATCTATGTGGGATGACTTAAAAGGATCTGGGTAAAATATTTCTACCTGCCTAAAGTATCACCATTAGAATTTAACACCTTTGAGTTAACATGAATCCTCTTTTAAAACATATCAACTCCCCAACATTAAGTATCAATAATAAACACTTTAAGGCTTCCCTGGTGGCACAGTGGTTAAGAGTCTGCCTGCCAATACAGGGGACACGGGTTCGAGCCCTGGTCCGGGAGGATCCCACATGCCGCGGAGCAGCTAGGCCCGTGCGCCACAGCTGCTGAGCCTGCACTCTAGAGCCTGTGAGCCACAACTACTGGGCCTTGTGTGCCGCAACTACTGAAGCCCACACATCTAGGGCCCGTGCTTGGCAACAAGAGAAGCCACCGCAATGAGAAGCCCGCACACCTCAACTAGAGAAGGCCTGCGCATAGCAACAAAGACCCAATGCAGCCAAAAAATAAATAAATAAATAAATAAATTTAAAAAATACTTTAATATGAAATCATTTGTCAGCAAGCTGGGAACAAGATAATTCAGGAAATGAGAATTTCCCCAATAACATTGGGGAGTGAGGCACAGACAAACGGTAAATTTTGGAACACAGAGAAGGTAAGTATGAATGAGGTTCCACAGTAGACAAGATCAGGGAACTGGGCATTCTGAATACTGGCTAGTGGGGAGAGGAAGACAATATGGAGAAAGGGAAACAATTAAGACTTCAAAGATAATCTTCCCCTATTAGAGTCCTATTCAAGAGTCACTAAAGAGATCGCACCCAGCAGGTAAGGGATGGGCACATGCATACACTGCTGGTGAGTACTAACGGGCACCATCTTTCCAGAAGATAACCTAGGAATACATAGTACATACCTCAAAATTCTTTATACCCTTGACCCAGCAATTCTACTCCTTGACATTTATCCTTAGAAAATTATGTCAAACTACAGGTGATTTCGTTGGTTAAATAAATTTTGGTATCCATACAACAACAAAAATAAGGTCACTAAAAATGATATTATAAAAGTCTGTTTATTGACATGGAAAGATGTTCATGATAGACTAGGAAAGTAAGTAACAAAATACATCTGAATAATCAATACAGATATGTAAATAGGCACAGAATGTCAAATGTCACCTTATCCAAAAGACTTTCCCTAACTACTCTATATCCCTTATCCTGTTTTCTTTTTTTTAGGCACTTGTCATTACCTAACCTGCACTTGTTTACTTATTGACTATCTTCTCCCATTTCATTAGAATAAGGACCTTGTCTATATAGTTCCCTGCTATACTTCCCATATCTAGAACAGTGTCTGGCACTTTTTTGGAGATCAAGAAATATTTGTTAAATGAACGAACGGAAGAACGGAATTTGGAATAATAAACACCAAGGTATTAGTAACAATTGTGTCTAGGTGAACGGAACTGTGGAATTGTGTGTATGTGTTTATTTTTATGAAATGACCTATTCAAGAGAAAGAAAATCTCAAACCAACTATGCATTTTAAAAAGAGGCAGGGCTTCCCTGGCGGCCCAATGGTTGGGAGTCCGCCTGCCGATGCAGGGGACACGGGTTCGTGCCCCGGTCCAGGAAGATCCCACATGCCATGGAGCGGCTGGGCCCGTGAGCCACGGCTGCTGAGCCTGCGCATCCGGAGCCTGTGCTCCGCAGCGGGAGAGGCCACAACAGTGAGAAGCCCGCGTACCGCAAAAAAATAAATAAATAAATAATAAAATAAAAAGAGGCAAAGAAAGAAGAAATACCAAGGACAGGTAGGAAACAGAGCTTGTAAACAGAATATTCCTTACTGCTGAAATGAAAATCCAATTGCAACATATCCTTGTTAGCTTCAGAGAGCATGAAGGCTCACTCAAGTCAAGATGATAGATTATCATGGGGTTGGTGCATAAATGGAACCCCAAACAACGTGTAAGTCAGCTACAAAGGGTCGGAACTTTCAAGCTCTTCTCCCATCAAAGGCCCTGAACTCAGTGATCCTGATATAAGAATACAGTCTTACCTGGTTGAGAAAGAGAACTCTCCCAGGAAGACATGAAAAAATTAGAGCTTGGCTGACAGAGAATACAGAATATCTTCTTCTCTAACCCCCAACATTAACTGACCATCTACTATGTACTAGATATACCAGATGCCATGGGACACACAAAAATAAATAAGTTATATTCTGTTATTCTCAAGAAGCTCTCATTTAGTGGAAGACACAGGCATGAGAACAGGCATTATTTTTTTTTTTTTTTTTTTTTTTGCGCTACGCAGGCCTCTCACTGTTGTGGCCTCTCCTGTTGCGGAGCACAGGCTCTGGACGTGCAGGCTCAGTGGCCATGGCTCACGGGCCCATCATGTGGGATTTTCCCGGACCGGGGCACGAACCCGTGTCCCCTGCATCTGCAGGCGGACGCTCAACCACTGCGCCACCAGGGAAGCCCCCAGGCATGACCTTAATCATGTTTTCAGTAAGACAGAATGAAATAAATCTTATAAAGAAACAAAGTAACATACTACGGGAGTGCTAAAAAAGGGCTGACTCAATCTGTATGGAATTCAGGAATTCTTCACGGAGGTGGTAGTATTCAAGTTGGACCTTAGTGGATGAGTAGGGTTGGGAGACAGGCTAAGAAGATTATTAATGCAAAATTAGAGAGGCACATCTGGAAAAGTGCAAGCATTCTAAGGTGGCAGGAGTATAAAGTGTAGTGTCATATTTCTTGAGCACTACCCATTTGCTACATGCCAGGCACTGAGCTATGTACTGGGGACTATATAGGAGAATGAGACAGATATGGTCCCTGATCCCTTGAACCTTAAAATCTAATTGGGGGACACATGTAATTATATAATTACAACTGCCATAAATGCTAAGAAGGAAAATGTCAGGTATTATGATAGTGTATATCAGGCAAATTTAACAACCTGGAAAGTGAAGGAAGGGAGTCAGGGAAATAATTTAATCTGCGATCTGAAGATGAATATGAGTTAGTTAGAAGACAGGATAAGAAGAGTGGGTTTCACATGGTAACCAGAAGGAGGAGAAGACACAAAGACATTAATGATGAAACATTTAAGGAATGAAAATGCCAGTAACGAAATTACAGAGAGCAAAGGAAAAAAGAGGCGTGAAATGAGGCTGAAGAGGTAGGCAAGGAAGTATCTCAATCACCAGCTGAATATGGAGAAAGAATTAAGAGTGTAGCAGCACAAGCAAGAACTGAAGGTGGCTTGAACTTGGATGGCAATAGAGATGATGAGATGAATGGAATTGAGATTTACTTTGGAGGGAAAATTGGCACAATCTGTAATTGACTTGGTGTGTGGAGCAGTTTGCGGGGGGGAAGCACTAAGCATGCTCTTCAGGTTGTTGGCATGAAAACTGTTGGATAGTAGTATCATTCACTGAGATGGGTAACAACAGAGGAAGAAAAGGTTAGAGGGAGGTTGAGCACAATCTTAGTTTACTTTAGGATATATTGATTTTGAGGTGTTTATGAGACAATGAAGTGGAAATAGTGAGTAGTCTGTTGGACACTCAGATTTGAACCTTAGAAGAATCACCTGAGCTAGAGTATAAAACTGAAAGTTGTCAGTATGGTATTTCAGCATAGGACTGAATGAAATGACCTAGGGAGAAAGCAGAATTCTAGAGAATTAGGCTAGAACTGAGCCCTGAAGAACTAAAATATTTAAAGATCAGGAGATTAAACAGGAGCAACCAGCATATAGGAGGAAAAGAAATGTGATAGGAGCCAAGGGAAGAAAACATTTTTTTAGGGGACAGTGGTTCCCTATATCAAATACTGATTTGAGAACTGAATTTGAGGCTGTACAACATAGTGGTGACCTTGTTGCTAAATATGAACCTACAAAATGGCATTACGAGTTATGAGAAAACTAGAAGCCAAACTGGAGTGAGTTAAGGAGTAAATGCTAGAACTAGAACATGGAGGGCCCAGGATTCTACTTTGTGGGCAATGGGGAACTGCGAAAATTCTGAAGGAGAATACCATGATCTGAACTATGCTTTACAAAGATAACTCTAGCAAGACTAAGAACAGATTGGAAAAGGATGCTAAGAAAATGGTTAGTTAGAAGGCTTCTTTAGGAGTCCATGGAAATAAAAGATACAATAAAAAAGGAAAAGTTGAGTTGTTACCTTGCTGTTGGAAAAGGAGTTTGAGGATGATGACACTTTTTCTGGACTCCTGGATTTTTCTGCTTTCCCAGTCTTCTCTGTAGGATCCCTACTGTCATTTGAAGACTTCTGAGATTTATCCAAAATGTTAATTCCCAAGATCTGAGCCACTTTGTCCAGTTCAGACTGCTTTTTTTCTGCCTCTTCTGCTTCTTGTCGAAGTTCTGCAATGTCCTTCATAATGTTATCCTGAAGCCGACTCACCTCTACCAGGAGTGGGTCTTTGTGACCATCCTTCTCCCTTCGTTTCTTACGCAGCATTTCCCCTGAGTAGTCAAATGTCAACAGAAAGAAGCACAAGGAAAGTTAACAAGTCATATTTCAGTCATAAGTACTAATTCTCAAGACTTTATGGTCACAAAATCTTTCTCCATAAAACATTCTAAAAGCAGGTGAGACTTGCCTTCCACATGGGCTGGTTTAGTTGAAGCTCCTATGGAGGTAAAGTGATTGAGTGATTACATTATTTCTTATGTAAGGGTTATTAACTAAGCACCTATGGATAGGTTTCAGGGAGGCACTGCATGAATCCCTAAAAGGGTATATACAAGTTTGTGTGCATGTGTGACTATGAATCCTGTGGCTGTCCTCTTCAGAGAACTAAAGAATTACTCAGAGGGCAAAAAACATTCAGTCACATATTTGACTTTACCTGATTTAACGACCCTTCACCAATACCTCCATTGAGTTTTAGGTTTTGCCTCAAGCTCACCTAATGTTATCTCCTATTCCAAATTGCAGGTCCTCATGAATTAATCCTCACAGGATTAATAACTAAGTTTCTCATCCCTAAACAGCCCAAACCCAAACAGAAGAAATTATATATTCTCCCACTTCTACTCTTCCATGCTATCACCAAGCTGTAATATAGAAGCCTTGCTATGTTCTTAGTGTATGTGAATTCCTAAAAGCATAGATGAAGAGGTGGAATCAATAGAGGCATCATGGAGCATCTTCTTGTGCCAAAAAGGAAGTACTCAAAAAATGATGGACACAGGAGTCAACTTAAAGGGGGTCTTACTGACCAAATCTGGGGCAATTTGAGCATGAAGATAAATAATAATAGTAAAATATTATTACCTATTAAGAATCCATGAGTTCATACTGTTATAAATGGACAGATAAATGGGGGAGGAGGTGTGGGTGGAAAGCTCCTCCTCATAGTAGAAAGCCAACTAATTAACGAAGATGGAATGATGAAATTAGAAAATTACTATTTAACAACCATCATAATAATAACTGATTTGGGCAAGGATCATCAATGAATGCTAAAACTAGTGGGCCAAAATTTGAGGAGTAACTGAATATTTACATAGTCTCAAAGTATCTTCCCTATAAGATACTTATTAACTGAAAAGGGTAAAATAGTAACCTTACAGTGGAGAAACTTGGCAGACGCCACCTTAACCAAATGATCAAAGTTGACAACACCAGTATGGGACAAATCAACACCTGATATGAACTTAGCATCACTTCTGTGATGTTCCTGCCAAAAATGCATAACCTGAATTTAATCATAAGGACACATCAGACAAACCAAAATTAAAGGACTTCTACAAAACATGTGACCTCTTCTGGAGATTCGCGAACTACTACAGATTAAAGGAGACTAAAAGAACATGACAACTGAATGCAATGTGTAATCTTTCACTTTCTTTTGCTTCAGGACATCATTGGGACAACTGATGAAATATGAGTAAGATCAGTAGACTAGTACATTACTGTTAATTTTCTAATTTTGATAAGCATACTGTGGTTATCCAAGGGAATTCTTTGTTGTTAGAAGACACACGCTTAAGTGTTTAGGAGTAAAGGAATACATATCTACAACTTACTCTTAAACAGTTCAGGAAAAATATACACATATGCACAAACACAACTGAGAGAGAAAAATGGATAAGGCAAATATAGTAAAATGTTAATAATCATGGAACCTGAGAATTCTTTACACCATTAATGCAACTTTTCTATAAGTCTAATTATATCAAAAATTGTTTGAAAGTGAAGCTTCAGTGTCAATGAACTGTCTGAGAATCCCCAAAGCTCTCCATTTGGGTCTCCTACTAAAGTTACAAAAGGCAGTCATGCAAAGAAGTGTCTGATACCTTGTTGTTTATGAAGCCGCTCCAACTCGGTCCTGAGATAGTACATCTTCTTCTGGCGAGCTTCCCGGTCACTCTTCAGCTTTTCCCTCTCTTCAATAACCTGCAAAGTACAAAATGGTAAGAGATCCTTTAGCCTCCAACATCCCTTTTCTATTGTTCTTTTCCATAAACCTTCACACTAGATAATATCTGAATGCAAGAATCCAAATGCCTGCACACAGAGGCTGACTTTATAGTGAAGGTGATATTTCATTCCAATCCAAGTGCCAGAATAGAATTATCCTTTCCAGAACTGTACTGACCGGAAAGTACTTTTTTCATACAGGAAGCACTACACTATTAGATAGTAGTTCTGAGCCCAAAAGGAGCCATCAAGAAGGGAACTAATATGTGTTACCGGATGAAGCACTATGTTAGCTGCATTACATATATCATCTTATTTAGTCATGAAACTATCTGTTTCACGGTAAGAAAATTGAGGTTGCAAAAGACTAAGTAACATACCAAAAGATCATATAGTAAGATGATTTAAAATCCAGCTACGCATGCCCTAAAGCCCTGATCTTTCAACTGTATTACTATCACCAAATGGAAAAACAAATATGGCTTGTCTATATAAGGAGCTCATGTGAAAAATCTGTGTATTGTCAGCCCTGACTTAAGTACTAGGTTTTTTTTTTTTTTTTTTTTTTTTTTTTTTTTTTTTTTTTGGTTTTTGGTTTTTGATTGTGGTACGCGGGCCTCTCACTGTTGTGGCCTCTCCCGCTGCGGAGCACAGGCTCTGGACGCACAGGCTCAGCGGCCACGGCTCACGGGCCCAGCCACTCCGCGGCATGTGGGATCTTCCCAGACCGGGGCACGAACCCGTGTCCCCTGCATCGGCAGGCAGACTCTCAACCACTGCGCCACCAGGGAAGCCCCAAGTACTAGGTTTTTAAACGTAAAGGGAAAGCACTAGTCTCCAGACAGTGTTTCTGCAGTCTTAGGTTTTGTTGTATGGAACGTATCTTCCTATTTACCAAAAGACTTAAAAAAAAAAAACCAAAAGACTGAGGTTCAGGGCACCCAAGTACCATGGAAAATTAAGAGGTGTTTTTTGTCTTCTCAAGGATTAGCTAAATTTCTGTTCAACTGGAAAAAAAATGAGATTAGGCCTACAATTTTGCCTTTTCTCCTCAGGTCTTAATTATTTTATTAGCAAACCAAATTTACACATATTACAATTTTATCATCCTTAGGTCACCTTGTTTAACAAAATGAGTTTTTAGTTATTAAGGACCTGTAAAATTAACAGTACATATTAATTTTTCTATTCGAAATTCTTCTAATTTTATTAGCAAACCAAATTTACACATATTACAATTTTATCATCCTTAGGTCACCTTGTTTAACAAAATGAGTTTTTAGTTATTAAGAACCTGTAAAATTAACAGTACATATTAATTTTTCTATTCAAAATTCTTCTATTCTGTATTCCTCATCCCTACATAATTTTTACCTACTGCTCTAAAGCATCTATAATTATTATATCTTTACCCCAGCCACTGCTCCCTTTCTATAGCCTGGGAACCCAATGAACAGTATAAAAACTACTTTTTTAAAAAAAAGTATAAAAACTATTTTTGACACTATAAAAACTACTTTAAAAAAAAAGTATCAAAAAATATTATTATTCCTGGACTCTAAGTTAAACCAGAATAAGCAAAGCTTACTTCTTGGTTTAATTACCAAGCAACAACTAGTTATTAGTTTTTAAACCCCATAATCACTACAGGAAAAAGATCCAAAACTCACTGGGATGAAACATAGATTTCCTGATTTCTCTTTCACCCAGCCCAATTTTGGTTCCTCTCTCCCTGATGAGGTCATATTAAAGACTTCAAGGTTCCCAGCTCCTACCCATAGGGTCCTAAGGCTGATAATTCAGATAGAGAAATAAACTTAAAAAAGAAGTCTAGCAATCACAGTGGGACCTACGGCCAGACTTTAGTCCAAATGAGAAAACATAAAAGAAAAAATTATGGTAAGACAGCAGTCTCTAAAGACTGCCTTGGGCCTTGCAAATTTTCAGCTCCCTCTAAAAGATAAAAATTTATGTTAAAATAGAAGATTCAGGCACAGGATGCCCAAAGCTAATATTCACCTTCTGTTTCTGGGAAGCACGGTTCTTCTCATCCGAGATCTTCTCTGGATTATATCTTATGAGTGATGGGATGGACACATGGACAGGCACTTGGGCAGGAGGAATTGAGCCCAGCACTGACTCCTCCTGCTTGGGCTCATCAGGAGTCACAGTGGGGATCACACGGAGATTGGGACGGCTACGGGTAGCTTGTTTGGTAACTGGCATTATCCTGTGTGGTTCAGGTAGAGGGTGGTTTGAAGGTTGGGAGGCAGGGTACATGGGCCACCTTGAGGCTGCATATGCCATGTAGTGCCTATAGGCATCAAAGGAAGCAGGGGGAATGGCAGGTCCCTGGTAGTTTGGAGGTATCCGAGCTGCAGCAAACTGAGAGGCCCTTGGCATATGAAACTGAGATAAAGAAGCAGGGTGTGGAAGTCTAATTGGGGCAGATGGGGCTGATGGCAACATGCACCTGACTGCAACAGATGACTGAAACCCACTGCCAACCACCTCAGGTCCTGCAATATGACCCATTGGATGGTCAGACTTTAGGAACGGGGGGCTGTTTTTTGTGAGCAGGTAAGGATCCACAGGGGAGACTGGGTGTGGATGGGATACCTCTGGGGAGTGGGTATTGCTATGGTGTGCCTCTCCACTCTCCAGTCTGTGAGGATCTGCAGAGCGCCGATCAGCTGAGAAACGGCGGTCAACTGAGGAACAGCGGTCTGCTGAAAAGTGCCGGTCAACAGAGGAACGGCGGTCAGCAGAGGAACGTGATGGCTTCTTGCCATGAAGTCGTTCCTGGGTGCGTGCAGCCAGTTTACTAATCTCTGCTACTCCAATATCCAGCCCTATGGTCTTGAGCAAGTCATGAATCTTTGCATATTCTGGACTGGTCTCTTCTATTGATTCTAGCTTTACAGCTGGAGCTGAAGAGGGTAGGGAGCTTCCCTTCTGCCTCATAACTTCACTTTCAGAGCCCCCAAGGGGCTTTGGTGGAGATTCTGCCTTTAAATCCTCTTCTTCATCCCCATAGAGAAATTTCTCCTCATCCTCAATGTCAGGGAAGCTACGTCGCCTCTTTTCCTGTGTACTGGTAGAATCTGCTAACATGCTCAGAATGCAGGAGAAACCACTGCCATCCTGGCTAGCTCTCTCATGAGGAAGCAAGAAGTCTGTGTGTCGCTCTGGTCCCTCAGCCTTCATATCCAATTTTTCCTTGTGGCACAGAAAACTTCCAAACTGCTCTCTGAGGGGACTGCTGTCTTTGGGTATCCCAGAGAGGGGGCCCCATTGGTAGAGGTTGCCCTGAGATTCCTTCAGGGTAGTCTCTACCACAGTTCCCTTGTTGTTTTCAACCTCTGAGGCAAAAGCAGCAATAGCACCACTTAGTGGAAGAGATGAGTGTCCAGAGTAAAGGGAGTGATCCTGGCTGGAGCTGGTACTGCTGGAAAAACTCTCAAGCTGCAAAGACAAACATAACTGAATTAGCCTCTATGCAGAATCTCAGAAAACTAGTAATTGAGATAAATGCATAAATACTTTGCTCTTCTTGAATTAATAGGGAAAAGATAAATGTGGATGAAAGGGAGGTCCTTAGCCAGGTTCAAGATTTGGGTTCCCGTTTCTCCAGATGGTTCTGCCATAGCAGGGGGAAACAGAAAAGAAGGCAGATTGAGTCTGCATTTTTGCCCATTTGTTGTAGTCTTTATCAAGGAATTTGAATTCAAAAGGACTTTAGAGATGCCCTAGCTTACTTGCTTTCTTTTTTATGGATCCCTGAAAAAAACATAAAAGCAGAGCTACTTTGGTTGAAGTAGGGTCAGGAAACTCTGTTAACCCTAACTGATCGCCTTCCCTTACTTCCCTAAGTGCCCTCAGGCACTTCTTCAGAAACATTTAGCTCCTAAAAGGACAGGTAAAAACAAGTGCTCATGCCTGACCATCTTTTCATAAGTGAGAAAAAAATATCAAGGTCCAGAATGGTTAGGTGACTTATTTAAAAATCACACAGCAAGTTGGTGGTAGAGACGGGTCCAGAATCAGAATCATCTGATTTCTGGTCTACTGTCCTACCACTCATACATTTTTTCTTCTCTTTAAAGAGAGATGAGGAAAATTCAGATCAGCTCCTCCCTTTGCTCTTCAAGCTTCATTTCCAAGAAACCCATATTCAAAGATCCTAAAGGACTATCCAATTTAGAGGCGGAAAAAAAAAACCTTTAATAGATACTCTCCAAAATGTCTGTTTAGAAAGCCTAATACATGACAGTAGAAGCCCTCTACTGTTGCATTATGAAGCCTACAGTTTCCTTTGGAGAGTCCTGGAAGGTACGGCTCATAGGCATAACAATGTTGGTCCAACACATATTCCAAAGATACCTTAGGGACACAGCCCCCAGGAAAGTAACTAGGCTTTAAAATATTACAGGGACTAGCAAGAGACCCTAGAAGAAATGCAGCATAGACCTGCATGGAAGGCTCCATGTCCACCTCAATCCGCTTTTTCAGAATTGACTTCTTGGGCATCACAGATACTTCCTCTGGCCGATGTAAAGAATATCCTGGCTCCGATGCTGTTAGGACACCTGACAATCCAGGGATGGGACAGCTAGTGCCACCACCATCAACTCCCACCAGTTCCTGACTCAAGCTCCTACTTCGTTCCTCCTCTTCCTCTCGTTTTCGCCTGGCAAGGTCCAGCTCTCGAAACTCAGGGTCTAAAAACCTAGGACTCGGGCTCCGTCTACGCTGTCGATAGTTGCGGGCCCCCGATGTAAAACTTGTGTGATCACCTCCCATGCTGTGTATCTTCTCTGTGTCATCATAACGGGGCCGTTTGGCCTCCCGGCTCCTTTCCTCAGGTCGTATAGAGTAGGAGCCTTTGAGTTTGTCTCTATTCCGTTCTGTTCCCCGCAACAGCTCATCATGACAACTGACATGGGGACTATAATCAGACCGATGCAGGAAAGTTTCTCTTGCTCGGTAGTCCTCGTCAAGTTGTCCCAAGAAGGGACTGAGAGGTGCCTCCTCCCGGGAAATATATCGTTCAAGACCTCGAGAGCACTGGGAGCTTCGAGTGAAGACAGAATCATCAGTCAGGTCATCCCTGAGAAAAGAGACAAGCATCACTGAATATAATGGACTTGGAAAGAGCAAGACCAGACAAGGCTAAGAGACTGACATCTGGCAAGGGGGCTGTAGAATGCTTAGAACAAAAGACAATAATCATGAAGTCCAAGAACAAATCTATGTATATACATGGAATACTTCTTCTCCCTTTCCCCAGGGCACAAGCAGCTGGAGCCTCTAACCAAAGATACTACTAATGTATCTAGACAGAATTCTTAGGCTAATCTCTCTGATTAGACTTTGGGGATGCATAGTATCATGCTAGGGTCTGGGAGACGCAAAAACACCACTACCAGACTACAAAGAGACATGGGTTACCCAACTTCACACTAGCTAAATTCTAGCTCTTTGCTACTGAAACTGTGGTCTGAATCAGCAACATCAGTATTACCCAGGAAGTTTTTAGAAATGCAGGTTCTCAGGTTCCACTCAGGCCTACTGAATCAGAATTTGCATTTTAACAAGCCCTCCCGGTGATCTGTATGCACTTTAAAATTTGAGAAACACCAGTTCAGATCAATGATTTTCAAGCTGTGTTCCACAGAGATTCTGAAGAGTGCTCAGGAGCTGCCTAAAGGAAGGAGGTTAAGAGCCTGCATGGCTCTGGGCCTTCCACCTCACTGAAATCATACTGGTCCCAACTTTATCTGTTTATATAATAAAGTTCTATATAATATTTCCTTTGGGAAAAAAGAGTTTCACTGTGGGGAAAAAATTTTTTTTAACCATTGATCTATCCAATTGGCATGATTTTCTCATAAGTTTTAGAAGGTTCTCCAATGCTTTGTTTTGCTGGCTCATATATTAAAAACCATAAAACTCCCTCACAGCCTGTTTGTTACCCTCTTTCCTGCCTTGCCTGGATATCCACAAGCACTCTGCTAATCTTTGGCCCAGAAAGAGTATGTGATGGTTTATCTCACTATATATTTTTATTTTATAGAAATAAAAAGGTCTTAGACTTTCATGGCATGAAGGTAAAAATACAGGATTGGACATCTGTCCTTTTAGCGCAGATCTCTATATCACACACAATATCCTAATCTTTTTGGGCACTATGGTCAGAGTTTCTATTGCCCCCTAAAAGCTTCTGACTTAAATCACAGATAGAAATAAAGATCCCCTAGCACTTTAAGCATACCACTTTGAAAAACTTACATGTCACTCACACTTCAGAGTGAATTACTGTTCAGAGGTTGGTAATTATTGCTGTCTTCTACATGCTAGTAGCTACTTGTTTTTTTGTGAGTTTTGAGAAATGACTTTTCTTTTTTTTTATAGTTGTTTTCCTATTTCTGGGACTAAGTAGAACATCAAAGAGTTGCTTTTTCTCATTCGCCAGCCCAGTCTTTGTTCAGTTTTAGACCTGGGTAACAGCTATAAATAACTTTATGAAAGACTATAAAGGATAAACTTTATCACCTCCTCTATAAGCATGCCACATATGGGAATTGAGGTTCCTGTTATTCACCTCCTCCCTAAGAATTTGGGGAATTCTGAGGTCCCAATGTACTATGAAATAATAGGAAAGAATGAGAATGACCAAGGATGATCTCCGAAATCGAACGTAACTAGAGTAAAACATTTTACTCTGTAGGTTTGTCAGCCACGAAGACATCTATTTCCAGGGAGGAACATCCATGAGTTGAGTCACTGCACTGCCAAAACACCATCTACCATACATAGTCTCTGATCACATTAGTGTAGAGGAAAATCACAGGCTCCATGGGTAGTGGAAAGTGCATCCATGCTCCCACATTCTGCTCCTCACCAGGACTCTTACATGTCTCCACCAAGCAACATACTAGCCCAAGATCTAATCCAACATTAAATATCAAGAAGCTAGAAATAATGAAATGGCTCTCAGAAAGACTCACTTTAAACTTGCAATCTCCAGCAAAAGGAGGCAAAAAACAATGAAAGAAGGAATAGAAACAGTTAAAAGAATGAGCTATCCTGTAAATACAGGCAGAAATCAGGTTGATTAGAAGCTCACGTCCTCCTTCCCCAGTTCTCCCAAAGGATAAGAAAGAGAATTGGCTGCAATAAAAGTAAGTCCTAAAAAGGGCCCCGATCCCCTGCAGCTCAGAATAGTCCACTGACAAACTCTCTCTGAAAGCTTTGGTTAAGTCCAACTCTTTTCTAAAATAAAATCTACTTAAAAAATTGATTGTTCAATGTAGGGATGGGTACATGGAGGCTCAGTGTACTATTCTACTTTTTCTGTGTTTACAAATTCCATTAAAGAAATTAAAAAAACATATAATATACATCCACGTAAGTTTGTACACCAATGTTCATAGAAGCATTATTCATAATAGCTAAAAAGCAGAAACAACTAAAATGTTATCCATCCATCACTGATGAATAAACAAAACACATAAAATGAAATTATTATCAGCAATAAAAAAGGAATGACGCACTGTTATATGAAAGAAAAAAAAGGAATGACGCACTGTTATACGAAAAAACGTGAATCTTGAAAACATATGTTAAGCGAAAGAAGCCAGTCACCAAAGGACCACACGTTGTATGATTCTATTTCTATGAAATGGCCAGCATAGGTAAATCTATAGAGATAGAAAGTGGATTAGTAATAAGCTTGGGGCGGGCGGTGAGACTAATAGCTAAGGATAAGGTAATAAAAATAAAACTGATCACAGTGGTAGATGTACAACTCTATGAATATACTAAAAGTCACTGAACTGTACACTCTAAATGAGTGAATTGTATGGTACGTGAATTATGGCTAAATAAAGCTGCTTAAAATGTATATGAGGAAAAAAAAAGGTCCTCCAGAACCCAAACTTCCCATTATTTTCCTCTGCTGAATCCCCAAAATGCCTGAAGAAAGTTGTTTGCTTCTGTCTGTTCCCTAAGGCAAATCAGAGGGAAAAAATTCTACTCCCTCAACCTACGTCAGGGCAAGGAGGAGTTAGGAGATGAGAATTCCATGAATGGAACGTATAATGTGCGTAGTACTTTGATAAACAAGGGAAATCAACCTCACATCCACAAGTTTTTAGAAGCTAAGAGTCTTCATACAACATGTTCACGTTCCCTTTTCAGAGTAAGTTACAATCGTACACACAGAGCTGCCATGGTGAGGAGACTGACAACCCTTGATTTGGCTATAACCCAAACCAGGTATTAAAATTTAACAAATTCAATATGGGAAGAGAAAGAATAGAGGGTCTCAGGAAAAAAATAAACACACCCTACATACAAAGGATGGAAATGGCTCATTTCATCAACTGAACAGTGGACTCACAGTCGAGAAGACATCTTGAGAGTGCCAACATTCCTATGGCCTGGTTTTAGCCGACAGTTATTATCCACACAAACTATATTGAGCAAGAGTGCTGGGGGCAAAAAGTCTAAAGAATGGCCTGGGACCTCCTTTTAGAGTCTTAATCTCACTTTCTCTAAAATAAATTTGTCTCTCTGAAACAGTATTCGTGAAAGAAGATTACAACCTCAAACATCCTAAGAGGAAATTTTTAATTTTTATAACTTAAACAGACAATTGGCTTTCTGAAGCACACATGCATAACAAAGTTTATGGGAAAGTGAGGTGATACCCAGAACTAACAAGAGGAAATGCTAAAGTTACCTCAAAACCTCAGCAAGGAAGGAAGAGAATCACACCATGCACCACCTACTCAATCATCTCCCAAAATAGAAGCAGCCAGAAATGCAAGAGCTGTTGCCTCAATTAATAGTTACACACCTTGAAACTCAGAAGTTTCACTGTTATGTGACTGTCCCGCTTTGCTTCACTACATTGAATAGCCACTGAAGCTTTGAAGTAAATATTACCAAAGGGCAGCAGTGGTCCTCAGATTTCCTGCCCAGCTGTCCCCAACCTGCCTGCCTATACTCTGTGCACTACTGCATGGACAATCTCAGTTTGAAAGAACATTATATTGATTTATTGGTACTGCTAAACATTTGTGAAAACTCCTAGTGTACTGGGCAGAGACCATTAATAGACATGGTTCTCAGCTCTCAGAAAGAGTGCCTTCCCTGTACTCCCATCCTTACTGTTTTATGAGGTGAAAAACACCTAATGTGATTATTTACTTCCCAGATATACCTAAGTTCCTAGTACCTGAGATCTATATTTAATACTATGGAGTATTAAATGCCCTTCCTCAGCCCTCAGTGGTTGTAAAGTAGTAACTAAAATTAAACATTTTAGGGACTTCCCTGGAGGTCCAGTGGTTAAGACTCTGCGTTTCCAATGCAAGGGGCACGGGTTCGATCCTTGGTCGGGGAAACTAAGATCCCACATACCACACGACGCAGCCGAGAAAATATAAAAAAGAAAACACACATTTTAAAAGATCTCTCACTTTCTATTAATGTGTATATGTTTCATATATAGATAGATAGATATAGATATATCATGAATTTAGCTAAACCTTTTCTTTTTCATTCATTAATTTATTTATTTTTGGCTGTGTTGGGTCTTTGTTGCTACATGCGGGTTTTCTCCGGTTGCGTCGAGCGGGGGCTACTCTTTGTTGCGGTGTGCAGGCTTCTCATTGCAGTGGCTTCTCTTGTTGCGGAGCAGGGCTCTAGGCGCACAGACTTCAGCAGTTGCAGCACATGGGCTCAGTAGTTGTGGCTTGCGAGCTCTAGAGCACAGGCTCAGTAGTTGTGGCACACGGGCTTAGTTGCTCCGCAGCATGTGGAATCTTCCCGGGCCAGGGCTCGAACCTGTGTCCCCTGCATTGGTAGGCGGATTCTTAACCTCTGCACCACCAGGGAAGTCCTACATAATTCTTTCAGAGTCTACCCCATTGAAAAACCCTTTTCCAATGTTATACTTTGTACTGGATGCAGGGTATAACTTCAGTGCTGTCGCCACCCTTTCAAATACATCATTCAGAAAACAGCAACATTTCTAACTTCAAGCACTACTATGGTGTGCCCTGTCTCCGATGAAGCCTACCTGTCCACATCCTCCAGATTATCCGCTGGTGACCCCAGTCGATCACTAAGCCGCCGCCGTTCTGGTATGCCAACACAGAAGTGGTCATTGCCAACAGTGATCCTTAAGCTCTGTTCCAAAGAAGAGTCAGAACGCAGACCAGGAGAGCGTCTCTACAAAAGTAAAAAATAACACAATAAGTAGTCAATAAGGTCAAGATATCTCTACATTCAAAAATGTTCTCCTCCCTAGTCACAAAGTTGTGGTCCTACAAGGTGTGAAATGGCTACGGTAAGATTCTACTCCAAAAATAAAGGACTTTAAAAAAATTATCATTTTTCTTAGATGAAAGTCCATGCTTCCAACCCTCCTAATCAGTGACCTCTTATTCTTTAATTTCCTGGTACCAGGCATGGGGCTAGAGGAGTGAATTAAGCCTGCTGCCAGAACCTATACATTTCCAGTAAAGGAGGCAAGCCAAAAACAGGTTTAAAAAAAAAATAGAGCACTTCTGATAGCAGTATAAAGTCATTAAAACACAATAACATGAAAGAGATTGGGGAAAAGGAGCTATTTCAGATAAGCTGGTTAGAGGAGGCTTTCTGAGGTGATACTACTTAATTTGAAGCCTGAATGATGAGATGTCAGCCTTGCAAAGAACAGATGGAAGATGTTTCAGGCAAAAAGAACATGCTCTGTAATGAGCTTAGCATGTTTTGGGCAACAGAAAGGTGGCCAGTGTGACTGCAGCAAAGTGATAGGAGAAGAGAGTCAGAAGTCACAGTTAGGGAACTTGGTTTTTATTCCTAGTATAACAAGCCACAGAAGGGTTTCAAGCAGGGGAGTGATATGATCTAACTACATTACTTCCTCCAAATGCTCATATTGTCCATAACCCTCATCTTCTTCAGGTCTTTATTAAAAAGTCACATTCCCAGAAGGCCTTCTCTGGCTACCCTATCAAAAATTGTAACTCCCTTCTGTTTTCTTTTTCTCTTAGCACTTAATCATATTTAACATGCCAAAACTTTTTACTTCTCTTATTTATTATCCGACTCCTGCTGTTACAATATAAGTTCTATGAGGGCAGGGGTTTTTGACAGGTTTGTTCAGTATTGTATCCCCAGTGCCCAGAACAGCATGGTAAATGTTCAATAAATACTTCTCAAATGTATAAAATGAAGGTCTTTAAAAATCATTTTGATTGCTGGGTACAGAAAAAACTGGATGGTAACAAGAGTGTAAAGGAGACTAATGTAATAACCTGGGCAAGAGGTCATAGGGTTTAGACTAGAGTGATGGCAGCAGGACAGTTTGGAGGATGTATTTTGGAGGTACAGCTGACAGGTTAGATAGATGAAGTTATTCTTACGGATTGGGAGAAGGGAGATGTTCACTGTTTCTGGCTGAGCAATGGGTGATGTCATTTACTGAGACGGAAAAGACTGGAGCAAATAGGTTTTGCGTTGGAGAAGAAAGGGGAGGTTATACAAACTAGTAGTTTTCTGTCTTCCTTACTTTCTCTGTAGTGACTAACATTCAGACTATACATGCTCAGCTATGAAAATCTTAACACAGTGACAAGTCAACTCATCTATGACCAGAGTACCCAGATACTGTTAGAAAGCCACTCAGTAAGACAGAAACTTTGTCATGGGGTGGGTTTTTTTTGGTTTGTTTTTTAAAGATTGGTGAACTGATAATAAAAACAAATTCCAAAACACCAGATTCTGCCAGGAGGCTCTACTAGCAAGGTGGTTATGGTGAGAAGTCAATATTACGTCTAAACTAAACTTCTTAACCTCATGCTCTGTCCCTTTAGCAGGGAAACATAACAGTTAAAATCAGGGTGTTGGGAACCAGGCAGAGATGAACTGAATCACACTCCACCACTTCTTAGCTGCGTGGCCTTGATCAAGTTACTTAAACCTCTCTGAGTTCCTCAGTTGTTAGATGAGGAACCCTCACCTCAAACGGTCGTTAATGTTCAAAGAGAACGTGTAAAGTGAAGGGCTAAGCATCATTCCTGCCACATAACTAGGTAGCTATTACAGCAACAGCTATTACAATAACTGTGGGTACCCACACTTCGATTTCGGAGGCACAGCTCTAACTTAGAGAGCTAACAGTTTACACTCTCGGTGTCTACCCTGGAACTGTGTAAGCCACCCTAACTCGCCACAAAGACATTTCAGCCATTCCAAGATCCAGGGCGCAGCTCAGGTCTAGGGGATACAAAACCACGGAACTCTGAGGACACCAACTATTGAAAAAGTATCAGGCACACGGCTTGGAGGAGATTCCCCTTGCCCCGGCAAACTTTTCCACACCTCACCCAGAGTGAGAGAATCAACCTATTGCCAGGAAATGCAGCACTGCCTCCCGACCCGGCGCCCGGGCGCGTCCCGAGTCCGTTATTGTGCAAATGAAGCTCCATGGGCTGACCGGGAACCTCCTGGTTTGGGCGTCGCTGAGGAGGCCGGGGGGGATGGATGGCCTTCGATGTGGGGACCCCGGCCTGGAGGCCTCGGGTCGCCCGGGCTGAGGGCGTTTCTGGAAGCGGGAACCCCGGGCGAGAGGACTGCAGTAGAAAGGGAGTCCGGGTCGAGGGGGTGGGATTACCCGGCTGCCGCTGTCGCCTGGATGGTCTCCGCGGCCGTCCCGGGCGAAATCGGCGCGAGACTCCCCCCGGCTGCTCCCTCGGAAACCGGCCGAGCCTGGCGGGAAGAGTCGTCGGCCCCGCGGCGGCGGCGGAGACGGGGAGCCGCGACGGGCCCGCGGCGGGGACGGGGAGAGGCGACGACCCCGCGGCGGGGACGGCGAGGCCCGGCGGCCGCGGGGCGGAGACGGGGAGCCGCGGCGACCCCGCGGAGGGGACGGCGAGGCCCGGCGGCCGCGGTGCCCTGAGGGCGAGCGGGGTCGGCGAGCCGGTGTCCGCGACGAGGAGGAGCCGGAGGACGGCGGCGATGTGCGGCGAGACGGGCCTGAAGAGGAGCCGGAGCTGCGGCCGGTGCGCGGGCCGCCCCCGCCGCTCTCTTTAGGCCGGTGCGAAGAGACGGAGGAGCGGGCGCCGCTGCGGTACATGGCTCCGGCAGCCGCGGCCACGGCGGCAGCTCCGACCGGGGGCGCGCTGGACGCGGGCCCCCAGCGCGCCACCGCAGCTGCAGCCCGGGCCGCCACAGCCGCCGCGCACCGCCCCCGCACCCAGAGCAGCCCCCTCCCCGCCGCCCCGCGCCGCCCCTGGGGCCCGGCCAAGCGCGCCTCCGCGGCCGCGGCTGGCGGTTGGAGGGCGCGAGCACGCGCCCGACACACCCCCCCCCGCCCTCCGGGGCTCCCCGCTCCTCCACTCAGGGAGCGGCCACAGGAGCCAGAAGTGGGGAGGAGCACGGAGGGCGGCGCGGGGCTGGGCGAGGGAAGGCGCGGGAAAGCGCGCGACCTGCTCTCCTCACGCTCCGCCTCCAAGCCGGCAAGATGGCGGCCGCCGAGCCGCCCACTTCCCCTCCCCCGGCGACCACGTGACCCCGAGAGCTCCGCGCCGGTTGGCCCTGGCGGAAGGGAAGGGATTAGCGGGAGTGGAGCCGGGTCTTCCGGGGATGCTCCAGGCCTTGGGACGCTGTGGGCTTCGAGGGAGCGGAAGCATCTTTGCCTTTTCCCTACCCGCAACGGTATTAATTTACGTGGGGACAATAAATGGTTATAAATGATGGGAATATAAATAACCCGCAAAGCGTTAGGTTATGTTGGAAGTTACGCACCTCGGCAAGAGCGACCAAAGAAGTCCCGGATCCCATAGAAGCCGCACGACGGCCAACAGTTTACTTTCCAGTTTGCCTGTTTTCTTAGAGGCTGAAATTGAGGATGGGGAAGTGCGGAATGGGGGCGGATTCGGGAGCGAGAATCAAACTCAAAGCAGGCATCCGAGTAGAATTGTCGCTGTCTAACCCAGAGTACTTACGGGGAAGGTCACTCACCGCTAGGGGTCCACGTCGTGACAGATAGGAGGCCTGGATAGTTTTTGCGAGCGATTTGGAGCCCCCAGTCTGTGACTAGAATTTTCCTGGACGCCTGGCTGTAGTGGTAGTCCCCAGTCTCAGGGTCCTGCATGCTAAGTACAAAAGTCAAAAAAAAAAAAAAAAAAAAGATAACACGTAAAAGAAGAAAAGCAATGGTCAAAACCTGAAAAAAAAAAATGCTGACCCTGACCAAGTGAAACTTCAAAATAAAGTAATGGCTTGACAGTTTTCATGTATCAACTAGAAACACAAAACCCAAAATTGGTATGAAAATCAGGTTTGGGATTGCAAAGCAAAGGCAGGACAAAGAAAATATTAATTATAAAAAGTTTCCATTTTGTTTTTCTTTTTTTTTTGTTGGCCTCTCCTGAGCTTGCAGAATCTTAGTTCCCAGACCAGGGATTGAACCCCGGCCTGGCAGTGAAAGCACGGAGTCCTAACCACTGGACCTCCAGGGCATTCCCCAAGATTTCCATTTCCTAATTTACATTTTTCATATTAAATTTAAAAAGTATCCAGTGTCACATGTTTGTATAATGGCTTTTGCTTATGTCATAGCTCAGTAAAAATAAATTTTTTACAATTTGATTGGTCTCACACTCAGCTTTCTTCACTCAACATTACTTGCTTGCTCCCTCCAGGCATTTGAATTACGAATTCCTGACTTTTGGATTTTGTCGCTTAAGAAGGCCATCGTGTCAAGTTTCTTAATATATTCTTCCATATATTTTGTTAACCCATATTCAGTTTACAAGGAGTTCTTTGTGTGAATCCTCACATAATCCATTAAATTAAGATCTGAGATTATTTTTTACAGATGGATAGCCAATTTTATTTGAAACATGAATTGGGATTATCTGTATACTGGGAAGTCATCGTGAGGAAATGAGTTATCAGCTAATGAATGAACACTGCTAAATGCCCATTGTCCACATCTCAATCCAATTCCATTGTTTTCTTTTGACTGTGTAATTTGACAGTAAAGAAAAAAATGTTTAATGTGATTTCTTTGGGAAAAGAAAACTACCAGGATTGATGGTAAAAGTAGAAGAAAGTAAACAATCTGAGAAAGTGATAGCTCTTAACCAGAAAATATGAGTTATGTACAAGGTTTCCAAACAGTCTAAAAACGTATTTCATAATGTGTCCTGTGCAGCAGAGACCTGCAATCAGAGATTCGGATACACCAGCTCAGCAGCATAAAAGGTCTGTCAGAGAAAGGTGACAGCCTCTGTAAGTGAAGCTGCCATGTAAAATGTCATGGAAGTTGATTTTAGTCATCTCTGGGTTGGTGGGATTAGGAGATCTAGGAGACATTACCAGGGCTCACCGATATCTGGGGCTCCTCTCATGCTGGGCACAAGGACAACGCTTCCTTCCCCATTTCAGAAAGGGGAGTCTTATGACTATTTCTAATCACTACAAGCTGTGAATGGAAGCACCTTGTATCACTTCCAGGCAATCAGGAAAGACGAGTTATAAGATGCTCTTCTCTTGCTGTGGCAACAGAGGAAGCTACGTGTTCCAGATGGTGCAGCCTATCAGCCTGGGTCCTGAGTGACTGTGTAGAGCAGAGTACCAATTAAAACTCTGCCAGAGGTGTATACCCTGTCTTTATTAACCTGTATATGAGTTTTGGTTACCCATGCTTTTGGTGGGATCTAAGTAAATATGAAGAAAATGTGAATAGGTATGTGTAGATACTTGGAGTACATACATTCTAAATCAGGGTTAGTTATACTCTGTATCAACTTTTCCTCCTCAATCCTTCTCTAATATTCAATAACTATTTTTATCAAGGGAGCTGGACTCCATGGTATATAATTGGAAAACTGTCTTGCTTCCCCTTCACACCTGCCCTAAACATAACTCAACTCTAAACTTCATTCAAGCTAAAGGATCTCCCTTCGCCCATCTCTTGCCTGCTTCAGGTGTTATGCTTGCTGTGATAAAGGAAGGTGTGCCGAGCTTCTCCACATCCCTGCCTTTACTGCTCAGAGTTTACTCCTCCTCTCCTGCTGGCCAGCTGCTATTTATGAACCCCTCTCCCCCAGGGTTTAGTGAGGAGAAGAAGGGATTAAAGGAAAGGGGTACAGTTTTTTCCAATTGGTGCAGGATACTATTATCTTTGGAAGTTGGTTCCCTATGGACGTGGAGGACTCACAAATGTTGGCTCTTTCTCTCTTGTGTGTGTCACCTCTGTGGGCTTTTTTATGACCCTCTTGCTGGGGCCTAGGCAATGCCGCTCCTCTGGTTGACTGCCTATGACTCCTCTCCCCCCAACTTCTTGGCCTTCTGGAGGTTCATCCCATGTAAAACATATTCTCCTGAGGTCCCTTTCCTCTCTGGGTATCCCTCATGGGAAGGACCCTTTTTAAATGACTCCAAGTTGGTTTCCTTCTAGGTACACTTGGCCCACAGGACAACTCATGCGTCTTTGCCTTGCTGGCAAGGGCGGTGCAGCTCGCTCTCCATGCCACCCACCTTACTCACCATCCCAGGGAAGCCGGTCAGCCAGCACCTTGCATCTGGACTACCTCAGGTGGGAGTTAGAACATTAGTCCCTATGGACTTCCAAACCCCAGGAGATATAAGCCAAACATTCTGAGAGGTGCTAGTGGAGGCCTCTATCTCACTTGTCCCTCCCTAGAATGGCGAGAGAGGAAATATAGAGCTCACAGTTAACTCCCCAACACAATTCTCATTCTCTTGTATTGACTCAGTGTGGATAATTAGTAATAACTGGCAGACTGGTTCACAATCTCTTCCCATCTCCCTTTGAGGTGGATGGGGGAAGAGGTTACCTGGCATCTATTGTTTGCTTTCTGCTTTTTAGGCCTTTGCAGAAACCTCACAGAAAACAGGGAGAATCTAATTAAACATCCTGTCACAACTCTTGTCTGTCATCAATTCAAGAAACTCTTACTAGACTGATGAAAATGGTAAAATGGCTTAAGGCTTTCACTCACAGACACACACACACACACACACACACACACACACCCCATGTAGCAGACATACAGCAATGACAGATAAAACTTGAAAAGGGTAAAGATATCTAAGCTTTAAAACATGAACACCCCTGTGAATTTGCTGAAGCCACAGACCCCCCGGGCTTTGAAAGAAGTCTGGAAGCAAGGGTAGCAGTCAGAGTTTGGCTCCTGTAGATGGAGATATAAGTGCCTCCTAGGAGGTGGGGACAAGGGCCAGGTTTTCAGCTTGAAGCCAAGGACACCCCTGCCCCTACATACATTCGAACAAAACTATTGTCAACCTTCTGCTTGGGGTTATAGCCTTATGGAAAGCTGTGTGCCAAGAGGGTGGGACAAAAATGTTGACAGTCTGTAGATGAGAATTGAGCCTAGGCACTCCCTGCTCGGTGAGTGGAATGGCAATAATGTGATACCCTATACACCAGTAATAACCAATTAGAAAATATGATATTATGTTAAACATGGTGGATTCGATCCATACATTTGTCACTATTAAGTCCCTAAACCCCACTAAAGTGCCAGTAAAGGGTTTTGTTTGTCTTTTAAGACATAAATTCATATGTGCCATGTGGAAGTGTGAGAGAGATATTGCCCTGTGGGGTGGAATTTGATCAATGAGAGACATATGTTTAGAAACGTAAATTGCTTGCTAGCACACAAATACTACTACTTGAGCTTCAAATTTCATAAGTTATAGGTTGTCTTCTTTCTGTTTCTTTAGCCCTTTTTATTGTCTAAATGATCATTAAGTATGTGATAAGATGCTAAACTGTCTTAGTTATCAGAGAAATGGAAAAATACACGCTGCACGTTTACTAGAATAATTAAAATTTAAATGATCGCTAGTACCAGGTGTAAGCAAGGGCATAGAGCCATGGGAACTGTCATACAGGGCTCATGTAAATTATTACTACCACTCTGGAAAACTGTTTGGCAATATTTTTTAAAGTTGAATATATGCACTATGATCCAGCATTTCCTAAATGTATGCTTATCAGAAATATGCCCATATGTGCATCAAAAAGATACGTACAGAAAAAGTTCTGGAAATGGATAGTGGTGATAGTTGTACAACATCGTGAATGTACTTAATGCCACTGAACTGTACACTTAAAAATGGTTAAAAGGGTAAATATTATGTATGTTTTAGCATGATAAAAAAGATATACAAAAATGTTCTCATGGCATTATTTATAAAAGTAAAAATTTCAGCTGTAGGATGAATACATTATAGTAGATTCATACAGTGGAATACCTTATAACAATGAAAAAGAATAGACTATCGCTAGATGCAACAACTATATGAAAACACAGTCCCTGCTCTCATAAAACTTAAGGTCAAGCTGAGAAGACATAAATAAATACAAAATTACAACTGTGATAAGTACAATGAAGAAAGGGCACAGGATGGCCTGAGAACATATAGTAAGGAGATCTGACATGGTCAGAGGGGTTAGGGGGGCTTCCCCGAGAAGTGATGTTTGACTGAGATCTGAAGGTAAGTAGGAGGTAGAAGTGGAGAGTAAAGCCTTCTAGGCACAGGGAACCCCCATCCAGTGTTTCCCTACATTTACCTTTTTCATTGTCTTTGGCTCTGTCCACTCCAACCACCTACTCAGTCTCCACCCATCCTCGCTCCAGGGCTGAGAGGAATCATTTCTTGACACACCTGTAACCCATTCCTGACATAAGGTTTGGGAAGCTCTGCCATATGCAAAGGCCCTGTGGCAGGAGAAACCATAGTGATTTCAAGGACCACACAGAAGGCCAGTGTGACTGGAGGGCAGAGAAAAAGAAGAAAAGTGAGAAAGGGAGCTGAAGATGTAGGTGAAGGTTGATTATGTCCACTATATTTTTAATATTAATCTGTGTTCATGCCTGTGTACATACTATACTTGACTCAACTGCTTAATCCTGTTGTATATTTTTTAAGTCTGATATTAACGAGGGCAACTGGCATAGATGACGGAATTGCTGGCGCATATCCAGACTAGCTCCAGTGTGCAATGACTCCAGCCTTGCACACATTACGCTGGGCCAGGAGAGGGGCAGTTAGCCATCCAGAAAGAATGATATGATGTTCACTCATTTAAGAGTTATTATCTAGAATTGTTGTTTCTTGTTTGTAGGATTATCAGATAAAATACTGTATTTTTATTTACTAAATCTGGCAACCCTATCTATTAGGATTTGGGGGTCTGGAAACCCACTCTTCCTTCTGTTCAGGAAATTGTTAGAATTGGTCTATATGCTATGCTTCCTGCTTGTGCTGACATCCTCCTCTATCCTTCAAATAACTAAACTCAGATGCAAAGACCCATGTAGTGATTGCATCTGTTTTTTCATCAGTATAAGCCTACTATTGTATTGGCCGTATAAAGAAATCAGTCATTAACAAAATAAAAACTGGTAGATCAAAGAAGAAATCATAGTGAAAATTAGAAAGCACCAGAACTGAATGACAGAGAGTATGCTATATATTGAAACTCATGGGATGACATTTGTCAAAATTCATCAAATGGTACATTTAAGATTTGTTTATTTCATTGTATATAAATTTTACCTTAAAAAATAACCATACATTGCTCAGCAGGCCTGGCCTGGCTTTGGGCCCCAGGCCTCCCAGCTAGGGACTTTGCACCTGTCCCTGCCTGGCAACCTGGGTGTCTGCACAATCCATGGGCAGCAGTGAGGGCCACAGTGACAGATTATCAAGAGGAACAGAGCAACTGGAGGCTCTGGAGTCCATCTATCCTGACTCCTTCAGAGCTTGATTATACATTGATCCAACCCTCCTAACAACTGGTCTTCCAAAATAGAAATGAACTCTCCTGATACCACTTTCTCCTTCAGTAGTGTTTTAGCTAAGTATTATCAGAAAACCCAACCAGCTTCACCATTACTGTGACATCTGAGGCTGGAGAAAATGATGAAACTTTCCAGACTATCCTCAAGTTTACATATAGGGAAAAGCACCCAGATGAAGCTCCCTTCTAGGAAATTCTCTCCCAGGAAAACCTAGAAGATAATGATGTCTCAGACATTTAAAAATTATTAGTATTACAAACAGAGAAAACCTTGGTATGGTGACGATCTTTACTTTAGTTACAGCTGTGCAAGAAAATTTAAGTGAAATGGTAGATCAACTAAAAACTGGAAGAGAAGGAGAAAAGAAACAAAAGAAGCAAAGCAGAAAAGGAATTATTTGAAGACACTCCTGTTACCATTAAGAATTTCTTAAGTTGGAAGGCCAAGTTTGATGCAGAACTCTTGGAAGTTAAAAAGAAATGAATTAAAAAGAACAAGCAGGAAAAGCTAAATTAAGTGGGAAACAGCTGTTTGAAACAGATCATAATCTTGACACATGTAATATCCAGTTCTTGGAGGATGCTGGATACAGCGTGGAGGTAGATGAGTCGTTGGACCAGGAAATGAATCATTTGGAGCTACAGGATGAGGTGGATGATCCAGACTACCATCCTGCTGACCACAGAGCGACTTGACCGACTAGTGAACTATCCTCATCTTAGAGAGGCTTGACTGCCACAGCATCTGTGTCTATGCTGAGAGTGTGTGTTGATTTTCTTTTCTTTAGTCATAAGAAAAAATAATTTTCAGGAGAACAATTTTCTGACAGCTTTCATCATTAAATTTAATAAACTGACCTTAACATTTCAATCAATCGATCAATAAATAAAAATATTGAACTCCAGGGGCTTCCCTGGTGGCACAGTGGTTAAGAATCCACCTGCCAATGCAGGTGACACGGGTTCGAGCCCTGGTCTGGGAAGATCCCACGTGCCACCAAGCGACTAATCCCATGAGCCACAACTACTGAGCCTGCACTCTAGAGCTCTTGAGCCACAACTACTGAAGCCCACGTGCCTAGAGCCTGTGCTCCACAGCAAGAGAAGCCACCACAATGAGAAGCCCACGCACCACAACAAATAGCAACCCCCGCTCGCCACAACTAGAGAAAACCTGTGCGCAGCAACAAAGACCAAATGCAGCCAAAAATAAATAAATTAAATTTTAAAAAAATATTGAACTCCAGGTAGTGATATGTGTGCTGAAGTGTTTAAGAGCAAATGTACTAATGTCTGTAACTTCCTTCGAAATGAATCAAAAATAAGATCCTTGAAATTGATAGAAGAAGGGATGGATAAATGGAAAGTTCTGTGATAAGGCAAATATAGTATAGTAAAATCTTAACTGTAGAAATTAGGTGCTGGGTATTTGGGCATCACTACAATTCTTGCAACTTTGTGAACATTTTCAGAATTAAATAAAAACCTCATCAGATTGTGAATCACTATATTGTACTTATATAATATTGTACATCAACTATACTTCAATAAAAAAATAAGTGTAGAAACAACCCCCCCCCAAAAAAACCTTCATTGGATGCAGATAAAGTGATTCATAAAGAGAAATGTGTAGTCCTAAATACTTATATTACAAAAGAAAAGTTAAAAATTATTCATCTAAATTTCCAGTTCAAAAACTTAAGAAGAAAACAAGCACAGTAATCTTGAAGAAAGAGGAAGAGTGGCAGTAATAAAACATGAAAGCAGAGGGCTTCCCTGGTGGCGCAGTGGTTGAGAGTCCGCCTGCCGATGCAGGGGACAAGGGTTCGTTCCCCGGTCCGGGAAGATCCCACATGCCGCGGAGCAGCTGGGCCCGTGAGCCATGGCCGCTGAGCCTGCGCGTCCGGAGGCTGTGCTCCACAACGGGAGAGGCCACGACAGAGATATGCAGAGATGGTAAAAAGACAAATAAAATAAAAATAAATATTTATTTTATTCTTTGAAATAAACTAATAAAATAAGCAAAACTCTGGCAGAATTCATTGATCAAGAGAAAAAAGAGAGAGAGCAAATAAATAATCTTAGAAAAGAGGGCTACAGATAAGTTATAGCTAGGCTACCACTAGCCCTTACAGTACCTTTGTGTGAACTAGGAAAATGTTTCCCCTGTGGGTGGCCACAGCCCTAATACCTAGGGCTTGTTACTTGGAAAGCCGGGTACAGGCTGCTCCCACTCACTCCTTGTCCAGACAAGCTTGTGCTTAAACCACCATATTGGCAGTCGTGGATCAGCATAGTTTAAAAAGTTATGAGACAATATGAACAACCTTGTGCCAATTAATTTGATAATTTGCACAAATGATTGGTTCCCTTTAAAACTACAATTTACCCAACTATATCAAGGAGACATAGACAACCTGAATAAACCTATAACCATTAAAGAAATCAAATAAGTAGTTACAAGATCTACTTTAAAAAAGCATGAAAATTCTTATTTTTTTCCTATAGTCTAGCATAATTAAACACCATTGGAATCATCTGTTTGCTAAAAGAAATAAAATACAGCTGTGAAACCATGTGGTTCTGGTGCTTTCTTTAAGGGTAAATCTGTATTCATCTTCCTGATCTTTTTTTGTGATAACTTGTCTTTTCAAGTTTTCTATTTCTTCATAGGTCAGTTTCGGTAATTTTTTTCCTTTGAGAATATCCATTTCCTCTAGTTTTTCACATTTGTTGCTGTAGAGCTGCACATAATTCTCTCAGCCTCTTTTGTATCTGTGAATGTATCTCCTTTCTTATTCCTAACCTTGATTTTTCTTTTTTTTTTTTTGCTGTACACAGGCCTCTCACCGCTGCGGTCTCTCCTGTTGCAGAGCACAGGATCCGGACGCGCAGGCCCAGCGGCCATGGCTCACAGGCCCAGCCGCTCCGTGGCACGCAGGATCTTCCCGAACCAGGGCACGAACCCGTGTCCCCTGCATCGGCAGGCGGACTCCCAACCACTGCGCCACCAGGTAAGCCCCTAACCTTGATATTTTTGCTCTCTTTTTTCCCTAACCAGATTCATGAAATGTTGATATATTTTATTGGTCTTTTCAAATAATTAACACTTGAACTTATTTTTTTCCTTTCTACTATTGTTTTTGTTTTCTAATTCATTATTTTCTGTTGTTGTCTATATTATTTCTCTCCACTTGGGGTTTATTTTGTCATTCTTTTCTTAGTTTCATAAAATGGGCAATGAATTCTTAAAAAAAAATTATTTCATAGTGAAATATTTAAGGCTATGCATTTTCTTCCGCTGTGTCCTGTAGGATTTTACATACAATGCTTTTCTTCATTCCTTTCTAGATGGTTTATCACTTCATTTTAAAAAGTTTTACAAACAAAATAATTATTAAATTAAAAAGAACCAGGAACCTTAATTCTAAGTAGTTATACTCTGACATAATTTCATTTCAGAACAAGACAAATTAATCACTCATTATAATTTTAGCTCTTCCCTAAAGTAATTAACTTGATTTATACACACACACACACACACAAAATAATCTATAGACCTAACCATCTTTCCTGTAATACCTCAGAAACCTTGATTTATTAAGAACAGCAACATTAAAAAAATTGTATAAATGGGGGAAACTAGGCCTACAGGATTTCACCCTTGCAATAACAAAGATAATTTTCCTATAGAAATTCCAATTGAAAGTTTTATTTGGTGATTTAAATAAACCTTAATTTAAGGCTGTACACCTGAGCTAATCTAGCTCTTTCTTAGTACAGTTGGTATCTATCCCAATAATAGACCAGCTATCTAGCCTATTAACAGATAGGTATTATCTGAGGCTAACCTGGTTTCCTAATTAATCCCCATTTCAATTTTTTATTTCCTCTTGATCCAAAGTTGCTGTAGGCACGTGCTTCTTTTCTTCTCATTTTTTTATTTTGTATTTCTTACATATTTTTATTTTGAAAAAAAAGTGCAAATTGTACAAATTGTAGAGCTTTTCCTGTTTTTGAGTTGAGAGTAAATTGCTACCTGTTACCCACTGCTCCTGAGTACTTTAGCAGGTATTTTCCAAAATAAGGACATTCTCCTACATAACTCCAATACAATACAAACCAACATTGATACATAACTACCATGTAATTCTCAGACTCCTTTCAAGAGTCTCTAGTCGTCCCCAAAACATCCAGATCGTAATCATAAATAATCATACATTGCATTTCATTGTCATATCTCTTTAGTCTTATTCATCAAGAACAGTTCTTCACTCTTTGCTTGACATTCATAACCTTGACATTTTTAAAGATTACAGACCAGTTATTTCATGTCCCTCAGCTTGGGTTTGCTGGGGTTTCCTCATGATTGGATTCAGATTATGCAGCTTTGATAGGAATAGTATAGAAAGGATGATACCTTACTCTCATTGCATCCTCTCAGGTGGTGCAAGGTTTCAAACGTTCCCTCCCAGTACTGATAATGTCCACTTTCGTCACTTGATGAAGGTAGTGTCTGCCAGGCTGTGAAGTTACTTTTTTCTTTAGTAATTAATAAATATTTTGTGGGAGGTATATGAAATTGTAAATATCTCATTCCTCACTGTACATTCAATTCATTTATGTCACTATAGACTTGTGGTTTCCTATTCTAGTCAATGAATAGTAATCAGTAATTATCGTTATCTCCATTAACTCATGAATGGATAAACAAAATGTAGTATACCCATACAGTGGAATGTTATTTGGCAATAAAAAGGAGTGAAGTTTTTTTTTATATATAAATTTATTTATTTATTTTTGACTGCTTTGGGTCTTCTTTTCTGTGCGCGGGCTTTCTCCAGTTGCGGCAAGTGGGGGGCTACTCTTCGTTGCGGTGGGTGGACTTCCCATTGCGGTGGCTTCTCTTGCTGCGGAGAACAGGCTCTAGGTGCACGGGCTTCAGTAGTTGTGGCGTGTGGGCTCAATAGTTGTGCCTTGCGAGCTTAGTTTCTCTGCAGCATGTGAGATCTTCCTGGACCAGGGCTCGAACCCATGTCCCCTGCATTGGCAGGCGGATTCTTAACCACTGCGCCACCAGGGAAGTCCCAGGAATGAAGTTTCGATACATGCCACAACAGGGATAAACCTTGAAAACATTATTTTAAGTGAAAGAACCCAGACACAAAAGGACACATATTGTATGATTCCATTTATATTAAATGTCCAGAGTAAGTTAATCAACAGAAACATAAAGAGGATTACTGATCACCAGAGGCTGGGGAGAAGGAGAAATTGTGAGTGACCACTGTTAGGTTTATGGTTTCTTTTTAGGGGACTGAAAATTGTCTGGAATTAGATAGCGGTGATGTTTGCACAACCCGGTGGATATACTAAAACCATTGGATTGCGAACTTTAAAACAGGTGAATTTTATGGTATGTGAGTTATATATATATATTTAAAATAAATTTATTTATTTATTTTATTTTTTTTGGGCTGCATTGGGTCTTCGTTGCTGTGCCTGGGCCTTCTCTAGTTGTAGTGAGCGGGGGCTTCTCTTGTTGCAGAGCACTGGCTCTAGGCATGCAGGTTTTGGTAGTTGCAGCACGTGGGCTTCAGTAGTTGTAGCACGCAGCCTCAGTAGTTGTGGCGCAAGGGGCTTAGTTGCCCCGCGGTATGTGGGGCCTTAGTTCCCCAACCAGGGAGGGATCGAACCTGCGTCCTCTGCATTGGAAAATGGATTCTTAACCACTGGGCCACCAGGGAAGTCCCTGTTATTATTATTATTTTTAATTTATTTTTGGCTGCTTTGGGTCTTCATTGCTGCGCCTGGGCTTCCTCTAGTTGCGGCAAGCGGGGACTATTCATTGTGGTGTGTGGATTTCTCATTGCGGTGGCTTCTCTCGTTGCAGAGCACAGGCTCTAGCCGTGCGGGCTTCAGTAGTTGTGGCACACGGGCTCAGTAGTTTTGGCTCGCAGGCTCTAGAGTGCAGGCTCAGTAGTTGTGGCGCATGGGCTTAGTTGCTTGCAGCATGTGGTATCTTCCCGGACCAGGGCTCAAACCTGTGTCACCTGCATTGGCAGGCAGATTCTTAACCACTGCGCCACCAGGGAAGCCCCCCTGTTATTTTTAAAAATGAAATAAATCTGCCTTTTTCACAGAGGATTGTAAGGAAAATTGCCTGTTTTGACTCTTACTGCTGAACAGAAGAAAAAGTTCCTTTCCTCAAAATTCATACCCTCAATCCAGTCCTGTAGTCTATGAAAAGCACCTACAATTTGTTGGGAGAAAAACAAAGACCTTAATAAAAAAATAACCAAAATATATGAACGGACAGTTCACAAAAGAGGAATATAAATGTCTAATAAATAAATTAAACCACTAAAAATGATCATCTTCATAAAGTAATCAACACACATCACATTGTGGTTTTGTGATGATTAAAAGAGGCAAACACTTTCAATATTTTCAATACCAGATTCCTTCCTGTCTTTGTACTCATTTTCTCCATAATTCCCTGTAATTGGCTTCTACCTCCACACTTGCCTGAAATTGCCCTTGGTCACAAGACACCCCTCTCAATCCAAATACGAAGACCACTCCTACTCTCCCTGGAACTCTCCAAGGCTCTTGACCTCTAACCTTTCCTTCCTCGAATGCTCCTTCCAGGCTCTTCAAGGCTCATTCCCACTACCTTGGACCACTACTTGATCTCTTGACTGACCATTCCCTTTCTTTTCCTGCCCTCTAGCTTTGGCCAACTGTAGGTGGACACTTCTCTTGCGGCGGGGGGATGGAGGCTGTTCAGCATCTAAGAATGTCCCACCTTATGAATATTTTATGAAGCAGACCCCACTTCTCACTATAGAAGCTGAAAATGCCAGATATTTGTTTTCCCGACCCGCTTTTGAAGCTGGGTGCTGGCACTGACCTAGGCTGGGTCAATCTGATGCAGCTATTTTAGACTTTGACTCTGGAGTTATTGGCGAAAAGAAGCAGAGTCAATGGAAGAGTGTTTCTGGCACCAGCAACTTCCAGTTTCCATGGCAGCTGTGGCAGCAGTGCCGAGCTCAGGTCGCTGCCTGATGGTGTCAACAGTGTGAGGTGTGACATCTAGTGGACAACAGTGTCCTCACTAGACACTATTTATAGAGTGGTTTGGGCCATGGTGGTAGCTGTTTAGGCTCTGATCCTGGTTCTCCAGCTTTCCCAGTGATTCTGTGTGCTATTTTAGCTTAACTTAAAATCAGAATCTATTTCCATTGCTTGAGACTGAGAACTCTGACAAATATAGCTTTTTAGAAAGCTGTCCTCAGCTCTCTCTCTATACCACCTAAAACCACACTTTTCTCTATATTTTCTAAGTCTCTATTGCATTATAAAGAATCGGTGCAACTTAGCACATTATCATTTGTTACCTTATACTTAAAATTTTCATTTTCATATGTTGTTTATGTTTATTTATGGGCCTTGTTGGGCCTGTAAATTGTCTCTCCAACAACACCGTGAACCATGAAAACAATTAAAAATAGACGATAGGGCTTCCCTGGTGGCGCAGTGGTTGAGAGTCCGCCTGCCGATGCAGGGGACAGGGGTTCGTGCCCCGGTCCGGGAAGATCCCATATGCCGCGGAGCGGCTAGGCCCGTGAGCCATGGCCGCTGAGCCTGCAGGTCCGGAGCCTGTGCTCCGCAACGGGAGAAGCCACGACAGTGAGAGGCCCGCATACCACACACACACACACACAAAAAAAGGATGATAATATAGCCTTATATATTTGCTGATGGGAATGATGGGAATGGGACAAACTGAAGATAGAGGGGTGAACGGCTGACAGGCCCAATGTCCTTGAGTCGTTAAGAGGAAAGGAGATCTGTTTTTTTTCCTGGCCGTGCCTCGGAACTTGTGGGATCTTAGTCGCCCCGCCCCTCCCCCCTCCCCGCCCCGGACCAGGGATTGAACCCATGCCCTTGGCAGTGAAAGCACAGAGTCCTAACCACTGGACTACCAGGGAATTCCCAAAAAGAGATCTAGTGCCCAAGTCAAGGAGTTGGCCTTGGGAGCAGAGACAGTCCACCTATAGCAGGAGGAGGGCAGGCAGATGCTAGGTACAGATGCTACCAGTGGGTAGCTGTGGTGGTGGATGCCTTAATTTTCTCTGTAGATTAGGAAGCAATGTCATCAGTAGAGAATGAGAAGGGGAGAAAGTGTAGGAGGTTGGAGAAGGCACAGAACAGTCATTCAGGACAGCAGTTTGGGGAATAAGGCAACTTTCCAAGATGTTCACAGTATAGATAATTTTAAGAGACTCAGTTTCCAGATACTCAATTTCCAAATGTTCTTTTCCTAAAATTGATCTATTTTCTCAAAATAGATGCCAGCTGCCCTTCCTCAATTGCCTTTCTCCCACTTTACATAAGTCATACCTCTCACTCAGCCCAAATCTCACTATAGTTAGGCAGTGTAGCACAGTGATTATGATGGTAGCCAGTCTCCAAGATGACTTGATTCCTGATATTCATATCCTTGAGTTGTCCTGTACCTCACTGAATCAGGTCTGGTCTATGTGATTAATGTATGACTATTGAGGCTATGCCATAAAGGGCATTGCATCCTCCACCTTGCTCTTTTGTATTGCTTGCTCTTGGGAACGCCGACTACCACGTCATAAGGTCACTCAAGCAGCCCTAGGAGAGGTCCACATGGAGACAAACTGAGACCTCCCCAAACAGGCAGCACCCACTCACCCATGATGTGGGTGAACTGCCCTGCAAACAGAACCACCTGCAAACAGATTCTCCTATCCCAATAGAGCATTTAATGACAAGAGTCCCAGATGATATCTTCCTGATATCTCATGAAAGACCCCTAGCCAGAATCTCCCAGAATCTCCCAGCCAAGCCATCCCTGAATTCCTGATTCATAGAAACTGTGAAAGATAATAAACGGTTCTTGTTGTTTTAAGTCACTACATTTGGTGGTAATTTTTTTTTTTTTTTTTTTTTTGGCTGCACTGCCCAGGGATCAAGCCCACGCCCCCTGCTGTGTAAGCACAGTCTTAACTACTGGACCACCAGGGAAGTCCTTGGCGGTAATTTTTACACAGCTGTAGGTAACTGTAGGGCAGATTGCTTAACCTCGTTGAGCCTCAGTTTCCTCATGTGTAAAATAAGAATGATAACACAATAGTACCTGAATCAGGATTGTTATGAGGGTTAAATGAGTTAATATTTGTAAAGTGCTTAGAAAAGAAAAGTAAAAAGTATGAATTTGTTAAATAAAAATAAATGTGATCTATTCAACACAGCACTACTGTACTGGGAGATCTAGATAGTGCAGTAAGGCAAGAAAAGGAAATAAAATTTATACAGATAGGAAAGGAAGAAATAAAAACTGTTCCAATTTCAGATGGCATGATAGTCTACATAGAAGATCTCAGGGAATCTACAAAAACTCCTAGAACTAAAAAGTGAATTCAGTGGAGTTTTAAGATACAAGGTAAATACACAAAATTCTGTTGTACTTCTATCATTAGCAACGAACACATGGAAACAAAAATTTTAAATACAATACCACTTACAATCACTCAGAAAAATGAAATAGATTTAAATCACAGTTTTAAATATAGAACATAAAATTAATAAACTTTTAGAAGAAAACATAAGAGAAAATCTTTGGATCCTAGGGCCTGGCAAAGAGCTCTTAAAATTGATACCAAAAACATGACCCATAAAAGAAAAAAACCCCATAAATTGGAATCCATCAATTCAAAAACTTTTGCTATGTGAAAAACTGTTGAGAGAATGAAAAAACATGATATAGACTGGGAGGAAATATTTGCAAACCACATATCTGACAAATACTACTATCTGGAATATATAACTAACTCTCAAAACTCTACAGTAAAAAACAAATAACCGGGCTTCCCTGGTGGCACGGTGGTTGAGAGTCCGCCTGCCGATGCAGGGGACGCGGGTTCGTGCCCGGTCCGGGAGGATCCCACATGCCAAGGAGCGGCTAGGCCCGTGAGCCATGGCCGCTGAGCCTGCACGTCCGGAGCCTGTGCTCTGCAACAGGAGAGGCCACAACAGTGAGAGGCCCGCGTACCGCAAAAAAAACACAAAAAAACAAATAACCCACTAGAAAATGGGCAAAAAGCATGAAGAGACATTTCACCAAAGAGAAGATACAAATGGAAAATAAATACATGATTAAAATTTTCAACATCACTAGCCATCAAGGAAATGCAAATTAAGGGGAGTTCCTTGGCTGGTCCAGTGGTTAGAGCTCTGAGCTTCCACTGCAGGGGGCACAGGGTTGATCTTGCAAGCTGTGAGGCACGGCAAAAAGAAAAAGAAAAAAAAAAAGGAAATGCAAATTAAGACTACCATTAGATATTAGGTCTATTAGATCAGTTAAAATTAAAAAAAAAAAAGTGACAGTACCAAATGCTAGTGTGGATGCAGAGAAACTGAATCTCTAGATCTCTCATGCATTGTTGATGAGAAAGTAAAATGGTATAGTCACTCTGGAAAATAGTTTGGCAGTTATTTTAAAAAACAAAGCATACATTTACCATGTAACACAGCAGTCCCACTCCTCTACATTTATCCCCACCAAATAACAATTTGCATCCACATAAAAACTGATGCATGAATGTTCATAGCAGCTTATTTGTAGTAGCCCCAAACTGAAAAAAACTGAAATGTCCCCCAGTAGGTGAATGGTAACACAAACTGTGGTACATCCACATCATGGAGTACTACTCAGCATTAAAAAGGAACAAACTTGATACATACAACAACCTGGATGGATTTCAAGGGCGTTATGCTGAGTGAAAAAAAATCCTCAAAATGTCGCACGATTTCATTTATATAACATTCTCAAAATGACAAAATTACAGAGATAGAAAACTGATGAGGGGTTGCCGGTGATTAAGGACAGGAGTTGGGGGAGGGGTGTTGTGACTCTAAAGGGTATCAGGAGATCTTTGTGGTAATTGAATAGTTTTGTATCTTCATTGCAGAGCTGGTTACACAAATCTATACATGATAAAATGATATAAAACTTTATACACATATTGCACCAATCTGTTTTCTGGTTTTGATAATGTACTACAGTTATGTAACCAATGCGGGGATGCGGTGAAGTGAAGGGTACAGAGGAGTCCTCTGTACTACCTTTGCAGCTTCCTGTGAATCTATAATTACTTCAAAATAAAAAGTTGAAAAAAATTCAACAAAAAAGCATGGATTAATTCCCTAGTGTGTAAAAATTTGTGGAACAAGGGCAAAAGGGTCCTCTTTCCTCAGGGTTCTGTGGTAGGACTTGCTGTCTCTTTCTGTCTTATACAGCAGACACTATGTATCCACATATGTCAAACCACAGATACAGAGGGCCAACTGCACAATGCCATTTTATACAAGGGACTTGAGCATACTCGAGTTTTAGTATCCATGGAGCTCCTGGAACCAATGCCCTGCAGGTGAGAGGGGTGGCTGTATATGTTTCTGTCTTGGGCAAGCATGATTAAGAATGGGGTATTTTGGCCCATGATGGGGTGTCCTGAATTCAGATATGTTGTGGAGTGTGGCTGGAGTGATGGTAATTTTTACCTAGCCACCTCCCCTCTTATGCTCCCTGATTACTATCAAAGACTCTCCTGAGGGAAGGCCCTGTGAGAACAAAACAAAGAGAATGTAGGTAAGAAACACAGCAGGTGATGCCACCTTATTTCATTCAAGGATAAATTCATGGCAAGATGCCATATATTCTCAATTTATTTAGCATTAAACTTCAGAGTGAGATGTTGTCATCACAGGGCCATTATTAACCTGTTTATTTTAATTGAAAGATGAAGTATTTGACAAAAGGGACTGACTTTGCCAGTACTCTTGAATGAGTTAAAAAGACACTACAAGGGGCTTCCCTGGTGGTGCAGTGGTTAAGAATCTGCTTGCTAATGCAGGGGACACAGGTTCGAGCCCTGGTCTGGGAGGATCCCACATGCCGTGGAGCAACTAAGCCCGTGTGCCACAACTACTGAGCCTGCGCGCCTAGAGCCCACGCGCCACATCTACTGAAGCCTGTGCGCTCTAGAGTCTGTGCTCGGCAACAAGAGAAGCCCACGCACTGCAACGAAGAGTAGCCCCCACTCGCCGCAACTAGAGAAAGCCCTCACGCAGCAATAAGGATCCAACGCAGCCAAAAATAATAAATAAATATAAATAAATAAATTTATTTAAAAAAAAGTACACCACAAGATTTGGATTAGAAATGTATATTTAAAATATATAAGGGAATTTCCTGGAGGTCCAGTGGTTAGGACTCATCATGCTTTCACTGCCAAGGGCCCGGGTTTGATCCCTGGTTGGAGAACTAAGATCCCACAAGCTGTGTGGCGTGGCCAAAAAAAGAAAAAAAATATATCATAAACACATTGTAAATTTTCCATATATTATAATGGTTTGACATCTTTAAAAAAACCTTTCTGTCTGGGGAGAGACTGCCCCTCCCAAGGTAGGTAATTCGTAAAGATAATAACTTACCTACAAGCATACCTTTCATATGTAAACCAACCAATCCAGGGTTTATATCCCCAGCTACCTTCTTATCTAACTCTCACACACCAAACCTATATTTCCCTTACCCTAAATCATGCTAGGTCTACGTGCCAGCTAACTAGGGACTACCCCTACAGCTTATAGCCCACCATAGTTATTCAAAGTAGCCAATCCTAAACTGTTTCTCTTGCTCTTCCTTGTCTTTCCCATGGAAACCCCTATAAGGGCCATGGACTATGCTTTGCCCTACCTCCTGTTCAACATTATTATCCATCAGGGAAATGCAAATTAAAACCACAATGAGATACCATCTGACACCCATTAGAATGGCTAAAATAAAAAAGATAGACAATAACAAATGTTGGCCAGGATGTGAAGAAACAGGAAATCTTACACATTGGGAAGGTAAAATGGTACCAGCAACTTTCGAAAACAGTTTGTCAGTTTCTTAAAAAGATAAACATAAATTTACCATAAGACCTAGCAATTTCACAATTAGGTATCTGCCTTAGAGAAATGAAAACCTATGTCCACACAAAGACTTTTACAGGAATGTTTATATCAGTATTATTCATAATAGCCAAAACTGGAGACAACCCAGATTTCCACCAGTGGATGAATGGATATAAAAAATATGATGTATTCATACAGTATAATACTATTCAGGAATACAAAGGAAAGAAATGGAATGCAAGATTGGTTCAATATCTGAAAATCAATGAATGTGATCCATTCTATCAATAGAAAAGAAAACAAAAATTACATGTTCATCTCAGTAGACAAAGAATAATTTTACAAAACCCAATACCCTTTCACGATAAAAACGCTCAACAAATTAGGAGTAGAAGGGAACTTCCTCAACCTGATAAAGGTCATCTATGAAAAACAAATGGCTAGCATCATACTTAATGGTGAAAGACTGAATGCTCAGGGGATTGTGGTGGTGGGATGAATTGAGAGATTGGGATCAACATATATGCACTAATATGTATAAAATAGATAACTAATAAGAGCCTGCTGTATAAAAAAATTCAAAAAAAAAAAAAAAAGACTGGATGCTTTCCCTTGAAGATCAGGAACAAGACAAGATGTCTAATCTCACCACTTCTATTTAATATCGTAGTGGAGGTTCTAGCCAGGCTGGTTAGGCAAGAAAAAGAAATAAAAGGCATCCAAGTTGGAAAGGAAGAAGCAAAACTATTTCTGTTTATAGGTGACATGATCTTGTATATAAGAAATCCAAGGAATCCACTAGAAATTATTACAACTAATAAACAAATTCAGCAAGGTTACAGGACCCAAGATCAATATAAAAAATCTATTTTATTTTTATACTCCTGTAAACAATCCAGAATGAAAGTAAATATATAAGCCAGTGAAATAAGCCAGTCTCAAAAAGACAAATATTGTATGATTCCACTTACATGAAATACCTAGACGAGTTAAATTCATAGAGACAGAAAGCAGAATGGTGGTTGCCAGCGTCTGGAGAGAGGGGGGAATGGAGAGGTAGTATTTAATGGGTCTAGAGTTTCAGTTTGGGAAGATGGAAAAAGTACTGTAGATGGGTAGTGGTTATGAATGTGAATGTATTTAATACCACTGAACTGTGCACTTTAAATGTTTAAAATGGTAAATTTTATGTTACCACAATAAAAAGAAAAAAGGAATGAAGTACTGACACATGCTCCAACTTGGGTGAAACTTGCAAACATTATGCCAAGTGAAAGAAGCCAATCACAAAAGCCCACATAGGGAGTTCCCTGGCGGTCCAGTGGTTAGCACTTGGCGCTTTCACTGCTGTGGCCCCAGGTTCAATCCCTGCTCTGGGAACTAAGATCCCGCAAGCCACATGGCCCAAAAAACCCCCAAAGCCCACATATTATATGATTCCATTCACATAAAAGTCTAAAATAGGGAAATCGATAGAGACAGATAGACTAAGGCTGGGGATGGAGGGGGTCGAGGGGGAATAAAAGATGGATAGCTAAGGTACAGGGTTTCTTTTCTTTCTTTTCCTTTTTTTTTTTTTTTAGATGCGCTACGCAGCAGCTTGCGGTGACCTGGCAGGGAGATGATGTGGGCAGGACGAAGCCTGGGTGTGGCAGGGGCTTTGCCCAGTTTCAGTCCTAGCCACACTTGCCCCCTTGCCCTCCAGCAAATCACCTTGCTGATAATTATGGAGTAAAGTGCAGGCAGAAAGGAGGAAGTAAGCCAAGACGGGAGCAGCTAGACAGAACCTACTGCCTTGGAAAACCACCACCAAGGAGAGTTCTTCTTCATTTCAGAGGTACCTCCACTGCCCTCCCTTCGATCCCACCCCCTCCTGGGCACTCAGCTGAATGTGCCCACCCCCACTCCCACCAGCTCCACGGGTGCCTGATATGCTCAGTTCACACCAGTCTGAAAACTGAAGTAAGTTTACAAAGTTGTAGAAACTTCCTTTGGACATTCAGGTTTTGGAGAGGTTGGCCATCCTTCTGCTCTATGGATTGTGAATCATCTAGTGACCAATGATTTCCTCCTTTCCCTCTTCCGCTCTCCTCTTGCTACCTAGCTGTTACTCCAACCGTTCCCCAAAGTGGAAGGAAGGAGACAAACTTGTAGCTTTGGCTTCATTTTTCGAAACCATGGTATAAAATTTCTCCGGGAAACTTGGTGAAACTAAGGGGCCAAATGATATTGAATGCAGGAATTATTTGTTTCAAATTGTGTTTCCTCCTCTGTCTGGGAAAATGTAAATTGGTTGTTTGTGGCTGTCAGAAAGGATCCTATCGGTAGTATGACTCCTTTGCCAAAATTCTTATTGAAAATTAGGACACTGGGTTATTATGAAAATGAGGGGATCACCCCCTGCACCACTTTCTTCAGGTGGTCAGTGGGAACTTGGGCCCTCCCGGTGTGCCTGAGCACCAAGTTGGCCATAGGTGGGGGTGGAAGGTGGTAAAGGAGGAGTAACCTTTAACAGAACCATTAACTGACCCTCTCTTCAGAAGTGGTCTCTCTAAAGAGCCCTCCTGTCCTCTGGTTCTTAGATTCCCCACAATTAACTTCACCCCATCCTGCTCATACACATGCAGTGAAACACATTTTAGCTTTGTATAGGACGATGTACTTGTTTATAGTGGCTAATATAAACTTGCAAGTAGCTCTGTATTGTTTAACTGTGTCCTGTGTTTCTTGCAACTAGATAATTAGATATAGTGGCTCGATCAATTCAAGTTAGATTTTTTTGGCAAGAATATTTTATTTTTCATAAGGAGGCACACAACTTTTGGTTGTCTCTCTTTTTGTGAGTTAGCAGCCATTGATGATTAATGCCTAAATGATCCATTAATTATTAGGGGGTGTGAAATGTACACCTACACTTCTAAATTTGTAAAAATAGGACCATTAATTTCATTTAAATATTTTTATTGAAGTATAGTTGACTTACAATGCTGTGTTAGGAACATTAACTTCTGACATTAGAGAATATAATGAGAGGCTTCTTACTGAGATTAAATGGGATTATCATAGTTATTTGCTGAGCTATTTTCTTTGGGCGCTGCACATACTTGTGTCAGATCTATACCAATACCATGCCTCTTAAACAAATAATAAAACTAAGATGCAGAAGTGACTTGCCCAAGATCACACTGCTAAAAATTGGTGGGGTCAGGATTCAAACTGAGGTCCATTGAACTAAAAGCTTATGTTCTTCCACTGCTTTCCTAAAAGATTTATTTATTGCGTTACTACTCTAAGCAAGGCACTTGCACTTAGCACTGTAAATTAATTATTCAACTCTCTCAGCACTACTTCGGTAGTGGTGTTATTGCCCCCTCTGTAATGACAAAGAAGCTAAGGTTCCTAGACGTTAGGCAACTTCCCCAAGGCCATACAGCCTTGGAGTAAGGAAGGAAATGGTTCAAGTGTCCGTAAGCGGCACGAGGCTCGCATGTTTGGCTTCCCATCGCTGTTAAGCTGTAAGAATTAGAGTGCAATGCATGTGCCTGCTAGTAAACAGTAAACAGATGGGAGCGAGTACTCTACGTGAGAGTGTATGGCTGACGCTGCATTAGAGAAGCTGAGATCAGTGCATTTGCAAGTGTCCTGAGAGGCAGCATAAGCGCGCCATAATACAAGGGGCTCGCCTCCATAGAGAGAGAGGGAGGGGGAGGGGGAGGGGGAGGCGGAGGCGGAGGTGGGGGGGAGGGAGAGATGCGCAGGCGCACAGAAGCCCTGCAAAATTTGGGAGGTCATCCCGCCTCTAGGGGGTGCCATGCGAGCCTGGTCAGGGTCCCAAGCCCGCAGCACGCTCTTTTGCTTCCACCAGTGCTGAGGATCTCGGGATCCGGTGGAAAAACAGCTTCTTCAGGTGATAGGTTCCAGATCTCTGGGGGCGGGGACGCAGGGAGTGGGAAAAGCGGAGCCCGGCCAGGTGACCAGTCCAGAAAGCCGCCTGCTCCTGGGAGCCAAGCCAACTCTCTTTCTACCGCTGAGGTAACGCAAGAACGGGCGGTGTCTGGTTTCGGGGCGGCAGCAAGGGAAGGTCCCGCTTTGTGGGCGGGGTTGAAGGCGGGGAGGTCCGGCAGGGGACGCGCTGTCACTCTGCTCCATCCCCGCTTCCTGGTCAGCGTCCCGCCCCCTCGGGTGCCTGCTCCCTGCCTGCGCTTAGCACTTGGGAACGCGGATTCCTCTCTCTCTGGGAGGGTCCTTCCCTCCCTCCACCCTCTGCTTTCCTCTCAGGTGAGGCCTCCATGGAGCGGTTCCTGGCCCAGTTGTGCGGCACCAGCGCGTCGCAGCCGCTCCCTGTGTGGGAGGGAGACACCACCGGCCACTGCTTCACCCAGCTGGTGCTCAGCGCCCTGCCCCACGCGCTCCTCGCTGTGCTCAGTGCCTGCCACTGGGGCAACCCGAGGTGGGTAGAGACGGGTGCAAGAGATCTGTCCTTGTGTTCTTGCAGACCTCACTCGAAACCCACATCTCCGCGGAAGTGTAACCGAAATAGTGAGATCTCTGGAGTACGGGGCAAAAGTAGAATAAAACGTGGGCACAACCACTCTGCAGCATTGTGGCTGTTTGGGGCAAGTTACCTGGCTTCCCTGAGCCTCATAACATTGTTGGGAGATTTAACTTAGATAATGCATTTAAGCATATAGTGCAGTGCTTGGCACATTTTTAAAGGCCTGATGCATGGTAGAAATCATCACTTTTGTAGATTTTCAGATGCGCAAACACAGTTGTCATGAATTGGAGGCAAAAGTGGGTGAGCAATGTTTTTAAGTCAACAAGGTTAACGTGTGCCGAAGATGTTGGACCAGTTTCTCACCACTTCCATCTAGGAAACCTCAGTGTTTCTAGGCTAAGAAAAGCATATGTACTCGTTGGAGAGGAAGCAGTCGGTAGAAGAGAAGAGCAAAATCAGAACCTTAATCCTTCCTGAATTTGGGGCTATAAGGTGTAGGTGCTAAACTCACCTTGATTTTGTACTTAGTTCCTGTATGTCTAGATATGGCTAAAGTTAATCTCACTCTGGCTACTGATAAGGCAGGAGGGATGTCTGGTCTGTCTTTGGGAGTCCCTAGTCCAATGGACAGACTATGTCCTTACCTAAGATGAGTTAGAGGATGATGAATCCCTTCCTTGTGTAGGAGAGGCTTCAGAATTGCTTGGTCTGGGAGTAATCCTGATTTGTCTCCTATGCAGAGACAAAAGTCTGGAGAGGGTTAGTCAGTCAGCACAGAGTGACACTGACTAACTCAGAAGGATTATCTGTGCTCAGAGGAGTATCTTTTAAAAGTTGGCCTAGGGCTTCCCTGGTGGCGCAGTGGTTGAGAGTCCGCCTGCCGATGTAGGGGACACGGGTTCGTGCCCCAGTCCGGGAGGATCCCACATGCCACGGAGCGGCTGGGCCCGTGAGCCATGGCCGCTGAGCCAGCGCATCCAGAGCCTGTGCTCCGCAACGGGAGAGGCCACAGCAGTGAGAGGCCCGAGTACCGAAAAAAAAAAAAAGTTGGCCTAGTCCTTTGGGAACCCACAGTGTAAGGAGAAGGCAAGAAAGACCAACATGTAATCCACAGAAATTGTGGTTATCTCACTTCATTTAACAGATTTTTGCAAGTTGCTGAAAAGGTTTAGAGAGATCCAGAATCTCAGACAGGAAAGGACCTCAGAGGGCTTTGGGTCCAGACTCCTCACTGCTCACTGTGGTGATGAGGAAAATGAGATGCAGAGAAGGAAAGAGTCTTGCCTGAGTTCATAAGACTGGTTAATGGCCAGCTTGGAGCCAGTGTACCAGCCTCCAAGGGCTCACAATGTTCTTCTGTCCCCACATCTTAGAAAAAAGAATTATTAAAGGTTGACTTTTATCTGAATATAAACCCCTCCATATAACTGTGATCCCTGAATTTTTTAAAAGAAACCCAAAACATTTTAACCTACAATTAAAATTTTCAGTAACTCAGCCCTACCAACAACAAAGGGAATACAGATTTATATGTTTTTAGATGAACCTCTTCTTATATGAACCTTCAAGGTGTTCTGATATGTACTGTTGCAGGTGTGTTTTCCTGCACTTGAGTTTTTTAAAAATTAATTAATTAATTATTGGCTGCATTGGGTCTTCATTGCTGCGCGCAGGCTTTCTCTAATTGCGGCGAGCAGGGTCTACTCTTTGTTGTGGTGCGCGGGCTTCTCATTGCAGTGGCTTCTCTTGTTGCGGAGCACAGGCTCTAGGCGCGCGGGCTTCAGTAGTTGTGGCACGCGGACTCAGTAGTTGTGGCTCGCGGGCTCTAGAACACAGGCTCAGTAGTTGTGGTGCACGGGCTTAGTTGCTCCGTGGCATGTGGGATCTTCCCAGAGCAGGGCTCAAACCCGTGTCCCCTGCATGGGCAGGTGGATTCTTAACCACTGCGCCACCAGGGAAGCCCCCCTGTACTTGATTTTTAATGCAGGCAGATAACCCTTTTGTTTATTAAAAACGTTTTTTGCAAGCCAAGATGATACAAACAAAACTGAAAAGAGGTTTTTCTTCAGGTAATGGAGTCACAAAAATGATCCACACCATCTTCTACAGCCATTGGAGAAACAGAGAGTAGAATATTCTGAGGCTTCAGAAAATTTAGGCTATAGTGTTAGTGTATAGAAGCTGTATGTAAGTCAAATTTTTATCCATCTAATAGTGCTTCGGATGAATTTAAGGGTTATTTTATGTAGGTACTTTTGTAAAAATGAAAACTCATCTCTTAGTTGTTATCTGTAAGAAAATTCAGGTTTTTGGGGGTTTTTTTGTTTGTTCTTTGGTGTTTTTTGTAATTAGGGTCTTCATGTTCCGTACAACATTAACTCAGAATTTTTTATTTCTGTGGCAAAAGAATGACAAGAAACGGTATAGGTAGATTAGAAAAATGGGTTAGGTTAATCCAGGAAGATTTCCTGGGAGAAAAGACCCTGAGTTCCAGAGTAAAATGGGATGGAAATAAGGTACACAGGCAGGAAAGTGAGTTGATTCCCTCTAGGTAAGTGAGTTACTGGAGGTATGTCTGGACCCTGAGTCAGCCGCAATATGCCTCCTTTTCTCTTTTCCCCCTTGTCCCCAGGAATCCAGGTTACATCCCGCGCTGCAGTCCTGGCTGGCGGGTCCGACTTGCAGCCTCCTTCCTGCTCTCCATTTTTCCACTGCTAGACCTCTTTCCAGTCGTTTTGCCACCGGGGGCAGGCCCAGGGCCCATAGGGCTAGAGGTGCTGGCCGGGGGCGTGGCAGCTGTGGCCTGGATCAGCCACAGCCTGGCCCTGTGGGTGTTGGCTCGCTCCCCTCATGGCCGCTCCCGGGGGCCCTTGGCCTTGACTCTGACTGCCTTCCTGCCAGCCCCAGCCCTAGTGCTGACCCTGCTATGGCACTGCCAGCGAGGCACACTTCTGCCTCCACTTCTCCCAGGGCCCCTCTCCCGCCTATGCCTTCTCATCCTGCAGCTGGCTGCACTCTTGGCCTATGGACTGGGCTGGGCAGTCCCTGGGCGGCCACAGGAACCCTGGGCCCAGGAGCCCCTTCTCTCCGAGGGACAGGAACCCGAGGTAGCTGAAGATGGGGAGAGCTGGCTATCACGCTTTTCCTATGCCTGGCTGGCACCATTGCTGGCCCGTGGGGCCCGTGGAGAGCTCCGGCAGCCCCAGGACACTTGCCGCCTCCCCGACAGGCTGCACCCAACCTACCTAGCCCGTGTCTTCCAGGCACAATGGCAGGAGGGGACCCGAATGTGGAGGGCCCTGTATGGGGCCTTGGGGCAGCGCTACCTGGCACTTGGACTGCTGAAGCTGGTGGGAACCATGCTGGGATTCTCAGGACCCTTGCTACTGTCCCTACTGGTGGGCTTCCTGGAGGAGGGGCAGGAGCCACTAAGCAATGGCCTGCTCTATGCCCTGGGGCTGGCCGGTGGGGCCGTTCTGGGCGCTGTGCTGCAGAATCAGTATGGGTATGAGGTGCGGAAGGTGACACTTCAGGCACGGGGGGCTGTGCTGAACATCTTGTACCGAAAGGCTTTACAGCTGGGGCCCGGACGCCCTCCCACTGGGGAGATCCTGAACCTACTAGGCACCGACTCTGAGCGGCTGCTCAACTTTGCTGGGAGCTTCCATGAGGCCTGGGGCCTGCCCCTGCAGCTGGCCATTACCCTCTACCTGCTGCATCAGCAGGTGGATGTGGCCTTCGTGGGTGGTCTGATCCTGGCACTGCTGCTGGTTCCCGTCAACAAAGTGATTGCCACCCGAATCATGGCCAGCAACCAGGAGATGCTACAGCACAAGGATGCACGGGTTAAGGTGAGGGGCCGTTTGGGGTCCCTCAGTTATCCAGAGTCCCCAGGTCCTCCCATGCACTGTGCCTGAGAGAGTGAGTGTGATCTAGAAGTTGAGAGCTCAGACTGGAGAAAGACAGACATGGGTTCACATCCCAACTCTACCACTTACTAGTTTAATCACTTCAGACAAGTCACTTAACCTCTTTGGGACTTCGTTTCCTCATCTGTAAAACGAGGATAATAATAGCTTGCCTCATAACATAGTTGGAGGATCGTATGAGATACTGCTTGGCAAGTACCAGTCCCAAAGTAAGCACTAAGTAAGTGTAGCCTGTTAGGAATATTATAGTATTAGCTCGTGCAGCCCTAAGAGCAACCCTAGGAGGTAGGAGGTAACCTGTCTGGGGCCAAATGGGATTTTAGTGTTAGAGCCAGGACCCAATCTCCCACCTCCTCATCTCAGGCACAGAGCACCCCACAACCGCATGTGAAGAGGCCTAGGAGCACCCCAGCTACCTCTTAGGGGTGGGCTGTGGGGAAAGGAGTAGGTCTCTCTCCTGCCTGGGCCAACTCTAGGTGTGAGGGTCTGGCTGAGTCGTTCTGGGTTGTGCAGTGATTGTAGTACCTTTCCAGAGGGGATGATGGGCTTAGGGAATCCATACAGCGTGGTTGTCAACCTCTTACTGCAGTAGCTCCGAGTGCTAATGGGGAGGGTGGTGTCTCTGAAAGCTGGTTATGGCATGAGGCCTTTTCCCCTACCCATGACAGCTATTGACTAGTCTCCGGGGCCACCTGGGAAGGCTCCCAGTGCCTCCCTGGCTTGCAGGCTGGGGATGTTTGAATGTTAGGATTCAAGGAGTTCCTCTGGCCCTTGCCTGTCTTGCCTGGCCCTGTCATCTGCCTGACTCTGGGCTGTGGTGTGCCCTCCTACACCTGTATACTCCGATAGAAATAGTTCCCATACCACCCGACCCCCCCTTTACTTTCCGCCGCTTCATCTAGGAAGGTGGGAGGATTCCAGCTCCAGCCTGCCCCCAGCTGGAGCATAGGGGCTCAGAATACCTGACATCTTGTGCCAGGATCCTGGGGGAGACTGAGCAGAGGAGAACACACGTGAGCAGTGTCTCCACTTTGTACTGCTCTCTTGTCCCCACCCCTAGCTCGTGACAGAGCTGCTGAGTGGCATTCGTGTCATCAAGTTCTTCGGGTGGGAGCAGGCGCTGGGGGCCCGTGTAGAGGCCTGCCGAGCTCAAGAGCTGGGGCGACTCTGGGTCATCAAGTACCTGGATGCAGCCTGTGTGTACCTGTGGGCTGCCCTGCCAGTCGTCATCTCCATCGTCATCTTCATCACCTACGTCCTCATGGGGCACCAGCTCACTGCCACCAAGGTGAGGACCAGGAGGGGAGGGGACGGCTGTAGGAATGCATGGGAGAGAAGCAGCAGCAAGGAGACTGCAGTGGAGTGAGGGGTGGACTGGGGCCCTCAGTGCTGGCTGGGAAGGAGGGATGGAGGGTCCCTGGCTGCCTTATCCTTTCCCAACCAAGGAGAAATTCTCTGAAGGGACCTTTCATCTGGAGCCTCGGATATATAACCCTTCCCTCTGCGAAGGAATTCCTTTCTTTCCTCTCCTCTTTCTGTCCTACTTCTGGTTAGGTCCCCTTATCCTCATTCTGATGGCCTTGGAGGAAAAGTTCATGATCCAGTGCAGGGTGGATCCAGTGCTGGGTATAGCCAGGTGATGTTGTACTTGGAAATTCTGAGAAGGTCTCAGAGTGAGCTAGGTGTGTGTGCTTATCAGGGAGCAACCTGGATCCCTGGAGGAGTATCTGGAATTTCTGGGATTCTTGGACTGGCCACCTCTGCCACCTCTAACCCAAGATTGTCCAGCAAGCTCCTCAGTTTTGCTGCTGCACTGTTTTCCCCTCCACAGACCTGTCTGCAGGGCCACCCATAGAGCAGGCCTTCAGATAATTCCCAAGCTTCAGGTGATGCTCCAACCCTTCCCCCCACCTTCGACCCCACTTAGGTGTTCACGGCCCTGGCACTGGTGCACATGCTTATTCTTCCCCTCAACAACTTCCCTTGGGTGATCAATGGCCTCCTGGAGGCCAAAGTGTCCCTGGACCGGATCCAGCGTTTCCTCGACCTTCCCAACCACAACCCCCAGGCCTGCTACAGCCCAGGTAAGGGGAAGCTGGAGGGCAGAACCTGGCACAGGGGAGGAGGGAACTGTAGCCCCTTGGTTGCTGTACACAGATGCTGCCAAGAGGAGCCAGAGGCAGCAGAATTTAGGCGGAACAGGTGGCCATTTCCTGGGGGAGAATCCTCAGACCAAGACTGAGGCTGAATTAGCCCTGGGCGGGTAGATTGTGGATTAGAAGCCCAAGCTGAGTGGCTTCTTCCTTGTTCAGATCCTCCGACAGAGCCATCTACAGCCTTGGAGCTACATGAAGCCCTCTTCTCCTGGGACCCAGTTGGAACCAGCCAGGACACCTTCATCAGTCACCTCGAAGTGAAGAAGGTTGGTTGGTCAGACACCCTAGTAGAATCCCCGGACTGACGAGGGACATGCAAGCTCAGTGACGGATAAACAAGGACAGAGCCAATCATAGCAAGATGGCCCAGTGGCTCTAATTACTGAGGGAAGGACCAGAGAGGTTTTGGTGAGCAGGTTCTCATTGGAGAGGAGATGATACCTTATCTCTGAATGTCAGTTTTCTAACACACAACCACTTCAGAGCAGTCACATCTCTCCCTGGTCACCAGACCATTCACATCTACCCAGTCCAGTCCAACAATTGCATTTTTCTCTCCGTGTCCCTCAGGGGCTGTTGAGTTCAGAACAGACTCCAGAACTTATCCAGCATCTTCCCTGGGGTAGGGACCTCCGGGAGAGGCCCAGCAGCATCTGCTCAGAAGGATTTTGAAAATGGTATAGATAATCCTCTATTTAGCCTGGTGAAAAGGAATCACACCCTGTGACTCACACTCTGGCATACATCATCAAAGAAGCACTTGAAAGAACATTCCTGGCAGGACGGCAACTCCTCTTCACCGAGTCCTGAGTTTTCACTCTCCCCTGACCCGTGTCCAACCCTTTGCCCCACAGCTCAACCCAGCGTCCTCCAGTGGAGCCTGAACTGCCTCTGCCGCATTTGGCTCATGTTTCTGGCTTGCGCTGAATGTTTTGTTTTTCCTCTTAGTTCAGGCAAGACAAGGCTGGAATTTTTGAAAGGAATTTTACTAATGTGTCAGTTGGGGCTTTTTTGGATATAAGTCATAGAAACCCACTGGAGCTAGCTTAAGCCAACAAGAATTTGTAAGAAGGATATAGAGATGAATTGCGGGATCCACAGGCAAGCACGTGGGCAGATCTCAGCAGCAGCCCAGAGCCAGGCCTCGACTCGCCGAGCAGCTCCTTCCGTCTGCTTCTCTTTCTGTATCTGCCTCATTCTTCTCTCTCTGTGGACCTGCTCTCCGCGAGCAGAAGACAGGCCTGCAGAGAGCCCTTCCACTTACAGGCCACAGCCAGAAAGAGGGAGGCTTCCCAGGGAAGGGTCTCAGGTTGGTCTGGTGTCCACTCGAAGATAGGCTAACCCTGGCTGGCAGTGTGGGACATCACAGACAGAGCTGCTAGGAGCCCCACCTGTTTCTTTTTTTTTTTTTTTTGCGGTACACGGGCCTCTCACTGTTGTGGCCTCTCCCGTTGCGGAGCACAGCTCCGGACGCGTAGGCTCAGCGGCACATGGCTCACAGGCCCAGCCGCTCCACGGCACGTGGGATCTTCCCGGACCGGGGTACGAACCCGCGTCCCCTGCATCGGCAGGCAGACTCTCAACCACTGCACCACCAGGGAAGCCCCCACCTGTTTCTGTGGAAGGAATTTTTTTCCATTGTGTACAAAGAGTATAGCTCCATGAATGTATGTTACAACTAAGCAAGGAAGGGAGCACAGAGAATTTTAAACTGCAAATCACAGAAATGGGTACCTGTGCAAAACATTGTTTTTGCCCTGAGCTATTAGAAATCTAGCTGCAGGGACTTCCCAGGTGGCGCAGTGGCTAAGACTCTGCCTGCCAGTGCAGGGGACACAGGTTCGAGCCCTGGTCCAGGAAGATCCCGCATGTGGCGGAGCAACTAAGCCCGTGCGCCACAACTACTGAGCCTGCTCTCTACAGCCCGCGAGCCACAACTACTGAGCCTGTGAGCCACAACTACAGAAGCCCGCACGCCTAGAGCCCATGCTCCGCAACAAGAGAAGACACCGCAATGAGAAGCCCGCACAGCACAACGAAGAGTAGCCCCCTCTCACCGCAACTAGAGAAGGCGCAAGCACAGCGATGAAGACCCAACGCAGCCAAAAATATATAAATAAACTTATTATAAAAAAGAAAAAAAAAGAAATCTAGCTGCAGGTGGAGTTAGCCAGCCCAGCATCCGGGCCCCAAAGCCTGGAGTCCTTCCTTCCCCTCACCCCATCCTGGGTCGCCTGCCTCAGACCTTTCCTTGGAAGTTCTCGGGCAGTTTTCCTCCCGTGCTCTCTGGCACACTGCTGCTCTCCAAAGGCCCTTCACACAGTGAAACTGATGCTTCTCTGAGTGGAGAATAAAACACCCTACTCCCCTGGGGCCACACGGCATCTGTCACTGAGGCACAGCTCAGCCTGTGGGGTGGAGAATTCTTTCCCTCCAGGCTAACTGGGGCCTAGAGAGAAGCCTCCATGGGATGATTGCTATCCCAGGGCCTCAGGAGGGAGACCTGACACTTGTGTGGCTTCCTTGCAGGGTATGCTGGTGGGCATCGTGGGGAAGGTGGGCTGCGGGAAGAGCTCACTGCTGGCTGCCATCGCGGGAGAGCTGCACAGGTAAGCAACTTCCAGCGCCCCGTGTCCTCAGCTCTGCCCTTCGTCAGCACTTTCCTGGCCCCTGCTACATGGTGGACACCTTTTTAGAGGCCACAGGATGCCAGGATGAGCAAGACATGGTCCCTTTCTTGGGAGAGTTTTCAGTCTGTAAAGGGGAAGGAAGTGAAAGTGGGTTCTCAAAACCATCACCACAGAGTGTTAGAAGTGCTGTAATAGTGAGTGAAGAAATAAATGGAAACAGCCGGCATCAGCTACTCTTTCAGAAAGTGTGCTTGTGCACGGGAGGGATCCAGAGAGGAGCAGAGGTGTGAGGGAGGGCCTTCTTATTTCATGGTGAGAATGAATGAGTGCAGGGTGGTGGCCACACTCTCTTCTGAGCACATCGACATATGACAGCTGCTTGGCTGCAGCCGAAGAGCAATTTCTTCCCTTCCCCGTCCAGAGTGAGCCTCCAGCCTCATTAGGATCCCTCGACCTCAGTGGCTGCCCATCTAGAGAGCCATGTGACATGGAGCGGGACCCCGTGTAAAAGACAGCAATCTGGAGAGGCTTCTGAGAGGCAGGGGCTGGGCAGAAAGGGGACCAGCGGGGCGCCAGCCTCCCATGCTGCTGGCCTGGCTCTCTGCAGGCTGCGGGGGCGGGTGGCAGTGTGGAGGCTGTCCAAAGGCTTTGGCCTGGCCACCCAGGAACCCTGGATCCAGTTTGCCACCATCCGAGACAACATCCTCTTTGGGAAGACGTTTGATGCCCAGCTGTACAAGGAAGTGCTGGAAGCCTGTGCCCTCAACGATGACCTCAGCGTGAGTGCCTGGCCGCCCGCTTCCCCGCGTCCCTAACACCGCAGGTCAGAGACTTGCTTCTCTGGGAAGGGGTTGCTTGTACTCAGGCATCATTTACCCAGGACTGGCCATCAGGCTTTGATCCTCCCAGAGTGTCCAGCTTCTGCACAGGGCCTGGGTGGGGGTGGGGGGGAGACTGGGTGTTCCACACAGCAGCCGAGGGAACCCTGCAGCCTTTGGGACTAGGGGAGGGTTTCCTATGAGGCTTAGCTCTCTGTACATCTGGCTAATGGTCTGATTCAAGAGGCCTTCTCCCACCTCCCACTGGAAGAGTCAAGGTTATTCTAGAGAAGTCTGGCAAGCCCATCAGACCCCCCACATCCAGAATGCTAAATTTAAGGGGGATGAGAGTCCAGCTTTCTCCCGTGACTTTCCCACCCAACCCCCATATCCCCTGCAGGACTGTCATCAGCACAACCCTGTCCAGGTAGATGTGGAACTTCCCTGGAAAGGAGGACCTTTGACTCCAACCATGGAGCATCTTATGTCCACTTAGCATTTGTTTCTACATCAGGCATTTCCCAAATGCCTCCTGGGTACAGGGAGCTGTTCTGGGTACTAAGAAAAATGAATCACAAAGCTTTTCCCTCAGGGGAGCCACCATCTGGTCGACCACAGGTGCTTCCTCTGGTATGGGGACCCCTTAGCTAAGGAGACCTCTCCCAAGGCCACAGGATACCTCTTCCAAGGCTCGGGATACCTTCCTTCTCTAAAAACCTAGGAAAGTTTCACTTTGAATTTGGCCATCTTCATCCTTGCCTGTTGAAAAGGCAGGGTAGTGAGTGTGACAGAGTGGTTAAGGATCTACATTCGTGTCCTGCCCTTTGCGAGCTGTGGAATGACCTTGGGCAGGGTACTTACTCTGAACTTTGGTCTCATCTGTGAAAATGAAATAACGTCAACTTCATAAGGTTTCCGTGGGGGTCAGATGAGATGATGCCTGTAATGTGCTCAGCACATAGAAAGTGTTCAACAGGGGACTTCCCTGGCAGTCCAGTTGTTAAGACTCCGCGCTTCCACTGCAGGAGCCACGGGTTCGATCCCAGGTTGGGGAACTAAGATTCAGCATGCTGCGTGGCGCAGCCAGAAAAACAAAAAACAAAAAAAGGAAAGCTTATTAAAAATTCCTCAAGAAAAAAAAAGAAGAAAAACGTGTTCAACAAATGCTCTTTTTTGTTGGAGTTGTGATTTGTCCCCTCTGGCTCACATACCCCAAAGTCAAGTCCAGTCTCCTCAAGTTCCGTGGCTCTCTGACCCCCTCCATCTCTTCCCTGCAGAGGGATAGGAAATGGGGTGGAAAGTATTGGGGGGCTCGCTGACCAACACTGCGGTGCCTGTTCTGTCAGATCCTGCCTGCTGGGGACCAGACAGAGGTGGGGGAGAAGGGTGTGACCCTCAGCGGAGGACAGCGGGCCCGGATTGCCCTTGCTCGTGCCGTCTACCAGGTAAGTTGAAGATGGGGGAGCCCGGAGCCTCGGGAGCTTCGCTGGGGAGGGGGCAGTGTGGGGATATTTTCATAGGCATCCGGTTTCTTCCCTCTCCCCTGCATACTCCTAAGGTGTTGGTCCCTTGGCCATCCCAGCCCCCTTTTGTAGATTGAAGGCAGAATTAAAGGCTCTTTAAAAAGCATTATGTGGCTTGAGGCACTGGGACCCAGCAAAGCTGAACACTGGCCCTGGGGCACTGGCCTTGCATAACTGGAGGGAAGTCCACCCTCTGGTCTCACCACCTTCTTTACTGCTGTAGCCCCAGAGTTCCTCTCAACCATATTCCGGGATGGCCTCAAGATCACGTCCTAGGAGAGGTCTGGGTTCTGGCCAGAGGACTTGATATCCATGATGCCCCCACCTCTCCCTAGGAGAAGGAGCTCTATCTCCTTGATGACCCTCTGGCCGCCGTGGATGCGGATGTGGCCAACCACCTGCTGCACAGGTGCATCCTGGGAGTGCTGAGCCACACCACGCGGCTGCTGTGCACCCACCGCACCGAGTACCTGGAGAGGGCTGACGTGGTGCTGCTGATGGAGGCCGGGCGCCTCATCCAGGCTGGTAATGTGGGCCACCAGGGTGGGAGCCCGGCTGAGCGAGGGAGCCATCTGCTCGGGTGCGACAGATGGATTGTCAAGTGCAGACTCTGCCACCCCCTCTGTGTGTGATCTGGGCCCCGTCATACTTCTGTCTAATGGGAGACCCTCTTCTGCCTTCACAAAACTGGTGTGAGGAACAGAGAGCAGGAGGGAAAGGAGCCTGTGGCTTTGTGACGCAGGCTTTGTGACTGGGAGCTTTGGGAACTTAGAGGCCCAGGATCTCAGAAAACAGTTTGATGTCCTCGGAGAAAGGCAAGCAGTCAGGTTTAGAACAATCATTTTATTTAAAAACAAATAAACAGAAACTCTGGTGGATTATTATCCAGAGGGACATGACCATTGGCACGTTCAGTGGAGAGAAACAGGAGCAGATGAGGCTCCACCAGCGGGTTAGGAGTTCCAGGAAGCATGAGGAGAAAGCCCAGCGGTAGTGAGAGGTGCCTCTGGACAGGGTTCTCACAGGTGGCCGTGACTCTCCTCCCAGGGGTGAACATTTTCTGTCTGTGCTGATCGGACTCCAGACAGAGAGGGATGGACTTGATGGTCCTGCTCAGGGTCTGCGGGTCCAGGGCACAGCCCTGCTAGGGTAGGTCAGGGAGGGGGTCCAAAGAGCATGGGAGGTGGATTGGCTCACATGTCTAGAAAGGCATAGAATATACCCAGAAGAGCCCCCTCCTAATCTCCCCTGCTGCCTTCCAGGGCCCCCTTCTGAGATCCTGCCATTGGTACAAGCTGCCCCCAAAGCCTGGGCTGAGGATGGACAAGAGTCTGACCCAGGTACGGCCCGGGGTGAGAGGAAAGAGCCTGCTCTTCGCCACCACACTTGTAGGGAGATGTTTCTAGGAAGCTTGCCTGCCCCTGAAAACACTAAGGTTTTCAACTGTCATCCTGTAAGCTTAATACCCCCCCGCCCACCTCTCTGATTCTCACAGTCACAGCCCAATCAGTACAGAACCCAGAGAAAACAAAGGAGGGGCTGGAGGTGGAGGAGAGCACGTCTGGCCGCCTGCTGCAGGAAGAAAGCAAGAAGGAGGGCGCCGTGGCCTTCCACGTGTACCGTGCATACTGGAGGGCCGTGGGCTGGGGCCTGGCCCTCGCCATCCTCTTCTCTCTGCTCCTCATGCAAGGTAGGAGTAAACCCTGCAGGCCTTCATCCCACCCCCAGCCCTGTCGCCTAGGTCCCCATCACATCCATCACCTTGTACTAATCACTACAAAGCCCAGACACTCGACCATGTGTGGGCGACAGCTGGGACTAGAGACATGTCCCCAGTTCTGAGGGTCCCAGGGACCGGGAGCCGGGGGGGGGCGGGGATGCTCTGTAGCCTTCTTCTGATCTGCCCCCAAGGCTGACTCCCGTTCTGCAGATTCAAGATCACGCTCTCCCCAGAGTTGAAGGGTGATGGGCCCAGGAAAGAAGTGGACACTGGGGAGGACATAAGGTGGGGACGGCTGGGGAGGAGGGTGGAAACGGGGCTGTCTGAATAGAAGGAAGAAGATGAGCTGTCTGGCAGCTTTCTCCTTCCCATCCCCACCCAGCAACCAGGAATTCGGCTGACTGGTGGCTCGCCCACTGGATCGCTCAGCTGAAGGCAGCCAAGAATAGCTCCCAGGAGGCGCCAGCTCCCACCAGCCTGGGCTCCGCAGGGCCCCTGTCTGCCCAGTTGCTCTTCTTCTTCCCCGGAAGCCTCTAGTGAGTGGCTGGGGCCAGGAGCAGGCCTGGGGCTCTCAGAGTGGTTGCCAGGCAGGGAGTGAGTTGGGGGGCTGGTGTTCCAGGGCCTGTGTCTCCTGGAGGGTGGGGAGCAGTGGCGTTGGGAGGGGCCGTGGGGAAGGGACCCCTGAGTGGCCCCACTTTTGGTTACCCACAGCCCCCTCCCCACCACCCAGCACCTCAGTGTTCCCACTGCCCAAAGCTGCCCCCAATGGCTCCTCAGACATCCGTTTTTACCTCACCGTGTATGCGACCATTGCTGGCGTCAACTCCCTCTGCACCCTTCTCCGGGCAGTGCTCTTTGCAGCGGGTACCCTCCGAGCAGCCGCCACCCTGCACCGCCGCCTGCTGAGTCGAGTCCTCATGGTGAGGGGATGGGAGGGTGAGGGTGGCATGGGGGGCCCTTCCGATACCTGGGCTCCATCAGGGGCCCGTCCCCCCTCCTGGTCCTCAGGAGAAAACAGCCCCTCACAGATGGGTGCAGCACTTGAGACCTGGAGAGGCCAAGCGCAGAGCAGCTGCCTGGGTTCAAACCCAATTACTTAGGCCTATAGCTTCCTCATCTATAAAGCGGGGAGAGGAGAATCTTCCTCAGATTTACTTCCGGCGCAGAGGACCCCTTAGTTCACGTGAGATCCCTCTTTAATTTTATGTATTAATCCATTCCTATTTATCTGCAAACCCTGTTTTCATTTCCTCTCCTTCCCTTGATAAGCAGCCGTCCTAGGTGTGTTTAATATGTATCTTTTTGGCTTTTTGCAAAATGCCTGTGTTTTGTGTGCACATAGTTTCATAAATGACATTCCTTTTCTCACAGTTTTTATTTAGAGTCTTTCTAAGGTCCATCCCTGTTGCTGTGTGTATATATAGTCTGTTGCTTGCCCCATAGGTCATCATGAGGATTAATCAGTACATCGAAAGTGCTTAGGATATAGTACCTGGCATATACTAAGTGCCCAATTACAATTATTATTAACGATGTTGTTATTATTACGAAGCTCTTTTTTTGTCTGTTATCTTATTAGGGTCTCATTATAACCCTGTGTGGTGGGTACTATTATCCTCATTTTACAGATGAGGAAACAGGCTCTGAGAGTGTGTGCAACCTGGGCAAGGCTAGTTCTGTGGCCGTGAACCCAGGACACGTGGGTCTTTCCCTTGCCTCTCCAGGAGCAGCTGCCCACTGTCTGCCCACATCTTCAGGCTGTGAAGGAATTAATTTCTCATAAGCTGGCTTTAGGAAATGCTTCAGCAAGCCTTTTTTTTTTTTTTTTTTTTTTTTTTTTTGCGGTACTCGGGCCTCTCACTGTTGTGGCCTCTCTCCTGTTGCGGAGCACAGGCTCCGGATGCGCAGGCTCAGCGGCCATGGCTCACGGGCCCAGCCACTCCGCGGCATGTGGGATCTTCCCAGACCGGGGCACGAACCCATGTCCCCTGCATCGACAGGCAGACTCTCAACCACTGCGCCACCAGGGAAGCCCTCAGCAAGCCTTTTGACCTAGTGCCCTGCCTTAAGATAGGACTGATCCCCAAGTAAAGGCAGAGAGTTGGGGGACAGGGAAGGTAGAGAAAGGGAAAGGGTCTTTGAGACCGTACCTCCCAGTAGTAAGTAGTCTGAATAGCTAGCAGTTACCAAGCACCTGCTCTGTGGCAGGCAGACCCTACTAAGCTCCTGACTGCTGTCTGTGGCTTCAGTCCTGCTGTCAGCCCCGGGAGGTACAGTTTCATTACTATCCCCCTTTTTGAGATGAGGGACAGGGGCCTTGAGGAGATGAAGCCCTCTTACGTGGGGTCTCACATCCGGTAAGTGGCAGGGCTGGAATCCAAGAAGCAGTCTGACTCCGGAGCCTGAGCGCTTGACCATGGGACAGTGTGGACTTTGACTGCCGCCCTCACCACTCTGTCCCGCCACAGGCAATCAGAATGTTCCTCCTAACGTCTAACTAATCTCACTCATGGCCTGAAGACTCCATCTTCTGGAAAGAGATTAGCTACCTGCCCTTGAAAGGGGGGTAGGCACGCCTAGCACAGAAGTAGAGGGGTGGCCCGCCTGGCCTCTCAGGGCCCCCGCTAGCCAGAGGGATGGGAGAGACTGTCTCTTTCCCACCTGGGGTATTCTTCCTCTAAGCTCCTCCAGCCCCGCCTCAGTGCCCCCAAACTCTGGGGACACTTTACTCCTTTCCTCTTCTCTACCTTGGGCCTTTCCCCCCAGCCCACCTCCCCCAGGGGCTGCCTCCATGGCTTCTCTGCTGACCCCTGCCCTGGCCCACCCACACCCCTCCTCCCAGGCGCCGGTGACTTTCTTCGACTCCACGCCCACGGGCCGGGTCCTCAACCGCTTTTCCTCCGACGTGGCCTGTGCGGATGACAGCCTGCCCTTCATCCTCAACATCCTCCTGGCCAACGCGGCAGGCCTGCTGGGCCTCCTGGCTGTGCTGGGCTCTGGCCTGCCCTGGCTGCTGCTGCTGCTGCCGCCTTTGAGCCTCATCCACTATCGCGTGCAGCGCCACTACAGGGCCTCCTCGAGGGAGCTGCGGCGCCTGGGCAGCCTCACCCTGTCTCCTCTCTACACCCACCTGGCTGACACCTTGGCGGGCCTCCCTGTGCTCCGGGCCACTGGGACCACCTACAGGTGTGTGAGGTCCGCCTCCTCCAACCAGTGCGAGGGGGGTGAGGTGCTGGGGGGAGGGGGCATCCCTGAGAAGAAGGGGGTCGGGTCTCAGTCTCCTGAGAAGGGAAGGGTGGGTGAGGGCATAGGGGGAAGAGGAAAGAAACAGAAAAGGGGGAGAGTGACGCTGAGCAGACCCCTACGAGAGAGCACATTGGCTCCTCCGTACCACTGAGGTGCAGCCTGTGGGCGTGCAGGTCAGCTCCGAGCAGGAGGCATCCTACGGGCAGGGCGTCTGGGCAGGTCCGTGCAGCTGTGGCGTGGCTTCCCCCAGGTTTGAGGAGGAGAACCAGAGACTCCTGGAGCTAAACCAGAGGTGCCAGTTTGCTGCCAGCGCCACGATGCAGTGGCTGGACATTCGGCTACAGTTAATGGGGGCTGCAGTGGTCAGCGCCATCGCAGGCATCGCCCTGGTGCAGCACCAGCAGGGCCTCGCCAACCCAGGTGCCGCCCCGGGACCCTTCACTCTCACCTCAGAAGTGTGTTCTTCCCAGCACCTGCCCCAGACCTCTCCCTGCACTGCCCCTACAGCCCCAAGCATTTTTACCTCCCAGCCAGGGTTCCCTGTGAGGATATGTTGTCATTCTCATCACCCGCGCATTTTAGAGTTGAGGAAACTGAGTCTCGAGGAGTCACTCACCCTGGTGGTCGTGGATCTGGGACTAGTCAAGTCTTCTGATCTCCGCCCCTCCCTGCTCACCCGTCCTCAGTACTTAGCAACTGGCCCTAGCCCACCTGCCTTCCACCCGTCCTCCCTCGTAGCCTTTCCACTCTGCTGCAGCCAGCCTCCTGTGGGCCTGGGCTGGCTCCTGCATCTTCTTGCATCAATGCCAGCTTCCTCTAAATGCCCACGGTCCACAGCTCAGGGTTCGCCCGTTCTTCCCAGCCATCCCCACACACATCCCAGCGTCCAAGCCTCCCCTGGCAATTGTGTTCCCTTCCCCCAGGACTTGTGGGCCTGTCACTGTCCTACGCCCTGTCCCTGACGGGCCTGCTCTCCGGCTTGGTGAGCAGCTTCACACAGACAGAAGCCATGATGGTGAGCGTCGAGCGGCTGGAGGAATACTCCTGTGACCTGCCCCAGGAGCCCCAGGGCCAGCGGCCGCAGGTAGCCTGCGCCCTCACCCCAGCCTGGGTGCTAGAACCCTGAAGGATCCTCCTGACGGCCCCAGTCTCTCCCCCAGTTCCTTTCCTTGTGCCCCCCACCATTTTTTCTCTGCTCCTGTACCGTCCCCTGTGATCTCCCTGATTTTTGTGTCCATCCCCCCATCACTCCTCGTTTCCCCCACCTCTCCTCTCAGGGCATCCATCCCTCATTCCTCTCCCTTCCACTCTCCTCATTCCTCCCCATCTCACCCATCTCCCTCCCTCTCCCACCCACGGACCCCACCAGCTGGGCATTGGCTGGCTGAGCCAGGGGAGCGTGGAGTTCCAGGATGTGGTGTTGGTGTACCGGCCAGGGCTGCCCAATGCCCTGGATGGGGTGACCTTCTACGTGCAGCCTGGAGAGAAGCTGGGCATCGTGGGCCGCACGGGCTCTGGCAAGTCTTCCCTGTTGTTGGTGCTCTTTCGGCTGCTAGAACCCAGTTCTGGGCGAGTGCTGCTGGACGGCGTGGACACCAGCCAGCTGGAGCTGGCCGAGCTCAGGTCTGGGGGAGGGAGGAGAGGGGACCAGACTACTGGCACTTAGAGGAAGGCCCAGTTAGGAAGGCTTTATATAAACTCAGGGCAGACAGGGTTGATCAGGTGAGACGGAGGATGGGACAAGCAGGCGAGGATAGTGAGCTGCCAGTGCTCAGGTCGGGGTTCACAGCTGTGGTCCTAAGGTTTTCACCTTCCCAGGTTCACCTTGTACTTCCCAGCATACACCTTCCGCTCTAGACCACCAGTCACTGCCTCCTGAGGCAGAGCCTCCCAGGTGCTGTGACCTCGGGCTTGGCAGGCGGTGCTTGGGACAGCTGGAGACCTGGGCCAGTTTCCTCTGGCCACAAGGGGTCTCACCTGGAGCTAAACACGCCTCCCAACCACGTTGCCCTAGTATCATTTTTTCTGAGTTCCATGATGCGGAAAAAGGTAGGGATGCTCTGTCCTAAAGCCCATTACTGATCCCAGGCCCTGGCCCTGGCCTTCCTGCCTTCTCTTCTAACCTGTGGTGGCCATAGGTTGACCATATGGCTCCTCAGGACCCGATTTCAGGCCCGCTTCCAACCTTGAAGCATCCCCTATCCAGTCATTCCTTGGTCCCCTCTGGTCATTCTTTGCCATCCACTGCTGTCCCATGATGGGAGTCAGTACCATACGGTTTAGCTCGTGCTTGTTCTGTTTTGCCCCTCAGTGAGATGTAAGCTCCTTAAGGGCAGAGTCTAGGCCTTTGGTTCCTTTGGTATTCCTCATAGCACTGGCACAGTTCTAGGTACATGGCTGACCAAGCGGGGAACAGGACGGGGGTTACGTTCAGGTCTTATCCCCAAGCTTTTCTGAAGGGCTGGACCTATAGCTAAAACCTGTGCTGGGAGCAGAAGTGGCCACATCTCCAGCCAAGACCCCCATGTCCTGTCCCGTCCTCATCCCCCAGATCCCAGCTGGCAATCATCCCCCAGGAGCCCTTTTTGTTCAGTGGAAGTGTTCGGGAAAACCTGGACCCCCGGGGTCTGTACGAGGACAGGGCCCTGTGGCAGGCCCTGGAGCAGTGCCACCTGAGTGAGGTGATCATGTCTATGGGTGAGTTCTAGGTCCTGTCCTGCATGGTGGCAGGAGTGAGCAGGGAGCGGGTTGAGGGAGGCTCAGAACTCAGGGATGAAGATGCTGCGCTTTGCAGGTGGTCTGGATGGCGAGCTGGGCGAGGGGGGCCGGAGCTTATCTCTGGGGCAGAGGCAGCTGCTGTGTCTGGCCAGGGCTCTCCTCACAGATGCCAAGGTAAGACAAGAGGAAGGGACATTCGAGAGGGCCAGGAAGAAGGCAGGGGACGTGTGAGGGGTGGGGGGTGAGGAAGTGGACTGGGAGAGGTCTCAAGGGACCTAGTTAGCGTTTCTTTTAGAGCTGGAGGTGGGGAGCTGTGGGCTGGCCTGCGCCAGACCGGGAGGCGGGGGCTGGGGCTTATGTAGCAGCCACGGCTGACCCTCTTCTCCCTCCTCCCTGCTCATTCTCTCCACATGGTCCAGATCTTGTGTATCGACGAGGCCACAGCAAGCGTGGACCAGAAGACAGACCAGCTGCTCCAGCAGACCATCTGTAAACGCTTTGCCAGCAAGACAGTGCTGACCATCGCCCACAGGTGTGTAGGCATCCAGAGTGAGAATCTAACCAGGGGCTAAGGTGTCATGGACCCATAGCCTCCCTTCCTTTCAGAAACCCCAGGGGTCAGGGCTCCAGAGATTCCAACCTCCATGAATCTCAGCTCCGTGTTCTCCAGGCACCAACCCAGGCCCTTTGTAGCGCATTGTCTGAGGGAGCCTGCAGCCCCTCCCCTGGCACAGAGCCAGGGGCTGAAGCCTGTGGGGCAGGCTGGTGCTGTCCAGAGGAGAAGAGGAGGGAAAGCAGGTCAACTTTCTCTAGGGCGTCGTCCTCCATCCCCACGCTGACCACCCTCTCCCACGCAGGCTCAACACGATCCTGAACTCAGACCGGGTGTTGGTGCTGCAAGCCGGGAGGGTGGCGGAGCTGGACTCCCCCGCCGTCCTGCGCAGCCAGCCCCACTCGCTGTTCCAGCAGCTGCTGCAGAGCAGCCAGCAGGGAGCCCGCTCCTCTCCCTGAGGGCCCCGCGTCCCTGCCCACAGGGCCTCCCTCTGTGCTACCCACTGCTGCCTGGTACGGGGGGCCTGCCGCTGTTTACACCCTTCTGTGGCTCTACCTCTCTCTCACCTCCGCAGAGGGGAAAAGGGTACCCTGGGCTCCTCTTTACAAACCACTCCTTCTCGGGGGCAGAGTCCCGCGGCTTCCCCAGAAGCAGGCCTCTGCTCTGGCCCTCTTGCATCTGGGACTCCAGGCGGGTTTTTTCTGACAAAGGAGCCCACGTGCACTTCCATAGTTTTATTTGATAAAGTTCCATCTTACACTCTGTATTAAAAAAATAATATTTCTGGCATGAGGCTGAGGTCCCTCAGTGTTGGGTATCCCAGCTGAGGGGTGGCGAGAAAGGGCCAATCCACTCTGAGCGGCAGAGGAGACGAAGGAGGGGGCAGGAAAACCCCCACCTCCATCACAGTGCTGTGGTCTTCCCAGGCTCAGAGGGCAAGTCAGGCGGCAGGGGGAGCCCTGCCGACAGCATGCTAACCTGACACTCCTGGTCCTGGTGCGCCGGGGCATAGTGTGGGGCAGAGTAGCAACAGGGTCCAGGGGGGCAGACACCCCGGCGCCAGGCCCTCAGGGTCAGCAACACCGTGGACAGGACCAGAGCGGCAGTGACAGCCCCAAACAGCACCACGGCCACCAGGCTGGATTCGCCCAGCCTGGCCTCTTGCCTCCGCACTACCTCCTTCACGGAGATGCGCAGCAGACCGGCGCCCCCGCTGTGGGGAACAGGCCCCGTGGCAGGTACCACCACAGCCAAGGTGGGCCCCGGGGGGATGTCCGCTATGGTGGCGGGATCTGGGACGGGTAAGACTAGCTCACAAGTCTTGCCACCATAGCCACTTGGGCAGAGACAGTCAAAGTCGTGGACCCGGTCCCGACAGCGGGCCCCTCTCTGGCATGGGTGGCTGGCACAGTCATCCAGGTTGATGGTGCAGAAGCGCCCAGCAAAGCCCTCAGGGCAGAGGCAGGAGAAGCGGTTGATGCCGTCCAGGCAGGTGGCGCCGTTAGCACAAGGCCGCATCAGACAGTCGTCCACGTTCACCTCACAGCGGGCACCCACAAAGCCCGCCAAGCAGCGGCATGTGAAGTTGAGGGCGAAGCCCTGGTCGTCCTGGCACTGCCCGCCATTCCGGCACGGGGAGCTGAGTGGGGTGGGAGAGGGCATTTTACCGACTGCCATCTGCAGGGTAGCCCGGGTGGACATCCTGATCACTGCCACCACTACCACCCCCCTTCTAGCTATGTCACCTTGAGCCACTTTTCTGTGAGACTCAAATGCCTCATTTTAAAACTAGGATTAGGGGAATTCCCTGGCGATCCAGTGGTTAGGACTGTGCTTTCACTGCCAAGGGCCTGCGTTCGATCCCTGGTTGAGGAACTAAGATCCCACAAGCTGCACAGCACGGCCAACAAATAAATAAATAAAAGTGTTAAAGAAATTTTAAATAAGTTTTTTAAAAAAATAAAAATGGGATAAGAGCAGTACCCAGCTTCCCAAATGGTAAGGGTTAGATGAGATAATCCAGGGTCAAGCAAGTAGCAGAGGGCCTGGCCCCAAAGCAAGGCTCAAGGCAAGTGTACAGTTATTATCCACGCAGGCTCTCAGGCTTGACCTGGAAATGAGGAAGAGTCCAGACCTGTAGGCCATTTCCCCATTCACCACGAGGCATAAGGCTGCTGTGTGGAACAACTTTAGGGGCTGCGTGCCACCCTTCCTGGGAGGATGAGGGGAGTCCTAGGCCCTCAGCCTCCCCACCCAGGGGAGTCACACACTGATGTGTTACACCTCCAGCCCCTGTAGATTTTTGTTGTTGGAGAAATGGTTCACATGGTACCAAAAAAGTTGAGAAACCCTACAGATACTCTGACAGACCGGGTTTTATCTTCGAGTACCCCCGTGTGGGACTTCTGACCGTCAGCCCTAACGCTGCCCCACCATCCTCTCAACAGTCCTCTCTCCTCCATCACCAGATCCTCATCTAACCTGGGGCCAGCACTCACCCTGCCTGCTCACAGGGTCCGGCCTTGCGCTCACAGTCACGCCCGTGGAAGCCCGGTGGGCACACACAGTGGTACTTGCCGCCCCCGTCATATACGCACTGGCCTCCGTTCCGGCAGGGGGACTGTGTGGTACAGATGTGCTCATCTGGAGAGGAGACCAGGAGGGCTCAGGGTTAGCCCCTCATGTCTGGCACCCAGACCTGCCCAGGCCCCACCCAAAGTTCTGTGGGCGTGGCTCATACTACAATCCCAGCCTGGGCTGGTACAGTGTAGTGGGGGAAAACAACAACACTGAATTTGGAGTCGGGAGGCACTCAGCCCTGGCCCTGTTAGTCTGTCTCAAAGTGCCTTTGGGCAAGTTGTATCTTGCCTGTAGATCTCAGTTTCCTCATCTGTGATATGAGTACAGTTTTCCGCAGGTGTCTTGCCTACCACATAGGGTTGTGTTTAGGACCAGTTCAGACAACAGATAGGTATAAAGTCTAAAATTATAAGCTACCATATATTTTCGGGTTTGAGCCAGACACAAGAGGCGCTCAATAAATAAGGATGGACGTTCTCCCAAGACACATGGGGTCCCCAAACAACAGCTACCCTCTCTACTCCCCTACCTTTGTCACAGAACTTGCCTGCCCAGCCACTGTGACAGATGCACTGCCAGGGCTGGTGGCAGGTACCATGCTGGCAGCCAGGCATCCTCACACAGCGCTCACAGTGCAGCCCCTCCCAGCCCGGGTCACACCTGATGGGGAGAAGCACAGGGTCAGGGCTCTGGGTAGAAGGATGTGAAGAAATGGAGGAGGCAAGATCAGAGCTTCTAGGAAACAAATATGACAGCCCCCAAGTGAAAGCAGGCCTATCCCGGGTTGATATAGGGCTGTGCAAGGTCACGGGACACATATATGGTATCAGACCATCGGACACCAGCATTCAAGTCCTGGTTCTGCACTTTGTCTAACCTTTCTGAGCCTCAGTTTTTTTCACCTGTAAACTAGGGATACACCTGGCAGGGATGTGTGGAGGAGGAAATTACGATGATGTCTAAGTGCCCCCAGCACAACTCCTGGCATGTCTGAGGTGCTTAGAAACATTTTTTTCTAAAAAGAGTGACCTTGAAAGGTCATCAGGACTATCTTCCTACCCTGATTCCAGGGCAAAGGCCTGCTCTACTTCAGAGAGTCCCAAGCACCCTCAGGACCTTGCCCTGTCAGCTCATTTCCTTATGACCAGACACTCTTTTCCTCCTGCTGCAGAATTTGCCCAGCCCCACCCCAGTGAGTCAATTACTCAAATTCATCAGAAAAGACTCTCGTAAGCGCTTCTCCGCAGCAACGCTTGCAACAGCCTTTCTTTTCCAGGCTAAACCAATTCTATTTATGTCTTTCCTTTATCTCCCCTTTTCCTTATGGCTCCCACTCTCCACACTCCCTCAAGCTTCGGGTCTTTCTCCTGGTATCTTGAAGAGGAATGTTGCAGAATGCCTGGTTGGGAGAGTGAAGTGGGGAGCCGTAAGCTAGAAGAAGCAAAGGAGAGGCAAGGCAAAGGGGAACTGGGGAGGAGTAAGCACAGGGTGAAGGGCTGGCCTTCTGCCCTGTGTGCCATGTGCACGAGGGGATGGGGAGAGAGCAGTAGAGTCTTAAGCCCCTAGACATTCTGCTCTGGGGCTTGAGCTGGTTGTGGGTGTGGAGGCCCGGGAAATGTGGAGCACAGCGTTTGGGAGCACGTGCTCGGAGAGGTACCTGCAGGAGCCATCAGGCGCACAGCAGCCGTGGGCCAGGTCACAGTGGGAGCTGCAGTCATCAGCTGAAAGAGATTGATGTGAGAGGGGTGAGCCCGGGGTCAGCGCTCAGCTGCCTGAGATGCGGGGCTAGGGAGAGGATGCAGGGTCCCAGTAATTGGGTGGACTCAGCTCTGGGACAGGGCAGAACAGAGACTCAACCCATTCCAAAGGGATGTCCTGGGTGTCGCCAACCCCGCGGGTCGGAGCGCCTGCAGTGCCATCTCTGGCCGGCAGAGGTCAACGTGCAAGCGAGGGACAGCCGGACAGGGCCGTGACCTGAGCCCAGGGGAGCGCTCACCTTGGGCAGGCTTTACGGGTGCCCCCAGGATGCACAACAGGCACACGAGATGTAGGCAGCGGCAGCCGCTGGGCATGGTCAGCCCCGGCCCCGGGAGGGACAGACGGACCGCCAGACGTGCGGACACCTGTGGGACGGCACAGGCTGGGAGGCGGCCGGACGCGGAGATAGCGGCACAGATTCCGGTTCCGAGTGATAACGAGCCGAGAGGGGAGAGGGGCATCCAGACAGAAAAAAGCGGTGGGGGCAGCGGAGGGAGGGGGCTGGGAAGGTCTGAGCGGACGAGGGGATTGGAGACAGGAACCGGGAGGGGGCTCTGTAGGAAGGAGTTGAAAGATGGGCAGCGCAGAGCGAGGTCAGGACACTGGAAGGGCCGGGGAACGCAGTCGGACGGAGAGGGACAGGGAACAGCGCCGAGGGGCGTCCTCGAGCACGGGGGCGACTAGGGGGCTGGTTCCCGGCAGCGAGCAGTCTCTGCCCCCCACCTCCGACTCCCCGCAGGACTTGCTCCCGCATCCCCTTCCTACCTCCACGGCACTCGGCTCGGCCGCGGCGCGGGGCCTGGGCACCCCAGAACGCCCCCAGCCCAGCGCGCCCCTGCCCTCGCGGTCCTCACCTCGGGCTGGGAGGCGGCGCGCCCCGGGGCGCAGAGCGAGGCCGGATCCGACGGACTCAGCTGAAGGGCTGGGCCGGGGCGCTGGACCGCCCTTAGCGGGTCGCGGGGCCGGGCGCCCAGGCGGCTGCCATGCGAGCCAGCGCTGGGGAATCTGGGGCTCAAGGCGACCCCGAGCGGCGGCGGCGGCGGCGGCGGCGGCGGCTCTTCGCACGCGCTCAGGCCGCCTGCCAGGCGCGGCGTGTGCCGGCGGAGCCCGCCTCCCCCCTCCCCTCCCGGCCCGTAGCCGGCCCGCCCCACACCCGCCCGCGCCCGGCGCCCACCCCCGGCGACGCACCGCGCACCCCCGCCCCGGCGCTCACCCTTCCTCTGGGCCTCGCGCTCTCCTGGGACCCCACCCTCCGCAGCCGCCCGACCTCTCCGCACCTCGCTCTCCCTGATGGGAGGAGGAAATTATGGGAGTCTAAATGGGAGCGGACTGTAAAGGGTCGGCCAAATGTGCACAGCCGTTATTCTCCATCTCACATCTCCGCTTTCGTGACCCGCACTGCTCACCCCACGCCCCACCTCTGCTCTCACCAGCCCGCTTCCCATCACGCTTCTCATATATATCCCATGCACGTTCAGGGCACACTTGCCGCTCCTGGCCCTCCTCCTGTCACCAGCCCACGCCTCCTCCATTTGTAAATCCTACATCACCTACTTAATCTGTCTGCTCCCCTCCTCCTCCGCCCCGTCCGCTTCTTGCCGCCCTCATTGCCAACCACAACCTTCCAGGATCGATCCGTGCCTAAGTATTAGCCTGGCCCACTCACCCACCCCCTCCATCCCTCCTTCCGTCACGTCTGTCTTTCCTACCCCACTACTTTCGTGACCACTACTGGGAAGCTTCTCTGAACTGGGAACGCCCCTGACTTTGTAAATGTGCCCCCGCAAGTTCCCACCTGTGTACCCCGGAAAACATCCATTCTTGACCTCAGGCTGATCGTCGACTGCCCCAAACTCAGAGCTCAGACTGAGAGAGTTATGTAGGGGGAGTGAGGGAGCTCTATCCCTCCAGGCTAATGGCTCAGAGATATCTGTTCAAGGCAGAGGCAAGGGCAGGAAACCGTTTCTTGTTTGCACAAGGCAAGAGGGCAGAGATCAGGACCACCATTGTCCATCTCTAGTCCTTCAAATCAAGATTTCACCAACTTTGGACTTCCCTGGTGGTTCAGTGGTTGAGAATCCGCCTGGCGGTGCGGGGGGACACGGGTTCAAACCCTGGTCCGGGAAGATCCCACATGCCATGGAGCAACTAAGCCCGTGTGCCACAACTACTGAGCCTGCGCTCTAGAGCCTGCGAGCCACAACTACTGAGCCCGCGTGCCACAACTACTGAAGCCTGCACGCCTAGAGCCCATGTTCCACAAGGGAAGCCACCGCAATGGGACACCTGCGCACTGCAACGAAGAGTAGTCCCTGCTCGCCACAACTAGAGAAAGCCCGCATGCAGCGACGAAGGCCCAACGCAGCCAAAAATGTAAAAAATAATTTAAAAAAAAGATTTCACGATCTTTAAGTTCAAAACATGGGAAGGAGGAGTCCTAGCCCGTGCAGAGCAGCTTCCCACAGACACCCCCCAACAAGTTGGAGCCGCTGGACTAATTTTTCTTGCATTCTCCATTGGACAGAACAGCCACACCCACCCTATCTTCTTAGCCACCTTCCCTGGAACTCTGATCACCTCTTTCCTCAAGAGCTTTCTAAATTTGAGTTGAGTAATGCCACAGCTCTGACCATTTATTTTAATTTTTTTCACTGAAAAATTGCAAAGAACCTATCATGTCCAAAATTACTGTAAGTCAAATAGATTATGGTATATCAACCCTATGTGACTATTAAAAGTCACCTCTTGGAAGTCTAAAGATATATTTTTTTAAAAGCTAAGAATACGTCAGGTGAAGGGAAAAAAAAGCAAGAAGCAAAACAGAATGTGTCTCAATGTTGGCAGTGATTTTTTTTTTCCTGGATGATGGAGTTATAGGTTATTTTTTCTTATTGCTGCTTTTCAACATTTCTCATCCTTCCAAAATGAATGTGTTCAACTTTTTCTTACCATAAAAGAAATTCAGTAACATTAAAGAACTTTTAGAATAAACTAAAAATTTGGGGAATTCCCTGGTGGTCCAGTGGTTAGGACTCGGCACTTTCACTGCCGTGGCCCGGGTTCAATCCCTGGTTGGGGAACTAAGATCCCACAAGCCTCGTGGTGTGGCAAAAAAAAAAAAAAAAAAAGTAAAATGTTAAAAATCACTCATGATTCTATTTGCTTCATAAAACCACTGCTGTTGTTTGACTCCTTTTCCTATCCAGCTGTTTTTACACAGAACCTGTAATGTTATATCCTGCTTTTTTTTTACTCCTCATCATATATTGATAGTCCTTAAAATCATAATTTTTGTTATGGCTGCATGATAGTCTATGAAATAGATACACCCAAATTTAACCTAGCCCTCATTATTGGATACTTAGGTTGTATTTACTTTTTGCCATTATAAATTCATTCAACAAATATTTACTGAGCACCTATGTGTTACTACTCCATGCCAGACATCATCCTAGGCACTGGGGCAGGCACTGGGGCTACAGCTCCCAGATAAATAAAAGTGCTACAAATTTTCATGCATATACATTTTTTCCCCATGTTTTAGGTTCCTTCCTTAAGATAGAGTCTGAATTGATGAGTGACTGACTCAAAGTTGTGAAAAATGAAGAGTTCCTTTTCATTAATGAAATTCACTCGCATTCACTGATGAAACAATAAAGATACTTGAAGCTTTAGAAGTTGATACCATCAGATTGTATCACTTACTACTCCCTCATGCTTTGAAGATTTTAGCACCTGGCTTGTCACTCTCTTCACTCTCACTTCTGTCAAATTCTTGGTGATGCCTGATTTGGTACCACATAGACAATTTTTCCAACATGTGCGATAGTTTGTTTGCAAAGATGACCACGCCAGTTCCTCTTGTCCCACATGACACTTTGCAGTGATTTTGCTGCTCCTTGCAACAAGAGGTGGAGTCTGTTTCTCAACCCCTTGCATCTGGGCTGGTCCTAGGACTTGTTTTGACTAACAGAATGTGGCAGAAATGACACTGTGTAAGTCCCCAGAGTCTGGGCTTCAAGAGCTCTTGCAGCTTCCCCTTTGCCCTCTTAGAAAACTTCCAACATCATGTAGAGAAGTCCAGTCTGGCCTGCTGGAAGATGAGACGCCACATGAAGGAGAGCTGAGATGCCCTGAGCAACATCCACCCCATATGAGGTCCTGTTACCCAGCCCCAGTCAAGCTTCCAGCTGACTGCAGCCTCATGAGAGAGCCCTGGCAAGACCAAGAGAAGAACCGCTCAGCAGAGCGCAGCCATATTACCAGATCAACGGTGGATGAGCAGATAAATCGTCGGTAAACAGATAAATGGTGAGTGTTTTAAGCCACTATGTTTTGGGATGTTGTTAATATGGCAGTAGATAACCAATAAAACCAGCTTCCCATCGCCTTGGTTTCTTCTCCACCAATGAGAAGGATGTTCCCACCCAAACCTTGTTACTACCAATTGCTTCACGCAGTCCATAATCTCAGTTTTAAGTATCACACTTTCCTATTACCAACTCCTATCTTTTCAGCCCGTCGTACCTGGACTCAAACAATTCTGGATACTTAAGTATGTTTACTTTTTTGCCATTATAAATGAATTCAACAAATATTGAACTTGGATCCACTGGGATCACTCATAAGGCTCACCAGACACTTCGCCTTCATGGGCCCCTCCCTCTATGAGAGAATATTAAAAGTTATATTTTATGATTACCTTGGTATCAGGATGAATATAATCCAGGCTGGATCCATTATTATATATTCATTTTTATTATATTCACTTTTTTCTTTTGATTTTAAACATTAAAATTAAAATATTTTGTGGGCCCCTAAAACTATTGTGGGCCTTCGGCACTATGCCTCCAGGGATGAGACAGCCCTGTCTCTCATCCATTGATCCTACCCCCTTTTCAGCAACACCGACCCCCATCACATCCACCCTTCCCTCCTTACCCAGCTTTGATTCAATGATCTATCATTATCATCAGCTCCTTGCATATACCAACTCCCTGGCCCTTCTCTCCCATCATATTCATCTGGGAAGACCCCACTGCAGTGACTTCTCCAGCCTGCACCCAAGCAGCTGAACGTGGCCGGAAATAACACATACCTAGGCTGACTGGTCTCCCTTAAATTCATGCCCTCAAACACCCTTTGTGTTGACCATCCATGCTCCTGCCTTTCCCCAGTTCTGTGCACTCTCTCAGCCCCCTCGACGGCTATTTTTGCTTCCTCCTCTCTCCTCCAAACCTCCAGCCCCTCCTGTTCCTCCTCCCTCTGCTGGTGGTCTTGTTTCCAGCTTCATGAAGAAAATAGAAGCAGTCTGAAGAGAATTTCCACGTGCTTCCTCCGCCTACCTACATCTGTCTCCATACACTCGCATCTGTTACCATTGATGCGATGCCAGTGTTCTTACACAGGTGAAGCCCTCCCTCCTCCTGGGCACTTGTTCCCATCCCTTCTCACCTGTGTTACTATGGGGCCCCAGCGGTTCTCCACATCCCCTCTGCATCATCAGTTTGCTCTCTATGAGATCATTTTCATCATCCTGTCTCCCATCTTAAAATAACTTCCCTCAATCCCGTATTCTCTTCCAGCTACATTTTTCTGCTTCTCTTTACTGAAAACTCTTCAGAAACATTTGTCTATACCTGCTGTCTTCGCCTCGTCTCCTCTCATTTTCTGTGGAACCCACTCTTGCCCCACCACTCCACGAGATTTACTCTTGTCAAGGTCACCAGTGTCCTCACCATTACCAAATCCAACAGTTGCTTCTCAGTCTTCATCTTGATGGCTCTGTAAGCTGCACTGGACACAGTGGTTCCCTGGGCTTCTAGGCTCAATCTCAGGAGCTTCTCTACCTACCACAATGGCCGCCCCTCCTCAGTCTCCTTTGCTTCCTCCTCATCCTTCCAATTTCTTTCACAGCCCCAGGGCTCAATCCTCAGACCTCTTCTCTTTTCATTTATTTACTTATTTGGTTGCACTGGGTCTTAGTTGTGGCAGGCAGGCCCCTTAGTTGCAGCTTGCCGGCTCCTTAGTTGTGGCATGTGAACGCTTAGTTGCAGCATGCATGTGGGATCTAGTTCCCTGACCAGGGATCAAACCCGGGCCCCCTGCACTGGGGGCATGGACTCTTAACCACTGCGCCACCAGGGAAATCCCCCTCTTCTCTTTTCTACCTTCACCCACTCCCTTCGTGATCTCATCCAGCCTAATCACTTTAAATACTACCTCTAAGCTAATGACTCCCAAGTTTATATTTCCAGCTAAGATGTATCCTTGAAATCCAGCCTCGTGTATCCAACTGCCTGCTTGACGTCTCCACTTAACCACTGACCAATAAGCAACTGAGACCTAGCATGTTCAAATGCAAACTCCTGATTTCCAGCCCCCAGTAGTCTTCCTATGTCAGCCTCACCCATATCAGTGAACGGCCAAGTGTTTTAGGCTAAAATCCTTGGCATCATACTTAACTCTCCTCTTTCTCTCACATCCCATGTCCTGCAAATCCTGTCGAATCTGCCTCCAACCGACAATTTGTCCACTTTCCACAATCTGACCTCTAACACTTGGGTCCAAGCCCCACTATCTCCTTCCTGGACTACTGCAACAGCTTCCTAACGGATCTTCTATTATCATGAAGCAGCTGAGGTGATCCTGATAAAGTGGAAGGCAGCTAAATGCCATGTGATATTCTAAACTGAATCCTGAAACAGAAAAAAAAAAATCATTAGCGGAAAAACTGGTGAAGTCTGCGTAAAGTCTGGAGTTTAGTTTACACAAGGTACCAATACTGGCTTCATAGTTCTGACAAATGTACCACGGTAATGTATAATGTTAACACTGGGGCAAACTGGGTGAATGGTATATGGGAACTGTCTTTACTATCTTTACAAACTTCCTGTAAGTTGAAAATTATTCGGGGACTTCCCTGGTGGTCCAGTGGGTAAGACTCGGCGCTCCCAATGCAGGAGTCCCAGGTTCGATCCCTGGTCAGGGAACTAGATCCCACATGCATGTCACAACTAAAAGAGCCCGCATGCCTCAACGAAGATCCGGTGTGCCACAACTAAGACCTGGAAGAGCCTAAATAAATATTTTTTTAAAAAGGAAAATTATTCAAAATAAAATGTTTATTTAAGAGATAGAGGTCATAATTAAGTCACATCTCTGCCCAAAACCTTCCAGTGGATCCCATCTGACCTTGTTCCCTACACTCCCCCTGCCTTGCTCTGCTCCAGCTAAATTGGCCTCTGTGTTGATCCTCGAACACATCAAGCATATTCCCTGCCTCAGGAACTTTGCACTAGCTGTTCCCTCTTCCTGAAATGCTCTTACTCAGATATTTTTGCAGTTCACTCCCCCCATTTCATTCAGTCTTCTGTTCAAATTTCATTTTAGTAAAGAGGCCCTCCCTGGTTATCCTATATAATAACCCCATTCCCACCCCTGGCATATTTCCATTACCCTACTTTATTTTTCCCCAGAACACTTTTTCCACCTGACATGTGTATGTATTAGCATATTGATATATAGACTTGCTGCCTCTACTAGATTATAAACTCCGTGAGGGGAAGGACTTTATTTTTCTTTACTGCTGTAACCCAGCTCTTGATTTATCATATCACATCTTGTACTGTGTAGCACTGAATTTGTTTTTCTGTCTTTATTGAGACTTGGGTTTGTTTCATGGTCAGGGTGCAAGATTTAGGTTGATGGTGTGTTCACTGCTTTCTCATAAGTTGGAAGAAGAAAAAAAGATGAATTTTCTGTGGGCTAGGCCCTTCCATTTAATCCTTACCCCAACCCTGCAAGACAGGCATTACTACTTTTTTTTTGACAGGCGTTACTATTATTCTGGTTTCGTGGATGAGGAAGGAGGAGATACAAGGGGTTAGGTGACTCCCCCAAGGTCACAGAGCTAGTGAGTGATGAAGCCAGGGCTTTGACCCAGGCTGGCCTTTGCCCTGTGCCAAGCTACCGATCTAGGCAATTGTACAAGGGTATAGCAGATTGTGGTCTCCAAAAGCTGCTGCCACAAGATCTCCCACCCCACATGCTCTTCTTATGTGACTTTGACATTCCTCCCATTGAGAGATAGGGTCTACGTTCCCTCCCGTTGCCTTTAGACAAGCTTGTAGCTATGGTGGAAGTGATGCTATGTGACTTCTGAGGTTAGATCACAAAATATGATTCAGGTTTGACCTGATTCTCTTGGGACACTTGCCTTTGGAGACCTGAGTTGCTGTGTAATCAGTCTGATTGCCCTGAGGTCACCATGCTGTGAGGAACCCAAACTAGCCCCAGTGGAGAGGCCACATGGAGAGGACCTGAGACACATGGCTAAACAGAGAGGCCCGGAGAGCCCAGCTGCTCCAGCTCCTGCTGTTTCAGCTCCAACTGACAATTGCATGAGAGACAAAGTCAGAACCGCCCAGCTGAGCCCTTCCTGAATCATCCACAGGAATCTGAGAGATAATACAATGATTGTTGTCTTAAGCCACTAAGTTTTGAGGTGATTTGTTATATTCGGTGATAGATACCTGGAACAAAGGAAGTAACAAAATGTCAGAAGCATTCAGTGGGCAAGTCCCTTCTTTCTGGCCCTAAGTTTCCCTTGTAAACAGTGGGCATTAACTCAGTGGCCTCTAAAGATGGTTTCAGCCCTAATGGTTGGTGCTTATCCGTAATGATGCCACATCCCTCATTGTCCATTTTTTGCTGCCTCCTTAATACCCAGTCATTATCCCACCACACCATTATTCCCAGAGAGAAAACGAATGCCCTCCAACATCAAGGAATGTCTGTGGATCTGCTGGGGAAAGGAGATGGGCGCCTCTGGCCCTAATCTGCTTGAGATGTCTTGAAGTGGAGGTGTGGTGTAGTGAAGTAAAATGAACAGGATTTGGAATCTGGCCACTGATTGGCATTGGCTGTGTGACCTCTGAGAAAGTCTCATAACCTTTTTGGGCCTCAGTCTCCTCGTTTGTAAAATAGGGAGAATAGTACCAGCCTTCCTCTCTAACGGGGTTGCTGCGAGGGCAGGATGAGATAGTGTGTGTACAAGCGAAGATATGTGTATAGGAGGTGGGAGAGTGGAGGCTGGGGTGAGTGGTTGCTGAGGCTTTGGGGAGGGGGTGGTCCCTGGTAAAGTCAGTTTCCTGCCCTGGAGTAGGAGAAGGGGTTAGTGATGAGAGCAATAATGGGAAGTTGAACTGGGCTGTTCTGGGCTGTGCTGGGGCTTCTATCTCAGCATCTGTTTCTGTTCCACTATCTTTTTTTTTTTTTTTGGTAGCACTGGGTCTTAGTTGTGGCAGGCAGCCTCCTTAGTTGTGGAAGGGGGGCTCCTTAGTTGCGGCTCGTGGGCTTCTTAATTGCGGCTCACCAGCTCTTTAGTTGTGACATGCATGTGGGATCTAGTTCCCTGACCGGGGATCGAACCCAGGCCCCCTGCACTGGGAGCGTGGAGTCTTAACCACTGTGCCACCACGGAAGTCCCCCGTTCCAGTATCTTTGAGAATCCACTACTAGGGGTGGAAGCACGTTGACGTAAAGGACACCACTAAGTCCAGGCTTCGGCCTCTGCAAAACTTTCTAACACACACACCCCTCGCCTATTTAACAGTCACCCAGGAAAGAGGGCTTGTCTCACTGCTTGGATTTCCAAGAATCCCCTGAAACAAACCTATTTCTGGCAGAGAACTTTCTATTCTCTGGGTAACTGAGGCTTCAAACCTTAAAGCCATCCTCACCTCCTCTCTCTCCTCTATTCCCTTGTTCAGGATGCTCACCAAACGTTGTCCAGTCCTCTTTCTCCTGGGACCCTGGGTCCATTCGGTCTCACTGTCTCAGTCCTTGTCCACCTTCCTCACCACACCAGACTCAAGACAAGCATTTCCTACCTGGTCTCTCAGCTTCAGAACTTCTTCTTCCTCCCACGCACCTGTTCTGCAGCATGCCTTGAGGTTAAACACTCCGCATCACCATCCTTGTCACCTCCCTCCCTGGCTCAGCAGCCTGAGATTGCTCCTATTACTCTTCAGGCCATGTGATGTCAAGGCAAGAGTACCAGAAGCTGCTTCAAATCCTGGCTCCATCATCCGCAGCTGACTGACCTTCAGGAGATAACTAACTTCTCTGAGCCTCAAGGTCCTCGCTGATAAAAGAGAGGAACACCCTATGTACCAGGCACTGTTCTAAGCACTTTACATGCATGAACTCATCTGAGCATTACAACTCTGTGAGGTAGGTACGATGCTTAACCCTATTTTACAGATGGGGAAACTGAGGCACAGAGCACTTCAGTCATTTGCCCATGTTTTGCAGCTAGTTAACTGCAGGATAGCAACCCAGGCAGTCTGTTTCAGACACCCTGCTCTCTCTTTTATTTTTTTTTGGCCGCGCCTTGCATGTGGAATCTTAGTTCCCTGACCAGGGATCACACCCTCGCCCCCTGCAGTGGAAGCAAGGAGTCCTAACCACTGGACCACCAGGGAAGTCCATCAAAGACCCTGCTCTTATCCTTGGGAAAAGTGACTGGTATGGGCTGTCTGGTGCTAATCAATTCTTGTCTTTAATTTCTGCTTCACAATACAACTTAGTGGCTACTCTTCGGAGGACTTTGGGAACAGGTTGGGCTAGAAGCCTGATGACTTTGGGATCCTTCTAAACCTACCTGAATAGTGGCCTCTTTTGGAGGGGTGCCAGTAGACATCTGAGACTCATTTCTGGCTTTGATCCCAGACCCTACCAGTAACTACTGCTCTAGAATACCCCAGATTCCCAACCCTCTGGATTTCCCACTTCCCTGAGCATTTCCTTTCTGAGTACCTGCCAATCAACCCTTCCTCCAGGGCCCCCAGCCACGTGGATTCATCCTTTTGGCCTTCCCACCCATCACCTTGGGGGCGGGTTCCCAGGTTCCCTTCCTCTCTCCCTAATCTCCTTTCAAACCAAAAGTTTTGTGTATTACCAACACCAAATAAGGGTGCAGAGACAAGAGAACAGGGAGCAAGAGGAGCTCCTCATTCATTTGCATATTCATTGACCCACCCACAGATATTTCTCTTTCTCCCCATCAGAGCCTCACGTATGGTCAGGAGCTGGGAAGGGATCACAGATGCTCAGTAAGCATTAGTCAAATGAGTGCAACAATTAATACGAATGAAAACAGGTACTGGGCCTTGACCTCAAGCAGCTTACAGTCTAGTAGGGCAGGCACACCCATTCACTACCCACACACCCCAAGTAAACAGGGGACCAGATGCACCTGTGGGGCCTGGACCTCACGGAGATCCAGGGGCATGCAGGCCTGGCCCTTGTCCTCACCAGGTAAGGGACAATCATCTGCCTGCTTGTTTTGTCCTGCCACTGCCCCTCCAAGCCAGTTCTGACCAGTCGAACAAGTAGGGGCTGCAGGTGGGCACTGAATTGGTGCAGGGAGGGAGTCAGGTGTATCCATGTCGTCCCACCCTTCGCTGGGCCTTTCTGCCAGCACAGGGCCCTGACACAAATGCCCTCCCCCTCTGGTTGTTTCCTGTCCTCCACCCCCACCTCTCCCTCATAGCAGGAGTTGGAGGCAGCTGCTCAAGGCCTGAAATGTAAACCAACTATTGTCCCCTCCTTTTGGCTTTGTGTGACTATGGGTGTTGTGGGGGGAGAGGGCTTATTATGTGCCTTAGGGGCTCCCTGAGGAGTTGCAAGTCTCAGGCCCTGGATGCCACACTTGGGGTATCTGGAGATACCTGCTCAGGGAAAGGAAGGAAGCTGGATGAGGGTAGATGCTGACTGTGGGCCTTGGGTTAGCTGAGAAGTGGCAGAGGGGGACACTTTGCCCGCTGATGTGCTAAGTGTGCAGTCGCGCAGTTAGTGTCCAAATGTCAAGAGAGGGGATGCATCCATTTGGAATCATGAGAGTTTGCAGATTCCTGTGCACAGGTCTGAAAGGGCAAGAGGTTCACCCATATCCAGAACTATGAGTGTAAAGCATAGCACTACCAGTGCCCATGAGGGGGTGGTGGAGGAGACAGCCCAGGCAGGTCCTGCTCCAGCCTCTCCAGCAGCCGCTAAAGGAGCCATCCCAGGAGGTTTACCTGAAGCTTCTGGGAGCTGGGCCTCTTCTTTTAACATTTCATGTATGAACAGTTACTTGGTCTATGGGACAGCACAAACATTCAAGGCCAAGTTTCAGGTACAGACCTGGGATGGAGGGAAGCCCTCTTGATTCGGCAAAGAGACAGGGGATGGCAGAACAACCCAGATGCTACTGGGTCAGAGTGAAGTTGGACCTGCCAAACAGGCCCCAGTGCCGTCCAGAAGAGGGAGGTAAGCTGGTGCTTCTGCACTTTCTGAGCTTCCCCAGGACTCAAAATTGAAGTCGGAGAAGGGAGGCACCTGCCCGAAGTCTGAGTGGGGAGACAAGCCCTGCCCTCAGGGAGCCCACCAGAAGCCAGAAGACAAGACTCAGTATCATATAAAGATACATGGGATGTATATTTTAAAGTTGGTTTTTTTTACTGGAAATATTTTTATTGTGGTAAAATATATATAATATTTTCCATTGTAGCCAACTTTAAGTGTACAATTCAGTGGCATTAACATTGATTGCCAACATTCACATTGTTGTACAACGATCACCAGTATCCGGCTCCAGAATTTTTCATCTTCCCAAACTGAAACTCTACACCCATTAAATACTAACTCCCCATCCCCCATTCCCCAGCACCTGGCAACCACCATTCTATTTTCTGTCTCTAAGAATGTGATTACTCTAGGAACCTCGTATAAGTGGAATCGTGGAGTATTTGTGACTGGCTTAATGTACATAGCATGGTGCCTTCAAAGTGCATCCATGCTGTAGCATGTGTCAGAATTTCCTTTTTACGGCTGAAAAATATTATATTGTGTGTATATACCACATTTTGTTAGTCCATTTGTGCTTTACAGTTGGGTTGCTTCCACCTTTTGGCTATTGTAATAGTGCTGCTGTGCATAGCATTATTTCATATATATCAGTGAAGAAATATTTATTTGAGTTCCTGCCTTTATTAAGTATCTGTTAAGAGTTAAGTGGGTTTAAGAATATTTAAGAATACAAGATCCTGCAAAGATTCAAGGTCTTGATTTATTTATTTTTAAAAATATTTATTTATTTGGCTGCGTCGGGTCTTAGTTGCAGCATGTGGGCTCTTACCTGGGCCCCCTGCATTGGGAGTGCAGAGTCTTAACCACTGGACCACCAGGGAAGTCCCTATTTATTTATTTATTTATGGTCTTTAAAATTACATTTCTTAGGGACTTCCCTGGTGGCCCAGTGGTTAAGAATCCGCCTGCCAATGCAGGAGACACGGGTTTGAGCCCTGGTCCGGGAAGATCCCACATGCCGAGGAGCAGCTAAGCCCATGTGCCACAACTACTGAGCCTGAGCTCTAGAGCCTGTGAGCCACAACTACTGAGCCCGTGTGCCACAACTACTGAAGCCCGTGCGCCTAGAGCCTGTGCTCGGCAACAAGAGAAGCCGCCGCAATGAGAAGCCCACGCACTGCAACGAAGAGTAGCCCCTGCTTGCCGCAGCTAGAGAAAGCCTGTGCACAGCAATGAAGACCCAATGCAGCCAAAAATATAAATAACTAAAAATAAATAAATTTAAAAAATTACATTTCTTAGACTCCCATCAAATTCAACATCCCAAGTTAGGAAAAAGACATTTATACATAATAAAAGCTTATCCAGCAGTGTGGCAGTCATGGACTTCTATTAATAGACAGAAGAATTAGGAAATGTGTACAACTTAAATCTAGGGAAGCAGACTGAGTTTTCACCTCTTGAGGTTTTGAAAACATTGTCAAAACAACCAGGTAAATAGGGTTCAGCTTGTCTAATCAGGTCATAAATGAGAAGATAGGTAGCCTTTCGGCTTCAAACTATTAGTAGATAATGTCAGTTGCAACCAGAATGGCTGAATATGGTTTAAGGCCCTTCAAGCTAACATGATGAACAGTTCAAAGGACTATGGGGCTGAACCCAGGATGGTTTCAGCTCTTTTCCCAGCAGTTTCCTCCAATACCTGCAGCTCAAATTGCTGTCTTATTCTAAGACCCACTTCTTCTTCCTTTTTAAAATTTTTATTGAAGTAGAGTTGATTTACAATGTTGTGTTAATTTCTGCTGCACAGCACAGTGATTCAGTTATACATATATGTATGTTCTCCTTCATATTCTTTTCCATCATGGTTAATCACAGGATATTGAATATAGTTCCCTGTGCTATACAATATGACCTTGTTGTTTATCCATCCTATATATAATAGTTTGCACCTGCCAATCCCAAATTCCCAATCTTTCCCTCCCCTAACCCCCCTACCCCTTGGCAACCACAAGTCTGTTCTCTATGTTTGTATGTTTCTGTTTCGTAGATATGTTCCTTTGTGTCATATTTTAGATTCCATATATAAGTGATATATGGTATTTGTCTTTCTCTTTCTGACTTACTTCACTTCGTATGATAATCTCTAGGTCCATCCATGTTGCTGCAAATGGCATTATTTCATTCCTTTTTATGGCTGAGTAATATATTTATATATATGCCATAGGTTCTTTATCCACTCATCTGTTGATGGACATTTAGGTTGTTTCCATGTCTTGGCTATTGTAAATAATGCTGCTATGAACATAGGGGCGAATGTATCCTAAGACCCACTTCCATTCCGAAGCTCTCTTCTGCTAAGTGTGGACACCACACAAACATTCATTGCAATGGGGAGACTGGATCTACATGAGTGAAATCAGGAGAAAGAACTGTCTCGGACCTGGGTGGATTGTGACCTGGGAAATACTTGCCCATGCTTACTCAGGTGGGCCCTACAGCCCCTGTAGCCCTGTGGACACCAAGGTACAGTCATGAAAACTACCATCAAAAGGTAGTTAGCTTGACTCTACCACAAATTGCAGCTACTTCGTAAAACCCTGAAAGCCTAGAAGAGATCTTTAATCTTTACCGCCTTCCTCATAGTTCTTTTACAGTGAGAGCGAACAAGTATGTAATTGTGGTCTAATGAATGTATAGGTACACACGCATGTGTGCATTTGTACGTCCATGGAGAAAGGAGTGATGAGGTCAGCCAGCCTCCTCACAGTAAAAAGAACTTTATCTTACATATTCTAAAAGTTAAAAACTCTGGAGGACTGTGACTCTCTTTCTTTTCAAAGGTACATTTATGTTTACTGACACTTTCCCTGTTTACAAAATATAAACTTAAATCGTTTTTCAGATTTATATACCCTAAGTTTGTTTACCTGACAGTTCATGGGCCTCCCTCCTCCTCTGGATCCCAAAACAGTTTAGGGAAAAGTAGAGAGACGATCTTTCTTTTCTCTTTCTTCTTTCAGTCAGATTCCTTTAGCAAAGAGTAAAAGTCATCTCAAAAAAATCTGAGTTTGTGGTCTTATATCACAATGAATGTCACATTTTGAAAGTAGTGTATGGACAATTTAAAGGGAACCATGTGGAAACGTACAATGACCGGGAACCCTTATTTGATAAAGCTCTGCAAGAACCAATATAATTGATTCATTTAGTATAATTTTATTAAATTAATAATAATAAACAGTTGAATGGGATTGAAAAACGTGGACAGGATGAGAAATAAAGATGACTGACCCCTCCTTCCAAGGGCCTGGGGATCTTTGCTGAGGTTTTATTTGTTGTGCTGTTGGAGGAGTGAGTGCTTGAGGCCAGCTCCACCAAGGGACAAACTGGGCTCCCAACCCTCGGCCCAGGGAAATGGGACACCTCTCCACTCTAAAATGTTGATGAGCTGTAGAGGGGAGAAGAACAGGGGAGCAGATGGAATTCCTGGACAATTGTTCCGGCTGTCACCAGAGAAGACAGGCAGGAGGGAGCACTGGATAATTTACAGAGGAACAGATGCTGAGGCTCCTCCGGAACCATCTGGCCAAAAGAGGCCTGGGCTCGGGGTGGATTTCGTCTTTAGATCTGAGTAAACTCCTCAGCCTCCTGCCCATCCCATTTCCTCTACCTGAACTGGGGCTTTCCCAGGAGAGCTCTGCTCCCTGAGGACCCTGCTCCAGAGTTCCACCTGGCCCTCATCCTACTCCCTCCCTCCCTTGCTGCGTTTGGCTTCTGTCTTTGTTCCCATTCTTGATATGGCCAAGTTTGGCCTTAGGGACCTGTACCTTCCATTTATGCATTTCCCTATTTTACAGTATTTTCAATTTCTTCTCCCCATCACTACATTCCAAAATCCCTCTATCACTTATCTCCATGCCACTTATTCATTCAATAAACATTTATTGAGTACCTACTATACCAGGCATTGCTTTAGATACAGTAATGAATGAGAAAAAGTCCCAGAGCTCTGGAGTTTGCATTATAGTGGGAGATGGTCAACAAACAAACAAAAATAATATGTCAGATAGTGATAAGTGCTGTGAAAGAAAACATTAAAGCAGGGTAAGGGAGAGTGATTGGGGATGTTGTTTTAGATAGTTTGGCCAGGGAAGGCTTCTCTGAGGTGGTAACATTTGAGCAGAGACACAATGAGAGGAAATATCTGGAGGAAGCACATCCCAGGCACAGGGAAGAGCAAACCTAAAAGCCCTGAGGCAGGAGTATTCTTAGTGAGTGGCAGAATGCTATGCTATTTATTTCTTAAGTATTTATTGTGTGCCAGGCACCTGCTAGGGAATATGAAGATGTAATCAGATGTAGTTTTTGCCCTGAAGGAGCAGCAGTTTAGTGAGAGACACAACATGTAAATAAATAATTACAGCACAGGTAGCTACAATGAAGTTATGTGCAAGTGGCTAGAGATACCCAGCAAAAGGAGCACCAAATCCAATCTAGGATATTGGGAAAGGCTTCCTGGAGGAGGTGATAATTTGAGTTGAGGGCTGAAGGAGGAGTAGGAATTCATAATGCAAGGGGAGGAGAGGGCTTGGACGTTTTCAGGCCTAATGGCCTGAAAAGAGGACAATGGGGAACATGAAGTCCCCCGGAGAGGTGGAAAATGAGGCTGATGAAGGGGCAAAGAAGCTGGGTCTTAGAGATTTCCATGTGGCAAGTTAAGAAACTGCCTTTTATCCTTTGGGTGATGGGGAACCAGTGCTGCAACTCCCTCACTATATTTTTGTGCTGTTTCCCCCCAGTCTTTTTTGGTTTTGTTTTTTGAATACCAGAATCTTTCCCCACTTTTCTCGCTATCGCCCTGCTCCTGATACCGCCTTCCTTCTTCTGCTGCCAGGCCACCAAAGCCTGCTCTTACGAGTTCCCCGTCTTTCCACCTTGTCTGGCGCCCCACTATTCCCCAGTTGGAAGCCACGCCCCCATGACCACGCCCCCGATGACGCACGGCGCCTAGTGCGTGGGGATTCCCGCGGCCGTGACCACTACCCGGCCTGCCCTGCGGCAAGATGGCGGTCTGAAGGGAGTGGGCAGCGGCAGAAAGTTTGTTGTGGGATTGGAGTAGTCGGGCCGGGAGTTTAGACTTGTAGGAGATCATGGGGACACCAACATGGAGTTGGGACGGAGGAAGGACTAGCACCGGGGTTAAGAAGAGGAAATGGAGTGGTGGAAGGTTGGAGGCGGAGAGAAAAAAAGGCGATAGGAATGGAGGGGAGGGGGCCTAGATTCCAGTGGTAGCCCTGGGGCAGGGGATCCGAGGCGGGGCAACCAGAAGTAGGTACGCAGCCCCGGAGAAGCAGAGTCACGAACTGGAGCGGAACTTCTTAGCGGAGAGTAAAAAGCCTGGAGTGTGGGGCGGAGGCCCGACCGTACCAGGCCGGTGGGAGCGGAAAGGGGTCTTTTCCGTGGAGGAGGAGAGTAGGGAAGGGGGGAAGAGAGACTTAAGGATGTTGGGCAGGTTTGGTAAAGAGGGAACTAAAGCCAATCAAATGACCATCTTCTAGACTTAGATCAGCCTTTTCACAGTTCTTATAGCAGCATCTGCCCCAATTTCAGCTGAAGACTCAGGGGCCCCAGGGACTGGAAGAAATCACAATACTTGGAAAGAAGAAGAGGTAGCGACTTGCCCCAGCTCAACCCCAGAGCGGGTAAGGTGGCTTCCGGTGACAGGCTGGCATGCTCCCTGGGAGCGGAGCAGGATGCATGGGCTACGAGTGATGCTGAAAATTATTTAATCTGAGAAGGGCACTCTTCTATAGAGGCTGCCCTTTGCCTGTGGTCCCTAAGTTAATGTTCTCCTTAGATCTCACGCTGATTTTTGAGAGTTGGGTGTAGAATTGAGCCGTGTATGCCTTCACCTGTGCAGGCGAACGTGGGCAAGAGCATAGAGATCAGGCTGAAAGTATTTGAACACATCCCTGTCACAAGCAGTGCATTCATGCTCACTGTATTTTCTTTGATCTCCCCATCACATCTTCAGTTTGGTATCCTGCCGGAAGTGGAGACTTGTGGGTGTCAGATGGTGGGGAGTCATAAGAAAACAAATTTCTGGTGGTGTTCGCTAACCATTTAGGTACCTGCTGTCACCAGTTCCTGAATTCACTCTTGCAGCATGTCTGTCTCTTTTGATCGTTTCTTTTGGTAAGAAGGGCTTGTTAGTGTTCTTTGGGGGTGTGGATTTGGTGGGTAGGTGGGGTCAGAGAAGGGCGGGAGGCAGGTTGGGATTAGGGAGGAGAAACCCAGGTCAGTTTATGGTAAGAGGTCAAGCTGACTGGGGTAAAGCTCTGCGAACATTTTTCACATGATTCTGTCCCTGAGACACCTGATTTTGGAGAGCTGCTTTACAACCTGGACCAGTGTGGTGATGGAAGGAAAGGATTGTAAAACTTGCCCCTTTCTCCTCTGGTAGTTTTCTTCTCTTCCTTTATATTCTTCCCATCAAACCACATTTAAAAAAATCAGTTTCATTAGCAAAGCTAAGCATGGCTTGAGAGATAGTGGACTTGGGGTTGGAGAAAAGAGAAGGGGTCTGGAGCTACAGAGTGCTGTGAGTATGGTCCTCACTTCCTTTGATGCCCTGTGGTTATGCCCAAGCCAGAGTTGGGAGCATGCTTCTTACTGGAGCCTGTTTCAGGGCCAGCATCTGCTCCATGATTGGACTGGCAAGTCTGGTTTGATCTAGGACTCCGCACTAACCATCTCCTGCTCCCCACTCTCACCCCATCCCTGCCTGCAAAAGGCTTACTCCAGGCAGACCAATCCGAATCACTGTCACTAGACTAGCTTCAGTGCCTTCAAGTATCTGAAGAACTGGTGTTATTTAGCTGTGACTTCATTTCTAGAAGGTTGAGAAACTTCTCTTTCTGCGAACAATTTGTGGATGTCCCTAGGAAATTGCGATCAGCAGGGACAGTGTGGTGAGCGCACATAGAGATTAAGAGCACTGACTCTGGAGCCAGATTGCCTATTCAAATCTGCACTTTGCCATGTGTAGCTCTGTGACCTTTAGAAATTGCCCAGCTCACTATGCCTCAGCTTTCTTATCAATCAAATGGGGATGGTAAGATTACCTATCTCATAGGGTTGTGTGAGGGTCAAATAAGTCAGTATATTAATGTATTTAGAACAGTGCCTGACACGCAATATGTATTTGTTGTTATTATACTAGTCAGATCTCAGCACTAATTTCTGCTTCATGATTGAACTTGGTGTCTCTCTGTGGAGGACCTGTACTGGTTTGAGCTGCTATCCTGATGTTAAGGAGAAGAGGCACAGCTTTTGGATAGTATAGATTTTGTGTGTAGTGAGAATATCCTCGTTAAGCTATTTAAAGTGATGTTTAAATGCCAGTGATTTCCTGTTTGAAGCTGTGAGGCTGCAGAATTATCTAATTTGCAGTTGAGTGATAATAATAATAATAGTGCTTATTGAGCACATTCTTTGTGCTTGGCACTATTGTAAGTGCCTTACCTGTATGAAGTAATTTAATACTGTTAGTATCCCCATCTTACAGATGAGTAAATAGAGGTGCAGAGTGGTTAAGTAATTTGCTCAATGTCACCTAGCTAGTAAGTGGCAGAGCTGGGATTTGAACCCAGGCAATCTGGCTTCAGCAGTTGAGCCTTTTTTTTTGCATCTGGTATGAAATTAACTTTTAAATATGCCTACTGGCAATGTGTGTCTCGTTTGCTTGTAATGATGGTTAGATGTATACCCATATTGTAGTAAAATATTTTTTGTTTGTTTAAAAAATGTTTTAGGAGCTGAGCTCTTCATCTCAGCTCTCTCCTTCCTCTCAGAGATAATAACTGATGCAGGGATTGGTGAGGGAGCGCCCTGTGCCATGTTAGCCAAATCTGGACTCTCTCTTTGTGATTCAACTTGGTGACTGTGCTTTGGAAAACCTTGGGCTGGGTTGGGTGAGCAGACAGTTACATTGGGATCCATTCTTAGCATGCATTAAAGGTGTGGGTGTGGGTGTTAGTTAATGTAGATGTAAATATAAGGCTCAATCTGACTATGATTACTGACATGAGCAGTTGAAGTAGCCATAGTGTTAAACTCATAGACGGTCTGGGTGCATCTTTCTTTTAAAAATAAAAAGTAGCAAACTACACAGGGGGGAAAATGTGGCATTTTAGACAGCTCCCTCCGTCTAACGTGAGAGGAAAATGGAAAGTAAATGTGCTTCTGCTGAAGCTTATGTTGTTGAGGAAGGCCCTGTTGCCGAGCCCAGTCTCTTTCCTTTTAACAGGCAGGAGACCCGTGTGCAGCCTTGGGGCAGAGGTGTACCCAAGGGTTGATTGACTGGCTTTCCTTTGCCCTGTATTTATGACTTACTCTTCCCCTCCTTCTGAGTCATGTCCTGTCTATTTAACACACCCTCGGGGTCCATCTTTTTCTTCAGTAAATGACTCTCCATTCTGCCATCAGGGTTGGCACGCGCCTGGTGTCGGGGGCTCAGGACTTGCCCTGGGAATTCTGCCGCAGCCCTGTGATGAGCTTTTCTGTCTGTTGTGGCATGTGTGATTTTGAGAGTTAGCATCTGTGAGTCTCTGCTCCCCTCCTCCATCAATAGAGGAGCCACGTATCTCAGGATAATGTGCTTTATCTTGACTCGTGCTTCGGTCAGCATGCTGAAACGTGTTATCTCCATAGAGTACACCTTTGTGTTTTGGTAGAAGTCCTCAGACTTTCTAGATTCAGGTCACATTTTAGCAAATGATTGAACTTCAGGGTGAAGCCTGATAGATTTTGAGCCGATTCTCTCCCTTTAGCATTTTCTTTTTGTTGTTGTCTAAATCAGTTTCTTCTCATAACACCCCATATTCATGTATTATCTTTGAATCGAATCCCTTCATCTCCTTCTCACCACCATATTTTGAGTGCCGAGGACCTGTGGGTAAACTGGGCCTTCATTTCTTCACCTGGATTCAGCCTCTTAACAGCTCTCTAAATTTATCTCATTCTCTGTAGCTTCTGGGCCTTTGCACAAGCTGGTCGTGCTGTCTGGAATGCAGACATTCCAGACTCCCTTTACCTTCCTTATTGCTCTTGTGGTCTCAGTTTAAATGTCACTTCCTTTGGGATCCCACCGCCCTTTACTGTCCTTCTGTGCTTACTTCTATTTTGGCACTTAGGCTGCATTGTAATTGCCTGTTTACTTGTCTGACTCTCACAAGACTCTAAGTGCCTTGAGAACAGATACTGTCTTACTATTGTATTCTAGCATTTAGGATAGTGCAGGGCACAGAAGAGGTGCTTTATAATGCTGTGGTGCATACAGATGAATGAAATGTGGGCAGTCTCTCCCTACTCTACCCTACTGCTCTAAAAATTATTTTCCTAGGAAAAAAACCAATGTCTCTGCGGCTTCCCTGGTGGCGCAGTGGTTGAGAGTCTGCCTGCCGATGCAGGGGACGCGGGTTCGTGCCCCGGTCCGGGAAGATCCCACATGCCGCGGAGCAGCTGGGCCCGTGAGCCATGGCCGCTGAGCCTGCGCATCTGGAGCCTGTGCTCTGCAACGGGAGAGGCCACAACAGTGAGAGGCCCGCGTACTGCAAAAAAAAAAAAAAAAAAAAAAAACCCACAACAAAAAACCAATGTCTCTTCCCTTAGAAAGGCCATGGTTTCTCCCTTGTTTGGGATAAAGTCCACACTCTTTAACGTGGTATGCAAAAAGCACTCTGGCCCAAATTAAATTCAACCCTCTGGCCTGAGTTGCTGTCACTCTGCTTCATTTGTCCTGTATTTCCTTGCTCCTGAGTTTCCTACTGCTCCTGAACCTTTTCTAGACATCCGCTTACTTTTTTCTTCTTGCTTGTGCACTTCACTCTCCATAATGCTCACCTCTGTCTCTGAAGCTCTGCTCATCCCCTGAGACCCAGCTTCTCTGTCTCCTCCGATGAGAAGACTTCCCTGCTTTCCTTTCTGCCTCTTGGTCCCCACAGCACTTTGAACCTCTGTCCTGGCACTTACCGTGTTGTGTGGTGAGTCCTCTGTTTACCTGTCTGTCTCTTTCACTGAGCTGACCCTGTAGAGGAGGCACCCTCCCTGATCATGGGGTGGGGGTGGGGAGATAGGGGAGACTGGGAGGGTGGGGGTGAGGGGAGTTGGAAGTGGGGTGAGCAATGTGGTAGATAGAGTCTGATTTTGGAGCTGGGTTTTAATCCCGACTCTGCCCCTTACCAGCTGTGCGACTTTGGGCAAGTTGCTTAACCAGTAGGATCACTGGTCTTGTCCCCTATAAAGTGAAGGTGACATTACCTTTTTTGCAAGAGTATTGAGCATTAGAGATAATGAGTACACAGCCTGTAGCAAGGTGCCTGGCATATGAAGGATACTCAGTAAATATTTGTTAAATGAATGAATCCCACTTTGGAAAACTCAGTGGATAAGAAAAGGCTTTGTTTTTATTCAAGGTAGAGTAAGCCTTTTGATTTTTGCCAGGTAGCCAGGAACATTTCTGAGATGGGAGTAAAATTGAGAGAGTCTCCTTTTTTGTGATGAAGCAACAAAAGAGGTGAGATTGGGTACAGCATCAGTGTGCAAAATAAGATTGTTGAGCCTTCTCCCCATCTGTTATGTTGAAACAACTCCTTTGATGGACTGTGACATGCATGCGAGATTGATGATGACCTTGGTGGGTACAGGTGGGGGTGGGTAGGTGGTGGATTTGTAAGATGGTACAGAAAAACCCGAACGCACTTTTTGGTCAATCCAATAGTTAAGGCTGGGGATGACTGGATGGCATGTTTGATGATCCATATTCCCCGGTGTTTTGTAGACTGAAAAATGTTGGGTGAAGCTGATGGAACACATCTAGGCATTGAGGAAGCCAGACTTCTTGTCCCAGTTTTCTTACGGCTTCGATGATCTTCTTGTGCCACAGAACAGGCTTAACTCAGGTGCTCCCCAGAAATGGGGTGGAAGCTAAGGGTCGCTGTCCATTCTTTGCCTTTTTGTTTTTGGTATCGTTGATGGGAGTAGTTCTTCGGGCACCAGTTCTGAACAAACACCAAAGGAATTTGTTTCCAGAAGTCTAGACCTCTTAATTGTATAATGCCAGGTGGTGCTCCAGTGTGAGTTTACAATCAGAGGAAGATTTGTCTGGGTTCTCGGGAGGGCAACCTTTTTGTCTGGTCCTAAAACCCCTGCCCCAGCCAGGTGCCTCTCCTCTTTGCTCTGAGAGCACTCATCACACTATGATGCAGGGGGGCAGTTAACCTGTCTCTCCCCATCTAGGGGCAAGATCTTTCTTTGAAGCTTCTTAGGGGCAAGGTCATTTATTGAAGGCTGAGCGTTTAAGTTAGACTGTACATAGTAGGTGCTGAGCAGCTCTGGTTCCTGTGTGACCCAACCCAGTCCTTCCTCAGACTAAAGCAGATAAGATCTATCTGGCAAAGCTTTTTGAACCCTCAGGAAGGAAGGTCCTGCATAAACAAACGGTGATAGTATTAACAATCGCATTACTAATTATTTTCCAGGGTTGAGTTAATGTGGTTAAATGATCTTCCAGGTGCTTGGCTTCAGCTGTCTCCCTTTTCAGCCTTATGTTCTAATCACACATCCCTAAGCCAGCAGGAAGGAGTTAAAAGAGGAATCGAAGTACACACAGGTGTATTTTCTTGCTTAATTAGCATCTTCTAAAAGGTCTTTGGTTGCTGGCATCCTCTTTGTTATTCATTAAGCTCCTTTTAGTGCCCACTGTAACCTGCTTGCTTTTCTGTTGTATCACTGGTCCTGTCTTGGTGGGCTCCATGCTCACAACCAGGACTTACTACAGCCTTGTTAGTGTCTAGATGAACTAAAAGGATGAAACCAGCAGGCAGAAGTGGATTGAAGGAGTTTTCCCCGGGCTCTACCCCTCATCCCTCGGTGTGGGGTGCACACTGCAATGTGGCATATCTTCCTGATGGCATCTTGGCAGGAGTAATAAGCTGCATTGTATGTTAAGCAGATTTGAGAGGAGATTGGGTGAGCCAGCTGGACTGGATTGTGTTGTGTGCTTTTAGGCTTCAGAGGGACTGAGTCCATGAGTAGAAGAGTGAGAACTTTGCTTGGTCTATCTCGTAAGTGCCAACTGTCTACTAGGTGACATTTGGAATCTATAAAGGACATGGCCTCCTATTTGTGAAGAGCTTCTGTGCTCTCACAGTAAACTGTGGCAGGGATCTCCCTGAGGGTAGGGACTGCTTTTTGGGAAGTCAGCCTAGACCCGAGAGCCCTGTGCTTCCACTCAGCCAACCAGAGAGATAGAACTCTGTGCTTATCGCCTTGGGTACTGAGCAGTGGCCTCTTTGCACCTTCCCAGGTAAGCCAAGTGGGGAATTCAATCTCAGAAGTCTTTGAGGGTCTTTAATTAGGGCAGAATTGTAGTCGCTTTCCTGTGGCTCCCTGGAGAAGACAGCTTTCCAAGCTTTGCACTGGAATTGGATATGGAGGGTTCTGTCCCAGTGTGTCTGTGGCCTTGGGCAGGTCACTTGTCCTCTCTGTCGCTTCAAAATGGGGGAACTCCACTTGTTCCGTGGGCCTCACTAGGCTATAAGGATCAAAGGAAATATAATGGAAGGGACAGCACTTCCAGAATGGTAAAGCACAGTACAGATGGAGGGATTTTGTCCGTTTGTTGAGGAGCTGTATGTTTTCATCATAAACATAATGTATGTCCTCGTTTAAAATACCAACCATACAGAAAAGTATACAAAATTAAAAGTAAAGTAAAAAGACCTTTCCTTTCTTCCCCCACTGCTCCTGTCTAAGCCTTTTCCCAAAGATAGGGAACTACTGTTAACCATTTATCATGTATCTTTCTAATCATTTTTGTGTCCTTCCAGACATTCCCCATCGTGTATCGCCTGTAAAATAAACAAAACTCGATAGTAATACATACTGTTCTCCAGCTTGCTCTGCCCTCCTAACAGTTAACCCCCGGGGGGTGAGGGTGGGAGTGAGTCCCTCCCTGTTGGAGCCTTTGAGGAGCCTGGTTGCAGCCTCCTGCCCAGCCTGGTGCATTCCTGGGGGCCGGCTCCTTGGGAGGATGGACCAACTTTCCTGGAGGCTCTTGCCACAGCGGGCACCCTGCTTATCTCTGAGGGATTGTCTTTTATTCTGGGATGAAATTTTCTGGCAGGAGTGCCCTTGAGTGGGAACCAGGATGGGTGCAAGCGTGATGCGGGCATCAACACTCTCGCCTCACGTGTTTCTCTCCTTCACTCCTCTTTCATCTTTGGCTGGGAAGGGAGTAGAATTACCTGATTTCTCAACCCCTGTTTTAGTGCAGAGAGTCTCCTCTAGTTCCTGAAACCTTGGATTAGCCAGGTCACTTGCTGCTCTACCTTTCAAAAGCAAACCAGACCCAGCTGGTGTTTATTTATTTATTTGTGTGTGTGTGTGGTGAGGATTCGGAAGGTAGCCTGCCCGTGGCCATGCTTCCTTGCCAGTCCAGCGAAGAGGTCAGAGCCCACAGGAAGAGTTGTCATCTTCTCTGCTAGATGGTTATCTCACCCTTCATGGCCTTTTGACCTCTGGGGCTGTCAGAGCGATGCGGGGAGCCCAGTGAGGAGGCAGTTGGGAAGCCTGTCGGAGGCTTCTCCTGCCTGTGTTTATTGTTGGCCTGGGCTTGGCAGAAGGCCAGGCCCATATGTGGGGCCAGGGTGGTCTCTGTTCTCCCCTTCCTTCCCCGAGTCATCTCATCATCTGCAGGCCTTTCAGACAGAAGGGCTTTCCTGTCCTGCTGACCCAGGGGTCACATCTTGGGTGGGGGTCTCTGGGACTCCACTGCTGTGGCACATTTGCCTTGAGATCTCAAAGCCGGGGTGTGTCGCTTCCCCTAGGTGGTTCTGGAGGCTTTCAGGAAAGAGTGTTCCTTGGGCTAGCTGTGTGGGAACGCTAGCCTTTCTGGGCATTGCTCATTCTGAGGGGGTGAGGTAGTCCCTCTCGGGGTCTGGGGAGCCTGGCTGTAGCATAGCCCTTATCCTTGCTCTTTGGGTCCCCCTGGCGCCAGCTCACTGGGAAGCATCATTCCCTGGCCCTTTCAGAAACTGAAAGGTGGCAGTGTGTCACCCGTTCCTTTGACTGGCTCAGCTGGCTGGGGTGCACACTGCCCCATTGTACTGGGCTTTCCATGCAGCTCTTGTTGCAGCCTCCGGTCCCTGGGCCAGTTCTCTCCCAGCCCCTTTCCTTGGAGCCCGTGGGAGGTGGTGGGGTGAACTCTGCTGGCACAGGCCTGGGCTAGGTGGCAGCTGCAGCTGTGGGTGGCTTTGTTCTTACAAGCAGCTTTCAGGGCTCTAGTGCAGCCTGGCAGCAATGTTCCGGGAATAGGTGAGACAGGGGAGCTTCCCCCTGGTAGCAGTGCCCCGTTCCAAAACGGCAGTCCTCTCTTTCTGTTGACCATCCCTGGGGTCATGAGCTGGGCTCACTGCTATACTTTCAGGAGGCATGCTTTCTAGAGTGGAGAAAGCCCCTGAGGGTCTGGTGGTAAGTCTGGGGGAGTGTCCCTGTCAGGAGAGTGCAGTGTGTACCCTCAGGCATCCTGCAGCTTGGCAATCCTTCTGCTCTCTCTTTGCAGCTCCGGAGTTGGGCTGCTCACAAACCAAGCTGTCTGTTTGTATGGAGTGCCTGGAGGGCGTCTGCCATGAGTCTGTCGCTAACCGTGCTAACCAGGAGAGCTGGCTGGTTGGGGAGAAGACACTAACCCTGTGAGTCTGACCTGGGCCAGCTGAGGGTGCCGCCAGCCATGCCTCTCTTCTCCCTTCCTCCCCCGGCCTGTGCCTTCTCCCCGTTGCTTACATCATGCCATCTCCTCTGCTCGCTTGTCCTTACTACTGAGTTCCCTCCATTTTCCCAGTCTCCTTGCTGTGGGTGGGGCTGTGCATGGGCACCTGCCCATCTGCTGCTGGACTCTGCCCCTCCTTCTCCCTTTAGTTAGTACCATGGCTATCAGTTCTCCCTTAAAACAGAATGGTTAGCATTTCTGTTTAATCTGCTTTTAGCACCGTGGAGTTTGAGAACATCCCTCAGTTACCATACTGTTGGTTTCACGCCTCAGAGACAGATGGAACGAGAGTAGGAAGGGAATTTTCTGCTAGACCGGATAGTTTCCTCCCTTTATCAACAGGGGAAGATGGTGGGGATTCCCTGGTGGTTCAGTGGTTAGGACTCGGCGCTTTCCCTGCCGTGGCCTGGGTTTATTCCCTGGTCCGGGGACTAAGATCCTACAAGGCCTGCGGCGGGGCCAAAAAAAAAAAAAAGAGGGGAAGATGCTGTCGCCATTATTCTCATCCCAGGGTACGAATTGAATTTAGGATCAATTGCAGGTTCTTCTTGGGGGTGGGGAAGTTGAGAAAAACCTTGGCCTGGCTGTGGGAAATTGCCTGGGCAGAAGAGTGAAACTACTTAAACTGAAAGCTGGAGCCCAGAACCAGAGATGTAGCTCCCATTGGTGACCGTGGCTCTGGGAGGTGGAGTGGGTGGAGTTAGTCCGCCCACCGCCTTCCACGTCTGGAGCTTCACGGGGACTTTAACCTAAAAGAGCTGAGAAGGGTGGCTCAGCCAGAGGGGGAAGGACCTGGCTTTGGACTCCACAGTGGGCCTAGGAGAGGCCTTGGCCTCAGCTTGCCATTGGAGAAGCCCCCGACAAGCTCCCACCTCCCTCCAGGCTTGGAAAGGAGAAGGGGGTTCCAGAGGTAGCAGGAAGGCCGATTGCTCGGGGCTCCCTGGTGTTCTGCACGGGTAACTCTGTAGACAGACACCGTCTCCAGCCTCTGGAGGCAGTGCAGGGTGGGGTGGGCTGGATGGGGGAACTTGAGACCTGGAGGTCCTCTAAGTGGATTCTGTTTCCCTTGAGCCAGGAGGGAGATGGCAGGGAGCTGCCTGTGACCATGAGGTGTAAGTGTGTAAATGAGAGAGGGAGTAGGTGCTGCGTGGATGTGTAGGGACCCTGAGTAGGGAGGGAGCAAGCTGGAGGGCTTTATGGCTTGGCTGTGACCAGGAGAGCAGAAGGAGCGTGGAGTGGAGGGCTGATTCAGGGCCACCCTCGCTTTGCGCTTCCTTAGGAGAGGGCATGGGGACTAAGGTCAAGTGCTGCTTATGATCCTGGGGATTTTTTGGCCCTCCCTTTGGGTGGGGGTTGGTTTGCTTGGATCATCATCATCAGTAGTCTTCAGCCCCTTTGTTCCTGTCAAGTGTTTGCTTGAATGAGAGGCCAGGTGGATAGACTTGAGGTATTTGCTCAGGTGGGGATCCAGGTGAGCTCTCACAGGTCACCAGCACTAGTTCTGAGGCCTCAGGATGACTTTGGGGCACAATAATTCCCACCCATTCTGGCTTTTAAAAACCTGTCAGTCTGTTCTGCTTAGAGCGGGCGGAGGGGCCAGGTCAGGGCCGCAGGCAGCATGCCCCAAGAGGGTGAGGTTGAACTTGCCCCGAGGGGTGACAGGCCTGCCTGGGGGAGGGGCAGCAGGGCTGGTCTGGGCACAGACTGGCATCTTCCAGCCTTGTCATCAGCCCAGAGCAGAGCCTGCCTGGGCCCCACCTGTGCTCTGCTGGCTGCTTGCCTGCCACGCGCCCAGCATCGCTGAGGGCTTTGCTTAGGTATCTCAGGAACAGCTGTGCCGGAAACTGGGGGCCTGGTGTGGGGAAGGCTGAACCCAGCCTGCTTTGGTCGGATCGGCTCACTGTGCGGCTGTTCACTGACAGTCGAGGTGGAGAGGAGCCATACTGACTGGGAGGGGGGGGCGGTCCTTGTGGGCAATCTCAGGGGCCCCTGCTGGTTATAGGGCTGGCCCTTGTAGGGTGGTGGTTTGTGTTTCTTGGGCCTCAGCTGGAGGCAGAGCCTGGATTTCAGAGGCTTGAGAAGCAGCTAGATATGTACGGCAGGAGTATGTCCTGCCCTGAGAGGTGCAACTTCCTCCAGGCCTGTAGTGTTCAGAGACTACATCAGGGCTCACAGCTGAGGACGATTTCCGCAGGGGAGGCGCTAGTCCCTGTGATCAGATGTTCCTGTTTAGCGGTTGATTAGGGGCTTCAGGAAGGGCCCATATTTGTTTTTATTATTTATTTATATCCTGCTGGGTTAAGGTACCATACAGCACAGCTGGAGTATTCAGAAAAGGGGCCGTTTTCCTTTCATTTTAAAAGCAGCAGTGATTGCTAACGTCCATTTGACTTTCTTTGGGTGAATTACGAAAGAAGAGCTTTAATGGTTTTTGTGGTGAGGTGTGTGCCTTCCCTGATGCAGAAGGTTGGGTTCATTGGCCCCTTGAGGTCCTTCACTTGCTTGATTCAGTGACGGCTGGGAGCAGAGAGACATTAGTAAGTTCAGAAATGGTCTGAGCCCAGAGGAACTGTTGGGACCCTAATTTCTTGAAGAGAGTGTGGGTGATGTGGGGAGCTGGGGAAGCAGGCGGTGTCTCTGGGCAGGCAGCTGAACTGGGCCGGTGGACAGGGTAGTGCAGAGCTTGGGAGCTAGAGGAGACCTCCAGTGGGGGAGGGCAGAGTTTGAAAAGCCAAAGAGCCAGACCTATTTTGGATTCAATCCTGTCTCCCTCTGCTGGGCCAGTGTTGAGGGGGTAGCCTCTGAGCCCTGAGCAGAGAGAAAGCTGGATGCTGGGACCTCCCTTCCTCTCCTGCACTGGTGACTTTGCCCTTGGGCAGACCCACAGAAAGGATGGCAGAGGGAAGTAACAGGGCATCCTTGGCTCTTGGAATTGAACCTTTTGCTGTTGCCTCTGTGGGTGTTTGCAGGGAATGGGAGAGAGGATAGTGGTTTGGAGATAATCTGAATTCTGAAGAGGTTTCTCCTTATCCTACTCCGCCTCCAGCAGCGTCCCTGACCTCGATGGAGGCCCCAGGTCACATACCCACACTCTCCGTATCCACGAAGGGGAGTGGGTGGGAGTCCCATCTCCTGGTTTGAGAGAGATGCTTGGCAGATGTTTTGTCCTTTGATTAAAGGACACTGCTCAGCCAGCTCCTGGCACACATTGCTCCTTGTATCTGTCTCTGATACATGCTCTGCTCAGCTGTTCAGTGGGTTCACAGTGCAGGTTCCCTGTGCGTGCCGAGTCCCATTTCTAATGAAAGTAGACTTTGTTCTCTGGAGGTAGCTAATCATGCCCCGTGGGCTGTAATCAGAGAGAAGGTATTTCATGCAGGGCAGGTGGTAACAGGCGGCCTGAGCTGACTGGCAGATTGCAACATGACAATTACGAAGCTATCAACACCCCCCCACGCCTCCGCCCCAGCAGATAGGGGGTTGAGTCTGTCCTCTGAACTGATTCTGAGTAACTGAAGAATGAATACTATGCAGGAGAGGAAGGAGGAGGAGGAGTTAGGTGGGGTGGGGGCAGTGAGGAGAGCTGCTTTCCTTTCTCAGCTCACCTCCATGAGATGGGAGGGTTTACTGCTGCTCTGGGTGTCTTCCTCAGTCGTGCCTGCAGGTCCAGCCCGAGGAGCTGCAGACCAGACTGGGTCAGCCAGGGGTTTTAACTTAGGCTTCAGCCTTTCTCCCAGAGCACAGCTGTTCTTGTAGTACAAACCCAGCATGTGATCTGGTACCCCACATCCTGAGTCATCTGCGTCCAGTTCCTTGAAGCTCAGGTAGTTTGTGGTGAGGGATGGGAGTGGGATTCTTCCCTGTCAATTTCTAGAACTTCTAGAAGACTCTTTTCTCGGAGGTGCCCTGGAGCCAGCTCAGCATCCAGAGGCCAAGAGGACCCAAAAGGCCTTGTTTGCTCCTTGTGGCGCATGGCACATTCTGAGTTGTCCAGCTTTCCCTGGGGGCCTCTTCTTCTTGACATGGCATTGGGAGTCCTCCTTGGGCTGCAGCACTCCAAAGCAACCTGGGAATCTTGAGGTGAAGGAGATCTGGCCAGTGGAGGCTGCATCTAGTAGCTGGGTCTTCCTGGAGGGACCACTCTGCTGCCTTCCAGCTCATCTTTCCTCTTCTCCCAGCTTGTGGACCTGCTGTTCAGCTGCTTCTTACTTTGTTCTGCAGTGCACCTGGCATTGCTCTCACTCCTGGGTCTGACCTTCCCTGCAGTGCTTCCAGTCAGGGACAACAGCCTGCCAGGCGCATCGAGTCCCTGTTCAGTACTGGAATTGTGGTCCCCTATGGGCTGGATCTGGGGTGCTTAGCAGATCTCAGGAGTTGGAGCCAGGGCCCCAACAAGCACTGGAATTTATGGACATGGGGCAGGGGGCGGCACGGACTTTTCCTCATGGACTTGTGTTGGGGTCACTGCAGGCTCCCTGGTCGACTGTCTCGCTAGTGGGCATTGTCTTCTGCTTCCCCAGTTGGGAGTCGTTTCCCTCCCTGTGACTCTGACACATACGAAAAGAGTATTCTCTGGCTGGGAGAGAGAACCTCCCATCACCACTATCATTCATCCCATAGTCCGAGCCTGCACTTAACGATCCATCTCACTGCCAGCCACATCCACACTGTCTGTCCCCTCAGCAAGCCAGATTATCTTGCCGTGAAAGCCTGGGAATATGTGCTGTGGGGCCGTGAGGTCAAGATGAGGCAGGATGAGCTTGTAGGACATGTGATGGTTAGAGCTGGGCCAGTAGGGTATGGAGTGAGACCGCTCTCTCCTCACAGGTAGAATGACCAGTTACCTGGGCCTGTCAGTGTCCTCCCTGCCCACCCACCGCCCACACAGGTGTCCCAGTACCTAGAGGACAGTGTGGGCATTGGCAGGAATAGGGAAGACAAGAAGCTGAGAATAGAGGGGGTATATATAAAGGGGCCTGCAAGGAGAAAGGGCTACTGAGCTGAGTGGGGAGCAGGTGGGGAAGGGAGGAGGGACCTGACTTCTCCGCAGAGAAGGGGAGAAGGCAGAAGCCAGCTCTGGATTTCCCGGGAGCTCTTGGCTACCTGTATCTCTTACTCCTGCAGCTCTGGCTCTTTCCTCTTTTGTAACTCATATACACCCCCACGCTGAGACCCCCTGACGATCAGAACCCAGGTGCCCAGGCTGGCTTGGGACTTTTTGGGCCTTTCCCCTGGGCTGGAGGAGCTCCCACCCGGGGTCCCACCGGAAGGGTAGCCTAGGGGAACCTGTAGGGGTGACTACACCTCAGGAATGTGCTGTCCCTTCAGGCCTGCCCGGATTCCTGCGCGTGGAGTCAGCCCGACACGGCCTGCTGCAAGTGCCCTGTGGGGACCCACTCTGCCTCACTATCAAAGGGCTGGGGTGGCGGCTCGTGCCTGCTGCCAAGCCCCACAACCCCACACCAGAGGCCAGGCTGCCCAGACAGAGGAGGGAGGCCACTCCTGCTTCCCGCCCTCCCCGCCCCCTCACGGTGCTTCCTGCCTCAGGCCCTGTTGGAATATGACAGGAGTCGTGGCCAGGGCATGTCCCAGCAGCAGGAACACACGCTTTAGCCCGCAAGGCTTCCCTCAGCCCCAGCTCTGGTGAGGTGGATGGCGGCCACGAGATTGTTTATGCCCAGAAGGCCACCTGAGGTTACTGCCTCCATTGGTCCCTGTGGTGGCTGCTGCCCCCATGCTGCAGCCCAGCTCATTACAGGTGGGGGAGAGGTCAGAACCCCAAGAACCTGGAGGGGACCTCAGAGGTTACTCAGTCCAGCCACCTCTGTGCAGATGACAGATTTATCCAGTGAGGAAAGGACTTACCCAGGGCCACACTGTGTGTCAGACACACCACTGAGCCCAGTGGAAGCCAGGCGTCTCAGCTCCCCAGACTGGGGCTTTCTACACAGGGTTTTGCAGCCTAGGCACTATTGACATTTTGTGCTGATAATTCTTTGTCGTGGGAGGCTGTATTGTGCCTTATAGGATGTTTAGGAGCACCCCTGGCCTCTACCCACTAGATGCCAGTACCACCCACCCCTGGTGTGACAACCAAAAATGTCTTCAGACGTTTGCCAGATATCAGGGGTCGGGGGAGGAGGGGGCGGGGGAGACCAAAATCACCCTGGTCGAGAACCATCATTGCGCTAAAATGCTCCTTTTTCTGCTTTTCTCCTGGACCTACCCCTCCTCATCACACAGTCTGTTCGCCACCATTGTTCACAGAACTAGGTGTTTGGGCTCCTTCTGGAAACATTGCCAGGAGCTTTTTCCCCCAGCATCTTCTTGAGCCTCTATTAGGCTTTTTCCTGGTGTTCTCTTCTGCAACCCTTGTCCCCCAAATCTCTTAGCTGTTTCTAGACTCTGAGAGGCCCGGGAGATGAACAGGACAGATGTGAGGTAGGATAGAGACAAGACAGGACCAGACCTATCCCGGAATCAGGCATGTGATAAGCTGAGACCATGAACACACACACAGACACACATGTGTCTCCTCTGGGCCTGGACAGAGCTTTCATGGGGAGCCCAGTGCTTCCACTCTTGTCCAGCTCTCCCTGGCGGGTACTGACAGACAGGTGGCTGACACCTGGTTTCCACTTTCTTCCCTTCTCTGGTTTCAGGAGCTATTGGCTAGAGGAAGTGGCGGGGCTGTGGGATGCGGAGAGCCGAGGGCTGACTCCTGGACAGCGGAACAGAGAGAGCTGCTGACAGACGGACGGTATGTTCCTGCTGAGGCCTGCACCCCCCACTGGGTTCCCTCCTGGGGAGGCTGGCAGGTGAGGCGGCAGCAGGCAGCCCTTCTTGGTGGGGGCTGGTGAAAAGAGTGGTGGAGGCCAGAGAGGCTTGACCTTGAAGGCCCTTAAGCTTGGTGACCCCCTGGAGGAGCTCAGGTTGGGAACGCATCTCAAACCCTTACTTTCTGGTTACGATTTTTTTTAAAGCTAACATTTATCGAACATTTCCTGAGTGCCAGCTACCGTTGTTAGTGCTTTACATAATCGTTAAAACAACCCTGTGAAATTGGTGGCATTCTCAACCCAGTTTAGAGTTGAGGAAACTGGTGCTTGGAGAGCAGCTTTTTCTCTGAGGCTGCTTTCCGAGCCCACAGGGGCGAGGGGTGGGCTGCTCCTCGGGCCCAATCCATACTCCCTGCACCCAGTCCCTGGACCCTGGCTTCCTCTCATCTGTTCCCCCTGGACCCGGGCCCCCATCCAGCACGCCCCTGACCCATGGGCACTGACACACCAGAGTCCAGCCCTTCGAATGACCCCAGCAGCAGCCCAGGCCTGTCTGCCTGCCTGGTGGCTCCTACATGTCCTCTTTTTTTCTCAGTTCAGAGGCCTCTTGCCACATCTCTGAGCCTCCTTCCTTGTTCCCCTCAGCAGGTTGAGGAGCTCTCACCTCCCAGAATGACCAGTGCAGCCCCTGCTAAGAAACCCTACCGGAAGGCACCACCTGAGCATCGGGAGCTGCGGCTGGAAGTTCCTGGCTCCCAGCTCGAGCAGGAGGTCAGCAAGAGTGGTGCCCCTGCCTTGGCTGGCAGATGCAGGCCCCTGAGGCGGGGTTCTGGCTGTCCTGAGGGCACATCTGGTCCCACCAGTTGGGGTGAGGGTGTGGCATTCCTGGTACACACTTGGGCTCTCAGTTGCAGCAGTGCTGGTGGCAGCCATGTAGACTCATAGGGGACAGCTGTGACACACGTCCATGTGTCCAGGACATGTAGCTCAGCAGAAGTGATCCCATGCAGTATTGTTTTTCGTGCAAGAGGCAGCCCACCCGATAGAGGGGTGCTAACCTGCCCGGAGGCCAGGACTCTGGTCCTCCACTGCAGCCTCTCTGGGGGCCATTAGGAAGCAGTGCTCCAGCGACTTCCCCAAGACTAGCTGTTCTTTGCTGTCCCTGAAAGTCAGGCCCTCCTCCAGCTTTCCTTTTTCTGGCTGACACTTATCAAATACGTGCTCCCTGCTCGGAACTGCATTAGATTCTTAGGAGGGCTTCTTCAGGCAACTGCAAAGCATTCTCCAGGTCGGTTTTCCTCCCTCGTTCAGCTTACTGCAGGAGGAAACGAGTGCTGCAGTTTATTCATCTTGCTTCCATGTCTCTATCCTGTTGCAGTGCGTGAAACACATTTAAAGAACTTGAGAGATGGCCAGCACGTGCCGAGCATCAGGCATACCATGGCCCACTCTGGTCACATTCACGGCAGAAATGCCACCCATGACTTGCCCATTTTCAGTTCAGGAAACATTAAATTAAAAGGCCAGATATTGTGCTAGGTGCCACCCACTGGGCATTCCCCTGGTTTTGTAGATGAGGCCACTAGGGTTCAGCAAGATTAACATAACCAGGGTATGGTACAACAGGATCAATCCAGGTGTCAGTGGCTCCCAAGTCCATGGTCTGGGCCACCCACCTCGTTGTCCTGCCTGTGATTGGCATCCTGAGGCAGTCAGGCCAATCAGATGCTGCTTGACGTTTCCCTCCTGTCATAGCACGGGTCTGCTCTGCTTTGCGCTTGGCGGAGCTCTGGCTCGTGACCAACGTGGAGGCTTGAGGAGGATGCGGCAGGAGGGTGAAAGCAGAGGACGCTTTACTTGTCTCAGTCAGGTTTAGCCCAGAGGCTCTCCTTCCCCCACGTGCTTGTATTTCCCAAGCCTCTGTGAGGGCCTGATTCTGCCTTGGGGACCAGAAGGGCTTTGGCAGAGCTCAGAACCCTACTCTAGCTCACCTGGCTTCATCACTTCTCTGGAAAGTCTTGGCTGTGCCTGCAGGGCCCACTAGGAGCCCAGTGAACAGCTGAGAGGCTCTCTTTAGCCCTGGGAGAGGTAGCATGGGTACCAGGGCTCATTTGCAGTTGGCTCTAGTATTAAGAGGGGTTGGAGCTAGTATGGATAAGGGTGAGGGTTGGAATCTGGTTGGCATGGGAGAGAGTAGGCTGGTCCAGGTGTTACTGGATTGCCTCTTTCTGTGGGGCCCCGCAGCCCACTTCTGCTGTGAGTGTCTCTGGGCTTCAGACATGGCCGTTTCCAGGGCTATTTGGAGGGGGTGGGGAACAAGCAGGAGGCCAGTGGTCCAGAGCTGAGCCTCAAGCTTCTGTTCTTTTGTGCCCAGGAGCCCCTGACTGACACGGAGAGGATGAAGTGAGTATCTGCTGCCCGAGAGCCTGCCCTGCCTCAACTCTGCCCCTCTTAGCTGCAGGCGAGGCTGTTGTTTCATTTGGGCTTTTCCTTGGATTAGGTAGAGGTAAAGGTTGGGGTGGGGTGTTTTAGGGACTCTGGGAGGAGGCTTGAAGTTTGGGATATTCCTTCTGGAAAAAGGTTTATTCCATGGGCTCCAAGAGGACCTGGCATCAAGGAGGTGGATGGCTCTGAGAGGCCTGCTCTTGCCAAAGCTCCCTTCCCCAGCTCCTGGCCCTCCTGTGCCAGCTGCCTCCCCGCAGCCCTTTCTGTCAGCTACATGAGGCCTCTGCAGAGGAGGGCAGCACTGGGCTGGGTTTCTAAAAGATGAATAATGGAGCAGCCTGATTGTGCAGTGGGGAAACTGGAGCTGGTGGCTTGCTGGCCAGCTGGCTTGGGCTGTAACCAGAGACAGACTGGGAACTGTAGCCCCTGCAATTCTGTCTTCTCGTTCTTCTGCAGTGAGGGGGGCAGACTGTCCTTTCCCATCCCCTCTGCCCCTCCCAGCCAAGCTGTGATCTCAGGGCCAGCAGGCCTATGGGATACGCTGCCCCAGACTCAGGCTGAATCTCAAGGAGTTCCCTGCCCACAGCTACCTGTTCCCACGTCACCCCTACTCCTTCCTTCCTGAATCCATCCTGGAACTCTGGGGTGGCCCTTCTATCTCTGATGCCCCTCTGCCCTTGACCCCTCACCCTACCAGGCTTTTGCAGCAGGAGAATGAGGAGCTTCGCCGGCGCCTGGCCTCGGCCACCAGGCACACTGAGGCCCTGGAGCGCGAGCTGGAGATTGGGCAGGACTGCCTGGAGCTGGAGCTGGGCCAGAGCCGTGAGGAGCTGGACAAATTTAAGGACAAGTTCCGCAGGTGTGGGAACGAGGGGCCGGGACACACATGCACGCATCTCCCTGTTCATAGGAGGGAGCCCGGAGAGGCTTCAGAGATCATCTGATTCTGATGCGAAAACTGAAATTCTGGGAGGGGCACTTGCCCAAGATCCCTTATGAAGGAGGGGATGAGCAGGGTCTGAAGAACAGGATCTTGATCCAGGGGTCTGCCTTGTGTCCCTCTACAGGCTGCAGCACAGTTACACAGCTTCCCAGAGGACCAACCAGGAGCTAGAGGACAAGCTGCATACGCTGGTAATCTGTCCAGGAGGGCAGCTTGGCTGGCGCTGTGCTCACAGGATAGCAGGGGCTGGGACTTGCCAGGGGACTGCCATCCTGCCCTGGGCTCGGGGAGGGGGTGGGCCGTAGTGGGGAGGGGCCCGCAGTGTGCTGTGAGAGTCAGGACTGTCTTAATGCTCACACTGTTTCTCTTCTCTCCTCGTCTTCCCTCATGCTGCCACCGTTGCTGCCGCACTCTCCTCTCAGGCCTCTCTTAGCCACAGCTGGATTTTTGCAGTTGCGTCTGAGTTTGTGTGTTTTCTCCCTTGCCCTCGCCTCCTCCTCAGCTGAGATCTGGGATTGCTGGGGCCCGGCCATTGCCCTCTGGCCACTCCTTTCCTCTTCCTCATGTGAGGCCTGTTCAGCAGTCAGTGCCTCCCTCCTGGGGGACAGCTGGGGAGCCTGTTCTTGGCTTGGGCAGAGTTACTGATTGATGTCACCACTGAATGCTCACAGCTTCTTGGCTGCAGTGGGCAGCAAGCCCTGGCCATTTGCGGGAAGCGGGCCTGTGGACCCAGTCCATGAGCTGAAGATCAGAAGACTGCTTCTGAGCCTGCAGCTCCCTCCCTCTCAACTAGATAATCTCACAGGCACCCCCAGCCGCCACGCAGCCCCACTCCCCACCTCCTCCCGCTTCCCAACCTGATCCTGGAAACAGCCACAGGCAGCATCGGCTTCAGCCCCTGGGTTTGCACAGTTCTTGCCTCTCAGGTACCAGCTGCCTCGCCTGGTGTGTAGAGCCCCTTGAGTGCCCTCCAGGGCCGGGCAGCTCTTAGACTGCTCTGTCCCGGCCTGGGCAGCTGTCAGTCATGCTCAGAGAGCCCCCTCCCCACAGCCAGCCTGGACTACAGGAGAGGTGTCTGGTCTCCTTCTGTCTGTCCATCGTCTGTCTCTGTGTGCCTTGGCTGCCCTAGCACCTGTGGCTTCCTGTGTCTCTGGGCCGGGAAGAGGGGGGAGGGGAGGGGAGAAAGGGCTGGCTGGGGTGTGGGCTGGGTTCACTGTGAGTCTTGTGCCTCAGATCAAGAAGGCTGAGATGGACAGGAAGACACTGGACTGGGAGATCGTGGAGCTGACCAACAAGCTGCTGGATGCCAGGAACACCATCAACAAGCTGGAGGAGCTCAATGTACGGTCACCTCGGGGGCCTCCCTGCCTGTGCTGCCATGTCCTGGCCCTGCCCTGCTCCCCTGGGCTATGCCGGGCTCTGAACTGCGTCTGTGTCCACAGGAGCGGTACCGGCTGGACTGCAACCTGGCTGTGCAGCTCCTGAAGTGCAACAAGTCTCACTTCCGTAACCACAAGTTCGCTGATGTGAGTGGGGTACTCTCCCTGCCAATGCCCGTCTGCCCTTGTTAGGATGCCTCCAACTCCAGTTTCTACACCTCTCTCTGTCCTCTCCTCATACCTTCAGCTCCCTGCTTTCTGCTTTGCCTTCTCCTCGCCTCCCTGTGTCCTCTGAAGCCAGTCAGCTCAGCCGCTGGTTGGTGTCCTGCGTGCTGTCAAGGGCCCGTCACTAGGGGCAGAGTGGGGACTGGCCCTGTTGGTATTTCTGGAACAGAGACAGGGAGAGAGGATCTCAATTTCCGGATCCCATGCAGGAAGGAGGGGGTTGCCAGAGGTATGGGCCATAAGAATAATTGAGAGGGGCCCTTGCTCCAAGGGGCAAACCCTAGACCCCAGCGCTCAGGCTCAAGGTTGATGGGGCCTACAGAAGGAGTGGAGGTATTTCTAAGGCTTCTGGTCAATACTGATTCTCAAGCTTGTGTCTGGTTTGGGCAGAATCTACCACTGAGATGCGGAAGTTAGACGTTTGAGAGCATGTGGGCCTTAGCACCAGTTCTGGGTTCAGATCCTGGCTGTGTTAATCAAAAGCTTCAACTTATTTTATCACTACCGAGCCTCAATTTATCTGCGAAATGAGGATATACCTTTGTGTGCTGCGGAACAGGTGATAGCAAAGTGCCCAGCACACGGGGGACCTTATATGTGGCAGCCGTCATATTTGCCCTGAAGCAAGCTGTCTTAGGCTGGGCTCATTCACGTCTCTCTTTCCTTCTCTCGCTCCTTTACCCCAGCTGCCCTGTGAGCTACAGGACATGGTTCGGAAACATCTGCACACTGGTCAGGAGGCTACCAGCCCGGGGCCTGCCCCCAGCCTGGCCCCAGGGGCTGTGGTGCCCACCTCGGTCATTGCCCGCGTGTTGGAGAAGCCGGAGTCTCTTCTGCTCAATTCGGCCCAGTCAGGCAGCGCCGGGCACCCCCTGGCTGAGGATGTCTTTGTGCACGTGGATATGAGTGGGAGTGACCCAGGTGACCCAGCCAGCTGCCCAGCTCCGGGAAGCCCCGTCCCCCAACCCAATGGGGAGTGCTGCTCTCTGGGCACCGTGGGGGGCTCCCCAGAGGAGGAGATGTCCCTGCCGGCCTTTGAGAAGCTGAGTCCCTACCCCACCCCGTCTCCACCCCACCCGCTGTATCCTGGCCGCAAGGTGATAGAATTCTCTGAGGATAAGGTGCGGATTCCCCGCAACAGCCCCCTGCCCAACTGCACTTACGCCACCCGCCAGGCCATCTCCCTGAGCCTGGTGGAGGAGGGCAGTGAGCGAGCCCGCCCCAGCCCAGTGCCCAGCAGCCCTGCCTCGGCCCAGGCCTCCCCGCAGCACCAGCCCAGCCCCGCCCCCCCGGGGCTCAGTGCCCCAGCCAGCTCCGCCAGCTCCGAGGAGGACCTGCTGGCCAGCTGGCAGCGGGCATTTGTGGACCGCACTCCGCCCCCAGCCGCTGTGACCCAGCGCACAGCCTTTGGACGTGATGCGCTCCCTGAACTGCAGCGCCACTTTGCTTTTGGTCCCGCTGGCGGAGATGAGGAGGTGCAGGCACCTTCTTCCCCACCCGGTGAAAGTGGGCTTTTGCTGCCAACAGAAGCTGACCCTGGCTTTCCCAGAGAGGAGGAAGAGGAACAGCTGAACCTGCCCATCAGCCCCGAGGAAGAGCGCCAGAGCCTGCTGCCCAGTGATGGTGGCACAGAGGAGGGGCCTGGCACTCCTCGCACTGAGGGCAGGGCCTGGGCACTCCCCAGCTCCAGCCGCCCCCAGCGCAGCCCCAAGAGGATGGGGGTGCACCACCTGCACCGCAAGGACAGCCTGACCCAGGCCCAGGAGCAGGGCAACCTGCTCAACTAGGGCCCTGCTTGCCTTCCTGCCACTGCTGCACGGGGACTGCAAAGGTGCCCCAACCCTCGCAGCTCAGGGTCCCCACCTAGCCCAAGCCCTTGGCCTCTGCTCCCTGTGCAGATAGGGTCAGGCTACACCAGGCCTTTCGCTGCACTGACTGTAACTGGTACCAGCTTGCCTCATGGTTTTTCCCTCCTGGAATATTTATTCTCCAAAGGTAACATGCAGCTGGGGCTCATGACCTTTCTTCCAGTCAGCCCAAATTGGTCTGTTCTGGGGAGCTGAGGGGGTTATTACATCAGTGTTTATCCTTCATCCTCCCTTCATATCCTCCAGTTTTCTATTTTTATCTGGCAGGGGTTGGGGGGAGGAGGGTCATTGGGATTATTAACCTCTAATTTCAGTTTTCACCTGTTGCCCTCTCCCCCCAAATCCTCTGCACGAGCTGTTGCCTTCAAGGGCCTGGCACAGCAGGCCCTCGGGGGGATGATAGAGAGGACTGACTCAGGGCTCCCCTCAGCTGTTTCCTTCCTCCCTCTGGAAGGGAGTAGAGGGTGGGATTCAGGGCCCTCAAGCTGGGTTCTAGGTGAATCCTGGTCCCACTCCCAACCTTGGCTCTAGACTGTTAACTCCCAGCTTTGGGAAATTTTCACATCAATAACTATTTTAAAATTAAATAAAACTATTTTACTGGTATGGCCTAATTTGTCTATTAATGACCTTCCTTCTGCCCTTATTCTCCCCATTCTTGAGTATTCCCAGTCCTAATCACGTCCTAGTCTTTTTGCTGCTGACTGACCCCTACCACTGTTCTGCCTGGGGCTTCCCTGGGCACAGAGCATCAGGTGGAGGGAGAGGGTGTACCTCAAGTAACCCTGGCAGGGCCCCTGAGTCTCTCCTTGAGGTAGGGTCCAGCCCAGCTCGGGGGGGCTCTTTACCTCAGTTACGATCCTTACAGGGCCTGTGTAAGGTGTCACCCCAGAACCCCAGGTCCTGTAAGTCAGAGACCTGAGCCAGACCTGTTTGAGACATTTGGGGCCAGTGGACGCTGCCTGGAGCTTGGGCCGTGGGGTGGCACTGCCCCCTAGTGATGTCTAGTGGTAATTCCAATTCCTCCCTCGCTGCCAGCCCCCAGTGACCAGAGCCACACGTCAGGTTGTCGAGTTCATAAAATCTCTTCCGAGCCAGCGGGCTGCAGCCAAAGCTGCCAACAAGTCCAGCATTGCCTTGGGTTCCAGTGCCCCCAACGATTTTGTTTAGTCACAGCTTCCAGAGCCTCCCACCATGCTGCCAGGAGCTGCCAGAGCCCCAGGCACACCAACCCCCCACCCTCCTAAGCCCCAGGGCCTGACCCTGACATCTGGGGCAAAGTGCTGGAGATGCAAATGTAATGACGCGCAGAAGCCTGAATGGAGAGTCACATCTCCGTCTCAGCCAACAGACTGTCCCCTAGTCCTGACGTCATTAGCACCATCTGAGAGCTGGGATCTGTGGAAGGGCAGAGAGGTGTTCAGACCACCAGGCATTCCTCCGCTGGGGACCACAAATAGAAGTGGCCTGTTTCTCACACCCACTCTCCCTGGTCCCAAGCCTCTTTCAGACCTGACTCTGATCAACCCTTGCGGCTCTTACCACTGGGGCATATCCAGGAGCTACTGCCCCTCTGGTGGGCAGCAGGCTCCCGCCCTCTCTCTCGTTCCTGGGTGTCGCCAGCCCCTCCTGCCACCTCCTCCTCCTCCTCCCCCTCAGAGAGGAGGTCACAGATCTGCTGCTGCAGCTCCGGGCTAATGCTGTTCTCAGCCAACACCAGACTCCGCAAAGCTGTGGGGTAATTTTCCACCATGTCCAGCAGGGTCTGCGGTGGGGAAGAGTACGGAAAATGATGAACACAGTTAAGGCAGCTCCGGACTCCAACCTGCCACCCCTTCAGTATGTCCACAGACACACTGGCTAACCTCAACCCCTGGCCCATCCCCAAACATGAAGACTTCTCACCTGAGCTGACTGGTTGGTGAGCCCTGTACCCTCCAAGTCTAGGACCTCTAAGGTGCGGCTGGAGGCCACAGCTACAGCCAGCATCGCTGCCACATGGTCACCTGGGGAGATAGTACACGTGCACACACTCACCGGCATTCACAGGCCTGCTAACCCTTTCTCCCCACAGCCTCCCCATTGCCCTGACAACCTCAGAATCCACCCCCAGGCCAGGAAACGCTGGCAACTGGTAGGTGGCCAGGAGGGGAGCATTGTGACTGATGAGTGAATGGATGAAGCAAGCCAGGCCCAGGGGTGGTGATGGATGCTCTGATCTACCTGTTGGTCATCTGGTCCTCAACACAGGCGGCTCCTCTACTTCCACCCAGAACCTCCCTTCTTTCCTCCGCCAGTGTGCTGGTTACCATGGCAACTGATGGTCCCAGGTTCTTGGACAGGGGTGAGGGGTGGTGAGAATCAAAGGGGGCTTTCTTGAGCCTCACCCAGAGGGTTGTAGTCCAGATTGAGGACGCGGACCTGGGAGCTGTGGGCCACGGCAATGGCGAGGCGGCTCCAGCCCTTAGGGGTGATGCCAGGGTTGGCGCTCAGCGTCAGCTCCTTCAAGCCTGGGCAGCATCATAGCGAGAAGCCAGGATGGAGAGGGTCAGGCCTTTCTCAAGCCCATTCCCCACCTGGGGATCTCTGGGGTATCCCTAGTGACTGAGAGCTACCCCACCTCCTCCACAGAGCTCCAGAGACATTAGCGACCCATGCCTTTCCTGCCCGCTGCAGCCTGGATTCCTGAGCCTCCATCCTGCTCAGCTCCCAATCCTTCTCCCTCCTAAGAGGATTCGAAAAACATTCTCACCCACACAGTCAGAGCCCTCATCTCTAGGCCATGCCCCCTGCCCTCTGCACTGAGCTTTTCATGAAGGCCACACTAGCCCATGCCCTCAGCAGGGCCCTGCTCACCAGACTTGGCCCCATCAGGGGGGAGAAGGCCACAGATGAGGTTGATGGCTTCATCACCCAGCATGCAGTCCCCCAGGTCCAGAGCCACGAGGGCAGGGTGGAGGGCCAGAGCTGGATTCAGCAAGGCCAGCCCCGCATCTGTCAGAGGGCTCCCATGCAGGCTGGGGGGTGAGACCAGAGAGCAGAGGTTACTGCAATCATCAGTCCTTACTGTAAGGGGGAAGGGGCGCCCTCCCTTATGGTGAGCTGTAGAGCTGAGGGGGACATTCAGTCACAGCACTTGGGAGAGGCCTTGGGAAGGAAAAAAGAAAATTCTAGACTCTTAAAAATGCAGTTAGAAGGGGAAAATTCGGTTTCTTTTCTGGGGCAGGGACTGGGATCCAGATGAGAACACAGAGAAAGGGTGTGTGGGTGGTGTTCTGGACAGAACATAGGGGCAGGGATCTAGTCCTCAGGGGAGTATTCCTTTTTGGGTACTGAGCAAGCTACCCCGGAGAAGTCAATGCGGGTGATTAGGTTGGGAGGTACACGGGTCCTGCCAGGAAGGGGTGGGTATCCTATATCATTTGGGGTGGGTCTGGTGTTCAAAGTCTGGAGGTGAGGCAGGGGCTTGGAGGGTGTTGTGGAGGCATGGGCAGAGGAATGAGGTGCGTGAATAGGGGTGAGAAGGTAGGCTGGTGCAAGCACAGGTACCAGAAGGTGTGCGGAGGAACAGGAGATGGCAGGGGGAGTGCGAGGAGGGGTGCGGTGCCCGGGACCCCTTTTAGAGGGAGCGCACTCACAAGAGGGACTGGATGGAGCGGTTGGTCCGCAGCGCCTCCGCCAGCTGCTTGATGCGGCTGGGGCTAGACACGACGCCCAGGTTAAGGTTGAGCTGCGCCAGGGACGTGGCCCCGGCCAGGGCCCGGCAGATGCGGCCGAAGTCGCGGTCGCAAAGACGGCAGCCGCGCAGTGAGAGCAGGCGCACGGCGTTGTCGCGCAGGCCGCGGCAGATGTCCCGCACTTCGGCGCCTGACAGCGGCTCCCCCGATATCTGGATGGAGCTGGGCAACATCGTACCCACGGCTGGGCCTCCGGGGCCAGGGCCCGGGCCGCGGCCGAGTTTGGCGGGGCCGCGGGCGGGGTCGGGTCCGGGGTCCGGGGTGGGGTCGCCGACGCAGCGGAGTAGAGGGGGAGGCAGAGGCACAGGCAGCGGCGGCGGCGGCGGAGAGGAGCGCCGGGGCCCGCGCGGGAGCCGGCCGGGATTGCGGAGGCGCCGAGGTCGCCGGCCGGGCTGAGACCGCGCGGCACCCGGGCCGGGGCGGACCGTGCCGTCCGTGTCTGGGCGGCGAGCCGGGGCGCGCGTTCCGGGGCCGGGCGGGCGCTGCTCCGCGCTGGTCTTCGTCCCTCGCGGTTACGGCGCCGGCTCAGGGGCCTCGGCTTAGGACGCGCGGAACCGGTCTCCGCTCGGAGGCCGCATCTGTTCCCTCCCTTCCTCCAGACCCACTCCCCCTACCGCCCCGCAGGGACAGCCCGAGGCGGGCAGGCGGGCGGGCCGGCAGGCGGGCAGCGGGTGGCGGGCGGCAGCTCGGGCTCAGGCTGCTGCGCAGGAGCGGGCGGCGGGTTCCCATGGCAACGGTATCGTCATCGCCGCTCGCCCCGCCTCCTGCCCGGCCTAGACCACGCGGGCACACGAGGTTTGCGCACACCCGATGTTCAGGAGCAGTGGGGGCGCTCTTCCCCTGGGTGTAGGGCCAGACAACAGGTGGCCAGGTGGAAGCCTGGGACGGGCAGGGGGTAGGGAGGGGAGAATAGAGACACATCAGGTGGAGACGGCATTTGAGACAGTTACACGGTTCTTTTGCTCATTTTCTCGTCGTTCCCCGTTCCTAAGGGCCAGACCCCTCGGTGCCTTCGCCTGGATCCCAGGGACGCCCGCCACCCCCCCACCCCCGTCCAGTTTGGAAGTCCCAAGGGCCCTTTAATTCGCGCCTCGCCCCGCCCCCGCGACAAGAGGCGCCGCGTGCGCGGGCATTCCAGGCGCGAGGAATTCCTCGCGTGCCCCTCGCCAAGATGGCTGCCTCGCAGTGGCGGCGGCGGGAACCCCTGCCCCGTGGAGGCGGCCTCAGCTGCCAGGCCCAGTGGAACCCCAAAGGGTCCTTGAAGCAGGTGAGCCGCAGGTAGATGCAACGCGCTGGTGCCGTTCCTTTCCCAGGTGATTAGGGCACTGCTGATGCTCTGACGTCCTCAGTATCCGTGGGACTGGAGTAGCCAAAATGAAGGGGGGTGGCACCAGGAGAGCAGGCTGCAGTGGCTGTGGGGCCGTGAAAAGTGGGCCGGAGCTTTCAGTAAGGGCACACTGCACAATACAGGCAGTGCCCTTAGAACGTTGTCCACTGGTGATAGTGTAGGGGCCTCACATCACATAGGATCACATAGCGTGAATGAAGGGCACATCTTTCTTAGTCCCTTTATTAGAAGGGAAAAACGCTAACCCAGATTTACTAGGGTAATGAATTTAAAAAAAATGAATAATATAAACATAGTGAAGGGAGGTCAAAGATTCTGTTCCCTCCATTAACCACCTGACTTAAGTGGAACAGATTAAATGGGTAGTGGGAGAGGATGGTGCTGTGCTTGGGGTGGTTATCGCTTTTAAGAGTAAATAGCACTCTTGAAGAGAAAGGACTGAGGGAACTCCTGAAGAAAGCTTTGTTCCCCTGGCCCCAGTATAACCAGGGCAAAGCCAACTTTGGCTTCAAATGTGCACCTCCACAGAAAAAGTATCCCTACACAATGGCCCAGGTGCATAAGGGCCTTGTAATGACATGGTGTTGAGTCTGGAAGTTTTTGTCCAGTTGTCACTGCTCCACAGGCATCCCAAGAGTGAGGCTGAGCCCAGACCTAAGCCGGGTGCACTGTTCCATCAGACTTATTATGGTTCTTGAGTTTGAGGCCTCCCTGATGCTGCATGGATCTTGTGCTCCCTGCCCTGGGGGCAGGTTCCATATTCAGTCTTTCAATGCAGTCTGGGCTGTCCCACTTTCATTCTGCTTGGATAGGGGTATAATGAAGTGAGCATGTGACATTACCACCACTGACAGAACAGGAAAGTGTACAGGAAGTAGGGTGGCAGGGAGGACCACTGGAACGGGTAGCTGTAGTTCCAGACTTCAATCAACATTTTAATTACCAAGTCTATATTTAGCAAGACAATGTGGAAGAGATAAAGAGGAAGGAAGGGGTAGGCGGTGAGAGGACCTCGGAGGAGCTGACCCACTTTCTGCACTGGCTGCAGAGCCCTGCAGTCCCGGCCAGGACTTCCTGGCCTTGTGCCCTTCAGAAGCTCGACAGGCATCAAGGAGGTGCTTAAGTGGCTATAGCTCTGTGGCAGCTGCAGACCCCTCAAAGAGACACATGTCATCAGTACTGTCCTTCAGTCTTCCTCCACGTTGCAGCTGGGGGAAAGGGGGCCGGCCAAGGATCTCAGGTGGGGTCAGTGTGACTGCAGGGTCACCGCGACAGCCTTGGCTGTGGCGTTGAGCGCAGTGGTGGGAAGCCTAGCAGCGGGGAGCACAGCGGGGATGTCTCTGGGGACCCTCTGCATGGGTGGGATGTTGGGGCCTTCCAGCGTGTCCAGGATCCCTGAAAGGAGGAGGATGGAAAGTAAGTGAGGGTTGGTAGGGCCCTGCCCTAGGCAGCTGTCCTCCCTCTCCCCCGCACCCCTCCTGTCACTTACCCTCTACCACCTTGTGGTAGGCAAAATGCAGATAGAGCAGGAAAAGCATGTGCAGGGTAGCCAGGGTGCCACAGAGGAGCAGCCGCTGTGTGGGGCCCACAGTCCGTGACACCAACACTGCCACCTAGGGCAACAGGAATACAGTTCAGAGGGCCTGATCCAAGTGACTAGTGTAGAGAAGCCACTCTTACCCAGAGCAGAACCGTCTTTGGGCTCTTCCCTCCCATTCAGAGCCCCTTGTGGGACTGGGCCTGAGCTCTGGGCTGTTTTCCCTACTCCTTCGGAGGACAGCCCACCCCTGGAAACCTCCTGCCGAGCTTACCATACGCAGCGTGGACAGCCCACCCACCAGCAGCCAGAAGAGGTAGAAGAGGGCATGGAGGTGGATGTTATAGGTGATGAACAGGACAATGCAGTGCCCAAAGAGGCCATAGCCCTAGGAAAGAGGATGGCGGAGAGGAAAATCACTCAGGCTGGGCTGGCCTCTGGACCCTCATGGGGACCCTGAGAAATAAATGGTCCATTGGCCAGCTCACCCCATTCCAGGCCCTGGGGCCCCTAGGACAGATGCAGACCAAAGCCTGGTTACTCTTTTAAGATCACCCTTGCCCACCAGCATGCTGGACTCCTTACCAGCAGTGCCAGCATCTGGAGCATGGTGATCTGGGCATTGCACAGGTAGGCGAGGAAGTAAATGAAGGACGAGACACCCAGCCAGTAGCCGAAGCAGGTACCAATGGCTGTGCCCATCAGGGTGCCCTCCCGCTGTGGGATGAAGGCTTTAATTAGTCCTGGGAGGCCTCTTAGCTCACTCAGGGCCTTCCTCAGGGGCTGCTTCTATCTTACTCCACCATCGTCTCCTTGGGCAGCTTTCAACTCATATCAGCCACCCCCCAAAGTCCTCTGTCCTGCTTACGATAATGGTGTCAGACGTCTTCATCCCATGGAGAAGGATGGCCACCAGCGTGAAGACAAGCATGAGAGGTCCGTAAAGCTCACCTGCGATTTTCTGTCAATATACCAACTCATTCAGGCTGGAGGGTACAGTGGCTCTTCCGTTTATGCCTTCCCAGGCTTTGTGTGGTGGCCCCACCCTCTGCCCTAGTGCCTCCCCCGGCTCTTCCAGACATGCTACCCACTATTCACCTGGGGGAAGTTGACCATCTTGATAGGGATCATGGACTCCAGGAGCCTGGGAGGGGAGAGGAGAGATGAGAGCAGAGGCAGCACTAGGCTGTGAGGTTCTGGAAAGCCTGAATCTTAGTCATCTTGCTAACTGAAGAGAACATGCTGGATGGTAAAGGGAGAAGAGGGTGGTAAAGACAGACAAGGAATGAGGAAATCACTTTTTTGCCCCTGAATGCTTCCAGGAAGAACAACAGCCTTCTGATGCTGTGCTGACTGATGCAGCAGCAACATGGAGAATTTAGAAAGCCCTGCTGGGCCCTGGGAGAGGGCTTGGACCCCATTACCTATGTGACCTGCTCCCCTTTAAACCTCAGCAGAGAATGCCCCAAATTCAAGGCTGTGATAGTAAAGCCCTGAGAAAGGTTTAGAGGGAAAGTTGTTACTTGAGGGAACCAGCGTGCCTCCTGCCTCGTCCTGCTTATCATTCCTCCAGGCACCACTGAGCATTTTCTTGAAAAATATATTTGAAGTGGTATGAAAATTCCAGGCAGAAGGAATAAAAGTACCAATAACTTCCCCACTTCTTAAGTGACTAGCTAGCTCCAAATAATACCCTGGATCTTGACTAAATTTTACTTCCTCTGAGAAAGCTGCCCTGTCCAATCCTCCAACCAACCCTGGGGCAGGTGTCCCTCCTGCGTGTCCCTTCATGGCAAATGAGTGCTCGAGGGCTGCACTCCAGGGTAAGGCTCCCATCTATCTTCACCACTGAATCAGACACAACTACTGTAGTGCCTGACGCAGAGCAAAAGCTCAGTAAATACTTGCCGAGAGGTACAGGTATTTGATAAGCATTGGTTGAATTAAAGGATGAGCAAAGAACAAAACCAAGGTTAAATCCAGCTCTTGAAAAGTCATTCAACAACTAGGTACCGATATTCTAGTTCAGAGACTGTTCCGGTGCTGGGAATAAAAATGTGAAACAGTGCCTGCTTTTGAAAAGGAGGTCTCTGGGGAGACAGACCCAGAAATAAGAAAGTACAGCACTGCTGAAGTGTTATCTGTTAGAGGAAAGCGCAGAGCTCTATTGGAGCACCAGGAAAGGACAAACTGGCAATGAGGAGCCAAGGAAGTGACATCTGAGCTAAGCTTCGAGGGAACATGAGTAGTTTGCTAGATGGAGAAGAGGAGGAAGGCAATGTGTTATCGCCATACCCTGTTCCGTGACTGGTAAGACGTATAATGTGGCTGGGGTCATGAAGAGGGGAGTCTAAGGGTTTGGTGTCCGGTTGTAGTTTGGATGAAGGACTAGGTGTTAGGGGGGCAGCTTCTGTCAGGAGGAGGATCCTCACCTGCTTCGCACCTGGGCAGGCTCCACATCAAAGTAGGGTCTCAGGATGTCGATGTTGGCATACAAGCTGAAGGCCCTGGAGGCTTGTCTCTTCCCTGCCTGCCACATCTGAAGCAAGGAAGACGGGTGGGGTGGGAGGGTACTGTGAGACTCTTGGCTCTATTGCTTATTTTTTTGTTGGATGTCCACATGGTTCTAACTGGACAACCCGGGATGAACTTCACCAACACCAACTCCAGAACCAGGGGCCTCCTAGGTATACTTTTCCACCTGTCAGGGAGCCAGTCTTGCTTACCTGATCAGCCACCTGCCGGCTCAATTGTCCCTTAAAGCCCTTCATGCCCAGGAACTCCCCATCCTCTTCTTCAGCAGCAGCTGCATCAGCATCCACTTCTTCCTCACGCAGGCGCTGATGCAACTCACCCATGTCCTCGAAGCTGGAGCCTGAGGTATCATCCATGTTCTCCATGTCAATCACAGCTGAGCCCCCACCCTGTGAAGACAACAGATCCTAAAGTGCAGTGCCTTTCTGCTCCATCCGTTAAGTCCTTCTCTGTTCACCACAGAGTTTGGGTCTCTGTTCTTACGCTGCCAGGGATATGGCTTGGCATTACCGTAGATCACGCCATTCTCTCCCCCTCATTTGCTCTCAGAACCCTTGGTTGTCTTTTCTAGACTGGGAAACCTATTCCCTGTCTTCCATACACGTCTTTCTCCTACCTTCCCTACCAAAGCCCCCAAAGGGCTACAAAAGTGCCCATTTCCTTTGTCTTTCCCAACCCCAATACAAGGCTGTGCGCACACAGTGTGGTTTTGGCCAGTGAATCCCGCCCACCCCCAAGCCCACTCCAGCCCCGTGCCATGCCTGACCCCGACCGACCTTCTAACTTGTGCGGAAAGCAAGAGCAAGCGGGCCCAGAAATCTGAGGCCCCTGGTCGGAGCCGTGGGGCTATTATTACCTGGATGTTTTCTTCGAACCCTCCCCATTCCGGGCCAGCCCCATTTCGGGCGCCGCCGGCCGGCGCCGCCGGAGTTGCCATGTCCCTCGAGGGCTCCCGTCGCTGAAGCCCGCGCTAGTCCCGCGCACGGAAGAGGAGTGGGAGAGACGTGGGCCTAACGCAGGGACAGGTCCACGGACGAGAAAAAAAGGAGGATCCGTCGGAACGCAAAAAAGAGAAACCCGGATGTTTGGCCCAAACTGACTTCCGGTAGCTGGAGACGTGGACGGAGGCGGGGCAGAGTCTCGCGATATCTAAGATTCCAGGAGGTGATGCGTTGCCACGGAGACGGAGGAGGGCCGCTGGGACGCACGCACCAGTTAGGTGCCCTAGTCACGTGGAGGAGTTGAAGATGGCGGCGGCCCAGGCAGTGGAGGAAATGCGGAGGCGCGTGGTTTTAGGGGAGTTCGGGGTTCGCAATGTAAGCCTTGTGGCCTTGAGCTCGGGAGGAGAAATGGGAGCGGAACAGGGATGAGTTGGGGTCAGAGTGGGGACAGGCTTGGCCTCGCTGCCCCTTCGCGGACAGGCTCGTCTCTCTTTGCTCTAGGTTCATACCACCGACTTTCCCGGTAACTATTCGGGCTATGATGATGCCTGGGACCAGGACCGCTTCGAAAAGGTGGGTGGAGCTGGAGGTGCCCGGAGAGAGTACGGGGATCGGACCTTGTAGTCTGAGTAGCCTGTGCCTCAGAAGCTGTCCTTGTGATGCTGTTCAGGCTAAATTAAAGGTCCAGGTTCTTGTTCTACCTGTCCAAAAGAATCTGGACAGGGAACGCAAGAAAGGTCACACACAGAGACTAAGGCGTAGAGAGAAACAAAGAAGCAATTTATTAAGGGGCAGAAGGGAAAGTACGTACTCAGAGAAGAATGAGGGCGTCCTCGCGAGTGAGGGGCGCACCCGAGGAGTTTTGTGACCACCACCCCTGGGGTGGGATCTTGATTGCACCTGGTTACGTCAGCTCCTCTTGCCCATTGGTCTTTTAAAGCCACCGCTCTTCTGAAAGCTGTTTTCCCTTAAATTTTTCCGTAGCGCCAGGTGTGGAAGGCTGTATAGCAGCCACCCGCAGCCTGTGCATTTTTATTGCTCATGCTCCGCCAAGCTCTAGCTCTGTGGGTTTTCTGGTTAGGGTTCTCTGTTTAGGTATCACGAAGTTTAATCAAGGTTTAATTTATGTTCCTGTTGCTGATGGCCATTCCTCCATGCTTCACAGTCTCATTAAGTGCAAAACAAGGAGAGGTGGCTTTGCCTGTTGCCTAAAGTCTGTGTTTGAGGAGGCTGTCCTTGGGTCCAGCCCTGTCTTTCCTGCCTCAATTCCACCCTGAAAGAGTTCCTTTCCAAAATCTTTTGGGGTTATTCAGGGCCAAAAGTCTCATTCTTCTGTAACTTCTTCAAGCTGGCAGGGGCAGTCTTCCCTTGTCTGACCCTGGGAATGAAACTTTCCTCCTTTCTGGTCAAGGAGTCCCAAGATTTCCATAGAGGCCTCAGCAGTAGGCAGTGGCTGGAGTCCCAGTATGACCATCATGTTTATGTCAAATTGTTGCAACCTGGAGGAAACAAATTTAACAAGCAAGTAAAAAGGCAGGGGCCAGAAATCAGCAAAAGTATTAATGCAACCAGAGGTCCAAGGGTGCCTTTGGTTATTATCCTTTTGACTGCAGTCCATGTGGAGTGGGCACTGGGGTTATCCTTTCCAAAACTGTAACACCTGGCCAGGGGTGTTGATGTAGGTGTAACATGTTTTGTTGATAACTGCACATATCCTTACCTGCTCAGCTAGGAGATAATCCAAGACCAGTCTATTATCCATCACCACATTAGCTAGGGAATTAAGAGATGTTGAGAGTCTAGAGAGTGAGTCCCCTCTGGTCCTGGCCAGGGTAGACAGAGTATCTGACAGGTTATAAAGTGTTGCCTCGTGGTAGGCAAAGCCCCCTCCCCCCTGCCCCGTGGAGCTGCCAAACCAATAGCAACTCCTTTTTTTGCCAGGATGAGTCCAGTTGCCCTCGTATTTCAGGAATGGGATTATAAATGGTTATACTGAGGTCCCTGTGATTACTTAGTTGGCCTAGCATGCATTGTCCCACTATCAGGGCATTATCTAGATAAGGAGAGGCCTTAGCCAATCCCAGGGAAGGGAAGGAGGAGTTGGGGTTGTCATCTAAAATATCTGGGGTATTTTGGTCTCTTTTCTTTGGTTCAGTGAAACAAATCTGACATGATTCCTTCAATGAAGCGTTTTGGTATAGCATCATAAAAGCCTGCATGTAAGGATCCTCAGTCTATTTCTCTAGTTTCCTGCAGAATAAATCCAGTTGTGAAATAGTGTCATAATTTGAAGAGCCATTTTGGAGCCAGGTTTCCCTGACCCTTACTTGTATTGAGGCCAAAACGTGTTGCAGAAAAAGATGAGTTTCTTGTGTTTTAGCTCATCAACGTTGAATTCCTTCCAGTTTTTCAGGATGCGTCCTAAGAGGGACTGCTCGGGTATTGAAGGGGCACCTCCTATGGTGTTTATACCTAAAGTGGACAGAAAAGAAAACAGCACAAAAATCAGGACATCCTGTGAGTTTTGCTCTCGGCTTTGGTAACAGCAAGGGCGTCGCCTTCTACCAGTTACCTACTTCTAGGCCTTGGAGGCGTCCCCCTCAGTGACCTTACTAGTCCTTGGATGTCTCCAAGGTGAGAGGGTCTGGGACCCTGCCCATTCGTCCCCGTTGGCCAGGTAGGGGGATTGCCTTTTCTTTTTCTATCCTTCTTTTTGATATAGGGCATGACCAGTAATGTGTCTGCCTGTGGTGCCCAGATGTATCCACTTTTCTTATGAATCTAAGAATCCTTCATAGTGGTGGAATTGCCACCTAGCTCGGGAATCTAAGATTTTAAATAAAACTTCTATATTTAAAGACATTAATGGAAGAGGACTCCTCAGAGAGAGAGAGAGAGAGAGAGGCGGAGAGAAAGCCTGCCTTGGAAGCTTTGGATACTGCCAGAGTAAGCAGATCTTTCCTAAAAGTGAGACCCAAGGAATTAAGCCATGAGTAATTTTTGAAAGATTTACAGTTGCATTAAGTTCCTATTCCCCTAATGCAGACACCCCAAGGAGGGAGAGAAAGGTTAGGATGAATAACGATTTTGTGGTGGCAGCGGCAGTGGTGAGCTAAAAACAAACAGTCCTTTTTAAACCCAGCATGGGCAGAGCAGAGCCCTCTCCGGTAAAGGTGCTGAATCAAGACAGCACTCGGAAAGGATTTCCAGAGCGGCGAGAAGGAGCACGAGGAGGATAACAGGCATCCAGGTTCACCAAAGCATAGTAATTAGTTCGTGGGCGGACTGGTGTAACGGGGCAGAAGGAAAATAGCGGCCAGAGGTACTTAGCCTTGGATTTATGAAGTTTTTTTGTCCTTCTTTAATAAGAACTTTAGGTTTGGAAGGGGGCTCACTCGCCTGTCTGGACTCTCTGGTTGTCTGTGGTCCTCGATGTCCTGTGAAGACTTGGGAGGAGGGATAGGTTTAACTCTAGACAGGTTCCCCGCTTAGCTAATAGTTGGTCATCCATTCTTGGTGTCCCCAAAATACTTATTTGGTCCTGTTGGGTTTGATAACAGGCAGAATAGGAGTATTGTGTGTGACTGACAAAAGACTAGTAACCTGCACCTGGTAATAATCAGCTTGGCCTGGGGGGCCCTTCCTGGGATGTCTCTGTCTCAGGCTTGAAAATTTATGGGTGTTAGGTTTCACCCAAATGTTAGGTTTCAGCCAGAGCAATTTAAAAGTTGGGGCCTGTTCCTAGTCGCTGAAGTGTCTCCCAAGCTTTTATAACGTATTGTCCCGTTAAAGGATGGGGGCATTCAGGGACTACCGAGAAGGCATGTGAGACCAAATATTGTTCAGATTGGCAATTGAGTGGCTTAATGAAATACCAGCTGTGGGGATTTTTATCAATACTTGATTTTTATCAATACCAGGCAGCTTTTAACATTTGAGAGTCCAGCATAATTGTTTAAAGACAGAGCAAGTGGCTCCTGTATTGATTAAAAAATTAGACCCTCTTACCTGCCTTGTTAAGGATCACCTGGGGCTCTTCTGTTGAGATGGTGAATTTTTCCATGCGAGCCAAGGACCCCCGGCCCTGTCAGCTATCTGCAGCTACCATTTGGAGTTTCGAAACCCCTTTGTCCAAATCGGACATGGGACATTCTCACGTCTGATGGCCTGACTTTCCACAGTTTGGACATGGGGCAAGCAGTTTCGCCTTTTGCCCTCAGCAGGAACGGGTGCAGTGGCCTGGCTTACCACATTTGAAGCAGACCCCTTGTGGAGTCTCTGTTGTTCTGGTGTCGTGTCTTCTCTTTGTCCCTGAGGTTGCAGGGCACTGCTGACAGCAAGAGCTGTCAGTTGAGCCTGTTTCTTAGTTTGTTCCCCTTCCTGCCAGTCCCTCAGGGCTTCCTCTGCCTGGTCACGGTTATTAAATACCCCATAGGCCATATCTAGCAGCTAAGGCATCAGAGCCTGAGGGCCCAACTGTAACTTTTGGAGCTTTCACCTAATACCAGGGACAGACTAGCTGATAAAAATGTTGTCCCAGTAGGGACTAGTTCTTGGGGTGGAGGAGTCTGTGTTAGTGCATTCTCTAAAAACTTTCACAAGTTTAATCCTAGATGAGGCTCATTTGGTCAGAGAAGGAATTCAACTGCCTGGACTTGTCCCAAATTAAGTAAGTACTGCTCTTAATGAGTTCACTGGTTTTACGTGCCTTTAGAGTTTAACTAGTTCTGAAATATAGCCCTCAATGGTCAGGGTCCCCAGGCAGCATGGGGTGCACAAAAGCCCAAAAGAGAAAATGTCCTTGGTGTCTCTGAATACTCCCAAAGGGTATGTCCCTGGGAGTAAAGATTACCTGTGATCCTTCAGGGGAACCAAGCTCCTGCCAAAAGGAGGAGCATTGTCGGTCAGGTCTGGCTATGGGTGTCCCTGTTTTTCTCACTCCTGCTGACTGTAGCCTGTGTGAGGGTAGCGACCCCATCATATGGCAACCCTGCCAGCCCGTCCTGAGGCCCGTGTCCTCCCCTGGTGTCTGCGATACCCAGGGTGAGCAACCTTCCTGAAGACTTCAAGGCTTCTCTGTAGATTCTATAGCCAGTGATTAATTCTTGTGTTCCTGGGGTGCATTCCCCTAAAATGGACATCCTTATAGTTCCAGGACCTATTTAGGTTCTAGTTTTCATTCTCTGAAAGGGTGGTAAGTATCTGAAAATGGGTACCAGCCACTAAGGGAGGCAGTATGTGTAATTATGTTAAAAAAAAATCTAAGAAAACCTCAGCTTTCTTCAACTTACAGTCTGTCCAAGTAAGGCTGTATTTTATATTTTTGCTAATTTGAACCTGACAATAGTTAATCAAATGGTGGATAAGATAAACCCAGAGGGCAAAGCTCCTGTGGTTCAGGTCCCTGACTGCCTGTGAGCAGAGGCTGGCCTGACATGCCTTGCAACAATGAGAAGTGCAAGACCTAGCAGCAAGCTTGGAAAGCACCTGACAAATTCCTCTTCCCTGCACTTCCGGGAGAGCAAGACACGAAAATATGAGTGAGATGGGCCGCAGAGGCGCGACAAAGAGCGAAAGAGAAAAGTAATGATAGGAAGTCAGGTAGCACCACTCGAGTGCAAGGGAGGTGGGAGGCTAAGACTTACCAGAGACCAAGATGAAGGGTAATTAACTTCCAATAAATCTCCGGGCTTGCTTGCCAAAGACTGATGCCAGACAGGCTAAATTAAAGGTCCAGGTTCTTGTTCTACCTGTCCAAAAGAATTTGGACAGGGAACGCAAAAAAAGTCACACAGACTGAGGTGTAGAGAGAAACAAAGAAGCAGTGTATTAAGGGGCAGAAGCAAACGCACTTGGAAAAGAACTCGGGCGTCCTTGCCAGTGAGGAGGGCATCTGAGGAGTTTTCTGACCCCCCCCCCCACCTTTTATTTCAATTCCTTGAATGGATGCAGGTTTCTTTGATTAGGGGCAGAATATTCATTGGTGGGATCTTAATTGCGCCTGGTTACATCCGCTTCTCTTGTGAGTCTGTCTCCTGAAGCCACTGCACATGTGCTCTAAGAGCCATTTTTCCCTTAGCAGTCAAGCGCCAGGTGTGGAAGGCTGTATAGCAGGCAGCTGCAGCCTGTGCATGTTTATTGCTCATGCTGGGCTGAGCTCTGGGGGTTTTCTGGGCAGGGTTCCCTGTTCAGGTGTCACAAAGTTTAATCAAGGTTTAATGTATGTTCTTGTTGCTGATGCCATTCCTCCATGCTTCATAATGTCATTAAGTGCAACACAAGGAGAGGTGGCTTTGCCTGTTGCCTAATGTCTGTGTATGAGGAGGCTGTCCTTGGGTTGGGCCCTGTCTTTCCTGCCTCACTTGGGGTTTGCTCCGTATATCGAGCAACATGCTAGGTGCTCGGTAGACACAACTTCTGCCCTGCTTTGCAAATAAGATGTTCAGTCTTGTTGTAGAAGAGCATGCGTAGACAAATGAGTCCAGAGTAATGCGGTAAAGGCGGTTGAAAGCAAAAAAGGTGATGGGGTTGGGGCGGGTGTATCCTGCACAGGCACTTAATCCAGAATGAGAAGGGGGGGCAGAAGTATGGAAGATTTCCTGAAGGAGATGACATCTCAGTTCAGCCCTGAACGATGAGCAGAAGCTGAGAACAGCGAAGGGTGAGGAGTGTCCAAGCAGTTCATTGTTGCTAGAATATGAAGTGGGTCAGCATGAGTGTTAGGCAAGACTGAAGTGCATTTTAGGCACTGTAGGTGATAGGGAGCTTTTGAAGAGCTCTTAAGCAGATATTATCATAGCTGCAAGCTTAATGGTTGGGAGAGAATGAATTTGAGGATTGTCATGTAGCGTGTGCAGATTTGTGACAGAATTGCATAGGGGAGCTGAGGCTGAAGGCAGAAACTAAGATTGTGATCATGGAAACAGAGCACGGGAGACAGAAGGTAAATTTGGTGGTTGCTTGGATATGGGCTGTGAGGGGGGAGTGTAAAATTCGCTTGTTGGGGAACTACTTTGATGGATGGTGGTGTCATTTACTGATGAGAAATGGGTCTGGGGAAAGGGAGTGTTGACGCATTCAGTTTCCTGTAGATGGAGAAGTCTAGCAGGCTAGCAGGAGATATATATGAGATCAGAAGTGAGATACAATTTGGGGAGTTGTCCGTACAGATAGTTGCTAAAACCATGAGTGGGGTTGAGGTCACCCTGGAGAGACACAAACACTTGGGAAATGGTAACATGTATATGGTAGGTGGAAGACTGTGAATTTAGTAGAAGGACTGATCAGACAAGGAAGATTGGTGCTCAGAAATCAAGGCAGTAGTTTGGAAATGGGATTCTCTCAATGCCAGGTCCAGGGGAGGTGTCTAGTAAGATAAGGATTGAGTAGTATCAACTGGACTGAGCAATATGTGAGCCTATTCTTAGTAAAATAGCCTCTGTGGATGGCCTGGCTGGAAGCCATATGGCAGAGGATTTTAAATGAATGGAAGATAAAAATGAAGACTTTTCTAGAAACTAATGATTGGAAGCGAGAGGGACATCTGGGCAAAGGGAGGTTCTTGAGGGGAATATCTGGGGGGCGGTATTGACTGTGTAGAGAGCAGGCTTCATTTTGTGCTTTTCCTGTTCCTTTAGGATTTCCGCGTGGATGTGGTGCACATGGATGAAAACTCATTGGAGTTTGACATGGTGGGAATCGACGCAGCCATCGCCAATGCTTTTCGACGCATTCTATTAGCTGAGGTATAGGTGGGCACGATGGCAACGGTGGAGTCGTGTGGGGAATCCTCATTTGTAGAATTGTCTCAAGTGGTGTTTTTCCTGCAGTTTTGCTGAGCGTTCCTCCTGCTCATTCTTTGTAAACTTTTCATCAAGCGTTCTTCTAGGAGGAAGTCTCCATCTCCCTATGTCAGGAGGCAGGGAGTAGATGGGGAATCTACGGGGTCTTCGTAGATGAGTGGCTTTCTTTTCTTGGGCAGGTGCCAACCATGGCTGTGGAGAAGGTCCTGGTGTACAACAACACTTCCATTGTCCAGGATGAGATCCTCGCTCACCGCTTGGGGCTCATCCCCATTCATGCTGATCCCCGCCTTTTTGAATATCGGAACCAAGGTGAGGGTTTGAGAAAATGAAATTTTGGGGGAAGGTGGGCAGCTCTCCTCTGAAGTTGATTCTGGAATCAGACTGCCTGTGTTCGAACCCTTGATTGGCTACTGTATGACCTTGGGCCCGGTACCAATCTTTTGGTACATCAGTGCTGTTGTCTGTGAGGACACCTGCCCTTGCCTTACCAGGGTTGCCAAGAGGATGAGAGAAACATGCAAGGCATTCAGCGTAGTGCCTGGCACCGACGTCCACTAGCTCTTTAACAGTCCCCACCTCCTCCCTTTGTGTAGGAGATGAAGAAGGCACAGAGATAGATACCCTGCAGTTTCGGCTGCAGGTTAGGTGCACTCGGAACCCCCACGCCGCTAAAGATTCCTCTGACCCCAATGAGCTCTATGTCAACCACAAAGGTAGGTACCGGTGGGGTGAGGAAGAGGGCCCCCTGTTGGTGGGTGCCAGTTTTAGGGACTTTGGTCTGATGTGCTTCCTCCCGCAGTGTACACCAGGCACATGACATGGGTCCCCCTGGGGAACCAGGCTGACCTCTTCCCGGAGGGCACCATCCGACCGGTACACGATGATATCCTCATCGCTCAGCTGCGGCCTGGCCAGGAGATTGACCTGCTCATGCACTGCGTCAAGGGCATTGGTGAGACCCTTTGATTACCCTGGGGTGAGGTATGACTAAGGGACTCGGCTGAGATGTCCCCGACAGGCAGAGCGCCAATGGGCCTTTGATGTCAGGAGCTTAGGGAATGTGAGGAAGGGTCTCCTCCCAGGCTCTGAGTTCCCTCTTCCCTCCAGGCAAAGATCATGCCAAGTTTTCACCTGTGGCAACAGCCAGTTACCGGCTCCTGCCGGACATCACCCTGCTTGAGCCCGTGGAAGGGGATGCGGCTGAGGAGCTGAGCCGGTGCTTCTCACCTGGTGTTATTGAGGTGCAAGAAGTCCAAGGTATGGGATTTGGGATGCCAGGCCCTGAAGTATATTTTCTTTGAAGGTAGCAGAGAAATCAAAGCTCTGGGCTCATGTATTTATAATACGGTTTGTTTTCATTAGGTAAAAAGGTGGCCAGAGTTGCCAATCCCCGGCTAGATACCTTCAGCAGGGAAGTCTTCCGGAATGAGAAGCTAAAGAAGGTTGTACGGCTTGCTCGTGTTCGGAACCATTACATCTGTGAGTTTCAAGTTGGAGGGTGGGGTGGGGGTGGAGTTCTTTGGTGCTGCAGCTTCCTTGCAGAGTTCAGATGTGGAATCTAGCAATACGTATAAGGAGCTTTTGTAAGCCCTGCCTGGGCTAAAGTGTCTCTTTGGTCCCCAGTCTCTGTGGAGTCAACAGGGGTGTTGCCACCAGACGTGCTGGTGAGTGAAGCCATCAAGGTACTGATGGGGAAGTGCCGGCGGTTCTTGGATGAACTGGATGCGGTTCAGATGGATTGAGGCTGCGCTGGACCTGGCACCGCTGGGACTGGATGCTCCTGAGGCAAGCTGAAGATTTTAGGTTCTGACCTGCCCCCACAGGACTGCTGTAGAGAGCCCAGAGACTAGGGGTCCTGAGTTTTCTGGGGACAATTCCAGCTTTATTTTCAGTCAATACACTTTGTTAAATGTGCCACAAAATGTGACTTTTATGCCTTTGTAAGGTCTTAATGTAAATAAATTCACATCCAGACAAAAATCCTTTTGTTGGAGACCACTTTTTCAGTTTTCGTGCAAAAATATGGGGCACCTCAGAAGAGATCTGGCGTTATTTAGCAGTTAAGAGCATTGGGCTCAGACATCACTGCAAGTCAGGGCCAAGTCCCTCTGAAGCCCCTTGAGAAATGCCAAGTGTGATGGTTTCTGGGGGCACAGCCAGACCACAGGAAAACACCGTGTGCTGCTTAACCCATTTCCTGGATACCAGAGGAAGTTCCTGAGAGAAAAAAGGGTGGTCCATGGCAGTCAAGTCACATCAAGAGCCACACAAGGAAGAGTAACAGTCCCCTTGGGCAGCCCCTCTGGGTTAGGTCCAGTGGCCACCAATGACGACACTGAGAGAACGGAAGGGCCGCCTGGTCTATGTGTCAGGAATAGAAAGCTGCTTCTGGCTGGCCTGCTATTTCAGAGGGTCTGACAGAGCAGGGCTGTCAGTCACAGTTCTTCCTGTCCAGCCCCCTTAGCAAGCAAGATGCTCATGAGGAACAGTGACCCTGGTGTATGTTACTAGTTTGAAAAAGGGAGATGGGGCCCTTTCTATATGAAATTGAGATTTTTACTGACATGCAGATGTGCTTTAGAGTTAATGTTTCTACAAAAAGGTTCTATAAACAATAGAAAACTTCTAACATGAAGTCACAGGATGTTAAAAATATTACAACACAATAAATACAACTATACCCTCCACAGCCCCACCACAGAGAAGAGTAGGCAGCTAACAAGTATGGAGGGAAACATGCTGAGATGGCCTTCACAGTGGACAAGAAGCCCAAAGCACCACCCAGGAAGAGGGGATGGACCAAGTCTGTGCCATAGAAAGCGCAATGTGGGGCTCCCAAGTCCGTTTCCCCAGCTTTGCCTCTTCCTGACCTTACCCTACCTGGGGGGGCCACACCAGCTAAAAGCTGCAGCTTCAGCATCGCCAAAACCCTGCTCAGGGGACTGGCTCAATGCCAGGCCTCTGTGGGGAACACATGGACACACACTCTAAGTGTGTGTCCTTCTGTACAGATTAACTAGTCGTGCATCCACGTCCCCTGTGCTTATAGGGCCGTCCAGTGATGTTCAGAACAGACTGGAGACTCACAGGTTGTGATGGGAAGGCATATTTTTTTCTTTTGGAAATGGCCCATGAGGGAAGTGACCAGGGACCTGAAAGACCACGAGATTTTTGAAGGCACCTGGACTGAGCTAGTCCTAGGAGAGACCAGTGGCTTTGCCAGCTGCTTGTCACAGATGTAGCCTAGTTGGTCTGGGTTATCCTTAAATGCCAATGACATCATGTGACACTAGATAGGGTACTGTGGCTCTTGTGCCTGAGTGGACCCTGGGGACTGGGGAAACCACACTGAGGGGTCATTCATGGAGGGACAAAATGTGTGAGCTCTAAGGGATGTTACAGAGCGCTGCAGACCCTGGCCCAGCCCTGGCCCCTGAAGGTACTAACATTTGATACTGTGCCCAGAGCTTAGCAGTGGCCTGTACCATGGATCCCATCGGGTGACCAGATTCTTGCTCAAAACAAAGCAGGAACTGGCCAAATTCAGTTCAGCACTCAGCACCTGACCCAGATATGCCCCTGGGGGATGGGGAAGGTCCCTGTCAGCCCAGCAGCAAGGGGGCTCAGTGGGACTTTCAACGATCCAGGAGAAACTCTGGCACAAGTAGTTCAGGGCTGAGCCCCCGCCGCAAGCCTGGCTTGTCGCAGCATTGGGTGTAGCGCCCCTAGTTACCACTCTGCACAGGTGTATGGCTGCCTGGGGGCGGGAGGGCCTGGGGAGAAGGGCCGCTCTGCTCTAGCTTTTCTCTCTTGGAAAAGGCAAAGCTCCAAGCAGGATGGGAGATGCCTGGGTAACCTAGACAGAACGGTGAAGCCCTAACTCCCATTCTCGATGCTTTAGCGTGGCTTCCGGCCCTGTACAGGGCCCACTCTCTCCAGCTCCAGACCTGGATCTCTCTCCAGGCTGACGACGGTGTAAAGTGAGGTGGCAGTGGAGAGGGGCCTAGAGAATAGCTACAAAGGGGAAGAAGAGATGACAATAAAGGTCGAGGAAGAATGCCCAAAAGCTTGACTCAGGGTTCAAAGATGGCGGCCAGGCTTCCCTCCTCATTGTCCAGCACCTCCGCTTCCAGCATTGGCTTTGTCTTTTTGAAAAGTGAGGGGAGATTCTTAATGTGAACTTCTTTTCGGAACTGCTCGCCCAAGGGTTTCTGTGGAAGACAAACGAGAAAGAACTAATGCTGGGTCTCGAGTGGTGGGTTGTTTTAAAGATCATCTCACCATAATGGTCGTGGCTACAGCTGGTTTCTGGTTTGCCTGTACACATGGTCCAAGAAGACTGCAAAGGTGGTTGGGAGCACTAAGGAAAGGGTGTGAAGGGTGTGACCTACCCCAATGCACCCAGCAATGAGGCGTTTGAATTGGTCCTTCCGGCGCTTGTCAGCCACTTTCTGCAGAGAGGGGTTCAAAAGCTTGCAATCAAACTGGTCCAGTGAGTCCTTCTGAATTTCAGGGATCTGCTCCATCACAGCTCTTATCTCCAGGTACCTGGGACGCTGAGAAGTAGGGGTAAACCCACTCAATGGCACAGTTTTGGGCCCCGTCACCTTCCCTATCCCTTGCCACACCCACTCCTCAGGGGCAGCACTAGCAACTTGGCAGCTGCCTACGTTTAGGATTAAGGCCCAAGTGACCAGGAGCAGGCAGGCTGTGAGGGATGAAGCCGCAGCCATCCTGCCCCCAGGATTTCTCCACTCACCAGCGCCTCATATATCTGGAAGGCCAGGTGGACCAGGGAAGCCATGCAGCCATCGTGCTGCCCATGCGTCTGTAAGCCCTTCAGCACACTGGTGAACAGCCATGTAACAGCATCTGCGAGCAGTGTCCCTGACAGCACCTGGGGAGACAGCTGTGCTCAGGGCCAAAGCGGGACTCTGAAGGCCTCAGCACCCTAGTTCTTCCAACTGATTCAGTCAATCCTCATGACCCAAACGTTTCATGAGGGGAGAGGAGAAAGGGTGAGTAACCATACTTGTTTGAGGAGAGGCCAGCAGAGCTGTGTGGTCGTCCTCTGGCACGACAGAGTATCCTTCCAGGCCAGGGAATTGAAGGCTGTAATTAACAGCGCTGTACAAACATCCTAACAGAAAAGGATGGAGAATTACAATGGGAAAACAAGTACAATGTTCTCTGAATTCTGATGCATCAGGAGCTAGAGTTTTAATAGGTAAGCAGGAAAATGATAAACGCAGCTACTGAAGAGATGGGAGTTTGTTTCCTCTATGTCTATCAGGCCATCCAAAAAAGAAAAACTAACCAATACAGAAGAGAAAACCTACGTGCAGGAAAGAGAGCTCAGGCCTGGGGGAGGCTGAACACCAGGGACTGGTGGCAATGTGCCTGGGTGTTTTTCTGAGCCTTTGCCCATGCCAGCATGGGAACACAGTGGCCTTGTGCCTTTCCCACTGTTTTCTTTAAATCATATAAAGGCGTATTACCAAAAAACCCTCCTGATGGCATCAGAAAATGAGAAAAGTGGAAGCGAGCTCCCTGGCTGGGCAAGGAAAAAAATCTCGCCTGCCCCTCCACCCACCTCATGCTTCATTAGACATTTTCCCAGGTCTGTAAGCTCTGCCATGGCCGAGGGGGTTACCTCTGTGGCCATCATCTCTTCATCTGTAAGTAGAGACCAAAATGTTAAGCTCCATCCTTTCAGAACAGAGACCGTCCTTTCTGACAGAAGCCCACAGAGTAAAGGAGAGGTGAGTATCCTGGGCTGACTGGTGGTTAAAGGTACTAGGACAGCCCCCCAGCCTCATAAGAGGGTGTAGAAGCCTCTGCCCATGGCAGATCTAGAGATGCATCTAGCCATACGTTTGCAAAACAAGGAATTTTTCTGGACAGTTACCTAAAAAGCTGCAAATGCTGAGGATCTTTTGTCGTTAAACAAATATTTGAGGACCCACTACAGCAGTTACTGGGGATATAAGAGGAATACGACAAAGTCCCTTCCCTGCTAGGAGTTAAATTCTAGTGAGGGAGAGAAGTAATTAATAACACAAATAAAACACGTCAGGCAGTGATCAGTGCTGGAAGACAGAGCAGAGGAAGAACCCAGAGGCCGGTGTTGCTATTTTTGATAAGCTGGTCATGGAAGACCTCTCAGAAGTGACATCTGAGCAGAGACCTGAATACAAAGCAAGGGGATGGGCCAGGTATATAGTGGGGGGAACAATCATTCTAGGTAGAGGAATCACCGAGCGCAGAGGCTCTGAGGAGGGACTGCTGGGGAATACAGCAAGGGGCCAGCATGGACGGAAGCTAGGCGTACGAAGTCTCCTCCACACCAGACTGCTAGGGACACAGTTTCTATGGGAACTGACCTGGTTACAGAAGTAACAATATTTAGGAGCTTAATGGCTGACCTCCAAGGGCTGCAACAGGCTCACTTACCGTCTCCATCCGCAGCGGGAGCAGTACCATGGTCAGCACCTTTCTTTGAAACACAGCACACAGCTAAAGCAAGAAAGCAGGGTTACTAGGCTTATTACCACCAGACGACAGCCGTCTCAGGCCAATGGATCCCAAACTGTCTCTGGGCAGGTGAGGAGTGGGGGAAGGTGGGATACCATCCAGGCACAAAGTCAGCTTCACCAACAGAAATAGAGGCATTTGACCAGACTGTGTTCTGGTCCCTCTTCAAGTTCAGTCAACTGGCGGGAAATTACAGAATTATCTGAGAGTGAATGACCAGGAGAGGATGCCTGATATGTATACTTGGTCTACTTTGGATCTCAAACAAATGAACTGACCAAAAAATAAAAATGAAATATAACCACCTTCATGTCTAAGAATTAAAAAATTTCCCTATTTTGACAAAGCTAGAAGTTATTCCTACCATTAATCCAACTTCCTCCTGCTATTTTAAACCATTTCCTCATAATCTGCCCTTAGTATGAACAACTACAATGCAGTTCACAATTCATAAAGCGTCCTTAAATTGACTTAAGAATTACAGAGTTTCTATTCAGTTAATTATTTCTTATCAATCTGTCAGTGTTGCTGCAAACATGTTAGGTGAGTGACCAGCTTTTTTTCCAGAAAAAGGCTTGTCTTCTACCCCTGGTTCCCACGCCACTTACTGATCAGGTCCATGACTTCTCGGGTTAACATCCTCACCAGTTGTTCCTCCAGCATCTCTTGAGACTCTGGGTTTTCATCTGTTGTCTCATCTTCTCCACTGCAGAAAACCAGGGGCCACGTTCCATGGGAATGCAAAAGAAGCAGTGACCCTAGCTAGACCTTCTGTGCCCACTTCCTTCTCCTGACTTCCTCTGGTCTACATTCCACTCAAAAGTTAGGAATGGGCAGCAGTGATCCACTGAGGGGCATTATTACTTGTGACTGTACCCAGTTGGCTTGAGGGGAATGGATCAAAATCCTAAGAATGTCTCAGCATTCACCTAAGGCAGCTGAAGGTACCCCCTATGAAGGCTTGAGCTGAGTCTGCCTAATGGTCACAGAAAAGCGATCTACCATCTGGGCTGAGGATGACTATAACCCACTGCTGTTCTAGCCCTGGGATGGCAGAGTCCTTCCTCCATGTCTACCTTCTCCCACCCCAAGCCTGGCTGCCAGCTCATCCGTCACGGAGAAGAGAAGGTCCCTTACCACAGCAGGCTCCTCTGGTTGATGACTTGCCATTTTTGGGAAAGCCTCTGGGAAAACAAAAAAAGAAATCAGTGCTACACTAGGGAGAAAAGATAATATCTAAGGGCCACTTCATGGTTAGAGTTAGCTGAAGATGAGTCCAGGTAACAATGACAGGGCCTTGGGAGACCCCACAAGGTTAAAAAACCAGATACGGTTTCTGTAACCTCTCCCACACCCACGACAAGGGCAGCATATCAAACACTTCTTTGCTTGGAAAGGATCAATGACATTTCAGAACTCCTGAGTCTCTCTGGACACACCTATTCTCTGCCCAGCTGGTCTCCCTGCTTAATTCCAGAGTCAGGGAAACAGACCCAGGAAGAGCACTCCCCTGATCACCTCTCCTCAGTTAACAGGAGGACAGGAGTAGAATCTGAGTCTGCAGGTGCTTTGCAGGCAATGGAACCAGTTTAGTTCTTCAGAGGGGCTGCTCTACCCTGGGCAGCAAGGGTGGAGCGGCTGTGCAGCCAGCCTGGCAGGGCCAGGAGACGATGCTTTCAGGAGCTCTTGACTTGTGAGACTCACGAGAGGCCACCCACTCTAAGAGGCCTCTTTGCCACCCCTTCCTGGCCAATCTCTTACCATGTGAAGGTAGGTGAAAAGAGGTCCAAGGATGGGAGACACCAGGGCTTCGTAGTGCTCCGGGGGACAGAAGAGCACCAGAGGCTTCACAAAGACCCATGCCGCGGCAGGTTAAGAAGCTTTAGCACACGAGCGCACACCCGTCGTTCTAAGGCACCACTCCCCTGCCAGGCTGGAACTGTAATAAACTCTCCTTACAATATAACTCGCAGGGAAGAACCATACTCCCCCAAACAAAAACAAAGAGTCTGAATGAACATGCAGCATGAGAGTGCTTCTTCCAAGAGAAGCACCTGACAAAGTACAGAAAAGGGATAAAACCTTCATTTCTCATCTTTCCAAGAAATGGGATGGTAAGAATTTCCCCTAAGGAGAAAGAGCTTTCAACACCCCCTGGACTGCTTTCAGGTTTTTCCTTTTATTTACTTCAATCTTCTTGTCCTTCTAATGTGGCTACTATATACTGTCAGAAATGTTTCCATCTATTTCATATAGCTCAGCTCTGCCTCCTCTGGTGCTTCTGAACTATTCCTGTCTTCAATCTTCTGGCCCTTTGGGTTATCTAGGGAGTTTTTTTTTTTTTTTTTTTACGGTATGCGGGCCTCTCACTGTTTTGGCCTCTCCCGTTGCGGAGCATAGGCTCCAGATGCGCAGGCTCAGCGGCCATGGCTCACGGGCCCAGCCGCTCCGCGGCATGTGGGATCTTCCCGGACCGGGGCACGAACCCGTGTCCCCTGCATCGGCAGGTGGACTCTCAACCACTGCGCCACCAGGGAAGCCCATCTAGGGAGTTTTGAAAGGATATGAAGCATGGGTCTGAGTCGGTAGTCAGGAATATTGTTCAGGTTGACGAAGGCAGAGCTGAGGAGCTGGGTGGCCAGGTGCTCCACGGTGTAGAAGTCCTGCTGCATGGAAGGGCCTGCCTTCCCTAGGATATGGAAACTGCAAGGGAAAATCATGAACAACATCAAATCCATTATCTGTTATCGCCAGCCCTGACTGCCTTGGGAATTTCTAGTCTACAAGAAGACTTCTCAGCTAGAAAAGCAATTAATTGTATTTTCTTTTTAAGAGAACTTTAGCTTAATCAGTATACTTTGAAGATGTGGACTTAATCTTCTTTCAGAAGGGAAAATAACAGCCACCCCCGCCCCCGCCCCAACGTTTAAGGAAACATCTTGAAACCAGATTCAGCATCTTTTAAAAGACAGATGTCGGTACCCAAGATCAACAGTAGCCTTTCATTACTTTGTAAGTAATATGGATTTACGATGGAGAATCTTTTGTTAGTTCGCTGACTAGAGCACTGTGTTAGCGAGATCAGCGCCCTGGGGAAGATGGTGTACAGAAGGGCCAGTTACACCCCCCCACGCCACAACCAGGACCCCAAGACAAAATATGGCCAGCTATCTCCCAGTGCCCATGAATAGTGGGCTATGAGAGGGAGGGGTCTGAGAAAATGCATCCCCATCACTGTAACGTCTACTTTGGTCTCATCACTTTATGCACTGGAAACAGACAAGTTGGGCGTTAAAATATCAAGTCATGGCTAGGACTTAAAGGCACATGTGACAATTAAAATAAAAATTGCAGGAAACCAGCCTGTTCATTTTGATTTGACACTAGAATCGTTAGTTTCCTGTCAAATTCTTTCCTCACATTACCTGTACACTAGAATTCTAGATCAGATGTCCAACCCAAGGCCATCCTATACAATGCATGTCTAGGAGGAGAATATGAAAAGGCAGCATTGGTTCCTTACCAGTTTTCATAGAGGGTGCAGAAGAAACGCTGCATTCTTTCTAAGACCGTTTTGTAGACAGGAGAGTCATTCAGTTCCAAGAGAGGCTGAGGTAATCCTACAGACAAAGATGGATCAGGAACCTGCTGCTCCTCTGCTGAGGGTCTCAACCTGCCAACACCCTCCCGTAGGCAGAGGTGGTTTGGGGGGCGGGGGGGGGCGGGGTGCTATAAATGCAAAGCAGCTGACCAAGTCTTCTACCAGCTGGAAGTGCTAACAGCTTCCCTAAAGTGACTGCTACACTGTACTTGCAGGGAAAGGCGAAAGCTATTTAAGTGTCCAGGTTTGAGTACTCTAACTTTTGCCTGGGTTTCTCCAGATGGAACTTGTACCAAAACACACAATGACAGCCCAAAATGATCTCTCCATAAAGTACTGGGAATGTCCCCCCCTTCCTTTTAAAGTCACAGAACCTCTTTTTCAAGCAAAATTTTATGCAAAAGCCCAAGGTGTATAGCAGATAAAAATGAAACCCACTTATCTCAGTATAACAATTGCCTTAAAAGATCTATACTTCTAATCAGAGGCAATTTTGTTTCCAATCTTGCTCCTGGTCGGAAGCTGCCAGAAGGAACTGTTTGTCCATTCTAGTATATTTTGGTTGGTCATACATTTCTATAGCAGCAGTTCCTGGCTTAATACGAATAACTGAAGGGGGGCAGGAGGGTAACAGGTGGTGAAGCAACACCTGATTTTTATATTAATAACAAGACATTTTTTGGACGTTTCATTTTTACTGGTGTCTCCAAAAGGGAGCTTAAGTGTAGTGGTGCCAAAGGAAATGGCCCAGGACCATTTAGGCCAAGAGAGATGGCCACGGGCCCTGGAAAGACAAGCTAACAGTCTTCTTTTCATTAAGTCATAGCTGAGGCATGCTCACTAGATTGCTTAACCATGGCCAGGCCCAGGCAGAGGTGATAGCCGGGGCAAAAACACACTGTCAGGGTTGTGATGGTAAGCCAGCCTATCCAGAGATAGGCACAAGGTTTAGACATCTCTGGTGTCTCTAGCTCTAACTTCTTCTTCTTTTTTTTTTTTTTTTTAATAAATTTATTTACTTATTTATTTTTTATTTTTGGCTGCGCTGGGTCTTCGTTGCTGCGCGCGGGCTTTCTCTAGTTGCAGTGAGCGGGTGCTGCTCTTTGTGGTGCGCGGGCTTCTTGTTGCTGTGGCTTCTCTTGTTGTAGAGCACAGGCTCTAGGTGTGCGGGCTTCAGTTGTTGTGGCACGCAGCCTCAGTAGTTGTGCTGTGCAGGCTCAGTAGTTGTGGTGCATGGGCTTCGTTGCTCTGCGGCATGTGGGATCTTCCCAGACCAGGCCTCGAACCTGTGTCCCCTGCATTGGCAGGCGGATTCTTAACCGCTGCACCACCAGGGAAGTCCTCTAGCTCTAACTTCTAACCAACTGCCTTGCCCTCTGTGTTCCAGCCACACAAGTCACCTTCCTATTCCCTGGACATATCAAGCTCTTTGCTGCATGCCTCGGAATCTTGCACCTGCCATTCTGTCTGCCTAGAATGCTCAGCATCTCCTTTTGCCCCCAGCCTGGCTGGTCCCTGTTCATCCTTCAAGTCTCCACTGGGAGGCAGTCTTGTGACTCCACTCCAAGACTGGGTCAGGTCTCCCAATAAACACTCCCACAGTCACTTGCCTTCACAGCACGTATCACAGTTATGATCGTGAAGTTATTTGCTAATGGGAGAAATGAGTTAAAGCAACATTCTGATCAAGGTAAAAACTGGGAAACTTGGCTCAGAAACTATTCCTTAAAAAAGTGATAACATACATAATATTTTACTGATTAAACCTATTTAAGCTTAATTGTTTGAATACTTTCCCCCCCATACACAAAAGGCAGGAAAGTACGCTAATATCCTTCAGGTCAAAAAGCATGGTTTATTTATAATCTAAAGGCTCTAACACATACTACCAGCTGGCAGCTGAAGTGAAGGAGTGGGTTAACATGGGGTGTGTGTGCTTCTGAAGACCTTCTCTGCATGATAAGATAATGAAGTAAACAAACTTGTTCCTAGAGAGCCTGTAGGAACTCCATACATGCATTTCTGAACAAACAGGTGGTCAAGGTAGTGCCAGGTGAGGAGAAGGTGACACAAGGCACACTGAAGCTGCATTAGACGTAAGGTATAGAAATATAAAGGCATACAAAGGTATAGAAAACTTCAAGAAAAAAAAAAGGTTACATTTCTTACCTAAAATAGCAGATTTTTCCACTTCAAGCATATCTAGAACCCTCGTAAAAGGTTCTGCCATTTTGGCTAGCATTTCTGGTGCATATAAAGTATTGTGAGTTCTGAAAAAAATAGGAATGCTATGTGAACTTTTCTTAGTCTGCTGGAGAAGGAAAGAGTGGGTTTCCATCTTGTAATTCAGTGATACTACATTTCCACATAGATACCTCTCTGTCAACACTACTCTTGGCAGGGGAATTTAAACGTTTCCCTGGAGGAGGGGATAGACTTGATGCTATTAAGTTTATTTGTACAGTATACAACACCTAATAGCAATCAACCACAAGAACTGAATTCTGAGAGAGCCGGACAACGTCACAGTCTAAAGCTGGAAAGCAAAATTCTTTCAAACCTGAGACAATGCCAAGGCACTCCCAGTTTTCTGACTGCCCGTGATAGAGGATGAAATGTCAGAGGCATCATGGTTCACAGGCAGGAACACAGAGCAGGTAGTAACATGCCCCCATTTTTAGGATGTTTTGTCTCTGAATCAAGAGCATGGACCCAACAATGCTCTGGCAGCTGTTTAGTCTCCTAGAGGCACATTTGCAATTCCCAGCATGAGCATCTCTTCCCCACCAAAATGACTTACCTTTGTAAGACTACAGACCTGATCTACCTGCCTTCCACAGCAATGGCACCACGGAACAATCTATAGCCAGAGGGCATAACTACCTATTTCTCTTTTAAAAGTTAACTATAAAACATTTCAAATGTATAGAAAATTACAGAACATGGACCAGCAAGATTAAATATTTAAGATGAACAATGAAAAGATCATTTTAGACCATGCTTATTTTTTAAAAACCCTCAATAATGTTTTTTAAGTCTAACCATGTGCATTCATTAGTACCCACGTTTAAGCTGCCTTTTTATGACTGGCTTATTCCACTTAGCATAGTCAGGGTTCACCCATGTTGTAGTATGTTGCAGAAATTCCTTCCTTTTTAAGGCTGAATGATATTCCACGGTTTGTATAGACCACATTTTGCTTATCCATTCATCCACTGATGGACACTGGTTGCTTCCACGTTTTAGCTATTGTGAGTAATGCTGCCATGAACACAGGTGTATAAATACCTCTTTAAGACCCACTTTCAATTCTTTTGAGTATGTACCTCAAGCTGGACTTGCTGCTTAACATGGTAATTCTACTTTTAATTTTTAAATTTATTTTTATGCTCTTGGCCGTGCTGCACGGCGTGCAGGATCTTAGCTCCTCAACCAGGGATAGAATCCGGGCCCCCTGCAGTGGAAGCACGGAGTCCTAACCACTGGACCACCAGGGAATTCCCACTATTTTTAATTTTTTGAGGAACCGCCAAACTGTTTTCCAGAGTGGCTGTACCATTTTACATTCCTACCAACAGTGTACCAGAGTTCCAATTTCTACACACCCTTGCTAACACCTATTCCTTTCTTTTTTCAACATTTTTTTAATGTATAATATCTTTTTTTAACATCTTTATTGGAGTATAACTGCTTTACAATATTGTGTTAGTTTCTGTTGTATAACAAAGTGAATCAGTTATACATATACATACATCCCCATAACTCCTCCCTCTTGCGTCTCCCTCCCACCCTCCCTATCCCACCCCTCTAGGTGGACACAAAGCACCGAGCTGATCTCCCTGTGCTATGTGGCTGCTTCCCACTAGCTATCTATCTATTTTACATTTGGTAGTGTATATATGTCCATGCCACTCTCTCACTTAATCCCAGCTTACCCTTTCCCTTCCCCATGTCCTCAAGTCCATTCTCTACCTCTGTGTCTTTATTCCTGTCCTGCCCCTAGGTTCATCAGAACCACTTTTTTTTTTTTTTTAGATTCCATATATATGTGTTAGCATATGGTATTTGTTTTTCTCTTTCTGACTTACTTCACTCTGTATGACAGACTCTAGGTCCATCCACCTCACTACAAGTAACTCCATTTCATTTTATGGCTGAGTAATATTCCATTGTATATTCGTGCCACATCTTCTTTATCCATTCATCTGTCGATGGACATTTAGGTTGCTTCCATGTCTTGGCTATTGTAAATAGAGCTGCAATGAACATTGTGGTACATGACTCTTTTTGAATTACGGTTTTCTCAGGGTATATGCCCAGTAGTGGGATTGCTGGGTCACACGGTAGTTCTGTTTTTAGGTTTTTAAGGAACCTCCATACTGTTCTCCATAGTGGGTGTATCAATTTACATTCCCACCAGCAGTGCAAGAGGGTTCCCTTTTCTCCACACCCTCTCCAGCATTTATTGTTTGTAGATTTTTTGATGATGGCCATTCTGACTGGTGTGAGGTGATACCTCATTGTAGTTTTGATTTGCATTTCTCTAATGATTAGTAATGTTGACCATCCTTTCATGTGTTTGTTGGCAATCTGTATATCTTCTTTGGAGAAATGTCTTATTTAGGTCTTCTGCCCATTTTTGGATTCTTTGTTTTTTTGATATTAAGCTGCATGACTTGCCTGTATATTTTGGAGATTAATCCTTTGTCAGTTGCTTTGTTTGAAAATACTTTCTCCCATTCTGAGGGTTGTCTTTTTGTCTCATTTATGGTTTCCTTTGCTGTGCAAAAGCTTTTAGATTTCATTAGGTCCCACTTGTTTATTTTTGTTTTTATTTCCATTTCTCTAGGAGGTGGGTCAAAAAGGATCTTGCTGTGATGTATGTCACAGAGTGTTCTGCCTATGTTTTCCTCTAAGAGTTTTATAGTGTCTAGCCTTACATTTAGGTCTTTAATCCATTTGAGTTTATTTTTGTGTATGGTGTTAGGGAGTGTTCTAATTTCATTCTTTTACATGTAGCTGTCCAGTTTTCCCAGCACCACTTATTGAAGAGGCTGTCTTTTCTCCATTGTATATTCTTGCCTCCTTTATCAAAGATAAGGTGACCATATGTGTGTGGGTTTATCTCTGGGCTTTCTATCCTGTTCCATTGATCTAATTTCTGTTTTGTGTCAGTACCATACTGTCTTGATTACTGTAGCTTTGTAGTATAGTTTGAAGGCAGGGAGACTGATTCCTCCAGCTCCGTTTTTCTTTCTCAAGATTGCTATGGCTATTCGGGGTCTTTTGTGTTTCCATACAAATTGTGAAATTTTTTATTCTAGTTCTGTGAAAAATGCCATTGGTAGTTTGACAGGGATTGCATTGAATCTGTAGATTGCTTTGGGTACTACAGTCATTTTCACAATGTTGATTCTTCCAATCCAAGAACATGGTACATCTCTCCATCTGTCTGTATCATCTTTAATTTCTTTCACCAGTGTCTTATAGTTTTCTGCATACAGGTCTTTTGTCTCCTTAGGTAGGTTTATTCCTAGGTATTTTATTCTTTTTGTTGCAATGGTAAATGGGAGTGTTTCCTTAATTTCTCCTTCAGATTTTTCATCATTAGTGTACAGGAATGCAAGAGATTTCTGTGCATTAATTTTATACCCTGCTACTTCACCCAATCCATTGATTAGCTCTAGTAGTTTTCTGGTAGCATCTTTGGGATTCTCTATGTGTAGTATCATGTCAAATGCAAACAGTGACAGTTTTACTTCTTCTTTTCCGATTTGGATTCCTTTCTTTTTCTTCTCTGATTGCTGGGGCTCAGCAAAGTCTATTTTGAAACTAACACAATATTGTAACTATTTTGAAACCAACACAATATTGTAAATAGACCACAAAGTCTATTTTGTCTGATACGAGAATTGCTACTCCAGCTTTCTATTGATTTCAATTTGCATCGAGTTATCTTTTTCCATCCCCTCACTTTCAGTCTGTATGTGTCCCTAGGTCTGAAGTGGGTCTCTCGTAGACAGCATATATACAGGTCTTGTTTTTGTATCCATTCAGCCAGTCTATGTCTTTTGGTTGGAGCATTTAATCCATTTACATTTAAGGCAGTTATCGATATGTGTGTTCCTATTACCATTTTCTTAATTGTTTTGGGTTTGTTATTGATGGTGTCTTCCTTCTCTTGTGTTTCTTGCCTAGAGAAGTTCCTTTAGCATTTGTTGTAAAGCTGGTTTGGTGGTGCTGAATTCTCTTAGCTTTTGCTTGTCTGTAAAGGTTTTAATTTCTCCGTCGAATCTCAATGAGATCCTTGCTGTGTAGAGTAATGTTGGTTGTAGGTTTTTCTCTTTAATCACTTTAAATATGTCCTGCCAGTCCCTTCTGGCTTGCAGAGTTTCTGCTGAAAGATCAGCTGTTAACCTTACGGGGATTCCCTTGTATGTTACTTGTTGCTTTTCCCTTGCTGCTTTCAATATTTTTTCTCTGTATTTAATTTTTGATAGTTTGATTAATATGTGTCTTGGTGAGTTTCCCCTTGGATTTATCCTGTATGGGACACTCTGTGCTTCCTGGACTTGATTGACTATATCCTTTCCCGTATTAGGGAAGTTTTCAACTACAACTTCCTCAAATATTTTCTCAGTCCCTTTTTTTTTCCTCTTCTTCTTCTGGGACCCCTAGAATTCAAATGTTGGTGCGTTTAATGTTGTCCCAGAGGTCTCTGAGACTGCCCTCAATTCTTTTCATTCTTTTTTCTTTATTCTGCCCTGTGGTAGTTATTTCCACTATTTTATCTTCCAGGTCACTTATCCGTTCTTCTGCCTCAGTTATTCTGCTATTGATTCCTTCTAGAGAATTTTATATCTCGTTTACTGTGTTGTTCATCATTGTTTGTTTGCTCTTTACTTCTTCTAGGCCCTTGTTAAACGTTTCTTGTATTTTCTCCATTCTATTTCCAAGATTTTGGATCATCTTTACTTATTACTCTGAATTCTTTTTCAGGTAGACTGCCTATTTCCTCTTCACTTGTTTGGCCTGGTGCGTTTTTACCTTGCTCCTTCATCTGCTGTGTATTTCTCTGTCTTCTCATTTTGCTTAACTTACTGTGTTTGGGGTCTCCTTTTTGCAGGCTGCAGGTTCGTAGTTCCCGTTGTTTTTGGTGTCTGCCCCCAGTGGCTCAGGTTGGTTCAGTGGGTTGTGTAGGGTTCCTGGTGGAGGGGACTGGTGCCTATTTTCTGGTGGATGAGGCTGGATCTTGTCTTTCTGGTGGGCAGGACCACATTTGGTGGTGTATTTTGGGGTGCTGTGAACTTATGATTTTAGGCAGCCTCTGTGCTAATGGGTGGGGTGGTGTTCCTGTCTTGCTAGTTGTTTGGCATAGGGTGTCCAGCACTGTAGCTTGCTGGTCGTTGAGTGGAGCTGGGTCTTCGCGTTTAGACGGAGATCTCTGAGAGAGCTTTTGCCGTTTAATATTACGTGGGGCCGGGAGGTCTCTGGTGGACCAATGTCCTGAACTCAGCTCTCCCACCTCAGAGACTCAGGCCTGACACCTGGCCAGAGCACCAAGACCCTGTCACCCACATGGTCAGGTACATGGGGAGTTTCTTGCCTTTTGGAAAGTCTGAGGTCTTCTGCTAGCGTTCAGTAGGTGTTCTGTAGGAGCTGTTCCTCATGTCGATGTATTTTTTATATATTTGTGGGGAGGAAGGCGATCTCCACGTCTGACTCCTCTGCCATCTTGAAGCTACCTCAACATTTTTTATTGTAACCATCCTATTGGGTATGAAGTGGTATCTCATTATGGTTTTGATTTGCATTTCCCTAATGACTACAGATGTTGAGCATCTTTTCATGGCCTTGTTGGCCATTTGTATATCTATTCAAGCCTTTTGCCTATTTTGATTAGATTATCTTTTTCTATATGTCTATCCTTCTCAGTACCAAACTATTTTGATTTCTGTAGCTTTGCAGTAAGTTCTGAAAAGGAGTTTGAGTCTCCCAACTTTCTTTTTCAAGACTGTTTAGGGGCCCCTTGCAATTCCATATGAATCTGAGGATAAGCTTTGTGCAAAAAACACTGTTGGAAATTGTTTTTTTTAAATGTATGTACGTATGTATGTATGCATCTGCTGTGCTGCACAGCATGAGGGATCTTAGTTCCCTGACCATGGATTGAACCTGTGCCCCCTGCAGTGGAAATGCTTGGAATCCTAACCACTGGACCACTAGGGAATCCCCACTGTTGGAATTTTAACAGGGGCTGCATTCAATCTGTAGATTGCTTTGAGTAATGTTTCCATCTTAACGAACGTAAGTCTTTCAATTCATGAATACAGGATGCCTTTTCATTTAGGTCATCTTTAATTCCAGAGTGTTTTTTAGTTTTCAGTGTATAAGTCTTTCATATCCTTGGTTAAATTTATTCCTGGGTACTTTATTCTTTTGAATGCTATTGTATATGGAATTATTTTCTTAATTTCCTTTTGGGATCATTCATTGCTGGTGTATAAGAACACAACTGATTTTTGTATGATGATCTTGTATCCTATAACTTCGTTGAATTTATTTATTAGCAGGAGTAGTTTTTGAACTCCCTTCTAGTCCTAGTTTGCTGAGTGTTTTTATCATGAGAGGGTGCTGGATTCTGTCAAATGCTTTTTCTGTGTCAATTAAGATGGTCAAGTGGGTTTTTTTCCTTTGTTCTATTAATACGGTGTACTATGCTGATTTATTTTTGTATGTTGAACCACTCTTATATCCTTGAGATAAATCCCACTTAGTCATAGTGTATAATCCTCATAACATGCTGTTGGATTCAATCTGCTTGTATTCTGTGAGGCTATCTATAACTCTGCCTTAGCCCTTACCTCCTGCTGTGTGGAGCTCAAGGGTTGGTAAGTGGTGCCATTTACTTTTAAAAACTGCAATTTGCCAACTTTTTAGTTTCTGAATTAAGTTTTTCTTGGTTGTTTGGGAACATGTCTAATACTATGAAATGATCTCTGATAAAATCAGTCCTTTTTTTTTAAAATAGAGCTTTTTTCCTATTTATTTATTTATTTATTTACTGGCTGTGTTGGGTCTTCGTTGCTGCATGCAGGATTCATCTAGTTGCTACGAGCGGGGGCTACTCTTCATTGTGGTGAGCAGGCTTCTCATTGCGGTGGCCTCTCTTGTTGTGCAGCACGGGCTCTAGGCACGCAGGCTTCAGTAGTTGTGGCTCACGGGCTCTAGAGCTCAGGCTCAGTAGTTGTGGTGCACAGGCTTAGTTGCTCCGCAGCATGTGGGATCTTCCCGGACCAGGGATCGAACCCGTGTCCTCTGCACTGGCAGGCAGATTCTTATCCACTGCATCATCAGGGAAACCCCAAATCAGTTCTTCTTGAAAAGAAATTCATAGTCTTAAATTTGATGGGGAACAGATGAGATGTTTTTTATTTTTATTCTTTAATTAAGTGTGACTGTGATCCCAAGATATAATTTAAAAAATATAACACATCATATGTCAAATGTCCCTGATGGTACAACAAAATCTTGTATTCTGTATAGTCTCCTCTCCTCCTCCTCCCCTTCGCCAAGGAGGTGGCACCATGGTGGCTGCACCTGTAACTCACAAGTAATGGAAGGACTCAGTACATACTGCTCTCGTATCTATGGCTCCAGGGAGTCCTACAAGCCCTGGTAACATTCAGGTTCCTGAAATATCACCTTTCCTGACATACTTGCAAGTTAGAGCACTATGATTCCACATTAAGAGGAACTAGTTATTGCATTGGCAAAGAAAAAGACAATCAAGTGATAAAAGTTTTAAGTTCTGCAGTCTGTACCTATCTGAAATATTCTTAGTATCACAAACTAAGAGTGTAATTGCCATACACACAGGTATATATTATTCAGCCATAACAGAGGAGAAAATCTTGCTATTTGTGATAATGTGATGGACCTTGAGGGCATTATGCTAAGTGAAACACATCAGACACTGAAAGACAAATACGGTATGATCTTACTTGTACGTTGAATCAAAAAAAACAAACGCATAGAAACAGAACAGTTTGATGGTTGCCCGAGGAGGGAGATGAGGGTGGGGGAAATGGGCGAAGGCGGTCAAAGGTACAGACTTCAGTTAAAAAGGTAAGTAAGTTCTGGAGATGTAATATATACAGCACACTGACTATAGTTAATACTGTATTGTGTATTTGAAAGTTGCTAAGAGAGATCTTAAAAGTTCTCATCACAAGAAAAAATATGTGTAAGTATGTGACCTGATGGGTGTTAACTAAACCTACTGTGGTAATCATTTCACAATATATACATATATCAAACCAAAAAAAAAAAGTATAATCGCTATGCTAAACAAGACTTCCCACATACAAAGATTTCAATAAAACATATAGAAGATATCTGGAAACAATGTAACAAACTTTAAGTTAACAGAAAAGGTGTTATTCTAAACAGATAATGAATGATAATAATGAACCTTCTGAGAACCAGAGAATTCTGCTCCCCACAACTATCTTCCACCCTAACCCACTAAGAACACACCGTGCAATAGAAATAAAATGTAAGCCACATAAGCCATTTAAAATTTTCTAACCAGCCAAACTTAAAAAGTGAAAAGAAACAGGTTAAATTATCTTTTTATTTAACCCAACACATCAAAAAATCATTTCAATATGTTAGCAATATAAAAATTAGAGATATTTTTACATTTTTTGTACTAAGTTTTCAAAATATAGTGTGTGTTTTACACCTACAGTTTATCTCAATCCAGACTAGCCATATTTCAAGCGCTCAGTAGCCGGCCACATGTGGCTAGTGGCTACCATACTAGACAGTACAGCTCTAACACCTTCGATTATCAGACTTTGTTTGACAAGGAGTTAAAACAGGAGTTTTATAACAAGGAGTTAATACACAAACTGGTAGGAATGTAAACTAGTACACCACTTTAGAAAACTATTTGATTCTATCTATGAAAACTGAAAATATGCATACCTTATAAACAGGAATTCTACTTCTACATGTAGGATTCTGCTCCTACCCAACAGAAATCATGCATACACCAAAAAACATTTGTAAGAATGTTAACAGCAGCACTCGTAGTGATAAAAAAATGCTGGAAACTACCAAAAGTCCATCAACACTAAATGGATAAATGAGTTACAGCATACTCACACAATGGAATACCATCCCACCAATGAGAATGAACAAGCCACAACTACATGCAATAACACGGATGAGCTCACAAACATAATATTACACAAGAGAAGCCAAGGCACAAAAGAGTGCACGCTTTTGACTCCATTTATTAAAGCTCAAAAAACCAGGCAAAATGTTAAAGTTAGAAGAGTGGTTACCCCTGAGGGGTGCGCAGGACTGAAAAGAGGTGCTGGGAAGGTAAGTTGGAATAGTGGTTACCCTTGGGGGGCGCGCAGGCAAGCTCGTTTCTTGACCTGGATGCTGATTACATGGAGGTGTCCACTTTGTCAAAATTCATCTACCTGCACTCACAATTTGTGTCCTTTTCTTATGTATATTTGTACCCCTAACACTATACTCCAAGATAAAACTTACTACGAAAACCAGACAAAACTCTAACAGCTCCAGCTGCACACTACTCAGGGAATCTAACTACTCCATTAACTACGGTCAGCATTTTTCAAAATACCTTTCGATTGACTCTGGGATTTTCCAAAAGTGTTGTACTCTTAGGAAAATATCAAGATGACAATCTCTTGTCTCCTCACCTAACCAGGGATGAACCTTGTTTCCAGGTCTAGGTTCCCACCACAGGGACTCTGGCCACAGGCCTAAAAAGTCAGTGAGTCTGTTGCTATCTGACTTCATCACTTTCACATTTCTCTAAACTACAGAAGATCCTTTTGGTCTTAAAAACATCAATATGGAGACAAACTTTTCCTTGACTAAATATTTTACTACCCTCTCAACATGTAACCCATACTTCTTTTTCAAATCTTTTTCCTCCTTTTGAAATCAGAGCAAAGTACTGTCTATTTCCATAGACATGTCCACAATGACAACTTGTTCAGACACTCCAGCCCTCCAATTTGGTCAACATTAACTTAAAACCTTGGATTCTTAAGCATATGGTCCAGGGTGTCTGTTGTCAGCAGAGCATCCCTGAGACATGAGCAATTTGATTTACTTATGTTGAGTAACTTTGGTTTACTCAGTTGAGACTCCGCTCTAACACCCTGGGTAAGAGGCCAAAAAACAGTGGAGCAGAGCTCTAACCTGAACTCAGAAACACTAGGAGATGTAAAAAGCAATCAAATTTTGCTTTGGCCAGTAAAAAACTGATTCTCTCCAAAGGCTTTCTTTCACTGTAGACAGCATCTATCCCTGAATCATCAAACATATAGTGAGTAACCAACAAGCCTAGACTTGGCCTACTTCCGCTTGATTATATTAGCTCATGTGATGTATAACAGTGGTTCTGAACCTTTAATGTGCACACAAACAACCTGGGGATCTTGTTAAAATGCAGATTCCGATTTAGTATGTCTGGGGTGAAGCCCTAATACTGCATTTTAAACAAGCTCTCAGGTGACTGCTGATGCTGCTGGTCTGAGGACTCAGCTTTGAGAAGTAAAAACCTAGGACTCTGATGTGCAGCACGTATCATGCCTTCCTTTGGCATGTTCAGCCACTGGATGTTTGGTCCATTTGAGAACACAGTCACTACCAATAAATTCAGATTAGCTCGTCTGAATACCTGACCCAGAAAAGCACCACTACAGAAAGCAACTGCCCTGCTCCCAATGAACAATTCCTTTAGTGGCAAAACTTTAGACCAAATGAAACAAAGTAAAAAGTAGAAATGAAGTATAAAGAAGTAAAAGAACACAGAGGAGGCTCAAAATGAGAAAAGCCATTTTGAGATTAGCCCCCACGTGCTCACTTGGGATGCAAGACTTATAAAAGTGAGAGCCGGTGCTTCCCTGGTGGCACAGTGGTTAAGAATCCGCCTGCCAATGCAGGGGACATTGGCTCGGGTTCGAGCCCTGTCTGGGAATATCCCACTAAGCAACTAAGCCAATGTGCCACAACTACTGAGCCCATGCTCTAGAGTCTGTGAGCCACAACTACTGAAGCCTGTGCACCTAGAGCCCATGCTCTGCAACAAGAAGCCACCGCAATGAGAAGCCTGCGCACCGCAACGAAGAGTAGCCCCCGCTTGCCACAACTAGAGAAAGCCCGCGCACAGAAACGAAGACCCAACGCAGCCAAAAATAAATAAAATAAAATTATAACAACAACAACAACAAAAGAAGTGAGAGTCCATGTTACTTTTAAAAAGGAGAGTCCCTCTAGAACGAAACAAGACCTAATCTCTTATTTACCACCATATGATCTGAAGAAGTATAAACAGATTAAGCTTTTGAGATTTTTAAGGCAAAAATACAACAGAGAAAAACCATTATTCTGACTCACCTTATAAGGGCAAGCAAATTGTCAAGAAGTTTCAGAATCTGTTCTGTGCAGGGGTTACGGAAGATTGGATTTCCAGGCGGTGTATAACCCACCACAAATCCCCCAGCTTTGGCCTCTTCTAGGTCAGTGGGCCAGCAAGTTCGTTTCACAACACCCAGAATGCTATACACACAAAAGCTCATCTACAGAAAAACATAAAAATGAAAGGTAAATATAAAAGGGGAAGAAAAGACAAAAGTGCTATTAGATATTTGCAAGATTATGGCAAAGATGACACAGAAGTTGGACAAAAGGAAAAGACGCCCCCCCCACCCCCATCCCTGTCCCTTCCTTTAAGGTCAAGTCCAAAAGGGATCCTTTCAATGCCATCTTCAGGACCAGTGGTAGGCTCTAAAAGCTTCCCTTTCATGAGGCTATCCTTCCAGAGGCTTACAGGACCCCAATTAGAAGGTGGCTTGGACATACTTCAAAACAGTATTCACCCTGCCAACATTTCATCTTGTTTTTGAGTTGTTTGGGCCTTCAAAGATTTTGCCCTAATCCTCACTCATAGTACTTTCTACCAATTGACTACTTGCCAGGTTAATTAATAAGACTTTTGCCGTTATGGAGCCAGGAACAATGCTTATTTGAATAGCAAGCAAAGAACTGGAAAATCTCAGGTTTGCAAGTTAGGCCACCATTTAGGACTTTACTTCCCAGAGAGCAAAGGCAGGGAGAACCCACCCTGCTGACCAAGTTCTGACCTACTTCCTCATTACACCTTCAGTCCTCCAAGCTATTTACAGATCCTTAAAGCCAAAATAATGATTTCATAGAAAAGACCACCTGCTCTGCTGTGAGAACTAACTCAAGAATTTAAGACTAAAGAAGAAAAGAAAGGAGACACTAACGGAAGTGGAGACTCCCAGATTTCTTGCTCGTACACAAAAAAACGTAAGTCTACGAGAACCTGGACAAATGACAACACCCTACTCCTACCTGTGGCCTACGCACCCTCCCTATCCCAGGAGAGGCTTACTCACTCGTGCACGGTTTAAGCCACAGGGATCCTCCAGGCCTGGGTCACAGCTTGTCCGATCTGCACCCACATAGGCAATAAAAGCATCAACATCTGACAGCACTCTAAAGGTTGGTGGGGGAAAGACAAGTTACAGCATGATTTTAAGCAAGGATAGTTTCTTCCTCAAGAGCTAATAAGCTGTGATTATTTGACCCCCAAAGAGCAGTTGTTACAGTGAGAGGAATCTAATCAAACTGTCAGCTGTCATATGAAGATTTATTAACTTCTCTTCCCACTTCTAAATGTTATTAGTGACACTTTAAGAATCAAAAAGGGTACGAGCTTGAGAAGGCTGTGTGGGCACAGAGGGGTGTCTGTGCAGCTCCTACTTTGTACGGCCCTACTGGCTGTTCTCACTTCTTTACATGTGCTGAAGCTGCAACTAGACACCACAGCAGACCTCACTCTGGCGTTCCAACCCACACTATCCATCTTAGTCATTTCGTCTCTGTTCCTACGCCTCTGCAGAGCAAGGTGATGTTTTCGGCACTTCACTTACAAGACTGCTTTTAAAGCAGCGGTGCCACCTCTTTGGCACCACAGGGACTGGTTTCGTGGAAGACAATTTTTCCACAGACCCGGGGTCGGGGGCGTATGGGGGATGGTTCAGGCGGTAATGCGAGCGATGGGGAGCGGTGATGAAGCTCTCCTCTGCTGCTCACCTCCTGCTGTGCAGCCCAGTTGCTAACAGGCAGCGGACCAGTACCGGTCTGTGGCCCGGGGGGGTGGGGACCCCTGCTTTAGAGGCCTTCAGCTATCACTGATAGTGCCACTACACCTCGATATCCTTACACCCCGACCCCAGACATAGTCTTAGAAGAGAATGGGTACTCAAGTGCAGTCAAGGTCAAGGGCAGAGGATCTCCCCTACCTGTGCATGTCTTCAGAAAGCCAGATGCTGGCCACGGGTGCCATCAGCTCCTCCAGAAACACCTTCTGACGCTCGTAGTTCTTGAACTGGTTACTAATGAGAACCAGGGCTTCCATGAGGGCACACTTCTCCATCTGTGTCAGGAGCAGCTCATTGGAGAGGAGCTGCTTCACATGGTTATACAGCATGTCAAAATTGGGCTGCATTTCACAAAGAAAAAAACCCAGAGGTGGTGAAGGTCTGAGTTTCAAGGCGTGGTGGGTCACTCAAGGAAGGTAAAAAAGAGGATGAAGACACTTCCAGGACAGTCAGGCCAATAAGACTGTCACTTAATAATTTAATTACAACACTCTTCTTGTGGCTGAACAGGCAAGGCAATTTAGGTTTGAGTATTTGGGTAACTGCGCTTTCCGACTCTCCAACTGTGAAAAACATCTGTCTTTTATTTCTATATCAACTTTTACAGTATCTTCATGGACAAAGATCAGTTTGTTTTCTATACATATATACTTATGTATATATATTTTATAGAGAGAGAGAGAGAAAAGGAGGGAGATGGGGAGAGAGACAGACAGACACACACAAATAACTGCTGTGTATTCAGAGAAGAAATCTTTGGTTAATTTGTTATCTGGAGTAGTGCTAAACTTCTTACAGAAACCCTCCAAAAAAGGTTGGGGTTTGCAGCTGGCTTCTCTCAAGACTAGGCACATCACTTGGCAGTGGTGGTTAAGAACAACACACATAGCACGGTAAAGAGGTGTACACTGACAGGGAAAACGTGGTCATCCATGTGGAAGAGAAAAATTCATTCTGAGGCAATATATTTGCATTTCTAAACTTCACTGAGTAACTCTGGAGTTGGGGAAGACCAACCTTATGTGAGGTATAATTAGGTGTGGATTTATAGAGAAATGTACCCAAACTCGGCATGTCTCAGTGGCTACCTGAACAGAGTCCAGGGCTTACCAGCACGAGCTGGGGGTAGTCACGACACATCTTGATGATGGAGGAACAAGCATGTCTCCTCACATTCCTCACCGCCCGGGTCCTGGGTGCCTGGGAAGAGATATTCGATAAACTTAAAGCTACTTTTAATATAACTAACAGATGCTGCAGAGAATCATGTAAATATCTCCTTCAGAGGTAAATTCACAATTTTCACAGCTAGGGGAGTATAATCAAGTGATATTTATAGTTAGCAAGAATCCACATGTTGACTGTTTGTCCTAGAGTATCTCTAGTGCAAAACAGCCCATCATATGACTATCTCCTGCCTTTATTAACCCCGTTTGCGTATTAGAAAAATCTACACTAAGTGTTGGGTATTCACATTTTTGTTCTTAAGAAGTTAGAATTGGTAGGCTGAATTAATGATCTTACCTTACTTTCCTCAACAGTTTCAAAAGTGACAGATGAAAATAGCTAAGGGGAAGAAAAAAGGTCACTCATCAGTACCAAATGCATAAAGTATTTTACAAAGTTTCTAACAAAATCCCTAAAGTGCAAACAATACGGTAACAAAAAGGTTTTCAACTGGCATTACAAAGTTTCAGATGTTCATTTTCTCGGATAACTGCAAGAGGCTTGAGATTCATGATTTTACCAGCAAACACTTTACGAAGATAAAGGCCACAGAATCCCAGAACAATCTAGGCTATCACCCAAGAACTCAGCCATGGTCACATCTCCCCACTTTTTGTTAAAAGTTGAGTGGTCTACTCTCCCTGATTCCATTTCATAACTTCCCACTTACTCCTTAACCCAATGCAATGTGACTGCTGCCCTAGCCACTATGATGGAATAACACGCTGACAAAGGTCTAGAGGAACCCAATGGACACTCTCCAATTCTTAAAGAATTTCTGTGGCAACAAATGAGTCCACATTTTTGAAGTTCTCCTGGACTTTGTAACACAACATTTTCTCCATCTCTCTGGCCATCCCGTTTCTTGTTCTTTGAGGGCTTCTTCCTCAATTATGGTGACTGTCGGGCTTCTCTGCTTGAGCTACATGTCCAACGCTACATAAAACTCCTTTTTGCTAGGGCTTCACCTCTACTATTGGCATTTCTATGATGGCGATGCCTTAATTTTCTCTCGTAATTTTCTGAATCTAGACCTTTAACCTCCAATAGCCAGTTTAGCACGAGATGTCTCCACTGAGATATTATATGTATACTTCAAACCTAGTCCTGCAAAACAGAACTCACCCCTTCTCTGCCTTACTCCTTCCCTCCTCCTGGTCCAATATTCTCACTCAGGTGGTGCTTCACCTCTCACTAGTCACCTCAACTGGACTCCAAAACCTTTCCTCTTACAAATCACCTCCCAACCTGACAGCACACACTGATACCTCCTCCTTCAGGTACTCTTTTCCATCTCAGTGTACATGTCTACTAACTGCAATGCCACGTAGGTACCGCATCTGTCTATGTGCCTTTCTCCCCAAACAGAGAGGTAGCAAAGGACAAGGCATTCCTACTAGCATGGTGCCTGCTCCACATTAAGTACTCAGTAAATATCTGATAAATGAATAAAGAACTGTTTATTAGCTTGTCTCATATACTTACAAGAACAGTTACAAAAAATAATTAGCTTAGAAATGCCAAAATAAAGTTTACAAAGGAGAGGGAGTTTACCTTAGAGAAGACCTGGGGCAGGAACTCTGGTCTGTAGGTGACAAATGGAAAGAGTGCTGAGACATTAGTGAGGACACAGGACAGGATGAGGGGATCCTTGGTGTCAAAGTTCAGGACCATCTGCAATAGCTCTACTCCATCATTAATAGGAATTTCCTGTGATACAGACATGAAAAGGAGGTTGACATAACTGAAAACCACTTTTGCTAAATTTCCTTCACACTCTATATAAATATGGTTGTCACATATGGTTTTATATAGTGCTTCTTAACCCTTAAAATTCTAAGCATTACCCCATGTTATTAAAATTTTTCACAAATGATGCTGCCATTATTAGGGATGTAGCATTACCTACGACTAGAAATTGAACAAACTCAGAATGCCATCATTTCAAACTGAAGTGAATATAAAAACAGATGGAGTTAATGATCCTAAGATCTAATTTGTTAATAAGCCATTTATGAGAAAAAGCACTGTATTTCACTTATCTTCAAGGGACTTAGATTCTTTCTACAACTAACCTAGAATGAGTTAAGACGAATTACCCCAAAATAAGTGATCCAATTATTTTTAATCTAATTAACACAGTTAATATAGTATATGCTGTTATCTGGTTTAATCAGATTATTCAGGAAAGAGGGACACAGATCAGCCATCATGAATATTCTGGTCAATTTGCCATCAATTGGCAGGTATCTCTTAGATTTTCCAATTCAAGGCTTCCATCACTGTCCTCCCTATAATAGTTACCCTACCTGTGGTTCACTGTACTATCAGGCTCATCTTATTATCCCCTAAAACGAATACTAAACACTGCGGGGCTTAAAGTCAGAGAGACCTAATTTGGGTCCCAGCTCTAATTATTAGCTATTTGACCTTGAGCATGTTATTTACCCTCTCTGAATCTCAGTTTCCTCTTCTGTAAGATGCACACTCACATATTTTCCTATCCCACTGCCAATTTTAAGAAGATCAAAACTGGGGACTTCCCTGGTGGCACAGTGGTTAAGACTCTGCGCTCCCAATGCAGGGGGCCCAGGTTCGACCCCTGTTCAGGGAACTAGATCCCAGATGCATGCTGCTACCAAGAGTTCGCATGCCATAACTAAGAAACCGGCGAGCCGCAACTATGGAGCCCGCCTGCTGCAACTAAGACCTGGCGCAACCAAATAAATAAATGAATAATAACTTTAAAAAGATCAAAATTGTTATGCAATCAGCACAATAAACAATTACTTACTTCTTTATCTAATGTTCGAAACATCTGGTTGATCACACTTTCCAAAAAAAAGGTCATGGCTTCCCACTGCACAAATGAAGGTGAGAAGATGGAGCAGAGGCTGCCTTCTCCAGTTCCAGCTGCAGGGGAACAGGGTTTTAAAACACACACACACACACACACACACACACACACACACGCACGCACGCACTTATAAACACTGTAGGATCACAGAAGACACAGAGACCACGGGGCTGTAGAAACCACTAGGTAATTTCACAGTTGAAGGAACAAGGTAATCTAACCCTTCTCAGCCTGGGAAAAGAAAAGGAAGCAGAAAGGGATCCCTATCCTGCCTCTACCTCTAAAAACAAACTGTCTAAATTCACCTTTGTGAGCCTTGTCTGTAAAGCCAGTTTAAGTACTGAATGAGAATATACATGTAAGCATCAAAACCAGTGCCTGGCCAATTGAGAAATATTAATTAATTTCCCCCCCCTTTCATAATCTGTCCATGGGAATCTAAATAATTATGATATCTAAGACCATAAAGAATCTTTCCAACAAGGAGTTGCTGTAAGATACAAAATGCTGTTCACACCCAGTAGCCTCATGACAACTGCAAGGGCCCTGTGCAGAGAACTGTGCCACCCTCCAAGTTCACAAGTATCATCAAGTTCCCTGGTGGCCTAGTGGTTAGGATTTGGTGCTGTCACTGCCATGACCCAGGTTCGATCCCTGGTCAGGGAACTGAGATCCCGCAAGCCACATGGCGCGACCAAAATATGAAAACAAAGAAAAGAAAAAGCCCCACAAGTATCATCAAAGCCCGTCGCTTAGACAGCAAGGCCCCCGCGAAACGAATTACAAATTACTTTTCTTGCTTCCATACAGTGCCCACATTTACTCGCTTCATCTTGGTACAACATATTTGGGCCTCTGCAAACCTTCAAGTTACTAGATACCAGGGACCTTTACAGTCACCTGTGAACACATAAAACTGAATGTTAAATCCCATGAATGTCAAGTAACTAGTGTACTTGGTAACTGACCATAGTGTGGACTTTTTCCAAAGCAGTGACTTACACCCTTTCCTTACAATCCTCTCACCCACTGCCTGCGTTAGTAAGATGACAGACAGAAGATACAGAGCACTGAGAAGTTACCTAGCTTATGCTTTTGGGTAGAGGGGGGTTATTTTGATTTTAAATAAAGTGGCATTTCCCAAAGGCTCTGAGGGGGCTGAGCGATATGGGAAACCCCTGCACTGCTTGTTGTGCCCGACTAACAAGTCATTTTTTCCGAGTTTAAGAGAAATGCCATGCAAGAACTTGGTTGAACAGCTTTAAAAAGTTAGGTCTAGACATGTTTGTTAGATGTTGCCTGAGGTGAAGTAATAAAATCAACAATAAACAATTGTTGACTCTGTAGAAAAGAAAAATGAAGGCAAAACCGACAGGGTCATGGTTTTACCCTAATTTAAACAGAGTTAAAATCTGGTATTATATCTGCTTTCTCTGCCTGTACGTGCAAGTGAAAAGGCTCACTCTCTAGGATGGAACGGGGCAGTGAGCAAAGCTGTTTTTGAACACTATTAGCATACTGTTTTGAAATGTGGCTCAGAGGTTTATTTCTATGTACAGTTTTGATACCTAGAAATACTTCACTAATGTTCAGTTGGAAAAAGAACAAAAGAAGTCTTACAGTTCATGGATCCAGTATCAACAGAAGTTGAGAGTTGATACTTTAGCCACTCCCCAGCCATCTGGAAGCTAGTCTTGGGATCCAAGCGACATGCTAACCTCATTACTTCTCCTTGTTGAGCCCGAGAGGCTGCCAAGAGAAAGACATGAATCAATAACCGCATATAACAGATACTTAGTTAATGTTTATTCATTTATCCATCCCAGGAGGAAAACATTCAAGAGATTTTGTTTTGCAGACTTATGCTCTGAATCTAACAAATGTTCAGTAAAGCTTTGTTAACAAATCTAGCAGTTTTCAAAACTAAATTCTAAGAAGCCACCATACCAGCTAGATGCTAAAAGCGGCAAACCAAAAGTGGTCTCCTCTTTCTGTTGGAATTAAGAGGAGATCAGGTTGGTACAGATGTAAAATGGTATGGCTGCTGAAGAAAATGGTCTGGCAGCTCCTCAAAACATTAAACGTGGAATTACCATATGATCTAGTAATTCTCTTCCTACGCATATGCGCAAGAAAAATAAAAACATATGTCCACTCAAAAACTTGTACTGGGCTTCCCTGGTGGCGCAGTGGTTGAGAGTCCGCCTGCCGATGCAGGGGACATGGGTTCGAGCCCTGCTCCGGGAAGATCCCACGTGCTGCGGAGCGGCTAAGCCCGTGCACCAAACCTACTGAGCCTGCACTCTACAGCCCGTGAACCACAACTACTGAAGCCTGCGCTCCACAACAAAAGAAGCCACCGCAATGAGAAGCCCGCATACCACAATGAAGAGTAGCCCCCGCTTGCTGCAACTAGAGAAAGCCCGTGAACAGAAACAAAGACCCAACACAGCCAAAATAAATAATAAGTAAATAAATTTATTTTAAAAAAATAACAAAAAATCTTGTACCCAAATGTTATAATAGCATTATTCTTAATAGTCAAGATGTGGAAACAACTCAAGTATTTATCAACTTATCAATAGATGAATAAAATGTGGTATATCCATACAATGAAGTATTATTGGCAATAAAAAGAAATGAAGTACTGATACATACTACAACATGGACGAATTTTTAAAACACTACGCTAAGAAAAAGAAGGCAGTTACCAAAGACAACACACTGTATGATTCCATTTATATGAAATGTTCAGAATAGGTGAAAGATAGAAATAGAAAGTAGATTAGTGCTTTTCCAGGGCTGAGAGGGATAAGGGGATTGGGAGATGACTGCTAATGGTTACAGGGTTTCTTGGGGTCATGAAAATATCCTAACATTGACTGTGGTTGTGGTTGTACAACTCTGAAAATACAAAAAAACCCCACTGTATTACATGCTATAAATGAATGAACTGTATGACAAAGAAATTACATCAATAAAGTTGTTATTAAAAAAGGGGGGGGGGAACCAAGTTACAGAAAACCCAGAACAGAATTAGGAATAGTGGGGTTTTCCTCTCTTTTTTAGAAAAAAGACCCATATTGTAAGATGGTATTTAATTCTAATATATGAATATAAAAAAAAATGAGAGTGCCTTACCTTAAGTTACTATCTCTAAACTTCAATGTCCAAAGGCGGTGTATGTGTGTATATGTTTGTGGGGGTGTGTGTGTAAGAGATAAAACAATGCATGGAATAAGTACAATCCCAGCACTCTCTGCAATGTGCAAATGGAGATTAAACAGGCTGCTGTCCAGACTTGGGGCTCTTTAATACAGAACCTGAAGGGCCATGCACCATGACTCATAACACTAGATGCCATTCTGAGACTGGAAGAAATTCCAGGCCAAGTCACTCACAGTTGAAGAAAGCATTGAAGTCCTCGTCGCTATCAAAATCAAATCGAGAGTATTCACAGCTAGGGCTGTCTGTTTTAGAAGGAAAGCCCATCTGGAAAGAGAAACATAATTGGGGTAGGGGGTGAGGGTTTTCATGAGATATATGATGATAAATAACTGCTTCTGGTCTACCCCTAAGTCTACAATTTGCTTCCAGCAGGAATAATCCTGGGAGTGGTAGAAGGACAACGTTTTTTATTTGATACTCTCTTCCAGGTTCCTCAGGAAAAATTAAATTCTGGAATTAGTTTAAGGTCTTTGATTATAAAGATGTCCCAAAACAAAGTGCTGATACAGCTTGCAATAAGTAAAAGAATTGAAACAATTTGTCTTCTTAAATGCTGAACCCTGGAAATAAGCATGTAACCTTTTATATTTCATTCAAAAAGTACTGAAGACCATGACGGCAGAGAACTAGAGGATGGTGTGCAACGTGCTAGGTGAATTCCTTGAGGAAATAAGGGGACCCTTGAATGGGTCCTATTCTCTGATTTTACAAATCAAGATGAAGCATCTGTCAGCTGCAAGAGCCTTGAACAGATCTCAGTGTTCATAAGCAACTCTCTATTGAGGTAATGAGCAATCTGCTTCCATTGTCCCCTTCTCATTCACCTTCCTGACCCTCACTTGGCCTTCAGAAAGTCAGACATTACTTCCTCTTGGAATCTCCCTGACTCCACCATCCTTTCTATTTTTAACCTCTGAAAAGCAATGATCATATTGTATGGTCATGGTCACTGCTCTCATCCTATCACTCTTTTTCCTAGCACTTAGCCCAACGCTTGGCATATAAGTGCTCCAAAATATGAAAGAGTAGATATTTCTTCTTGAGGAATAAAAGACTAATATGCCCAAGGAAAGGATCTTAGTGACCAAGACAGGGCTGTCAATGATGCCATCTAAGTCTTACGATGTGTATTCACCGACATTCCACGTTTTACATTCCACTGCATACCTTGACCAAGTTAGTCATAGAAGCACGAAGATATTTTGGTATTATTGCTAATAGCAAAGGGTCACGGGATAGGATCTCATGGCGGAAGAGGGCTCCCCAAGTCATCTGAGTTGAAGAGCGCAAAAACTAAAGGGAAAAAAGAAAAAACTCAGTTTAAGGATTTGGGTTTTATATACCAAGACTATTACTTAGCTCAGCAATTATCCACTATATTTTTCCATGGAAATAAATATCTGTAATACTTTGAAACTGCCCATACTGTAGTACAGCAGTAATGACTGCTCACTATGGACCGTACGTTAATAAGACAGACTGGGTCACGTGCAATTCCCGGAGTATGAGCTGAATTCTACCACTTTCTGTTTTATGCAAGAAATGATATAGGAACCTCAGGATGATATTACAAGGAAAATCTTGGACTGGATAAAATTAATTTTATAATAACACAATTAATCAGACTTTGTATTTAAAACGTCTTTAGTGGTAAATCACCTGGGACATACCTCATATCTGATTAAGCCTTATCAGAATGACACTACCTGAGGGGTAACTGCTGACCTAGACTGTAATGCTTAGCTCAGGAAGAAGACTCAGCAATTTTCTAAATGAAATGCTACTACAGTTATTCCCTAGGATCTTAAGAGTCACATTTTATACTTCAGCTGCTAATTACTTCAGGCCATAGTGCTTGATTTTAATTTATCTAACTAAAATTTTGAGAAGTCACCTCCATAAAGTTTACCTGACTTGGATGAGTTGTGAAAGCCAGAAAAGATTCCAGGTATTTTCCAAAGTTTGCTGGTGTTTCTACATCAGAATCCACACCCTGTAGGACAAAAAGACCACTACATTAACGATGTTGATGGGGAGGTCAGGGTAGAGAGTGGAGTAACAAATACTGACAACTTATACCCTCAAAAATTTCAGGTTTGAAAGGACTTTATACTTCCTTGTGGCCTAAGGAAGGCATCCTTTCAAGGGCTAAAACACAGGAAAGCTGTTTTATCTCCCTAACCATCATCATTAAAACCTATTCTGTGGTCAAATAGTAAAACAAGAGTATTGATTTCAGAAATCCGTATATTTCTTCAGATCTACTCTAATCACATCTCTGTGACCTAACCTAGTAAATAACCACTTGACGGTACACATCTTATATCTGAAGCTCCATCCTCTCTAGCCATTCAAGCCACCACAAAAAGGCATAACATCAAGCGCAGATGTCTGTACCAATATCCTTTTAACACATAAGACTGAGTATTAAACATTTCCCTAAAGACAGTTAATTCCAGGTCAATCAGACTAAAGTTTTCTTTTATGATCTAATAATACATCCTTTAGATTTGGGAAAAGTGTTCTTTATTCAAATCCATAATGTTTCATGACCTAATAGGACTTTAAAGGGTAATGCACTCGGCAGACTGAAGTTTTACAAGTACCAAAATGAACAGGAGTAGCAACATTGACTTTAGTCAGATGTTATAACAGATGGAATAACAGATGTGAATGTTTACTACTGACATTAATAATTGATTTGTTAAAAAAAATCTATATCATTCAAACTCAATTAAAATAATTTAATCTATAGAATTATAAGAAATAATCTGTAGGGAAATGCCCCCTCAGGCTAAAATCAACGGCATGTGTCACCCCTTCCACAAATATAACTTTCTAAATCCTCTCCTCAAATGGCCCTGAAACTCTCCAGAAAGTGCTCACCAGCAATGCACACAGCTGATTGCCCAGCGCACACAACACCTGACAGAGTCTTTTCAGGAAGACATAGTGTTTTTCTACCAAGCCTCCTCCGTCAGCAGTCCTGAAGAGGAGAAAACAGTGTGATTAGCAGCACATCAAGAGCACCAAAGAGAGTCCCCTGGAATGGAGCTGTATGTGGTCTGTGCTCCAACATTCAAATTTCAGTTGATTATTAAAAGTTAAAAAAAAAAAATCAAAAAACAAACCAACCCAAAAACCTCCAACCAAACACTGAAAGATCGATGAGGAATAGGGTTCAATGCCATCTCATCCTTCAAGAGACACACTAATTTGGGGTAATGCAGTCCTTGAGTACTTTGGGATAATATTGTAAACTCTGAGCATGACTCCACAAAGCAATATATATACTTATATGCATAAAAACTGCACAAAAAGACATTGGTTGATACTGAGGAAGGACTTAGAGAGATCTCTAGGGGAGCATGCAGTAATTCCTTACACCACTGACAAAATCAAAAGGACTATAATCAAGAGAATGAAAAGACAAGTGGCAGACTAGGAGAAAATATTTGCAAAAGACACATCTGATAAAAGACTGTTATCCAAAATATACAAGAACTCTTAAAACTCAATAAGAAAAAAATCTGATTAAAAAATGGGCCAGGGCTTCCCTGGTGGCGCAGTGGTTGAGAGTCCGCCTGCCGATGCAGGGGACACGGGTTTGTGCCCCGGTCCAGGAAGATCCCACATGCCGCGGAGCGGCTAGGCCCGTGAGCCATGGCCGCTGAGCCTGCGCGTCTCCGCAACGGGAGAGGCCACAACAGTGAGAGGCCCGCGTACCGCAAAAAAAAAAAAAAAAAAAAAAAAAAAAATGGGCCAAAGACCTTAATAGACACCTCACTAAAGAAGACACACAGATGGGAAATAAACATATGAAAACAAGCTCCACATCAAATGTCATCAGGGAATTGCAAATTAAAACGAGATAGCACTATACACCTATTAGAATAGCCAAAATCCAGAACACTGACAACACCAAATGCTGGTGAGGATGTGGAGCAACAGGAACTCTCATTCATTGTTGGTGGGAATGCAAAATGGTACAGCCCCTCTGGAAGACAGTTTGACAGTTTCTTACAAAACTAAACATACTCTTCCATATGATTTAGTAATCACACTCCTTGGTAATTACCCAAAGGAGCTGAACATACAAAAACCTACACACGGATGTTTATAGCAGTTTTATTCATAACTGCAAAAATCTGGAAGCAACCAAGACGTCCTTCAGTAAGTAAATGGATAAATAAACTTTGGTACATCCAGACAACAGAATATTATTCAGTGGTAAAAAGGAATGAGCTAACCAAGCCATGAAAAGACGTGTAGGAACTATAAATGCATGATACTAAGTGAAAGGAAACAATCTGAAAAGGTTACATACTATATGATTACAACTATACAACATTCTGGAAAAGGCAAAACTATGGAGAAAGTAAAAAGATCAGCGGTTGCCAGGAGTTTGGGTGGGAGAGGAGGGATAAACAGGCAGAGCACAGAGCATTTTTAGGGCAGTGAAAAACCTGTAAGATACTATTATGATGAATATATGTTATTACACGTTTGTTGAAACTCAGAGAACGTACCCATAAAATGTAAAACAGCAAGGTTAACCCTAAGGTAAACTATGGCCTTTGGATGATTATGATGTGTCAATGTAAGTTCAACAGCTCTAACAAATGTACCACTCTGACAGGGGATGGCTATAATGGGGGAGGCTATGCATGCGTGGGGGCAGGGAATATATGGGAAATCTCTGTACCTTCCCCTGAATTTTGCTGTGAACCTTAATGTGCTCTAAAAAAACAAAATCTTTTTTTAAAGATGGTATTAAAAACGTAACTTGGTATCTCATTTCTCCAAGTCATTTAGTTCAGATCAGTAATCACCTATGTGCTATTTTAGAATGCAAATACCCCTTTAAATTAAAAAAAAAGATTATTTGGTGGAAAAACCTGACCTACAATGATGTAGGACGATTTGCACTAACAAGAATTAATAAGGGGGCTTCCCTGGTGGCGCAGTGGTTGAGAGTCCGCCTGCTGATGCAGGGGACGCGGGTTCGTGCCCCGGTCCAGGAAGATCCCACATGCCGCGGAGCGGCTGGGCCCGTGAGCCATGGCCGCTGAGCCTGCGCGTCCGGAGCCTGTGCTCCGCAGCGGGAGAGGCCACAACAGTGAGAGGCCCACGTACCGCAAAAAAAAAAAAAAAAAAAGAATTAATAAGGACTGGTGTAGACAGCAGCCATATTAGCGTGTTCTGGAGGCGTGCAGTATAACATAAAAAGCATGGGCCTCAGGGTAAGAAAGACCTAGGCTCTAGTGATGTTGAAGGACAGAGTGGCATCATGGTTTCTAGTGCAGGCTCTGAAGTCTGAGTTTGAATCACAGCTTTACTAACCAGTACCAGTAGCACAAATGGAGATAGGCCACCTCAGTGTGAATGTCATAGTCTCTAGGGAACTAAGAAATGGGCCCTGAAAACAGTAACTACAGTGGCCACCCAAAAGATATGTTATTAATTTAATTAACAGGACTCCTTAAAAACAGACCTGTAGTATCCATAGGAAAGAGCCATCATAAAAGCTATGTTAGAATGGACAGTAAGAAATTTTAAGTAATATATCTGTGTCTCACATCTTTTCATTTGTCCCTGGCACCAAAAGTGAAGAAAGAGTATTGAAGAAAAATGGGTGCTGTGACAGTTTCAACTACTGTAATACACAGTTCTACCTGACTCCCTGGTAAGAAAAACATATCAGGAAATGCTTTAACATTTTTCAGAGCGATTAGAAGAAAATAAGCAGAAGCCACTATTTCAGGACATAGAATGTTTTTACAGGATTTATACACATATTCCACACTGACCACATTGTTCCTGCTGCTTCCTAGAGCCTCAGCACTTCAGGCATTGATTACTTTGACAAGGAGAGAGGGAGGAGTGTCTCGAGTTCTGCAATCAAGGAAGGCCCTGGGACATACTCTGGTCAGATCAGAGCATTCTCTGGCCTAGTCACCAAGGCTACTAGGAGGCTCAGGGATCATCAAAAGCACACAAAGAGAACCAAGGAGATGAGCTGTCTGGGGAGAATGTGGAAAACTGTGAATGTGAGTGGATGCTGAGTCAACAGCCACAACTTACTTCCAGCATAAGATCTTCAGAAAGGTGAAAAAGTCCCTTTAAGAGTGCCTGATTTTCCTATTAAAAACACAGTCAACTGACTGCTAACAGTCAAACAGGAACTTCAGATACATCCAAATGAGATACAAAAATGACAAAGAAATTAGAAAACACATAGAAAAGAAGGTACTCACTGCGCAGCGGAGAGTATATAATGCATGGCAACATCTCCAAATAAGACCATCAAGGGCTTCCGGTCTTCCAACTTGCCCTAGACCCGATTTTAGGGAAACACAGGTAATAACTATGTTATTAAAAACCTCCAAGTACTAACAACTTCTATACCTATAAAATCAAATATACTGACTTCCTAATTTCTCACATAGCCCTGGGGCTAACTGAACACTGAAAAAAAACTCTTTAAATCCAAACCTGGATAAGACTTATATTTTAAAATGTGTTGGGCAATAATGATGATATGAAAGCAAAATAAATTACATCTGAAAATAACACTCTTATGGAGAAGAGTCACAATCCCATTTGTTAGCCAAGACAGCTATAAAGCCAGTAGAGTCACCTTCTACAATGCTTTGACGTAACACGATGTGAGTTTTAAACTTTAACATTACGCTTATATAGTTTCTTAAGCATGAAGTACCAAGATTCACAGCTCTTTCAAGAACCAAGTAGCCCTACAAATCTCTATATATCCTGACAATGGATTCCTAGGATATCGGCAAACTGTTGTCCAAAAGATTGGAGGCAGGTAATTAAGTTGGTGTCAAGTAAAACAAAAAAACAAACAAAAAAACCCAAACCTTTAAATGTCTTTCACCACAACATAGAATTAAACACACATATGCGTCACTCAGAGACTGTCAAAGTCAGTGTGAAGTGGTAACTTACTTTCCTGCTGACTGCAATGAGAAGACACTCAGCTGCTCCCAGCTGAAGTTCCTGTTCGTTCAGAAGCAGGCACAGCATCTCCAGGAGTTTACAGTTTTCAGCAGTAATGTGACTCATGGACACCCAGTCAATGTAGCCCGCTAGAGTATTCAGTGCTGCAATTCCTACTCGACAGTTTGCTTGGGCCTGCATGAAAAGAAGTAACTTTTAGCCATTAAGTCCTCACTAACAGACAAGAAAGCTGTGATTATACCCAAGCTCCTTCTACTTTCTAATTCTAAAAAGGAAAACAAACAATAAAATGTACTCATGCAACTGTTACTGATAGGCAACTCAAACGTTTTCTTCTGATACACACACTTATCAAATGATGGCATTCTTGATGCCCATCAGTACAACTATATTGGCATGTGTGGCCATTTTACATCCTTCAACAAATCTCAGATATTATCATTTTAACTCCCTTCCACCATAGCTCAGTGATCAAATAAACCAAGGCTGAGGGAATTCCCTGGCGGTCCTGTGACAGGACTTCTTGCTTTCACTGCTGAGAGCATGGGTCTGATCCCTGGTCGGGGAACTAAAGCTCCTACAAGCCGCACGGCACAGCCAAAAAAAGAAGCAAAACGAAAAAAAACCAAGGCCGAGGTCACCCTCCACTAGATATATGCATCCCTGTACCTGAAAGCCTCAAAGAAGCCTCCTTCCAACTCCACCAAGAGCTCTTACCTTTGACTCCTGAGAATTATCTGTCTTCTGAAAGAAAAGAAGTATAAGGATCTAAATGTTTTTAAAGAGCAAAAGGCTATGTAATAACTTTCCACCCCCATAATCTAGGCCCTTGAACAATGATTTTCCAATACTCAACTTTTAATCTTGGAAAAGAATACAACTTTACTAAGAATACAAAACTGATATTCTCCCAAAGAAGGACAGGTTATTTTAGTTTCAGCAATATGACAAAATCTACTAGAACATTAAGATCCACAAAGACAGTTTCAACGCACACAGTTTACAAAGAAATACAACTAACAGATGAACAATGAAGCAGGCTCAACATTGCTAGTGATGAAAGAAATATAGTTTAAATCAAAGTATTAGTATTTTTTCTATATTAAAATAGAGACAAATTATAACTAGCAAAGGTATACTGAAATGATGTAATGTTAATGGAAAAAAGCAAGAAACAAAATTAAAATGAGTACAATTTATGACCGTGTATGTAGGGACATAACTGTAGGAAAACCACAAACACAAAAATATTAAATGCTAAGTAGACCAAAATAATGTCTGTTCAGTAAATTATACAATTTATAATTTTACAAGCAGGAATAACAACTCCTGACGTACTTAAAAACTTACCACCATTAGCATCATAAAGGATTTGTTTTACAATTCCTTTTCTCAACTTTCAAAAAGTAATTTTTCTAACAAAGAACAAGTATTAAGCCCTCACCATCAGTGGTCAAAGAGCGGTGTTAATGGGGCAGAGATGAGTAGAACCCTCTCACCAGCATCTACTGATGCTGCCCAAGAAGGAAAGGGATCCAGGCAACAACAGCCAAGTCCAGCCTTCACCATCTCCTCCAACAAATCCTGCATTCCCATCCGGATCCTATCCTCCTGCCCCCTGGGACCAGTACAGGCGCCAGGTGATGGACAGGGAGAGTAAGCCTACTCATCCCATCCTTGTTTACCATTCAGCCTACTCCCTAGGTGGGAAGGTGAAGGGATGGAAGCAGAGAAGGAACTATGAGGAAACTGAGAAGTTTCAGGTACAAGAGATGTCCCTTGGTGTGCTCTGGTCCTGGTAGCCTGGTTTAACAGATGGAGATAATGGACACCAAGGCTAAAGAAAAACACCAGCGGATGTATTTCTAACTTGTGTCAGACCATCATCAATCGGCCCTGCTCTGGCATGTTGGCTAGATTTCTAGGGCACTGAAGCATTCATAATTTGTTCATGTCTCTTAGGGATTAAATCTCCTAGGGGAAAATGGAAAGAATACCTCTTTGGACTTCCCTGGTGGCACAGTGGTTAAGAATCTGCCTGCCAGTGCAGGGGACACGGGTTCAAGCCCTGGTCCGGGAAGATCCCACATGCCGCGGAGCAACTAAGCCTGGGCGCCACAACTACTGAACCTGCACTCTAGAGCCCGCAAGCCACAACTACTGAGGTCCGCACGCCTAGAGCCCATGCTTTGCAACAAGAGAAGCCACCGCAATAAGAAGCCCGAGCACCGCAACAAAGAGTAGCCCCCACTCGCCGCCACTAGAGAAAGCCCGTGCAGCAACGAAGACCCAACGCGGCCAAAAAAAAAACCCAACTTCTTTCACCCTCAATACACATAGGTTTTTAAATGCAAATACTTTGATATTTTCTTTTGTAAAATCCCAGGGAGATATGTGGGGGGAAAGAGTCCATTCTGCTAAAAAGAATGGGGTGTGAATTCCACTATAATCATTTATTAGAGGATCTTCAATAATTATTCTCTGAAATTCAGTTTCCTCATCCATAATATGGAGACAATACTTTCTCTTAGGGTTGTTTTGAGGATTAAATAACATGTAAAGCAAGAAAAAGTATATAACCATTGTAAAGCAATTATACTCCAATAAAGATGTTAAAAAAAAAAAAGAAAAAGTATATAGCATATATTAGGTATTCATTGTGAGTTTCTCCCTACCCTGACACCAATAGTACCTTGTCATCATTTGTGTTAGTATCTAGTGCTTCCCTGAAAATAGACTTAAGGAAGATGTCAGGGGCAGAAAACACCTGGCAACCCAAATTTTAATGATTTTTTTTGTGTGAAATAAGCATGTATGAGGATTCCAGATTAGGGTTCTGAAACCTCAATGCTATTGACATTTTGGGTCAGAAAATTATTTTGGAAGACTGTTCTGGGCATTATAGAATGTTTAGCATCGTGCCTGGCTACCCATTAGAGGCCAGTAGCAACCCCTAGTTGTGACAACCTGGGGGGCAAAATCGCCCCTCCTTTTGAGAACCATGGTACTAGATTAACTTTCACACAGCCTTCTTCTAAAGGCTCTCTGCTAAAACTGACAATGATTGGAAAGACAGTATCTGGTTTGCCTTTTTCTGCAGAAGAAAAACCTCATCAGGAAGAAATACCAGGAATCATGTAATCAAGATTAATAAAACTTGGCACAGTTTCCACTGCAAAAGGGACCAAGACTAAATGGGACATCGAAATTTAACAGGGATACTATCCTGACCTATCAGGAATCTGGGTTTCAAATATTAAGAATTAACCTACAGGGAGTTCCTTGGTGGTCTAGTGGTTAGGATTCGGTGCTTTCACTGCCATGACCCGGGTTCAATCCTTGGTCAGGGAACTGAGATCGCACAAGCTGCACGGCATGGCCAAAATTTTAAAAATAAATTAAACAACAAAAAAAGAAATTAATCTTCATTTTTATACTATTTTCTTAGGAATTTTCTTACTATAAAAGGAATTATTTTTTTCTGGTAGGTATGGAAACTCACTGAATTGAGCTTCTTAGAAAATTAATTCCAGTTTTTCCTGTCATCTTTGTTTCTTTTTTGCTTATAAAATAGCCGTTCCGTTTACTAAACTGAACACCCTAGTTTCTTGCTAAAGGATTAACTTTAAAAAACAAACAAACCCACTCATATTAGAAAACAGAACTTTAGGGAGGTGGTATTTATCCCTTACCACTTGTTGGTACTTGTTTACATTTTCTTGAAGTGTGTTAAGTAGAAAAGTGAAGATTCTTTCCATGTTCTGGGTTAACGTTTGCTGGATATCCCTTCGTCTTTGAGGGGGTAGAGTCTGAAAGGTCACTACGTCCTCTGCCAGTCGCAAAAGGATGAACATCACTAATTCTGTCTGTGTTTCCTATACCAATAGAGAGAAGGTAGTTAAATGAAACTGAAATATGTTTTTCATTATAAATATGACCAAAGGCTCTTTTCTGCTGACAAGACAAACAAACCAACCAAAAACATCCTGAAGAGCAAACAAAAACAAAAACCTGAATTGGGGCTTCCCTGGTGGCGCAGTGGTTGAAAGTCCACCTGCTGATGCAGGGGACACGGGTTCGTGCCCTGGTCCGGGAAGATCCCACATGCTGCGGAGTGGCTGGGCCCGTGAGCCATGGCCGCTGAGCCTGCGCGTCCGGAGCCTGTGCTCCGCAACGGCAGAGGCCACAACAGTGAGAGGCCCGCGTACCGCAAAAAAAAAACAAAAAAAAAATAAAAAAAACCCTGAATTGATACAGCTGTACTACATACCCCTTGTTTGGAAAGAATGTCCAATTCTATTAGCATGTCAGGCCAGTGCTGTGGCCACTCCCGCTTGATCATTTCTACTACAATTCGAGACAGAACATCTTTAATATGGTTCTCCTCTTCCAAAATGTTCAGTGTTCCCTGAAAAAGAATAAGAGATATTAAGAGGTCTGCAAGACTGAATTCAAGGGAAAAAATTGGGCTGTAAAAGTGTATGAAACTCATGAGCAGGCCTACTTTTAAACTAAACAGAATAAACAAACCTGTTCTCCATATCTGAGTCACCTGTCCTGAATTCTCACTAATCATCCTTCCCACTTAAAGCTTAACAGAGGGTTGCATCAGCTAATAAAATGGCTGTCTCATGGAGCAAGGAAGACATCACTGCTCTTCTCCTTTACAAACTGAAGAGACTCTCATATTGATTGTTTTCATTTTGTAAGAGGGCCAGGGTGGAAAAGTATGGAAATAAGGAACACATGGAAAGGCTGATAAAGTGGGACAATAAGGAGTAACTGAATATTTTACCAATAGTTCTAGTATTAGAAGATACAGAAAGACCATTACTGGGACTCTCTTCTGAAGTTTGATATCAAGACTAATGAATTATGACTTCTATCAAGTTTCCCCAGAATTAATAAAATACAAATCCTTAGCTAGCTAAGTTAATAATTTTGAAGGGAATTTTTTTTTTCTATTAACAACACTAGACTTTGGGGACGTAAAGGAGTGTGAATTCCCATTTTCATGCCCTTTGTGAAACAGAACATAAAAGGCTATGGATTCTAAACATGTTCAAAGTCATATTCTAACTCCTGAGTCAAACTCATTCAGCATATTTTTTATTGCTAATATCATAAAGTAATTCACTTTAGAATAAAAGGAAACAAATAGCAAAGTGTAATCTAATTTAGAATTGATTAATCTAAGACTCTTACTCATTTGCTGAAAATGTTTAATCTCTCTGCCCTGTCTTCATAATTTTAAAAACAGAAGTCAACACATAAGGGATTAATTAAATCCAGTAAGAGAAACGTGATGAACTGTGATTTCTAGTGATGGTGGTTCTTTTTATCTTGAAGGTAACATTTAATATTATATAAAGCATGCTGTTTGACCTATGTAGAAGCAGTGAATTTTTACACAAATGCTACATTGGAAAAGTTACAGTTTGTCTAAACTACCTCGGAAACACAGGACTTCCAACCAACCATTCCTTACATTTGCAATCAGCTCCATGACACTGTTCTTCAGATAGACCTTCTCCAATCGAGACATGCTGTTCCACCGAAACCTGGCCACCAAAATGCATAAAGTCAACAGAACTAAATTAGAAGTCTTCTCTTCAGAACAGATTAGCTTTGATTCCTGTGTTAAAATAATGCTGGTGATTTCACTAAGAAACTATACTTTGGATTTTGGTATCCTTCAAAGAATGGACAGAAACAGTCCACATTTAACCAAAATGCTAACAGAAAAAAAAGAGTTTTATATACGCAGCAGTCCATTAATTAGAATCCACACAGGATCTGTGCACAGATGAGCTTTTCTCCTTGATTTTATTGACAGACCAAAAGCAAATATGTACCTGGGACAACTGCGAAAATGTAGCTGATTTTCAGAAGAAAATAGAAATTGAAAACACTAACTTCCTTTCTGAACTGGTTTCAGTTCAGTAATTCCCAAATTACTGGAAAGTAATAGCACAATTCCAGAAAAACTGTGGCTAAATCTTAAAAGCTGATGCTTCTGATAGGCACTGGGAGTAGGAGACTCAAGTTAGGAAGGGTTTTCAGTTATTCTCATATAATCTTGCTTAGAATTTGCCATTCACACTCAAACTTAAAAAAGAAAAGAAATTAAAGGCGTGTTGCCTAATCAGAGATTCATTTACCTATACACTGCATTATTCTAAAAAAATCTGAGGTCTGCTGGCATATATTAGGAGCTCAATAAATGCTAAATGACTATGAGCTAATACTTGCAGAATGCTTAGTATGTACTATGCACTTTACACAGATGAAGAAACTTGAGAAAGGTTAAGTTCTGAATGAGAGCTCCCGTGAGGTTGTGATAACCTCTCAGGAATCATTCCTTTCTCCCTGGGGATTGCTCTTTTCTACTCACCTAAACAGTACCTCTATGAGTTATACACTAAATAAAGATTTGCTCTCTCACACACTTCAGTGGTAAGGTCCAAAAGCTCCTTACTTGACAACGTGTTCCAGGATCTGAAGCCCAAAATGTCTGACGATGGCAATTTGTGTTTTCTCAGCCAACCGCAAGCCACAAGGGACACATATAGGGCACTTTTCTTTAAACTCCTCACAAAACTGAAAAGAAGAAAAGTTAGCGTTTCCCTTAGGAGCCAAGAGAGAGTGTGGACTAAAAACAGAAAACTTCATCTTCAACTCCAACCTGAGCTATATATATATATATTTTTTTTTTTTGCGGTACGCGGGCGTCTCACTGTTGTGGCCTCTCCCATTGCGGAGCACAGGCTCCGGACGCGCAGGCTCAGTGGCCATGGCTCACGGGCCTAGCCGCTCCGCGGCATGTGGGATCTTCCCGGACCGGGGCACGAACCCGTGTTCCCTGCATCGGCAGGCGGACTCTCAACCACTGCGCCACCAGGGAAGCCCCTGAGCTATATTTTTAAGCTGCAAAATCTAGATCAATATTATATGAATAAAGAACTGATAAACATTCCTTTCACTTTGATAGTTCCAGATTTCCCATGCAATGGCCAATTAGTGTTAGAAAAAATAAATTTGACATAAATGAGTAAAAAATTGTTAGAGATATACCCCTGAAGTATACAGGTAAAATGACAATTTCTAGGATTTGCTTTAAAAACCTTTGGTGGGGGGAGGGATAAAGCAAATGTGGTAAAATCTTTACAGCTGCTGAGTTCAGGTGATGGGTATACACAAGACCGTTGCAGTATTCTACTTTTGTGTCTATCTTTAATATTTCATAGTAAAAGCGAAACTAATAGAACCCAAATATTTCTGATTCCAAATCCTGTGGCATACATCTATATATTGTAAAGTTTCCTCCAAGTGATGCTCACTCCACTTTATGAAGTTACATCTCTTAAAATACACACGGCACAAATATTTCTTCCTAGAGGTCATTTCTCACAGCCCACATACATTGTTTGATGGGGGAATAAACTCGAATTGTATTAGCATCCCCATTGGTTTTGTATTAGCATTCCCAAATTACACTACAAGAGTCAGTCCCGGTAGCAGAGCATCCGACACTCAAGAAAACTACTTTCAGGAAACCAAAAGACCCTTGTGAAAATGCAAAGTAAGTGGTAGAAGTTCATCTTTGCGCAAAGCCTAAGAATATCACACAATAAAAAACATGGAGGGGTGGGGTGAGAATTAGGCCAGAAATACCCAAGACACAGAAGTGGGTTATGGAGAGGTGTAAGGGTGTTAAGGGGCACTAGAGGGGCTGGAGCTCGGTTAGGGCGGGTCAGGAGTGGGTCAGCAAGGAAACGTTTAGTGCAGCGGAGACTATAAAGAATGTGGCCGGTGTTGGGGACGGGTTGGACATGGGCTGGACACGTGCGCCACGGGAAAGCGAGGGGATGCAGGGATGTGGGGTTTGAGGGAATAAAGTGGGTGCAGCAGGCTGTGGAGGGAGTCGTGGTACGGAGAAGAGCAAACAGAAGTGGCGAGGGGGGAGGAGAGGGCAGTGGGAAGTGGTGGTGAGATGAGACGGCCACAGAGAGCTAGGGACGACAGCGTCCCGGGAGAAGGGCAGGAGCGGCGAGCACAGAAGGCGGGGAGTGGGAAGAGGCGCGGAAAGCGGCGAGGGGAGGGCCCCCGGGGGTTGGGGACCGAGGTCCAGGGGCCGCGTGGGCGGGAGACGGCCAGGGTCTTGGGCTGCGCCGGTACTGCTGGGGCTGGGGGAGGGTCTCGGAGCAGGCCCGGGGCGACAGACTCCAGCTACCTTGAGGGCTTCTAGCCGGTAGCGCTGGGTGGAGCTGGGGTCCATCATGATCGTCACCGCTTTCACCAGCTGCTCGCACAGCGCGTTCACTTGATCCATCGACATGACTAGTGCCACGCGCCGCAAGCGCGCACAACGGACGTCCCGGAAGCACGAGGCACGGATCGCTCCGTTGGCGGGACCACACGCTGGTACCCGGCCGCGGCGGGCTTAAGGGGGACGGTGGGGAGCGGGAGGAGGAGCGCGAGCAAGACCCAGCCGGGAAAAAGCCAGCGCTGCGCACGCGCCCGACCCTCCAGTACGCATGCGCCCGCGGAAGTGGCGACTTCCTTTTGACTGTTGCTCCTTGGTGGGCGGAGCGAGAGACTTAGGGGCCACGGTGCGCAGGCGCGTCAACGGCCCTCGGCGGCGCGCGCGGTGAATAACTGTCGGAAAGGCTGTGAGCAGATCTCGGTGGCTAAGGCTGGACCCGCCCGGCTGTGCCGGCTGCTGCCAGGGCGAGGATCGTCAGCGCGCTTAGGTCCTTTTCTCCGTCGTTGCCGGGAATAAATCTCTCTCGAAACCGACTGATCCGTTCCCGGAAAGGAGACGGATATTCAAGACCACTTCATCGTCCTTCCAGTGGACACCGAGTCCAGCATCGGTGGCGTCCGCTGGTGGCGGTTTTGCCAAGTGTTGTCACATTGGTAAGAGAATTTAGAACAGTTCTGTATCTCTGTTTTTAGACTTTTCATGTTGCCTTGGCTATTGGTTGTATAATATAGCAGTGACTGGGGACAACATTGGGCCGAAATTACATGAAATAGAAATACTTGCTCACAGAGAGAAAAGGCCCTGGTATTGCCTCTTAAGAGGATTTTTCTTGTGGAAAGAAAATGGTAGCTCTTAAACCTCCCTCTTCACCTGTACGTATTTTCCTTGGGTGTGTTATCACCTGATTGGCACCAAACTTGTTTTTAAAGATTGGGGTAAATCGAGATCGTTAATGATGAATAATTGCAAATACCGAAGGTTTGTACAGTTTTGATCATTTGAAGTGCTACATATATCATATATATGAAATATATATGTATATCATATATGTATATAATATTTATATGACTTCAAAATAGTGTAATCCTTATTCCCAAAGGAGGGTTCTGGCAGAGAGTATGTTTCATTTTTCATCTTTAAAAAACTCTTGCTTTCTCCAGCAAAATACATAAACTGAAAACTAAAACAGTTAAAATCTGAATATCCGTTTTGGTGTTGTATATTTAGGAAATGTTTGCTCTACTTAAATCACTGCTCCCTGTTCATACTCCACTTCTAGTGTTTGCATCTAATGTACTTACCTGGGTGTGTGTGTGTGACAATGCATTTACTATTTTTACTTTGGCGTTATCTGTTCCAGGACTGTACAAAAGCCACTTCAAGGTAAAGTGATTTCTGGCATGTTATGGTTTTAACTTATAAATGTTTAAAGTATTACGTTCTGCCTGTTTTAGGTGAGTGGAATTTGTAAGGAATTAATGCCTTGAATACTCTGATTTTTTGAATTCATCATTTTCTTTTCCCTAATCTTCCAGCTTTGTAGTTGCATGACACTTTTTTCAAGGTGAATGTTAATTTTTGATACTTTTTTAAAAAAAGAATACAGTTGGGCTTCCCTGGTGGCTCAGTGGTTGAGAGTCCGCCTGCTGATGCAGGGGACACGGGTTCGTGCCCCGGTCCGGGAAGATCCCACATGCCGTGGAGCGGCTGGGCCCGTGAGCCATGGCCGCTGAGCCTGCTTGTCTGGAGCCTGTGCTCCGCAACGGGAGAGGCCACAGCGGTGAGAGGCCCGCGTACCGCAAAAAAAAAAAAAAAAAAAAAAAAGAATACAGTTGAGTGCTTACTCAACTGTATAACCTGTGTTCTCTCATATTTAAATCATGAATTACTGTGTTTCCACAAATATCTTATTTACTTTAAGTCAGTGGTTTTCAATCTCTGGTTTTAAAAATCATGAGAGAGGGCTTCCCTGGTGGCATAGTGGTTGAGAGTCCGCCTGCCCATGCAGGGGACACAAGTTCGTGCCCCGGTCCGGGAAGATCCCATATGCCATGGAGCGGCTGGGCCCGTGAGCCATGGCCGCTGAGCCTGCGCATCCGGATCCTGTGCTGGGCAACGGGAGAGGCCACAACAGTGAGAGGCCCGCGTACCACACACACACACACACACACACACACACACACACACACACACGAATTCTTTCTTTAATAATAAACCAAAGATTATTGTCTTCCTTTTTCTCTTTTTCTTTAAATGAAGCCATTCTGCACCCAACTTCTAATCCCTGATGCCTTCTTTCAAAATTAAATAAATAAATAAAAATAAAAATCATAAGAGAGAGCTTATTAGAGAGAGCTTTTAGAAATCATGATGGCCAGGTCACACCCATACCAATTAAGTTACATGTCTGGTGGTAGAAGCCAGAAATCAATAGTATTAAAGGTTCCTAGGTGATTCTAATCTGTAGCAAAGTTTGCAGAGCCACTGCTTTAGTTTACTGAATCCTTTTAGATTTCTAACAATGTTAAATGAAAACGTTAGTCTGTATTCATTGTGTATAAGGTTTGTTCTTTCAGTCTAGCATCCATACCTTTATATATGTCTGTCTACAAATAGTATGTAGTATTGTTTTCTTTTTGTCTTCAAAAATTTACATGAATGGGTAGAAAATCACCTTTAGAACATCACAAATTGTGACAGGCCAGATCCACTGATGGGTGCTTAGTGGTTGAAAGTTTGAGGAGAAACAGGGTATTTGCATAGTCTCAAAGTATCTCTCCTAAGAAAGGAAAAAATAGTAACTTTACAGTGAGAAACCTAGCAAACACTATCTCAACTAAATGATATGCTTAACATCACCAGTATTAACACACAGTGACATCATGTACCTCCCAACATGATACACTGAGAAAAGCAGAACCCTTCCATAATATTCTTGCTAAAAATGCATAACCTCAGTCTAATCAAGAGAAAACATCAGACAAACCTAAACTGAGAGACATTCTCAAAGCAACTGAGTAGTTCCCTTCAAAAGTGTCAAGGTCATGAAAAACATGAAATGTCACAGATTGGAGAAGACTAAGGAGACGTGAAGACTAAGACTGGATCCTAAGCTGGATCCTGGAACCAAAAATGAACATTAGTGGAATAACTGGTAAAATTCAAGTAAAGTTTGTAGTGTGAATATTATACTAATGTTCATTCTTTAGTTTTGATAATTGTGCTGTATAAAATGTTAGCTTTAGGGGAAACTGGGTATAGGAGAACCCTACTATATTTGCAACTTTTCTGTAAGTGTAAAAGTATTTCAAAATAAAAAGTTTTAAAAATTCACATGAATGCTTTGATGTTATATATCATTTTCTGCTTCTCTTTTCCCTGAACTTATATTTGAGATTTGTCTGTCAACTAGATTAACTGTTGACTTTATCCCTCCATTGACGTGCATTGTGGTTTTTTTTTTTTTTTGCGGTACGTGGGCCTCTCACTGTTGTGGCCTCTCCCGTTGCGGAGCACAGGCTCCGGACGCGCAGGCTCAGCGGCCATGGCTCACGGGCCCAGCCGCTCCACGGCATGTGGGATCTTCCCGGACCGGGGCACGAACCCGTGTCCCCTGCATCGGCAGGCGGACTCTCAACCACTGCGCCACCAGGGAAGCCTGCATTGTGGTTTTGATTTGCATTTCCCTATGACTAATGATGTTGAGCCATTTTCATGTGACTGTTGACTATTTGTATATCTTCTTTTGTGAAGTGTTCAATTCTTTGGGGGGATGGGTATTCTTTAAAGCTTTCAATATTTATTACCTTTCTAAAGTTGTATCAGTTTATTATTTTCCTGCCAGCAGTATATGAAAATGCCTGTTTCATTATTGTTAGTTTCCATGTTCCCATGCTTATGGTAATTCAACAATGGAAGAATGGAAGTATAATTTTCTTTGGCACTTTTTATTCAATATCCTTTCTAACTGTCCATAAAATATTGTCTTACAGAAAAATGGCTAATGGACAAGACCGGGTAATTACTCTAGTGGACATGGACTGTTTTTTTGTTCAAGTGGAACAGCGGCAAAATCCTCATTTGAGGAATAAACCTTGTGCAGTTGCACAGTACAAATCATGGAAGGGTGGTGGGTATGTATCATAGTTATTGTTGTAACTCTCAACTACTGTTTTAATCTATAAGAATACATGGCAAAAAAAAAAAAAGAATACGTGGCACTATGCTAGGTCCTGTTTTGGGGGATTCTGAACTGCTATGTTTGAGAATGAATAGTAGCATCAGTGACCAAAAAGTTTATACTATTATGTTTATAACCTATTCATCATGTTAAATTTTAATTATTTTTGCTTGTGATCATGTAATATTTTTCTGTTCCCCTTTTTTTCCTAACCTTAGAATCATTTCAGTAAGTTATGAAGCTCGTGCATTTGGGGTCACTAGATACATGTGGGCAGAAGATGCTAAGAAGTTATGTCCAGATCTTCTACTGGCACAAGTTCGTGAGTCCCATGGAAAAGCTAACCTCACCAAGTAAGAAGAAAAGCTTGTTTAAGGGGAATGGAAGAGTTGGAAGCATTTCATGAGGCTAGGAACTCATGTTTCTAATTCGTTTTATGTAAATAACATCTGAAAAAGTTCCCTTTAGTCAGCTAAATTTTCAGTGTGGAATGAAAACAGATTTTAATATTGCGTTTTAGGAACAGTTCGGAATCATTATTACCTATAATAATTGCCACCCTTAATACCCTTTCAGTTCCTTAATTATTTAACAATTGGTTGTTATAATTAAAACTTAATTCCACTTCCCATGTTCTCAGGCCAAAAGTCTGAAGTGTTTGAAGTAATTAAATTGACTGTGAAACTAATAAGAGTTTTTCCAGAGAAGACTGAGTCAAACTCACATTCTAGTGCAATATCTAGAATTATTTGCCAGAACTGAACAGTCCCAAAGAAGCTTAATTTTTCTGTTTTTGAACTGAGCGATCTCTGCCCAGATTGTAGAAAGTTAGCCTTGGAATGGGAGGCATTAGTATAGGCATAGCCAAGTTAGAGGTAGATACAAGCCCCAGTCATTATAATAATCCTAATAGCTAGTGTATAGTGAACATATGTCATATGCCAGGCACTGTGTTAAATTCTTCATTGGCAGTGTCTCTTAAATCTCACATTGTTATAAGGAAGGTTCTAGTATTATCCCCCCCCACCCCCACCCCCACACACAAATGAGGGACCAATTTAGAGAGGTTAAATAATTTAAGTTCGCACAGTTAGGAAGTGGAAGACTGAGGATTCATTTTCAGATCTCCATGTTCTCACAGTACACTATACTGTGTGGGGTAGTGTGTGTAGGGATCATGCTTTGACTTGGGACTTGAGATACCCCTGAATTCACCTATCAATTAGAAGTCTAAAGGTGGAGTGTCATAGCCAACCTCACATTGGGATTATTGCCAGAAAAGAAGACAGATTTGACTGAAGATTAATACTGTAACCCTAAAGTAGAATTAATTCAGCTAATGGACATATGCTACGTTGCATTGAATAGAATTTTATGCTGGGAAAGACAGTGTAACTTCCCAGAAATATAGTTGACTTCAGAGTGTGATTTTGAAAAGCCACATGCCACCAACTTAAAACTGGATCATTTATTTTACTCTTAAAATCTTCATCAAATAATGAACAAAGGCAGTTTTAGAAAATTTAGGAATAAGTTTGTAGACCAGAGAGTTATTAATAAAGACCTGGTAATTTAAAATTATTATTTTAATAATTAACCTGAGATGCCAGGTTATAAAAATAAAAATATGATTTGCAAAAACATATATATACTTAGTTTATCAAATATTCTTAAAAATACCTTGGAGTGATTATACTTAAGAGTCTGTGAAAGAACACCAACTACTGCAATAGAGCATCCTTTCCTTGCTCTGTATGTGTGTGAGTATATTGTGCTCTCATGCTCTTAGGTACCGGGAAGCCAGTGTGGAAGTGATGGAGGTAATGTCTCGTTTTGCTGTGATTGAACGTGCCAGCATTGATGAGGCTTATGTAGACCTGACCAGTGCTGTACAAGAGAGACTGCAAAAGCTCCAAGGTCAGCCTCTCTCAGCAGACTTATTGCCAACCACCTACATTGAAGGGTTGCCCCAAAGCCCTACAACAGCAGAAGGGACTGTTCGGAAAGGTACTTGCATAGCATCATATTGCTTCTGCTTCCTGCCTTTGGAACCTGCTTTGCTTGGTCACACTGCTCCTTCTTGGATTGATTGAAAGGAAACTTAAACTACAACATGAATGAATCACAAGGACTCACATGGAAGGATATACAAATTCTTTTATCTTTCCAGGTTGAGATGTTGAGAAGCTGTAAAATCTGTATTAACATCAAGTTTCTCTTGAGACATAACTAGGGCAGGTTAAAGTTATCAGTAGAAGGCTGACTGCACACTTCCATTATTTGTAGGTTAATTTATATTATTGTAACTTGGTTCATAAGAAGAGTGAGCTTTTTTTTTTTTTTTTGCGTTACGCGGGCCTCTCACTGTTGTGGCTTCTCCTGTTGCGGAGCAGAGGCTCCGGACGCGCAGGCTCAGCAGCCACGGCTCACGAGCCCAGCTGCTCCGCGGCCTGTGGGATCTTCCTGGACGGGGGCACGAACCCATGTCCCCTGCATTGGCAGGCGGACTCTCAACCACTGCGCCACCAGGGAAGCCCGAAGAGTGAGCTTTTTTAAGGGGACCTAAACAACAGGGAGTTGAATTACTCAAAATTTCTAATCAGTTATCAGGATAATGTCATCGATGGGCTGTTCAAGGCCTCTCTCATTTTACTTTACTTATTTTACTTCTTTTCCCCTTCATAGTGATTCCCCCTTCTCCCTTCCTACCCCACAAACCCTCTGGCACTCACTGATGTATATCTTCTTAAATATGTATATGTCTTTATAAATTGTACAGTGTTGCTTTGTACATGTGCTTTTAATTATTTTTATTTGTCTGCTGTTATCATTTTTCATTTATTTTTTATTTATTTATTGAAATATAGTTGATTTACTATTATATTACTTTCAGGGGTACAACATAGTGATTCATTATTTTTATAGATTATACTCCATTTAAAGTTACTATAAAATAATTGCTGCATAATGTATCCTTATTGCTTATTTATTTTATGCACAGTATTTTGTATCTCTAAAACCCCTACCCCTATCTTGCCCCTTCCCCTCCCCTCTCCTCACTGGTAACCACTAGTTTGTTCTCTCTATCTGTGAGTCTGTTCCGGTTTTGTTGTATTAATTTATTTATTTTTTAGATTCCACATATAAGTGATAACACAGTATTTGTCTTTCTCTGACTTATATAACGTGTGCTTTTAAAACTTGTGCTTTTTAAGCACGTGAAAAGGTACTCAACATCACTAATTATTAGAGAAATGCAAATCAAAACTACAATGAGGTATCACCTCACACTGGTCAGAATGGCCATCATCAAAAAATCTACAAACAGGGCTTCCCTGGTGGCTCAGTGGTTTGGAGTCCGCCTGCCGATGCAGGGGACACGGGTTCGTGCCCCAGTCCGGGAGGATCCCACACGCCACGGAGCGGCTAGGCCTGTGAGCCATGGCCGCTGAGGCTGTGCGTCCGGAGGCTGTGCTCCACAACGGGAGAGACAACAGCGGTGAGAGGCCCACCTACCGCAAAAAAAAAAAATCTACAAACAACAAATGCTGGAGAGGGTGTGGAGAAAAGGGAACCCTCCTACACTGTTGGTGGGAATGTAAATTGGTACAACCACTATGGAGAACAGTATGGAGGTTTCTTAAAAAACTAAAAATAGAACTACGATATCGGGGCTTCCCTGGTGGTGCAGTGGTTGAGAATCCGCCTGCCAATGCAGGGGACACGGGTTTGATCCCTGGTCGGGGAAGATCCCACATACCCTGGAGCAACTAAGCCTGTGTGCCACAACTACTGAGCCTGTGCTCTGGAGCCCACGAGCCACAATTACTGATCCTGCGCGCTGCAACTACTGAAGCCCATGCACCTAGAGCCCATGCTCCACAACAAGAGAAGCCACCACAGTAAGAAGCTGTGCACCACAACGAAGAGTAGTCCCCACTCGCTGCAACTAGAGAAAGCCCATGTGCAGCAATGAAGACCCAACACAGCCAAAAATAAATAAAATAAATAAAGTTAAAAAAAAAAAAGTTGTTGGGCTTCCCTGGTGGCGCAGTGGTTGAGAATCTGCCTGCTAATGCAGGGGACACGGGTTCGAGCCCTGGTCTGGAAGGATCCCACATGCCGCGGAGCAACTAAGCCTGTGCGCTACAGCTACTGAGCCTGCGCGTCTGGAGCCTGTGAGCCACAACAAGAGAGGCCGCAATAGTAAGAGGCCCGCACACCGTGCTGAAGAGTGGCCCCCGCTTGCCACAACTAGAGAAAGCCCTCGCACAGAAACGAAGACCCAACACAGCAAAAATAAATAAATTAATTAATAAACTCCTACCCCCAACATCTTTAAAAAAAAAAAAGTTGTTAAAAAAAAAAAGAACTACCATATGACCCAGTAATCTCACTCCTGGGCATATACCCAGAGAAAACCATAATTCAAAAATATACATGCACCCTAGTGTTCATTGCAGCACTATTTACAATAGCCAGGACATGGAAGCAACCTAAATGTCCATCGACAGAGGAATGGGTAAAGAAGATGTGTTACATATATACAATGGAATATAACTCAGCCATAAAGAACAAAAATAATGCCGTTTGTAGCAACATGGATGGACCTAGAGATTGTCATGCTGTGTGAAGTAAGACACAGAAAGACAAACATATGATATCGCTTATATGTGGAATCTGAAAAAAAAAGGTACAAATGAACTTATGTACAAAACAGAAGTAGCATCACGAATGTAGAAAACAAACTTGTGGTTACCAGGGGATAAGGTGGTGGGGGAGGGATAAATTGGGAGATTGGGACTGACATATACACACTACTATATATGAAATAGATAACTAATAAGAACCTGCTATATAGCACAGGGAACTCTACTCAATACTCTGTAATGACATGGGAAAAGAATCTAAAAAAAAGAGTGGTTGTATGTATATGTGTGACTGATTCACTTTGCTGTACACCTGAAACTGATACAACATTGTAAATTAACTATACTCCAATAAAAATTTAAAAAAAAAAGATGCAGTTGAGTATAAACTGCATTAATTTGCTGTGAAACAATGTTTAAAAAAATTTGTGCTTTTTAATTACATGATAGCACTGTTATTATAGGTCTCATTCTTAATTTTCTTTCATTGCTGATTTTATACATCTATTCATGTAGCTGTATTTATATGTAATTGATTTCTTTTAACTGCAGCATAATCCGTGGTATGGATCTACCATGTTTACAGACCCTTTTCCTACTGATGAGCTCATTGGTTGCTTCTCACGTCCTTCTGTTTATATGATGAATGTCCTCATTAATCCTCTTGGACATATGCAAGGGTTTCTCTGGGAAGTATCTTCAGGAGTGGACTGCTAGATTATAGGGTATACACATATACTTAGTTTCACTAAATACTGCCAAATTGCTCCCCAGAATAACTGTAACAATTTGCCCTACCTCTGACAGTACACAAGAATTCCTGTTTCCTCCATATCCTCACCAGCAATTGGTATTATCTAATATTTTAAAGTACCTGCCAATGTGATGGCTATAAAGGGGTATTTTATATTTTGGGGTTTGTTTTAATTTATACTTCTCTTTACTAATTGAGGTTGAGCTTCTCTTCATATACTTGTTAGCCTATTGAGTTTCTACTTTTGTGAATTGTTTATTTATAATCTTCATTCAATTTTCCATTGGATTTCTGCCGTTGTTTTTTTTTTTTTTTTTGGAAGAGCTCCTTGTGTATCCTAGTTGTTGGTCCCTTGTCTATTTTTGACTCTTCAAATATCTTTTCCCAAGTCTGTCATCCATTAACTTTTTTTTTTTTTTTTTTTTTTTTTTTTTTTTTGCGGTACGCGGGCCTTTCACTGTTGTGGCCTCTCCCGTTGCGGAGCAACAGGCTCCGGACGCGCAGGCTCAGTGTCCATGGCTCACGGGCCTAGTCACTCCGCGGCATGTGGGATCTTCCCGGACCGGGGCACGAACCTGTGCCCCCTGCATCGGCAGGCGGACTCTCAACCACTGCGCCACCAGGGAAGCTCTAGTGACTTTTTAAATTAAAATTTTTGATTTATATTTTCTGCTTCTTCTGAAATCTAGAATCCAGTATGTTTTCCTTTTTCTTTCTCCTCTAAACTTTTAACTGATGTAATATACATAAAGTATATAAATTGTACGTGTACACCTTGAGTGATTTCACAAAGTAAACCCACTTATGTAAGCAGCACCCAGATCAAAAAATGTCAGAATTCTAGAAGCCACCCTTGCCTACCCTCCCAGTCATTATCTATTCCTCTCCCCCCTCTCCTATATAACCACTGTCCTGATTTCTATTTAGCTTATTTTTGAACTTTATAAAATTGAAATTATGCAGTATATACTTGAGTCTGGCTTCATTCACTCAACATTGTCTTTGTGAGATTCATCCATTCTGTTGTATATAGTTGAGTTTCTGTAGTATTCCATTGTATGAATATACTACCATTTACCCATTCTACTCTTCATGGATATTTGGGTTTCTTCCAGTTTTGGACCACTAAGAATAGTGCTGCTATGAACATTTTTGTAAATATCTTTTAGTGTGTGCATTTCTGTTGAGCATATGACTAGAAGTGCTCAGTTATGTGGTTTGTCTGTATTCAGCTTTAGTTTGCCTGTACTCAGCGTTAGTAGATACTACCGAAAGGTTTCCAAAAAGGGTATACTGATTTATAATTCCACTAGCGGTATATGAGAGTTCTAGTTGTTCCACATCTTTTTCAACACTTGCTTTTTTCTCTTTTGCTTTTTAGCCATTTTGATGAGTGTATAGTGATATCATATTATGGTTTTAGTCTGCATGTTCCTGGTGTTAATGAAATTGAGCACCTTTTTCTAAGTTGATGACCATTCTTCTTTCATGAAGTGCCTGTTTAAGTATTTGCCCATTTTTTTGGTTTAATTGTCTTATTCATCTATAGGACTTCTTTATGTATTCTGGATATGAGTCATTATCAACTATATGTGTTGCAGCATCTTCTGGTTTGTGGCTTGTATTTCACTCTTTTTTTTTAAATTTTTTGGCCACGCCGTGCGGCATGTGGGGTTCCAGTTCCCCAACCAGGGATTGAACCTGTGCCCCCTGCAGTGGAAGCGTGGAGCCCTAACCATTGGGCAGCCAGGGAATTCCCTTGTTTTTTACTCTCTTAATGGTGGATTTTGATGAATAGAGGCTCTTAATTTTAATTTGGTCCAGTTTGTCTTTTTTTTTCTTTATGGATAGTATTTTTTAAGGTCTTCTTTACCTATTCAAGATCATGAAGAAACTCTCCTATATTATTTTAGAAGCTTTATTGTTTTGCCTTTTACATTTAGATTTACTATCCATTATGTGTGTGTCTGCAGGATGTGAGGTAGGGATCAAGATTCCTTTTTTTATTACATGAGTATCCAATTATAATATCCTTATTAAAGCTTTACTTTTTTCTATAAAGGTCTTGTGCATTCATTATGTTAGTTCCTAGATGCTTTAATTTTTTTTAATTGCCATTACGATTTTGTGTTTTTTTCTATTATATTCTCCACTTGGTTATTGATGTGTAGGAGAATGATAAGTGATTTTTTTTTGGTAAGCTTATCTTTGTTTACTTTATCTGCCTGATAAAAACTTGAGATATAATCTGCATGAAAGTGCTTTAATAAAATGTACTTGATGGTTAAAAATATTTTCTTAGGGATTTCCCTGGCAGTTCAGTGGTTAAGACTACTGCAGGGGTCACGGGTTCAATCTCTGGTGGGGGAAGTTCTGCATGCTGTGTGGTGTGGCCAAAACAAAAATTTTTCTTAGACTAGAATTAAATTAGGGCAATTAAAACTTGCTTTTAATCCGGGTCTTATTATTTTTTTTAATCAAAATATTACGAAAGTGGAATTCAGCTGGAGTTCACAGAGCAAAGATTCTGCATCTAGAAGCTTTTTAACACCTTTTCATACACATTTTCTAGTACTTATGATAATGGCTATATTCAAAACAATGTATCTATTCTCCCCTTCACTTGTAACATGTACTTTAGCTTTATTTTGTAACATTATTCTTATTTATTTATTTTTAAAATTAATTTATTTTTTATTTATTTACTTTTGGCTACACTGGGTCTTCATTGCTGTGCATGGGGTTTGTCTAGCTGGGGTGAGCAGGGGCTACTCTTCATTGCAGTGCGCAGGCTTCTCGTTACGGAGCACAGGCTCTAGGCACATGGGCTGTAGAGCACAGGCTCAGTAGTTGTGGCACATGGGCTTAGTTGCTCCGCGGCATGTGGAATCTTCCCAGACCAGGGATCGAACCCGTGTCCCCTTCACTGGCAGGCAGATTCTTGACCATTATGCCACCAGGGAAATCCCAACATTATTCTTATTTAGAAGAGCTCTTTTAGTGAAAATCTTTGAATGTTGGACGTTAACCAAAAGGATACAAATCTATAGCAAGTTAACTTCTTGGGGGACTTGTCAGGGCATATGTTATTACTTGTAGAAACTATACAGATTTGTTCAGAAAAAGCTCCAAGAGTGTTTAGTTTATTTCTAGTTACAGTGGTGAATTTTCCATGGGTTCCATGTTTTAAAGTAAGATGTAAGATATTAAAGTTTAGTTTTGCTGTCAACAGTTGTATGATGCCTTTTAATATGTTGTATTGAAGGGTAGAGGTGGAACTACCCAGGGAAACTTACGGGAAGGACCATTGAGGAATTATTTTATTCTCTGATCCTGATAGCTGAGTTTATCAAGGTGGAGGCTGCAGAGCTTTTAGTTCTTTAGGGAGAATACAATGGACAATGTAATGTGCCACTTAAAGGAGGCAAAGTTATGGTACATTTGCCTTTATTGATTTATTATTATTATTCTGGGATCAGAGTAAGGAAGGGTTTTTTGGTTTTGTTTTTTGTGTTGTGTTTTTGTTTTTGTTGTTGTTGGGTTTTGGGGGGGTTGTTGTTTGTTTTTTTTGGCTGTGTTGGGTCTTCGTTGCTGTGCGAGGGCTTTCTCCAGTTGCGGCGAGCGGGGGCCACTCTTCATCGCGGTGCGCGGGCCTTTCACTGTCACGGCCTCTCCCGTTGTGGAGCACAGGCTCCAGATGCGCAGGCTTAGTAGTTGTGGCTCACGGGCTTAGTTGCTCCGCAGCATGTGGGATCTTCCCAGACCAGGGCACGAACCCGTGTCCCCTGCACTGGCAGGTGGATTCTTAACCACTGCACCACCAGGGAAGTCCTGTTATTGTTTTTTTTCTTTCTTTTTTGTCAGGGGGCTTAGTTTTGTGTACTACATTTTACTGTGTAGCTAATTTTTTTAAATAAACATTTGGAATTGGTTTTATAATACTTTATTATTTCCTTCCTTCTGCTGACTTTAGGTTTTGTTTGTTCTTCTTTTTCTAATTCTCATAGGTAGTAGGTTAGATTGTTTATTTGAGATTTTTCTGGGTTTTTCTTTGGTTTTTTTTTTTTTTTGGCTGCGCCACACAGTATATGGAATCTTCGTTCCCAACCAGGGATTGAATCCATGCCCCCTGCAGTGGAAGCGCAGAATCTTAACCACTGGACCGCCAGGCAAGTCCCTGAGATTTTTCTTGTTTTTTTGAGGAAGGCCTGTATCTCTATGGACTTCCCTCTTAGGACTGCTTTTGCTGCATCCCATAGATTTTGTGTGGTTGTGTTTGGTTTTATAGTACTTTAAATTATTTGCTGTTTAAGGGTTTTTTGAAGGCTATATGCCCTTTTGAAAATCTGTTGAAAGCTGTGGACCCTTGCTTGCCTCAGAAAAATACATGTCTACATGTAAAACAGTTTTGCATGTAGTTTTCAGGAGATTCACAGACCCACTGAAACCTACACACCTCATATAAGAACTATTATTACACGTTACATTGGTTTTGGAGGGCAACTCATTGTTGAAGAGCTCTCTGGTGAAGATGATGGTACATACCTTTGTTGGAGGTCAAATGTTACTTCAAATGGACATGCGCCTCTTCTATACCTATCTTTCTTACATTTTTATATAAAATGCCAGTGTTTTAAAGAAATCTTATTTCTGTATGAGGAAATAAAAGGTATTCATATATGAAGGAAAAAGTTGCTTTATTGTGTCTAGTTTAAATATTAAGCTTCGAGATGCAGTGATATCTTATTATTTAGAGTGCTCAGAACAGTACAATGTCTAGGAAATGATTTATGATGATATATCATACTCCTGAGTCTTCATATGATGTGTGTAATATAAAAAAAAAAACCTCATAACAGAAATTAGCTGATCTAAGTGCATATACCCTCCCAGAAATTGTTTTTCGTGGATGTGACATATTTCAAAGCTAGGGAAAAGGGTCGAGGTATTTGTGATGTTTTTATACTGAAGTTCCCATTCAACTTTACCATGGTGCCTCTTAATGGGTCCTACTCAGCCATGCTGCATTTGCAACTTTGTTTTTTCTGTTTCTGAAATAGTTATGTGTGTGGAAAGTTTAAGTAGTAAGATTAATTAAAAATAACTCAAAAATTGTCAGAGTGAAAACTTACCCTTCGGGGCCATTTTGTAACTGGTTTGTGTTAGCTAAAGAATTCATTTGTTCTCCGTTTGCTTCCTTTTAATTCATTTATTTCTAAGCAAGTATTGAACATGTGAATGCATATAATAAGAAACAGTTGTGTAGTGGTATAAAAAAATATAAATCAACTATCAGGGATTTCCCTGGAGGTCCAGTGGTTAAGACTCCGCACTTATACTGCAGTGGGCATGAATTTGATCCCTGGTCAGGGAACTAAGATCCCCACATACCACCCGGAGCAGCCAAAAAAAAGATGATAATAATAATAAAAATAAAATTAAAAATTAAAAAAATAAATCAATTAACTGCCAAAGTTGAGAGCTGTAAGAGTTGGCTAGACTGCTTGCAGGCTTTGACGAAGTAAGCCGCCATATTGTAAGAGGGCCTTTGGAGAAGCCCCTATGGCTATGCTCTGAGAGCTGCCCTCTGCTGACAGCCAGCAAGAAAATGGGGACCTCAATCCTACAGCCACAAGATGATAAATTTATTTATTTTAATTAATTTATTTATTTTTGGCTGCATTGGGTCTTCGTTGCTGTGCACGGGCTTTCTCTAGATGTGGCGAATGGGGTCTACTCTTTGTTGCTGTGCGTGGGCTTCTCATTGCGGTGGCTTCTCTTGCTGTGGAGCACGGGCTCTGGGGCGTGGGCTCAGTAGTTGTTGTGGCTCACGGGCTCAGTAGTTGTGGCTCACGGGCTCAGTAGTTGTGGCTCACCGGCTCTAGAGCGTAGGCTCAGTAGCTGTAGCGCACAGACTTAGCTGCTCTGTGGCATGTGGGATCTTTCCGGACCAGGGATCAAACCCACATCCCCTGCCTTGGCAGGTGGACTCTTAACCACTTTGCCACCAGGGAAGTCCCCAAGATGATAAATTCTGCCAACAACCAGAGGGAGCTTGGAAGGCACTAATCAGCTCATAGCACAGAGGAAGGTACACCTGTTACCAGTATAGGGACTTCTCTTTTGTAGTTATGGTCCCTAGAGTTGTGGGCCATAGCTAGAGGTTTATCAGTTTAATTCCGAAGTTTTGGCATAAATTACCAGTGCTCACTCTTAGAACAGTTCTAGTCAAATGCAGGTGACATGCCCATGTTTATAGAAAATCCTAGGGAATCTACTCCCCCCCCCCAAAAAAAGAACCTAGAATAAGTGAGATTAGCAAGGTTGCAGGGGACAAAGTCAATATGCAAAAATTGATTGTATTTCTATATATTAAAATTTAAAATGGGAAGTTGACATTTAAAAAGGAATAGCATTAAAACCATAAAATTATTAGAGATATATTTAACAATATATATGGAAAAACTAGTTCAGTGAAAACTACAAAACATCACTGACAAATTAAAGATGAAATCAATGAAGAGACCATGCTCATGGACTGAAAGATTAAATAATATTAGAGTTCAAATCTCCCCAAATTGACCTACAGATTCATTGCATTCTCTCCAAAATCCCAGCAGGATTTTATAGAAATTGATAAACGGATTCTAAAATTTGTATGGGAATGCAAAGGATGTGGAATAGGCAAACAATTTTGAAAAAGAACTAAGTTGGAAGACTTAACACTACGTGATTTTTAAGAGTTAACTATAAATTTATGGGGACTTCCCTGGTGGTCCAGTGGTTAAGATTTTGCGCTTCCACTGCTAGGGGCATGGGTTTGATCCCTGGTGGGGGAACTAAGATCCTACGTGCCGCACGGTGCAGCCAAAAACAAACAAACAAAAACCACAAACAAAGAAGTTTGAGGTGGCCTAGGCAAGAATGAAGAAAAGCTGAATAAAATACAGTGGGTTGCAATGGATATGTGAAATATTTTGAAGTGGGCTTTGGTAACTAAGTAACTATAATAAAGGGGAATAAAAGAAAAGAAGCCAAGGGACTTACCTGGTGGTGCAGTGGTTAAGAATCCTCCTGCCATCGATGAGGACATGGGTTCGAGCCCTGGTCCATGAAGATCCCACATGCCAAGGAGCAACTAAGCCTGCGTACTGCAACTACTAGAGCCCGCGCTCTGCAACAAGAGAAGCCACCGCAATGAGAAGCCCGCACACCGCAACGAAGAGTAACACCCGCTTGCTGTAACTCGAGAAAGACCGTGGGCAGCAACGAAGACCCAAGGCAGCCAAAAATAAAAATAAATTAATTAATTAATTTAAAAAAAAAAGAAGCCAATATTAGATTTTAAACCTTTAAGAGAAATAGGGAGTTGTTTGGGAAAGAGAACCTTTGGGGAGGAAGATATAATAAAGGTTGACTTTAGTAGTATTTTGTTTGATACTGTAATGAAAAATTCAAGAAGACTTTTTCTGTAGGGAGGTAGAAATAAGGGATTAAAGTTAAGAGTTTGGGGATAGAGATTAAGATTTGCATGTACTTAGCATAAACAAATTGAAACATAAGCCAGTACCAGTTCACCAAGAGAAAAAGCATATATACAGAGAAGAGGAGAACGTTGCTCTGTATCTGCAGTTACAGTGTTAGAGGAGGGAGATAGACCAGCAAAGGAGAGAAACAGCAGCCCTCAATAGCTGGAAAATACTTCCTTTTATGTGCTCATCTTCCTCCTCTTCTCCATATATGTGACCCTTCACTCTGCCTCTCCAAGATATTTTGAATTTTCTTGCCTTGTTCATACCTCATTACAGCCTCTTTAAAACAGCATGTATATTTCCTAACTTCCTTGTTATATAATACTTTTAAAATGTTTTTCAAAACTATGACTAGTTCTAAATTGGATAGTAAGGTATTTTCAAAGCCCTAAGGTACAAAGCTACTTCTAATTTAAATAGTTTGTCAAGAGAATAAATCTTCTAGTGCCTCTGATTGGACTTAAGGTATTCAACTGGAACCAGTCTCTAAAAATACATAAATGCTAACTTAAGTTTATACTGAAGCGTGCGATAATTCTGAATATTTTCTAATTGAGTAACTTAATAGAATTTTTGGTGATGTGCAAGGGAAGTTGGAAGAAGAAAGTTCAAAAACTGGAGAGAGAAAACAGATGTACTTTTAAATCATTACTCATGAAAGACAATACAAAATATTTGTTGCTTATTAGAGCTTATAAGGTTCAGCCTATGCTGGGAGATAAGGCTGCTAGAATTGGTATGAAGGAGAAATTTATCTCTGTTGTGATACTGAATAGTCTTCTAAAACGGCTGCCATTTTTGGTGAAAACCTACATATGTAAAGTACCTGAAATCTAAGCATTTCTGCATTAGATAACACAAATAAAACCCTGATTTTTTAAAAAAGAAGTCTAACTGTTACCTCTCAACTTTTCAGAGGAAATGCGAAAACAAGGCTTATTGCAATGGCTTGATTCTCTTCAGACTGATAACACCACCTCTCCAGACCTACAGCTCACTGTGGGAGCAGTGATCGTGGAGGAAATGAGAGCAGCCATAGAGAGGCAGACTGGTTTTCAGTGTTCAGCCGGGATTTCACACAATAAGGTGAAGGCTAATAGTAGATTTCAAAGAGAAACACAGATATCTGTAGTTAAACACAGCGGGCATAGAAACAAACAAAAAAAAAGAAAAACAAAAACAAAACAAAAAACAAACAGCCAGGATAGGTATGAGTGGGGCATTTAAATCATTACACATATACTTTGAAATGGGTTTCTACTTAAACTTCATGGTGAAGACCAAATAAAAACCTAAGTAATTCTTTATCATGGGGATTGACATTACACATGTACTTTCCTAAGAAGCAGGCTGAAAATTTTGCTGGAAATGGTTATTTACATAGTTGTATCCACAGTATTTCCTTAATGACTGAACTATCCAAAGAAAGGAGGAGGCAGGACTTCCCTGGTGGTCCAGTGGTTAGGACTCGGCGCTTTCACTGCCAGGGGCCCTGGGTTCAATCCCTGGTCAGGGGACTAAGATCCTGCAAGCAAACAAAGAAAGGAGGAGGCTAGTTGGAACCTATTTCTTTCCTTTTCGGTTGCTGAATTTTCTAGTATTATCTCACTTCTTATGTGGAGTTCTGGGTGTTCTATGCTTTTGTTCTGTGCTTTTTGATTAAACTGCAGTGTGGCCCTGGGATCTTCATCCCCTTTGGTGTAGACTCAGTAGTTGGGCAGTGGCTGATTATTTCTAGTTACTACCTTCTCTCCCTCACTCAAGAAGAGGAAAGTTCTGCACTGCTCAGCTTGTGGGATCTTAGTTCCCCAACCAGGGATTAAACCCCAGCCCACGGCAGTGAGAGCACCGAGTCCTAACCACTGGAGCACCAGGGAATTCCCAAGAAGAGGAAAGTTGCCAAACTACTCAGTAGAGTTTTGGGGTTTTTTTTTTTCTGGTTAGGTGGAGGGAGGGGAAACAAAAGTCTTCATGTAATAATTTAAACTAGACTAAATGTGGCCTAGTAGAAGTTTCAGGGAATCTCCAATGAATCTGAAGAGTGATTTTATATTTTTCCTACCAATTATAAGTTGTTAAATGATACCACTGAAGTACCTTATTCTTTGAAAAGACTTCTCAAGGGTTTTTTCATTTTGAAGTCTTATTTAATATAAGAAGATGTTTGCTATTGGACAATGACTTCGAGCCCAGTCTTTATCACAGATGCTAAATGATGGTAATCTGTATTAAATCCGGGACTCAAAATGGACTAACCATTAATCAAGAAATGTATATAAATGGAGTAGGGTAAAATGAGTTTGTTTTAGCATTTTCATATGGACATACTAAGAAATGCATCTTAAGTCTCTTCTGTAGCTTCTCTACTTTTTCACCCTCTTGAAATAGGAAAACCTTAAGGAATAGATGAGGGTGGAATAAATGACTAAAGAAAGACTGAGAATGGAAGATGTGGAAAGGACAATGAGGATAATGATAGTGGGTCATGTTTTCCACTGTGGATATTGTGGGACACCAAGCTTTGGAGATGTCTTGAGTTTCTGGTTTTGGTTTTGTTTTTAACGTGGAAACCATTAGTTACAGCCCTTAAGCTGTGCCGTGTGTATGCGTGTATATGTGTGTGTTAATATTCACCAACTCTGTGTGTGGGTGTTGACAGTAATGGGGTTTTTATACTTTCCATGCTCCAGGTTCTGGCAAAGCTGGCCTGTGGACTAAACAAGCCCAACCGGCAGACCCTGGTCTCACATGGGTCAGTCCCACAGCTCTTCAGCCAAGTGCCTATTAGCAAAATGTAAGTATTCAGGGAGCACCTTAAATTTCACTTCTATATATGTGAAGGCACTCTCTGGTTGTAGTTTCTTCTGTTCCTTAAGGATTGGAGCCAGGGAAAATAGGTACCATGGGGACAGGAGGGAGATGACACAGAAAATTTTACAAACATGCTGAGATTTTTTTCTTAATGAACTTTCAATTCCGGATTATCTGTGGAAGATACTTAATCCTGAATTTTAAAAGAATGAACTGTTTTTTAGCTATATGTTTAACTTCCTTCTAGGTTTTTTACTCAAGCCTGTTACTAAATAACAAATAGGAATTTTACTTCTTTTCTTTGTTCTAGTAGCGTATCAAGCTGTTCAGGGCTACTGAATTGCTCCCAAATAAAATTAATACCTAGGTTGTGCATACCAATAGTGTGTCCTTGACAAGGGCTTATAATATTGTTGAAGGGACAAGATATATCTGTTCAAAGCAATAGTGAAAGTGCTATCATCAAGACTATATGTGAGTAACTGCTAAATGAATTGTACAGGTAGTTACCAAAGTTCATAAAAGTCATCTGAGAAGGACTTATGAAAAAGGCATGGGAGAGTCAGATGAGAATAGAAGAGAAATACCAATTTGGAGACTGTTTTGAGCACCAAGAGGGAGAAAATATATTTCCAGTGAACTGGGACCATATTGAGGAAGATAAGTGATGGAAAAAGGACTGAACAGAGAGGTTGAGGACAGATTATTAGACATCTCAAAGGCCAAGCTGAAGAGTTGTTTTTTTTTTTTTTTTTTACTATATTCTTAAATATAAAATGTTTTAGCTATGGAAGGGGTTTGTTTTGGAGGTGGAATTTTAATCCCTAAATGGGACAGTAGATCCTGTACAATTGAAAGTTTTATACACAGTTGACTTGATAACTAATTAATGACTTTACCCTTGTGTTTATGCTATGGTTAGTCTTCTTCCCAGGCCCTAACTTCCAGAGTACTGAATTCCCAGAGTCGTCTAGTCTTATGCTAGAAAATCAATAGTTTACAGGACCAATGTGTGTTCTCATTTTCCCTGCTAACTAGATATTTATGATGTGACCTATAAATCTTTTGTCTTTTTTTGGTTGTTGTTAGCCGTAATCTTGGAGGAAAGCTAGGGGCTTCTGTCATTGAAACCCTGGGGGTAGAATACATGGGAGAACTGACCCAGTTCACTGAATCCCAGCTCCAGAGTCATTTTGGGGAGAAGAATGGGTAAGTGATTCCTAATACTTTTCAATCATAACCTTTATGGATATGCTAAATTCAAATGTAGACAAGAGCATCAGGTAAAATCTAGACCTATCTTTAGGTTAATATTTGCTCCTCGAGGTAATTGCATTCGTCCTTTTGCTTTAAAATATTAAATCATTATAACCTATTAGTCTAGTTTTTTTCACGTGCCTAAATAGGTTGGTAGATAGGAGCTGTTATTCTGAAGCTCTGATATACACATGCACAATATTTATGTGTGCTAAGATGCTGTTGTTCTCTTAAAAATCCTTGTATTTTTGCTTACTAAGTACCAAAACTACTTGGGGATATGAAATATGTGGCTTAGTTGGCACTTTTCCCAAAACACAAATGATGACTTGGCTTTAGAAAGCATAATGTGTTCTCCTCGGCAATTTATCATTACTGGAATTCATTGGGAAGGGCAAGGATTCTGTTACGGGTGAGGTGTACTTAATTTTGAACAAATTTTTCCTTTTTCATGAAAGGAATAAAAGGTAGTATAATATAGGTATTTTGTTTTAACATGAATAATCATTTGCTTTCACCTTAAACTTTTTTGCTGGTTTCATTAGATCTTGGCTATATGCCATGTGCCGGGGGATTGAACATGATCCAGTTAGACCCAGGCAAATACCCAAAACCATTGCCTGCAGCAAGAACTTCCCAGGAAAAACAGCTCTGGCTGCTCGGGAACAGGTAGGCAGACATTCTTGACAGAACATTGACTCTTTTAAGGGAGTTGGTGGGTAGGTTTTGGTAGCTGTGGAAAGTTAGGTGGGACCTTTATGCTGTAAAATATGAAGGAAATAGAAGGTTTTTTGTGTGCTGAAAATTGAGTAGTTTAACTTGGGATTTTTTTTTTTATTATTATTTTTTCCCTTTCTTCCATCTGAAAAGAAATAGAATGGAGCTGATTGAAGTTTGAAATGGAATTACTCATTTTTTGTTAGGTGAAATCTTAGGAGGCCAGGATATTGTGCCTCAAGTTTGTGTCTTTTTTGTGTGTGTGTGTGGTACGCGGGCCTCTCACTGTGGTGGCTTCTCCCGTCGCAGAGCACAGGCTCCGGACGCAGAGGCTCAGCGGCCATGGCTCACGGGCCCAGCCGCTTCGCAGCATGTTGGATCTTCCCAGACCGGGGCACGAACCCGTATCCCCTGCATCGGCAGGCAGACTCTCAACCACTGCGCCACCAGGGAAGCCCACTGTGTCTTTTTTTCTCAGAGCTGGAACATGCCTGAAATTCACCTGATGGCATGCCAGCAGGAAAAGAATGAAAGCTCTTGAGCTAGGGCAGGTCAGAGTACTGAAGATTTCTATGATCTGGGGATTGTTACAGGGGAGACTTTGTTACACACTTCCATTTTGGGGAGAACTGAACAAAACCACCATTTAGTTCTATAATAAACCTAGAGTCTTTAAATGAAAGATTAAAGTCTCAATACTTTTTTTAGGTACAATGGTGGCTTTTGCAATTAGCCCAGGAACTAGAGGAGAGACTAATCAAGGACCGAAATGATGTAAGATTTTCTTTCTTTATTCCTGGGGTGAGGTTTGGGATTTAAATACAAGTTGCTCCTTACCTTATGGAGTAGAAACAAAGATACAAAAAGATACCAGCTGGAAAATTTTAAGAAATCTTTTATCTTTTCCCATAAAACTGCCATAAAACTCAGTATGATTCTCAAAAGCCTGGATCTGTGAACGTAAGACCTGACTACCCCTGTCTCCCTCATTACCATTTGCTTTTACTTTTTTGTATATTATCTAAATGTTACCGCAACTCTGAATATACAGTGGATCTTCATCAGAGTACAGAACCATTAAGCAGGACATTTAGGGTTTGGACTGTAAATTATTCGGCTTTAACATAGTCCATGTGACAAAGAAGTACTCAGTTTTAGAGACAGAGTCGTAGGTCAAAGATGAAACATCTGATTGGTTTATCTTCTCTCTTTCAAAAAAAAAGCTCTATTGATACATATATATATATTTACATACCATGAAATTCACCCATTTATAGTATACAGTTCAGTAGTTTTAGTATATTTCAGAGTTGTTCAACTATTCCATAATCAATTTAAGAACATTTCATAACCCAGAAAAGAAATCCTATACCCACTAATAGTTACTCCCCCAGCCCTACGCAACCACTAGTCTGCTTTCTGTCTCTATAGACTTAATTATTCTGGACATTTCATATCTATGGAATAATATAATATGTGGCTTTTTGTGTGACTGGCTTTAAATCTTTCAATTAACATAATATTTTCAAGGTTTACCCATATTGTAGCATCTATCAGTACTTTATTCCTTTTTATCACAACATTCTATTGAATGGATATACCACATTTTATTTATCAATTCATCAGTGAATGGATATTTCCACTTTTTGGCTATTATGAATAATGTTGCTGTGAACATTCATGTACAGATTTTTGTGTAGTCATGTTTTCATTTCCCTTGTATATATACCTAGGAGTAGAATTGCTGAGTCACATGGCAACTCTATGTTAGCATACCAGACTGTTGCTGCACTATTTTACACTCCCAGCAGTGTAAGAGGGTTCTAATTTCTCTATATCTTTGTTATTGCCTTTTAAAAAATTTTTAGTGGGTGTGAAGTGGTATCTCATGGTTTTCAGGTGCTTATTGGCTATTTTATTTTCTTTGGAGAAATGTCTGTCAAGATCCTTTGCCCATTTTTGAAGTGGGTTGTCTCTTTATATTGAGTTTTAAAAGTTCTGTGTGTATTCTGGGTATAAGTCCCTTGTCAAATATATAATTTGCAAATATTTTCTCCCATTCTGTGGATTTTATTTCCATTTTCCTGATGGTATTTTTTGATGTGTCCTCTCCAGTTGAGACATCAACTGTATACTATCAGGAATCATCTATAATTACCTGTTTGCCCCTTTTTAGCTGAGGTGGTGGTAAATGTTCTTTGGGAGGCATCGTAAAGAGGTTGTGTTATGGGTCTATTTGACTTTTCCCACTAGGTGTTGCTCCGTTCTCATCTCTTTATTCTCTAACAGTCAATGACCTTATGTCCTATCATCTCCCCCTAGCTCACTCCCCTCTAGACTCCACTTGCTGGCCTCCTCCCCATTTATTTAACACACCAAGTAAATTTCACCTTCCCCTTCTCCCCAACTCCCCTGTCATATCAGCAGCCTCCATCACTCCCTGCCTTACTCTGCTTTTTTCCATGGCACTTTGTGGTCATTCCTATTACATGCCTACTTGTTTATTATATGCAGCTCCTACTACAAGGTAAGATCCAGAAGGGCCTGGACTTTTTGTTCTCTCCTGTATCTCTAGATAGTGCCTGATACATAGTAGGCAGTCAGTTATAGTTGAACGGTTTTAGTCAACAAGGACTTGTTTGTAATTGCCTATTTGTATTCTCTCGAGATATACAAATCTGTATAAACTGTATTTACAAAATGCACAAAAATACAAAATGTATTTTTACCTAGAAGTTGGTTGCTGCTCTTGGTTTGTCTTAGGGGTGTTTCTTCTCACTAGAATCTTTCGATTTTGAGGGGATCCCTATGTATACTTTTTACCTTCTTGCCTCGACCTTTATTTCTTAGTTTGCTTTGCATCAACAGTATTCAGGTGCTTAGACGTCACTGAAAAGTGTATCAATGATCATGCTCTCTAGAGGCAGGCTCACTACACTTTATCTTCTATAGATGGGCTGTAAGGAGGCGCTAGTGGAAACTACTGCTGTTTTTTTTTTGTTGTTAAGATTGAAATATTTATGCATTTAACAAACACGTATTTTTTAATTAATTAATTAATTTTTGGCTGCGTTGGATCTTCGTTACTGCGCATGGGCTTTCTCTAGTTGCATCGAGCAGGGGCTACTCTTCATAGCAGTGTGTGGGCTTCTCATTGCGGTGGCTTCTCTTGTTGAGGAGCACAGGCTCTAGGTGCATGGGCTTCAGTAGTTGTGGAACACGGGCTCAGTAGTTGTGGCTCACGGGCTCTAAAGCGCAGGCTCAGTAGTTGTGGCACATGGGCTTAGTTGCTCTGCGGCATGTGGAATCTTCCCGGACCAGGGATCGAATCTGTGTCCCCTGCATTGGCAGGCGGATTCTTAACCACTTGTGCCACCAGGTAAGTCCACTTCTGCTCTTAAGCATAAGAGCATCAGAGCAGATTAAAGAATAGATCCACTACTCAATCCTGACACCCTTTCAATGACTTACATGAACCCTCCTTCAGTCATAAACTAGAATATAGCATTACAAGTATTTAGTATAATCTTCCTGCACGGACACCACCAAAAAGAAAACAAAACATTCAGGAGAATCCATTTTCATTTATTCTGTCCTGTTCCCATTACCTGTCAAAATATCCTAGATATTCTAATATTCCATCATCTAAATTATGTCTTCTCCAATTATTTATACTCAGAAACAGAACAAAATTTTAAAAAATTAAACCTATTCCCAAACCATTCTGTCACCCTGGTTTTTTCCTCTCACAGACATCACTATATAGAATCCACATGCTCAAGGTAACTTCAGTTCTGTCTCAATCCACTTACACCCACAGAATGACAGGGTGGCCACTCAGTTGGTCGTGAGCATTCGCGTCCAAGGAGACAGACGTCTCAGCAGCCTGCGCCGCTGCTGTGCCCTTCCTCGCTATGATGCTCACAAGATGAGCCATGATGCATTTGCTCTCATCAGGAACTGTAACACTTCAGGAACCCAAACTGAATGGTGAGTTTCCTTCTAACTCACCTTCTTTTGAGACTTAAACCCTGTCTTTATTTAAAATTAGTGGGTATATAAGCATTCCAGCTGGGGTAGGACACAGTAGAAGCACCAGAAACAAGGCAGCTCAGCTGCAGCCTCTTTGCCTACATTTGGTTTGAGAGGCAGAGTGAACCAATACTATCCCTGCCTATATCAATTTGCTATAGTCAGGGGAATGACCAATTGTACTTAGGAGTACAGAACTCAAGTTTCAGGGAACTTTTCTCTCAACTGCTTGATGGTTCTATCTTAAAATCATCTTCCTTGATAATGAAAGTGACCTATTCACCAGTAATCTCTCTCTCACATCCCAACTCAGTTACAAGCTCCACTGGTGTAATACCAAATGTCATAATAATAAACTTCACTTCAGCTGGCCATTAAAGATAACCAAGTATATACTGGAGTATGTTCATTTACTGTCCAGATATTAATGATTTCAGTATTGGAATACCATAATTATTTATTTAACATAGCCTCTTAAATTGAAAAAAGTATTCCAGATTCACAATGTAAATATAATTATGTGAGGAAGATAAATTGGTTGCTTATTTATAGATCTACATTGGAGATTATAAAAAAAAGTTTAGTTAGGCACCTAAGTTACTGCATATCTGAATATAAGGGTACTACATGTATGGGTCTCTAAAGTTAGAGTCTTTGTTCTTAGAATAATTTACTTTTACTTCCTGGTATATTTATTTTCAAATATTGAATGGTTTTACTGAACCAAATGATAATTGTGATACTATGTTCACATTAAACCTTGTAAATTGACAGACTATAACAAATACTACTCACCAAGAGTGTCAAATATTGACAGGGAAGCATAACGTTGTCTGATTATAAGACTGTCCCTGAGCATGAAAGAGGAGAATAGTGAGATACTGTCATGATAACTTTTAAATTTACCTCATCAAGGGACTAATCTGTATATAAAAGCACATTTCATCTTCCAAAATTCAACTCATGTGAAAATTTATTTGGGTAATTAGACATGAGGAACTTTATGACAGGAATTTCTTGAAATATTTCTGAGACCAGATAACCAAAGCAGCTGTGAAATTTCATTCTCTAAAAATTCCAGAGTTCAAAGTCTGTCAGAGTTCCGGTTCTGTTTAAAAACAGAAGAGTGCGTAAGAGGATTTTTTCAAAAGTCTTTCCACTCTAAATATTCTAACGCTTTTTTATTGCCCTGAATAGTTTCTTGCCTCAACCCTGAATTTCAGCAGCTCTGCAGAAGTTATCTTATGAGAACAATAAACCCAGCTGTCAGGGGATCCAACTTACACATCTGACTTGGTAGGTGTTCACCAAAGTCAGTGGTTCTCAAGGTGTGGTCCTAGACCAGCAACATCAGCATCACCTGAGAACTTGTTAGAATGGCAAATTCTCTGCCCATCCCAGGTCTATTGAATCTATTAATCCAATATACCCTAAAGTCTGAGAACCACTGCAGTAACAGTTTCCTTTTGTGGCAGAACCAGAATCCCAATCATTTACAAACTGAACCTGTGACCTGGTGCTAATCTTATTCTTTTACTTTCTATTCAGGTCCCCTCCCCTTACAATGGTTTTCCTCTGTGCTACCAAATTCTCTGCCTCTGCCCCTTCACCTGGCACAGACATCACCATCTTCTTGAGCAGTGACCCAAGTTCTCCGTCAAAGGTGCCAATTACCCGTTCAGAAGATAAGACCCAGGAAAATGGCCCAGCGGTGACAACCACTAAGAAAGCAACCACTTCTCTGGAATCATTCTTCCAGAAAGCTGCAGAAAAGCAGAAAGTCAAAGAAGCTTCACTTTCTTCTCTTACTGCCACTACGCAGGCCCCCATAAGCAATTCACCCTCCAAGCCCTCATTACCTTTCCAAACCAGTCGTACTTCAGGAACTGAGCCCTTCTTTAAACAGAAGAGTCTGCTTCTAAAGCAGAAACAGCTTACTAATGTTTTCTTCCCTCCACAAAAACCACAGTCCAGTCCTAAAGAGTTACCAAATTGTTTTCCAACAGAGTGTCCAGATTGTGCCCCTGTCTGTGAAAAGGTGTTGAAGCTAGGATCCTTCAAAGCAACTCCTGCAGAGATGGATTTGGCCCAGAACAGCCTAAGCAGCCTTGCTTCTTTAACTTCCAAGTCTGCTCTGGAGGTGGCTCAGAAGGCACCTACTACCTCCAGTCTTCTGGCTGCTGAGGACCAAGTGCCCTGTGAGAAGTGTGGCTCTCTGGTACCTGTATGGGAGATGCCAGAGCATACAGACTATCACTTTGCGTTGGACTTGCAGAAATCCTTTTTGCAGCCCCACTCCAACCCCCGGGTTGCTCCTCCCAGTTCTCCTCAAGGCAAAAGAAATCCCAAGAGCCCTTTGGCCTCCAGGAATAAACGCCCTAGGCCTGAGGGCATGCAGACATTGGAATCATTTTTTAAGCCATTAACACACTAGTGCTGCCCTCAGGCTTGCCGCAGGGTTTTTTTATTTGTAACTGGGAGATGGAAATATGTTCACTTCTCAAGGAAATTTATAACTTTATAAAATTTTTAATAAGGAAAATAATCTGGTTAGATGCTGAGTTAAGGCTTCCACCTCAGGGATTCTAATTCTATTGTTGACAGGGATGTAAAAACTCATCTTCCAGAGATACAACTGTATTGAGTTTTTAATTGTTAGTCTTTAGGGAAGCAGTGTCATACAGTTTAAAATGCCTGGGCCTCGGAAGTTAAGAGATCCGGTTCCAAACCTGGCTTTGCCTCTTGGAATACGGCCTTGAGCAAGTCACTTTCCTCATGTGTAAAACTGAGATAATGCCTTAGATTACTGAAGATTAAGAAAAATGTACTTAAAGTATGTAGCTTAACATTGGCACATAAAAGGAACTGAGTGAAAAAAAGTTAAAAAAATTTTTTTATGTGAGGTGAAGACCTGAAACCCTAAATTTTTTTATGTGAGGTAACTAATTTAGGGCAGGACTGTGTACAGAGAAGCTACTCAATAAATACTGAATTTCATTCAAGTAAACCCTATCATAGCCACAATTTTAGCCATTGGCCCTTCTACCTCTTGCAGTGAGACTGTTACTGGACCAGCTCAGGAACTCTGTTTAGATTGGCTAAGTCATGATCAGAACTAGATCATCTCTAGGACCTTGTTACTCCAAGTGTGATTTTGAGGGGCAGCAGCTCCACCACCAGAGAACTTGTTAGAAATAGTCTCAGCCTTACCCCCACCCCTACTGAATTTGTATATTAACAAATTTGAGAAATACCCATCTAGAAGATAATAACAGCCCACCAGGTTTGTAGAGGGCAAGGTCATTTCCTTAAACCCTAAAGACAAATGTAAGAGGTAAATGCTTGGGCCTTCAGGGTCACTGGCACGTTCATCTCTTCCCTACTGAAGTGTGAATCTTTAGTTTAGGGTTTTAAATGAATTACTGTAGCTTTTTGCACTAGTCCATGTTTATAGTACTGTATTCTTAATCTCCATTCTTATGTGTGGAAAGTCAGTTTTGGCTTTTCTGATATGGGAAATGTTGATTACACAGAACCCAATCAAAGATGAACTGAGTGGTGGCAGTGGAGGGGGGAGATAAGAGGGTAGGGAGAACGGAATACATAGTCCCCCTTCCCATACATGTACTCAAACCAGTACTTTTAGGCTTATTTTAGCTTATTTATAAATTGGGGGTCTGTAATTTGAAGGGGGAACATTTGAAAACCACTGTGTCTAGCAAATTATTTCTTCTTCCAGAAAGACCTTCCACTTTTGTGGCAGTTAAATATCTAATAAAAGATAGTGCTTACTGTATATATGGCTCTTTCCCTACTAGATTTGTAGATTTCTTAAAGGCAAGAATTCACAGTGCCTTGCACACAACAGGTGCTTGATAGTCACTGGATGAAATGTATATACTGAAAATTTTAAGATCACCAGAACTGTAACAATAAAAATGTACATACTACTTATACACCTTTTTATACTCCTCAATGTTGCATTAATGTAGCAAAGTGCCTCATTAGTTTGTGGAGATGTCTGGGTATCATTTTCCAAAACTTCCTTTCCTAATCTAGGGAGAAGTTTAAAAAAAAAATCTCCTCTGGGTGCTGTACAGATCAAGTTGAACAAATTTTTAGCACTTCAGTTGACTGGAAGGAGTCAAATAGAAAAGTAATGTGGTAGAAACCTTGGTTTCATTGACCTTCTAGAGGCCAAGACAGGTAGTGGGGGGAGGTAGGGGGAGCACTAGTGAATAACCAATAAAGACAATACCAGCAGCACACGTTGTTTTCTTGGGAATGCCAGCCCTGCCCCAGCATACTGGCAGTGAGCCTGTGGAGGGGGCAGCAGACAGACATGCAAACGTCAGTGTTGGGAGAAGGCTATAGTACCTTTTTGCTGACTATAACCTTCCCTCATAGCGGTTTATCAGCAAGTGTACAGAAGGAAGTAAATGGTTCTTAGTTCCCAACACCAAGAGGAAGTTCTTCAACCACAGGCTTCTTAGTAGCAAGTTAAACCAGTGATATATAAAAAGCAGCTGAGCCTGAATGGTGGGGAGGCTATCACTTTAATACCCTGGAGGCAGAATACCCGTGGGACCATGGCCCACATTTATCATTAAATTTCTTTTGCAAGGATCAGTACTGAAAATGTAGTCCCTGCTTTTTTTTATTTTTTTTTTGGCCACACTGCGCAGCATGCGGGATCTCAGTTCCCCTACCAGGATCAAACCCTCGCCCCGCTGCAGTGGAAGCGTGGAGTCTTAACCACTGGCTGCCAGGGAAGTCCCTGTAGTCCCTGCTTTTTACAGTTGACTTTAACCTTGGGCCATATTTCTTCACCCATAAAATGTGGTAGTCAGGTACTCTGAACACAAACAGGAGGAAGGGACAAAGGTTTCGCCAGCTGGCTTTCGGCTCCAAAAAGCCAGTTTAGATTATATAAACCTCACTTCAGGCTACCTTGCATTGCTAGGAAAAGCGTGAGGACCAGACTGCCATGTCTCTAAGTTCTACTCGTCATTAAGTAGCTGGCACGCTTATCTCCAAATCTCTGACAGGGCATAGTCATCAGCCTCCTTACCCCTGTGACCATTAGCAAGTGGCCAACTCCTCAAGTACAGGGTGGACACCTATCTTAGCTGAAAAGGCGGCAGTTTCACTTTCTATTCTGCTCACTCAAAGAACTATGCAAAACAGGCCAGAATCCTTGAGTCACAGCACTGGAACACTGATAGCCAAGTGGGGGAGAGGAAAGGAGGCAGGGTGAATGAGATACCAAATGTGTTCTTCCCCCATTCAGGGCTCAGCAGTGTAAGGGTTTCACTCGTCTCTGATCCTGGAGAGGAATCCAGCTCTGGAAGATGCGCCTGGGTCTTAAGCATAAGCACAGTGTGTTCAATAAAACATTTTTATTCTGTACAATATATATATGTGTATTTAAATATATATATATATATATATATATATATAATATATATGTATATATATATGCAGAGAAACCTCAACCAAATCCCTGAGTCCATGGGAACCCAGGACACTAACAAAGGGAAAGAGGGAATCCATGCTCTAAAGAATAGCAAGTATGGCAACATCTTTCCCTTTCCTCCAGGTTCCCTGCAACAGTGGGAAAGGGATGATCACTACAAATTACTAAAATAAGAGAGGACTTACATGGGGGCAGGATGGGGAGCTGTGAGTCAGGTCCCCAGCCACCCGTCTGGGGACTGTGGCAAAACAACCTGTTTGATCCAGCATTAAAACTAGCAGATCGCTGCAGAGGAGGGGACAAGACTGATTGACATGCAGCTGACCTTCGGTACGCCAAGTCTTAGCTTGGCGGCCCCACACCTGGGCCAGCACAACAAATAGCACCTGTGGGGCCTTTGAGAGGAGGAACTGGGGACATGGCCCTTGACTGAAGAAGGGAAGGGAGACAAAGCTGAAGAGCAGACCTCATGTCTCAGCACAGGGCGGGAGCACTGCCATTCACTGTCCCTGTGCCACTTCTTCAGACCCTGGGCCACCAGAGGGCCAGGAGCAGATGTCTTTTGTCCACAGTCAAGTAGAGATGGGCAACTTACATGACCTTGAGAAGAGGTATAGAAAAAAGGAGTGCTTTCGAGGACCACCCCCAGTTGTTGTGACAATTCCTGACGTGCAGGGACCACACCGGCGAATCATGCCCAGTCCTGACAGTGGGGCCAACGTGGCGGTGATCAGCTCCCTCTGGTAGACAGGCCGTTAGGGATGCCAGGCTTGATGAGCCAACCAGGCGGACACACGGCTGCTGAGCACTGCCCTGAATTCTCCTGTCCTCTCCCTCAGGACTGCCCCTCCCTGGTCACACCAAGCTTGGCGTCTCTCCAGAAGAGCTGGCAGGGAGCAAGCAGTAGAGAGCACCCCTCACTCGCTAGCCTACGAACACACAGAGCCGCTAACAGGGGGCAGCATGGCCGGAAGTCACCTTATGTACTGTAGAGACAGCAGTAGAGCTGTGCCTGCCTGGAGGAGTTCAGAAGCCCATGTTGGCCTGGGCCTCTCCCGCTGCAATGGCTTGCACATCGGTGACATGGCCGATGCCCTTGGTGACACCCTCCCGGAACAGCAGCTTGGCGCCCACCTTCAGGTACTCTGGGTGTTTCAGGAAGCGGAAACGTACCACTGCTTTCTCCCCTGTCCGCAGCTTGTCCTGCAGCAGATACATGGTCACTGGCCCTGGAAAGCACCTCCTGTCTCTACCAGCCTTGGCTCTCCACCCTCGGGGGCCTAGCAGGTGTCTGCCCCACCCCCCAAGTGGGGCTTTGTCCTCTTTGTGGGATAAGGGAGCTCTCTACGAATATGGGGACAGGCTTTCCTCCTTTCTGGAAGCAGAATTCTGACTTTTCCCTAGGAAAACAGGGGCATGGCTGGGCCCCTCTCACCTTGGCATGGATCTTTTCTACCACTGCTGTCTGACGTACGTTGCCCACGTGTACTGTCACCTGGAAGCCTCGCCGGAAGGTGGTGGCGTGGAACAGCAGGACTATCTCTGCCTCGAACACTGAGCAGATGGTGGGATTCATCTCTGGGCTCACCATCACCATGCCCTGGGGAGGCATAGCCCCCAGACCCAGGAAGGGCAGACCTCACATTAGCCTCTCCTCCCCGGCCACCCTCACACCCCTTACAGCTCCTCAACTTCCTCCTCCTCTAGGACTTCCAACACAAAGACCTCAGAAGACAATACGGAAAACTATTCTTTTTGAGGGAGCCCTTCCTTACCCACCTTTCATGTCCTCTAACCCTTCTAACGCTTAGTGCTTTCAGAGTCCTGGACATTCGGGTTGCACCACAGTAATTCACATTTCGTGATCTGCGCTTTGTGAGTACCCTAAGCCTTTTCCATACACAGACAGTCTGTGTAACCAGCTTCTTGGCTTAGGGACTAGGTTCTCTTCAAGTTCCCCTGAAGCACCTTAGACAGATGCTTCTCATTCAAGGAGCCAGCCTCCCAGGCATTTCTCTTTGTGTTCTCCAACCCCCCCTCCCACCTCACCTTGCGAAGGAGTGCTCGGTCAAAGTCCCCGAGGGCCAGCGTAGCGGCCTGACCAGCTCGCAGCACACGACAGGCAGAGCGGTTGCGTTGGATGCTGCATACTCTCAGCTCCAGGAAGCAGCCATCGTCCGTGGGGCCCACCACCAGCTGGTCCCCCTCACGGCAAATCCCACTGCAGCCCACAGGGCAGGTGGCACAGCGTCAGCCTAAGCCCCCCTACCTGCTTCTCTACTAGGTCCTTCCCTTCTAAGACTGAGTCCCTCGGGTGGGAGAAAGAGACCCTAAATTCCAACTGGAAGGTAGGGGAGATGACTGCCTTGCCCCAGTCCAGAATTCAGACTGAAGGCTAACACCAGGAAAGGCTGGCAGTGACGCTGGCAGACAGGTACCTGTTGATTCGACACTGAGCACCTGATCCCTGAAAAAGCAGTTATCCCCTTGGGTTTCATCCTCCGCTTTGGAAAGAGTCTTAAGGGACCTCTCATTTCCCTAGTTGGAGATGAAGTCAGTTGATGCACTCTAGTTTTCTTCCTGGGGCCAAGACCCACACTTCTCCCCCAGGGGCCTGGAGAGTCCTAATAAGCAGCAATACTGTTTCTTCCCTTATAAGCCAATACACAAGCTTTCTCCAGCTCCTCTGATGGTGAAAGCCTAATTTACAAACAAGCACATCCTTTAGATGGGCTCTGTTCAACTCCAGGGTCTCCTTTGGGCTATGATGTCTTCCAGAGTTTGGGTATGTGAGGGCTGAGTAGGGTGGGTAGTAAGAAAGGCAATTCACCTGGAAAGTGTCCCTCCAACAACTGTCCCCACCTCTGGTACTGTGTAGATTTCATCCACCTGAAGCCAAAGAAGATTCTATCAAGGGCTGGCAGGTCCAAAACCTCTAAACAGACTCGGGGCTTGGAATTGGTCCCTCCCAGATCCCCAGCTCACTGCCTGTTCAGATGGCCAGTTACCTGGAACTCCGTCAGCTGCTGCATGAGTTCCTCCTGCTCTTTGCTGTTGGTGAGTGGCGGCAGAATATTCAGAAAGACTTTGAGCAGGTCCAGACTCTCTCCAGACACGCTGGACAGTGTGAAGATGGGGGTGACACTGTAGAGGGAGGCACGGAATGGGCAGATGAGGAAAGTTCCAACAGGAAGCAGAGGCTGGAGCCCTATACAAGGAAAGGTGAGCTTCTCCTGGAGTGGCGAGGGGCTCCTCTCTGTTGTCTGCTAAGGTTCTCAGGAGCTTGGGGCCCTCTCTCTGTGAGCCATGGAGTGTGGCACGTGAGGCCCATCCCAGAGCCCAGGGAGCTCGAAATGCCTGGCACAGCACTTCGTCTCCAGGCTCCCAGGCATCAGCAAAGCCGGCTTGGGGGAAGGGTCCAGCCTTCAGCAAAGACTCCCTCCTACAATCCCAACCTGAAAAACCACAGAACTGAACCAGAACTGGTCTGGCCCTAGAGGGAGGGGTACCCCATGCTCTGGGGCCCTGTGGAGCCATCCCTGTGGATCAGGGCTCTGGAGTGAGAAAGGCTTACTTGGGGGACTGGGCAAACTGCTGGGCAGCAGTGACGGCATCGTCCTCAGAGGTGACCAGCATGGGGACCTTGTGGCAGCCAGGCTGCTTGAGGACCCGCTCTAGCTGGCGTACCGTCCTCTCCACTGTGGTCTTGGCACACAGGTCCACCTTGCTGACCACGATGAAGAAGGGCACTTTCAGGGCCAGTGCCAGCCCCAGATGTTCCCTTGTGGTGCCGGCTGCTCAGAGAAGCAGGCAGGCAGCAAAAGAAGAGTTAGAATGAGGGAAGGAGGAGAGAGCAAGAGGGGAGTTGGTCTGGCTCCCAGATTTAAGGAGGCCCAGGGTAGGAGAGTCAGCACCCCCCTCCAGCCCCATCCCTGCCCCAATGCCTCGTACCAATCCCAGTGTTAGCACTGACGAGGAGCAGGGCACAGTCAGGGCAGTAGGACGTTAGGCCAAAGATGGTGGTGTGCAGGTACTTGTGGTGGCCTGCCAGGTCGATGAAGGTGATCATCTTGGAGCTGCTCTCACAGATCTCTTCTGCCGTCCGTGAGTCACTGTAATTCACCACCTGGCCCAGAGCCCAGGGCTCTCAGTGCCCCCTGCCAGCCTCCCCAACCCTTCAAGAGTTGCCAGGACCTAAACCAGTCCCTGGGTGACCCTGCCTGTTAACCCTGAGCCCCATTTCAGATCTAGTTCAGTTGATTCCCCATTTGTTTTCTAAGGAGGTCAGAGCTGGTTCAGTGCCCTCAGGGCCTTCGTCTACACTATTCCAGAAAGGCTCCACACTCTGACCTCAGACTCTGTCCTTCACCACTACCATCCCATCCTTAGAGTCTGGTCCCACTGGGTCCCGTTGATTGCATGCACCTCTCCCTTGCTGTTAAAGCCCAGGATCTCGAAGCTGATGCTGGAGGTTCGGCCGGACTGAATCTCATGCAGGTGGCGGAAAAGGTTCAGCCGAGCCCGGCCCCGCCCATTGTCCAGCTCTCCTTGGGTCAGGACTCCAAGCAGAGTCGACTTCCCTGAGTCCACATTCCCCAGGACAGCCACACGGAGGTCCAGGAACTGTGGATGAATTGTCAGAGGTCAGGGCTCCAACCCTTCACCTCTCTCCACTGAGAGTTAAGGTCAAAGGCAGTGGCACTTTCTGGGGACCAAACGATGAACTGGACCCCACCCCCACCCCAGGGTCCCAGGCCGGGGGAGAGTCTGCCACCACGGGGTCCTCCCAGGGAGCATAGGCGTGAGAGGCAGGGAAGGGTGTGGGCCCACCTGTTGGTTGTCAGGGACCTTTCGTACCAGCACCTCGGTGATCTTCCGGGGCATGTCACTATCATAGTCCACTTCTCGCTCCCGGAGAACAGTGATGTCTGCCCCGACCCTGTCACAGCAAGGCCACAGCTGCCACATCTCACCTGTACTCCCCTTCCCCCTTCCATCCCTGCTCTGGACCAATGGCCTTCTCATCCTCCCACAGAGCTCCCAACACCTTTCTTCACTTCCTACCCACCCTCCAGTCTATCCCATATACACAGCTCCCTTTACACAAACAAACCTTAAGTAAAGGAGCAAAAAAGCCTGGATCCAATGCAGAGGATCCCAGAAAACTAACCCTCCCCACTTCAGCCCTTTGTCAAGAGGAGGCAGGCCCTAGGTGACTGGGCATGCGTGGGTCCAGATTTAGGGAAAGGAGAACCAAGGGGAAGGGGAAGCATACTTCTCCGCCATCCGGTGCAGGGTCTTGAGGGAGGCCCGCATCTCCTCCTCAGCCAGCCCCACCAGCAGCCCATTGTCTTCTACTCCAATCTGGTAGACAGCCTCACCGCGGCCCTCCTGGAGCCGCCACTTCATCTGTGTCACCAGGTGCTCAAAACGATACTGGGATGGATTCACCAGCTTCAGCTTAGGGCAGGTGAGGTATCATGAGAAGGTAAAGTCAGAGATGCTCCTCCTGAACCCACATGCTCCCCATCTGTCCTGCCGAAAGGACCAGGACCTTCCCTTCCCTCTTAACTACCCTCATCCCTGACCTCCTCTAACAGTGAGTCCTCTTCCAACAGAATGAGGTACAGAGCCCTTACCCTGTACCACATCTTTAAATTACTACAGATTATGAAGTTAGAAGGATCTCAAAGAAATCATCCCACGCCAGCAAGGACAGCCTGACCCTCCCCAACCTAAGACTCACTTTATATTCGATGTTTCCATCTTCAGCCTGAAAAGAAACAGGGAGCAGTTACCACACACTGTCCAGACCTAACCCCTACTTGCCCTTGATTCCCCCTGCGGTCCAGGCAGCTAACTTAAGAGAGCAGGAAGCCTCGGCTGCACCTGCTTAGGCAGGTGTCTGTCAAAGGTCATGGCAGACCAGCCCTATACTCAGTCCCAGTGTGACCCCTCTGAAGGAAAGGCCTCTGAGAACACAGTCAGTCACCCATCTAAGCCAGGAACAGAACCCGGATTCCCTCCTTTTTTGATCACTGGCAGCACGCTCTTCCTGGATGCAAGATTCTCCCCCTCCCTTCCCCCCAGGGCCTCAAACTGTTGTCCCCACAAGTCTATGTCTTCTCCGTGTCCAGGCTGCTGAGGCCATTCTTTGCCACTCATCTGAGAGACACCATTTCCTTCCTGCCCGCCCCTTTCAGCTGATGACATCAAGAATAAGAGATTGCAAGAGGTTCTGGAGCACGGCCAAAGGGTGAGCTCAGCACTGGTCACTACAAGCCTGATAAGAAAGGACTCCAGGTGAAAGAGAGGCAGGGCTCCAAAGGTGGGGTTGAGATGAAGAGAAGAAACTAAAATATAATGAAGAAGACAGACGCCACAAACTAGACTCACTGTGGCTTTTCTCCTCCTGTCCCCTAACTCTCATGCCTCAGTTGAGGTGAAATCTTGAGTCCATCCCACAATCTCCTCCTCTTCCCTACATCAGGTGACCCAACACAGAAGGATCCTGTTGCCTGAGCCTGCCCCTCTCGGGTACAAAAGGATATGAGATTTGCCTGTTCTGCCTGTCCTGCATTTCTGCACTCCTCCTCCCTGACCATTTTATTTTTCTTTTCCCCTTCCTGTCATCATTCCATCTCTTCAAGGCCCTTTGACTCCCAGGCTCTTACAGGTCTTCACCCATAATCTCCACCTCATGGAGTATAAAGGAGATCTTTTCCCATCAGTAAAGACCTTCCTTTTTGTCATTTTGCTGGAGATGAAGAATTAGGATGGTTTCAAAAAGTGGTACAAGATAATGGTCTAGGCTAATGGTTATCAAAGTGTGGTCCCAGGGCCAGCAGCATTCATATCACCTGGGAACTTATAAGAAACGCAGACTATCAGGGCCACCTTTGACCTACTGAATCAGAAATTCTAGGGGTGGAGCAGCAATCCAGGTGGTTCTCATACATGCTAAAGTTTTATAACCACTTGATGAGGCTTTTCCCCTGGGTCCTCCTTTTCTAAGAGGGACAAAGTAGCAGTTATTATCTGCCTTAGGGACAGATGGAGCAGGAAGGTGGAGGCTGTCCCCACTCCCTCATAGGACAGGGAAAGGGCGGGAGGACTAAGCCTGACTGTCGCGCGCGCGCGCGTGTGTGTGTGTGTGTGTGTGTAAGGACGGAACATATTGCTCTTTTCCCGGGTACTCCCCTCCTCCCCGTGGAACAAGTTCAGAAAACTCTAACTCCTCATCCCAGGATGCAGTCTCCCTTCTCCTGTTGCAGCAGGGAGGGGACCGGGGCATTTTACTCTGCTCTTCCCAAAGGGATGCAGGTGGGATCCCCTTTCCCCACTCTTCCTCCCTGGGGTCCTAACACCGGAGGGGGAGGCCCAGTCTCTCTGTCCCTCCTCCCTAGGGTCCTAGGACCGGAAAGAAGGGTTCTCCTCTCCTGGGGGTCTTGACACCGGAAGGGGGTACTAATTCTCTCTGACCCCCCTTCCTGTAGTCCTGGGACCGGAAGGAGTGGTTTCCTCTCACCCCGCCACTTCTCATGTGCTTACCTCGGGGGGCAGGTACGGGGGGTTGTTGGCTTTGCTCCCTCTGTTCCTTCCGTTCTTCTTCTTCCCCTTCGGGCCACCGCAGCTACTGCTGCCGCCGGCGCCCCTAGCCTTGAGGGTTCCGCCCACGGCCGGGCCCCCTCCGGGCCGGCAGCAGCCGCCGAACAGCTCCGATACCCGCGAGTCCATCCGCCGCTGCCGCCAGCCCCCCGCCCGGCCCCTCCCCCCCCGCCGCTGCCGCCGCCGCCGCCGCCGCCGCGCCTACTGCCACGGCCGAGTCGAGCCAGCCAGAGGAGGGCTGGGTGGGGCCCTGCGCAGGCCACACCCCCACCTTCCCTGGCCACGGGGTCGCGTCAGAAACAGCCGCAGGGCACCAAGGGATATAGAGTCCTCAAGCCTGCGAGCTCCCTGGAAAGAGCTCGACGCCGCCCTACAACTCCCGGGCGGCATCGCGGCGCAAGGAGCCGCGGGTGGCTTCGGGGCGTAGGCAAGGAGCGCGCCTTTGCCCGCAAAGGCCTAAGGGAGCTGTAGTCCAGTTCCGAGTCTCCAAGCGCTGAGCGGGTCTTTTCCTGGGGCCTGGTTGTGGGGCAGTCATCAGAGGCGGGGGGGCTTATATCAGAATCAAACTTTGTAGGCGCTTCTGGGTTTAGCCCCTTACCGCGATCCCAGACAACGGGTTTTGGATTGGAGAGCTGCAGAACTCAGGGCGACTGGTCCCTCCAGCCTACTGGCTCCGCCCGTGCCTCAGTTTCTCCCTCGACGGCCGGGGTGCCGTTTGGGTGAGTCAGGACCAATGCCAGGGCGGAGGCGGATGGTGGTTAGCCTAATTACGGCTTTTATTTTTACGATGATTATGCCACCTTTACACAGTAGTCACTGGTTTATTACCAGGCTGGCACTCTCCGCGGGCTGGTTTTAGCAGCCCGAGATACCGCGGTGGTCCCGACACGAGGCCCGAGCCCATAAACCAGCCTTGCAGCGAGGGCCCACAGCGAGTATTACCCCTCCCCTTTGTTTTGAAGCGGAACCAATCCGGGAGAACCGAGTTTGGCTTTAAAACCGCCAGGGCTGTAGGCGGGGCCTGGCCCCTACTTGGGGCGGGGCTGGGGCTCAGGTTACGTCAACCAAGGCGAGGGAGGGAGAAGTTGCCTGGAATAGAAACTTGGCCAAGGGCCCAGGGGACTGCTGACTTCTGACTTTATTGCCAAGCTGTCGTCTCTCTTGCTCTTTAGGGCTCTTGCAGTCAGCAAAGAGTAAACACATTCAGTGACGTAAACCAGTGTACGAGACACCAGAAAGGCAGAGTGGAGAAGCAGTTAGTGTTGCTGACCTGGGATTCAGGACGCGGAGTTCAATTCCCAGCCCCGCGGCTGTCTCTTACGCACCACTCACCCATTGTATGTCCACTTCCGCTCTCTTCACAAACAGCGAGATCCTCATACCCGGCCCAGAAATAAAACAGCCTTTCCCGCCAGACCTCAGTTTTCCTTGGAAAACTAGAAGCAGCAACAGTGGCTTACCTCTGGTGATCCTTTCAGGGGTTCAGACTTGGTGGAGTCCATGGCTTCCCCCCAGGACCACAAGGAGAAAGGCAAGTTACTGATCACGTAGTTGCTGTCCACATATAGCTCCCGAAACTGGTGAGAGCAGAAGGACCAAAATCTGTAAAAGGGCCTAGCAGACCTGGCCAATTATGTGGTCTTCAGTGGTTGAAAGCACACGTGACTTCTCAACCCTGTTCAGCTAAAGGAAGGTTTTGCTGCAGAGGTCAACCGTAGCCAGGGACACAACCCCACCAAGGAAGCTGCTACTTAGGGGCTGAGTGAGAGATCTCAAGAAGGTTGGGGATTGGAAGCGAGAGCTAAGACTATTCCCCCAACATTATCACCACCACCAACTCTGGGGTTTCTTGATAACCAGGGCCTGCTGCACTTGCCTGATAACACTTGTCCTCTCATCATCATAGATCCTTCAACCACCCCAACACACACAATTTCACTTCATTCTTTCCAATTCCCTTGTCTCCTAAGTGGAGAACTTTTAAGAGAAGGGAAGGGATAACCCATTCTGATATCCATTCTTAAACAACCTGGCTTACCACAGACAGGAGTGAAGGCTGGCAGAGGAGTAGGCTGAACAGGGATGTCTGTCCAGGAGGAGATCAGGGTCCTGGGAGATGGAAGGTGTTATATGTGTTTAGTTTCCTGGAGGGGTTGCTTATGAGGTGTTTATGATGTGGTTGCCTGTGAGGTAAATAATGGATGTATACATACAGACTTTTTTCCTGGTATGTAATTATTAGTCATTCATTCTTTGTGTATAGTACATTTACATACGTTTTAAAGTTAGACTTAGCAATATTCCCCTTTATATTTTCTTGGTTTTTGTCATGTCTAAGCCAACCCCACTCCTAAATTATGGATTATTCTCCAGTAGATGTTTAATCGATTTGGAATGTATCTTTATGTAGGATGTGTAATAGGAACTAACTTGATTTTTTTCCCCTCCTGAATGGATAGGGAGTTGTTTCAAGTTATTTGCTTTGAGAAGTCACCCTCATCACATACTAAGATCTACATATACATTGATCTGTTTCTGGACTGTCTTCTGTTTTATTATCTGTTTATTCCTGAGCCAACACCACAGTATTTTAATCATTATACTTTTATGGTATGTTTTGATCTCTGGTCCCTGCTTCCTGAAGCACACTTTTTTCTTGGCCTCTATCACCTAATACTTGTCTATTTTTCTTTCTACTTCTCTGGCTACTCCTCAGTCTCCTCCACAGATTCTCTCTTTCTGCTCATCCCCTAAACATTAGTGTCTTCAGGATCCTTGCTCATTTTCATTCTATACAGCTTCCCTGGGTGATCTTATCCACTCCCATGCTGATGACTCTCAAATACATATTTCTGTTCCCAATGGTGTTCCTAAATATCTCTTCACTGTCCAATGGAACAGCAAACCTATCAAAAACTGAACTCATCTTTTCTCCTTACCTATACCCCAGTAAAGCTGGTCCTTCTCTGGTGTTCCCTCCTTCACTGAATGGCACAACTGGTCATAGAGTTGCTGAAGTAAAAAACCTGCTTGTCTTCTTGACAGTCTCTCTCTACCCCTCCTCCTCTTCCTGGGCTCAACCACCATGCTCACTGGACCTCCTAAATATCTCTGGGGTTCACCCAGTTCTCTCCACCCCACTGTGACTACCCTAGTTCAGGCCTCTTTCACCATCTTTTCTGTGAGATATTATGGAAAAAACCCGAACGAACTTTTTGGCCAACCCAATCGTTGGGTAATTCCAGTTGCTAGCTCTAACTGGTATCCCTGCCTCCTCCTTTATCCTGTCTGTAATCTAGACCCAGTGTAGAGATTAAATTTATAAAATGTAAATGTAATTATGTCACTCCCCTACTTAAATCTTTCAAAGTTTCCCCCACTCCCCTACGGGATCAAGTTCAAACGCTTTAACGTGGCTTATAAAGCCCTGCCATGATCTGGCTCCTGTTTGTCCATCACAGCCTTAACTCTTCATAAGCTGAACTCTTTTTAATTCCTTGAATAGAGGATGCTCTTGTATCTCAAGGTCTTGTTAAAAAACAAAGTTCAACTGAAGATTTGAAGATCTAATTGGCTTTATTTAACAGTTCATGAATCAGGCAGCATCCTATCTAGTAAATACGAAGGCACTCTGAGGGGCTGTTCAAAATGCAAGACTTTTATAGAAGGGGGGGGTAGGATAAGGAGGTTGTAAGCAAAAGGAAAGAAAGGATTAGGGGGAATGTTGGGGGACTTATCTTGCAGATTACCTCACTAGCGCTGACTAGGAAATTCCAGACTGGTTAGTTTAAAATTCCACTCCAGGAGAAGTTGAAACTGCTACTAGGTTAGGAAATGAGTCTTGGTGAGATTTAGCACAAGTGAATCCGTTTGGGGGTTGTTTCTTTCTAACAGTCTCCAGGACCACCAGGCCCTCCTCTTTACCTTTACTCATCCTACAGGTCTCAGTTTCCTCCGGGACCACCCCTCACTCCCACCCCCTCTAGGTTAGGCGCTCCTGTTCTTCGCGTCCGCTGCCCATGTATGCCTTACTATATAATTCATCACATTGCATTGAATCCATTAGGCATTGAACACTTTGCGGACAGCGCCTGCCTCTGGCTTCTTCGCTGCAGAGTCTCCAGCACCTAGGACAGGGCCTGGCACGAAGTAGGTGCGCAGCGAATACGGAACGCAGGAGAGAACGGATGCATGCGGGCGGGTGTCCTTTGGAAGGCAGCGGTAAGTGGCTGAGAACCCATGGTTTCCCTGTAGGAGAAGGGTTCAGCGGACTTGCCGGACGGTGTTAAGAAGGAGAGCGCGGAGCTCAATTCCCCACCCAGCCCAGCCTCCGCCACACTGACGCGGCGCCCCGCCCACTTTCCGGCAACGGAACCGGAAGTGGAGGCCGGGTTTCCCATGAGGCTGCGCGGGGCGCCTATTCAAACCGCACGGAGAGTGGGGAGGAGGTCATGATGGCGGCCCCAGAGCCGGAAGTGCAGGCCCCGGCCGCAGTCTCTGGTAAGGCGTGGGGTCCGGAGCTCGAGGAGTCTGTTTCCTCCCTACCGCTGCTCCTTCCAGTCACTTAGCCCCTGGCCCCTTCTCTGGCCTGTCTTCCTTGTCCCCATTTCCCGGCGTCCCTCCCAGTTCTGACTCGGCGCCGTTGACTCCATCGCCCCCAAGGCCCTGGATTCCATTGGTTCACCCCCCTTTTCGCGACGGGTTCTGGGCCCTGCTTGACTACACTTTCTCTCAACTCGTTTTCCCAGATCAGGGCCTCCACTTTCTGAGCAGAGCCCCAGTCGCTGCCTCCGAAATCCTCCACCCGTTCCCCACAAATCCCGCCGTCACTTCACCTTAGGCAACTGGGATCCGGAACCTCCGCGCCACCGCCCACAGGGGAGTTTGCGGAGGGAATCTGCATGTGTCGGGGTGTCGCCTCCGCAGTGGTGGCCGATGTCGCCACAAGGGAATGAGAAGACTGGCTTTGGCCTTTTAAGTTTTTCATTTTTCTGTCTTGTCCCCCTGTGCACCTACCAGATTTGGAGTGGTGTGAGAAGTCGGAGGAAACCCACGACCCCCAGATAGAACTTGAGACCACCTCCCCCCAGGAACCTCCCAACCCTTCGGAGCCCCTTCGCCCCAGAGTCTGCGTGGTGCCAGTGGTGTTTCCCGGGCCTGTCAGCCAGGAAGGGTGCTGTCGGTTTACTTGTGAACTTCTGAAGCATATCATGTACCAACGCCAGCAACTCCCTCTGCCCTACGAACAGCTTAAGCACTTCTACCGAAAACCTCCCCAGGTGGGCACAGGCTTTGGGAGAAAATTGGTGGGGAGACTTTGTGGCTATTAGATGGTGGGCAGGTAAAAAGGGCGTCTAAGGAATCTTCAGGCCTGTCAGCCTAAGCAGCTGTAAGGGATGTTTCAGCCCTATGGCTTCTGTCCCTTTCTACCCACTCTGGTCTTTTTTTTTTTTTTTTGTGGTACGCAGGCCTCTCACTGTTGTGGCCTCTCCCGCTGCGGAGCACAGGCTCCAGACGCGCAGGCCCAGCGGCCATGGCTAACGGGCCTAGCCGCTCCGCGGCATATGGGATCCTCCCGGACCGGGGCACGAACCCATGTCCCCTGCATCGGCAGGCAGACTCTCAACCACTGCGCCACCAGGGAAGCCCCCTTTCTACCCACTCTAGTCTTGATAGTCTAACCCTTCCTGCTTTTCCTCTTGTTTTCTTTTTCTGAAACTTCTATTGTGTGTTGCATTTGGACTTAATGAACTGGTCCTTTAATTTAATTAAATTAATTAATTAATTTATTTTTTTGCGGTATGCGGGCCTCTCACTGTTGTGGCCTCTCCCGTTGCGGAGCACAGGCTCCGGACGCGCAGGCTCAGCGGCCATGGCTCACGGGCCCAGCCGCTCCGCGGCATGTGGGATCTTCCCGGACCGGGGCACAAACCCGTGTCCCTTGCATCGGCAGGTGGACTCAACCACTGCGCCACCAGGGAAGCCCTGATCCTTTAATTTTAGTGTCTTTTCTGTCCATATCCTCATCTCTTTGTTTCTATGTTATATTTTCTGTGGGTTTATATTATGTTTATATAAATTTATATAAACTTCCTTGAGTTTATATTCTAACACTTATATCAGTTTTTTTTTCTTTTTTGGCAGTCATAGTCTTAAGAGCTTTTTCTTAATTTTTACATGTTCCTTTTAAATTGCATCCTGTTGTTTCCTGTCTGTATGAACTTCTCTTACCTGTGGACGTTAATTGTATTTTTGAAGCTTTTCTCTGTCGCTTGCAGTGTCTCCGTTTCTTCCAGATTCCTTTTCCTATTTATTTGTTTTTGTCTCTTTCATGTTAGAGGCTTTTATTTGGGGTCTGATAAATATTTAAGAATAAGTCATTGAAAGTTCTGTGTGCATGGCTGGGCCTCTGAGCTAGCTGATAGCCTTGAAGGATATTGGGTGAGAAAGTAATGGTAGTGATAACAGGAAAGAAGATTGGTCTAATAAAGGTGATTCTGGAGTGGTCTTCCAGATAAACATGGCAAATTGAACACATGCTTATCTGTGCTCCCATCTGAAATACTACTAAATCAGAGAAATAGGAAGGAAGGAAAGAAAGAGAGAAAGAGGACTTCCAAAACATTCTGTCTGGGTGGAGGAAATTGGCAGGTGATCTAAGGGTCCTTGCACAGGTGTTCCCTCAGTCCCCATGTGTTCACTTTTGTCTTCTGTGGTGCTTAAGTGGACAATTCCTGGGCCTTTATGGGCTTCTGCATTGTGAATCATTTCAAACTTCTCAGGGGAGTCCCCTCTGTCAGTACTTGGCATTCAGCTCTTTCGAACTCTTCCGTCTGCTTTCTCTCTTCCAGAAATTTGTTGCTGCCTTTGGACACTGTTGTCTATTTTCCAGTTCTTTTTTTTGCAATTTATTTATTTATTTATTTTTGGCTGTGTTGAGTCTTTGTTGCTGTGCGCCGGCTTTCTCTAGTTGCGGCGAGTGGGGGCTGCTGTTTGTTGCGGTGCGCGGGCTTCTCATTGCAGTGGCTTCTCTTTTTGCGGAGCACTGGCTCTAGGCGTGAAGACTTCAGTAGTTGTGGCACACGGTCTCAGTAGTTGTGGCTTTGGGCTCTAGAGTGCAGGCCCAGTAGTTGTGGTGCACAGGCTTAGTTGCTCCGCGGCATGTGGGATCTTCCTGGGCCAGGGCTTGAACCCGTGTTCCCTGCGTTGGCAGGCAGATTCTTAACCACTGTGCCACCAGGGAAGTCCCTTCCAGTTCTTTTTGCCCTTGGGAGTCCTCTTCCTCTCCCCTCCTTCCCTCCCTTCCTGTCTCCCTCCATTCCCTCTTTCCTTCCTGCCTTCCTTCCTTCCTCCCTCCCTCCCTCCATCCCTCCCTTCCTTCCATTTGCCATGTTTAACTGGAGGATGAACTCCAGAATTTATTAGACCAAATAATCCTCAGTCTTGTTATCACTCTCAGCACAGCAAAAATTTGCCACCTACCGTGCCACCACATCTCCTTGAGTATTTTAGTTGCTAATTTCTGGATGCCTCCTGCTTCAGAACACTGTCTTTGCTGTTCTAAGTGTGGAAGAATTATGATTTTGTACAAAGAACGTAGTTTCCTTTTTGATACATTACCCTCTGATAAAACCCAGTGTCTTGCCTGTGGCAGTTCACTGAACTGGAAATCCAGTCCCATAAATCTGCTCCATCCCAGAGGGTTCTTCAAAGGTCATTAGCTTTCCCCTACCTTGCAGAACTTCTCTGTCACCATTCTTTGTCCTCACAGGCAGAGGAAGTGGTGAAGAAGAAACCTCGGGCCACTGCCGAGGTGAGCAGCAGGAAATGCCAACAAACCCTGGCAGAACTGGAGAGCGTCCTCAGCCACCTGGAGGGTCTCTTTGCCAGGACACTAGTACCACGAGTGCTGATCCTCCTTGGGGGCAATGCCCTCAGTCCCAAGGAGTTCTATGAACTTGACTTGTCCCGCTTGGTCCCCAACAGCATGGACCCGAGCCTGAGCACAGCAGCTTGTTTGCGCCGCCTCTTCCGAGCCATTTTCATGGCTGATGCCTTCAGTGAGCTGCAGGTTCCTCCACTCATGGGCACCATTGTCATGGCACAGGGTCACCGCGACTGTGGAGAAGACTGGTTTCGACCCAAGCTCAACTATAGAGTGCCCAGCCGGGGCCACAAATTGACTGTGACCCTGTCCTGTGGCCGACCCGCCATCCCAGCTACAGCCTGGGAGGATTACATTTGGTTCCAGGCACCAGTGACACTGAAGGGCTTCCACGAGTGAATGGGAATGCTCATCGTGAACACAATGGCTAAATTATCTTTCCCCCTGTGGCACCAAGTCACCCATCTCTTGCTTGGAGCTAGTTAATTCCTGGCGAGAGGAAGGTTCTCTCCTTCTGGCTGCCTGCCTCCCTTAGACTTCCCGGGGGGCTGATGGTATGGTTAGGGCTGTAATAATCATCACTGAACAAGCATCTCTTTGAATCAAAGGCTGATTTTCCCAGAGGGTTCTGGGTCAGGTGTTTCTTTTGGGGGTTGGAAAGCAAACATGGGCCCATAGACGGACACCCCTATGGAGGTGACCCTTTTCTGCTTTTTGCTGTGGCCTTTCAGAATTTTTACCAGGGACATAATGTGGATATGACTCATGAACTTAAATATAAAATGTATGGATTAATGTTACATTTTCCTGAAACTCTTTTAGCTTAAAGAGACTTTCCAGGCTTGAGGTTAGAGTATTTTATCTTCCCCCTTGGCCTCTTGTGCTTTGGGCTTCCATGATTTTTTTTTTTACTAATGATTCTTTCTCTTCATCAGCCCCAGGCCAATCTGGGAAGTTAAGTGACTTGGCCAAGGTTCTATAACAGTTCGATATCAGAGCTGGGGCAAGAGTTCTCATCAGCTAACTCCTAGCCCGATGTTCTTTGCTTGCCACGTGAGTATGTGTACCCAGAGCAGAGGTCACATGGGGGAAGGGAGCTGAGAAAAGAAAACCGAGAGAGTCTTTGCAAAGCCTGATTGAACCGTAGGCTAAGGCACCAAGGCTGCCCTGCAGGCTCACTTCCCTGAGGCCAGATGTCCCTTCTGGAATTCTGCCCTGCCTCTCTCCATTGCAGTTGCATGGTGGCTGCCGGCAGTTACTGTTGGCAGTATTGTCCTCAGGCAAACCCTGCTCTCCTGCCTGTGGCTGTCCTTCCTTGGCTACATTTCTGGCTTGGCCATCCTGAGCCTTACTGTTATCCTCTCCAGCCTGATGCTGTCCTGTCCACTAAGCACTGAGGCCCTTTGTCCCTGCGAACACCTGCTTATTTCTTGGAAGCAAGTTGAAGACAGAATCCTCATCCTGCTGGTGTTGGAGATAGGGGTGTGTGTTTGAGAGTGTGTGTGTGTGTGTATGTATGTGTAAATGGGGGCAATATATACTATTTTTTACGTTTTAAGAAGAATGTTTTATGTTTTATATTTTAAGAAAATAGTTTATATTTTATAGTAGATTTTAAGCACTTTACATACATTATCTAATCTAATAACCTTGAAAAGTTCATATTATAGTCCCCGTTTTATAGATGATGCTTGGGGAGATTGGGGAGGTTGAATAACTTGCATAAGATAAGTGTCGAAACCTGGATTCATGAGTTTGAATATCTTGCATAAGTGTCAAAACCTGGATTCAAACCCAGTCCAGCTGGCTCGAGGCTCACTGCTTTACACTGCTGTACACCCTGTGTGATTTTACTCTGAGCTAATTAAACAGGGTTTGCCCTACTGAAGGTGGTAGAATTGGAAAGCAGCAGGACTTCCGTCTCTGGCTTCAGATTGTGTTTCGTGACATGGAACCTGCCATTTATTGGTGCGGAGTAAGTATGGAATCAATGCAAACAAAAGGTTTGAGATCTTTTCTGTGCTGTGTCCACTTGAAGCATATTCCACCAGCTGGACTTTGCTGGTTTTGTGTCTGATATTACCTTACAGAAGAGGAGCAGGGCCATATCTCCCACTTGGGAAGGGACAGGCTAAGGGGTCTGCCTAAAGGGAGGGAGAGTTTTGAACAAGTTATAAATTGTTTTGAGATGTTTAAGACACATTAAGCCAAGTCAGATCCCTCAAGTACGACTTTTAAAAGCCTTCATAAACAATGTCTAGGCAATCAAAACAAAGTAATTATTCAGGTAATTTAGACAGTTCTCTGTCGGGTTGGCATTGGGGACAGGTCATTCTGATTTCATGAGTCCTCCAAAGGAATCCAGAAATTAAAATATCAGTTAATAATTTTATCAATAAATCCCATCTCCTTCTCTGACAACAAGCCTGCTGAGGCACCTGTTTATCTCTTTTTAAAAATTTATTTATTTTTGGCTGCATTGGGTCTTCGTTGCTGAGCATGGGTTTTCTCTAGTTGTGGCGAGCAGGGCTACTCCTCGTTGTGGTGTGCGGGCTTCTCATCGCGGGGCCTTCTCTGTTGCAGAGCATGGGCTCTAGGTGCACGGGCTTCAGTAGTTGTGGCTCACGGGCTCTATTGCGCAGGCTCAGTAGTTGTGGCGCACGGGCTTAGTTGCTCTCTGGCATGTGGGATCCTCCTGGACCAGGGATCAAACCCGTGTACCCTGCATTGACAGGCGGATCCTTAACCACTGCGCCACTATGCAAGTCCCTGTTTACCTCTTAACCTTGGCTGGGCACTCCAGAGATGGATGTGAAGAAATAGTATCTGGCCCAGGGAGTGAAGAGCCCCAGCTTCAGTGGGGTTCTGGCCTTCCATCTGTTGCCACCACTTTTGCCTAAAAGCAACAGTTGTGGGGCTTGAGGTAGGTAAATGTAGGTGGTAGGGAACATGTAGTTGTTAATGTAAATGAAAATGTTGATGGGAGAGTGTAGTCTATAAAATCACCCATTTTGTACCCCTCTTCGCACCCTCCTTTCCCAAGGTATGGCCCTATACCTTGCCCCATTGCCTAGGCCCCAGCTACCCGTGCCGCAGGGCTAGTGGGATCTTAATTCCCCCACCAGGGATTGGCTCAGGTGTTCAGGCAGTGAAAGCGGGAAGTCCTAACCAACCACTGGGCCACTGGGGAACTTCACCGCCCCCCCCCCCATCACCTTGCCTAGGTCTTTGTAAGACCTGGCTTTGCGGGGGATTAATTGCCTTGGTATCCTAGAGCCAAGAGGATCTCAAATTCTTTTCTGCATAGATAATTCTGAGGCCAAGAAAGGACACGACTGGAGTGAAATAATATAGCTAGTGTCGCTGTTGCATTTTTCTTCCCAAACCCCCACTGCATATACAGTGAGGACTCAGTAAATGTCGACCGTGTGAAAGGGCTTAGGGAAAACAAAAATATCCCCAGAATTTGGCTTATTTGGACCTCCAACCTATCGACTGTATCCTGCCTATTTGGGGGGAAAACCACGCCGTTGCCCTGACAAGTGAACACCTCCAGACACTTACTCGGGAAAGGAAGCGGGAGGGAGCTAGTGTACCCCCAGGCTTTTCGGAAGGGCTCCATGGGAAGAAGGGCTGGCAGGAGGCCCTAGAAGGTTGAGCTGCAGGAGGTCGCGTGCGTGAAATCCCGCTTCCGGTCGGATGGAAGGGCGGAGCTTTGGGTCTCAGTGGACACCGGCTTCTCCTAGCAACGGGGCAGGCGTTGAGCAGAGCCGCTGGAGGAATGGACGAAGAGAGCCTCCTATTGTCTCTGGAGCTGGCGTCCGGTAGTGGGCAGGGCCTCAGCCCGGACCGTCGGGCCTCACTGCTCACTTCCCTTATGCTGGTTAAACGCGACTACCGTTTCGATCGGGTCCTTTTCTGGGGCCGCATCCTCGGCCTCGTCGACGATTACTACATCGCGCAGGGCCTGAGCGAGGACCAGCTCGCACCGCGCAAGACCCTGTACAGGTGGAGGCGGCGCCCGGGCTGGCTGAGGCCACAGGGGGATACTGAGGAGCCGGGGGCTAGCGAGGGCCAGGAAGGGGTGGGTGCGAGGTAGGATCGAAAGGGGAGAGGTCCAGGAAGCGAGTGGGCGAGGTCCTCCCTGGGAGGATACGTGGGGAGGGGCGCCAGAGAAACTTAGAGACTTGGTGGGTTTACAATGGACGTGTGGCAAGAACGGAGGCTGGGCAAGGTGAAAGTTTCTGGAGAATGAAGACCCAGAGTAGACGTCAGGTGGTGGACCTGCGTTTTCAAAGAGTCCAGTTTGGAGAAGGGTCAGAAGCCTTGAGGGGGGTGGGGAGCTGTTTGGAAGTGGGTCCTGAAGCATCTTTGGTGGAGGTGTTGGCTCACAGGAGGCACTCTAGGAAGTAGTGAACGAATGTGGAATGGGAGAGAAGGGATTTAGAGCTGAAGAAATTTCCCTGGACAGTGCCATACAGGACCATCCAGCCTCTTTTTGACTACCCCCGACGATGGGGAGCTCATCATCTTACAAGCATTCCGTTGAGGCTGCAGGAAGTTGGAGACTTCATTTATCTATCCATGCATCAATCCAACATTGATTGGATGTATCCTGTGCTAGACTTGGGGTTAAAAAGATGGCTAAGACTCACCCCTATCTCCAAGTTATTCACATCCTAGGAAGAGAGACCAATGGGTAACCCAGCAATTACAACAAAGTGTCTTAAACCTGGGACAGAGGTGTACACAAAGGGGTGCCAGGGTGGGACATTCTCCTAGAGAGTAATTAGATAAGATTACTGAGATCTGAGAGATGATCTGGAGTTCTCTAGGAAAGTGTCGGGGACAGGCATGCCAGTTAGAGGGAACAACTGCAAGCTTATTGGCTTGGGCTGGCTTTGGGTTTTTTGGGAGAATAGTGGGAAGACAAACATGGCAGTGGCAGCCTAGGGTGTTATGTTGAACTGGATGGAGAGGCCAAGCGGTTTGAACTTTGTCCACAGGCTATGGGGAGCCACTGAGGGCCTTTAGTCAAGAAGAGCCTGCTCAGACCTGAGTGGGTAGAATGGTCTGGAAGTGGGTGAGCATTTGGAAGTGTGTTGCAGTGTCCAGATGAAGGGGGACTGAAAGGAGGAGGTAGCTGAGGGAATAGAGGGGAGGGATTGGAAAGATTTAAGTGGTAGAAGTGGCAGGACTTGTGACTAAATGGGGAAAGGTGAAGAGGAGGTCAAGGTTGACCCTTCCTTCCAGCTTAGGCAGCTGGGTAAGTGCTGGTGCCCCCCACTGGGAGAGAATTCAGGAGGTACTAGGGAAGGCCTAGTGAATTTGGTGTGACGTGCCTATGGGGCAGGGTGGTAAGGAGGCATATTAAAGTACAGATCTGGAGTACAGAAGAAAAATTTGGACTGAAGATAGAGATTTGAGACTCACCCTATTCCAATCAGTTTTTATTTCTTTGGCACGTAGTATGTGCCAGGCATTGATCTAGGCATGGGGAATCCACTGCGAAAAGAGACAAAGTCCTTGTCTTCATGGAGTTTACATTTTAGTGTGTATGTGGGGGAGGGGAGACACGATAAATAAACATACACATATACTGCATACACTTAGCATTGGTGCTAAAGGAGACAGAGAATACAGGATGGGGTACTATTATAAATAGTAACATTTGAGAAGAGACCTGAAGCAACTTGAGAGAGTAAGCTGTGTGTTTATCTCAGGGAAAAGCATTCCAGGCAAGTGCAAAGGCCCTGAGGCAGGTGTGTGCTTAGTGTAGTGTGGAACCCTGAAGAGGCTAGTGTGGCTAGAGAGGAGTGAGTGAGGGGGACCATTGCAGGACATGAGGTCAGAGAGGGGCCGAGACAATTGTGCAGGGCCCTGTGGGGCACTGTAAGGACTTGGCTCAATGGGAAGTCACTGGAAGGTTCTGCACAGAGACACGATCTGGCTTAGATTTTAACAGCGGGGTGGGGACTAGACTGAAAGGGGAGCAGGTATGGACATGGGGAGACCGGTTAGGAAGCTACTGCAATATCTGGGCAAGAGTAGATGGTGGCTTGGACAAGGGTGGAAACAGTGGAGGTGGTGAGAGGTGGCTGGATTCTGGATGTCAACTAGGGAGTAGCTGGCGTTCTAGGGGTCAGGTAGGTGAGACTGTGGAGAGAAAAGAGCAGTGAGAATAGATCCTTGGAAGTACTTAAGGCACTGGAGGAGGGAGAAGGGAGATGTCAAAGGAGATAGAAATGGAGATGCGTTTGTTGGCTTTTTTTTTTTTTTTTTTCTATACGCGGGCCTCTCACTGTTGTGGCCTCTCCCGTTGCGGAGCACAGGCTCTGGACGCGCAGGCTCAGCGGCCATGGCTCACGGGCCCAGCCGCTCCGTGGCATGTGGAATCTTCCCGGACCGGGGCACGAACCCGTGTCCCCTGCATCACCAGGCGGACTCTCAACCACTGCGCCACCAGGGAAGCCCGCGTTTGTTGGCTCTTAGGTCCCATGGATGACCTTCTTTGGAGCAGTTTCTTGGGGTGCCAGGGGCAGAATCATGGTGCAGTGGTCAGAGAGTGAAAGTGAGGGAGAGCAAGGGCTGCCACAGAGCAAATTGTTCTCGCTTATGATTCAGAATTGGGGAAGAAGTGGGCGGGACAGGAAAGGGGAATTTTCTAGAGGGACATGGATTTGAGGGCTGTTGTTTTATAAAGCTGGGGCATTTTCACGTTGTGAAGGAGCCAGTGGAGAGTGAAGGGAGGAAACGTGATCAGAGAGCAGGCTGGGGACGCAGGCCTTACATGGATGAGGGAGGAGTGGGAGGATATCCCCTCCTGGCAGGATGTGAGAAAGAAGGGAAGACCTCGGAGGAGGAGAGCTTCTTGGGCCTGGGCTGGGCTTTCCTGAGAAGTGGGGGGAGATGGCCATGCTGTCAGCTCAGCAGGCAGGCTGAGCATGAATTTGGGGCCTACAGGAGCAGAGGCACCTGCAACTGAGGAAAGTTCAGCTTCCAGAAACTCATTCAGGACCTCACAGTCCAGATATCTATCTAGGAAGAAGCTCTTGGAATCTTGGCATGCTGAATTTCATCACGTGTGGGGTGGGGTGCACCACAGGCACTTAGTGCTTCATAGGGGAAAGATATGACTCCCAACAGCTCTTCTTGGGCCTCACCTCTCTTGAGAAGGGGCGGGGCAGGAAGCTGGAGTGAGAGGGGAGTTAGAATCGGGGTGATGGAGATGTTGTTGGCAGCCTGAACTGCATGGAGTGGAGCCTCCTGCCCCCTGCCACAGAGGAGATGGAGATGCAGACGTCTGTGGTGAAGGGCCGCTTCATGGGGGACCCCTCACATGCGTATGAACACACCGAGCTGCAGAAGGTGAATGAGGGCGAAAAGGTCTTTGAAGAAGAAGTAGTGGTGAGTGAAGACAAGAGGAGGAGGAGGACCCAAATGAAAGGGACCTGGGCCATCCAAACCCCAGCCCAATGCACACTGCGGCAGAAACAACGTTTATAATCACTGCCACTGGGGCGAGCTGGGCCTGGGGTGCTGGGTGTGTAAGGCCCTGTGCCACTGTATCAGTCCCATTGCTTCATCCTCACAGCTCTGGGAAGTTGGTACCTTACTTTCCAGGTGGTAGAGAGGAGGAAACTGAAACATAGAGAGGTTAAGTGACTTGCCCAGGGTAACACCACTCCTGAGTGATGACAGGGTGTTAAAGTGGCTGGGCTGCTCTCGGGGGAGCCGTGCTATGGGGCTGGGGCTGGGAAGAAGGGGTATGTGCTTTGCTCTGGGGCAAGGGGTGTGCGCAGGTGCTTATATTTTTGTATAAATGTGTATTGTACTAGGTAATACATTCACTTGGTTCACAATTCACGAAAAGGAATATAGTAAAGTTTCGCTCCTACCCTATTCACCAGTCACTCAGGTCGTCTTTCTGGGGGTCATTAATATAACCGTGTTGCGTGTGTGTGTGTGTGTGTGTGTGTGTGTGTGTGTGTGTGTGTGTGTGTGTCCAAGTCTTGCCACTCAAAGTGCAGTCTGTATCAGAAGCATCACCATGCCCTGGGAGTTAGAAATGCAGACTCTTGGGCTGGCATCAGGATCTGAATTTTAACATGTTCCAAGGGGATTTATTTTTAATTTTTATTATTTTTAAAATAAGTTTATTTATTTATTTTTGGCCGCATTGGGTCTTCGTTAATGCAAGCGGGCTTTCTCTAGTTGCGGCAATTGGGGGCTTCTCATTGCGGTGGCTTCTCTTGCTGTAGAGCATGGGCACTAGGCGTGCAGGCTCAGTAGTTGTGGCTCGTGGGCTCTAGCACACAGGATCGGTAGTTGTGGAGCACGGGCTTAGTTGCTCCTCGGCATGGGGGATCTTCCTGGACCAGGGCTCGAACCTGTGTCCCCTGCATTGGCAGGCGGATTCTTAACCACTGTGCCGCCAGGGAAGTCCCTCCAAGGGGATTTAAATATGCATTTAAGTTTGAGAAGCTCTGCTTCCAGAGACATTTTATGCAAGTACAAACCTCAGCCAATACCTCACCCCGACATATTCTCTTTTTATCTTAAAAAACAAAACAAAACAAATGGCAACATGTTATGCACACAGTTCTGCACCTTGCTTTTTTCTCCTAACAATATATTTTGGAGATTTTTCTACATCAGTGCCTTGAAGAACCTCTCCATTCTTTTTACCATTGTGTGAACGTACCATATTTAACCGGCGTCTCATTCATGGAAATGTCGGTTTCCAAGTTTTCACTCTGACAAGCGATGCCACAGTGAATAAGCTTGTGCATGCGTCATTTCCCATGCGTGCACTCGATTTGAAGGATCAACTCCTAGAAATGGGATTGTGCAGTAAAAAGATAACCAGCCCAAGTTCTGAAACTAGAGAAACCTGGGATTCAAAACCCAGCCTCTGCACTGGAACCCAGGTGATGCCGAAACTCTGGGTCTAGGTCTATGATGCTTCAGCTGCAACCCCGTGCCCGCCTGACAAACTTAACCTCCCCTCAGTTTTATTTTCTGTAGAGTTGGGATCATTATGTTTACTTTGCAGGCTTGTGCAGATTAAATGAGGTGACATATTTAAAGCCCCTGGCCTAGACACTTATTTAGTTTCAGTCTCCTCCTTCGTAATCAATTCTAGTCAGCAGCCCGTGGGAAACAGGTGGTTGAGTGACTTTGGGGGCTCCCAGTGACATGTTTTCCCTGTCAAGTGCTGCTTTTTCCCAAACATCTCTATGAAGTCCTTTTGTTCAGGGCTGCCCTTGATATTGATTATAACCAAATTTCATCTGCGTAAAAATAGTATGGGGTGATGCTTGAGAAATAATGTTAAGTCAAAGGGCAGGGCATGAAACTATATAAACTGTAACTCTAATTTTCCTTTGAATATAGGCATAGAAAAAAAGAATAGAAGGAAGTATACCAATATGTTATCAGCGATTACCTTTAGAAGGTGGGATTATGAGTGGTTTTCATTTTCTTAGGTATATTATAAAATATTTCTCTATTACCCAGATAGTCTACAGTGAGCATGATAGCTTTTATATTTTAAAAAGGCAAAATAAGCAACATTAAAATATGATAGAATGGTTTGTTTCTGGAAAGGTACATAAAAAACCATTAACGATGTCTGCCCCCAGTGAGGGCAATTAGGGGGCCAAGGATGAAATGAGAGAGACTGCTTTTTTTTTTTTTTTTTTAAGTTTTAAATATTGCACTCATCACCAATTTAAGAAAGGAACGGAGGGCGGGAAGGCGAGGACTCACCATCGTGATTTTCCATGGCCCTGGCATCTACACTGTGGTGACCCAGATCAGATGGTCATGCTGAGGCCCTTGCACCAGGGGTGACTGGGCACAGCGCCCTGGCAGGGTGGCTTGTCTCCTGTCTCCTCAGGTCCAGATCAAGGAAGAGACCCGCTTGGTGTCCATCATTGACCAGATCGACAAGGCTGTGGCTGTCATCCCCCGAGGTGCCCTCTTTAAGACCCCTTTTGGACCCATCCGTGTCAATCGGACCTTTGAAGGTGAATTCTCAGGCATCTCTTAGGGCCAGAAGGCATCTCTTCTTGAGCATAGTTGGACACGTGCCTGGGAGTCCAGGGGAGACTGCCCACTTTCTCAGAGAAAGAATAGCTGTGGCCACATCACTTGGGAGGATGTGCCCAATGACCTGGTATCTGTGCCTGGCAGGGGTACCCAGTCACTGGACCCTGACTCTTTTATGCCTGAGGGTGGGGGAGCATCTGGCCACCTGGGTCTGGGGCTTTGTGTGGTGCTGGGCTCCCCGCTTTTTCCTACCCTCCTCCTCCATGGTCTGTCCTCATTGCAGGATCTGAGCCAAGTTCGGCCTGAGAGAACCCTGCTCCCTTTTCACCCTTCAGTCCCCCGTCAGTAGCTGACTGACTCCTCTGCAACCCCCTCCACGTGGTCCCCAATCATAGAGGAAGGGGGCTGTGGGGTTTGGGAATGACCTTCACTTCCTACCTGCTGCCTCTTTTGTAGGACTGTCCTTGTCTGAAGCCAAGAAGCTCAGTTCCTACCTCCACTTCAGGGAGCCTGCTGAGCTGAAGAACAAGACCTTGCTTGAGAAGGCTGACCTGGACCCCTCCCTGGACTTCATGGACTCCTTGGAGCATGACATCCCCAAAGGTAACAGCCTGTTACTTGGAGGACATTGGATTTGCCCCAGGTCAGAGCAGTGGGCCGTGCCACCTGCCATTCTCCTCTAAGAGTGGGACCTAGGGCCTGGGTGGGAACTGGGGGTTCACTGTGGGGCCTTGAGGATGGGGCTTCCCCAGGGCTCAATACAGGGCTCAGCTCCTAGTAAACAGCTGGTAAGTGTTTGCAGATGAAAGGATTGTCTTCCATGTGCTTCCACAGACAGGAAGTCTCTCAGTGTTTCTTTTGATTTTCATACCAATCTTGAATGGAGGCAAATTGGGAATCTCCCCCCGACCCAAAACATCTCTGAAAACACCCCTGAAAATACTAGCCATACATACATCGCAATGGTTAGTTTCAGGGTTAGATCCAATGCTTGGCACACAGCTGGTGCTCAGTGAGTGGGTGCTGACCGACCTGCTGAGGTCACCTGCTAAGGAAATGAGTTCTATACATTTGCCTCCTGTTAAGTGGTTGTACTTTTTAATCATAAAACATACAACTTCAGAGGCCTTTTTAAAAAAAGTATTTATTTGGCTGTGTTGGGTCTTCATTGCTGCGTGTGGTCTTTCTCTAGTTGCAGCGAGCGGGGGCTACTCTCCGTTGCGGTGCGTGGGCTTCTCATTGCGGTGGCTTCTCTTGCTGCAGAGCACAGGCTCTAGGTGCGCGGGCTCAGTAGTTGTGGCTCGTGGGCTCTAGAACGCAGGCTTAGGAGTTGTGGTGCACGAGTTTAGTTGCTCCACGGCACGTGGGATCTTCTCGGTCCAGGGATTGAACCCTTGTCCCCTGCATTGGTAGGTGGATTCTTAACCACCGTGCCACCAGGGAGGTCGCCAGAGGCCTTATTGTGCTTCAGGTCCCACCTGGCCCAGGCATACAGCCAGCAGTTGGTGGAGTCACAGAGACCCCATTTCCTTCCTGGGGTCCACCAGTAGAGACGGGCATGTCCTTGGAAGATGTTCTTGCTTGGATGCTGCATCCCAGGACAGGTGCCAGGCTCTGGGCATTCGGGGGCCAGACCCAAGGCACTGACTCAGCACCCCTGCTTCTTTCCCTCCCCATGCTTGGTGTTCTGAGAACTGGAGGGATCTGTTGTTGATGATGGCAAAGATAATGATACTAGTAACTACTCATAAAAGCAATGACACTGCTTACCGTGTGCCAGACATTGTACTGTCCTTCCCATGCGTTATCTCATTTTAATCTTCACAGCTGACCTATGAGGTAGATACTATTACCCCCATTTTATAGATGAAGAAACAGAGGCTCAGAGAGTTAAACCCAAGGACATAGTTAAGTGTTAGAGCATTAGACTCCAAGGCTCTGGCCTTAACTATGGTGTCAAGTAGATGGTGTTTCATTTTAAGTGGACATTGGGAATGGCAGGACAATAGTCACCCCCACCACTAAGGGGAAACGCTTCTGAGGAGCAATGAGCAACCCAGTCGGGCTGGAACTCAGGGTAGGGGTGGGACGGCAGTAGTTGTTAAAGGAAAGGGCTTTAGAACCAGAAAGTCTGCGTTGGAATCCTGAATCTACTGCATACTAGCTGGGTGACCTCAGGCAAGTCCCTCAATTTCCTTGTGCCTCAATTTGTAAAAGGGGAATAATACTTCCTACCTCATTGGGTTGTTATGAGAATTAAATGAGTTAACACATATAGAAAACATTTATAATAGTGCTTAACACATTAAGGACTCAAGTAAAAATTAATAATTATTACTGATCTTGTTGTCGGTAGCAAAAAGGCCTTAGAGGTGGGTTGGGCAGGCCTAGGAGAGCCTAGAAGGCCAAGGGGTAGGAGACGTAGACCAAGGCAGTAGGAGCTGCTGGTGGCTTGTGAGCAGGTCTGTGATAACAAGGCAGTGGTGCATGGATGGATGGAAAGGGGCAAGCCAGGGATCTGGAGGCTGTTTCAGGGGTACTGCAGTGCCCCAGGGGCTGGGCCGTGGGTCCCAGGTGGGTAAGGACTGCCAGCAAAGAGTGGCTACTCTGGCCTCTACCACATGGGGGCTCCAGAGTGAACCCTCCTTGAGCATGGAAAAGGGGGTCCTGGAACTCTGGGGGAGATGAAAAAGGTTTACTGGGGATGGGCATTTCTCAACCACCAGACATACTTCCCAGACTCCCTCCTCCAATTCTTTGCTCCCCGCCTGGCAAGGCCGGAGGGGGCTGCACATCCCTGGTTGATACAGGGAGCCAGGAACACTGGTGGTGGGACCTGGCGCCATGGGCTGAATGGTGGATGGAGAAAAGTCCTTAGAGCCCCTAATCTGGCGGCAGCAGCCCCTCCTTCCTGATTCAGTATGTGGCTGGAAAGCTCTGTCTGGTGCTGACTTCTCAGCCTTCTCACCTGCAGCAGACTGCTCCAGGGCCAGCGGATGAGGCACTCCCTCCACAGCGCTGGGTGACTGGCGGTGGGGGGGGGGGTAACACAAGAGCGCCTCCTCCCCCTTGCGCCTAGACTTCTTGCCCTAATGGTGGGCCTTAGGGCTGAAGCGTCAACCAATGATTCAACACCCCAATCCACCCCCGCACTTTGCCATAGTCCTGGAGCCTTAGGGGCTGAGGGCTCCTGACATCTCCTGTGTGTGTGGGCCTGAGGGGAGGGATGCTCCTGACCTGACCTTGGGAAACTCCACAGCTTCTGGGCCTCCAGCTCCCTTCCTCCCAGAGCCAACACCAGAAAGCCTCCAGGAATTCGGGCCCAGCTTTTTCTCATGATGTCTTGATGGGGGCCATGGTGTGGGGGTAAAAGTGTGGATGGTCGGGGGAGAGCAGACACTCTGACTTTGCTCCCAGACTCCCTTCCTTATCTTCCAGTGAAAGAGCAAAAGGAGCGGCTGGGAGGCTGCCCCATCAGGCAGACAGCAGCCAGAATGGCTGGGCTGCTAAGTGAGGCCAAAACCCCGAGTTCCCCGGGACACCAGCACTGGCTGGAGGGGTGGAATTTGGGAGCCGTGTTTTCTGCCCAGGTAGGATCAGTTTCCTTTCTGGGTCTGAGGCAATTGTTCAGGGGAACTTCATGTCATCTGTGAGCAGGTATGGCTTAGATTGGCCCTGCCTGGGGCCACTAATGCCCTCCTAACTGTGCCTTGGGGTCTGCGGAGTTGTGTGGGAGTAGGGCTTTGGGAGCGGAACCATCCTCCTGGTGGATACAGGGCAACAGCTAAGAGTTCTCTGAGCTTGGGCTCTTGCCAGATGACACATGAAGTACCAGGTCAGGACGCCAGATTTCTAGGCAGTACTCTTGCCATTCAATGCTCCTTAATCTTCCACTCTATCAGCAAAGAATAGCCACTGAGCAGCTACTATGTACCAGGCACCAGAGACGCCGCCGGGAACACGACACCATCTTTGCCTCACAGAGGTTTGGAAAGATCAAATGAAACAGAAAAGTAAAATACAAGGTGCCTCACAAGCGAAGTCGCAGGTGTCCTGGAAGCAGAGTGAGCTGGGTAGAGGGCAGAGCGCCTCTCCTTGCTCCACTCTGGGCCGGAGCTGACAGATCTCAGGAACTGCTCAGCACAGGGCCGCTGAGGCTCCAGCACAATGCCCAGGTCAGGCAGCAGAGGGCAGCAAGGGGCCTGCTTCCCTGGAAAGCAGCGGGGGACCAGGGGGACAGCATCGAAGAGGGCCGGGGAACACGGTGTCCGGGATCAGCCTTCTCTTGGGGTGTGTGCAGGTGGCACCTCCCTTCCAGCCCTGTGGAAGCCTGGGTGACAGGTGCTCGGTCTTCTGGACCGGGGGGCCTGGCCTTGCTCATCAATAAGACTGGGAACTCTTCCGCCTGGTTCCCCACCCCGCCCCCACCCCCTTCCCATGCACTGTGGCCCTGGTGTCACGGGAGTGGCTGCTCTGAGAAGGGGCCCATGGCCATTTCTGTGTGTGTGACAAGTTGTGTGGTGCTGGTCTGAGGACCGGTTTAAGCCATCTGCTGCCCCTGGACAGCCCTGAACCCCAGCCTGGTCCACTCTACTCCTCAAACTTAATCTCAGAGCTTTGCTGCCTTCCTTCCTGGCAGGCAGGAGAATGTAACTATGAGGAGCCTACCCCAGCCGGAGGTTTCCATATTGGCAAGGCGGGTGAGGCCCTGGAACTTCCTGCTGGTGCAGGAGGGCCCATTCCTGATTTACCAGCTTATATCCCTCCCACCACACCCTCGAAGAGCGCTTGTGGAGAAGAGTGGTTGCCAGGGGACCGGAGGGGAGGTCTGGGGAGACTTGGGAGAGACCAGGGGCTGTGAATGGAAACACCAGGGCCGCAGGAGGCTGCTTTCCCTGGAGTCCCACAAGTGGTGGCTGGCTGGGCCCAGCCTTTCCAGCAGTTGCAGTGAGAAAAGTGGGTGAAGGTGACAGCAAGCACCTGGCTTCCCAGGTAGACACTACGTGACTCCTGGCATGTTGAGTGTGTGTTTCCTGGGCGACAAGCTGCGCCAGGGACAAGGAAAGGAGTGTGACAGGAATGCAAGGGAGGGAGGAGGTAGTGTCATTGGCTGGCCGGCCACTTCCCATGCCGCTCCTGTACTCGGCCGGCACCCTGGGCCTGCTCAGCACCGGCCCCCACCCTGGAGGCAGCAATGTATTTCTCTAGCATCCCCATCAGTTTCTCTTTGCTCTTGGGTGGGGTGGGGAGAGCCCCTGCTGATGAGCCTGGGCCCCCCGGTGGCCAAACCCTAGGTGGGCAGGCTGGTGCCAGGGGAGGCCAGGACCCAGCCCTTGCCCAGGGTGTGCCAAGGCGCCAGCAACAGGGAACTGCTGACAGTGGTCTGGGCCGGGGGACTCCAGGATTCCAGTTCTTTCTCCAGGGCAGCATCTGGCTGCAAGCTGCCCTCCCCAGGTGGGCAGAGCCTGACCTTTTTCAGTTCAAGGGGGGCTGTGTGGCCCTGGTCTCCAAGGGTGGGGAGGGACACCCCAGACGATGCTCTGGGAACTGGCAGGGGGGGCTAACAGGGGCTGTCTTCTGGGGGGGGGGCCTGTGCTTCTGGCCAGACGCTGAATGCAGTGCACTGGGAACACTTTGTTCTGTCACACCCCCTCTCCGGTTACCCCTAGGCCATCTGTTTTCTGAAACGAGTGACTGGGAAAGCAACAGGCCTTTAAGGCCTCTAGAACTCTGTGGGCAGGTCTATGAGTTGGAGATATGCAGAGGAAAGCTGCGAGCTAGGGGAAATACTCTCCACTTCTCTGGCCAGGAAAGATACTGCCCCCATTCCCAACCTAGGCAGTGCCCCACCCAGAGCTCTGGGAACCCAGGAACACCTTTCTTCTTAATGTTGTCTGGCCAGCACTGAGCGGGCCTGGGGGAGCGGGGTCAAGCCCACACTGCTTTCTGCTTCATCATCTCACTGCATGGGTGGTGGCACTCGGTGCAGGCCACTGCACAGTGCTGAGGTGGCCTCCAGGTGGCCTCTCCCTAAGCAGCCCAAGGCCAGCTGACCTACACACCCCCCAAAAGCTCTGGCTTTGACCTGGGCAGGCGCTGGCACCCTGAGTAGGGCTGAGCTGCCATCAGAGCCAGGGGTGCCTGGTGGTCAGGTCTCTTGGATTCAGGGTGGGAGGGTGGGACCTGAGCTCCGAGGCTGCTGGGTGTGGAGTGACCATGGTGGGCTGTGGCTGGAGGAGGCCTGGGGGCAGAGGGGCAGTGGAAGCTAGGCAGCCGGGCTGACCTGGCAGCTGATGAAGGCCTAGGCGCAGTTCTCAGCGCATCACTGGCTGGTCCAGCACCAAAACCTTCAAAGCATTTGCCTTTCTGGCAGGGCCTGGGGCAGAGCTGCGGCTGGGCCGGGAGAGGCCTCAGTGCGCAGGGGAATAGAAGTTCCAGATCTGCATCCAGAGGCGATTTTCCCAGGCTCCTTCCTCCCACACAACGGCTCCCTCCCTTGGTTCTGGAGCTGGATCAGGCCCTTCCCGCCAAGTCCTCACGGCTGCACAGCTCAGCCCCAGGCTGGGCTGCTCCCGTCTGGGGAGCAGAAACCCGGGCAGAACCCAGGACAGACAAAGGCTTATTAGTTGCAGCTCAAGTACCCTGCAGCCAAGGATGGCTCCCAGTCTACCGGCTGCTAGAAAGGGCTACTGAGCTGGGAGGCCTGAAACGGCCCCACTTCTATGTGAGCCTGGTCAGGTCTCATCCATCTCAGAGCAGAGGCTTCTGGGCTGGGGAAGAGAGCGCAAATGGCAAACAGCAGTGAAGCGCACCAGGACTGAAGGCCACCAGTGAGCACCCCTAGCGCAGGGTGAGAGGGAGCCTGGAGCCTCTCCTAGCCCAGCCCCAGCTCCCCTCTGCCTGTGCACTGTGGATTCAGCTTCCTCCCCCACGCAACCTTTCACTAGACTTGCTGACAGGAACAAAACGGGCTGCTTTGAGTTTTACCTCTTTTCATTTCCTTTGCCCTCCCTCTGGAAGTGGTTTTAATGAGCAGTGAAACGGCTCAAAAGCAATCAGAAGGAGTAAAGTGTCGGGATAATTAAACTGTCTTCCCTTTTCCCATTGGACCTTAATGCTCGGGCCTGGCTGCCCGGAGCCTGGGGCCTCTGCATGGCCGGCAGGGCTCTGCCTCCACAGTGCCCAGGCCTTGCCTCCTGCTCCTCCTCAGGGTCCTGGAGCATCCAGATGGAGAGAGGCAACACCCTGGTGGTGCTGCGCAGCCTGCTCTGGCCAGGTCTCACCTTCTACCACGCTCCTCGCACCAAGAACTATGGCTACATCTACGTGGGCACTGGCGAGAAGAACATCGACCTGCCGTTCATGCTGTAGGAGGGCTGCCTGGGGAGTCTGGAGAGTCTAAACAGTATTTTCATAAAGTCCAGTGAATTTGGTCTGTTTGTTCTGCGCTGCTGCCTCCCCTCATCTCCACCTCCATCTGGTGTCCAGGCTGAGGAGAGGCCCAGCTCAAATAGAGCAAGTGGCAGAGGGTTGGAATGTGCTAACGAGAGAGAAAGGTGGGAGGAAATGGCAGGGGGGAGGTGACAGCCAGGAGCCCTCTGAGGAGGGCAGCTTCCTGGACTCAGATGAGAGCTGCACATGGGCCAGGCAGCCTAACTTACCTCCTCCTTGCAGCCCCCCTGGCCAAAAAGCTAACAGCTGTCAATAGAGAGGAAGGGAACCTGCTTGGCCCGTGAACTCCCCTGTTGCATTCACGTGGCCCATCACAAGAGATCAGTGACTTAATGCTCAGTAACTGGCCGGAAACGGGTTGAGCCCCCCGCACTTCCCAAGCAGTGGGCGCACACCCAGTGGGTGAGTACAAGCCTGGTTTATAACATTCCTGTGGGCAAAGCTCCTGTCCACCAGCAATGAGCCCAGGCCAGTCACAAGACCACAGCAGCTGCCTGGGGACTCGACTGCCCCACCTGCACCCAGCGCCCAGCTCTGTTGCAGAGCAGGCCCAGGGCACTAGTGTTGGACCTGCTAGCCCTCGTGCCATCCACATTGGAGGAGCCGGGCCACCCTGGTGGGATGGGGCGGGAGTGCAGGATGAGCTCACGGCCGGCTCTCGGGAGGCCGTGCTCTCAGTCAGTGATACAGCACCAAAGGCCTGCTCGCGTAGGAGACGTTGTCCTTCAGGAGGGGGGACCCCACAGCCATGCGCACCTTGTTCCAGCGGTGGCCTTTGTTGTAGATGGGCTTGACGGAGCGGGGAGACCAGCGGGTGAGGTACCTGTGGAGCGAGGATGAGAGGTGGCTGTGGGACCGTGGGCATGGCCTCCTCAGGCCCAAGCCGCGCTTGGCCAACCAAACCCTTTCACCAGTTTTCCTTTCTTGAGAAGGGCTTTTCCTGGGAGCAACTGCTGAATATGCTGTAAACAGATGGGCTGGGCTCCTGCTGCCGCAGGTGTGTGTGGCCAGGGTCAGGCAGCACAAGGCCACACGCTTCCTAGATCTTTATGAGTCGTCAGTGTTTGTGTGTATTTGCTGGGGGAGGAGGTGGAGGAAGAGGCTGCTCAGAGAGCAGATCATCCCTCTGTGGCCCAGTCATGGGGAGAGGAGAGGCTGATGTAAGGGCCTGGAGGAATCCTTCCCTCTCCCCCACTTGGCTCACTCTGCCACCCCAGCCTTCAGGGAACAAGCCTAGGCAGCCATAACTCGTAGAGGATCCCTGCCCCTCACCCAACCCATGATGGGGGCCAGGAAGATTCTTGTAAGTAGGAGGGGGTGGGGTGGGGAAAGATGGCTGCCACCCATAGTCCTTTTGCCTCCTTTGGGGATGGCAGCAGGGCCCTGATAGTTCCCGGAAAAGTGGCTCATGCCGGCTGGGACTGGGGTTTACTCCGTCCAGAACGAAACTTGGATCCTGTCCAGAGAGGCCCACCCTTCGTCCTGAAAGCTCAGCCATGGCAGAGGCCAGGATCCTCCCCTGCTTCCACACGAGGTTAGGGCTCAACCCAGCCGCCTCTAGTGACCCTCAAATGAGAGGTTTTAATTAAAAAAATTAATAACCATGGCTGAAAATTTTTAGCTAAGAGTGAAAAAATGACTGCTGATTTATACATTTCAACTGAGCTCCCCTGGACCTGTGTCTTCTGCTCTGAGCTTTGAGAGGAAGTAAAAGCTGTGGGTGGTATTGGCCTCCATGCCACGTGCGAGGTGGGCCAGCAGGAGAGGGCTTCCCCATGTCCACTGTGGCTGTCAGTGCCCCAGCAGGGAGGCCTCTGTGCAGTAGGCTGGCCCCAGGGATGCCTTTGGTGGTGCTGGGACCTGGCAGGCCCCTGTGCTGGCATTTCCCAGGCTTCAGAAGGGTGGGTGAAGAGGTGGGGTGTGGGAGCAGCCTCCCCCAAAGGGTTGCTCCTTGGGTTTGAAGACCCCAGATCCCGAGGCTCACCAGGCTCTCCATAGTTGCTGCCCTAAAGGCTCCCTGCCCCTCCCACCCTGGAGAGACCCCAGGGAAGCTGGGATTCAGCTGGCCCTGGGCCTGATGCTTGTGCCACAAGGAGCAGCCACCTGGCAGGGGAGGGGGCTGAGGGCCTCCGGACGGCTCTCTGGGAACACTCCAGCTCTAAGAACCAAGGCTCCTTCCTCCTACCTCTCCTGAAGGAGTGGGGAAGGAGGACGCATGGCTCCCCCGGGCCCGGCCGGTGCATGGCAGCTCAAGGACCTCTGGATGGAATCATAAAGTCCCTTGTAAGGAATCAGCCTCCCATGTAGCCAGGACTCCCTCTCCTCCCCAGGGTGGCCTTTGCAACCCAAGAGCCCCCACGCATCATCAATCCGGTGTCACATTAAAGGACACCGGATATATGGGAGGGAGCCTGGCTTTGCTTCAAAGGCCTGAGGGAAGGATGGATTGTGTCCTTAGGCCTGCTGCTTGTCTCTTAACGAGTCAGGGTAGGGGGCGGCTCAACCCCCAAAAGGTCCGCAGCACATTTGGGAAAGACAGGAAGAGGTTAATATGTCCCGTTCCTCCGGGGCTGCTGGCAGATGGCCCAGCTAGCAGTGTGGGAGGTGCAGGTGGAGATGGGCAAGGGGCCAGGGTGTTGGCGAGGCGTCAGTGAAGACCCAGCTCTGGCCCTGCACCCCCAGCCCAGCAATCCATGGCTAGTATTTGCCTGGCCTCTCATCCTCCATGCCTGGGTTCTGTTGGGGATCAGCCTAGGAGATTTGCTGGGGGTGGGGTATCTTGCTTTGCTTTAACCACAGAGTGCAATTCCAGTGGCAGCGGGACAGGCTGAAGGCAGGGGGTTTATTGATACGATACGGGAGAACAAGAAGAAATACCAACATCGATTTTACAGACCTGGATCTACTCTCAACCAGGGGGTATTATAGTTCTAGGAGTATGTGAGTGTGGTAATGTCAGAGACAGCTGTTTAAGTGTTAGACAGGAATCTATTTCTACACCAGAGGGGGCCACCCTGCTTAGGCTGAAAGGCAGACTGACTGATTCTAGGACCTAGGGGACTTCCTCTCCTCCTCTATAAAACCTCAGGACCTCATGGGATACCATGTGCAGCTGTGCAGGTCGTTAACTGCACAACTCTAGGGAGCACCATTCACAATCTAGTCTACCTGGATGCTGCCTTAAAGTTTTGCGGTGTACGATTTGCGCAGCTATGTACAGTGGCCCTGCCCCAGACAGCCTTCCCATTTCTATTTCTAAGGCCTCATTTTGCCCTTTAATAACCCCAGTGCTATTACAGAAAGTTTGCAGAAGTGCTCTGACATTCCCATAGCAACTCAGTATGATGTCATAAACAGAAGATTAGCACATTCTAATGCCCAACAACGACCTTCTTACCCTTCTTACCCCTGTGCTAAGTGCCCTACTGGGGAGGGACAAGGAAAGAGGCTGAGGCCGGCAGGGGAGAGTAACAGAAGCGTACACAGTGGTCGGACTGATGGGGTGGGTGCTTAGGCTGGAAGGGATGGAATGCTCCAGCTTTCCTGAACTGTGGAATGAACTCCAGGAGAGAGCCTCCCCAGCCCAGGTTACCTGCTTACCTGTTGAGTCGGGGTTTGCTCTTTGGAACAAATCCTTCTGGAAGCTTAGGTCTGTGATTTGGGAGCAGACCTGAGTGGAGAGAAAAGCATTTAAGGGGATGGTCTCTGCAGCTCCCTGTGTAGCTCTTGGGGGCTGGAGGGAAAGCCCAAGGGGGTGGGAGGTTGGCACTAGGGGGTGAGTATAATGAAGCCTCTGGATACCCATTGCCCTTTCAGGAGGGGCTGGAACACGGGGCAGCTGGAGGGTGGAAATGGTGCCCACAGCCCGCTTCTGCCCCTCTTAGCCCAAGGTGCTTTCTACCTGCTCGGTGGGCCATCTTCACACACTCCTCAATCTTGCGGTGCTCTTCCTGGCACAGGCCCGTGACCCTTCGGGGCAGCATGCCCCCGTGTGGCCGGATGAACTGACTGAGCAGCAGAACATCCTAGTGGAAACGGAAAACAGGAGATGAGGGTCCTCTAGACAGGCACTTGCTCCTGGGGAGCCAGGGCTAAGTGGCCTCCAGGGGAGGCTGCTGTACCCTGGCACTGCCAGAGGCTGAGGCTCCCCCGGAACAGACCTGAGGCCACTCCCTCCCCACAGAGCTCTGCACGAGGGCCTGCTATCTCCACCCTAACAAAGGTTCAATCCCAACTTAGCAAGATTTCCTGACCCCATTACCAACCCCAAGAGTCCTCTCAGCTCCTCCATGAGATAAGTCTTCCGATAGACTAGGTTAGAGAACAGGAACTCTTCAAGAAGGTTAACAAGATTTCATGCACCCACGGTATCTTTCCTGGTGATGAAAGGTGTGTTCTCCTCCTTGGGTGGCGTAGGGGGTATGTCATGTACTTCTGCACAACAGGGAAAACCTGTACCATTTCCGCCCCCAGAGTCTACATGCCACAGCCCAGAAGACCCACAGAGAGCCCCTCGACCTTGTGCCATGCCCTCTGAAGCCCCAGGCAGCAACGAGCTGAGGATGGGGCCAGGTTGCAAGGTTAAATCCCACATCTTCTAAGCCCCCTGTGACCAGATGTAAATGGATTCTTGGGCTTCCTTTGAACCATCAGACCGCTTTGGATGAGTCAAGGAGAGAGTCAAGAATTAAGAATCAGAATCAAGAGAGACCACGTCCCCTCCCAACTCTCACAGCATGGCTGAGAGGGTTAAAGAAAAGTCGCCCACCTGACCCGGAGGGGCCTGGCATGCCTATCTCCATGGTCCTGGTCCTCAAACTGACTCGCTGCCCTGGCAGGTACCTCGCTGTATAACGGCAGGTTTGTTTTAATCACTGGAAAGCTCCCGGGGGACCCAGGCCCCCAAATGCCACCCCTGTAATCTCCAGACTCTGATGAAAAGAACTTGGATTGGATTATCCAGGGATAATACACTGGTCTCACAGCCCCAGTGCCCCCACTGCAGGCTGCCAAAAAGGCTGACAGCTTTGTGCAGCTCAAGGTGGCAGTGCCCTGAGCGGAAAGGGGTAAAAGGAAAACAACTTCTTCAGCCTTTACCTTGGAGGGGACTGGATTTCTTCTGCTTGATAAACAGAGCCAAGTCCATTTCCTGGAAATGGCTCGTAGGAAGAGTGCCCCATGGTGATCAGGCAGGTGTGGGGTTCACCTCTCTATTCACAGCTGGGATTCTAAGTATGGCCAGGACCCCACTAACTTCCATGTCACAAGAAGCTGAGAGCAGTGCCCCGTGGCCTGCAAGTTCCCTGTTACTCCAGGTGGCCATCAGCGGAAGGGCCGGGACAGGTCAAAAGAATACCCCCACCCCCACCCCGGGGTGGCCTGAAGCCAAGGCTCCCAGCCCAGGAGATTAGTTGGGTCATTCTGTTCAGATCCCGTGGACATGTGGCCTCTCCTGCTCTGACCACCTGACCGGGATCTCTGCCCTTAGTCATCCCATTCCACAGAGGGGCATAGGGACAACCTGCAGGTCAAACTGGCCCAGAGTCTGAATCACCTGAAACCTAAAAACAGGGTTGCTTAATGTCACCAATAGAATGCTAAAGGACAAGTATGGATTTCTCTAGGGCTGCGTCCTTTCCCCCAGGCCCGCCCCATCTCTAGACATGATATAGAGTAGTAGCTGGGATCATAGGCTCTGCCTGGGTTTTGTAGCCCCAGAGTGTGCATCCCAGCTCTGATACTTACTAGCTGGGTGGGTGATCTGAGGCAAGTTCATTAACTTGTTCATTAACAAGGTCATGCCTCAAATTTCCTCATCTGTAAAACAAGGATGAAAATAGTACCTACTTCACAGGGATATTGGGAAAACTAAGTGAATTATGCCCCATAGGTGCTTACACACAGAGCAGCACCCCGTACAACTCACCTATTGTTGTTCACTCTTGTCATCTCTCTGTGAAACAACAGCTCTAGAAGACCTACAGCAAACAGGGGTCTCTGTAGCTCCAATATGGAAAGAGAATGATATATCCCCAGATCATAGTAAGGACTCTCCAGAGATGTCCTCATTATAAAAGGAGGAAAGCCAAGCTCAGATTCTGATTCCACTCCCCTGGGAACACAGCCCTACGAGACTGGGCTCCAGGGCCCTGGTGGTCTGAATCGACCGCAACCAGACCATGAACTAAGTCAGTGACTCTCCACCCTCGCTGCACATTAGAATCACCTGGGGAGCTTTAAAATATAATGATGGCTGGGCTCCACCCCAGGCCAACAGAAACATCTGGAGGTGGAGCCTGAGCATTTTTAAAACTGGACAAAATGCTTCTGTCCTGGTGGTTCCATGAGATGCTGCTTAAGCCCACAGGGAACACGAGCTCCAAGACGCGCAGACATGTGTGTCTGTGCCCAGACTCACCTCGTAGTTATACTTGTGTTTCAGGTTCCAGCGGCAGATAGGGCACTGGCCGGAGGGGTTGGGGGGATTTGGACTTTCCTTGGGAGTCCCTGTGATTCGGCCTTCAATCTAGAAGGCAGAGAAAGAGAGCCTGTGAGGGAGAGGGCTGTGCAGAGCCTCTCATCCTCAAACAACCCCCCGAGTGGTAGGAGTGCTGGTGAGACTTCATCTCTGGGGGCCTCAGGCGAGTAGCTAATGGGTCTCTCTGCCTGAATTGTGGTGCTGATTCCATAGCTGCTGGACAATGGACCTTGGAGTAGCCACAGAGATGGGTTTGATGGTCTGCAAGGGTAGTAGAAACTGAACTTAATGCTGGTGGCAAGAGGGAGGGGTTTGCTCTATCAGCTGAATGCTACCTTTCCTTCCTCAAAAAGACAAAAACTCCAAAACATTATGCTTCCCTCTCTCTCCTTTGGGAAAAAGCAATAAATGCACATGGTAGAAAGTTTCAAACTGTGCAGGGATGTGGAGTCGAAAGGAAGTCTCCCTCCCATCCTGCGTGTCCTTCTCAGAGGAAACTGCAGTTTCCAGTTTTATCTGACAGAGGTAAGTTTTTGCCAGTGGTTCTCAACCAGGCAGGGTTGCCTAAAAACAGGGTCCAGGGGACACTGGACAATGTCTGAGACATTTCTGATCATCCCCACGGGGGGATGGAGTGCTCCTGGCCTCTAGCAGGGAAGGTGCTCACCACCCTACACGCACAGGACAGCCCTCACTCACAACACAGAACCAGCCAGTCTAAAACGCCAGCAGCACCAGGCTGAGAAAGCTGGTCTAGGCCTATACAAGCAGACAACTGTGTGCGCTCTCCTCCTCCCCCCTCTCTCTAAAAACACAGAGGGGAGGATACATTCCCCTGCCCTCCTCCTCTTATCACTCTGGATTCCACCTCTCAAACCGTGCTGAGGCCACATGTGAAGTGACCTCCTCCATGGCTGCTGTATCCTGTGACACAGCCTTGGAATTACTAAGCTCAATAAACCAATGATCTGGGCATCAGCTCCAATTGCAAGAAGGGGAGTTTAGAAAGCCTTGCTGATTGAGGCCACAGATTGTGTGATGTTGGGACAGGTCTGAGAGACTCTGGGAGGGAAGCAACACTGTCTCCCAGGGAAGAACTGGCAGAAGGCAAAGGGGGCCAGAAGCAAGGCTTGGCCGTGCAGGGTGCTGTTACTACCCTTCTGCCAAGGCCACCACAGCTATGCCAGAAAGGGGAAAGTGCGCTAGGGAAAATGTGCAGGTACATGGAAGGACTTGGGAGGGGGTCAAGGTGGGCCTGGTGGGGGAGAGCTAACACTTATTGACTCCCCACTATAGGCCTGGCTCTGTGCTAATAATGGTCCACATGTATCATCTCATTTAACCCCACAACCTAGTGAGGGCAGAATCATGATCTTATTTTACTGATGAAGAAAGTGAGACCCCGGAGAGTAATACCCAAAGTCAGCCATGGCAGCGCCTCTCCAGGCATGGCTGGGTTACCTCCCCCAAGGGCTCTCATGGGGCCACATACTTCTGTGTTCATTCCACAAATAGCAAATTCATGCCCCACAGGAAAAACACTCTTCACACTCAAAAGCCAGACGTGCTTCTGTCCACCAGCATGGAGTTTAAAGGGTGAATACTTGTTTTGGCTTTAGATAAGGGAACCAAAAAAGGTGCCCTAAGGGAATGGGATCCCCCTAGAAAGAACTGTTTTGGGGCTAAGCAGTAAAAAGGCTGAGGGCGTGTTCTGGGGAAGACCCAAAGACGGAACCCTAAGGCTTGTCCTGGGGATAAGAAGGCCTTAGGGAGGACTGGTCTTGACTGGCCGCCAGAGGGTTAAATCCCTGCTTGACATGGAAGCTACAGAGGCTTCTGGGAACTCGGTGGAGTGGTTGAGGATTTCTTGGAGGCGTGGAAGGCCGTGTGAAAACAACGTTGTCTTTTAGGGATTATAGGATAATCTAGGCCCCATGACTCCCAGAGGAAGGGAGGTGAGATAGGCCCAGTGAGGGAGGGGGGAGTAGGTGGGTGAAGAACTGTGCTAGCTTTCTCACCAACAGAGAAGACAGGGTGCCAGCTATGAGCCCAGGGCCCAGAGAGTGTCACCTTCTAACTACATCACTTAAGGAGTAGTAGCTTAGTCATTCTAGGCAGAAAGGAAAGATCCAGGCTCCTCGCCCGGGGTCTACTCTCTCTAGTCTTGTCATTACCTTAGTTTTCCCCTTTGGAAAACTGACTTATCACCCGCCAAAGAACATATCAGCAAATACCTATGAGCTCTTGTCATACAAAGGGCCACTTTAATCAAGTAACAGATGTCTTAGTCCAGGCACAGCAACTGTTCCTGATTAACCACACTCTCACACACAGGTTGAAAATAGTAGACTGTGGGATTTATGGTCACAGAGGGAGCAGATCCTGAAGCCAGGAGTCCAGTTGGGGCCTCCCACCCTCCCTCAGAGGAGCAGCCAGGCAGCTCCAAGCATTAAAGATGTTAGAAGTGGCCAACTCGACGATACTTACTATAGTTGTCTTCCCTGCTTGGATCTCCACCACTACAGAGATAAAGGGGAAAAACTAGGTCAGCCATTTAATAAGGAACAGGGAGTTTCAAGTAACAGCTCAAACTTTACACATGCAGAAAAACGGAGCCCTCTCTCTGCACTCTCCCACAGCCCTGACCTGGAAAAGGAAGTATGCAGGGTTCACCTCCCAGTGCCAAGGCTCTGTGCCCTGGAGGATGGGCGGGGGCAAGCCCAGATGCCCACATCATATTATCTGTCTGGGATTAAGGGTCTCCACACTGTTTCTGCCTTTCTGAGATTAATCTTGGTTCCATCCAAGGTACTTGGCAAGACCTTGCCCTACTGTGGCTAGCAACAATGGCCTAAGAGATGAGGGTTGAAGGTGGGGGGTGGGAAGTGGGCAGAAGCCGCTAAAAGACCTTCAAAAATACGCATCGCATATGTTCTTTCATTAGGAGAACCAGACAAATATGGTTCCTGACCTTGACGAGTTTGCAATCTAAGATACAGCACTGAGCTAACACTGCTCCAGGGGTCCCACGGTGGCTAGGTAATGAGACCAGTTCACTCCTAAAACATCCTGAGAGCCTTGTGTACAAGCTGTACAAGGGCAGCTGTGCGAGTCAAATCCTCTCCCTGTAGGGGTGCATTTTGTTATCCACACCGGAGAGGGGTGATGGGAGAGGTGGGAATGAGGGGCCTGCAGATATGGGGTCCAGGCAGAACTGCAGAGAGTGCTGCAGTTCCGCACTGAGAGGGCCTCCCTCAGCTCTTCGCTGAGGCAGTCAGAAGAGAACCCGAGGGCAAGACAATTAAGCCGCACGCACACAGGCACGCAAGCCAGGCTGTACATATTTCCTCTTACTTAACCAGGATGCAGAAAGACAACTTCAACAATATCCAAAGGAAGAACCAAGCTAATAACCCACATTCGGCAAATAGAATCAAATAGAAAGTTCTTGGAGATTCTCCCTGGTCTCCCAGTTTCTTTAGAGAAAGAAGCCATGGCTTTTAGCATAGGAACGCATACCACAGATGCTCCATAAAGGCTAGGGAGCAAAATACTTCTCATAATGCCCTTCTGACTGCTAACTACTGTAACAGAAAACATGAGTGCACATACTAGGCTGCAAACTGTCTCCCCAAATAGTAAAACCATATTTTAACAGTAGCTTGGCTACCACAATTCGTTCTACTCAGCCCTAGCCAGATTAGAAAGAGCCTAAGGTTAACTTTGTGAATCTAATGAAAGTTACGGACCTTGCCCTGGAAACGCTTCCATAAGTGTACACACAATTAGACATGGATTACAGGAAGCTCACACACCCCTACAGCTACACACCTAAATGGTAATACTGGTTTTCCCTCAGGGATGGGAGGAGGTGATTTTCTGAAGTTTCTAAAATAAACATGTACTGCCTTTGCAATAAAAAATAAACAGTAAAAAGAGAGAACGAAAATGTCTAAGAAAAAAAAGTGAGGCAATTCTAACCCACCCAGAGGCCCACAGCAGCATCTGTGATCACTGAGCTTTGTGACTGACACCAAACTGGACACAGATTGCCTGGAATTGTCCCCCGTTTGTTTTCTGGGCAAGGCCATTCATAAAGACTCATTACTTCAACCAACCAACCTGAGAGCCTCTCAACTTCAACTCCACACACACAAAGGAGTAACAATGGCCAGAAAGGCCCCGAGGCTTTCTCCAGAGAACACTGTATACTAATCAATTCAAAGACAAACTAGGTTTCTCTCCCTAAGAGAAAATGTGTCACCGCAAAGATCAACTTGTTTCGAAGAGAGACCAGCCTAAATGGGATGTGGGTGAGACTCAAACTGGTACTCAGTCTGGTGGCCAGCACAGCTGCAGGGAGATGGTCACTGCACTGTGTCAGCTACAAAAGTAGGGAGGCAGAAGGACGCAGCCCTAGCCCAGCAGGGCTGCCAGGCACCCCGGAAACTTTGCAAATTTGCAAAAACCAAGTTGGAAGAGGGACGGAGGGTGACCCAATCTGAGCAACAACAGGTGGGGGGCGAGTTTTTAAGAATCCGGATAGGAAACAAAAGGAGAGACCCACTCTGGTACCACTCAAGTCAGCGTGAGAACAGTGCCCTGAAACGAAGCGGACAAACATGTGCTTCCCCTCTAGGTGGAGGCACTTGGGTCCTAACCATCAAGTAAACAAGTCTAGCAAAACACACATCACTCCCGGCAAAGAACCAAACCCTGAAGTCATTCCACTGGCCCCTGGAAGAGAGATCAAAGCCCGTAGCAAGCTCCACTGTTAATGAGCTCCCCACACAGCAACTCTGAGCCAGTGAATCATCTCACTATAAGTCAGTGGGTAAAACAATAGGCAGATGCTTATCTAATAGAGACAATTCGTCAAATGAGAAGGAATGACTGGAGAACTCATACAGGACAGAGATTGGTCAGGGCGGTGTCTCAGTGCAGGGGCAGAGGGCCCACAGGAGCCTGAAGAGGCCCTAGGAGATTTCAAGTCTCTGAAAACAGGAGTTAGGAATCAAAATAGTATTGCTTTTCAGCATGCATACAAAAACATGTCAAAACCAAACAAAACCTGATATCCATTTGTTCCTGGCCTCCTCTCCATTCAACAGAAGTGGGGGTGGCTAAGAAAAGCTGGACTAAAAAACTGTTAGTCACTAACTGAAAACTTGTTTAGGAAAAGATGGAATTGCTCTTGTGTTCTGAGATATGGCTGTATCAAGTAAACTAAGGAAAGATACGAAGCAGTTTCCTAAACTAGAATTAAGGGCCAAAATCTTCTAAGATAGGCACTTCTCATACACATCAAATAATCTGTGCCATAGGAGGCAACACATTTGCTGAGTACCCATGGAGTGTACAGCCGGGCTCCACCCACTATGGAGAGCTCCAGCCTACTAGGAGACACAGTCTTTGCCCTAGAGGAGAAAAGAGAACTAAACCAAGCAAGGGAATCTCACTCTAACAAAGTCCATGCCTCATAAAGAGGTCCTTTGAGTACTTCAGTAAATACTCACCTAGGATGGAGTCCAAGATAACTGAAGTGTGTCTAGAGCAAACAGCATCGAGGTGAGATTGCAGTGAACGCAAAAAGACCTCAATGGCCACATAAACACAGACACAGTGAACTGCAGCAGGATAAAGACCCAGCTGTTTAGTAAAGGAGGAAGTGAGGAGAGCAGAATGACGAGGAGTGGAGGGCACTGCTGCAGGAAGTGCCCAGAGACCAAGGTCCTTCTTGGAAAGGATCCATGGAAACCAAGTCCCAAGTAGAGTATGAAGGGACGGAGTAACCGAATGGCAACGTGGCTAAACGGTAGCACCAACAATCTTCAACAATCTTATGTAGGGTCAGGGAGTAGAGCGCATGTTTGGGAAGTATGGCCATTGACTACTTCTCTCAAACTCCTTCCTCGCTCAAGCTCTGCTCCCTTCTGTTCATCTTTAATTCTGCCACTAAAGTTTTCTGATTCTCTCATCACCTACCCCTTCCTTTTCCCTTGGACCTCTGAGGGAATGTCTCTCTGCACTATCCTTCAAATGAGGAGTCTTACTGCTACATAAAAATCTCCTTCCACTAGAGGTTACTCTGGACTATGTCTTTTTTTTTTTTAATATTTATTTATTTATTTGGTTGCACTGGGTCTTAGTTGCGGCAGGTGGGCTCCTTAGTTGCGGCTCACCAGCTCCTTAGTTGCGGCACGTGGGCACCTTAGTTGTGGCATGTGAACTCTTGGTTGCAGCATGCATGTGAGATCTAGTTCCCTGGCCAGGGATCGAACCCGGGCCCCCTGCACTTGGAACAGTCCTAACCACTGCGCCACCAGGGAAGTCCCTGGACTACGTCTTTTGAATTCTTTAAAGGCCCCAATTTGTTCACTCCTCTCTCAAAGCTTTTACCTATAAGAATGCCCATCCTGCCAGGCATATCCTTGTCTGAAATGCTAAGTCCTCCAGAAACCTCCCTTAGGAAAAGATGAAGAAAATTCCCTTCAGCCTTTATTCCTTTTCAACACACTCTGCTCTGAGGGTCTGATACATCATTACTGTTAATTCAGATAGTCATATGTGTTTATTTTTCTTGTTTTAAATGCATTCCTTCACAAGGGCTCTAAGAGTGACAAGGCAGGAACAAGGTCTAACCTTTGCTAGGTCTGACAGTGTCAATCATGAAACTAAATGGTCTCCAGCAAGTTAACTGACAAGAGCTTTCAGAGAAGGGAGGGAACCATGCAGAAGCCCTGCTATGGAATACCAAGGTGATGGTATTGGAGGGAAAAGTGCTGGCTGTTCTTCCAACTCTACTACTTACTAGTTGTGTGATATTGGGCAGCTACCCAACACCTCTGGACCGGATTTCCTCATTTGTAAAAATGCCTGTAATATTCACCTTTAAGGATTGTTGAGAAGACTGAATAAGTGTACGTGGGAAACCTAGCAGTGTTTGCAGCAGGCACTTAGTAAACCACAACTTCCATTTTTTGTCTTCCTTTAGACTTGCTTCTTCTGTAATTATCTTTTTTGGTTTTGTGTGTCCCTCTGTCAAACTTCAGACCAGGCTTTCTCAACAGCAGCAGGATCAGTATTTCAGGCCAGGTGGTTCTTTGTGGTGGAGGGCTATCCTGTGCACTGGAAGATGCTTAGCAGCACCCCTGGCTTCTACCCACCACATGCCATGAGCACCAGCTGTGACAACCAAAAATGTCTCTGGACATTGCCAAATGTTCCCTGAGGGACAAAACTGCCCCCAATTGAGAATCACTGCTTCAGACAGAGAGATTCTGTAGGCAGGAGGAGTGGTGCTGAGTGCCCATGAACTCTGACTAAAATTAAGGAAGTACTATCTGATACTCTGAAAAGTAGAATGCTTGAATATTTTCAGCAAGACACCCACTTTCCTCTCCATGACTTTAAATTCTATGTGTACAATATTATTTGTGTGTCAAATATACCAGCTGGCACCAGTCAAAATTAGCTTTATGTGTAATTCTTTATGCCTTACACATAATGGATAGAATATCAAGTTTTTTTTGTTTTTTTTTTTCATTTAAAGGCTTTGGAGATAGATGGTTCTCAAGAAAAATATAAAATATGGTAATGCCTTCATGTAAGATCACATAAATTCAATTATTTAGCCTTTAGGTCTGACAGTAACACAGAGAAGCTACCAGGTATTTATGGCAAGGAAGACTTCAAACACCCATCTCATCATACAGCCCAGCATTTCACAAACTCTCCAACTGAAAAATTCTAATCTCAAATATTCCTTTGTAAAAAATCAAAACTCTTCCGCTTGCTTATCCTCTGGGGACATAGCAAAAAACTGTTTTCAACTTTTGATTTCATAAAGGATAAGTAAATTGCAGCCGTTAGTGTTTGACACTTGGTAGACGCCCTCAAAAATGTTATGGGCGTATGCCTGTTTTGCAGCATGGGAACAGATGGAACACCTTATCCAAGACACCTCTTTGTTGTCTTTCTTTATCAATGAATTAGTTTATCTTATGCTAACCAGGCAGTATCTGGATTTTGTTGTTCTTTCTAGCAAATGTTCCATCTTCCCTTCATAGCTAAATTTTTCAAACACACCTATTCATTTCTTCATGAACCATCTCTCTCATTTTCCCAAACTGGGTTCCTTGTATGCCACTCTATTGAAATTGCTGTTTGAAAGCTAAAAAAAGACATCTTGTCTGAGACAAATCCAATGCTCTCTTCATTAGGCTCTTCTTTTTGGACTTTTATGGTCCCCCTGGCAAAAATGATCTCTATTTTCCTCTGGATTCTTCTCAGCTTTAGTTAAAGGATATGCTGGTCAATACTGCACCAGATCTTAAAAACACACACTCACACACACACAAAACCACTTCACTTCTATTGCACATCACTCATCCTTTCCTGCTTCCAGCAGTGCACAAAGACTATGTCCTGAAAGACCTCTTCACTCTGCCAGATTCCATCCTTTTATGAGCCTGTTAAAGACACGCCCCCTTCATGAAAACTTCCAATTCGGTTTGCTGTTGCCGGTAACCTAATCTCCCTGTACTTCCGCATGTAAATACCTAATACCTAACTTGCATTTATTGGAGTGTATCATATCATCTTATTAGAACCTAAATTCTCAGGAAAAGGGTTATATTTTTTTTTCTCCAGAATCCCTTAACAGCTTGAAGTACAGCACTTGGCCTTCAGTAAGCTCTCGGTGCAATACTAGAATCAGACTGCTTTTCCATACTTAAGATTAATGAAAAGCAAAACCACCATCCAGCATATGCCTCTGTTTCAACTGTTCAATGGTCTTTCCACCTTAGCTTCCACTTCTCAGACTAGCGGCCCAGGCAGAAAAAGCTGCCATCAGATTACAGCATTTTCAGATGAGAAACTGGAAAGGGAGGCCCGGGGGAGGTTATCCAGATGTCCTTCCCCGATGGCGCAGGAATTCTTTAATGAAGGAGGCGGCGATTCGGCGAATACGGAACGGAGAATTAACACGCAGACCCTAACCAAAAACTTTCCTGAACCCTGAGACAGGTTTCTCTTCTGCCCCTGCTAACTAAGTAGGCTTTTCTCTCCGATCTCCATCCCCCTCCCCCGTCCCCACGCATGAGGACAATCACGATGGGTGGGAGGTCAAAGTAACAGCATCAGGGTCTGGAAGGGAACTGCAAGCACTCTCGGAGCCCAAGCATCTCCGGCGTTTCGGAACCGCCTGAAGGAAAGGGAGGGAGGGGAGCACGGGGGCAGAAGGAAGCAACCTTTGCTTCTCCTCTTCAACGCTGGGAGGTCACCAGGACCCAGGACTCACCTTCCCTGAACCCGCGAGCTGGAGGCCGGGCCCGGCTGGTCGCGGCCTGGCCTGCCAGGAGCCCTCTGAGCACCCGTCCGCAGCCGGACACCAGCACATTGAGGGCCACCATCTTGAAAACCAACGCTGACCTCTTGTGCACTTCCGCTTCCGGAACGGCGCGCGCGCAGCCGCAGTGGTGGGCCGGAAGCTTGCGCCCTGTGGGCTTCTAGCTCCGTTATTCTTGTCCGTTACTTCCATTTCCTCACCTCTCCCGCTTTGAGCAAAACGGTGCGGCGTTGTGTGAAGCCTGTGCTTTGTTCCGAGAGTCTAGGGAGATCTTTAGCTCCTGTCTGCCAGTCCTCGAAGTTCCCAAGGTCGCTTTCGTTCCCTGGCGGGCTTCTTCGGTAAAATCACATGCACTGCTCCTATTTCTTTAAAACTTTTTCTTCTCTTCAAGTGAGATGTGGATTTTCAGCTTCTTGAGTCTGGGCTTAAGTCTGTACCAGAGCAGTTGAAATGGTTAGAAACAATGGTTCTGGAACATCAGGTATCCCGCAGACCTGGGATAGAGTTAATACCACCCCCACCCCACCCCCCGCGCGTCTTTCATTCTCATAACTTGGCGCTTCCCTTTGGCCCCAGGGCCTTTGCTCAGCTATTTGCCTGCTCTGTGGCTACTGGTAAACTTATTTCTCAGGGCTCAGCTCAAACTTCACTTCCACATTAGAGTCTTCCTTAACCTCCCTGTTACTTGTTCTCAGCACCAGATACCTCTCCATCTTAGTGCCCCACTCAACTGCAATTTTGCATCTGTTTGTGTAGTATGTGTCTCCTCACCAGACTGTAAGCTCCTTGACGGCAAGGACATTGTTTTTTTTGGTTGACTCTCATAGCTCCAGCATCCATTATGCGCTTGACACATAATGAGTGCGTTATATACTTGTTGAGTGAATGGGTACAACCTATTTTATTACCGTTTTTGTGAAGATTAGATGGGATAAAACATAAGTGCTCAATAAACGTAATTTATTAATAGCACAGTTACTGAAATGGCCTTTGTGCTAGGTGCTTTTCATAAGTTTGACATACTTGCCTAATAAAGAAGCTTGTAGTACCAGAAAGAAAACACAGCTGCCCAGTTTTCTGTCTTTTGGATTTGCAGGGTGTATAGGATATTCCCCTAGAGCTGCATAAGAAAGGAAAGCCATTCACAGCTCAATTCTTCCACATTGTGGTTAGGATGTTCTTTTCCACACCGGAAGGGGGATTTTCTAGTTATCCTACTCTAATTCAAGGATGGGAAAATCAGGCTCATTAAATGGCAGAGCACATTCCCTGATGAAGGGGAGGGAAGGAGTCCATCTGACAGTTGGGACTGCCACGCTTGTGGACTAAGAGGATGCAGAGCAGCTGCTGCATGGGGAGCTTGAGTGGTGTCACCAGAGGTGAGGAGAGTGGGAGAAACGTGGCATTGGGTTTCCTTAAAACATCAAATTCAGCAAAAACAGGTCCTGGGAAGGGGAAACTTACCAGGTCCTGGGAAGGGGAAACCCAGAGAAAGGTCAATCTCAGTGAGTGAGATGGACACATGGATTAGGAGTGGAGCAGAGGGTTTTGGTGGTATATGGGTCCAGGTGTTCTGGCCAGGATAAGGAAATCCTTGGCTGTTCTTGTAGCTTCTATATACTTTCCTTTTGTACAGTTGACCTTGAGCCCTTCCTGCTTGTGCCATACCCCTTGTTTCTTTACAAGTCCCCAACTTCTGGGGATGACTGGGACCACGGCAGTAACAGAGCCCCACCCGGGGTTTGTTTTGGACATAGTGAGCTAAAGTATTTGAGTGCTAACCCTCCCTTTGTTATATCCTAATTTAATCAAATTTTATTTTAAAAAGCAACTTATATTTTCTACAATGACAAGTAACGTGATCATAGTAGAAAAAATATGACAATAAAGAGAAAAGAAATATCCATAATCCATAGATAAGCATTATTTGCATTCAGCAACATGAAATAATACTGTGTATATTCTTTGTTTTGTAATATCTTATTTTTCTGAATCCTTGCGTAATTAGCCCTTACATGAAAAAAGAACTCTCTGAGGCCAGATTTTGCTCCAGAGACTAGCCTTTACTTTAAAAATAAAATTGTTATTGAAGAATAACCTATATAAGAAAGTATACACATTATCAGTATACAACTTGATAAAATTTCACAAAGGGAACACATTACTCACACCAACAAGTAGAACATTCCTAGCACACCAGAACACCCCCTGGTGTCCCCTTCCAGACACTACCCCCTCAAGGGTAATCATTATCCTGACTTTTAGCACCATAAATTACTTTTTCCTGCATTTGAATGTTATATAAACAGAATCTCATGTAGCATGTACTCTTTTCCGTCTGCTTTCATCTGCTCACCAACATCATGTTTGTGAGATTCACCCGTATTGTTACATATTGTTGTCATCATTCATTCTCATTGTCGTATAATGTTCCATTGTGATTATACTACAATTCACTTATCCTTTCTTTTGTTGATAGGATTCAGATAATGTTCAGTTGGGACTGTTACAAATAGTGCTGTGATGTACATTCTTCTACATGATTTTTGTGAAGACAAGAGCAAACTTCTCTTGGGACTATATCTAGGAGTGAAACCGTTCGGTTATAGGGTATGTATATACTCAGCTTAAGTAGATTCTGCCAAACAGTTTTCCATAGTAGTTGTACCAGTTCCCAGTGTTCCACCTCCTTATCAATAATTGATATTTTTTGTGATTTTTCATCTTGGCCATTCTGGTGAGTACCTAGTAGGATCTCATTGTGTTTTTAATTTAGATTTCTCTGATGCCTGAATGAGGATGAGTCACTTTTCATGTTTATAAGCCATCTCGATCTCCTGTTTTGTAAAATGCCTTTTCAAGTTCTGACCCATTTTATATTGGGTTGCCTTTCTTATTGATTTGTAGAAGTTCTTTATATATGCTGGATACTTGTCCTTCATTGGATGTGTGTATGGCAAATGTCATCTGCCTCTCTGTGGGTTGCCTTTTCATTCTTCTGTATTACAGTTGACCCTTGAACAACGTGGGGGTCAAGGCACTGATCTCCACGTAGTCAGAAATCCGAGTATAACTTGTAGTCAGCCCTCTGTGTACAGGGTTCCCCCATATCCAGGGTTCTTTTGTATTCATGGTTCCACAATCGGGGAACCAACCAACCAAGGATCAAATGGTACTGTAGTATTTACTATTGAAAAAAAATCTACATATGAATGGACCCGTGCAATTCAAGCCTGTGTCATTCAAGGGTCAACTGTATATTTTTCGATAAGCATTGTTTTTAATTTTAACATAGTGTAATTTATCAGGTTTCTTTCCTTTTTGGTTGGCTTGTTTGGTTTCTTATTTAAAGTTTTTTCCTTGTCAGGGTCATGAAGATGTTCTCCTCTGTTTTCTTCCAAAAACTTTATTGTTTAACTTTCACATTAGATCTGAACTCATCTGGAATTGTTTTATTATGTGGTCTGAGATTGGGATTAAGATTCATTTTTTTCCCCCATAGCGAAATTTAACTGACCCAGCATCATTTATTAAAAATGTCATACTTCCATGGGCTTCCCTGGTGGCGCAGTGGTTGGGAGTCCGCCTGCTGATGCAGGGGACGCGGGTTCGTGCCCCAGTCCGGGAGGATCCCGCATGCTGCGGAGCGGCTGGGCCCATGGGCCATGGCTGCTGGGCCTGCGCATCCGGAGCCTGTGCTCCACGGCAGGAGAGGCCGCAGCGGTGAGAGGCCCGCGTACCACACAAAACAAAGACAAAAACAAAATGTCATACTTCCACCCATTGCATTTTATCTGGTATAGATCTATTTCTGGAATCTCTGTTTGATCTCGTTTTCTGTTCTTTAGCACTGTTTTTGTTTTTTATTTAAAAAATTTTGGCCGAGCCATGCAGCATGCAAGGTCTTAGTTCCCTGACCAGGGATCAAACCTGCATCCCCTGCAGTGGAAGCACAACATCCCCTTTAGCACTGTTTTAAATGGCTGTATACTATTTGATTGTCTGCAAGTGCCCTAACTTACTTAACCAATCCCCAATTACTAGGCATTTAGGTTGCTTTTAATTCAAACATATTTTCTAAGACCTATCTTCCTACTCCCAAAACAGCATCTTTTCATTAGTGAGTCTTATATACCGCTGTCCCCAGTTGGGTATGTTGTGGTTTTTGTTGTTGTATTTTCAAGTACAACTGTACTGTGGGATATAAGGGAGTGAGGGCCCTTCTCTGGGGGGCTGCAAAGTGGTAGTTGCCACCCAAAGGAGAGGTCTTTTCAGGAGCCAGAGTTTCTGGGACTGTTGGCAGAGTCACTCTCATGCACGGGAAGAACTATTTCCAGCTGCAATAGTAATCCTGGGCCTTGAAGGGCAGCAATGACACTGTGTGAACATGTATGAGAGAAGGGAGGCTGATGAACCATTTCTTATCCTGACACAATCTTCTGTCCACCTCCTCCTCCCAGGAGCCCAGCCCCCTTGTTTCCACCCCATTTTCCAAGGAAATCTTCCTTCTTTCCCCCACCCCTTGTCCTGGACCCTTGAGAGAACTCAAGTCCCAAGTAAACCGTCCTAATGAAGACGTTCAGGGAAACATTCATAACAGATGAACCCAGAAGTGTTCATTTAGCCAAGAAAAACTTAAACTCGCAGCAGAGATGATCTGGTCTAAGTGACTTGCTGCTGGCCAACAGGACAGCCGTCTCAGGTCAGAGCAAAAGCAAGAGTTAGGAAGCCATGGGTGGATCAGCCTGTCTGTGGCTTCGGGGCTGAGGAAGTTCTGGTCCCAGCTGTGGGTGAGTGTGCTCTTCCAGCCTTCCTCCCACCTCGCCCAGGAAGAGTGGGTCAGAGCCAAGAGCCACACAGATGTTCAGATGTTCGCTGTGAATGAGCAGAGGCAGCAAAAAGGCACGGGAAGGAGAGAGCTGATGGGGTAGAGACAAGGGTGGGAGGGGGCTGCGGGAGAACTGGGAGAAAGGGCTGGCAGAGCCAGTGACAGTCCTGTTTGCTTTCTCCTAATTAACGTGGTTTCCTTACAACCCTCCTGCTGATTCCAGCTGGTCAACTCAAACCATAACAACACGTGGCCTGATGGCCAGGGCCAGGAGCTGAGGCTGGGCGCCTCCCAACAAGGGTCCGGTTTTCTCTGCCCCCACTGCCCCTCCTCCCCAACTGGCTTTGTGCAGATGAGGGAAGGGACAGCACTTCAGTCAGGGTTGAGGTGACAGCCAGGGACTGCTGGTTTGGGGCTTGCCTGGCTGCTCACCTGGGTTTCCCATGACCTTTAAAAAAGGGGCAGTTCCCTGCTTGTTTGGGCTGCTGCCTCCAAACAGCTTTGAGTGGGGGTGGGTGAGGAGACCTTGACAAAGAACCCCTTGCTCAGCGGGGGCCTTTCTACCTACATGTGTGCCCTGTTTGATGCAATGGGCCTGGAAACAATCAGGGTGTGTCCAGAGTCCTTGCTCATTCAGTGTTTTCCAGCAACTTTTCAGTGTTGTTTCTTTTCCTCACCAGGACTTTACTCTGTCCAAATTACTCATCTTATCCCCTTATTTCTTCATTGATCCATTTCGAAAGCACGTTTCAATCGAGCAGCTACTATGTGCCTTTTGTGAACAAATGATTACATGTATTGGGGGAACACTCTCCAGGGTGTTGATAAAGAAACATTTTGTAAACTAGATGATTAGCCTGGGGTTTATTTGCTTTCTCTCCCCTCCCTGCTCTTCCCTTCGAAAACTAAAAAAAAAAACCACACATCAGGAAAAGTACATAAAGTTTAAATGTACCATATAACAGATTAATTGTAAAGCAAAACTGATTCATTTCTATGCTGGATCACTACAGCATGCTGCTGCCCTGATACGGATAAGGGGGGAAAATACAAAAGAGAAGTGGGATTGGTGAGAAGCAGCTTTAGGGGCCTTCAGCACCCCAGAACCTTTCTGGAAAGTGAGGCCAGAGGCAGGAGGCCCCAAACAAAACTGCCAGAGGACAGAAAGCCTGCAGTGCCCTTTGTGTGCACTCCCCAGGCCCAGGCCAGAAGCCTCTCCAAGTGAGTGCACCCTAGTCCAGACCCCCCAGTGCTTGGCTGGATTTGCCTCACCCCAGCTTCACCCAGTGGTGGGGGCCAGTGAGACCCACTCCACTCAGTTTCCTCCCAAACCAGGCAAGCCCTGGTTGTGACTGGGCATTTCTGCAGAGGGCTGGATGACCTTTCAGAAAAGGCCTTCATGTCCCTGTCAGGCTGAGAAACTCATCAGATTTCTTTTTCCCAGTGCCTCAATTCAGTTATTGTATAAGGAGAAGGTTTTTAACCCTTTAGAACACTTTGGAATTGCTGGCACACTTTTGCTACTGGGTATAAAATGGCACCTAGGGAGATGCTGTCCCCTGCATGCACATGGGGACACCTACAAAAGCAAAAGGAAGGAGATGCAGACTGAAAATCAGGCTCTGCTTTAACCAACTGGCGACCTGAAGTCAGATACTCACGCTCTCTGGGCCTCAGTTTCTCTATCTGTGAGGAGTTCTGTGTGGTTCTAGAATTCTGGTTCTGTGAACATTCCCATCCTTGTAACCTGGAATGGCAGAGTTCAGTCTTCAGCTCCCACCTCCCCACTCTGCTCTCTTTCAGGGTCTCAGCCACTCTTGCCCTTCAGCTTTCACCTTCAGGCTGATAAGAGCAGCATCCACAGCAGTGCTTCTGTGAGCTCCAGCCTCTGGCTCCGACTACCTACAGAAGTTTCTGTTTGGTTCTTCTGAAGGAGCTTAAGTACACACCATGTCTAAGTAAGGCCACCACCACCTTCCTGATAAATGCTGTCAGCGTTGTCGGTCTCCCTCTCACTTACAGAGTCACCATTGACTGCCCTCGTCCAATTTCCAAAGTTTTCATAAGTTTCATGAATTTCAAAGTTATCTCATGATTTCCCCCTCTTCCTTATCATTTAAATTTCCACCATCTTCTAATACCTCAATTTGTCCATCGTCTTCAGTTTCCCCATCTCCAATCTACTCTACTGTCTCTGTCTGATTTTCCTAAACACCCCAATCACTTTCCTGCTCCATGGCATCTCATCGCCCACAGCTGGAGTCTGAATTTGCATTTTTAAGGAACTGGAAGACTAAAGTCTGAGAACTGCTGACTAAGGGGAATAAAGTCCCAACTCTGCGGCCTGACGTGAGTGACGTGACGTGCCTCCCACTACCCTTCCTACTCTTTTCCTCCCTCTTCTCCCGCACAGACTCTCAAAACCCACCCCTGCTCATTTTCCTTCCCTCCTCCACCTCCATCATGTTCCTCTTCAGGGGTGCCCTCCCTCATCTCCTAGTCGGAATCCCCCACTTCTTTCAAGGCCTGGCCCACCCCTTACCTCCTTTGTCTCTTTCTGCATTCTCTCTCTCTCTTTCCTTCCTGCCACTTCAGTGCTTGTCTGCCTTCTATCTCTGGCTCCTTAGTTACATGCTATTCCACATTAGCCAGGACTCTCTCAGTTTTGACAGTCATCCAGTTTGTAGAAGGACATTTGCTACCTTTTAGAACCAACCTAGGATGGGCAGGGTTCAGTGGGGCCTCCGGACCCCTGGAGCCAGAGACTCAACCACCACCGGGCTCTTCCCCTCCTCCTCTTGTCTCTGTTTCTCTCTGCACTTTGCCTTTATTCCCTTGTTCTCTCCTCAGGAGACTGCCAGCAGTTCCCAGCCTTGAGGCAGGGGCTGAGTCACTAAGATTGGCAGTCCCCAGTGGAACTTGATGGAGAAGCTGCAGGAAAGGCAAAAAGAAGAGCAGTTTCCCCAAAGAAGGGAAGTACTGTTTCAAGAGAAAGAGAAAGTGCTGGACAGAAAAGCCAACAAATGGCCACCACCGTATTAGTAGGAGTCATGTCAACTCTTCATGGCAGAAAACTCCAAACAGCAGCGACTTCAATAAGACGTCAAAGGACTCTGAGACCCAAGCTCCTTTCAGCTGGTTGCTGTGCTATCTCTTAGTCCTAGATGATGGCTTGAGCTCCAGTCATTCTGCCCTTATGGTCTAGGGAAGAGAAAGGAGAAAGACACAAAGAATGGCCCTGGAACTCTCTGGTAATCCAGTGTTTAAGACTCTGAGCTCTCACTGCCGAGGGCCCGGATTCAATCCCTGGTTAGGGAACTAAGATGTCACAAGCTGCATGGTGCAGCCAAAAATAAATAAAGAGAAAAAAAAATAGAATGGCCCAACCTGCCGTCCTTGAAAGACGCCTTCTGGAAGTCGTCCATGCTTTAGCTTATATCCCTTATATTGCCAGAACTGAGTTATATAGCTATCCCTAACTGAAAGGGCTTCTGGGAAATGTCTTAATTCTGGACAGCCATGTGCACAGCTAAGAATCAGAGGTGCTGTTACACACTAAGGAAGAAGGAAAGAATGGATGTTGGAGGACAGTAGATGTGCCATGACCCTAATCCATGAGGTGCTTTGAGGGGGCATTTCCCGCTAATGGGGACATAGTGCTATCAAGGTGGCCTGCTCCGTTTGTGGACAGCCCAAACATGCCCCTCTGTGGCTTATACCTGCTGGTCCTTGCTCTGCCCTCTGACCCTTTTCTACGCCATGGTGTTTAAATGGTTGGAAGACAACACTGGCACCCAAGTCTTTGGTCTGATCATCCTTAACTTCTATCTTTCTCTTATAAGTTCCAGACCTCAGCGCCCTGGTGTGCAGCTGGGGCTGGTCAGTATCCTCCTTAAAATGTGATGCTCTAAGCTGGGCCCAGTGTCCCAGATGTTGTATGATCAGTACAGGATATAATTTGGGCTCTTGGCACCCCCATTTCAACACCCTACGTCTGTTAAGGTCCCCAGATTGAGAGAGAATGTGCCTGGCCCAATGGGCTTGTCCTCTAACCTCACACTCATCCTGGTGCTAAAGAGCGCACACTCTGTAATCTGCTCCTCTTCCAGACTGACCCCAAAGCGGGACTTTACAAGCATCTGTGCCAATTGCCATCTTGCTCTTGCAGGCCCTTCATTTAATATCTTGACTGTCAGCTGGTGGATCTGTTTTCCCTTCCGACTTCTGTGAGCATCAGGGGCCATGCCCTCTTCATCTTCCATGTGCCCCATGCAGCTGTTTATTTTTTGTCTTCCTTTGGGTAAATTTATTTCCCTAAGTAAGGTGCCAGATCTCTCAGAGCAATGGAAACCCACACCCTGGATTCAGAGTATGTCACAGATTGGGCTCCTGAGAAGTAGACTCGGAGGCAGAGGTTAGCATGCAGTGGGTATTCTAGGAGAGCTCCAGGATCGGAGTCTGCTAAAGGGAAGGAAGGGGGATCGGGAAGAGGGAGGGGTCAGGCTGCAGTGGGGCTCAGTGAGCTGCCGCAGCCTCTCACAGGGAGTTCTGATGCTAGGATGATCCTTCAGGGTTGACTCAAGCAGGGACAGGAGGGTCAGATCTTTATATCCACATGACAATCAGCCATCGGATGTGGGCAGGTCACCCCCACTTCAGCCAGGCAGTCTCCACAGGGGTTGGCCGCTCAGGCCTTCTGCCTGCAGCACACTCAGCAACTGGAAAAATACGCCCTTTATTCCTGAAGTGGGGGTCTGAACAGTGCCTCATGGAGTCTGCCACAGAGTGGAAGACCTGGGGGCTCTAAGTTGCCACTAACCAGCTGGGTCAGCTGGGGCCAGTCCATTCACCTCACTGAGCCTCAGTTTCTCCTCTTGTACAAAATGATGTCTGGGGAGTCACCAGGTGCGATGGGCTGAGAGTGATCGGAGTTGGTAGGAGCTCTGTTCAAAGCCTGATCTGAATCCAGAGGCGATCCTCAGGTCCCACGTAAATCCCTGACCTTATCTTTGTTGCTGTGGACATTATCAGAGGGTCAGGGAATCACTTGGGTCCCAGGCCAGGGATGGGCATCTAGGTGAGAAGGGGGCTACTTTAAGGAACAGCTGGCAGGGGCCCCTGGGGAGCTCTACTATTTGGAATGATTTTCCTCAGAGTCCTGGAGACGACTGGTAGGGGGGTGGGCAAAAGCCACACAGTGGTTGTCAGAGACTGAATGTTTGTGTGCCCCCCACCCCACATGTGTGCCCTAACCCCCAGTGTGATTGTATTAGGAGGATAGGCCTTTGGGAGCTGATTAGATTTAGATGAGTCCTGAGGGTGAAGCCCCAGCGATGGGATTAGTGGCTTTATAAGAAGAGGAGGAGACACCAGAGCTTCCTCCGTCTGCCTTGTGAGGCTACTGTGAGAGCAGGACCATCTGCAACCAGGAAGTGGACCCTCACCAAGAACCAAATCTGTTGGCACCTGGATCTTGGACTGCCCAGCCTCCAGAACCGTGAGAACTAAATGTCTGGTTTTTAAGCCACACAGCAGTATACAGTATTTTGCCACAGCAACCCACACTGAGTAGGACAGTGGTAGTGGGGTGGGGGGGCGACGGCTGAGAAAGCCTGGAGAGTCACTGCTGATAGGAGAGTCAGGAGACCTGGGTCTCAGCGCTGGGTCCACTACTGACTGGCTGTGGGACCTGGGGCGTGTCCCTGAGCTGCTCTGGACTCCAGTGACCTCACTGGAGAGTGAAAGGTGGGGTGTGAGTCTCTGAGGTCGTATCTGACTTGATGGCCCCATCCTTCTAGAGATGAAGTACATCCTTTGCACCTCCGTCCCGGGGCTACGATGGGTCGGGGGAGAGGCTGGGAGCCAGGGGAGCTAAGTTTCCTCCTCTCTTCCTTCATGTTGGCCCTGCTGTCCCTACAGAAGCCACTGCAGGCCCCTCAGGAAGCCTGCCCTTGGGTGGAGGGGAATGGAGTGAGATTGGAAGGTGCTGTGGGCAGTGAGAAGACTGCAGGGCCAGGAAAGGGCAGTCACAGCATCCCCTCAGCACTGTCCTTCCGGGCTGGTGGCAGTCTCTGGGTGAGCTTTGGATCTGACAGTTTCTGGGTGAATTGATTAAAGTTAAGGATATTAATAATAAAAGAATGTAAACTAGATTTTCTCAGTGACACGGGTCTCATGACCACGTGGTATGTGCTCTACGCACAGCTCGTGTGTGTGTGTGTGTGTGTGTGTGTGTGTGTGTTTGTGGGGAGGGGGGAATGTCTGTCATGTTTGGAAAAATGCCACCTTTTCCCTTTTCTCAGTTTCCTTTTGACCCCTGAGAAAGATTTTCGGTTGTATTTATCACCACAAGCTACCAAGCCTTGGAGCATGAGAACCCAGGCGAGGAAGTGGAGCCAGCCTCTGCTCAGTCCTGTGGGTGGTTGGAAGGTACCCGGGCACAGGGTGAGGGAGGAGGCCTTCTTTGCTCTCCCCTATCTAGCCCATCTGACCTTTCCCTCCTCTCTGAGAAGCTGCATGTGGGCTTGAGTGGAGGCCAGGGGACGGATGGGATGCTCTTAGGGGGGCATCTAGCTCAAGACTTCCAGGCCAGGTTGGTCCTGGGATCTCTATGGGGACCATACCACAAGCCCAGCTGCCCCTGTCCCTGAAGGCCTGTGCATGTCACCTGCCTCAGGCCTCCAGGCTCCCAGATCTGAGGGTCTCTGACCAGTGGACTCACCCCTTGTTCTCACACCAGTCCTGGGAGGCAGGAAAGGGCAAGCAGAGGAAGTTCTTCTTTCTGGAATGACCTCCCAGCTCAAGAGAGGACTAGTAACTTGCCCAAAGTGACACAGCAAGTTAGAGAAAGAGTCCTAGTCAATCAAGTGACCCTACATCTAGAAATAGAGACATTGTGTCAATATTTGCTCTATCTTGCTGGGAGAGGGGAGGGGCTGGAAAAATTCTTTTTGGCTGGTCAGGTAGTTCTGTGGGGCAGAATATTCCTTGTGGTTGTTCCCATGGTCACCTAAGAAGTGCCTGCTTTGCCCTTTCCCCCTCTTCCCCCCAAATCTGCCCTGGGAGCTGGTGGAGGGAGGGAGCAGAATCCAGGAAGGAGGGAGAGAGAAGCCAGGATGGAGAAGGCAGAAAGGGAGGAAAGGGCTTGGGGACAGAGGGAGCTGGAGAATGAGCAAACAAACAATGTCCTAGAAAACAGCTTGCTTCCCCTTTCCAGGCTCCCTGCCTGCCTGCCTTCCCCACTGGAGATGGTAATTTAGAATAACGAGTCATAATTTGATTACATTCTCTTCCAGTCTCAAAGGGTAAACAAGGATCTCCCATGGAAGGAAGGGACACGCGGCTTAGGCTGTGGCACACTCCCTGGGGCCTAGACAGGGGTTACCCCTCCTCCTGGGTACGCCTGAAACACGTATTTGAGTGGCTTCAACCCCCGCATTTTCTATCAGGGTTTACATTCTCCGTCTGTCTCCTGCCCCTTCTTCCCCTCTTCCTCTTGGCCCTCCCCAGTAATGTCCTCACCCTGAAGCCTGCATACCGTGTAAATATTTAAACCCATCTATTATTTCCTGTTTATTAGCCGTGTAAATGCTGAGTTCATTTATTGTGCATCTGTCTCCCTGTAGCATCTCAGAAGGAAAGGCCTGAAGGCAGGGCCTGTGTCCACCCTTCCCTGGAACAGCCTTGCTCAGGCCTGTGGTCAGCTGTATCACCAATTCCGGCTGTGGTTTCACTTTCTCCACATTTAAAAAACTGTGGTAAAATATGCATAATGTACAATTTCTCATCCTAGCCATTTTTTAAAAAATTTATTTGGCTGCTCCGGGTCTTACTTGCGGCACGCAAGATCTTCATTGCCATGTGTGGGATCTAGTTCTCTGACCAGGGATCGAACCAGGGCCCCCTGCATTGGGAGCACGGAGTCTTAACCACTGGACCACCAGGGGAGTCCCCATCCTAACCATTTTTTAAGTGTACAGCTCAGCTGTGTAAAATACATTCGTAATGTGCAACTTTCACCACCATCCTTCCCAGAACTGTCTTCGTCTTGTAAAGCTGAAACTCTGTACGCATTAAACACTAACTGCCCATCCCCCTCTCTCCCCAGCCCCTGGCAGCCACCATTCTACTTTCTGTCTCTCTGATGTTGACTTCAAGTACCTCATGTAAGTGGAATCATACAACATTTGTCTTATTTCACTTAGTATAACGTCCTCAATGTGCATCCGTATTGTAGCATATTGCAGAATTTTCTTCCTTTTTAAGGCTGAATGATATTCCGTTGTATGTATAGACCACATTTTGCTTAGCCATTCTTCTATCGACGGACACTTGGGTTACTTCCATGTTTTAGCTCTTGTGAATAATACTGCTTTGAGCATGGGTGTACAAATTAGCTTTTATTATTTTTTTTACAATAAAAGTTACCTATTCCTGATTGCTTACTATGTGCTCAGAACCGTGTAGACCTAATCACTTAGTTATCACAGGTACCTCCCAGGTGGCAAATATTCTCTCCACGAGGCTCTGAGAAGCCAAGTAATTTGCCCAAGGCGAGGAAAGGGGAGTGAGAGGACCAGCATCTCTGTGTGCTCCAGCCATGACATTTTATTGCATCGTGTTGATGATGGACTTGAAGAAGGAGGCCAGGGTATATTACCTGCCCTGCACCCCCCAGAAAGGGCAGACACTTTCCCTGATCCACTGCTCAGTTTGAGAATCCATCCTCCTGTCTGCATGATTCTGTCAGGCAGGGGTCTCCCCCCGGGCTGCACATCTTTTTTTTTTTTTTTTATTCAGACATAGCTCTGCCAAATAGGCTGTCCAACTGTCTACTCTATCCACTTTTAGCAACTTGAATTTTAATTAAAAAATAAAAGTTTCAATGTTATATAAAAAAAAAAGAATCATGTGTGGAGATTTAAAAGCAGACGGCCCCTAGGGCCGGAGCCCAGGCATCAGTCGTTTTTATTTTTTATTATTTTTAAAAATTTTTTGGCTACACCGCAGGGCTTAGCAGGATCTTAGTTCCCCTACCAGGGATCGAACCTCGGCCCATGCTTTGAAAGTACCAAGTCCTAACTACTGGACCGCCGGGGAAGTTCCCAGGCATCAGTCGTTTTTTCTTTTTTAATTAAAAAAAAATTTTTTTATGGTATAATTGACATATAACACTATATTAGTTTCGGGTGTACAACATAATGATTTGATATTTGTATACATTGTGAAATGATCGCCGCAATATGCCTAGTTAACATCCATCTCCACAGATAGTTACAAAAATTTTTTTTCTTGTAATGAAGACTTTTAAGATCTGTTCTCTTAGCAACTTTCAAATACCTAGGCATCAGTATTTTAAACCCCCCCCCCCCACATGCTTCTTGGTGCTCCCAGGGTTGAGAAGCACTGGGTTAGAAGATAGGAGAGGAAGGGGACAGAAGTATTGACACCCTCCCCCCACAATTCAGCCTCTTTGTCTTCCCCTGCGGCCCCGCCCACCCACCCAAGTCCAATGGCTCAGAACCCCTGAGATGCCTCCTCCTCTGCCTCCAGAAATTCTGTTTAGTGTGTGTGTGCCTCACAGACAGGATAGCCTGGATACAGGGCCCTGCAGGGCCCCAGATGGACCTATAAAGCCCATCCAGACCCCAGAATGAAAACAGTTGCTGACACTCTGCAGGCTGCTGGCATTTTTGTTACCTCCCATGGGGGGTGGGGGAGAGGGTGGTGAAGTGGAGGGCAGGGGTCAGTACATCATTAGAAGGGTGGGGAATGGAGGGAGTGGGGAGTACGGGGCCTCACAGGGCAGGGCCAGGGAAGTCATCATCCATTCCTGCCCCCAGCCCTTTCACCATGGCTGTAGCACATCTCCCTTTGGTGTCCCTGCAGCAAGACCCACCTGTCCCCCCAGTCTCCCTGAGCTCCTGTTAAATCCAGGGTGGTGTCCGGGGCCCGGAGAATTTCTGGGTTGGGCTCTGCCCTAAGGTGTCCAGCCTCAGGGGCTGCTTGGTGGGGGCATATTGGGGTGAGGGGGATCTGTCAGCCTGTCCTGGATTTCTTCTTTTGAGCCAAGAACCCCAAGGTCCATGTGGGAGTAGCAGTTGGCCAGCTCAGTTCCCACAACAACGTGGAGGATGGGGGCAGGGGCACAGCAGAAGGAGGGCTGCCTTGGGCACTAGAACACTTGGGTCCGGCCACTGCCATGCTTCATGACCTTGGGCAGTCAGTTCTCTTCCCTGGGTTTCAGCACCTCCATCTGCATTATAAAGGGGTTGGCCCAGATCCTTGGTTCTCAAACTCACTGCACATTGGAATCCTTTGGGGGAGGCTTGAAAACTACCCTTGACTAGATTTCATCCTCAGAGACACTGATTTAATTCGTATAGGTTGTGGTCTGAGCATTGGGATTTTTAGAAAATCCTCAGGGGATTCTAATTTATAGCCAAGTTTGAGAACCATTGCTCTAGATAACTGCTTCCTGACCACGGCCCCATCATGGCATCCATAGAACAAGGTAGTATTTGTTCTATGTTACCAGAGGTGATCACAGAGGGTGCTCCAGCTGCCCACGTGCCTGGCTGTCCCTAAGGACTGCAGGGCTCAGTGTCTCTGTATCAACAAGAAGCTCTTGTGTCCTTCCAGCTGAAGTTTATTGCCTCATTGGTCCTCCAATCGAGGCATACATGATATTCGTGCTGAAGTCCCAGGCACTTTACAAAGTTACAGGTTACACGTGGGGCATCTTCTTGCAGCATCAATTTCCTAGAAGATATTAGGAGAAAAATTATGATTCACCTTGTAAGTAACTTAAGACATTAAAAAAAAATACAGGTTCAAGAGGGAGGGGATATAGGTATACTTATAGCTGATTCACTTTATCGTACAGCAGAAACTAACACAACATTGTAAAGCAATTATAATCCGATGAAGATGTAAAAGAATAAAATACCACAATATAATAACAGATATATATGGCTATATCCTGGAGTAGAATGCAAAGCTCACATATATTTGAAGCTAAAAGATCAGATGTCAAAAGAATTTGACCATTGTGTCAGGAGGCATGGGGGCGCTGTACTCCCTGACTTGGATGACAGTTTGAGGAAAACACTGGAGAAGCCTTGAGTCAGTCTGTGCATTGGTACATGGATCAGAGGCGAGGAGAAGCATTAACTTCTGACAGTTCAGGAAGGCTATCTGGAGGAGGTAGAATTTCAGGGAGGTTCTTGGGGAAAGGGGAGGAAGAAAGGAACTGGTTGGAAGAAGGGCATGGCAGGGCTCTGTAGAGCTTGCAGCAGGAATATAAGCTCAGATAATGCCTTTCTTGCCCTTGGCCTATGAATTTTAAAAATTCCCCAAAGATCCCTCCAATACACACTCCTACCCTAGTCCACACCCTTGAGGCTGACCTGGCCCTCAGACCGCCTGCCTGGAGTAGCTGGCGCAAGATTGCAACACCAAAGCCCTCTCTCCCTTGCCTGGCTTCAGTGGCTGCTGCTCAGTCATATTGCAGAGGTAGCTGCTGACCACCCAGGCAGGAGAGCAGCCCAGTTGCCCCAGTGCCCTGCTATTTCCTCCTACCTATTGGCTCTAGTCCCCAGGCCTGACAGAAGCCCTCGGTGCCGCAGGGTCGAGAAAAGACTTGGGGAAGGAGAAACTGAGTCTCCTCTGTTTCTCCTGTGAAGTCTGCCTGGCAGACTGCCCTCCCCCCCCTCAGTGGCTGCCGAGAGATTGGGCACAGCCCAGAGAGACGGAGAGAGGGACACTCTTCCCAGTGGTGAGGGTGGGTGCTGCAGGGCCTGAGCCCTAGGTCCTCCGTCCAGTAGCCTGGCTATCAGAGAGGGGGTCATGAGCCCCAGATGCCACCAGCTTCTTAGCAGAGGGGCTGCTCTTTCTCCTTGGCAACTGGGCCAATAATGCCCTGGGGCACTGAGCATCCTCTCCAGGCATGAGGACTGACCCTTGCTTCTGTTCATCCCACCTCAGGGAGGTAGTGCGGTGTACTTGTTGACAACATGGACTATTTGTAACTTCACTGTTTATTCACCATTGTGTCCTAAGTGCCCAGACAGTGCCTGGCACATAGTAGGTGTTCAGTAAGTATTTATAGTATAAGCAAAAGGAGCCTGACTCTGGATTTGAATCCCCTTGGTAGATACCGTGGGACTTCTCTGTGCTTTACTTGCTTCATTCTGTAAAACGAGGACAGTAATAGAATCTACTTCATAGGATTAATATGTAAAAAGCCTTGAGACAGTGCCCAGTATATGCTAAACACTCAATAAGTGTTTGTTGTCATCTTAAATCTCTCACCTTATTTCCAGTCTCTCCTCCCCCATGAAAGGCTCTCTTTGCTCTCCTCTGAGCCCCTGCTGGAGTTACGGTCGATAGCAATGGGGACCAGCTGGACCTGGCATTAGCCACCTTTGGGGCCTAGGACAGCGTCCAGACCAGCCATGTGTGACATTCTCTTCCTTTCTCTTCCCTTAACATGCCTGTGGGTGAAACACGGTTCAAACACACATAGACAGGATCCTGCTTTGTGTGAAGGGCAGCAGGGGCCCGCAGACCATGAGGCTGACCATCAAGGCCCAGGGTTCCCCCCTAGCATGTCACGCCCTTGCTTACTGCCCCTCCGTGGTTCTCTGTCTCCTGCAGCATAAATCCAGGACCCTGCAGGGGGCCGAGTGGCTCCCAGCCCTCTGCTTCCCTCCCCTCTCCATCTTGCCTGTGGTTGATACTCTTGGGCTCCGCAAGCCGGTCACCCCAGACGACCTACCCTCCCCAACTGGCCTGCAGTCTCCCAAAATATAAAGCATATGCTCTCCAGAGACAGGCTGGCCTGGCCGCCACACAAATGCGATGGCCTCAGCGCTGCCTGGAAAGCTCATCCCCTTCCCTGCTCCCCCTGACCTCATTTATTACTTTTTTCAAAGTTCAGCTCGAACATTAACTAACTCCTTTAAGTAGCCTTGACTGACTTCTGCATCCATCGGGCTCACATATGTCCTTCCCAGCGTCTAACCGATGAGGACCCTCAGTGTGCTTCCTTGTTCGGGCACCGCTTTTCCCCAATGGATGGGTAACTTCTGAGTGGGCCAGCGTCCCTGGTGCCTAACACAGGGCTTCCAGTGTAGTGAGCTCGGGGAAAACTTATGGGAGAAGAATGAATGGATTTCTTGGGGTGTGTATTTACTGGTACACATCAAAGCTGAGGGTTGTTGTACCCCGGGAGGGTGTAGGGCCCCTCTGGTGGGCTGGGACACACTTGGGAGCACGGGCGGTTAGTGGGAGGGGTCAGGCCACTCTGGGCTGGGATTAGCAGTCTGGGAGCTGGAAAGCCCAACCTTCTTGTCTCTTGACTGTTTCCTGGTGGCCTTGCTGGGGCCTCTGCCTGCCAGGCAGGGATTTGGGGTCAGATCGACATTTGTCTCTCTTCAGGAGCTGTGTTGTTCCCACCTTTAATCTCTGGCATGGGTGGCCGCTCCAAGCTGTAGCCATGAGGGACCCCCCAAACGTAGTCTTCTGCCCTTAGGGCTCTCAGCTCAGGTGCGAGTCAGAAGATGCTGAACACCTTGGAAGGTGATTGTGTCCAGCCCCCCACCCTCCAAGCAGGCCTGGACCGAGAGTGGTCCTCCCTTTCCTGGAAAAATCTCTGCAGAGGGAGATTCTATAAGGCAGCGGTCCCCCACCTTTTTGGCACCGGTTTTGTGGAAGACAATTTTTCCACGGACGGGGGTGGGTGGGGTGCTGGGGGTGGTTCAGGCAGTAATGAGAGCGATGGGGAGCTGCAGATGAAGCTTCGCTGGCTCTCCCGCTGCTCACCTCCTGCTGTGCAGCCCAGCTCCTAACAGGCCGCGGACCACTCCATGGCCCCGGGGATTGGAGACCCCTGCTATAAGGCTTTTTCTCCACCTCTCAGCCCCAGGCTCTGGCTGGGCTGAGCCCTTCCATCTCATTTGTGCTGTGGCCAGGCCAGGCTCTCTCTGGAGAGCATATGCTTTATACTGTGGTCATGTGAGATAAAGTTGGGAACATATGCTCTGGGTTCACACTGTGTTCAAATCCCAGCTTTGACACTTGTTTGCAGTGATGTTGGCCAAGTTCCTTCATCGCTCCATGCCTCAGTTTCCTTATCGGTACAATGGGGATAATACAGGGTTGTTGCTAGTTGGTAAGGTTGTTGTGAAGATTAAATGAGGTAACACATGAAAAGCTTTTAGAGGAGCACCTGGCAGGTAGTAAAATGCTCAGTTAACATGAGCTGTTATTATTATACAGCAGCTCCTTTCCTGCTCCAGATCTGGCCCAAGTTCCACCCTCCCTGTCTATCTTTCCACATCCACACACTTACCTTACCAAACCAATTCAGACAGACATTTCCTAGCCGTGCTCTATGTGTGAGGTCTGAGCTGTCCTGTGCTAGGCATTGAGGGAGGAACAGATGTGATAATTTGGAGTTCCTGCCCTTAGGATGCTGTGAATCCCCTGGACAAATGACGTGGTGTGCACGGCAAGCACCTATGAGGCTGGAGATAAAGGATGAATAAGACAAGTTTCTGCCCCCAAGAAACTCACAGTCCAGACGGGAGGCTGGTTTGGAAACAGACCTGGCAGAAAAACGAAAGGGCCATTTAATACAGAAGCTGCTGCCACTTTTTCTGCTTTCTAGGAATGTACTGTGTTTTGTCTTGAGGAAGTGGTTCTTTTGTGGGGAAGATACAGCAATGGGCCCTTTGGGAGAGACAGGCCTGGCCTTGAATAGGTGAAGATGAGGTCAAGAGAGAAAGTTTTGCATATTACAAGATGTTGAGGAAACTGGCATGTCTGAGGCAGCTGGGCAGAGAGAGGTGCGGGTAGGGCCCTCTAAAGAGGGCCAGTTGGTGGGGACCAGCAAAGACATCTCTAGGCAGAATGAAGTCTCATCTTTTATTTATTTATTATATATTTAATTTTATTATTATTATTTTTTGCGGTACGTGGGCCTCTCACTGTTGTGGCCTCTCCCATTGCGGAGCACAGGCTCCGGACGCGCAGGCCCAGCGGCCATGGCTCACGGGCCCAGCCGCTCCGCGGCATGTGGGATCTTCCTGGACCGGGGCACGAACCCACGTCCCCTGCATCAGCAGGCGGACTCTCAACCACTGCGCCACCAGGGAAGCCCCTATTTTTTATTTTTAATTTTAGCTGTGTCATGAGGCTTGTGGGATCTCAGTTCCCCAACCAGGGATTGAACCCAGGCCACGGCAGTGAAAGCACCGAATCCTAACCACAGGACCACCAGGGAAGTCCCAATGAAGTTTCATCTTGATTTTAAAAAATTATTATTTTTTTCTTAGTAAGTAATATATTTGCATATATCAAAATTTTAAGTGTACGAAGGTGTAAACAATGAAAAGTCTCCCTCTGCCTTGCCCCCAGCCACGAAGGTGACCACCAGTTTCTTATGTGGCTTCCCAGAGATAGTCTATGCACATACAGCAAATGTATATAAATCTATGGTCCTTTGCCTTTCTTTCACAAATGTGTCCTTCCCAGTATCCTGCACCCAGCTTGCTATTTACTTAGTGATCCTTCTCTGGGCAGCAGGGGCTTTTGCATTATTATTATTTTTTTACAGCTGCACAGTGTTCCATTGTGTGTGTACTGGGGCTTATTTACCCAGATGCCCATTGTTTCACCTCAATGTTGAAGGTGCTTCCCGCTCTGTGCTGTACCTTTCCACCGTACACTTGAACCTTCACTTAAGTCTGCCACATAGATGTAGGCCTGGTGAAGCTTAGGAGCAGCTCACCAAATGTCAGAGAGCTTCATGAGGAAAGACTTGGGAGAAGCCCCCCATCCCCCAGCCCTCAGAGATTCGGGGAAGGGCTCTGCGGGTGGGGCTCAAGCCTTGCATTGGATGTTACAGGAAAGGGTAAGTCAACGAGGTCCATGGTCAAGGAGTCATCAGATTTGCGATGCCCAGGTTACAAATAACAGCAACATATTGTGCATAATTAGAAACGCAGACAAATATGATGGTGCCGGCAGAACTCCAGCCAGAGCCGGAAGGGACCCCAGAGACCACTGGGCACTCCTACCTCATAGTCGTAATAATACAGACAGTTAACAGTTATGAGCCAGGCAGCATCCTGAGTGCTTTATATCGATCCACCTGTTTGCTCCTCACACTAACATTTGAGGGGGATGCTACCACTACCCCCACGTCAGTTAAAGATGTTGAGACACAAAGAGGACACATAATTTTCCCAGGTTCACAGAGCAGCTGGGTGAAGAGCTGGGAATCAAAACCCAGGAGTCTGGAGTTTCTGCTCTGGAACCTATGCTCTGAACCTTGCCATGTCCCCCCGCTTCACAGGTGAGGAGACGGAGTCCAGAGGGGCAGTCACACAGCAGGTTGATGGCAGAACCGGGGGGCTAGAAGCCAGGACCCCATTTAGGACCCTCCCTCCAGCACACTGCCTCAGTTTGCCTGATGAGCCCAGAGTGGGGCGGGGTGGTGTAGGGGGAGGGGCCAGCAGGGGTGTGGCTCTGGGGGTGGGGGAGGCGAAGACAAGGCTGTGGTTAGCTCTGGGTGGCGGTGGTGGTGGTGGTGGTGGGGACAGCCTGGTGCCTGGGGACATGCTGGACGCCTGACATTACAGGTTGGTCTGGGCTGTGTCCCAAAGACATGTACTGTCGACTCGAGATCTATCTGACTCTTGGTGCTCTTCCAGCTGTGGTTTGTCCACAGAAAGTGGCCCAAACGAACTCCTTGCCCTGTCCCCAAGCCCACCAGGTCTCTCCCTCCACCTGTCATCAAAAGCATGGCTTTACCACATGAGCAGGACCCACCGTGTTTTGGGGTGGAAGGCATTTACTCAAGAAAACAAAGACACCACATGCAGGTTAGAGCTGTGTATGCAGTGAGGACTCCATAAATGTTCTTGGTGGTCCCCTGTCAAGGTCTCATGGAAGCAATTTGGAGATCAAGGGTGATGGCTTCAGGACTCTCTGACTTCTTCCAGGATGGGGCACTTTCAACAACTGTCCCAGTTAGACTAGGGAGCACCCTACCTTGCTATGCCTCGACCCCCAGTCACAGCCCAGGTGTCTGTCTGCCTCAGCACTGAGTCCACTGAGGTGGGTCTATCTCAGATCGAGACATCAAGCCCCCTCCAGCTGAAGACTGGGAGCAGGGCAGTGTCCTCCCTGCTTCCACCACACTCTGCATGCCCTCCCATGGCTCTGCTCCTGTTGGCCTCGCCCAGGCACTGTGCGCACCTCGAGGGCATCTCAGCCTCCCAGTCCCTGGTACAGTGCCTGGTACTTGGTAGGCACCTATTAAAGCCCATGGCACAGAGGAGTGAGCCCACCAGCCCACCAGGCTGTCTTGGAGGAACGCCGTATCCTCGTCTCTTCTCTAAGTCTGGCCCTCGCTGAGTACCCCCTTCCTGGGAGCTTGTAGTTCTATCCAGCCTGCTTTTTTTTTTTTAAAGGCAGCTTTCTTGAGGTGTAATTCACATACCATACAATTCACCCACTTTAAGTGAGAATTCAATGGTTTAGTCTAGTCACAGAGTTGTGCAACCATCCCCACAGTCAGTTTTACAACATTTTCATCACTAGCCTGCCTCTCTTTTGGCTGCACCCATCCTCCTCAGCTTTCAAATACCCACAGTCTTCCACAATTAAAAAAAAAAGTCTCCCTTGACCCTGCTCTGCACTCTCCGGCCATTGTGCAATATGTTTCCCTCTTTCTGTGACTAAACCTGAATGAGTGGTTCACACCCTCTGCCTTCATTTTCTCAGATTCAATAAACATTTTTTAAAAAGCATCTACAAGGTACTATGCCAGAAGTTTTCATATACATCATCTCATTTAATCCTCATAAACATTTTGTGAGCTGGGAATTATCTCTATTTTAAATGTGAGAAATCCAAGGCAGAGAGGAAGTGACTTGCCCAAGGGGCTTGGCCGGGATCTGGTTCCAGGTCCATGTGAATCCAGAGTTGGTGCTTTGCTCTACTGCCTGTGGTCAAGTCCAGCTGCACAGTCCAACTGCTGACCTTCTCACGCATCACATGGGCTGGGCGCTCTGCACATCCTACCACCCCTCAGATGACCTTGCTGTGCCAACCAGATTGATGCCCTTCATGCCAGCTCATTCTCTTCTCTGAGCCTTTGTTCAAGCTGTTCCTTCCACCTGGCATCCTTTTCCTTCTTCCTTTCTACCTTGGAATATCTGAAAATTCTTTTTTTTTCTTTTGGTCTTAGATCTGGCTCAGATCTACTCTCTTCCTGAGAACTCCCTATATCTTTGGTTGAGCCTACCTTCTCCTGAGGGCTATGGCTTGTTTGTTCCTTATCTAACAGCTTGGTCTTTTTGCTGAAATAGTTTTAAATTTCCTGGGACTCTGAAACCACATTGGTACCCTACAACCCACAGCCTGCTGTGTTATGAAAGGAACAGATGCTCAGTAAGTGTTCTAGAAGAAAGAAAAGAGGGAGAGAAGAAAGGGGGGGAGGGAGGGGTGAAGGGAGGAAAGGAGGGAGGGTTTGGAGGTGATATGGTGGCAGTGATGGTGGGAGTCTCAGGAGATATGGATGGGAAGGTGTTTTCAACCGTGAAACCTATTTTAAGGGCAAAATAAAACTGGTGTCCTAGCAAGGGGCCTCATATATGCTATGTGCTCCGTGATTACTGTTTGTATTAAGCTGAATGACCTCCACTGAGACCCCGCTCCTGGACATGGTACTTGTGTCCTCCTCTGGGTAAGGAGTCTCCAGAGCAGGGACCATGTCTGTCCCTGATCACTTTCCCGGACTCAGCACAGGGCCTGATACATGGCAGACCTCCAAAAATGCTTAGCAAAAAAGTGAATTTACCTTTCAAATAGCTCACCTGAATCCCCCAAGATGTGCTGTCCCATAGGTGTCTTTGGGATATATACCAGCTCAGTCATCTCATTCATTCAAGAAATATTTATTAAGCACCTACTATGTGCCAAGCATAGTTCTAGGTCCTTGGTATATGGCAGTGAACAAAACAGAGACATTTGCCTGCCCACATGGAGTTGGCACTCTAGTGGTTGAGAGAGATGATAAAGAAGAAACAAAAGTAAGTAAATTATAGGGTATATAAGAGACCTATAAGGGCTTTGGAAATTAAGAGTTGAATAGGATAAGGGGAGAAGATTGAGAGTGTTGATGGAAAGGTTGGTACAGAAACAAATAGTTTGGTCAGAGTAGGCCTAATTGAGAGGTGAGATTTAGGATCAAAACCTGAAGGAGGTAAGGGAATGAGCCATGAGGATGTTTGGGGGCAAAGCATTCCAGGTAAAGAAAACATCAGGAGCAAAGGCCCTGAGGCAGGAAAGTGCCTTGAATGTTTGAGGCTAGTGTGGCTGGAGCAGAGGGCACAGGGAAGGTGGTAAGAGGGGAGGGAGGGGGCAGAGGTCAGATGTGTGGGTGCTGGAGGCCATGGTACGGGCCTGCCTTTTATGCCGAGTGGGAAGTAACACTGGGGTGTGTTGAGCAGAGGAGGCAAGGGGTTGGCTTGAAAAGGGTCAACTCTAACTCTGGTGACTGTGTAGAGAGTAGATTGTAGGGTCCAAAAGCAGAAGGAGAGAGACCTGTGAGAGGCCCCTGAACTAAACCAGGAGAGAGGAGATGGCAGCTTGGCGGTTGGGAGTCGTGGGGTTTGAATATATTTTGAAGGTAGAGCCAACAAGACCTCCTGATGATTGAAAGCAAGAGGTAGGGGAGAGGTGTTGATGGTGGCACTGAGATATATGTCCTGAGCCATTTGTTGGAAGGATGGAGTTGCTATTAGCTGTGATGGGGAACCTGTGAGTGAAGTGCATTTGGAGGGAAAAATCAGGGGTTTGGTTTTGGACACGTTGAGTTTGAGACCCTAGTGGGCACCTAGGGAGCGCTGACGCATAGGCAGTTGATTGCTCAGGTCTAGAATCCTTTGCTCTGGGTGGACTTGGCTCTTTAACACCAGCGCAAGGCTGCTGACAAGCACCGAGAGTGCTGGTCCCATAGACTAGGTCTGCCCAGTGCATGGGGTGGCCCTGTTTCTGAGGCTTGGTTTCCTCATGTGCAAGATTGGTATAATAATACTCATTTGGGGGCTTGCTGTGGGGGTGTGTCAAATGAGACAGTAGACGTAAAGCACTTAGCACAGTGCCTGGCATAAAAGGAGCCCTCGAATGGTTGTGAAAAAATAACGAGGAGTCAACCTGGATTGGCTACTGCGGACCAGTCATCAAATGGGTTAAGGGGGTGTGGAATGAGGGGTGGGGAGAGGAGAGGCTGAGAACGGGGTCAGAGCCCGGAGGGGGGGTGGGGGGAGGGGGGAAGGGGGGACGTGATTTCATTGTTCCAGAGGGACAGGAGCTTGTTGACCGGCAGGAAAGTGTGGGCGTAGCGCCATCCAAGTACAGGTGCTGGATCAGCTCCTTGGCTTGGGACTGAGCAGCCAGTGCTTTGAGTGTCCCAACCAGGATGATAACAGGCAGGGCAGGCTGTGTGGTGGCCTGGGGACACCGCCCTTTTGCAGTAGTACCCATAGGAGATATTAGCCAGTCCTTGGCTTTTTAAAGCCTACGTCTTCTAAGGGGGAGAATCCAGGATTTTCTCAGCTTTTCTTTCAGGCCCAGCACAGGGCTTGGTGTGTAGCAAGTCTTCAATGAATGTAAGCATCTGTCCTTCCCTCCATAGCTATAAAATGGTGGCTAAGAAACCATATTTTCCAGAATTGCTGTGATGATGACATGCGACAGCACGTAAGCATCTTTGCAGCAGTGATGACATTGAACCCCCGGGATAACTGAGTCTCAGAGATGTTCAATAACCTCCCCAAGGCCACAGTTACTATGAGGTGGAGGGAGATTTGAGGCAGTCTCCCTCAGCAGGGGGTCTTCAGCAAGTTTAGAAAGTGAGGAGGGCAGAGCTGGGCAAAGAGGAGGGAGAGTCAGGCTCCATCAGGGTAGGGCATGGCTTTCAGAGCAGGTCCAGGTGTGGGGTGAATGAACTGGATGCAGTCACTAGTGAGTGAGACCCCAGAAAGTGGGGCAGGGTGTGGAGTGAGGGGAAGGCATCCCACGCAGCTTCCTGCAGCTCTTAGAGAGGAGGAAGCCAATGATTTGGGGTGTGAACCAAATCAGGGAACCCTCTGGCAGGGGAGGTACCATCTTCCCATTGCACAGATGAGGCTGCTCAGACCTGGAGAGGGTAAGGACCTTGTTCAAGGTCACACAGACCAACAGTAATGGAGCCAGGATTGTGACCCAGCTCTGCTCAACCACAAAGGCTACCCTCTGTCCACTACACTATGTGGTTGTTGTCGTGACCCCCAGGCAACAGGGGGATGGACAATATCAGATGACTTTTTGCAGATCTCTTCCAGCAGAAACATTCTCTCAGTCTCTGTTCCCTGGTCTCCCTTCACACTCTCCCCTGCCTCCTCCCTCTCTCTTCCCTCCTCATTACTCAACCCCTAGTAACCCCAAGGGCAGGCAGACGGTCTGCAAGGCTGGAGGAGGAGGAGACCAGCTCTTCTGGGTGACGCATATGAACCCTCTGCAGCCTGCCCGCCTCCATCCCCCCCCCACCAGCACAGTGGGGAGGACCCCCTCCCCCACCCCATCCTCTGCAAGCATCCATGGCTGAGGGGTCCTTCCCAGAATTAGCCACCAAGAACAGCTGGAGCACGGAGGCGGAGGTGGGGGAGGGGATGGAGGCTAACAGCTTCCAGATGTGCCAGGGCATGAGAGAGCCGAAGGAGCCTCCGGTCCAGTGGTCTCCTGCCGTGGCTGGGAGGCTGGGATGAGCTGGCTCCCGTGTCTGGGACTTCCAGAACTGCCAAGGCAGCTGGGCAGATCCCTACTCAAGAACCGCATGCAAATCCATGTGTGCAGGGCAAGGGAGACTTCCGTGCTGCACCTGCAGGGGCCCCTGGGAAAACCCTGGCAGCCCATCTGCTCTCTATGCCTTTCTTCTTTTAATTAACATCCAACTATTACTTTATTTATATTACTATGCTTAAGTTACATGGAAGAGATAATTGAGAAGTTGTACCCCATTTTGGGAAAAGTTTCCAATCAACACCAATTATGTGGTGACAGATAACTAGAACTGGTGACATCTTTGGGTCAAGACTGACAATGAAGCATGGGCTCTGGTGCTGTGGTTCATCTCCAGCAAGACTGCCGTGATGGGCAGCACAAGCAATACGAACATGGAACCTTTAGGGTTGCTCCCAAATTTGGATCTCTTCCCTAAAGCTGGCAAATCGAGTAAAATAACTGGGTTAAAAAAAAAGTTTTAAAATGAAGCCCAAGTAAGTTTAAAACTATACTTGATACCTTTTCCTTCCAAAATTTACGTAAGCACACTTTTTCTCTATTAATATTAATCCTAATACTGTAGACCTTGGCTACACTGCCAGTGGTGTAGGCACAGAGCAGGGGCTGCATTCAAAGCACCTGGAATCAAATCCCAACTCAGCCACTTACCAGCTATGGGACACTGCTCAGCTCTCTTGGCCAAGCAACGGTTTCTGTTTCATGACGTTATTATTAGGGTTGAATGAGTTAATCTATACAAAGCACTTAACGCAGTGCTTGGCATGTAGTACATTCTTACCATTCAGAGAACACCTACCTTGTTTCAGAAGCTGTGCCGTTTTATCCTTGCAATCTGGAAATTAACTATGAATACCCCCACTTTTATGAGAGGAAATTGAGGGTCAGAGAGGCTAAATCACCTGTCCAGGGTCACACGGGTGTTTAAGTGGCAGGGCTGCGACATAAACCCAGACCTATTAGACCCTAAAACCCAGGCTCATTATACTGGGCCCCTCCCTGCATGTTTCTTTACTATTTTTCCATCAGTAGTAAAAGGTCCCAGACCTGCTGGGGGCTGGGGGGCATGATTTTCAATCCTACTTATCTGAAGGGAGGACTGATTCAGAAAAATGGGCAACAGCTTGGGGGTTCAGAGGGGCCCTGGAAGGAGAAGCCAAGTGCCCTAGAGGGGGTGCTAAGAACAGGAGATTTCAGGAATGTGGGAGGAGCGGGGTGGACGGGGTGGGAGGGTGGGGACAGGGGATCCAGAGGTTGGAGGAGTCTAGGTTGTCCTGGGGTGCCCTCAGAGTGCCCAAAGCCTCCTGAGCAAAGACCCAGGGTCTGCCAACTGCTCTTTCTCCCGGTGTGTGTTTCTTGCTTTGCCAATGCTGCTCCCCTTCTGCACGTCTTCTCTTTGGCCGGGGTGGGGTGGTGGTGGGGTCTCCAGAATTCCCCTTTGTGGGATGGAGAGGAGGACAGGAGGAGGAGGAGGACCAAGAGCAAGGGGGCTGGAGCGGGCCAGCAGGGAGGCCTGCCATTGGCCCAGCTCCCAGGGCCTGGGCCCGAGGAGGGAACTGCCTGCCCCTCGCCATTCCCTCCCCCTGCCCCCCAGGGCTCCTTGGCGGCGAGCCTACCAGCTGGGACCCTGCCAAGCCAAACAGCTGCCAGGGGGAGAGGAAGAAGCATTTCCGAGCAGAGAGGCCCCTGTGGGCTCCAACTCAAGCCTAGAATCCCCCTTTCTCACCGCCAAGTGAAAAGGGGAGTCTGTGCACATGCACACAGGCATGCACGCATGGCACCAGGGAGCCCGGGTCCAGGGCTGAGGGCCTGGCAGTCTGTGGGAGGAGGGGATGGGGCGGGGTGTCTGGGAGCAGGCCTGGGAGGCTCAGAGGGACAGGGCCCGTGACCGTGCCAGGTGGTGTGCGGGTTAGCAAATTAGGTTTGGCGTACTCAGAGGCTGGCGAGGGGTCTGGTGGTTTGAATAGTTTTCTCCGCAAATTTATATCCACCTGAGACCTCACCGTGTGATCTTTGGAAATAGGGTCTTTGCCGATGTAATTAAGGTGAGGATTGAGATGAGGTAGTGCTGGATTAGGCTGGGCCTTAAATCCGATGAGAGTAATTTTAGAAGCAGAAAAGAACATACAGAAACCCACGGGAGAAAGCCATGTGAAGATCCATGTGAAGACGGTGGCACAGATGGGAGCCCCAAGCCAGGGAACGCCTCAAGCCACTGGAAACTGGAAAAGACAAGGGAAGATTCTTCCCTAGAGCCTTTGGAGGGAGCATGACCCTGCTGACACCTTCTGGCCTCCAAAACGGCAAGATAATACATTTCTGTGGTTTTAAGCCACCTAGTTTGTGGTAACTTGTTATGGCGCTTCTAGAAAGCTAATACAGGGAGGCATGTGGCAAAAGGGGTTGGTGAGGCCACGGCTTGATAAGAAAGCCTTGGAAAACAGAATGAAAAAGATGTATTATTCATCGTGCTACTCTTCTGTGCCAGACACTTTTAAAGATACGCATCTCAGTCTTTACAATGACCCTGCCGGTAAGAGTTATGATTCCCATTCTACAGGGAGATTCAGACCTAAGTTTGTTCCATTTAGTTGCGATTCCAATATTGGATCCTCCGTCTCCTAAGCCTGGCCTCTTCCCACCTTCTCTCAAGGGAAGCCTCAGCAGTTTCTGGGCCAGATGATTCGTGCTTCAAGTCGGAGGGAAGGTCACTGAAGATCAGGGAGGGGAACATATCATGCCTCACTGGGGAACTGGGCAAGGGGTCATTACCTCATTGCTCTGGGGCTTCCTGTGACTAAATGCCCTGCTTACTTTTTACTCCCCACTCTTCCTGGAGTCCTCAGGGACATGTCTGAGGGTCTAGTCTTGTCCCTGAGCTTTAGGGAGGGGAGAGACACCCCCTGTTCACCTCATTCCCGCTGCTTCAACCACCGTTGCTACCTCCACTGTTGTCACCATCCCAGCAATGCCACCACCTCTGCTATCACTGCCAGCCCTCTGTCACCACCACTGTCACCTCCACCACCGTGAGTACCCTCACCATTACCACCATGAACACCACCTCCATCACCATCACCACCACCGAAACTGCGAGAATGAGTGCAACAGCCACGTCCACGTCATCACCTCCATCACTTCCCCTCTGCCCCTTCCGTCGTCACTACCACAATGGGCATCACTGTGTGAAATAACGGACAGGTCAGAGGCGGGAAGGGGACTCGGGAGATTTCCTGTGGCAGGACAGCTGAGCAGAACTTAGCAGGGGAGAAGTCGGAGTTGGGATGTATCTGGCTGACAGATGGGAGCAGTAGAGGAGGGTGCCCGAAGTTCAGCCTTGTTGAGACGGGAGGTGAGCCTGCCTGGCTGGTGAAAACACTTAGTGGGACAGGCTGTCTTTGCAGGCATGTGTTCGGGCAGGTGGAGGTTATCTGAGCGACATGTCCTGGCCCTGCCTGGCTCGTGCTAGTCTCTAGGGGATGTGAATTTTGGCGGGTGCCTGGCTCCTGGCCACATGCCTGGCCTGGCCGTAGCAGTGAGGTCATGCGAGTAGCGGTACCCTGAGTACTGGGGGGTGGGGAGGGAAGGAGGGCCCGCCCTGGTTGGGAGAGGAAGGCCTCTCTCCCTGGGCTGACCCTACCAGAGATGATGATGTAAGCAGCCTTGACACTCCATTCCTCCAGACTCCCCGTGCCTCTGCCTGCCCCTCACTGGCTCTGGGTGCTGTGGGCACTCTCTGCCATGGGCTCAGAGTTTCGCTTTCCCAGGAGACACCTGGCTAGTCACCTGGTTCAGCCACTTGAGGGAATACAGGGACCGGAAGGCTCTGTTCTGGGGGCAGGGAGAGAATTGACTATCGGAGAGAGTTATCCCATTTTTCCACTCAGCTGGGCAGCCCCTCCTGCCACATGAGGCCAAGTGAGTGTGTATGGTGGTAGGGGAGGACAGCAGAGTGTTCCAGAAGCTCAGGTCACAGCTGCTCCCCTTACCCCTTGCCTGCAGGCCCAGCCACCCCAACTGCCTCAAGGATGGGACTGGCCAGTTCTGGGAACAGCCTCTCTCGATCCTTCCAAACCCCTAAACAGCTCAAATGCCTGGCTAATCCCACCCTCTAGGATTGCACTTGAGAGCTTCTGGAAGTGGGAAACAATACTATCGCGGGCTGTGTTTATCTCTGCATCAGGCGTGAGAGCCCGCCAGACAGGCTGGCGACTGGAGAGGCTGAGGGGCCACTGAATCCCAGAGGCCGGGGATTGTAGGGTGAGGTCAGTGAGAGCTCGGGGAAGGGCCCAGGCTCTTCCCACACCCTGGGAAATGGGTGTGACGGAGCTGCCTCCCACTTGCCCCCTGCAAATCACTCCTCAGGGGAAGGCCTTTTGCCGGGTTAGGAAAAACTTTGGCAGTACATGGAGACCTTTTGATGTTGATTCAGTAGTGACAGCCGGTGTTTATTGAGCACTTACTACATATCAGGCCCCTTCCAGGCACTTTATATGTGTCAACTGATTGAGTTCCCTCAATATCACTGTAAGATTAGTACAATCACTGCTATCCGTATTTTACAGATAGCATCCTCTGTGGCTGGGGGCAAACCCTTGCGCTCTGGCCTTTGTTTCCTCATCTGCCCTTTGCAGGCATCAGACTGAACCGGCTGCACCCCGAAGGCTTTTCCAGGTGACATTTGTAGTCGAGCTACCCGTTTGGAACTACTCCTGTTTCTCGGGTCTCCCTGGGATCAGCCTGGCTCCTGGGAGTGGCTGGGGGTGCGGGGAAGACAATGGCCTGGAAGACCCCTGTGTGTCTGGACAGCTCTTGTGTGGCCCTGTGGCAATACCTCTTTGATTCTGCTCTATCAAGAGGAGCAGGGGTGTCACAGATCAGAGACAATAGCCAAAGGTGCTTGCTCACACACAGACCCCGTCTGGGTGTGGGAGTAGGGGCGAGAGGAGGGTCTGCTGGAATCCGGTTCCCACCAGCTCTGGATTCCCCCTGGTCTCCCCCAGCTGTGTCGCCTCCCCCATCAAAGGCAGTGGAGGGGTTGGGGCAGACCATTGGCTCTCACCACCTTCCCATCTCATTTTCTCCTCTGGTCCTCAGAGCACCCAGTGGGCAGCATCTCAAATTATCCTCCTCACCCCAGCAAACCACCCCCTAGACAGCCTTTCTATTTATCCAGTAGACATTTACTAAGTGCCCACTCTGTGCCAGGCACCATGCCAGGTATAGGAAGACAGGGACGGAAAGAGCTTGATCCCTGCCCTAAGGAGATCACAGCCTGGTGAGGTTTAGGCCAAACGAGTCCCCCATCTCTTACCCTCCATACTTCATCTCTTAGGCACATCCTCATGCTTTTGGGGGATCACCAAAGGTGGAGGACAGAGGTGGAGAGAGGGATTCTCTAGGGTTTGGAGGTCAGAGGAAATCTGGGGCACCAGAGCAAGCTGCAGGAGTTGGAGACAGCAGGCCCCGGGAGGGGCACATCTGGCCCTGGGACCCCTTTCTTCTTGTGGCTGCCTGAGCCAATGCCTGAGTGGGAAGAGGATGGCGAGCACCATCTTCCTCCTTGCTGGAGGAGACGCCCAGCAAGATAATAACCTGTTTGCTGAGCTGGAATTCTGAGACCCGTTAAGGCTAACTTGGCTGGGCTGAGGAATTTGTCTTTCTTCTAGACTGCCATGGGTTGAGCTACAGATCAGCACTTTCTACTACTAAAGAAGAAGAGGAGATGGATAGAAGTCTATGACACAAGGACTTAGCTGGGGGAGAGGCGGGGTGGCGAAGACTGGAGAGAGTGCCGGAGAGGGACTGGCATGTGTGGAGGCCCTCGGGCAGGCAGGACACTGAGAATGACTCAATGACTCCCAGTTTTCAGTCTGATCAGCTGAGTGACTGGTGGTTGCATGTTTTGAGCTAAGGGACCCTGAAGAAGGAGCAGGTTTGGTGATCAGCACAAGTTCAGTGTTGGACTAATTGAGTCGAAGGGCCTATGAGCCATCTATGTAGCGAGGCTCACGGAGATACGGATATGGACTCAGGAGACAGGTCTGGGCTGGAGGTTTATGTTGGGACTTGTAGGCATGTGAGTGGGAGCAGTAAAAAGTGCGAAGAGAAAACACTAAAGGCACAGCACTGAGAACCCTGGGAAGATGTTCACCCTCATTGTGTGGCCTCCTGGTCCTTGTTTCCCCTTTGGAGCGTGGTCTTTCTGCCATCTCGTGGGGCGATAAATCAGATGATCTGCTCACCCGCTCTAGCGTTTAGAAGGATCCCTAGAGACCTGTTCCATCAGCCCCTCCCTCTCACCTGCATGGGATGGCCCAGGGCTGGCCATGTGAACTGGGCTCAGCTGGGCCAGACTCTTCCTTGGGACTGAGTATCTTGAGAGTCCTGACACTAGCGTGGAAGAGGCCTTTGGAATTCAGCCAAGTAATTTATATCTCATTTCCAAGCTAGGTACTCCAGCCTCCTAGTCCATTCCCTGAGCTACTTCCTCAATATTTTCCCAATAGATGCTATTTTTGGGGGGCTTAACAAATGCCAGAGTTGGTTTCTGTGACTTGCAAATGAAGAGGTACCTGCAAAGGAAGAAGAGCCGGAAGGGACTTTGAAAGGGCCAGAGGAAAACTAGGGGAGTGAAGTTTTCACAAAAATAAGCAAAAGGGTATATTTTGAAGGAAGGAGTAGCCAGTGGTGTCAATTTTTATTTAAAAAATGTCCAGTATGTCTAAGTAAGCATAGGAGGAACAGGCAAGAAGGAGACACAGCTGTTAACAATGATTAACAATGGGGGTGGGGAGGCTCTGATAGATCTTTGTTTTGAAGGAAGGAACCTAGCTTATACTTGCTTAAGACAAGAACAACAAAGAAGTAACTTATTGGCTTATGGTCACTGAAAAGTCCAGGGATGGACCTGTCTTTGGCACAGCATGCGTAAAGTCATCAGGACTGGCCTCTGCTCCCCTGTGTCAGCTTCCTTCTCAGGCAGCTTCTGACAGACACACATCCAGTTAGCAACTCCAGAGCAGAAAACTATTCTCCTTCCCACTGGCTTTAGTAAAATCCTGGCATTGGCTCTGTTGGCCTGGTTTCGGTCATATGTAACTTCCTGAACCAATCAGGACGTTTTGGTGCTTGAGTGGCCAGGCCTGAATCACATGTCTCCCCCTGGAGATGGGGGTGGGGTGAGTCATCTCCATGCAAGCCATTTCTGTGGAGGGCCTGGGTATTGCCCCAAAGAAATCGAGACGCAATGATCAGAAGAGGGAGTGGGTCCTGGGCATGGAAATCAAATCTGCAACCCAGTTTACCAGGAGGAAGGGTACAAGAGCTGGCCAGATTTGGATCCCTGGGCCATCCCTGGAGGGCAGGGGGCAAGGCCCATGGAGGCACATTTCCCCAAAGCAGTGGGTACTGGGCAGGCATCGAACATGAAGGTGGCCCTGGTGGTGGGCAGATGCAAGAATAATGAAATAGCTTAGTGGGTAAGTGGATGGGCTGTGAAGTCAGAGAGCTGGATTTGAATCCAAGCTTTGCCATTTCCTAACTTTTTTACTTCTGAGTCTCAGTTTCATTTCTGAAAACTGGATTAATAACAGAGGTAGAAATAGTGCCTACTTCTTAGGATTCTTATGGGAATCAGATGGAATAACCTATATAAAAGTTTAGCTGTGTTCCTGGGAGATAGTGCTCAGCGAATGTCTGCTATTATTAGAGGGGTCTTGTGGGTGTCCCATGCCCTTGAGAGGCGGGCAGGCCATCTTTGGAGCCCCCTTCCTCGTGCCATCAGAATCTCCCCAGTTCAGGCCCCAGAATTCACCAATGGGCTCTGTCACAGCCCAGCCAGATTCCAGTCCCAGCGATGGGGAAATGAGTGGGGTCCTGGTGGCAGGGTGTGGTCAGGGGTGGATCCCCATAGGGCTGCGTGGAGGCATTGGGGAAGATGCTGGAGGGTCAGGGGTTGAGGAGGAGAAGGTGGGTGAGGAGGGTGAGGTAGACCAGGAAGGTGAGGACAAGGCGAGGGGTGATTTTGGGCAGAGCCAGCAGGGGTCACTGCAGATCTAAGTAACCTCAGGCAGGTGGCCGGGCCACCCAAGGTCCCTCTCACATTACCACCTGCCTTCACCGGGATGCGGAGCTCTGGCCAGCTCTGGGCAAAGGGGTTGGCGTTTGACTCATGCAGTCCCAGGAGGCCGCCTAGGGCGTCTGCCCTTGCTGCCCTCCGAGGCCTGCCATCTCTTCTCCCATGGCGGCCCTTCATGGTTGGGTGTGTGCCTGGCTCTCCGCCTCACTGGACCCTGAGTTCCCACAGTACCTAGAAAGTGTCTCTCGAGGTGCTTCCCTATAAAGAGCCCTGAGAACAAATGTGTTTCCTCGTCTCACTCTTCCTCACGGAAGGTCTCGGCCCAGAGACGTTGGAGGCTCCGAGCAGTCCTTCGAGCAAGAAAACCTGTCAGACTTTGTTTAGCCCAGGTTTCCTACGCTGATTCCTTTCACCACAAGGCGCTTAAGGAAACACTGGCTTAAGGCATCATCCTGGGCGGAGGGCAAATGCCCCCAGGGAAGGTTAATGTGTCAAGCTCATCCCCGCCTTCTATTGCAAAGTAATATGTAACACATGTTTGTTGTAGAGCAATGGAAAAAAACAAGTGCAGAGAAGAAAGTTACCTCCCCTATCTCCTGCTCCTTAGAGCCACCTCAAAAAGCTCTGGCCACAGCCCTGCCTCTTCTAGGGAGGAGGTGACCATGGCATTCCGCCTAAGGCACACCCACTTCTGTTGGGGGAGAAGCCGCATCTGAGAAGGGCCCTTTTAGAGGTCATCTCATCCAACCCTCTGTCTCCACGCTGCATAATTCCCGCCTCCCCTTCTCGTAGACTTTCCTAGGGGAAAGGAGGATGGTGGTGGTGGTTCAGAGGGTGCTGAGTGGCATGGAGGGAAAGGGGTATCTGGATCATGAAGGTAGAAGGAGATCTTCCTTTATAGGTGGGGAAACAGGCTCTGGGGACATGACTTACTGGGGTTTCACAGTGAGCTGGTGGCGGAGCCCGCAGAATCCTGGCTCCTGGCCAGGCGTCCTCCCCACTGCTCGCCCGGCTCTCCACGCCAGGAGCTTGTAGAGGGCCCTGTGCCCTCCGTGCAAGGCTGCGGTTTCCGCTGTGGACCCCGGCCACCCGGGGTGTGTGGGTGCCGTATGCGCGCACCACAGTTGTGTAACCAGCTCTGGGCTGTGTGCACGCGCTTGGTAACCTGATGCAACAGGGAAGTTGTGGTCCCGTGAGCTGGGGTGTGGGCGCTTGGCTGGGACCCAAACCACAAGGAGTATTTGGCTTTTGGCTGCGGAGGCCGCGCATGGGGAGTCGCAGACTTGTCTACGTCAGGGCTTGTCTGTCCCTGGGTGCCCACATCCTTGTCCCTGTGGGCATGAGGCTTGAAATGGGGCTGCCTGGTCAGCTGATGCTCAAGGGGGTGTTGGTGCGGAGCAGAGGGCCTTGCTCCATCCTCATCCTGTTTGCCGGAATGCCTATTGTGCTGGGGGTGGGGCGGGTGGGATTTCTCCCTGTGGTTCCATCTCTTCCATGTCTTCCTGGTTGTAAACCCCCCGCGACCCCCCAGTCCTGGAGCCCTCACTTCAGCGTCAGGTCATTCTGCACAGCAACATCTGCCTCACTCCCTCCACCCTCCTGAGTCTCCCAGCCCTCCCCACCCACCCCCATGGTCTTTCCTGCACACTCCCTGCTGCTGTTGAGGGGAAGCAGAGTGGGGGAGGATAAAAAGAACAGCCGCTTTGTGGCCAGGCCAGATTTTAAATTCCTCTGCCATTTCTGAACTGAGTGACCGAGAATGATCTGTATTCTCCCTTAGCCTCTGTGTGCTCATCTGAAAGATGGGGGCAGTGATACTTCTACCACAGAGCTGTTGGAAGGGATCCTAGGATCTAGGGAGGGACTCCAGGAATGGAAGTTGCTCTTTCATTCAATCTCACATGGATTGAGCATCTGGGGACCCTCACACCCTGCATCTCCATCACCAAATGGGGCAATGGGCACTTTGGAGAGCCAGGGGCCCTGGAAGGGGATGGCCGTGAAAGCAGGCACTCTCCCACTTGCCCTGGTCCTGGCGAGGGCCTCAGTGGACACCTGTGAACCCTCCCTCCTCTCTTGTCCTAGAGGGAGGTGAGGCATGTGTGTTTCTTCTGCCCCACCCCACCCGCTCCAGTCCCTTAGAGAAGCAACATCCTTGGGGGTGGCCAGTGGGCTGCAGGGCTGTGGGTGGGGTGGGGAAGAGGAGCAACTGTGTTCAGCGTCCTCACCTCCATCCCTGTTTGGGCCACGCCTGGCCCCCTGGAGCTCCTCCGCAGTGCTCTCAGAATGCCTCACGTCTATATCACTTTATCCTACACTGACTGCCTGGTGTTTTGATGATCTGTTTGTGCATTTATTTTTTTTTTAAAAGATAACTTATAGTGCTTACTATGTGCTAGGCTTCACGTGTGTTAACTCATTTCCTCCTCACAGCAGAGGTAGGTGTAATTGCTATCTCAGAGAAGGCCCCGCTGAGATTCGAATAGATTGCGCTGTCCAACCTCAGTCACTACCATATCAATCTGTTTTATTTTCTTTAGAGCCTTGATCATGGATAGTTGCCCATCTATGTATGCATTGGTTTGCCCATTGTCTGTCTTTCTGTCTAGAAGGTAAGCTCCATGAGGGCAGGGATTTCATCTTTCTTATTCACAATCCCAAAGCCTTGACTGGTGCCTGACGCATGGAAGATGCTCAATAAATATTCCTGGAAAGAAGGAGCCACTGACCCACCTCAGTGGAGACACCTTGAGGGTGTGCTCTGTGGTTGTTCATTTCTGTTTTCCCTGCTCTGCCCAGTACGGGGCTTGGCCCAGACACAGTGCTCAGTAAGCAGTTTGTTAAATGAATAAATGAATGAATGAATGAAAGGAAGAAAATCCAGAAGATTCAGTTGTTGCTGCTGTCCCCTCCAGACTCCAAGAACTAGTGGAAGATCTTCAGCCACAGGAAATGTGGGGGAAGAATGTATTCTTCCTGGATCTCTGTTTTGGTTTTCTGTGTGATTTTGTTTGTGGGCACAGACTGGGTACACAGGGGGAAAAGTATAAGAAAAAGACTGGAAACAAAACAATCCCTGGGAAATGACTCCTGGGATAATTGCTTAATGTCCAAAGGCAGGAGGAGATATAAACAGAGTGTATGTGTGTGGCCCAGAGGAGGCTCCTAGTAAATGATAAATAAATGAGTGAGTGGGTGAGTGAGTGAGTGGGTAAGCTGAGCTGACTACACAGTGAACTCCCTGAAGGCAGGCCCAGGCCATAATTTTCTTTGTAGCCCCAGCCTCCAGTACAGGCCCAGAGTTTGGTACATTTGCTAAATGAATGAATGAACGTTAGTACCAAGGAGCATGGGAATGAACAGAAAGGGTTGGTGCTGCAGAGAGCCCCAGAGCCCTAGTGGACCAGACCACAGATGCAGATTCCAAGCCCTGGGTCTTTATCATAGGAGTCAGGGTCTGAGAAGTAAGGAAGGGGTCTGGTGAATGCTAGGAGCCTGGCTCCCACCCATTCATTCTTTTCAGGTGATCTGCCTGGGATACTATGTAGATACTAATAATAATTATAAAAAATAATCAGAGCACATATTTACTGAGCACTGACTATGTGCCAGGCTCTAAGCTCTAAGTAATTGAATTCTTTCAGCAACCATATGAGGTAGTGTACTATTTCCCCTATTTCATAGAGCAGGAGACTGAGGCACAGAGAGGTTATGTGAATGTGAACGTCACACAACTAGAAAGTGAACACACAGTCATTGCTCAGGCTCTGCTGGGGATAGCTGTGCTCCCGCCCATGTGGCTAATAAATGATGTTCTCTGGGTCTTGCTCTGGCTGCATCACCTCTCCAGGCCTCCGTTTCTTCATCTGTGGAATGGGAACAACATTCTGATGTGCTAAGAGATGGAAGTCAGAGGACTTTGCCAGCTGTAAAGGGGCTACAGGATTCTTTTAATGGGAATTTTCCTCCCCCTCCTTCATGATCACCTCTAGACCTGGCCTCCTGCCATTAGTATGCCAGGCTAGGCTACAGCACTGGGGGGTCTGGTGAGACAGACTAATCCACTTCCCATTCATGGGTAATTGTTGTCTGATTTGGCCTCCTCTTACCTTGTATTTCCATTTTTATTCTCTACCCTCTAAGCCGTGACTCACCTCCAGTCCCATCTTCTTTTCCCTTAATTAGTGCAACAGCTTTCACACTGGCCTTCCAGCCTCTGGGTTCTTCCCCATCCCCATTCACTAATTTGCTTAACATGTAAATCAAAACCTGTTATCTCCTGCCCTCATGCCAAGAACTAATTCCATACTCTTTTTGAAAAAATATATATTTTATTTATTTATTTATCTTTGGCTGCGTTGGGTCTTCATTGCCGTGCAGAGGCTTTCCCTAGTTGCAGTGAGCGGGGGCTACCCTTCGTTGCGGTGCGTGGGCTTCTCATTGCAGTGGCTTCTCTTGCTGCGGAGCTCAGGCTCCAGGCGCGTGGGCTTCAGTAGTTGCAGCACGTGGGCTCAGTAGTTGTGGCACACGGGTTTAGTTGCTCTGCGGCATGTGGGATCTTCCTGGACCAGGGCTCGAAACCATATCCCCTGCATTGGCAGGTGGATTCTTAACCACTGCGCCAGCTGGGAAGTGCTCTTTTTTTTTTTTTTTTTTTTTTTTTTTTTGCGGTATGCGGGCCTCTCACTGCTGTGGCCTCTCCCGTTGCGGAGCACAGGCTCCGGACGTGCAGGCTCAGCGGCCACGGCTCATGGGCCCAGCCGCTCCGTGGCGTGTGGGATCTTCCTGGACCGGGGCACGAACCCATGTCCCCTGCATCGGCAGGCGGACCCTCAACCACTGCGCCACCAGGGAAGCCCTCTTTTTTTTTTTTTTAAATGAAATGAAAGGGCCTTGGTAATATGGTCCCTGGAAATACTTCTTTTCCAGCCATCTCCAATGCCCTACAGCCATGCCTATGGCTGGCAGTTCCTGTAATAGAGCATGGTTTTCATGCCTCTTTGCTGTTCCTTCTGCCTAACAGGTCCTTCCCCACTTTGTCTCCACAATGAATGCCTACTTATTCTTTTTACCCTTCAGAACAAAAAAGACATTGTTGCTTTTCCTGGTTATAAAAGTGATGCATGCTCATTATAAATAATTCAAACAATATAGAATGCACTAGAAAAAAAAAAAAGGAAATGTTTCCTCTTCCCATAGTTCCAACAATTGGAGATAACCACTGTTAAAGTACTATGAGTATAATCATGAATTTTTTCTATGCATATGTACACATATATCTTGAAATATGTATAAATACACACATACTGACAAAAATGAAATCATTCATGCTGTTTGATAACCAACTTTTTGCACTAAGTGAAATATTTTGGACATCTTTTCCTGTGAGTGAGCAGCTCTACATAGTAATTTTTTTTTTATTATTCTTTAAAACTCAGTTTTAATTCAAATGTGTACTGTCCTGGAAGGCTCTGCTGGTTCTTTACTTTTCCTCCAGTCCCCATACACAGTGCCCATCCTTTGAGGGCTCATCATACCTTGTACTTCTTTCTTTGAAACCTTTCCCTCTTGTAAGATCATTATTGGATTTAAAAAGCAAATGCATAAAACAATAATTATAAATCTGTGGGGGGGTTTGTTTATTTTATTTTAATTTTGTAAAAAATTTATTTTATTTATTTATTTTTGGCTGTGTTGGATCTTCGTTGCTGTGCGCGGGGTTTCTCTAGTTGTGGCGAGTGGGGGCTACTCTTTGTTGCAGTGCGTGGGCTTCTCATTGTGGTGGCTTCTCTCATTGTGGAGCACAGGTTCTAGGCATGTGGACTTCAGTAGTTGCAGCATGCAGGCTCAGTAGTTGTGGCTCATGGGCTCTAGAGCACAGGCTCAGTAGTTGTGGCACATGAGCTCAGTTGCTCCGCGGCATGTGGGATCTTCCTGGACCAGGGCTTGAACCCATGTCCCCTGCATTGGCAGGTGGATTCTTAACCACTGTACCTCCAGGGAAGCCCTAAATCTATGTTAATGGGCACATGATGTATAAAGATATCTTCTGTGATGATAATATAAAGGGGGAGAGATGGAGATGTAAAGGAGCAGAATGTTTATATATTGAAACTAAGGTGGTATTATTAAAACTAGGTTCTTATAAGTTTAAGATGTTAATTATAATCCCAAGATAATAATTAAGAAAATTATAAAAAATATACAAAAAAGGAAAAAAGAAGGGTGTCAAATGATACATTACAAAAAGTCAACTAAATACCAAAATAGGCAGTAATGAAGGAATTGGGAAAAAACAAACAAACAGATAAGACATACAGAAAACAGCTAAATGGCAGAAATAAATCATTTTTAATTAGTAATCACAGTAAATGTAAATGGATTAAACTCTCCTATTAAAAGGCAAAGATTGGATTAAAAAAACACACAATCTGCTGTCTACAAGAGGCTTACTTTAGATATAATGGCATAAAGAGATTGAAAGTAAAAGGATGGAAAAAGATATCCCATGCAAATAGTAGTCAAAAGAGAGCTAGAGCGGTTAAATTATTGTCATACAAAATAGACTGTAAGTCAAAAAATATTAAAAGAGACAAAGGGGCTTCCCTGGTGGCGCAGTGGTTGAGAGTCCGCCTGCCGATGCAGGGGAGACGGGTTCGTGCCCCTGTCCGGGAGGATCCCACATGCCGCAGAGCAGCTGGGCCCGTGAGCCATGGCCGCTGAGCCTGCGCGTCCGGAGCCTGTGTGCCACAATGGGAGAGGCCACAGCAGTGAGAGGCCCGCGTACCGCAAAAAAAAAAAAAAAAAAAAAAAAGAGACAAAGAAGGCCATTATATATTAATGAAAGATTCAATTCAGCAAGAAGATATAACAATTATAAATCTATAAATACCTAAAAACAGAGGCCCAAAATATATGAAGCAAAAATTGACATGACTGAAAGGAGAAATAGACAAGTCTACAATAATAGTTGGACACTTCAATACACCACATCCAATAATGGATAGGACAATTAGACAGAAGATCAATAAAGAAATAGGGTAACTGAACAACACTATGAACCAATTAGACATAACAGACATATACAGAATACACATTCTTCTCAAGTTCACAGGAAACATTCTCTAGGATCAACTGTATCTTAGCCACAAAGTAAGTCTTAATACATTTTAAAATATTGAAATCATACAAAGTGTCTTTTCTGATCACAGTGAGATGTAACTAGAAATCAGTAACAGAAGGAAAACCGAAAAATTCACAAAAATGTGGAAATCAAACAATATACTCTTAAACAACCATTGAGTCAAAGAAGAAATCATAAGGAAAATTAGAAAATACATAGAGATGAATGAAAATAAAAACACAACATGCCAAAACTTATGAGACGCAGAGAAAGCAGTGCTCAGAGAGAATTTTATAGCTGTAAATTCCTACATTAAAAAAAGGAAAGATCTCTAATCAATAACCTAAGTGTGCACCTTAAAGAACTAGACAAAGAGGAGCAAAGTAATCCCAAAGCTAACAGAAGAAGGCAAATAAATGCGAGCAGAGATAAACAGAGAATAGAGAAGCAACATGAAAAATAAACAAAACCAAAAATTCTTTGCAAAGATGAACAAAATTCACAATCTTTAACTAGACTGACTAAGAAAAAAAGAGAAAATGCTCAAATTGCTAAAATCAGAAATGAAAGTGTGTACATGGCTACTGATTTTACAGAAATAAAATAGATTATAAGAGAATATTACAACCAATAATATGCCAACAAATTGGATAGCTTAGATAAAATGAATCAATTCCTAGAAACACACAGAATTCCAAAACTGACTGAAACAGAAATGGAAGCTCTGAATAGACCTATAACAATGGAAAAGGTTGAATCAGTAACGAAACCCCTACAGAAGGGAATTTTCTCAACAGGGCAAAGAAAAGTCAAGGACCTTTCACTGGTGAATTCTACCAAACATGTAAAGAATTAACACCAATCCTTCTCAAAATCTTCCAAAACATTGAAGAGGAGGGAACATTTCCAACTCATTCTATGAGGTGAGAATTACCCTGATACCAAAACCAGACAAAAACACTACAAGGAAAGAAAATTACAGGCCAAAATCCCTTATACACATAGATGCAAAAATCCTCAACAAAATACTAGCAAACCAAATTCAGCAGTGTTTAGAAAGAATTATACATCATGACTAAGGATAGTCTACTATATGAGGGATGGTTCAATGATGGTTCAATATATGAAAATCAGTCAGTGTAATGCACATTAATAGAACAAAGGAAAAAAAGATAGAAAATCATCACAATTGATGTGGAAAAAGCATTTGACAAAATACAAAAAATTTCATAATTAAATCTCTCAAAAAACTGGCATAGAAGGGAACTTCCTCAACATGACAGAGGCCATACATGAAAAATCCACAGCTAACCTCATTTTTAATGGTGAAAGACAGAAAGCTTTTCCCCTACAGTCAGAACCAAGACAAGGATGCCTGCTTTTTGTCACTTCTATTCAACACAGTAACAGAAGTTCTAGCTGGAGCAACCAGGCAAGAAAAAGAAAAGACATCCAGCTGGAATGGAAGAACCAAAATGATCCGTGTGATTTCATAATGTTACCTTACCTTATACTATATATAAAAATTGCTTCAAAATGGATTAGTGATCTAAATTTAACAGCTAAAACTTTAAAACTCTTAGAAGAAAATAGGGGAAAATCTTCAAGACCTTGGATTTGGCAATGATTTCTTTAGTAATGACACCAAAACACAGGGAACAAAAGAAAAGATTAATTGAACTTCATTAAAACTAAAAACTGTCACTAGATTGTACACTTCAAATGGTTAAAATGGTAAATTTTATGTTATGTATATTTTACCATAAAAACAAAAAGTTAAAAAAAAAAAACAACTAAAGTAGAAAAAACCCCTTCAATTTCAATTCAAAAGTTTACTGTATGGTTCTCCCTTTCCCCCCTACCCCCATCCACAGTGCCCCTCATTGTACCTTGTACATCTCTATTTCCCATTTATAAGGTCATTATTTATTTACAAATTGCTTACAATTTGGCATGTCTTCCTGACCCCACCATGAGTTCCCTGCAGGCAGTAGCACAGTGTTTAAGGCCTCGAGCCCTGGAGACTGAGTTCACATCTTGACTCTGCCTGTGACCGCTGTGTGACCACTGGAAAGTTCTTAACCACTCTGGGCTTCTATGTCCTCATCTATAAAATAAGGGTGATGATAGCACCTACCTCATAGGGCTGTGGTGAGGAGTCAATGGGCTCATACCCCTCGAGGTCTTAGAAGGATGCCCAGCCATACACAGGACATGCTCAATAAATGTTAGCTATTATTATGTGGGCCTGGCGAAAGGTAGATGGCTATACACTTTGTAAAATGAATGCTCAGCAACAATCCCTGCTCTCCTCTCTGCCATCCCTGGGGGCTAGATAGATAAAATCTATTTCTGTGTGTATATATTTGAATGTTCAAACATGTGTGTATGCACCCCAGGATGCGGAGAGGAGGGAGCAAACCCCTTGCCCCTCTTCCCTCGCCTGTCCTCCTGGGCTCTGGCTTGGTCCACCTCCCACGGCCCAGCCCTAGACTCCCCTCCCTGCTGGGCTGGGGCAGGAAGATTAGACAAGCTTCCCTCTCCTGGTCCTTGGGGTATTGTCCCCAGTGGCAGCAGGAGCCCCTCTCTTCTCTTCTCCCTGGCTTTTGCCTATCCTTAAAGAGGGCCCCTGGGTGTGCCCAGGTTGGGGAGGATGGGAAGGGCTCCAATGTTAGGGTTAGAGTCAGTCCCTGCTGCCATATCAATCAGGGCCCTTTCATTAGCTGGAAACAGCTGCACCCGGCTGCCCCAGCAAGTCCAGACGGGGGTTCCCTGCCCTTCCCCAGCCTGCCCCTCTTGCCCCCCTTCCCCAGCTGACAGTCACTCTCACCCTTCCCCGGATGCAGGGGACAGGCTGGGGCAAGCCAGGGACACACTTAGTTTCCCTTCCCTGCTGCCCCTCCCTAGGGTGATACCCCCCTCCCCCCCTCCCTCCACCCCATCTGCCCTAAGTCTCTAGGACCTGGCTGGGGTAGGGGCTGGAGCGCTAGTCAGGAGAGGAGTCCACAAGAGGCTGACCGTGGTTGGACCTGAGTTCCTTGGGCAAGATGCTTTAACCAGAACCCTGGAACAGCAAGGTGGGGGTGGGGGGATCCCAGAGCACAGAGTGGGGAAGACACTCGCCCAGGGTCATACAGTGGCTCAGCCAATACTAGAACCCAGAGCTTTGGAAGCCCATTTTTCTTTCCTTTATCCCACAGCCTCAGTTTCCCTATCTGTGTATTGAGGGACTGCCTGGTGGGTCTCCTGACTCCCTTCTGGCTCCGACACTGTGGGCCTCTCAGGGTCCTTCCTCTTCCCCTCCTTGTTTCTCCCTGTTGAGGTGCCGAGGTTTGTTAGTGGAGGTGGACGGGGTGGGGTGGGGTGGGGTGGGGGAAGGGGGCCCTTCCAGCAGATTCAGCCTCTGTCTTCTTTTTTCTTTCTTTTTTTTTAAACAGAAAATTATTTTTATCGATGTATAATTGACACATAACATTATATTAGTCATATATACAACATAATGATCTGATATTTGTCTATATTGTGAAATGATCACCACAATAAGTGTAATTAATATTCCTCACCATGCATAGTTACAATGTTTTTTCTTGTGATGAGAACTTGTAAGATCCACTCAGTCTCTGTTTTCAACAACATAACATCTCTGCCAACTAAGAGATCAGAGGCTATTGTATGGGGAGTGTCTGGTTTGGGTGGTGGCCAGATTGGCTCTGCTGGGTTCACAGCTCAGTCAGAGCTCTGCCCACTGTGCTATCTAGCCTGGAGACTGACAGATGCCTGATGGTTGATTTCTGCCAGGATGTGATTATTCAAGGCAAGCCCAAGGTGTGGGGAGGGTGTGGATGGATATGGAGGCAACGACCGGGGGCAGGACCCCTGGGGGTCGGGAGTCAGGATCCCCAACGGAGTGGGTAGGGGAAGGCTGGCTCAGCCTGATTCTGAACCAGGCATCTGGGGATCCAGAATTTGGTGCTGGCCTGCCCCAGCCCCTCTGAGGCTCAGGACCTAGGCCGACTGTGCAGGGGTCCCAAAGGTGAGAGAAATGCTTCTCTTCCCCCTCTGACTTCTGATGGCTCTGCGTGAAGGAGTGAGAGGGCTTCACTATGATAACAGCCAGTGTCTTCCCTTTTGGCCAGCATCACCAAAGTCGTGGGTGGATGCGGGGAGGGAGGTGGTGGGAGTCCTGGGGTATGCTCTGGGACCCCCGGGGCTCTTCTCCCGGCTCCACCCTCCTCCCATGGGCTGCGTGACTTTAGGTGAGTCACTGGGACTTGGCTTCTCCATCTGGACAATGGGTCCCTGCCCTACCCTCTCTGTACCGCAGGTGGGTGTGGGAATCTCCAGGAAAGAGAGGGTGCGTCTCTGGGACAAGATAGTCCTTCAGCATCTACAGCATCCCTCACCCCATGGCCTGAGGCAGCTGCTGCCAAAAAAACAACTGTCAACCAATCCTGAGTCAAAACACCGCCATCTCCAGAGAACATCTGACACGGCAACGTGGCCCTGCCCTCAGGGAGCTTACTGTCAGAGCCAGTCAGCCCGTAGAGGCGGGGGCAGAGAGAAGCCCGATTTAAACCTGAGGAGGAGTGGGAGGAGGAGTCTCCACAGCCACAGCCTAGATGCAGTGGCTGCCCAGGTGTGTCTGCCTTATGAAACCTAAAAGGTCTTCCTGATGTTCTCAAGGCAGCCATGTCCTCTGTCCTTACCTCTCTCTGCCCCTCCCTCACTGTCTGATGAGTGTCCTCTGTCTCCCAGTGGGCTGGCAGTGGCTTGAGGCCCTCGGCCACTGCTGTCCTGGGGCCTAGTGCAGTGCCCACACATCGGAGGTGCTTATTCCACGCAGGCAGGGATGCTGGTGGAATCCAATCCCCACCTGCTGCCCCGTTCTCTGTACAAGACCCCTGGCCTGGGCTTGAATACTACAGTGATGGGGACTATTACAGGTTCATGGGCAAGTGTGTTTTGGGAGGGGTGTGGGGTCCAGAAGAAGAGAGGGGACAAGAAACCCTGTTTCAACCAGACCCTGGGTGAAGGGGAGAAAGTCAGAAGAGGGAGGAAGGCAGGGTGTCTGAGGTCCCCTGGAGCTGCAGACCCCCTCCTCCCTCCAATCCTCCTAACTTGAAGAAAATGCTGTGGAGATGGGGTGTCCTCAGACACAGTCCTGTCCAGAAAACTACCCCCTACATCCTTGCAGGCTCCCTGTCTGGCATGAGGGTTGAGGTCCTGGGACTCTCTGGGAGAAAAGGCCTGGTGCTTGGGGACTTAGGAGATCTGAGAGAGGCCTTGAGGCCAAAGTGGGGCTCCCTGAGGTCTAGCAGGGGACCAAGGGGTCTAGCAGGGGCACATGGTAAGGGGGGGTGGGGCAGAGGAGATCTTGGACCGTCGGTGGGCCTGAGCGGTGGAGGTGCCTTGGGTATTCTATTCGCTATCCTCACCCCTGTCCCTCACAGAAAGTCACCAGATAAAATGGAAGATTCCCAGTTAAATTGGAATTTCAGAGTGCTTGGCTCCAGGACTCCCTTTTGCATAAAGAAGAGAGAAAATATAACAAATAATTTTCAGTATATTGCATGGGACAATGAATGTCCTGTATTTTTATTTGCTAAACCTGGCAAGCCTGCCTCCATATCCACCATGGGGACACCTGTCTCCCCAAGGCTGCCCGGAAGTGGGCTAGGCCCAAGTTCCGGTGGGCTGGTCACCCTGCTCCTAACCAGGCTGGGAAGGCCCTGGGATGAGCTGGCTGTGTCTGTGCCCACAGATACAGCCAGTGGCTGTGGTGAGCAGCGAGGCTGGGTGTGTGTGGAATGGGGGAGGGGGAACTGGGCAGTGGCAGAGCCAGAGACAAGAGAACTTTTTTCTATGCGTTCCTGTCTCATCCCCTCCCCAGACTCACAACCACCCAGGGCCTGAGTCACTGGGAGAAGGGGCTGGGACAGGCCAAATTTTTCCACTCAGCCCCCAGCCCTGTAACACAGCTCACCTGATCAGCCCCACCCACCCAGAGGGAAATTCCAGTTTTAAATCCTGTCCGGAATTCTCAGTCTGGCCAGCAAACTCCGCACTGGGGGTTGGGAGCTTCTGGGGTCAGGAGACACCTCTGGGACTCCCTTCTGCATAAAGAAGAGAGAAGCTTGCTGAGGGCACAGCTGGGACAACTTCGGGGCTGGGCATGGGGACAGGAGGGCTGTGAAATCTGAGGCTGAGGCCAGGACAATGTGTGTAAAGATTTCTCTTGGGGCTTCCCAGGTTCGGTTGACATCAATTTAGACTGTCCCCAGACCCCGTGTGTGTGTGTGTGTGTGTGTGTGTGTGTGTGTGTGTGTGTGTGTGTGCCCGTGCGCGTGCATGTCCTTCTCACCCAGCTGCGGGTGGTGGAGGGGCTATAATTACACAGCTATTGCCAACATAAAGCCCATATTCTTTAGCCCAGTGTTCAAGGCCCTTTGTGTCTAGACCTCAAGGTATCTTCCCATGGTTATCCACTGTTGCTCTCTTCGGTGCCCTGGGCTCTCATCCAGGTCCTCAAACTCAAATGCCTACAGGGGCCAGACAGGTAACTGGGGACAAGGGAAGTGGACTGGACTGAGGGGGGAGGTGTACTACTCCGCTTCTCAATGGTTGTTGCATTTCTGGAATTTAAGACTACAAAGCCCGCCTTCCTCCACCCCCAACCTCATTGTTTACCTTCTGGCTCTGGCGATGGACTGCGCCTTTTTCAAGGACACTGTGCAGGCCAGTGCGGGTGGGCCAGACAGAACACGTCTGAGGCCCGGATGTGGCCCATGGGTGCTCGTTTGCAACCTCCCTATCTGGTCAAATTGCACCTTTCACTGTTTCTTATATAGGTCCCTCCCATTCCTGCCCCTGTGCCTTTGCTTAAGCTGTTCCCTTGGCCTAGAATACCCCCTGCCACCTCCAGGTGTCCAAACTCTATCCAGCCTTCTAAGTCCAGCTCACAGGCCACCTCCCCCATGAAGCCTCTGTCACCATTGCCTTGTACTTTCTCCATCCTCTGTCTGTACATCTTTTTGAACCAAATTACTTCCTGTTTTATGTTAAGGTTATTTATAGTCCTGCTGGATCACCCATAGAGGTCAGTTCTGTGGTCAGTTAGCCTCTGACTGTCTGGTACAGAGCAGTAGTTAATAAATAATTGTTGAATGTCAAATGGACAAATGTAAAAACCAAACATCCTTTTCAGTGAAAATTGGGCTCAAATCATGGCTCTGCTCATCTATTATAGCTGTGTGACTTACTGCAACTTACTTTGAGCCTTGGTTTCACCATCTGTAAAATGGGCATATTAATAGTATCTACATCTGGTGGTAGTATGAAGAATAAATAAGTTAATGCATAAAAAGTACTGAGAAGTGTGCCAGACAAATCCAATAAATCTAAGCCATCGTCATCATCGTCACTATTATTGTTATTATTACATAGCTCAAATGCTGCCTCCTCCAGTCCTGCAGTTGGAATTAACCTCTCCCTCCACTGAGTTCCTGCTGTATTTTGTTTGCCTCGTGTTATAATTAGTAGTCTACATAACTGATTCCTCCATCAGCTTGTCACCTCTTGGAGGGCAAGTCCACGCCTCACTGATCTTTGTGTTTGTCAGTCATTCATGCAGCAGTTACGGAGTGTTTTCAAAAGCCAGGCACCGTGCTAAGGGGCTGGAAATATGCTGGTGAAAAGATATGTCCCGTATAACACTTGGCGCCATGCCTGGGTTAGTGTTCGTGTTTGCAGAGGCCCCCTTCTTCTTGCTACCCAGTGTCTCCTGGCATCACTGTGGGGTGGTCTGGAATGGGGTGGAAGGGTGGGGGCCCAGCAGAGCCCAGGCTCAGCTGACCACTGAGGGGCAGCTCTCCTCACGGTGTGCTGGGAGGGCAGGGCTGAGCTGGCACTAAAGACACAGTGAGCAGGCTGGGCATGGGGGCACCTGGTCTCCCCGCCTGCCCTGGGTCCTCCAGGCGGGGACTGGGATGGTCCTAGAAGGGTAGGGACGAGCTCTGTGCCCCAGCCAAGTAGAGAGCCCCCACCTCCTGGGTCAGCCCCCAGTTCCTGCACCCCTGCATCCCTAGAGACACTCTGCTTCAGCTTCAGGATTCAGGCCTCATGCCCAAGAAGCGATCTGGAGAGATCACTGTGAACCAGACATTTACGAGCCTTAGAGCCAGACTCCTCGTGTGACTTTCAGCAAGTTACTTGGCTTCTCTGAGTCTCAGTTTCTTCATAAGAGGAATTAGGTGAGTTAATACCTTTCTAGGTCTCAGCACTAGTGTGGGTTGGTTGCACTAGGCTGGTTGGTGGGAGCACTGGGTTGATTCCAGACTCACTCCTAACTCCCTGTGGGACCTTGGACTAGCCCTTTGCCCTTTCTGGGTCTGAGGCTCCCGGCTCAGTGTCATGGACATATATACACTTCCAAACGTAAAATAGATAGCGAGTGGGAAGCAGACGCATAGCACAGGGAGATCAGCTCGGTGCTTTGTGACCACCTAGAGGGGTGGGATAGGGAGGGTGGGAGGGAGGGAGACGCAAGAGGGAAGAGATATGGGAACATATGTATAACTGATTCACTTTGTTATAAAGCAGAAACTAACACACCATTGTAAAGCAATTATACTCCAATAAAGATGTAAAAAAAATAAAAATAAAAAAATAAATAGAAAATTTTCAAATTGTAAAAAAAAAAAGAAAGCAGGGGTGTGTACTGAGCTCCGAGGCTCCTCGCATCCCTAAGGGCCTTGAGATTCTCTCCCTGGGGTCCAGCCCCGGTAAGTAGGCCTTGCCCTCTCCATCCCCGGGGGCCATTTTCTCCCTGAGAAATGGGGTCACTATGCACTCAGTCCGAGGGATCCCAGCCCCAGTTCCCCAAGCTTTAGTCTTGGGACCCGACGGCTCAGTCCCCGGCCTAACCCCCCACCTGCTCCCCTTTTACCACCTCCACTTGCACGTGGGGCTCAGCTCAGTGTCACCCCAGGCAGTAGTCACAGTGGGTCTCGGTGTCTATGCACCTCCCACCCCCACCCCTTTTCCAGAGGTCATTTACTGGGTCCATGGCCCACGGCCAGGAGACGCAGAGAGAAGGGAAGGAGCCTCTGACATCCACCTGCAGGGGTGCGTGGTAGGAGACAGGCAGGAGGCATGGGCTCTGTCCTGAAGGCCCACAGCTGTGAGCGGGGATTCTGAGCGTGTGTGGCTCTGGTAGGCTCTGACTGCAGAGTCCTGGTGGGCCATGGACAGGAGGGGCAGCCATTATTTGGCCTCCCACATGCACCCCAGCAGGACCCAACCGTGAGCCTCCAAAGACAGGGGAGTAGGGAGGCGGTGCTGAAAGAGGGGCCTTGGGAAGCCCAGCACGGGACACTGGGCTCCCTCCCTGACCCAGGCCAGGATGAAAGCCCCCTCCCTAACCCCGTAAGTCCCTGGTCCTCATTAAAGACCTAATCCTCCAGCCCTGCTGCAGATTCAGACGCCTCCGCCCCCAGGTCTGGAGGGGAGGGAACAAGTAATGGTTTCTCTAACCCTTTCCCCCTCCCCCACCAACCAGGAGGGGCTTGGGCACCTGACTGAGTGGTCAGTGGGCCTCTGGGGGCCACCAGCATCCCAGGATGGCGCTTCCGGGAAGTGGAGGACGGAGAGGAACGGGCCGCTGAGGGGAGGAGTCCTGGGAAAAGAGGGAAGGAGGAGGAGGTGGTGGCAATGTTCTGACCAAGTGGGAGAGTCCCTGGCAAGAGACACTTCTCCCTTCCCCTCGCCCCTTGACTCCCGGAGATCCCCCACTGAGGGGAGCCTGGAGGGTGGGCATGGGCACCCAGCTCAGCACCTCTGCTGGGGCAGAGCCAGGTCGGGGGCCCTCGGGTCTCAGTTTCCTCGGCTCTCCGATGAGGCTGGTTCCTCCCTCACTTGCTCTTGCCTGTCTCCTGGGCCCGGCCTGAGGGCAGAGGGGCAGGCCAAGGGGAACACACTTTGGCAGGTAAGCGTAGCAAGTGCTGGAGGAGGCCAGGCCCAGCGTTTGCAAGTGGCTCCTGGTCTGGCTGGCCTAGTGCTGGCCTACGCTGTTTCCAATGGCCTAGAGCTTCCTGGAGAAGTGTGGGGCAATCCTGTTCCTTCCCTTTGACCTCCATTCCTCCGGGGATCTGCTGAGATCAGCTTCCCAGCACTCTTCTTTCTGTGCTCCCTAAAAAGGGTTTGTTTGGAAGGTCCAGGGTACTCCGTGCCCCCTCATCCCCTCGTGTCTAGTGGGCCTCCCTAGCTGGGGGTGCTGGGCTGGGGGCTGCTGGGAGCTCTGGGGAGAGAAGACAGCCTGTTCTCAGGCAGCCCCCAGACTGATGGGTTGAGACACAACCTCCACCCCCAGGAACAGACCTGGAAACAGAGAAACAAGAACTGTCTCTCATCCACTATTGATTAAAAGGTGCAGGTGGTCAGTTATGTAGGCCATGGACGTAGTCAACTATATTTCATCAAAAGCAAAACAAACAAATGACGTACTATTAAGAAGAAAGAATACTGCTAATTAAACTCTGACACAGTGACTTCTTGTTATTGACTGCAAGGCGCATCCTGATTTCAGAGATGTTAAAATGTGTGCCAGAGAACCAAAACGAAGTTAAAAACATTTCTCTTGAACACACAATTTTTGTGCGTCTAGTAGTGTTTACTTAGAAGGGCTGTTCTGAGATTTATGAGATTAGACATATAAAGCAACTGGCACAGAGCCTGGCATGCAGTAAATGATCACTAAATGTTAATTATTATTGCAGTTGCTATTATACGTACTTGAATTTTATCTGTACCTGAAAATCCTTTTTGATAATTTTGCATTGTTTTAGAGGCTAAGGTCTTTGAGTAGAGGCAGAGGAGCCAGGAGAGCCGAGGAGGCAGCCTGGAGGGGGCACTAGTCCATGGGTGAAATCTGCGGTGTATTTATAAACCCCATGGAGGCATCAGACGGGGGCTGAGCCCAGAGGCCGCATTTGCCAGTCTCTCAGAAAAGCACCGCCCTATCAATCAATCAATCATTCAGTCAGTGCATTCATTAAGACGTTCATTGAGCTATGACAGTCACAGTGCTAAGTCCCCTCCTCCAGCAGCCCCCCCACACGGCTGGCCTGGCCCCTGCCTATTAGAAGCATCCAGGCCTCAGTTATTTGAACTGGCACATCAAAGGCGGATTGGCCGTGACCCGTCATCTGGGGATTTTTCCCATGGATCAGCACAGCTCCTCCCCCTCTTTCACCCAAAGGGGGTGAGGTGGGGTAATCTTCATTTCCCAGGCACTTCTAAGCCTTTGTAGAGGCTGTTCTCTCCATCAGGACACCCTCAGCCCTGTTCCGTGCAAAGCCTCACTCTTTCTCCTTTGTCATAAAGAGGTTTGTTTCAAGTCCCCTCTCCAGGAAGCCTTCTCTGAAAATGCCTGCCCCTGCCCCCCACCCCGTCCTGCTCAGCTTCTGTGCCCTATTTCTTTTTTCTTTCTTTTCTTTTTAAGATAAATTTATTTATTTATTTATGGCTGTGTTGGGTCTTTGTTGCTGCGCGCGGGCTTTCTCTGGTTGTGGCGGGCGGGGGCTACTCTTTGTTGTGGTGCACGAGCTTCTCATTGCGGTCGCTTCTCTTGTTGCAGAGCACGGGCTCTAGGCGTGCGGGCTTCAGTAGTTGTGGCTCGTGGGCTCTAGAGCGCAGGCTCAGTAGTTGTGGCGCACGGGCTTAGTTGCTCTGCGGTGTGTGGGATCTTCCCGGACCATGGCTCGAACCCGTGTCCCGTGCATTGGCAGGCGGATTCTTAACCACTGCGCCACCAGGGAAGCCCCCGTGCCCTACTTCTTAGTGGACTCAGGACATCGTCTGTACCCTGCAAATTGAACCCTCTTATGGTCTGGGCTTTTCTCTTGCTTCTCTGTCCCAGCTCAGGTGGCCAGATGCCAGCTGTGCAAGGACGGGGCACATACTGCCTCTGACTGTAATTCTGAATCCTCACCTCCCAAACCCATGTGGCGTGTCCATGGGAACCGGGCACTGTGATGGGCCCTGCCCTGAGCCCTCTCAGCCTGCTGGGCTATGACATCCTCCCCTGCCACCCTGCATGCCTCTGCCTCACACCCTCGAATCCCAGCCTCCTCCCGTGCCCCTCCTCTGATTGGAGTATTCCCCTTGAGCGGGGAAGGCCGTGTGGTAAGCTCTTGGAGGGACCCTTGTCTCCCCCCAGCCACAGAGCACTGGCTAAACCCTGTCCCCACTCCCCCTCCTACACAAGTGGGCCCTCGGTTGTTTATTGTTCAAGTGCAGACCCTAGGGGCCTAGGCCTTTCCCACACCCAGGACTGAGCTGTCCCGTCCCCAGCTTTCCAAGAACAGGCTCCATCGAGCACACATGTTGTGAAATGATCCTGCTGGGCCCTCCGAGGGATGAGGCCATTTGTGGGCTGAATGGGCTGCTGCCGGCTGCCAAGGGTCAGGCCTGGGGCCTGCATGTGCCAGGAGCCTCAGCAGGGCCCACCTCCTCCCTGCACGTAGCCTTTAGGAGCCAGGAAGCCAAGCCCCTCAGACCGCCCTCCTGCTCTCCTCCCCACCAGGGCTTCTCCAGAGGAGAAGACACAGGGAAGAAAATAGACCTTCTGGGCTGGGGGGCAAGACTGGGAATATAATCTGTGGGTCCAGTGAAAATGAAAATGCAGGTCCTTTGTTTCACAGCAGAGCACTGAGCTGAGCAGGAGGGCCTGACACGCATCCTGTTGGAGGTGCCCTCGGAGTCCTGTGGCCGAGCTCCACATTGTGCTGAGGAGGCATCTGTGGCCTGAGAGGGGCAGGGCCTTGGCCGCTGCCACCTGAAAAGGAGCCTGGGATCCTGATCCCTGTCCAGTGCCCATTCCCAGGCTCTGCTGCCCTAGGGAGGCCTTTTCTCTGTCCTGGGCCCTCCCACTCACCTTGTCCTCCTTGCTCATTTCTGAGCCTCCAGAAATGTTCTCTGTCCCATAAAGTCTCTCCCTCCAGGAAGCCTTCCTTTCCTGTCTAGACCAGTTTTACCTGCTGATGTTTCCTGTGCTCCTTGCACCTTCCAGGCTCACTCACATAGCTTTGCCCTTGAACTTCTGAGTCTTTATATGTTAGTATAAGTTAGCTAGAGAGCACAGCCTCCTTCCTCCCTTGCCCACTCCTTGTGGGGAGTCTCCCTCATCAGACTCTGGGCTCCCTGAGGACAAGCAGGGCCTCCCTTCAGACTGGGGGCTCCCTGGAGTTGGAAGCCTTTCCCAGGGCTTCCCTCAGGTTTGCTTCTGCACACCAGAGGCTCTCCAGACATTGCACTCAAGAGGGGACCATGCCCCGTGTGGTGCCCCACTGGCTGTGTGCCTTGTGGAGGATCCCGCTTCTCATTCTCCACCACCTTTGCTGTCCTTTCCCGATCAGTGGCAGCAGATTTTGTGAGTAGGGCCAGGTGGGGGAGATGGAGCCAGGGGTGAGGGAGGGAAATGGGAGCAGCAGGAGGCAGAAGCGTGGTCCCCAACCTCTTCCCAGCAGGGGGCCAGAGGAGAGTAGGCAGCATGATCTCCCTCCTGTGGCCTCCCCCTCGGGGTGTGAGGGACGAGGGCTGGTCTGAGGCTGGGGTCAGTGCCCAGGAGCAGACACTCAGCTGAGGCTGGTCACTCGGAGGCAGGGTTTGCGGCATGCGGGCCACAGGAGAAGGGAGGGAATGTGAGGAATATCCTGACTCAGCACTCGCCCACCCCCCGACTCCAGCCCCGGACAGGCGTCGGGGGAGGACGATTTGATTGCTGAGAACATGCAGATGGTGGAGGCCTATCTGCCCCTCCCTCCCTCATCCCCATCCTGAGTCCCCCTGAGCTGCGTTTAGGGAGGAGGCTGGGGACAGAGAGAAGGCAGGAACACTGGAGTCCCCCCAACGATACTGGGGAGGCAAGAAAGGCAGCTGAGGGAGGCGGGCGTGGGGGGGGGGCGTGCCTTTTGACATTGTCATAGCTGTGAATATCAGTGACATGCCAAGGAATGTCCCGTACATGGAGAGGTTTCCTCCTCTGTGGGGACAAGCTGGGGGACAGGATGAGGGGAGAGCTTGGCTAGGGAGTAATGTGAGGGAGGGGAAGGGGTATTAAGAGTGAGCAGACAGTGGCCAGAGCCCCGGGGCCAGCCAAGTGGGAGGGAGATGGAAGCCTGCTTTAGTGGATTCTAGCGCTTTCCATAACTTGATTATAGGCTTCATTAAGGCAGGGACCGTCTCATAACATCTCTTAATTACCTGACAACCCCTCCACAGGGCTGGACGCATAGTAGGCATTCTGCCCAAGCTTCATCTTGAGCATGCTTGCATTATTTTTAAAGTGGTCTCGTCATATCAGGTCCCCCAAACTAAACTCACACCCATAATCCCGGCTATTTACATTTCTCCTTGTACCTTCCAGCGTCTTTATAGGTATACACTTACGTAAGGCTGACTTATGTAAACTCAGCCTGAGTCAAGCTTTTCCAGCAGCCTTGGCAAGAGAGAGCCCTGGCTGACAGGGTGTAAACACGTGTGTCACGCTCTCTGCTCCTTCGCTCTGAAGTAACCCTTGTTCACGGGCAAGGTGAGCTGTGACACCCTCACTAGGCAGGTTTCCGTCTTTTCCCGTGTTTACATTGCTGCCAAGCAGATACCTGCTTCATTTATCTCCTGATTTGAACGGATTCTGACTTAGGTAAAAACGGACTTATGTAACGTTTGCCAGAATGGAATACTAATGTGATTGGGGATCGCACATGTGCAGCGATCATTGGTTGACTTCGTGTGCAGATCCCCAACCATCTTGAGCTGGAAAACCCGATTTTAACACCAAAAAAACCCTTCAAAACACCCCAGAACTCCAAAGGACAGTTGCTGTATGAAAGGTATCCATCATTTGAGAAAATCTGTGACGGCAACAATCTATGATGAAGTTAGGAACAATTTGAAATGACATCGCCTCTCATTAATCTCCACAGTATCTACACAAGTTTGAAAGAACAATAGCAGATGTATTCGGGAATCAGTGTATGGGGGGGTGGGATGAATTGGGAGATTGGGATTGACATATATACACTAACATGTATAAAATCGATAACTAGTAAGAACCTGCTGTATAGCACAGGGAACTCCACTTTGCTGTACAGTAGAAACTAACACAACATTGTAAGACAACTATACCCAAATAAAAAAAATTTTTTTTAAAGAAGAAAAAAGAACTCTTTGTCAAAAAATAAAATAAAATAGTGCAAAATGTCACCCCATTGATTCAAAAAAAATGTATTCAGAAATCTATTCACTTGATTAAGTGAGCTGTGGAGACGTTCGTTGCAGATTGCAGTGTTACTATTTAAAGTGAAAGAACTAGGATCCACTGGGTACACGACGGGTAATCTGGGTACACGATGCCACTATTTAACTGTACTGTGCAGAACTGTGGGGGGCAGTGCAGGTGAAAAATGGGAAGGGAAAACATTAGAACATAGCGTTTGGCTTGTGAAAATTCAGTGGTCCTTGGGGGGAGGAGGGGGAAGGGTGGGTGGCAGGAGCTACGTTGATGGTCTCAAATCTGTAGGTGTTGGAATTCCATTCTGAGAGCAAATAAGTTAGTGTCCGGCCTTTAGTTCTGGATGGGGGTGGGGAGAGGAGGCAGGCACCCACCAGATCATGCAGACTCCCATGGGCGATGCTAAGCAGAGGCTTCTTATCTTTAGAGAGGAGACTGTTTCTCTGGGTGTGGTGTGAGAGACAGCTGGGAAGTTCTTCCCTGTGCTAGCTGAGATCCTTCTTGCTGTGGTTTCTGACCCATCTTTTCTTCATTTCCCTCCATTTTATAGAATTGCTCACTGTGCCCGGGCCAGCTGAGTCTAGATCTTCAAACTGCAGTTCCAGGGACCCTATTTCCCAAACCCCAAATCTGGGCCTGAGGTCTGACAAGTCCCAGAAGAGCTGTGGAGATTATGAAGCAGGAGATATAATCAGGGCCGTCCAGGAAACCAGAGCCTGAGTGGAGAAGCTGGGGACCCACTCCCACCTCCCCTCCCTGCTGTGGCCTCCTGCCTCCCGCCTCCATCCCCGGGTCAGGTCTCCGTAGCATCCTCCGCTGGGTGCTTCTCCCAGGGCAACGTGCTGAGAAAGCACTTGTGAGGACGGGGGCAGGGGCGGGGTCAGGGGTCAGGGTGCTTTTTAATTTCTCGTTAGCCATGACAGCTGTAGAACTCAAGCAATTAAGGAGGAAGACTCCTCCAGGATGCCAGAGGGCCAGCACCCCCCCAAAGCTGTGCACATCTTCCTCCCTTCCTCCTCTTGCGTTGCGCCTCTCATCTTCCCGGGTCTCCCCTCCGCCCACCCCGCCCCGCGCCTGCGCACACACATAGAGCCTGCCCCTCTCTAGGCCCTGAGCTGTGGGCTATAATCACAGGGAAGCAAGGATTGCAAAGGGGTCCCCTTCTCTGGGCTTCAATCAGGGGAATGGGACAGATGGAATAGGGAGAGTGTGATGGATCTAGAAGATGCCTTCTCCATCATTCACTCCTGGGGTGGGTTGGACTTGTGGAAAGGGGGTCCATTCTCTTTGGAGTTGGTAATAAGGTTGGGGGCATGGAAATGACCAAAGTCATAGCAGCCTTCCCTGCACTCCTTGACTGAGTGACCAACCCTCCAACCCAGCCTGACCTTTGGGGGTGTAGGAAAAGGGTCTCAGGTGGGGTGGATGGGAGGAACTATTTTTTTATTTTGGGCATTCGACATCTCACAAATTTTCTCTGCATCTCCTCACTGGGGATTCTTAACAGCAGCCTGCTCTGGATCCTGCCCATTTCCTGGATTCTTGTTCTGTTCCCAGCTGTGGGGGGAGGATATGCGTGTTCAATGCTATTCTTTTATTGACATCAGTCCTGCTGCACGGGTGGGGGTGTGTTTTTGGATGCTGGAGTAAAACTCTATGTCCCGGTCCAAACATCTCAATCCACCCACCAGCTGATACTTGAACCCCTACCATTAACATTTGCTTCATTTAAGACTATCTCCATGTTAAATTGCATATACCCTCGAGAAGGGAACCCCTTTATTGTGAACAAAAGATCTGACAGCTGATATAGATAAAGGAGTAACTGGGGTGGGAGGTGCATGCTGGCCAGGATTCCAAGGGGCGGGGAGGGGTTGGGGGTAGTAGGTTTATAGAGAAGAATAGACACGCTTCACAGCTTTCTCCTGCTTCTGATTAAGTCTTTAGAGCGTGGGAGAATGACAGCCCAGGCTGGTCTTCTCTGACCTAGAAGAAAAGGAAGCCTCCAAATTCCCATGGTCATGACCGTTATCATCAATAGCTTCATACAGGCATGGGATATCAATGATGCTACAAAGAAGCTCAACACATGGCCCTTGGCCTCAAGATGCTCATAGCCTGGTGTGGGGCAACCAGCTCACCTAAGTGACCAGTGAGGAGCCTATGGACGTCTTAGAGAAAGAGCTTAAATTGCCAAGTGTTATCTTAGGGGGTTAGCCAGGTGGTGGACCAAGGAGGATTTGAGGCAGGGAAGAAGGAATGGTGAAGCTCTTTGGGAGCCCTTGCCCTCATGCTGGTGAGAGCAGAAGAAGCCTCAGTTAGGCTGACAGTGGTGGGAACATGATGGCTGGGACTTACGGAGAGGCATTTTGGAAAATGAATTTCTAGGACTCCAACTATGGGGTGGATGGGAGAGGCAGGAATTGAGCGTGAGTTTAAGGTTCAGAGCTTGGGTACCTGGGCGATGGTGGTGTTACTGGCAGTGGAAGGGAAGGTCTGGTGGAGCTGTGTTTGGACGGTAGGTGAGTTCTATTTCAGCATGTTGCATTTGAAGATGTCATTCCCCCCAGAAGAGGGCAAAACATACGTATACAATGTGCAACTTTTTCTTAAAGAGCTTACACATATATCAGCAGTCCTCCAAAGTGGTTAGTACAAGAGCCTAGGCAGCTTTCCCAAGTAGCTTGCCTTTGATCAAAATGTTTTACCCATTTGTGGAATAGTTCCTGGGTGTTCATGTGGCAACTGGTCAGTCTTGTGGAAGGACACAGAGACACACAGAGACTGTTGGGTTTCTGCCTTCAGGGAGCTTATTATCTAATTGGGGCGACAAAGTAAGACTCATAAAAAAGGCTACGTGTACCTATGGCTTCCCATCATACTGAGTGTATTAGGTGTCTGTTGTGGTATAATAAATGACCACCAATTTAGCACCTCAAAGCAACATCCATTTATTAGCTCACAGTTCTGTAAGTCAGAAGTCTGGCATGGATGGCTGGGTTCTCTGATTAGGGTATCACAAGTTCGAAATCAAGGTGTTGGCCGGACTGAGATTTTATCTGGAGGCTCTGGGGGGGAAAAATCCACTTCCAAGCTCATTCTTATTGTTGGCAGAATTTGGTTCTTTGTGACTGTAGGATTGAGATTCCATTTCCTTGCTGGCTGTCAGCCAGGGCTGGCTGCTTGCAGCTCCTAAAGGCTGCCTGTATACCTTGCCACACAGTCCCCTCCATACTGAAGCCAGCAGTGGAACATCAACGCATCATGCTTTAAATCTCTGAGTTCTTCTTTGACCAGCCAAAGAAAACTCTGCTGTTTTTTTCTCCTTTTTTTTTTTTTTTTTTTTTTTTTTGCGGTACGCGGGCCTCTCACTGCTGTGGCCTCTCCCATTGTGCAGCACAGGCTCCGGACGCACAGGCTCAGCGGCCATGGCTCGCGGGCCCAGCCGCTCCGCGGCATGTGGGATCTTCCCGGACCAGGGCACAAACCCGTGTCCCCTGCATCAGCAGGCAGACTCTCAACCACTGCGCCACCAGGGAAGCCCTCCAATTTTTTTTTATTGTGGTAAAAGACACGTAACATAAAATTTACCATCTTAACCATTTTTAAGTGTACAATTCAGCTGTATTAAATACAGTCATAATGTTGTGCAAACATCATCACCATACGGTTCCAGAATTCTTTTATCTTGTAAAACTGAAACTGTATCCCCATTAAACAATAACTCCCCATCCTCCCGTCACCCTGGCCCCTTGGCCGCTACCATTCTACTTTTCGTCTCTGTGATTTTGACTACACTAAGTACTTCATGTAAGCGGAATCGTATAGTACTTGTCTTTTTTGATGCTTATTTCACTTAGCATAATGTCCTCAAGATGCACCCATGTTGTAGCATATTAAAGAATTTTGATATGCTGAGTGATATTGCGTTGTATGTATAGACCACGTTTTGCTTATTTACTCATCTATTGATGGACACTTTGGTTACTTCCATGTTTTAGCTCTTGTGAATAATGCTGCTGTAACCATGGGTGTACAAATATCTCTTTGAGATCCTGCTTTCAATTCTTTTGGGTGTATGCCCAGAAGTAGAATTGCTGGATCATATAATAATTCTCTTTTTAATTTTTTGAAGACCTCCATACAGTGTTCCACAGTGGCTGTAGCATTTTACATTCCCACCAACAGTGCACAAGTGTTCCAATTTCTCTACATCCCTCACAAACACTTTTTATTTTCTGTTTTTTTTTTTCTTTGAATAGCCATCCTAATGGCTGTATAGTGGTATCTCACTGTAGTTTTGATTTACATTTCCCTAATGAATAGTGGTGTTAAGCATCTTTTCATATGCTTATAGGTCATTTGTGTATCTTTGGAGAAATGTCTCTTTAGGTCTTTGCCCATTTTTGAATTGGCTGTATGTTTTTCATTGTTGAGAAAACTCTACTTTTAAAAGGTTCATGTTCACACTGAGTGAAGTAAGTCAGACAGAGAAAGACAAATATCATATGATATCGCTTATATGTGGGATCTAAAAAAAAATGCTACAAATGATCCTATTTGCAAAACAGAAATAGAACCACAGATGTAGAAATATACGTATGGTTACCAAGGGGGAAAGGGGGAGGAGGGATAAATTGGGAGAATTGGATTGACATATGCACACTACTATATATAAAATAGATAACTAATAAGAACCTACTGTACAGCACAGGGAACTCTACTCAATACTCTGTAATGACCTAGATGGGAAAAGAATAAAAAAGAGTGGATATATGTATATGTATAACTGATTCACTTTGCTGTACAGCAGAAACTAACACAACATTTTAAAACAACTGTACTCCAATAAAAAATAAAATAAAAAAAGGTTCACGTGACTAGGTCTGACCCATTGGGACAGTCTCTCATTTCTAGAATCAACTGTGCCATATAATATAACCTAATCACAGGAGTGAAAGCTGTCATATTCACAGTCTTGGGAGTGTACACAGCGGGTGAGGAATCCTGGGAGGCCATCTCAGAATTCTCCCTGCCGCACTCAGAAAAGGTGCCTGGAATGAAGGTGCCTGCCCTTCGAAGTTTCTACAGCACCTATTAGACTTTACATGTTCTGACCCCTAGCTTCCTCTCTCACCTGCCATTTAGACATTCTCACTTTTCCTCAGATAAACAAGCATGTTCCAACTTTAGGTACTTTGTGCTTGCTGCTCTCTCAGACATCTTATGGCCTTCTCCCATATTTCCTCAAGGTCTCTGTTCAGAGCCAGCCCTTTGCTGAGCCCGTTTGAAATAGAAATAGTCCCACCCAGCCTGCTCAGTTTCTATCCCCTCTTACCTTGCTTTATTTTTCTGTATAGCATTTATTACTACCTGACGTCTTATACATGTATCTGCCTACTTATTTATCGCCTTATGTCCTTCAACTAGAAGTCAGCTCAGTGAGGGCGTTAACTTTGTTTTATTTGCTATTCTACCTCCAGTGCCTAGAATAGTGTCCAACACTTACAGGTGCTCAATATTTGCTGAATGAATGATTGGATGTGTTTTCATACCTACTGAGAGCTTTTGAAATGGAAAGTTTATTCCAGAGCACAAAATAGATGAAAAATTGTTCCTGTGTTATTTTTGTTTTACAGTTTAAAATTTTTTAATGAATTTAAAAACTTTTATTTTTATTTTTGGCTGTGACTCACAGCTTGTGGGATCTTAGTTCCCAGACCAGGGATTGAACCTCCAGGGATGGAACCCGGGCCACGGTAGTGAAAGCACTGAGTCCTAACCACTGGACAGCCAGGGAATTCCCAAATCTAAAAACTTTTAACTGGAGCAAATTAAACACAAAGTAAGCAGAAGAAAGGAAATAATAAAGATCAGAGAAAAATTAATGAAGTAGAAACAGAAAAATATTAGAGAAGATCAATGAAACCAAAAACTGTCTTTTAAGATCAATAAAATTAATAAACATCTAGCCAGATTGATCAGGAAAAAAAGAAGACACAAATTACCAGTATCAAGAATGAAAGTGGTGGGACTTCCTGGGTGGCGAAGTGGTTAAGAATCCGCCTGCCAATGCAGGGGACATGGGTTTGAGCCCTGGTCCAGGAAGATCCCACATGCCGCAGAGCAACTAAGCCTGTGTGCCACAACTACTGAGTCTGCGCGCTCTAGAGCCCGCGAGCCACAACTACTGAGACCACGTGCCACAACTACTGAAGCCTGTGCGCCTAGAACCCATGCTCCACAACAAGAGAAGCCACTGCAATAAGAAGCCCGCACATTGCAGTGAAGAGTAGCCCCCCACCCCCGCTCAACACAATTAGAGAAAGCCCACATGCAGCAACAAAGACCCAACGCAGCCATAAATAAATAAATTTATTTTTTAAAAAAGAATGAATGTGGTGACTTCCCTATAGATTATACAGATACTTAAAAGATAATAAGAAACTATTATAAGTAATTTTACTCTAATAATTCCCATAACTTAGATGAAATAAACAAATTCCTTGAAAGACACAAACTGTAGGAATTTACTCGAAAAGAAATAGATAACCTGAATAGACCTATATCCATTTTTAAAAAATTGGATTTGTAGTTAAAAGCCTTCCCACAAAGAAAACTCCAGGCCTGGATAGCTTTACTAATGAACTTTGCTTAACATTTAAGGAAGAAAAAAATATCAATTCTATACAAATTTTCTAGAAAATTATAAAGGAGGGAAATCTCAACTCATTGTATGAGACCAACATTACTCTGATACCAAAACCAGATAAAGATATTACAAGAATGAAAAACTATAGATCAATATCCCTCATGGGCGTTGATGCAGAAATTCCCAACAAAATTTTTGTAAATCAAATCTAACTCTATCTCTATCTCTATCTCTATGATGACACATCATGCCCAAGTGGGATTTATCCTAGGAATGAAGGTTGGTAACATTAAAAAAAAAAAAGATCAATCAACATAATTCATCATACTACCTAATTAAAAAAGAAAAAAATGTTCATCTTAATAGATGTAGAGGAAGCATTTGACAAGATTCAATATCCATTCCTGATAAAAGAATTTCCACAAATCAGGAGTAGAAAGGAACTTCCACAACCTGATAAAGAACCTCTACAAAAAAACGGTGATGGTGAAAGATTGAATGTTCTCCCTCTAAGATCAGGAACAAGACAAGGACGTTTATTCTTACTGTTTCTATTCAACATTGTACCAGAGGTTCTAACAGTGCAACAAGGCAAGAAAAAAAAATACAAAGCATTCAGACGGAAAAGAAAGAAGTAAAATTGTCATTATTTGCTGACACCATGATTATCCATGTAGAAAATCTGATGGAGTATACAAAGAAGTTACTAGAACTAATAAATGGTTTTAGTAAGGTTGTAAGATGCAAGGTAGATATTAAAAAATCAATTGTATTCCTATATATATTCGTAATGAACAATTAGAAATTGAAAAAACAATACTTTTAAAAATGATTATCCAGGGACTTCCCTGATGTCGCTGTGGTTAAGAATCTGCCTGCCAATGCAGGGGACACGGGTTCGAGCCCTGGTCCGGGAAGATCCCACATGCCCCAGAGCAACTAAGCCCGTGCGCCACAACTGCTGAGCCTGCGAGCCACAACTACTGAGCCCGTGTGCCTAGAGCCCATGCTCTGCAACAAGAGAAGCCACCGGTATGAGAAGCCTGCGCACCACAACGAAGAGTAGCCCCTGCTCACTGCAACTAGAGAAAGGCCCCGCGCAGCAATGAAGACCCAATGCAGCCAAAAATAAATAAATTTTAAAAAATTATCCATTGCACTGGGATCTCAGAAGTTCTTCAGTTCTTTTTTAGATTATGTCATTGATGGTGTCTTTCCCTTAGTTTCTCTGTTTCTCCAACTATTTGGATGTTCTCCTGCTACTTGGTTACTATTGCCTGAACTGGTCTTCCAGTTTTATTGTACAGTCGTTCAAAAATTTCCATCCTTTTGTTATCTTCCCTCCGCTTTATGATCATTTCCTCAGCGTTATCTTCCAAACTTCTACTGAGTTGTTTTTATTTCTGCTGACATGTTTGATTTTTAAGCTCTCTCTCTTGTTCCCTTTTTAGAAAATACTATTAGACTTTTGTTGCATTTTTTTTTTTTTTTTTTTTGCGGTACGCGGGCCTCTCACTGTTGTGGCCTCTCCCTTTGCGGAGCACAGGCTCCGGACGCGCAGGCTCAGCGGCCATGGCTCACGGAGCCAGCTGCTCCGCGGCATGTGGGATCTTCCCAGACCGGGGCACGAACCCATGTCCCCTGCATCGGCAGGCGGACTCTCAACCACTGCGCCACCAGGGAAGCCCTTTTGTTGCATTTTTGCAATATTTTTCCTTATCATGCTCAGGATATAATAATATGTTGTCATTTTTAAGCTTTCTTCTTGGTATGTGATCATGGCTTCCTCCAAGTCACTTTTTTTTTTTAAAGAATCAATTTTATTTATTTGTTTATTTTTGGTGGCATTGGATCTTCTTTGCTGCACGCAGACTTTCTCTAGTGTGGCGAGCGGGGGCTACTCTTCCATTATGGTGTGCGGGCTTCTCATTGCGGTGGCTTCTCTTGTTGCAGAGCATGGGCTCTAGCGCGCAGGCTCAGTAGTTGTGGTGCATGGGCTTAGTTGCTTTGTGGCATGTGGGATCTTCCGAGACCAGGGATTGAACCCGTGTCCCCTGCATTGGCAGGCGGATTCTTAACCACAGCACCACCAGGGAAGTCCCCCAAGTCAATTTTTGTTTTGTTTTGTTTTGCTCTGCCTTTTGTGTTAGAAGCCTCAGATGTCTCATAAGCCTTGGTTGTTTGCTTATTTTTAAATGTGGGGATCTGAAAAGCTGGTGGGAAGCTGTGTGTGTGTGCGTGCGTGCACAAGTGTGTGTGCCTTGTCTGTGAGCCTCATGCGACGGTGATCTGGCTGGAATATTTCATTTTCAAGCCCCCAGTATTAGTATCTTTGGTCTTTTCTTCCTTTCAGATTGGTCAGATTCCTCAGAGATGCACCCTCTAGGTTCCAGCCTGGAGGACAATGGCCAGTGTTCTGAGATTCCAGCGGGTAAGAGGACCCAGGTCTCAGCATCCACTATGTGAACATTTTCAATGAGATACTCCTTCCTTCAGTGTCCTGGGGTTTCCTTGTCAGGGACCCTCTGCTTTCCCCTCACCAGCGAGTAGCCTCTAGCTTTTGCCTGGCTGTATGGGGTAGGGGAAGAATCTGAGGATCTGATGGCTTTTTTTAAAATAAAATTTATTTATTTATTTATGGCTGTGTTGGGTCTTCATTGCTGCACGCGGGCTTTCTCTAGTTGCGGTGAGCGGGAGCTACTCTTCATTGTGGTACGCGGTACTCTTCATTGTGGTGGCTTCTCTTGTTGTGGAGCACGGGCTCCAGGCTCACGAGCTTCAGTAGTTGTGGCACGCGGGCTTAGTAGTTGTGGCTCGCAGGCTCTAAAGTGCAGGCTCAGTCAGTAGTTGTGGCGCACGGGCCCAGCCGCTTCGCGGCACGTAGGATCTTCCCAGACCAAGGCTCGAACCCATGTCCCCTGCATTGGCAGGAAGATTCTTAACCACTGCACCACCAGGGAAGTCCAGATCTGGCTGCTTTTTAAAAACACTTTCCCAGTCCTCTTTACTTACTCAATTCCCTTCACCCTCACTTGCTGAGGTAACTGGTGTCACCAATTCCTGAGCCTTTTGGGGATTCTGGGGTATAGATTAGGTGGTAATGACTTTCACCACCGCCTGTTCCGTGTTCTTTACTGTTCTTCCACCTGCTTTCCAGCTTCCAACATTTTGTTGCTTTTATCTCCTCTCCCATCCTCCCTGTCCTCGTGGGTATATATCTTAAGAAACAAAATCAAAAGGAAAGAAGAATTTAGAAAGCCTTTCACTTTGTTTTAGTGGCTTCAGGAAAGAGCAAAAGTGGATGCAGGTGTTCAGGCTGCCATCTTTTCCTGGAAGTCCCTTAATCCATTATTACAGGCTTTTATTATTACCACTTCCACATAATCATAGACCATGTATGCTTTGCTCAGGAACTAACATGACCATTCCAAAAGGGCAGAAATTGTGTGTCTGGTTTACAATGGTATTTCATCCTCCTGCACAAGGGCTGGTATATAAGAAAGTATCAAGAAATACTTACTAACTTTATGAACCAGCAAATGAACAAATGAACTACCTTCAGAACCTTTATTACATTCAAATTTTTCCTCAGCGATATCAAGATTTCATCCTTGGGAACTGAATAGTATGTGGAAATAGCCAAAAGCTATTTAATGCCAAGATGTGTGACCCAGAAGAGTAAGCAAACTGAGCAGGTAATAACAACACCTCTTTTTTTGTTTTTGTTTTTGGTCCAAAACAAGGTGTGGCACCAAATTATGAGATTGATTTCCTTGTTTGGTGTGCAATGAAATCTGAGGTCAATTCACAAAGAGAAATAAAGTCCCGAAGTGTTTTGAGCAAACTTGGATTTGTTGGCCAAGGTGTGTAAAGCTCCATGTTTTGAATATATAGGATTTTGCAGGTAGTCTGGAAGAAAATGGTACATGATTTGGGGCAAGCCATGTAGGTTGCAGAAGGTTTTGCCTTCCACGTCAGGAAAAGTACAGTTAAACTGGATAAGCTCCCACTACCTCTTAGCCGTGGAGTTCGATGATGGGTCTAAGTCTCTTGGGGGCTGAGGTGTGACTGGAGGGTCAAGAGAGTGCAGAAGGCTGATTTCCAGGGACACCCATCCTAGTAGGCAGGAGGGGAGGGGCGCTGGGAGAAGCTGTTTCTCTGCGGCCAGAGTGGGGTCAGCATCTGGGCACATCTACCCAGCTCGAAGTGACAACGCCACAGCCTCAGATGTTGATAACACACTCACTCCACGCCAACCCCTGTGCTTTATTTACACAGGTCACCTCATTAGGTGCTTGCCATAGCTCTGTGGAGTCAGTACCGTTATTATCCCCATTTTCCAGATAAGAAAACTGAGTCACAGGGAGAGGAATGTAGCGTGGACATTCCAAGTGGTTCAGCCCTGGAATGACAAAAGGACGATAGCAAAGGAGGACAGAGGCATGAAGGGGATACATTCCCAATGGCCAAATTTTACTATAACAGCTGGGGATTGATGGGGGTACGTGTGAAAATCAGTCAGCGAGGGGTTTTCTGGTGATCACTCCATGTAATATTTGCTGACTGACCAATGTTGCCCATTTAATGATCAAAAAGTAGCTAAATTGGTGATCAGCAAAGGGAAAGAAGGTTCTCCTACAGACAGTTAAGAGACAGCTGGGATCAACTCGAACACTCTGGTGACTGAACAATCAAGGTAAGTGATTTTTCTGACTCTGGGATGAGTATTTTTTCAACTTCATTTGCTAATTTTTTTCTAGAACCCTAATGAGTAAGGAAAGACTACCTGGGTGCCTCTTTCTGCAGCGACTGAGGTTTCTGGCCTCACTCTGAACCGTGTGGGATCGCCAACCACACCCCCCCGCTCCCCCACACCCCCCCGCTCCCCCCACCCCGCCCCCGGCAATGGACTCTGATTTGAAGCCCTGAAAGCATTGGACTGAAGTTCACTTTGCTTTCTTGTTATTTCCTTCTTAGAGTACGAAAAGGAAATTCTGGTTTTCAGTTTATTCTTTTATTCAAATCATAGTGGTTAAGAGTACAGGTTTGGGGGCCAGACAGTTGAAATCCCAGCTCTGTTTACTTGTGGTATGACCTTGGGCAAGTTACTTAAACTCTCCCAACTGTAGTTTTACAATAAGATACTAAGGGATTAATGAGATAATGAAAGGCACACAGGAGGAATGCAGTCAAAGGCAGTATTTACCATTATTATCATCATCATTCACGAAGAGTCTACATGTGGTTCTCTGCACCTGCAGGCTTGTGTTAGTCCTTAGGCTGGGGTGGAGGGATACAGACCACGGAAAAATACAGTCCTTCCTATGTAAGTGTGCTTGAAGAGAGAACACACATACACACACACCCTCAGAAAGCTAAATGCATGGAATAGCAAACTGAGGCTGGCATGAGGGATATAGACAGCTCATGCTGTAGGAGTTTGGGGGAGACCACTGAGCAGAAGCGGTTCAGGGAGTCTTGTTTTAAGAGCTGTACCTTCATGGCTGATGGGGCATAAACCAGGAAGAAGAAACAAGTAATATGTGTGTCTGGGGCTATCAGGAGACCTGTCAGGCTGGAGTGGGACGTATATGTAGGGAGGCAGTGGGAAATAAGGCTGCAAAGTCAGCTGAAGCCACACACAATAATTATATTATTAACGATGGGAATAGTGATCAGTGTTAATTTAGCTTCTACCGTGTGCAGGCCACGTGCTTACGCTACATCCTTTCCGTATATTATCTCGCTACAATCCTCACTACAACCCTGTGGTGTAGGGATTATTATTACAAGTTTTCAAGGAAACTGAGGCTCAGAGAGGTTGGGTAACTTGCCCAAGGACTCAGAGCTAGAAACTGGCAGACCCACAATCTGGATGCACAAATACACATGCAGACACTGACCAGACAGACAGACACAGAGGCTTAGGCTTAGGCAACAGACAGCTGTGTCCCTCCTCATTCCCTCCCCTCTCGCTGAGTTAGGGGTTAGTCCTTCCCTTTGAGGGGTCCAGTGTGAAAAAGCGACCGTTCTGCTCCCCCACCCCACCTCTGCCTCCCATATGCCTTTGGCTTTAGTCCCCAGGACAGGCAGCCCAGAGCGCAGGGCTGGGACTAAGATGAGGGGAACGAGGTGAGAGGGTACAGTATTTATGGAGGCGCTCACTGACAGGGCCAACCCTGCACTTGAGCGTGAGCACCTCCTTAAACTGTGTACCCTAACTGCTGCTTCACTTGCCTCACCCTAGTTCTGATCCTGCATGGGGGTGGGGAGCTTTGCAGCTTTGCTCTGTGGGCCAAGAAGCCCCTCGTTACTCCCAGGTCAGCCAGAAATTCCAAGGGCCCAGGCCACAGCCCTCCTTTTTGTTCCCAGATGAACAGGAGAATAATCTCAGATTGGTCTCAGATCATCTTTCCACCGTTCACACTCGCCGGTTGTTAGCATCCCCCGTAGCCCACTTGTCCCTGCATCCTCTGAACAGTCCCCTTCCCAGGCCTGGCCCATACACTCCTGCCCCTAGACAGTGCGTCTGGCTGCGCAGCCTTCAGCATGGGGCCCTTCCCCCAGGGGCAGGCTGTAGGGCAGCTGGTTGGTTGCAGGGGCCTGTGCTGAGGGCCACCGGGGTATGCCCCAGGGGCAGGGAAGTCAAGCACTGCTCTCCCGCGCCCTCTAGAGGCTTGGGGTGGCACTGGGTGAGACACCCAGGAGGGGTCCTGATTGAGGAGGGGGCCCTGGGCTTCCAAGAATGTCCAGAAGGTGTCCATAGTCAGACAACAGCTTCATCTGAACCCTGCTGCTGGAAGTGCCCGGCGAGGCTGTGCTGTAGTTTCAGGTAGAAGGGGGTTCCAGGCCCTTCACCTCTGCCTGGGTTACAGCCAGTCAGCGATGAGGCTCCCTAGCCTGCACCCAGCCAGCGCAGCAGGACAGCTCCTCTCCGCTCCTCACCTTCCCCTTGGGCGGCTTCAAGGAGGTTGGAGGCTGCGCCTGTCAGCCCTGGGGTGGGGACAACTGCGGCCCTGTCCTCTGACAGCCAGGAATCTCTGGAAGAGCTTTAGGCCAGGAGAGGAGGAGAGGTGAGGGATGTGTCCCAAGGTGGCTTTGTGAGGACGGACCCGGGAAGGTAGTGAGAGAAACCTTCAACTCCTGCTTAGGTAGGACAGACAGAGAAGAAGGAGGATGGTGATGCGGAGAGAGCCTGGGAGGATGGGGCAGAGCGGACAGAGGCGTGGAATCACTTAATAACTCTTTCCAGGCTGGAAGATTGGGAGCTGGGGACCTGGGCTTCTAGAGGGAACTGGGTGGCCGACCAGCTTCCTTGTAACACACACGCATAGCAGCACATCTGCTCGCCTGGCCCCCATCCAGGTACCCGGGCCTCACCTCAGATTGCTCATTATTTGGCTGAGGTATTTGCAGGGCTTGGCCCATTCTCTTGCTCAAACTCCTCCTTACCTGGTCCTCACTGCAGCAAAAAGGAAGGTGGATAGAGGGAAAGAGGGACTTCTTGGGTGGTTTTTCAGCCTCAGTTCACTCAGGAGACCAGAGATTCTTGGGTTTGGGACAGAGGAGGAGGAGGGACTATGGAATGAGTCTCAGAATTTTCCCACCTGCCCAAGGGCTAGGCCAGGAGTAGAGCAAGGGCAGACCCTCTCCTAGAGCCTTACCAGCTGGCCCCAGGTGAGAGGTGGGGGTGATACCCAGAGGAAAAGCAGAACTGGCCTGAGTGTCCTGCAGTCTTGGGGGAGGGAAGGCCCCTTATCCTCAGTCTGCCCTGTGGGCACTGCCAGTCTTACCCTCCCCAGTGCCTGGGCCCAGGCTGGGTAGGTGTCACTCTACCTCTCAGACAGTGGCTCTGGGCTCCCGTGCCCAAGCTGAAGTCACAGCAGAGGCGCAGACCCTGCCCCAGTGAGGTTCTGTTGAGCCTAGAGTGGGGCTGGGGTGCCCAGGGCAGGGAGCCCTGGGCTGAGGCTCCGTCTCACCCCCTCCAACCCGGGAAGGGTCTTTCTCTCCATTTCCCGCAAACACTTGCTCCGCCACTCGACAGCCTTCTCATTCCATTCCCCTGCTGCCCCGCTCTCGGGCCCACCACACCCCTGACAAATTCCTTCCTCCACTTCAGCTCCCAGACTGGAGGCACAGGCACCCCACCCACCTCCTCCCCTAAAAGGGGGTGGGGGGGAGCTAACACCTTGTCTTTCCCTCTCCTTTCTCTCCCCTTCTCTCCCACTCCCTGACATTTCATCCAGGCCACGAATGGGCCTAGAAGTCTCTAGATAAACATCCCGCTGCCATCACCCCATAAGTCCCTGCAGAGAAGATGAGTGTGCTAGGCTTCTGCGTATCTAACTCAAATCCTTCTGGCTGCAGTACCACCTGCTCTGGTTGATGGCAACAGGCAAACCCAGCTGCTGGTCAGACAGCGGACTGAAGAGAGTAAGCCCTTCTCTGCCTCCCGTCCGCCTATGCTCCTGTGATCTGCACGGCATCTCTAAGAGGTGGCGCTGGCATGGTGACCCCGGCCCTCCCTCCCCCTCTTTCAGTCTGCCAGGCCGCACGCCAGTGTGTACACAGCTCTCATCCTTACTGCTTCCTCTCCATTCCCCACAGCCATGGCGTGGGATCCCTAACGGGCTTTAGAGATCAGTCTTTGCCTTCACTCTACAGAGAACACACTGAGGTCACGGGTGGGCAGGGCCTTGCTCCAGGTCACCAGCCAGGCAGCAACCGTTCCTGGTTTTCAACTCAGGTGTCCTGACCTCCAGTCGCAGCCCCACACCTGGTCTCTGAGGAACTGCTCTGGAAAAGCAGCGGTATTTATTGGCAGGGCCTCAGAGACACTGTCTGTGTGAGGGGCTTTCAAGGTAATTCCTGCGGTGGTATTGAGAGGGGCTGCTCAGGGGACGCCCAGTCTCTCCCCACAGCCCCTGTAGGAAGGGCGCCGTGACCCAGGTTGGCTTGCCTGGAACAGCTGGATTTCCGGGAATACTCCTCTCTTCTCTGTGGGGCTCTGCCATGGGCGGTGGTGTGTGTGTGTGTGTGTGTGTGTGTGTGTGTGTGTGTGTGTGCACGCACGCGCGCGCCTGCACGCGGTTTATTAGTCCCTGCAGCCTTCAGCCTGGAGATCCGAGGAGATGGAGAGGAGGAGGTTGGCGGATGAGTGGTGGGGAGAGGGTCACGTGGTGGGGGAGGGGTGGGGCGGCTCCCCCAGGGCAATGGCCAGGGGCTGGTGAAGGGCAGACTCACCGTGCCTACAGCTGTCCTCTTTAAAGACTCAGGTCACACCGGGGGCTTGGCGGAGCGGGTCTGGCCCCTACAGTTGCCACCCCACCAACCCTGGTGCCTGATGGGCAGGGGCACATCCTATCTCCTCAGAAATGTCCCTTCTGCAGTTCTCCCATAGTCCCTGGAGGGCCAGTGGGAATTGGGGAGATGTGAAGACCATCCTTTCCCCTAGCTTGTCCCCCACTGCCCAGCCTGCCCCCCAACAGTGAATGGGAAGTGGGGGACGGTCACCTCCCAGGGGGCTCTGAGAAGCTGAGGCTTCTGACAGACCAGAGGAGCACTCAGCTAACAGAACTGGCCAGGAGGTCCCCTGGGACAATGGGAGCGGAAAGGGTGGAGAGAGAAGGAGATGAGGAGAGATGAGCTATGCAAGCAAAGAGAGACAAGGAGGGAAAGGAAAATGCTCTGATTACTCATAACTGTCCATAATCTGGGCACTTGGGAATTCTGGCTGGCGTACCTGCCCTTTTTCGATAGTGGCTGGAACCCATGAATGGTGAGGTCCCTGCTATGTTGCGTGTGGGCTACACTTGTGGATGGAGCATGGGGGGAACCGCGCCCTGATCTTCCCAGGAGCGGAGGAGATATGGAGGCATGCAGATCAGGGCCCCAGACAGTCCTCATTCTAGGCTGGGAAGAGCACATTCCAGCCTAGAGTTGAGAGGAGACTGGGGCAGGGCAGGCGCTCAGCTGGTACAGCCCGGCACGGTCACCTGACTGGTAAATAGCTGCTGTTCCAGCCCCTGGGTCCCCCATATGCCTCTCTGGCCACCCTAGTCCCTTCCTAAGTCCCCTGCCCCTCCCCACAATCCAGAAATGAGGGGTTTATGTCTGGCTCAGCATATGCCCCCAGCTCCATGTAAACTGTGCCTGGGCCATAATGGGTGTTAAATATTTTGGCCATCACCCTCAACTGAGGGGGCTTGTGTCCCAAAGCTGGAGCAGACCCGGGCCAGGTCCTAGGACCTGGGGAAACTGGCGGCAGGCCCAGCAGCCTGGAGCTGCCCTACTTTACTTTTCCTGATGCTTCCAGCTGTGTTCTGGAAGGAGATGGGTCTGAATGAGTGTGCTGGCATATGGGGAAATGTGGAAAGAGCCATCTCTCCAGGGGACCCCAGTGGGGCATGGTTCACGCAGGCTGTGCTCTCTGGAGGGCACTACATGGAATGAGGAAGTGCCGAGTCCCTCTACGTGGGAAGGGGGAGCAAACGATGGAGTCCTGGGCCCGGAAGCTGACCTGCTGCAGATGCACGAGACACCTAGTGCCAGCACCCTTCCCTGGCACTGCCTGGCTCCCCAGAGGGCTGAAGCCCTATGCATCCCAAAGGTGCCTGGCTCAAGGCTGGGTCCTGATTAAGTGCTTAAGTGGCCCTTGGAGAGGCAGCCATGAGGCTGAGCTATGAGTCAAGAGATCTGGCTGGCTTCAGACAGCCCTGGCCTCCTGCTCATCTGGCCAGTGAAGGGATTTTCATACTTCTTCAGCAGAGAAGCCTTTTCTTCAAACGAAATCCCAAACGAAATTCCAATCAACGAGGCAGATAAAACTGGGTGTGCTGTATCTGCCCACTCCCACACCCTCCCGCAGCTGCCCCACCTCTAAGGACGCCCAGGGCTTCCAGGAATCGGTCCGATGTTCTCCTGACATGGATACCCCTTGACTAATTGTGCGTTTCACTGATTATCTCGAGGATGCTAGGGCAGGCTGCTCCTGGAAGCTGAGGGGAAGTCTCCCCCACTCCCCACGGCCCGCCCTGCACTTCTGGGTCTGCAAAGGCAGGCAGGATGGTGGGGCGGCTCCTCTCAGGGGGCCAATCATTAACCGGCTTTATCTTTGTGAACCGTCCTGGGGGGCCTGGGTCATGGGCCAGACTTCCGGCCCAGGCCCAGGGGGTCACTGGGGGAGGAGAGAAGGGACCCTTCTTGCTAAGAGGTGGGGGCCACCTTGAGTCCTTGCTTTCGTTTTTTTTTTTTTCTCCCTAGGATTTCCCTGAAGGAACCTACATTGTGGCCAACTCAGTGACAACCTGGTGACACAGTTGCTCCAAAGAAAGGCTAGAGCAGGAACTAAGCCAACATATCCCCCACCCCTAGTCATCTTTGGCATGCACTGTGTGATTTCTTTCTTTCCTTTCTTTCTTTCTTTTCTTCCCCCTCTCTCCCCACAGAGGGATGGGATAAACCCGTTTTCCCTATTCCTTTCTGCTTGACTTTAGCCAAATGATAGTAGGTTTGCATTCTCTGAGAGTTTGCTCACACATGGGGGTAGGGACGGGAGAAGGGGAAGGGAAGTAACATTATGTGACGCTTAACTCTAGGCCAGGAGCTTTGCTTCTATCCACTGTCTCCATATATCTCCCTACAACCCTGGGAGGTAAGCGCAGTAACTCTCATTTTACAGATGAGGAAACTGCGGCTCAGGCAGATGAAGTGACTTGTCCAAAGTCTCATGGCTTGGATGTGGTGAATGAAGATTGAGCCCAGCCTGTCTGGCTTTTTCCACTGCATGCTACGGGGGAGGAGGGTGGGGCAGGGGAGCTGGTGGGGGCGTTTCACAGTGAGGGTTCACCAAGCCTTTTCCAAAAGGACAGAGGTCCTGGCCTGCCAGGTGAGAGAGGAAGCAGTTCCCTACCTGCTAGGATTTGAGGGGGTCCTTGGAATCACATCTCCCCTCCACCACTTGGTGCTGCGCTCCAGATTTCACCATTCATGCTGGATTTCTTTGAGTTAAGCATTGCCCTCCCTGGGAGCCTTTAAAAACACACAGACCCCTGGAAGAGATGACATTTTGTATCAGTGATCTCAGTTGGAGTGTCTGATGGAGCTGTTGCAGAGCCCTAAAGCTTAGGGAGTGCAACCTCACTCTTTCACCTAGGAGAAGCCTGAGGTCCAGAAGTGGGGACTGACTTGGTCAAGGTCACACAGCATGCAGCACATTTGAGTTTTTTGCCCAGGGCTGTTTCCAGTCTCCACATGTGTGCGGCAGGCAGACAGGAGAGCTCTGGGCACCAGGTGGGGATAGGAAGGGGGCAGAGCTGGAGGAAAGGTCTTTGTGCTTAGAGCTCTGCCCCAGTTGAGTGGCCCTGAGCTTGTCACAGGCTGGTGTCCTCTGCCCTCTTCCTCTCACCCCTGGGGCCATCAACAGCAGTGCTCAGCGTGCGAGCTGGACCTACCTCTAGTGTCTGCTTGTTTGTTTAAATACTCTGGCAGAGGCGTGCTGTCCCAGAAGGCGGGGAAACCAGTGTGGGGCTCACCCCCTGAGGGAGCAGCATTGTCCCTTTGCACTTCGGCTGGGAATGTTTCTGAAGAAGCCCTAATTCCCTACTCTGCCTAGCCTCAAAGTCTCTGTCACCCAGAGGAGCAGTGGGAGAGCTGGGTGAGCCAGCAGCGTTTCCCAGACCTCACTTCCCTGCCTGTTCCCAATCCCCACTCCGCTCAGTGAACTAGGCTCCTGCTCTTCCTGCAAGACTTTAGTGTCACCTCCTCCAGGAAGCCTTCTCCCACTCCCAGCAATCATGTGCCCCTTCAGAGAGTTTCTATTTTCAGTGTACTCTTTGGTTCTCCCGCACACAGGAAGCCCCTTCTACATTGTTGTAGCCCCAGGGCCCAGCCCAAAACAGGGCTCATAGGCTGAGTTTAATATTTGCTTGTGGAGGGAGCTCTCTGGCAGTCCACTGGTTAGGACTCGGCGCTCTCACTGCCAGGGCCCTGAGTTCGACCACTAGTTGGGGAATTGAGATCCCGCAAGCTGCAAGGTGTGGCCAAAATTTTTTTTTTTTTTGCTTGTGGAATAAATGTCCGGAGCTACCGCGCACAGAAAGCCCTTCCTGATGCCCATTCCAGCCGGTCTGACTGCTCCGCCTCAGTACCTTCCTGACACTTTGTCCTCTCTCAGGGTCTCCTTCCCATCCTACCTTCTTGGGTAGCTGTGGGCAGCTGTCTGTGTGCAACAACTCCCTAAGGCAGGTATTTTCACTCTTGTTTTACAGATGAGGGGAACTGTGGGTTAGAGAGGTTGATTAACTTGCCTAAGGTCACACAGTTAAGGAGTGGCAGTACCACTTGGGTCCATTTGGATCCAGAGTCCTTGTGCTTTCCACTGCTCTACTTAGGTGCCCCTGTATCTTCTATAGTATTAGCACAGTGCCTGGTGCCTGTCAGGCTTTGGGAAGGATCCACAAATTGGAACAAAGCTCGGCTCCCAGGCATGGCCCAGGTGGGGAGGGAGAATGCAGCTTTAGGTCCTTAGCTGCCACCTCTGCCACCACCTTCTTCCCAGCAGAGGGATTCCCTCCAAGACTGGGTGAGGGTGTGAACAGACGCAGCAGTGGGCAGGATGGGGGTCAGACTTTGAGGGATGGCAAATTTGGGGTGTCAGGAAGTGGACATGCCTGGGGCTGTTGGGGAGAAGCGATCCAGAGAGACAGCCTGGTGTTCGGGGATGAAACTGAGGCCCGTGAAGGAGGGGCAGAGACGTGGCTGATGGGTCTGGGGCTGCTGTGGGTAGGGGTGCTCCCTCAGACAGTGACCCTACCCTGCCCCTTCTGCTTCCTCTCCCTCTTCCCTCCCCTTTTCCTGACTGGCTCCTCTTCCTGGGCTTCCTCTGCCCTAATCTTGTTCCCCAGTTGGCATCATTACTCCAAGTCAGACCTCCAAAACCAGATGGGAACATGATACTGGCACTGGAGAAAGAGGGCCTTCTTCCTTGCTTTCGCTTCATCTTCCCATTGCTTTATTGTAAAGACCTAGTGAGAGAGAGAGAGAGAGACAGAGAGACAGAGAGAGAGAGACAGAGAGAGAGAGAGAGAGACAGAGAGACAGAGAGAGAGAGAGAATTGAGGGAAACCAAACCAATTCTCTCTCCTTCCATTCAACAGATTCTATTCCTACCCTTGCTGTGGATCAGCTCTGTGTCCTGCTAGGCACCTGGGGGTTGGGGGATGGCGTGAGTGAGACACCTTTCTTCCATCACAGAGAAACCACTTGGAGAAATGTTTAGACAACAGTGAGACTCAGCGCCTCTCTCCCCCATCTCCCTTCTAGCTTCAGAGAGGCTCTGCCTCTTTACCCAAGCAGGGAACAGCCTCCACCCACACAGGGAGAGCGACCCTGAACATCAGAGGTGTCAGGACATCAGGACAAAGTACAGCTATTGTGCCTTGGGCCTGATCACTACTCCCTTTGTCTGGGGCCACTGCTGGCTTCTGGACACCTTTCATGCTCTTCTCCACCCACCTCTGCCCTTCTCTCCCCTTCACCCTCACCTGGAACACCTTCCCCTTCCTCTTTGGCTCCTTCTGAACTACTACAGAGCCGCAGGCCGAGGCTGCCCTGGCTGTGAGGTGGGGCCCTCTGAGTGGGGCTGAGGTTGCCGCTGAGGGGGCCCAGCGTGACCTCTGTCTGGGCTGCTCGCTGCTCCACACGCCCCCACCCCTCCTTGCCATGTTGCTGGGTGACCTTGGGTCCCTCTGTACCCTTGGAATTCTCTGGGGGAAAGTCTGCCCTGATAGTCCCTGTCCTGAAGCAGCCTGCAGAGGGAGGATAAGTGGAATCAAGTTTGTTGGAGGGGATTAAGTCCATGGAAGGAGAAGATGCTATAGAGATGTGATGTGGTCTTATGGCTGTTGACTTGTGTTCTTGTTCTGTGTGTTTCTGGCCCCCATTTTTGAAGACCCAGGAGCGTGGGGCTCTCAGTTTGATGATCACGCATGGGGTTGGATCCATGACAGCGTATTAATGTGAAAGCTGGTGACATCATATTGGGGGATGGGACCCAGAGTCAACCCCCCACCCCCAAGTCACCACCAGGTTGTGGCTGTGAAATGAAGGGTGGAGATGGGAGACCCCTCCTCACCCTAGTGAAGGGTGCTCAGGACCCTTCAGGCAAGGCTGCAGTTCTGCTCCCTCATCCCCCTGGTTTCCTGAGCAGAGCTCACAGAGGTTGCTGTAACACACTTTGCTGAATGGGGAATGGTTGGCTCAGGTAGGGGAGAGACTTGTGGCTATTAAGTGACAACTGATGGCCATCCCTCCTTGGAACGCCTCCGTCTTCCTCCCAACTTCAGGGTCCTTTATTAAGACCTCTTCAGGCCTCTCCGGGGGCCAAGGAAGGCTGGGATGAGAAGGGATGCAGAGGAGGGGGCCAGAGTGACCCCCGGTGGTGAAGCGGGGAGCCTCTGCCCTGGGCTCTGCCGGCCCCAGGGTAGGGATAAGGCAGGGGATCCCTGCCAAGGTGCCCACATCTTGTGTTCTGGGGGTGCTAGACGAGGACCAGGTTGGGCAAGGAGGAAGTCTAGTGGCTTCGCTTCCATGTCCCACGTGGCATCTTGGAGGGTGGAGCCTTGGTGAGGAGGCCTGCCTGGGAGGTGGAGACTAACTGTAAAAAGACCTTGTCCCTGCTGCTGGGGAGCCTGCCAGGTGGTGGAGACGGGACTGGAGGCATGAACGATGGAGAGGGTGCGATAGGGTGGCGGCTGAGCCAGCCCCTCTGCTCGCTAGGGCCTCAGGACACCACTCCTGTGGAACCGGGGTACTAAAGGGATAACCTGTCACCCCCACCAAACCACAGCGCCATGAGCTGAGGAGTTGCTGTGTTCTGTTCTCAGCCTAGCTCCCGTTCTCAGCCCAGGCCTTCACAGAGGCTGCATCAGCCCCAGGCCAGGCCCTGGCCAGATCTGGATGAATAATAAGACCGGTTAGTCCCTCTCTTCCCACAGGTATCACCCCCACTCCTTGTTCCCTGGGGGAGCCTGGGAGCTGCTGGGTTAAAGCCCAACCAGGAATTTTTCCAGGCTGCTTCCTGTATGCAAGGGTGAGTTGGGGGGCCTTGGGGAGCACTTAGGGAAGACATGAGGAGTTGGGGGAGAGGGAGGCTTTGAAGGAACGGGGGTGACTGAGGTAAAGGGAGAAGAGACTGCCAGCTGCGAGAAGTGGGCAAGGGATCCCGGAGGTCTGGGGGCTGCTGAGGAGGACTCCCCAATTCTGTTCGGAAGATGAGCTGTGAGCCTGGACTCTGGGGCTGATAGAGGCCTTGGCCTCCGGCCTGGTGGGAGCTCTGGGCAGCTGGCCTACAGACGTTCCTTAGTGCTGGTGAGTAGGTTTGAATCATCACTGAGGCCCTGGCCTCCATCCGCCCCCACCAGCCCCCTGGCCTCAGTTCCCTGGCAGCATCTCGGGGGGGGGGGCGGGAAGCAGGAACAAGGGCCTCTGTCTGCCCAGCTGCCTCTCCCTTTGGGCTCTGCCAGACTCCACAGTGCATACGTGGGCTCCAACAGGTCCTCTTCCCTCTGGGCCACTGACTAACCCCAGAACCACACGGCTTCCTGTTCTCAGCCCCACGAACACGGTGCCAAATACTTTTCCCCAGGGGAGACTCCCTGAACACTTCCCAAAGGACCCCAGTCACCCCAGCCTGTGGGCTGCAGCAGGCCAGATGAGGGCTCCAGAAGGGCACAGTGTCCAGATGGATACATCATGCCCTCTGTGCCTAGCACTGGGCTCTGTGCACATGGGGCCATTTGAGTCCCAAACATGCCACTGTTTGAGAGGTCACAAATGGGGATACCAGGGGTAATCTCCCTCAACCCTCTTCCTGAGGCCTCTTGAACCGGAGCTGGGGTGTGCAGACGGTAGTCACTAGGGGGCGCTCAGCCACCACAGGGAAGCTGGGTGAACTTGGGAGAGGGAGAGCAGCATCTGCGTGAGAGTGAGGACGCGTGTGAGTGTGTTGGGGGGGTAGCTGAGAGTGTTGGAGCGGGGGAGAAGGCCAGGGGTCACCCCAGGATTCCAGTAGATCTGTGTGTCCCTCTTTCCACCAGTCCCCTTCCGACTCCCCCAAACCCCTGCCCACTCCAATATTCCCAGCATAGAGGGAATAGCTCTCGAGTCCTGTCCGCACATAACCTCACTTTCCTGTACCCTCCCCCCAAATACCGCGCGGGCGTGTGTGTCTCCGGGCAAAGGGGGTCGCATAGGTAATTTTCAGGCTGTGAACCTCGGTGGGGGGTCGAGGTTTCGCTTCGCTGGTGTGGGTGGGGGTCCAGGCTTCGCTTGGGGTCCCCAGGCGAAGGCAGCGCCAGGGGCCGAAGACGCGCGGAGGGGACGGACTCAAGGAGCCGAGGCAGGGCCTGTTCCCGCCCCTGGGCGTGTCGGGGCGGGGCCAGGCCTTCTTTTTAGTCTGCTCATAGCGGTGAGGAGCGCAGAGGCTTGGGGCAGCCGGGCTGCAAGGAGGCCGCGGCGCGGGGGGCGAGTGGAGCCGGCGGCAGCGGCGCTCGGTCGGGAGACGCATCGGCGAGGCGGACGAACCAGCGGGGTCACCAGCCAGGAGTCTCCGCACTGGAATTTGATATTCATTTATCCAGGGTTTACCCTCCTCCTTTTATTCTGAAACATTTTTTTTGGAAAAAACCGTATTCTTTCCCCCTTTTAATTTATTTTTGCTTCCCATTCCCCGCTAAATCGGGCCGACCGTTTGGGGAGATTACTCCTTTACTCCCCCAAATCACTTCGGATTTTGGAAACCAGCAGAGAAGCAAGAGGTATAGCAAGAGCTCCAAAGAGAAGTGGAGGAAGATAGAGAGACCGGGTCAGAGAGCGCGCGCTGCCGAGCGAGAAACGAGAGGGACAGGGGCAAAGTGAGTGACCTGATTTTGGGGGTGACCGCCAGAGCGCGGCGCGAGCCCTCCCCCTCAGGATCCCACGTCGGACCAGCCGCGCTGACGGACAGACAGACAGACACCGCCCCCTGCCCCAGCGCCCACCTCCTCCCCGGCCGGCGGCCGACGGTGGACGCGGCGGCTAGCCGCGGGCAGGAGCCGGAGCCCGCGCCCGGAGGCGGGGTGGAGGGGGTCGGGGCTCGCGGCGTTGCACTGAAACTTTTCGTCCAACTTCTGGGCTGTTCTCGCTCCGGAGGAGCCGTGGTCCGCGCCGGGGCAGCCGAGCCGAGCGGAACCGGGAGAAGTGCTAGCTCGGGCCGGGAGGAGCCGCAGTCCGAGGAGGGGGAGGAGGAAGAAGAGAAGGAAGAGGAGAGGGGGCCGCGGTGGCGACTCGGCTCTCGGAAGCCGGGCTCATGGACGGGTGACGCGGCTGTGTGCACAGACAGTGCTCCAGCCGCGCGCGCGCCTCAGGCCCTGGCCCGGGCCTCGGCTCCGGGAGGAAGAGGCGCCCGCCTGGGCGCCGAGGAGAGCGGGCCGCCCCGCAGCCCGAGCCGGAGAGGGAGCGCGAGCCGCGCCGGCCCCGGCCGGGCCTCCGAAACCATGAACTTTCTGCTCTCTTGGGTGCATTGGAGCCTTGCCTTGCTGCTCTACCTCCACCATGCCAAGGTAAGCCGCCGTGCCCGCCTGGCGCCGCGGGCCGCTGCGAGCGCCTCTCCCGGCTGGGGACGTGCATGCGAGTGCGCGCGTGGGGGCTCAGTGCCCCACGCGGGTCCTTGGGCACCAGGCGCGCGGCTTCGCCTCTATCTTCATACGTGTAGGGGGAGGGGGCGCGCGCTAGGTGGGAGGACACCGGGACAGAGTCTCACCGCCCACGCGGGTCCTGCCCACCCACCAGAGTTACCGCACGTAGGATCTGGGCCGACCAGCGGAGGGCGGGAGCCGGAGGAGGCAGCTGAGGGGGCTGGGCTTGCGCTGCCGCTGGCGGCTGAAGTTTGCTCCCGGCCGCTGGTCCCCGACGAACTGGAAGTCCGGGCAGCGGGGGCGGGAGCCGGAGCCCAGCGGGCGGGGGTGGGGGTGCTCGGACCTTGGACCGGGGGAGGGCAGAGAGCGTGGAGACGGCAGGGTGCAGGCGAGAGAGGGGCTTGCTGTCACTGCCGCTCGATCTCTGCGGCCCTCGCCTCGAGTTGGGGAAAAGTTTTGGGGTGGATTGCTGCTGGGACCCCCCCTCTCCGCCGGGCCACCTGCGCCGCAACACCCCCGCCCGTCCCAGCTCGCGTCCCGCTCGGTGCCCGCCCTCCCCCGCCCGGCCGGGCGCGCGCGGCGCGGAGCCGATTACATCAGCCCGGGCCTGGCCGGCCGCGTGTTCCCGGAGCCGCGGCGGCCCGAGCGGGGAACCCGGGGTGGCGAGCGGCGCCCCTCCCCCCGCCTGCCCTCCGCGGGAAGGTGACCTCTCGAGGTAGTCCCTTGCAGAGGACCCGGAGAACCACCCCTATTCCTTCCCGCTGTCCCCAGCCCTTAACTCCCTCCTAGGAGGAATTTCCTAACGTCCCTTCCCCATTTCCTCTCTGCTCGAAGAGAAGCCCCTGCCACCTCTTTATTTTTTATTCCCCTCTGCTGAGAAGACCCATCTACCCTCTCTCCGGCCCCAGAGTCCGGGAAAGAATGATCGCTGTCAGGAGTCGGGCTGCCTGGGCCCAGCCGGGTGCTTTGTCGAGACTCAACCTAAAGTCCCGACTTCGTGACAGTCTGCTTCCCTCCCCTCCCCCACACTTCCGAGTGAGCTGTGCTTTAGCTTCTATGGGGGTGGCCTAAGGGAGGGTTTAAAGAGGGTCCTCAGACCACTTTACACTTTTTGGAAAAATGGTTTGAAATTTGCTGTGACATGGGCCGTGTGGGACTAGCCCTCCCCGAACCTTTGGAGGGAGCTCCTGCCAGCCGTGCAAACACACTTTGTTCTGGTGAAATGGGCGTTGGAGCAGGAGCAGGTGGTTTTTTCGGAACTCCAAACTTGCCCACCCACCTTGCCTCCCAAAACCACCTAAGGGATCCTTTTCCGCTCTTCCTTTAGCTACAGAATCCCCTTAGAGAGTGGCAGAAGGAAGAAAATGGGCTGGGGTCCCTGCTGCCACCCGGAGTTCCTCAGACCCTGGCACAAAGGCCTTGGCTCCAGGCCTCCAAGGGGGGGGGAGGGGGAGGAGAAGCCGCCTGGCCACAGTGTGACCTTCAGAGGCCCCCAGAGAAGGGCACCTGGCCCCTCCCCGCCCAGAACTGCCCCTCCCAGTGCCCCCTGGACTTGGAGGGGGTATGAAGTTTCTGATCCCTTTGCTCTTTGGGGCCCAGGAGGAGTGGAGGGCATAGGCAGAATGTTGGCAGAGGGAAGCCAGGGGGTGCCATGGAGATGGGTGAGGGGCTGAGGCAGAGACTCCAGGGGGGTCCCTGAGGGAACTGTAAGGGGAGGCTCCAGCTGGGATCCTGGAAACTTGGCCCTGGAGGCAAGGCTGGGGATCTGGGGTGTATTGGGGGGGGGTGTGGGAAAGAGAGAGACAGACAGACAGGCAGAGTCTCTGCGGAGTCTGCAGTTCTGTGGGCTAGAGCGCAGCTCTGCTGCTCGGGATCTGCCCCAAAAGAGGGGCAGGTGGGGTGGGCAGTTGGTGACAACTGGAGACCCTCTGGAAGGGCTGGGAGAAGCCTCTGCCTGCGGGGTGCTGTCAGGTCCACATGGTTGGGCTAGTTGACCTTCACAGCTTCTGGGGAGGGGAGGAATGATCTGGTGGGGGTGGGGAGGGATGAGAGGCCTCAGGCCTAGGTAGTGCAGGGGGCCCCCTAGGGGTTGGGCAGTGCTAAGGCATAAAAGGCTTCCCTGGTTGCCTTTGAGGAAGGTGTCCAGCAGGTGAGAGGGACTTGGGAACCCCCTCAATCCGGGAGGGAGAAGAAACCAGGGAACAAGGTGGGAGCCCGAGGCTCGGGGCTTTGGAGATAAATTCAGGCTCTAGGGAGATGGGTGCGCAGGGAAAAATGGGGCCCTCCCCTCCCCCAGGGTTTCCTCCCATGTTTTCCCCTCTAGGCAACCTGTGGCTTTGCTAAGTATTCCTGAGGATAGAAGAGTTTGGATGGGGGAGGGTGCTCGGTGCCCTTCGGTCCTCTGTACCGCCCCCCCCACAGCAACAGCGCACCCTGGTATTTGTTATGTCAGCAGGAGAAGGTCACCATGTTGTTTTTCTCGCCCCCAGTCCTTCCTTCCTGCCCCAGTCCAAATTTGTCCTCCTGTTTGACCTTAATACTTACCGGTGGCTTTGGACCAGGGAGTCAGGGGGGCTGAGAGACTTCACTTCTTTTAGCTCAGCAAGGGGCCAGTGAGGGCTGGGAAAGGGAAATGTGGGGGAGGGGCGGGGACCTGGGCAGCACAGCATTCTGGTGTTTTCCTCCTGTGTTTTGAGCCCCCCCACCAATATCTGGTCAGTCTTTATCTTCCTTGGCTTCAGAACGGGAGCAGTCCAGGGGTGGTGCTTTGTGCTGTGGAGAGCCCCCGGAGGTGCCCTGCACCATTGAGAAGCCCCGGGGAAGCCAGAGGCTGCGGGTTGGGAGGGACTTAAGGAGGGAGCAGGGGCGGGGTGGCTGGGTCTGTGCATCCCTGCTTCTGCCCATGCCCATTCTTCGTTCTTTGTTTTGTCTTCAGTGGTCCCAGGCTGCACCCATGGCAGAAGGAGAGCAGAAACCTCACGAAGGTAAGTCCCCCCCCACGCCCACCCCTGCACATGGATGGGGGGGGTCCCTTGATCCCCCAGGGGATGGGTGGGAAGGCCTAGTTCCTTCTCAGGTCTGTTGGGGTTTGGGTGGGGAAGGGGCACAGGAATCTGGGGATCTAGAAAGGAAAAGGTGAGCTCCGGGAGATTAACCCTTCCATTCTGGAGCACTCTGTCTGTACTACTCAGACCACGGCTAGAAATAGGACTTGTGGTCTTTTTTTTCTGCTCTTTCCAGTAAAATTTTATTTGGAGAGGGAGTTGCGAGCACAGACCAGGAAGACGAATAGTGTTCAAGGATCCCAGGTGTCAGGGGAGGTGTCCCTTGTCGCCCCTGCTCCCAGGGGAGGATGGATACTCCATGTCACTTCCAACCCAGCCAGATTCCACCTGTGGGGTCTGTGTGGCAGAGGCTGTGACCCCTGCTGTCTAGATTGCTGGCTGTGTATGAGCTGGAGGTGCAGAGGGCCCAGGCTCATGGAACTCCCTCCCCCCACTTGGCATTCCTTTGGGGGTGGAGAGAGAAAGCCCTACAGCCTCCCGCTGCCCTCCTGGGGAGTAGGTTTGGGTGCTTGTGAACTTCCCTCTTGGTCCAGCAGAGGGCTGGCTGTAGCTCCCAGGAGCCCCGCCCCTCTGCCCAGCCTGAGTCTGCCTGCCTTTTGTTTGCCGCGGTTTGGAGTACAGATCCTCCCATTTCTCTAGGGATGCCCTGGCTCTCCCCACTACTGAATGTGGCCTCTGCTCCAGCCCGATGTGCCACTCCCCCAGCTCCCCACCTCTGAGAAGGGACGACCCTGGGGTCTTCCTCCAGGCGAGTTTCCCTGACCCAAATCCAGTGGCCCGGATGGTGGCCAGGGGCAGTGTTTCTACTCCCCAGGCTGGTGGTGACGCCTGGCCAGTTCTGCCTCCTTCCTCACTCAGGAGCCCTTTCCTTGACCCAGGGCCTGGCTTCCCCACCTGTGCCACTGACAGGCCTCCGCTCCCAGGGTGCACCCACCCTGCCTCAGCCTCCACTGGTCTCTCTCTGAGGTCTGGGAGAGGCAAGACAAATGGTCTTTGTTTGCTGGGGTAAAGGTTGTCTTAGAGAAATAAGGAAAACCACGAAGCCTGAAGTTGGAGTGTATGTGCGCCCACGCCTGAGCAAAAGCAGGACAGCTTTCCTTGGAGGTGTTGGCTGGGGTGCGAAGGGTGCGGTGAAGTCACCCCCCTCTACCTCCTGTGGGCCCTGAGGATGCCAGGGAGCTTTTCCAAGGAATTCCCACCCTGGATCTTTTTACCATCAGCTACCAACTGCCATGACCCAGGCCAGACTGTTCTGCCGTCCTGTCCTTGTGGCCCTGAAGGCTTGGCCACCTCTAGCCCCAGCCAGGACGCAGTGTCAGGGCAAGAATTCTTGATTAGTCATCTTCTTCAATATAGACCTGGCTTACAAAAGGACTTCTTCAGATCCCTGGTCTTGTTTATACTCTTTTTGGTGATGCTTGGTCCTAACCCTTGTAGCGGTGGGGAATTCTGTGCCCATTGTCTGGGTGGGGAAGCAGAGACCTCAGGCAAGGCCAAGGACTGGCTTGGGAGCCCCCAGTGTTTTCCTTCCTGTTTTCACACGTACAGCCTCCCCACTTCCCCTCAGCTCCTCACATTCTCCCTAATCCACTATATATACCCCCCTCCCCAGCACCCAGGCTCATCTTCCTTCACCCTTCTGGAGGGAGGAGTGAGGAGAGGCTCAGCTGTGGCCTCTGGGAAGAGGCAGCTGGGGGTATGCCCTTCAGATGTCTTGGTGGGGCTCTAACCTTGTGTCTCCTGGGCTGAGAAAAGGGCGCTTGTTCTTAGGGCTGGAGATGGAAGGCAGAACCCTATACTTCAACCACTGTTTCAGTGTCTTTAGAGATCAGCCCAACCCACTTACACAGATGTGCAGAGTCTGAGGCCTAGAGAGGGAGGAACTGTCCCAAGGTCACACCAAGTCCTGGCCAGAGCCCAGGCTTCCTCGCTGGCTGGATGCTGCTGCTTCCCTTCTGTTCAGGGGAAACTCATTTCAGGGACAGGATTGCTCTGTGGTGGTGGTGGAGGGCTGATGGGGAGTGGCAGGCCAGGCCACAATTTGGAGTAGTCATTCAGAGTCCTGACTTTATTTATTCTCAGGGGCCCTACCTCTGTGGCCCAGAATTACCCCTTCATGCTCCGGTGCACCCCAGGCTCCACGGCCAGCCTGGGAAGTTGTCTTTACCCTGGTCTCCCTCCAGATCAGCTTCTAGAAATGCTCCGTGACTGCAGTGGCGGCACCGTTTTTTCCATGATGCAAGCAGTTTGCCCTCCTGGGTGGGGTTATCGGTGGCTGGCAGGGCCAGCACAGTGTTCCCGCCCATAGCCACCTGCTGTTTCCAGGCAGACCCAGCCCCTGTGCCAGTGCCCACCACCTCCTCAGCCCGAGTCTGGGGAGGGGGTCTGGCAGGTGGCAAAGTGCCCCCTGATGCTTCCCCTCTGTTTCACAGGACGTTGGCTTGGGAAGGCTTTGATGTCAGAGTTGACTTTAACTCTGTTACTTACTGGCAGTGTGGCCTTGGGGCCAGTTACTCAGCCTCTGTAAGCCTCTAGTTCCCCATTTGTAAAACGGGGGGTCCTACTAGAACCTCAGAGTACCATGGACGGGAGAATTGTTTGGGGTGGCATCTGTGGACTCCTGTACACAGTGCCCAGCACATAAGAAGTGCTCAGTAAGTGGTTGTCGGTTAACGGCAGGGCAGCCGCTGTGGGGAGTTGGAGGGAAATGGAGAGTGAGCTTGCCAAGCTGGCTGCTCCTCCTTTCACGGGAAGCTTAGAGACCCCCAACAGGTATACTCATACTCAGACTGTCCTCTGGCATCACGGTTGACCTAGGGATTGGCTTGGCTGTCCTGGCGAGGCTAGGGGATCAGATGTGCAGGCTGACTCCCTTCGAACCTGACAGTGCCATGTGATCTTTGGAATAAAAACAGGCCTTTCTCAGTGTTGGTGGTGGAAAGCTAGGAGAGGACTTCAGCCACAGCCAAGAGACTTAAGTTAGATTTTCAGAAGGACGGTAGTGGGTACCTCTTCCAGACAGGAGCGGGTGGAGAGAAGGGCCGGCCACCTCTAACGTGACCTGCTAGGCTCATGTGTCACCCCCTGCCATGCAGTGGTGAAGTTCATGGACGTCTACCAGCGCAGCTACTGCCGTCCAATTGAGACCCTGGTGGACATCTTCCAGGAGTACCCCGATGAGATCGAGTACATCTTCAAGCCGTCCTGTGTGCCCCTGATGCGGTGTGGGGGCTGCTGCAATGACGAGGGTCTGGAGTGTGTGCCCACCGAAGAGTTCAACATCACCATGCAGGTGGGCACCTGTGGGGAGCGGGGGAGGGGCCGCGTGGGTGGGTGGGGCATTAGGCTTTGCCAACAGGTGGTCCCCGGCCCTCTCCTGGGCAGCTCTTGAAGGGAGGAGCCAGGCTTGCCTTGCCCACCTCTCGCCCCTGAGTCAGTCAAGGGGAGATGCGGAGGTCTTACCCTCTTTGGAGAAAAAGATGCTCGCATTTCTGAGCCCAGGTTTCCAGCAAGCCCCGACCACCTCCTCCTCCTCCCTGACCTCTGTCCCCTGAGCTCAGGAGGGGGATGACACCTGTGACAGGAGCCCCTCCCTTCCTCTCTAGGAGGGAGAGAGCCCTCCCTCCCTGGGGGCTCTGTTTGGGAAGCTGGATGAGCCTGGTCTGTGGAGAGTTTAAAAAGCCAGTCGTTTGGTACTGCCTGGTGATGGGGCACATCTCAGCCTGGTTGGGGCTGGAGGGAACTCTGAGACCCCAGGGAGGGGTGGGTGGCTCTTGGGTAGTTACTGGGGGTAGGGTGAGGCCTGGAGGGGTAAGAGGAGGGGAGGGATGGGGAGTGGCAAGAACCCAGGACCCAAATTCCCAGCCTGGCCAACCCTGCAGCCATGTCTGCCCTCAAGAGAAGCAGGGGCTCCTCGAGGTCAGCGGGGTGGGGGGAGTTGGGGGGGGCCTGAGGCTCTTTCTGGTAGAGCCCCTGGTCCCCCCGTACTTCCGCCACCCTTCCCTGCTCTGTAGAACCCCTGGGTGCTGAGTGGCAGGAGCCATGGGGTCTCCCGCCTGGGTATGGCTGGCTGGGTCACTAACCGCTGTGATCTGCTTCCTTTTCCTCCAGATTATGCGGATCAAACCTCACCAAGGCCAGCACATAGGAGAGATGAGCTTCCTACAGCACAACAAATGTGAATGCAGGTAAGGATGGAGTCACGGAGTCATTTGTTCAGTGAATGGCTGGTGAACGAATTCAGGGGGCCCACTCTAGGCCAGGGTTAAGTACGTTCCACTTGTTGGCCCGTTTCCACCTTCCAGCTGTGTAACTGTGGGCATTTCGATATTACTTCAATGTGCCTCGGTTTCCACATCTGTAAAATGGGCACAGTAATAGTATGTACTGCTTAGCATTGTTATAAGGATTAAATGAGTCCTTATATGTCAAGAGTTTAAAACTGTAGTGATGTATCATAAATACTATGTTAAGTTTTTATTATTATTATTATTATTCTCGTTACCATCACCATCTGAACTCCTCTCTGTTTTGTTCTTTTCTCTTTCTCTACCCACTGCAGACCAAAGAAAGATAGAGCAAGGCAAGAAAAGTAAGTGGCCGTGACTTTCCCTCTTCTCCCTCTACTTGGTGGTTGTCTTGGTTTGGGGCTCTTGGCTTCCTCTCTCAGGGGGGTCTGATGGCTTCACTGGGTCTGAGAGTTGGTTTCATGGGGACTTGTGGTGGCAGCAGTGGGATGGAGCAAACTCCAGGATTATGGCTCTAGAACAACTGACAAAACCCAGCCTGGTGCCTGGAACTTCCTTTGGAAGAGACGATGCATCTCCGGGCCATTCCCGGCCAGGACTTGCGGTCTTGGCGTGTCGGGGGCTGTCGTGGAAGCTGGCTCCCGGGCCTGCTCTAGCCTCCTGTCACCCATGGCAGGGAGAGGGAGTGGGTGGCAGAGAGGCCAGCTTTTGTGTGTTAGAGGAAATGGCCTCGTTGGTGGCTGCAGTGGTGGTGCAGTTGGATTTGGGGCCAGCTGGGGTGTTTTCTTGGTGCGTGCCCTCCTGCGGGAGTGAGGCAGGCCAGAGTCGCTCAGCCGCCTTGGCCGGGGAGAAAGAGGTGAATGTTGGCCATTTCCTGAGGCTTTCAGTTGCTCAGTGTGGAGGGTCAGGTCAGGATGGAGCAGGGGGTGAGGTCTGGCAGCGGTGATCCTTCAAGACAGGGCGAGCGGCTGGCACGGGAGAGAGCCTGCAGGGGAAGAGACTGAGAGAGAGCACCTCTGCCCTTCCCCCACCCATCGTCCTGTCTGCCCCCAACGCTCTGGTGACATTGAAGCCCCCTAGGCCTCAACCCCTTGCCTCTTCCCTAAGTCCCCAACTTCAGGATTGCTAAGCAGTGATTGGGGACAGGAGGCTCAGAGAGAGAGAGAGTGTGTCTGTGCGCGTGTGAATGCAGACCTTCCTTCCTCCAGAGCTTTCTCCCGAGAGGGAACAGACTTGCCCCTCTCCTGCATCCCCTCCCCTTCATTTGTCCCACGTGGCAGCCATCCTGAGGGGCATTCTCTGGGGCCGGGCGGGTGTGGAGAGGGCTGGCTCCCTGGAGGGGGACAGGCTTCAGCTTGCCGCCCTTGCCTGTTCCCCAAACGCCTGCCTTGCCCACAGGGAGAGTGGGCTTTCGCCTGGTCTCCGAAGAGAGTCTGGTGAGATGGTGTAGCAGGCTTTGACAGGCTGGGGAGAGGACGCTTCGCCAAATGCCGCCCAGGCCCCCCTCCCCACGCCTCCCTAACTCCCACCCCACCCTGCCGCCTGCCTGGGGCCCCGCCTCTCAGCCCAGGTTATGGCCGGGCTGGCTGGCGCCTTTCGTGTGCCACCCTTGGTTTTGCGCCAGCTCCCAAGATAGCTGCTCCCCTACACTGAGATTCACAGAGGCAGGGCCCCTGGAGGGACCCCTCGCTCTGGTACTTGGAAATGAAGGCAGAAGGTGCCTGGAGTACAGCCTGCACCCCCTTCCCTCGCCCCCCATCGAGTCAAGTCTCTGACCTTCTCCCCAAACTCTGGCCTACCTCTTATGGCCCCTGACCTTCAGGGTCAGACTTGTTCAGGGATGCTGGGCAGAGAGCCTGCCCCCTAGGCTTTGCCCCCTGCCTGGAACCAGGAGACACCATGAGCGTGGAGGCCTGTGGGTCCAGTGCCCTCCACCCAGCCTCTGCTCCCCCCGCCACACACACAGCCTTGCTAGGAGCTGGGTTTGCTGCCCCCCCCACCCCCCGCTCCGCCCAAGGGTAAAGTGAGAAGAAGGCGCCATTGAGTGCCTGCCGCCCCGGCCCATCCCGTGTGCGTGCACGTGTGCAAGCTCTCCCTCGTGCCTCGGAGCGTGTCCTGTGTCCTGCCCTCCTCACTGCTTCCTTTCCTCTCCCCTACCCCCTTGCTTTCTCTCTGTCTGTCTCTGTTTTTTTATTTTCCAGAAAATCAGTTCGAGGAAAGGGAAAGGGGCAAAAAAGAAAGCGCAAGAAATCCCGGTATAAATCCTGGAGCGCGTACGTGGTGCCACCGCTGTCTCGTTTCCTGGAGCCTCCCAGCCCCCAATCAAACTCCCGCCTGCAGGACCCTGGAACCCTGCCTCCCTCCTGCTCCCCTTCCCTGGCTCCTATCCTCCTTCTCCCCTAGTGACTCTCTCTCACTCTCACTCCACTAATTGGCACCGATGGGTAGATGTGGTGGTGGCATTGCTGGTCCAGGGCTGGGGGTGGGCGGGTGGGCAGAGTGGGCCTGGAGGATTCAGGGAGGGGCCTCTGGCTTGGCTGGGCACCCACCGCCTTTCCCTCACCCACTGGGCACTGGTGGCGGGCCCATGTTGGCACGGGTGCCGGGCGCTGATGCCTGCTCACCCAACTGGTTTCCACTGCTCTAGGCTTCCGCACTTCTCTGGAAGCTGGGGGGTGGGGGTGGGGAGGGCAGACGTGGCGTGAGGAAGGGGCGTGGATGAGGTGAGGCAGCTCGTTGTTGGCTGAAGGAGGATGTGGCGTCAAACACCACTGCGGCCCCTCCTTGTGGACTTGGGGCCTCTGGAGGAGAGCCCCCTATTCCAGCCCAACCCATGGCACCCACAGAAGCCTTCCCGTAGGGTGGCCTCTTCCTCTGGGTTTGAGGCTGTGGGCGACCCTTTGGCCACAGCGGCCTGGCCTGTGGACCCTGCCTCTGGGCCTAGCCTGCCGTCACTCCCTGCTTCAGCCCCCACTTTGGTGGAGGGGCCTGGGCATGAGCCTTCACACAGGGAGGAGGTGGCCCCGATTGCCATCCCCAGCAGGTGGAGAGTGAAGGTGTGCTTTTCCGGGGGTGGTAGCCGTTGGGGCCCTGTGGCCCGAGACTTGCACTTGTGCCCGTGGGACAGCGCTGCCCCTTACAGCACCCCGTCCTTGCATTCTGCCCGTGTACGTCCGCCTCTTCCTGCGGGCAGGCTTCCTAGCCAGTGCTGCCTCTTTCCGCCGCTCTCTCTTGTCTTCCGCTGTGGCGTCGGACCCTTCCAGGGCGTGGAAGGGTGTGGGGCCCGTGAGCTGGGTGGGGTGCAGCTGCTGACGTGGTCGGGGGTGTTGCATGGATTTTTTTCTCTCTCTCTGCTGACGCTCTAGCTTAGATGTCTTTCCTTTTGCCTTTTGCAGTCCCTGTGGGCCTTGCTCAGAGCGGAGAAAGCATTTGTTTGTACAAGATCCGCAGACGTGTAAATGTTCCTGCAAAAACACAGACTCGCGTTGCAAGGCGAGGCAGCTTGAGTTAAACGAACGTACTTGCAGGTTGGTTCCCAGAGGGCGAGCAAGTCAGAGAGGGGCTTTGCACAGAGATGGGGAGAGAGAGAGAGAGAGAGAGAGAGAGCGCGAGCGAGCGAGCGAGAGCGAGCGAACGCGCACCTGAAAGGGGCCAGCTGCTTGCTCAGCTTCTAGCTGCTTGCCTGGTGACTGCCGCCTTCTCTGCTCGCGGGGCCCCTGCGCTGGGCAGCGGGTGCTGGCCGGCCCGCCAGGGCCAGTTCAGAGCTTGCCCTGGTTGCGTGAGTGGGCAGGCCAGTGTGGCTTCCCGTGGTGGTGTGGACGCAGGCTGAGTGTTGTGTCCTGTGGTCCTGCTCGTAGTGGCTGTTGGTTCTGACGTCGTGATTCCTACCTCTGCTGCTAATAGGAAGGGCCCTTCCCGGCGTGGGGGGATGCGCCTCTACAAAGCGCAAACACTTGGGGGCCTCGCCACCGCCTCTGAGGTCTGCACCGCTGGGTTTCTCATCCCCTCAGTGTCTCTCCTTGGGGACAGGGCTTGAGTTCATCCTCAGACTGGGGTCCTGGAGGGCGTGGGCTCTGCCTGTTGGTTTAGGGCAGATAGGAGATTTAACATCAGGAGACGCTAGATAGCTTAATACTCCAGTCATCACGGCGACAACCCCGAACAGCCCACCTATTTCCAGATGCCCCTGGGATGGGTGGAGCCACACCCATTCTCCTAATGTCAGGCCGTGAGCTCCTCACACCTGGGCCTAGGTTTTATTCATCTGTGTGACCCCCCACTCCCACCCCAGGCATCTGTGCCTCTGTCCCTTGTTCACACCAGGGACCAAGGAAGTGTCAAGTGCGTGAGTGAATACATGACCGAGTTCAGGGGTGAGGGCAAGAGCACGGGGCCGTGACAGGTGGCTGGCAATCTTTTGATGCCTCGCTGGTGTTTATACTCATCTGGCCTGTGCTCAAAGGCAGGGAGCCCTCTGGGCCAGCGTAAGCTTCACCCAGGAAGGAGAGGCTTTTATGGGGATTCCCGGGCAGGGCCAGGGTGCCCCCGGCTAGTCCAGATGCCTCATTGGTTAACAGGGTCCTTGGAGTGTAGCTCTCTCCCCCGTCTCCCGTGTTCCTGTGGCTTGTGCGTGTCAGGGAGGCTGGGGACCAGGCCCTGGGGGTGTTACTGTGGGTTCTGTCTGTCTTGGCGGTACGTGAAGGCAGGAAGTGTACACTAGTGCTGGGGTGGGGGCTCTGCCTCACCCCAGGGCTGGCTGAGGGGTCTCCACATCTCCCAGGGACCTCCGAGAAGATAAGGGATTTGCCATTTTAGGGTTACCACGGTGATCATTCTGCAGTGATGGGATAGGGGGATGTCTGCAGTGACCTGGGGGCTAACTGAAGTTACCCGAACCCATCCTCTCACCTGGCTGTATGGGGGAATTTCAGTCCTCAAACAGGAGGCTTAGGATCCCCATTCCTAAGCTCTCAGAAGGGCAGGGCCTGCTCTGACCTCTCTTCAAGTGGGGAGGGTAAAAGGCAAGCAGCCCAGGTGCAGGGGCATGATGGGAAAGTTCTAGGAGTCCCCTCTGCCTCCCCGACCCTAAGTTAAATAGCATATTGGAAAGGTAAGGCAGCCTGGTACCTGGGGCCTGCAGCTGAGGCCAGGACGGTGGGCATGGTGAGGGGAGGTGTGTCTCTCACCTTCCCAGGGCCCCAAGCCCTGCTGGCTCCGCCTCTCTTGGGAGCCTCACTTCCCCAGCTTCCTGGCCTGCTTGGCCTCTGCACAGGCCCTATCCTTTGCTCTCCCAACTCACTCCCCCAAACCAGCACCATAGGGACTGCACTGAAACATCTCCTTCTGCAGGGAGGCTTTGCTGATTAACTTGGTCCAACTTTGCTCACCTATCAGCTCTTAAATGTCAACTAGGGACTGTTCTTTGGGACGTGTTCATTTGTTGCTTGTGATGAGATGTCATTCTGCCTTTGTCTTGTCTCAGCTAGATTGTAATCTCCAGAGGGCAGACTGGGAGCCCCGGACGTAGTTGCCACTCTCCCAGAGGCAGGACTGCGCTTTCTCTGTCCTCTCCCCTGCTGGCCTCGGGCTGCAGGAAGGGGAGGCTGCGGCCTCCCCACCGGGGCTCCTCCCCTGGCCCTAACCCCCAGCCTCTGTTTCCCGTTCTCTGCAGATGTGACAAGCCAAGGCGGTGAGCTGGGTGGGAGGAAGGAGCCTCCCTCAGAGTTTCAGGAACGAGACGTCTCACCAGGAAAGACTGACACAGAATGACCCATAGCCGCTGCCCCCGCACCACCACCACCATCAACAGAACAGTCCTGAATCCAGAAACCTGACATGAAGGAAGAGGAGGCTGTGCGCAGAGCACTTTGGGTCTGGAGCACAAGACTCCGGCAGAAGCATTCCCGGGCGGGTGACCCAGCACGGTCCCTCTTGGAATTGGATCGCCATTTTATTTCTCTTGCTGCTAAATCACCGAGCCCGGAAGATTAGAGAGTTTTATTTCTGGGATTCCTGTAGACACACCCACCCACATACATGCGTTTATATATATATATAAAATATATAAAAATAAATATATATATTTTATATATATATATAAAATATATATATTCTTTTTTTTTAAATTAACATTGCTAATGTTATTGGTGTCTTCACTGGATGTATTTGACTGCTGTGGACTTGAGTTGGGAGGAGAACGCCCCCACCCAGATCCTGACAGGGAAGAGGATGGAAGCAGAGACTCTGGCATCATCTTTTTATCCCTCTTAGGGAAGCCGGGGTCCCCTCACCTGCCGGGGGACGCGCAAGGCCAGGGCACGGGGGCAAATTTGGCCTGCTTTTGGAAACACCGACAAACCCAGCCCTGGCCCCGAGCCTCTATCCCGAGTCAAACGGACAGAAAGACAGGCAACAGGTGCAGGGCACGAGGATGCTCGCTCTGACCAGGAGTTTGGGGGAGCCTCGGGACACTGCTGTGCTTTGGAGAACCCCTCCACGTGCTGCACGGGCATCTTGCCCCCAGGGGCACTTGCCTGGAAGATTCAGGAGTCTGGGCAGCCTTCACCTCCTCTCACCCGCTTCCGAGATGCCCAGGAGGCCACTGACATGCCTTGGCGAAGAGAAGAGAGACGTTGGTGGAGGAAGGGCCGCCCAGTGGCAGCTCATCCTCCGAGGGAAGGGCCTCCTGCCTTGGCCCTCTCCCAGCTTCGCTTCCCGGGGCGCAGCCCAGGAGGGCCCGATGTCCTCAGACCATTGAAACCACTAGTTCTGTCCCCCCAGGAGACCTGGCTGTGTGTGTGTGAGTGGTTAACCCACCTCCGTCCCCCAACCCGACCCTTCCTGCGGCATAGAGAGACAGGGCAGGGTCCCGGTGCCCACCCTGGAGGCAGAGAAAAGAGAAGTGTTTTATATATGGTAGTTATTTAATATGCCCTTTTAATTAGAAATTAAAACAGTTAATTTAATTAAAGAGTAGGGTTTTTTTCAGTATTCTTGGTTAATATTTAATTTCAACTATTTATGAGATCCATCTCTTGCTGTCTCGCTCTCTCTTATTTGTACTGGTCTTTGTGTATAAAATTCCTGTTTCCAATCTCTCTTGCTCTGATCGGTGACAGTCACCAGCTTGTCCTGAGCAGATATTTAATTTTGCTAACACTCAGTTCTGCCCTCCCCTTTCCCTTGGCTCCCCACCACACATTCCTTTGAAATAAGGTTTCAATATACATCTACATACTATATATATATTTGGTAACTTGTGTTTGTGTATATATATATAATATATATATATATGTTTATGTATATATGATTCTGATAGACATTGCTATTCTGTTTTTTTATATGTAAAAACAAAACAAGAAAAAATAGAGAATTCTACATACTAAATCTCTCTCCTTTTTTAATTTTAATATTTGTTATCATTTATTTATTGGTGCTACTGTTTATCCGTAATAATTGTGGGGGAAAAAGATATTAACATCACATCTTTGTCTCTAGTGCAGTTTTTCGAGATATTCCGTAGTACATATTTATTTTTAAACAACAACAAAGAAATACAGATATATCTTAAAAAAAAGCATTTTGTATTAAAGAATTTAATTCTGATCTCAAAGCTCCTCCTGGTTTCTCCTTCTCCATTGAATCTTTGTTCCAGACTTCCTCCTGCCCCCTTTCCCTCCTCCCATGGGAAACATGGCATTTGCCTGAGGTCTGGGAAAGGGATTCCAAGCGTGTAGGATACGGGGTGACCCACCTCATTGTGCCGGGGGCCAGAGTCTTTCCATTCTGGCTGGGCCCGTCCTGGGGGAGCTCGTTCATCTTCTGCCATCTGTGGAAGTGGGGGAGGGAGAGACAGCTCCTTAGATAGGAGCCAAGGGCCCTGCAATGAGTAGAGCTGCCTTCAGGAGTCGTGTGATCCAGGCAATGGCCCTCGTCAGAGAAGGAACTGGCCATGTCTCTGAGCTTGTTTCCCAGAGGACAGGAGGGGGCTGGGAATGGGAAGGGGGTGCTTGTGTGGGGCGTGTACCCCCAGGGTATAAATTAGTTTTACGTAGTAGTCCTGGAGTTCCTTGAGCCTCTGGAAGGTGGGCCCACGGTTCCACTTGCCCCTGAGGGGACTCCCTGCCCTGCCTTGCTGCGTAGGCCCAGCTCTCCTGCAGGCCCGGGGAAGGTGGAAGCTGTCTGGGTCTTTGGCGTTTTTGAACAGTGCTTCCAAATCCACTTCTCTAGCCTCTTTTATTCCTTCAAACCGTATTTATTGGGCCACCAGCCATCGTGCCAGGGCAAGGGATGCCGTTATGAATAAGACACAATTCCACCCCTCAAGGATCTGGTGAGGGTGGGTGAGGAGACACAGAACTATAAATCCACAAATAGAAAAATACATAAATTACGATGGGGGCATTTGATCCAGCTTGGGAGTGGGGATGGATTGCGGGTGGTGGAGTCTGGGAGGTCTGCTCATTATGTTACCTTTAGGCTGCCCCTTAAAGAGTGTGAAGGAGAAGACAGAACATGGAGGGGCGGGTGGAAGGGTTGAAGCCGACATTCCAGGCAGAAGGGGCAGTGTGGGCAAAGGCATGGAGGGAGGACTCAGGCAGGGAGTGGGTGAGGGGATGAAGGTGGGAGAGAGAGGCAGGAATAGCCCTTGCCTGCCGCACCCATGGTGCCAAGAGCCTATGACCTGGGGATGAGCAGCACGTGAGGGGTTTTAAACAGGGAGCACCTCTGCAGGGAGGTGGTTGTAATCCTCCCGTGGGAGACACCCTGAGGAGGGTAGAGGTGACTTCGGTGGCTGAAAAGGGAGGGCACCCCCTGCCTCTCCTGGCCACACTGGGTGGGGGGGGACTAGGGAGGCGAGGTTCCTGCCCTCGTGCAGGAACCTTTGGTTCTAGTTAAGTGCTCATTTTCCAAGCGCTTTCCACCTGTGGCTCTTCCGCTGGTTAACACGATCCACAAGACCTGTGAGGTCGGGGCTCTTGTCATCCCAAGGGAATATTTGCCTGAGCCTCCAACTGGCCTTCCAGATTCTTCTCTCTCCTGCATTCTCATCAGCCAGAGTGAGCCTGTTAAAATGTGAGCTGAATCATATTACCTTTTGGCTCAAAACCCTGCAGACTCCGTTTTATTCGGCGAAAGAAGCCAAAGTCCATACGGTGGCCTTAAAAGGCCCTGCACCATCTGTGTTGCCTTGATCTCCCCAACTCAATGACCTCTGACCCCACCTTGACCACTCAGCTCCAGCCACACTGGCTTCTCTGTTCCTCGCGGGTGCGCTCCTGCCTCAGGGCCTTTGCACGTGCGGTCCTCTCTTCCTAGAGTCCTCTTCGCCCAGATGTGGCATGCGTGGCTCTCTCACCTTTAAGTTTTGTTACCATCTCAGCAAGGCTGCTTGACTATTGCATTTACAATCAACACCCTGCCCTCGGGCTCCTCTGCACTCGGGGTCCTCTTTTCACCATCCTTTTTTTCCCATAGCACATGCCACCATCTAACATACCCTAGAACAGGTCTGTCCAATAGAACTATGATGTGAATGAACCATGTATGTAGTTTAAAGTGTTCTCTGAGCCAGATGTTGAAAGGTAAAAAGAAACAGGTGACGTTTAATTTAATCATATATTTTACTTAACCCCAACATATCTAAAATATCATCGAATCAATATAAAAATGATTAATGAGAGAGTTTATGTTTTTCGGTATTAAGTCTTCGAATCTGATGTGTATTTTGCTTTTATCAAACTTCTCAATTGGGAGTAGCAACATGTCAAGTATGCAGTATACATATGAGGCTGGTGCCTACCGTTTTGGACCGTGTTGCTTTAAAATTTACCCCTCCTCTTATTTCCCCCACTACTAGAATGCAAGCAATGTGAGGGCAGAGATTTTTATCTGTTTTGTTCAATGTTGTACATTGTATCTCCAGCTCCTAGAACGTGCCTGGGACATGCTCAATAAACATTTGTTATCTGACTGACATTGTTGAAACTGAAGCCTGGTGACTGAGGGTTTGTTTTATCCCAAGACTACGGAGGTAGGTGATGGCTGGCACTGGCGGGAGTGGTGGGTAGACAGGCTTTTTGACAGGTGGGGACTTGAGCAGGGCTGGGTGAGGAGAGGGGAACTCAGAGTCGGTGGTGGGGATGAGGGACAGAGAGGCCTCTTCCCCTGTGCCAGGCCCTGTCTCCTCCTTTTAGCCACCCTGGGGACGGGGCTCATTATTTCTACTTGGTAGATGAGGGTCAGAGAGGGTAAATAACTTGCCCGAATCGACTCACAGCCAGTAAAATGGCCAAGCCAGAATTTAAACCAGCTTTCCTGACTCCGATTCCAGTGCTCTTCCCACCTCACCACAGTTGCCCCAGGCTAGGGCAGAACATCAACAACTAAAAATGAATCGTCTAGACTGAATACAAACAGGCAGAAGAAAAGTGGGACGGGGGAGGATGTGGTGGTGGCCAAACCCAGGGCTGAAATCCATATTTCCCCAAGCGCGGCGAGGCAAGAGATGTCTCTAGGGCCTGGGCTCGTCAGTAGAAGATCTGAAACCTAAGATGGAAGAGATTGCAACACGCAGCCTTGGAAGACAGAAACAGTCTTTAAATAGACTCTGGAGAAAAAGAAGGATAAAACGAACATGCTGCATCCCCCAGTTGTATAAGACCTGCTCATACACCCCCTGCAGCCTTCCCAAAGGACCTCTCAAGGCTCAGTGCCAAGCTGTCCCAGCCTTTTTCCCCTCTGTGGGACTCACACCCTCCCCTCTGGTCTGGCCACTGTTTTCCCTGGAGACATAGCGCTCCTTCTCAACTCTGTTCTGCCCAGCCTGAGCCCCTTTCCCCTTTTCCTAAGGGGCAACCTACCCTGGCCACAGCCCCAAAGGCCTTTGTATACTTCTTCTCCAAGGAAGCTGACAGCCTACTCTTTCCTCCTGTAAGGAGGCTGGGTGGATCCGTACAGAACTTGGTGATTCTGGATCAGTTTCACGTGTTAGTGCCGTTGTGGTGGCCTGGGTCCAAATATGGCTGCCAGCAGCGCTTTCCACCCCTACGTCTGCGTGCTGCAAGAAAAAGAGTCTACTTTTCCTCTGTTGAGTCTGGGCTGGCCTTATGACTTGCTTTGACTAAGAGGATGTGGCAGAACAGATGTTCTGGGACTTTCGGGCCTCGGCCTTGAGGGAGTTTGCAGTTTCCATTTTTTCCCTCTTAGCCGGCGGCTGCCATGCTGTAAGGAAGTTCAACTACCCTGCTGGAGAGAGAGGCCACGTAGAGAGAAAGAGAGGGGCTCAGGCTGCCCCCAACTGTTCCAACCACCCCAAGCTGAGGCCCCAGACGTGTGAGTGAGATCATTTTGGATTCTCTAGCCCCAGGTGAGCCACTCTTGCACAACACAAAAAGGAGGGAAGCAATCTCCTGCCCAGATGTACAGGGTTGTGAGTAAATATATGGCTGTTGTTGTTTCAGACTATGATGTTTTGGGGTAGTTGTTACTCACCAATCATATCTGAACCATCTAACTAAATGGCCATTTCTTTGGGGCTAGGACCTTTGTCCCTTCCCATCCATAAGTCTTAGCATGATGGTCTCAGCGGGTGGAGGGATGTTCCAGGAAGGAAGGATATTTATAAAGCAGTCAGAGACCAGCAGCAGTCTGCCTTGGTGGGAAGACTCAGGGCAAGGGCTGACCCAGGCAGGACAAAGTATTGTCCAAATTTCTAGAATGAGGAGAGCCAGTCAGTTTTATTGAAGTCTCACCAAAAGAAAGTGGGCCTCATCTATAGCATGAGGGAGAGAGGCTAGAGGCTGAGAAGAGCTGGCAGAGAGAGAAGCACAAGGGATTTGGAGGAAAGGGCTATGGAATCTTGTCCTCTCCTTCCTTCCTTCCGCCCTCGCAACCTCCAGAATTTATGGACTAGCAGCCATATGGGCTATGCCCTGGTGCAGAATGGGCTCTCACTTACCGGGGCTGGCTTTAGCCTAAAGATGGGGGCCAGACGAGATGACCTCTGGGAGGCCCCACCAGGTTGGCCTCGGAGTTCTTGGGAGGAAGATAATTCAGCTGCATCCACAGGACATTATCCATCAGGACATGGGGAACAGGGGAGGGCAGGGAAGGAATCAGTGAATATTCATAATCTTCCTGGAAAGGGAAAATGCAAGGCAAAGATAGGGCCTGGCTGAGCATCTGCAGAGGAGGAGATGGGAGTGACTCCAAAGGTGGATGAGCTAGAACTGAGGGGAACAGGGATTCAAAGGAAAAGGACCCATCAGGCCTAGGGGCCTATAGGAGGAAGGCCGGGCCTGGGTCCCCTCCGGACCAGAGGACCGAGAGCTGAAACAGATTTTCAAAGGTTGCATTTGTCTTTGGGTGGTGAGTCTGTTAGTGAAGAAAGTATAAGTACTACCCTCAGGGAGCTCACAGTCTGAGGCGGCTGACAGGGTCCTTGCTTTCAGGGTGCTTCCTGCCTTCCCAGAGTTTCTCGTTTGAGGGAGGAGACAGAATCCCTGCCACCAGACATTTCTCTGTTGATTAAGATGGACGCCATTCTCAGGAAGGCGCCCCCTCGCCTTCATTCGGCTGCTGTAGATGTTTGGAATCATGGAATATTGGCGCCTGGTGAGCCCTTTGGGGGCCTGCAAGCTTCCCTCACCTCCCAGTGCACGTTTGCAGTCCCTGCCCGACTTTTCTCTCTATGTGTTATGAGCCAAGGGTGGCTGGGCCGTGATGTTTCCCCACGCATCCCCTGGTGCTCCATAGGTCTGGCTCCAAGTGGGGCAGATGCCAGCACGTACCTCCCTCCTGGGGCTCTGCCTGTCTCCTCTGAGAACCCCATTCTATCACCTCCTTGGGCTCCCTGTGGGGATACTGTGTCCCCACTTCCCACCCCATTTGCGGCGGGTGCAGCCATCCGGAGGCCAGAAGTCCCCAGGAGGTGGGGTGATAGCCTTTGAGGCCAGCCCTTAGGGACTTCTCCTCAAACACCCTGCCTGCTGCCTCTGCAGAGCCTGATCTGGGCTGCCCTAAGCCCCACCAGGACTTCTGACAGATCTAGGTTGGAATCCTGGGTCTGCCGCTGGCCAAATTACTTCTCTGGGCCTCGACTTTCTCACCTCCAAAATGGGGACAATCATACCTGCCCTTGAGCTTGAGGGAAGGAAGTGATGTTGACGTGTGAAGGTACCCAGTACAGTGCCTGGTATGTAGGGTGTGCTCACAATGGTCACTATAATTGTGTTGTTATTTCTAGTGCCCACGTCAATGCCTTTTTCTTCTCTTACTTTAGTATAATTTGGTTGTTTTTCTCCCTCCTCACTTTTTAATTTTTAAACCAAAATACCATGACTGGGTTTTATACCCATCTTTGCAAGTGTACATCCTTGCTCCCCTGCTGAGGACTCAGGTAACCCAGGCCCTCAGGAGTGTCCATCGCAGAAGCCCTCCCAGGAGGGCTCCAGGATCTCTGGGGGAAAGGTTTGTGGTACAGGTGGGGTGGGAGCGGGGCTCTGGGATGGGGCAGGGAGAAGAATGCTTTCCCTGGGACTTTGAGAGCTGGGAGCTGCCATCTCCCAGGGAGGCAGCAGGAAGATGGCTTCCGGGGAAATAATTCAGAGAGGGTGTTTGCATATCTGTTTGCTTTTGGCTTCCAGAAGAATCTCCAACCCCACCCCAGGTGTCTCTGCTTCCTTCCCCATGGTTTCCCTCCCAGCTGCTCCACCCTTGCTCCTCTCTGTCCAGCTCGAGAAAGAGAGAGGATGCTGGGCTTGGATTCAGGGCCTGCTGGGCCCCTGAGGCTGGGAACCGTGGGGAGGCCAGCCCCTGGCAGACACCCTCACCGCCTCCTCTCACCCGGAGCAAGACGCCAGGTCACAGGTCTCCTTCCGCACGAACCATCCACACAGCTCGCACACTCACAAGTGTGACAGGGGTCACCATTCCCAGTCACGGGGTGGCCGCCTGGTTGGGTAAGGTCTCCCGGGGCTGTGGGACCCAGCTGAGCGATCCGGCTTCTCAGGATGAGCCCCCATGGGGCTGGTGGGAGGGGGGCTGACCTGGCTGGAGTCCCATGACCCTGCGCTCCCCTCCGGGAGCTGCTGACTGTTCAGCAATAATAAACACCTCGCAGCTATTAATAACCTGCTATCTGGCAGCCACAGAAATGATAACACTGGGTCACTTCTGGCCTAGCCTGGCCTGACTGCCTGGGTTCAAATCCCGACGGGTAATTCTGGGTCCCTGATGTCCAAAACCCAAACCCTAAACACAGGCCCAACCCTGACAACTTCTAGACGTGTTTTGGGGCAAAATTACTTTTTTGAGACTCAGCTGTTGTCTATTAAACAGGTACCATGATACCTGAGGCCTGGAGAAATGTGGACGGACTGAGGGCGGTGACTGGCATGTAGCGAGTTCTCCCAAAGGGTCAGCTATTGTCGCTGTTGTGACTGGCCACAGGGTGTAGGAGAAGAGGATTTGGGATCAGACAGAGCTGGGCTGTACTTTTGACATCGATAGTGTTCTCTGGCTCTGTGACCCTGTGCAAGTTGCTTGACCTCTCTGGGCCTCATTGTCGTGGTCTGTCACGTGGGCGTGGTAAAATCTATCCCCCAGGTGTTACTGTGGATTAAATTACGTAATGAATATAAAGTAATTTCTACGTAAGAGGGGCTCAATCAATAGAGTGCTTGTTGAATGAATGAATGAGGGGATATTAGTCATGTCACTCTGTCAGTGTCCCCAAGGGCAGGGATGGATTCTCTCTTTTCAGCCTGGGTGCTCCCTGAGGACTGGGGTGCCACTCTGGGCTTGCTTTCTTGAGGCTGATCTATAGTACCCAAAGAAGGCTCAGCAGTTTAGATAGTTTATTCCCTTGGTTGGTGTGGAATGTGGAAACAGCCAGTGTAAAAACCCACAGGGAAATAGAAACAACTTTTCCTTTCCTCCTAGTAATAAGGTGCAGGCAGGGCCTGGGACCCAGCACTTAGCTCCCCTCCTAGGTCTGGGGAAAGGGACGTTTTTGGCCACAAAGGCTATGGGAGCTCAGGGAAAGCCCTCCCGGTGAGGCCAGTGGGACCACCGCAGCCATACCCTTGGCACTGCCTGCCCCCAGTGGCCACACTGACAGCCACAAGTGTGGGTGGCGTGTTGGGGGGTGCAGGGAGGAAGGAGGGTGGGGGAGAGAACTTGACTCAGGGCTGCTAAAACCCTCCCCGCACCCCAGGGCCCATGACTTCAGAGAAACGGCCTCCAGATGCCGGTGGTGTGCCAGGCCCGGCCGTTGGCGTTTGCCTAACAGGAAGTTTCCCTGAAGACTGTCTTATCTCGACTGGCCTGGTGGGGCTGCAGAGAAGGGGCAAAGGGAGCTGCTGGCTCTCGCTTGGCCACCACCACATGCCCACCCCAGAGGCTGTCCAGGGCCTTCCCCATCCCAGCCACACTTCCGGGCGCGGGTGCTGGGGGAGAGGCAGCTGCTCGGGCCGGGAGTGTCTGTGGGTTTCGAGGACTGCCTGCTGGAGGCTGACGGGATCCCCTGATCAGTACCGGGTACCTAGAACCCTGAGTTTCTCCTGCCGTGAGTCCCAGGTGGGCCTCATGGCCCCTGGTCAACCTGATCCGTTGGGTCTGAGGAGGGACAGTCCTGGAGGCGGGTTGCCAGATACAGCAAATGAAAATACAGGTTAAATTTTCACTTTCATTGTTTATCTGAAATTCAGATGTAACTGGGCATCCTATACTTAATCTGGCAACGCTGCCTGGAGGGAGTGGCTGGCCTTTGCATTCAGGTGATTCCTTCAGGTGCCTCGATGCTTCCCTTCTTCCTCCTCACCCTTCTCGCTGCTTTGCCAGAGAGGTTCCCAGTGTAGACATGGAATTCGGGCCCTCATTCTGGATATGTCCTCAGTCTCTGCCCGCAGCAGAGATAGGGTCTCCCCGCTCAGGTGGGGGCTCCCAGAGGGAGGGGCTTTGTGTCTCCCTCCTCAGACTGGGAGCCTCCCTTTCCCCTCTCCCTCATCGCCGGGACCTTTCTGGAGGCACTGAATTCTGCCCACCGCCACCCACCCCTCAACCCGGCAAGCCTGACCTTTACATAGGCTCAATATGGCCTTGAGCGCTGTGACCTGGAGGAGGTCTAGGGGAGCCTGCTGGTTAGCAAACGTCTATCTCATCTTTTCTGATGGTCTGCCAGCGGGAATCCTGCCTGCCCCCAGCCTTGTTTCTGCAGGCAGCTATCTCAAGAAGTCCCCCAGGCTCTGGAAACTTACAGAGGAAAATTTTCCCTGGGAGTCACCTGAACTCCAGCTGGGGCTCCGTCATTGACCAGCCCAGTGACCTTGGGAAGGCTTTGGTTCCCCTCTGGGCCTCAGTGTCCCCATCTGTGCAATGGCGATGGATCTAGCTTGGTGAGCTTACAGAAGTGTTTTCCAAACTGCAAATTGTCATCTATCAATGGGTCATGAGGTCAGTGGGATGGTTTGCAACCAGCAGGATGCTTTTTCTAAAATATGAAAGAGAACAGGGTAGAAAATATTCAGAGAAGCTTGCACGTAATAAGGCTAAGTACTGTTTCTTGAAACTCTTGGGGTATGTGTGTGTGCATAGGTGTTCAGGGAGTCCCATGAAGGATGTACTTTTTTTACATGGGTTATGGTAAAACAAAAATGTCGGGAAGGCAATTTCTTAGAGGCTGTGGGATGGGCAACTGGAGACCCAGAAGAGGGTGTCCGCTACTTCTCCACCTCATGGATACCAGCCCTGCCAGCAGCCTCCTCTCTGGGGCTCCTTTTTGCTCTCTTAAGTAGAAGCCTCAGCTGGGCCTGGGTCCCCATCCCCAGAGGCCAGGCCTCTCCGGGCCAAGAGCCCTCAGGGGCTAGTCTGGTTCCTCTGCCACTCAGACAGGAGACAGTGCTGGGATCTGCAGCGTGATGGTGCCCCGCCTGCCTGGCTCCTGTCTCTGCCCCACAGTAACACTGGGTTGGGAAACTGAAGCTCTGGCCAAGTGGAGAAACACTGCTCCCTCCCTAACTTTCCCAACTGCCCTCCACCCTGCGAGGCCTAGTGCTCATTAACCCCTTCCTGGGGGTGGGAGAGGTGGCCGTCAGCAGGAGTTGCAGGGTCTGGGTGCGTGGACACCACAGATAGAGGGTGAGGAGCTAGGGACCCCATGCTGTGTGACCTGGAAAATCCCTGGCTTTCTGAAACTCTGCCCTGTCTTTCCTCTGGGGAATGCGATCTAGGTGTGACCCACATTCCTGGGATGATTTGAGGTAAAACAGGTGGAAGATGCAAAAGACCTGGTAGATGGCTCTCCAGATTTGCTACATCACTGCTCATCTCTGTTCCTGTGGGAGCTGTCACCCTGGGATCCAGGTCACGTATCGTAAAACCGGCAGAAAGGGGAACTGGCTCTGGTGTTGGGTCAGGATCACGCAAGAAGGGGAAGATTTGATTTGGAAAAAAAAAGTGGAACCAAAGCTCTTGACCTATGGGGCTCTCAACTGAGGGGGAGACACAGCCTTACTTTCTTCAGGGAGCCCCGGTCTGAGGGGAGGCGCGGCCCCGCCCTCAGGGAGCCCCGGTCTGAGGGGGAGCCCTGTGAAAGGCTCCTTCCCAGGCCTGGGGATGGTGGCTGCAGAGGGGCCCTGGAGGCCGTCAGCCAGCTTGTTCGGGAAGAGTCTGCCAGGGCATTACCGTCCCTTCCCTTGCTTGCCTGTAGCCTTAGGTGTGGTGGGATCTGGAAGGTACCAGGAAGGAGTCCCCCCCTTAGCGGTGGCCACCATCACCCTCCCAGCTCTCCCTTTGCTGGCTGACCACAGGTCTGAAATCACTTCATGAAAGTCCCTTCTTAGATTACAGACTGGAAGAGATCTTGGAGATCGGGGAGTTCCAGAATCAGAGGAGGCAACTGAGGCCTAGAAAGGGGAGGAATCCTTCCTGAGTTCACCTAGGGAGTAACAGCAGAGCCCAAGTCCCAGGCCCAGGCTCTGAGCCAGAGGGAGGCTCTGGGGCATGTGGGGCCACCCAGCATGAGTGCGTGAGTGTGTGTGTGTGTGTGTGTGCGCGCGCGCGTGTGTGTCTGTGTGTGTGAACTGGGGAGGGATCTGGTAGGAGCCACTCTGGGTCCTCTGTGAGCAGAGGTGTGTTCACACTGTGTCCTCTGCCTGTGGTCTGGCCCTTCCTGTATCTCCGAACAGGGTGGAGGGAGGGGGAGGGACAGGCCTGGACCAGGGATACCAGACAGGTCTTACCATCCCCATGCCAAGTCCACTTGGCCCAGACCTCTTGAGACCAAGAGCAGAGGGCAATGAGTTACAGATGACTCAGGTGCTGGAGGCCACAGCCACGCGTGGCACGTGACAACCAAGAAGAGCCGGGCCTGTTCTCAGACAGACAGATGACCCAGGAGGCTGACACTGCGAGTCCCCTTTCCTAGACGACAGAAGGCTCTCATTCAGGCCTTGAACCCAGGCCCCTGTGCTGGGGATGACAAGAGGGCCAATTGGCTTTCTTTTCCTCCTGAGCCTTTAACCCACTGGCTGGCCATGTTCCTCCAGTGGGGTGGGAGCAGAGCTGGGCAGAGCCATCCCTGTTCTCCCAGAACTGCGGGGTTAGCGTCACTCTCAATGGGAAAGAGTTTTCCCAGCCACTTGGAGCTGGTGTCCGGCAGTGCGCCTCCCTGCCCTGCCCTTAGATCACGATGTCTGCCCATGACAGCCCTCCCTTCTTTGTCTGAGACAGGGAGTGCCAAAGACTGGCTTCTTGAGCCCAAGGCCTGGGCTGCAGGATGAGACAGTCTGGGGTGTGGACAGTGTCCTGGGTTTGACTCTTACTATGTGACCTAGAGCTGCACAATTTTTTCTCAGGGCCTCCTTCTCACCCTCTGTACCATGAGGGGTTTTGTTTGAAAGCTTGGTGGTTCCTCTTAGCTTCTGCCCTGTCAGGGCTTGAAGGCTGGACTGAGGCCAGGGCCCAAAAGATGCCCCCCCCCATGCTTGAGGTGGGGGCCTGGGGAGGGGCTGGCTGAGGCTGGGGAGTCCTGGCCGGGCAGGCGCATGCCCCAGGGTCCCTGTGCACCCGAGACACCCTGATGATTACAGGGTGAGCGGCCAGCACCAGACACTGTAATCTGCTGCCCTCCCTTCTGCCAAGGGCCTGCTGCAGGCTTTCCTTCTGCTTTTTACAACTGTCTTCTAAGAACTGTGGGAAGGAAGAGGCCCTTATCTCCTTGGGGTGAAGCTGAAAACAAAAAGAGGTGAGGGGAAGGAGGGTTAGCAACGGGATGGGAGAGGAGAGGGAGGGAGGGAAAGAGGATGAGGGAGGGGTAGTTGGACCACAGAAGGCTTTTCCCTGGTTGACAGACTGAGGAAGAGGAGGGGATAGAAGGGTGGGCATGTCCACGCTCTACCCTTCAGCCCCCAGCTTAGATGCTGCTCCTCAGAGAGAACTCCCTGACCTCATTAGGTAATAAATAAATAAATAAATAGCACACACACACCCGCCCCAATCACTGTCTGTCAATCACACCATTTAATGTGGAAAGTGTGAGTCAAACCCCTGCAATGGCTCTTCATTTTCCTCAGAGTAAAAACCAAATTCCTCACCATGGCCTTCAAGGTGCTACAGGATCCCTTTCCAGTCTGGTTTCCTCCCTGGCCCCACCTTCAGCTCCTCTCCTCCTCACTGCTTTAACCCCACTGGCCTCCTTGCTGTTCTTCAAACATATCAGGCCTGCTCCTTGCCCAGGACCTTGCACAGCTTTTCTCCTCTGCCTGGAATAGTCTTTCTCCAGATATCTGCAGGACTCCCTACCTCACATTCTTCAAGTTTTTGCTCAGACATCACCTTCTCACGGAGGCCTACCCTGAGTGTCTTATTTAAAAGGGCAACATGCTTCCCACACGCTCATCTCTCTTACCCTACTCTCTTTCTTCTAAGCACAACCACTTTCTAATTTTCTCACATTATAAAATGGTATTTATTCGTTAGGTGCCTTGTCTATTGTCTCTCTCCCCCGCTAGGGTTTAAGTTCCACAAGGACAGTTATCTTTGTTTTGATCGCTGCTATATCTTAAGTTTCTGGAACAGCACCCAAAACATCATAGGTGTTCAATTTGTCGAGTGAGTGAACAGCACCCATCCCTGTTGGAGAGATTTTGTCTTTCTCCATCTCGACTACGTACCTACTCCCCATGCCCCCACGCATTGGTGCCCTCCCAGCACGTGCTTGGCAAAGAATAGGCACTTGGTAAATATTTGTCAGCTCGATGGAAGGGACCTGAGGCAGAGCCTAGGGAGAGTGAGAGGCAGGGCCAGGAGCAGGCTCATAAAGGGGGGATTCTGGAGGAAGAGAGCGGTAGGGGGTTCACTGGTCGCTTCAAGACCCCTTAAGATCCCCCATCCTGAGTAGGGGATGTGTTCTTCCAGGCTTGTCTCTCACACACACACTCTCCAGGGTCATCACACACCAGCGTACAGAGCAGAAAGGAAAGGAAGGCTGGAAACCCTACATCTAGGTGGATGGTGGTGGCAGCAGGCTTAACCCCTGGGGGCTTTCTAGAGGAGGTGGCCTGGTGCTAGACCAGCCAGGAGGGAAGACATATGACAGCTTCATCAGAAGGAAAGAAGGACCACATGGAGGAGGGACTGGGATGGGGGAGAAAGAGGAAGGATGTGGCCGAGGTCAGCAGAGGCCCAGGAGAGAGGCCGGGATGAGCCTGGGCCTGAGACTGTGGCTGGGTAAGACTGTGGGTTTGGGGTTCAGTGGGGCCTTGCGGGATACACAGTTGGAAGAGGCTGAGTTTCCCAACTAGAATCCCTGGAGGAAGGAATTTGCTGGGTCTTTCTCTGGGGTTTGCAGTGATAGGCACAGGGGCAGTGGTCAGTGGAACCCTGTAGTCCGGGAGGCTTCCAGTGGGAGCTCTGGCTGCAGGGTCCATGCCCACGTTTCCCTCAGAACGTGGTACACAGAGTGTGGTTTTGTATATGATTACAGCTGATACTTTTTTTCCAATAAAAAGGAACTCTTATTTTAAAAAAAAAGTCACAATCCAATGTCACTGTTCCCATAATATAAAGATGGGATGAGAGAGTGAGCAAGAGTTAAAGGACCACAAACGCTGGGCGCGAGGCCTCCCTGCCAGCCCTGCTGTCCCTGACCACTCTCCTTTGGCCCCAGGGGAGAAGCCTGGCCGTCTGCCTCGCTGTGTGGAAAACCCAAAAGGAAAGGAATTTTGAAATTCTACTCATGATTGATACATTTCTGGACATTTTTGGCCATTGTCAGAGCCCGGCCTCTGCTTCCCCCATCTGTCACAACCTCCTTTGAATCCTTTAAAAGGCTCTATCTTTTGTTGTCATGTGGACACACTGTTATAAAGCACATTCAAACGGGACAGGTTTTTTTCTGAATTTTATTGATTTTTTATACAGCAGGTGCTTATTAGCTATTTTATACATATTAGTGTATATATGTTAATCCCAATCTCCCAATTCATCCCACCACCGCCACCCCACCTGCCACTTTCCCTCCTTGGTGTCCATACGTTTGTTTGTTCTCTACGTCTGCAAACACGACAGGTTTTGTGAGCAAAGGACATTGAGCTTTTTCCCAGGTCTACAGCTCATAACTCTTGGTTCCCTTGGAACGTCTTTCTGTACCTGTAAATGGTGTCTCCATCACCGCCATTGCCCAGGCCTGAAGCCTGGCATTCATATTTGATCAGCGCTTTTGCTTTATCTCCCACATCCAAATCCATCAGCAACCCTGGGGCCTGTTCTACTTCAAAGATATTTCCATCCCTTGCTCCCCCTTTCCCACCAACTGGCCTGGCTCCATGGCTTTCTTGGTCCCCCTCCAGCCCCTCCAATTCTTGTCCCTCCCAGCAGCCAGGATGAGCTTTGACACCACACACATGGCATCATGCTGTCTCTGCTTAAACCCTCCCTGTGCACCATAAAGTCTATCCTCCTCATCTGCCTCCTGACAACCTCCCCGAGAGGGCCCCTCACCCCCTGCACACACTGACCTCTCTGTTCCTGAACATATCAGATTCATGTCTGCCTTAGGGACTTTGCTCTTGCTGTTCCTTCCTTCTGGAACATTCTGGTTCCACACCTTTGTGTGGATGCCTTCTCCTCACCTTTCGGGACTCAGATCAATGTCACCTCCTCCAAGATGCCTTCCTTGAACACCTCTCCCCCCACAATGTAAATTACATTGCTGAGCTGTTCAACTCTCACTGTATTTACTTTCTCTATAGCATTTATCTCTAGTTGAATTAATTTGATGTGTTTATTTGTTTATCATCTTTGTCCCTCTCTAGGAGTCCAGGAAAACAGGAACGTTGTCCAGGTGATTTACCACTGTACGTTCATGTCTAGTGCTTGGGGTCCAATACATATTTGTCGAATGGATGAATGCTCCAACTCTGCCTCTGCTGAACTGCTAGAGATTTTGCAAGCTCTCTTACACAATCAGGAGCCTGGTAACCTGTTTGCACTCTCATTCCAAGGATTTTAGGCCTGCTTGGCCAATCCAGTCACAACTCATCAATTCTTGGCTGCCCCACCCCTGCCAGCAGGGCACAGAACCCAGAGTAGGTCCTTGACACCTGCCTGTGGGACTGAGCTGGTTAAGGCAGCCTGGCCCCTGTACCGATTATCTGGGTGACTTCAAGCAAGTGGGTATACATTTTGTTGTCTGTAGTCCTCACTGGAGAGATAAAGAGGTTTGCACAGATGGTCTCTGAGATTCGGCTTGAATTTCAAGGACCAGAATTGACCAGTTCAGGAGGTTTTAGTGGATTGAGAGGGGATGAGTGGGTTGGGGTAAGGGACATGGTGATGAGCGATTTGGAGGGGGGGCTCAGGCAGGACTTTCTTCCCAGGGCCTTGAGGATCAGCTTTGGGGGACCCTTGGGTGAGGTTTGCTCCCCAAAGTTCAGGATTTGCCCCTTGTCATTTCCTGCTTCCCTGGGGACTGTGACAGCCTCTCTTTTTCTGCTCTGTAATAGAGCAAGGATCTCCAATCTGGGGCAATGAATCCCCTGTAACTACCTGCACAGAGTTGGGGGTATGTCGATGAACGCCTTTTGGGGAGAGAAAGTCCTTGCTTTCGTTTCTTTCTCTAAGGAACTTGTGCCCCTAAAGTTTAGGAACCCATGTTTAGAAGGCCAGGCTGAACTAAGAAGATGAATCATAGGAGAAAGAGGGGGAGGGGAGAATACCCAGTCCTTCCATTTTTTCAGGTCTTTTCTGGACCTCAGTTTCTTCATCAGTCACATTAGAAGTTTGGGTGAACTCTAGTTACATCCAGCCTTTAGAACAATAATGCCTAATTTTATTTCACATACTTTCTCTCATTTACTCTTTCCAAAAGCCCTGGGAAGGGGTTTCCTGTCAGCATCCCCATTTTCTGGATGATAAAACCAAGGTTTGGTGAGGTTTGGTAACTTGCCCAAGGTCACACAGCCTGTGAGGGTCAAAGTGGACCCCAGATCTGGCTGCTGGCTGAGAAATGTCAGGGCTTTCTTGCACTGCCCAGGAGGGTTGCATACGGTAAGCTCTCTAGGGTTCCCACCGGCCAGTCTGGGCCAAGGGGAGTGAAGAGAGGGGAGAAGAGGAGGCGGTGGTCATGCTCGGGGAGGGGGGGAATCCTCAGCTCCTTCCAGTGAGTCCAGAGGGCCTCCTGGAGAAAGTGGGGCTTAGGGGAACTGAGCTGTGGAGTGGGGAAAGGGAGGAATGCCCGGGCAGCCAAAAGCATCCTTTCTGGTGGGTTCTCAGGTATTTATGGCCTCTTTGGATGTCTGGAATGCAGGTGTGGGTTTGCTATCGGACTTTGGGCTCCGCTGCAGGCCTGAGGCTGGGGAGACTTTTCGGAATGTGCCCCTTGCCTTCCAGAGACACCTTTGACCTCACCTGCTGTTTACCATCCTCTTCCTCCCCCTCTGTCCCCCTTGGCAGCCTGAGCCAGTGCCAGGAAATTGTTGGTCAAAGGTGGGGTCGCCAAGAACCTGGAGAAACAGGAGGTCCTCATTAACCTCATTTACCTGCCAGGTACCTCTTGCCTTACGAGGTTCCTCCTGCCCCTTCTCATTACCTGCGTCTCCTGCTCCCTTTGAAGCTCAGATCCACTGGTGGGGATTTCTTCACAGTTGACCTTCCCAAGAGGCTCCCCCTTCCTCCAGTTTCGGGTACATGGTCTCTATATCTCAGGTCACATCTCAGACTGTGTGGTCATCTGAGTTTAGATGCCAGCTTCCCAGTGAGGCTGTAAGCTCCTTGAGGTAAGGGCTATGCTCATTTGCTATTATATCATCAGGGCCTGGCTATTAACTATGTCTGTTTCAATGGTTGGATGAATGGATGAATGAGACTCATGTCCTGGGTCTGTACGGTAGTTCCAAACTCACTTCCTCTGGGAAGCCTCCTGGGATTGCTTCCACCTTGTTCTATCACCCTCCCATTCCTACCTTTGGTCTATCTATCCCATCCTGCCTTCTCCTTGCTGTTGCTCTCAGATTATTTCAGAGGGGTGCATTCGACCACAAGTGAGCTCTGCAAAGGCAGAGACCATGTCTTTGGATTCTCCCATGTGGCCCCTAATGGATGCTCACCAACTAACTGGCCTGTAGAATCTGGGCCAAAGTCGGGCCAGGAAGCTCAGATTATTTCTCAAGCTCACCTAGCTTTTTGATGAAAGAGCTTGGGCCCAGCCTGGCCCAACCTGCACATCATCACTCCGATCTGGGGCTCCCCCTGCATGCAGTGCTTATATTTTAAAACCATTGACACTTACTCATTTATTCACTCAAAAGATATTTGCCCAGGGCCTTTGATGTGCCAGGCGCTGGGCTTACTCTGGCTCTCAGAGTCAGAGGTGATACAGTTCCCGGCCTCAAGGAGGTACAAAGCATTCACGGAGGTGAGATATTTACCGGAGCAGTGCCTCAGCGTTGGGGCCGAATGCTGGGGCTGTCAGAGAAAGTTTCCCTGAAGTCTGAAAGATTCTTACACAACCATACATCTGGTGTAAGCCATTTAAGAGAGCTTTTGCCCATCTTGTTTAGCCCAAGATATGCCTGTGACCCACCTGTGGTCCTGGTTCACAGGGAAGAGGAGGGTGGAGGCCATCCCCTGCATCAGCACCACCTGCTCCATCATCGCCACCCGAGGGCTGCAGAGCCACGGCCACTGGCTGGCAATGAGAAGTCCCAACGCCTGCAGGCAGACACACTGGGCTCAGAGATGGGCAGAGACACTCCCGAGGCCCCTGATGGCTCAGGGCAGAGCTGGGTCCAGAACCCAAGGGTCCTGGCTCCTCCCCCACAGATCACCACCTGCCCTTGTCTTCGCTAGGCCGGTGCCTTTGCTGGGTCGGCACATTGGGCTCTGGGCTGGGTGCTGGGCACAGATGGGTGGCCCTTACCAGGGCTCCCCTTCTCGCACAGTGACAGATGGACATCAAAAGGGTGATCCAGGCTGAGACACCTATTGGAAGAAGGTGGGATATGAACCAAGCCTCACAATTCGGGCAGAGGGATGCCCATCTCCAAGAGTATGAGTCCTGGAGACCCGAGTGCACAGCCTGGCTCCATTATTCACTGGCAGGGCAAGCTTATCAGGGGGAGAGAGAGGGAAAGGGAAAGGGGCCAGGAAAAGCCGCTCTCCAGGCTGGACTGCCCGGCTGTGGGCCTGCCTGGGCAGGCTGCACGTAGCTCCCAGGCCTTGTTTTCTACAGCCGCCTCAGGGCACAAAGTCCAGTGGGGTGATTTTGTCATCTCTTCCCAGGGCAGCCTTAAAGGGCCAGCACTTCTCCCTGAGGTTAATGATTACCTGTTGGGTCACCAACAGACCCAGATGTGTGGGGTTGAGTAGGAGGTGGGGACCGAGGGGTGGCCCAGGGCGGGGCTAAGAAGAGACCCAAAGAGGAAGGTGATGGCTCCTTTGAATGCCTCCTCTTGGGGCTGCTTCCTTTCCTGGCTGGCCATGGGCCATGAGGAGGGACCTGGGTCTTTAAGGGCAAACAGCCCAGGGAACTTGTAAGCCCCGAAGGGAGGGTAAAGTCCAGGGTGCTGCCCCTCGGCACTGACAGGAGAGCAATTTTTGGGGAGAGGAAAAAACATGCCGGGCTTGGGATTCCCATAGGTGGGAGGGGCATGTCTGGGACTTAGGAGGTCAGGCCTTAGCTGAGCAGGCCCCTGGTCCCCTCACCCTCACCCGCAGACACTTGAAGGTGCCCCAGCATCGCCCAGTCCTGACCCAGCAACACCCTAAGTCCTTCCGTTCTCATCTCTGTTCCACCCCACCCCCCAGCCTTGGGAAGCAGCGTACAAGTAATAATAATGATAACTTCATGGGGCCCTGGGGACAGTATATAGATTCATCTGTATTCCTTACAACAATCCCGTGAGAAGGGTACAAATGTCACCCCCGTTTTTACCAGAGTAGAAAATGAAAACTAGAAAGCTTAAGATAGCACAGAGAGCAAGGAGCAGAGTGGGGCTTGACCCCTGGCCTGGGTTGTGTCAACGTTCCATGCTTTTTGCCACTGTGGGTGATGGGCTGTGGCCCTGCTATTTCCTCGCCAGGCTGGCTCAGCCAGGCTTCCGGAAAGCTTTCGAGATTTACCCATCCAGCTCATGTCTCTCCTTCTTGTCCTCCCCGGGGCGGGGGGGGAGGGGGGGGGAACCCTGCGCTCAGCCTGGCTGGATCCTCCTGTCACTGCCTTGGGCTCCATGGCTGCAAGTGACTGTGGCCTCCTTGCAGCCCCGGGGGCTCCCCAGGGGCAGGGGCAGGGGCTCTGAGGGGCTTGTAGATTAGGACAGGCCTGGAGGAGGCAGAGGGATGGACAAGAAGACCCTCACGGGAAAGCCCTCTGTGCAAAGGCCTGTCCCTGCCTCTGGGAAGGCTCTGTCTCAAGCTCGCGCTCCTGTCCTACATTTATTCACAGAGTTCTTCAGGAATGCTTTCTCCAGGTGTATAAATCTAATGCCTTCCACTAGATCCCCGGCTGTGGCTTTCAACGGTTGTCCCCTGTCTCAAATACAGCAAGCTGCCTGTTTATCCTTTCCCAAGCCCTTTGCACATGCGATCTCCTATGGGTTCAGCAGAGCAGGTTTCTTTCAATCCCATTAGACAGATGAGGAAACAGCCCTCGAGCGAGTAAGTGACAGGACATAATGAGGTTTGGTGGCAGAGGCCAGCTCTGCCCTAACCCACACCCAGGTTTCCCTCTGGCTGCTTTTTCCGTGGCCTCTCTCCTGTCCATGCCTCGGGCAAACTTTCTTACCTCGGACCGGCTGGCATTGCAGTTATGGTTTGCCTCTAGTTCTTTTACTTAATTATTTTTATTGTGGTAAGATACACGTACATAAAATTTACTGTCTTAACCATTTTCAAGTGTACAGTTCAGTGGTATGAAGAACGTTCATATTGCTGCGCAACTATCACCCCCATCTATCTATAGAACTTTTCATCTGTTCCAACTGAAACTCAGGACCCTATGAACGACTCTCCATTACCCCTCCCCCAGCCCCTGGCAACTACCATTCTACTTTCTATCTCTATGATTTTTACTATGCTGAATACCTCAAGTCAGTAGAATCATACAGCGTTTGTCTTTTTGTGACTAGCTTATTTCACTTAATAAAATGTCCTCAAGGTGTATCCCTGTTGTAGCATATGTTAGAACTTCCTTTCGTTTTAAGGCTGAATAATATTCCATTGTATGTATAGACCACATTTTGCTTATCTATTCATCCATCCGTGTACACTTGGGTTGCCTCCATGATTTAGCTCTTATGAATAGTGTTGCTATGAACATGGGTGTACAAATATCTCTTGAAGACCCTGCTTTCAATTCTTTTGGGTATATACACAGAAGTGCGATTGCTGGATCGTATGGTAATTCTTTTTTTAAAACATTTTGAGGAACCGCCAAACTGCTTTCCACAGCAGCTACACCATATTACATTCTCACCAACGGTGCACGAAATTTCCAGTTTCTCCACATCCTCCCCAACACTTATGATCTGGGGTTTTTGGATAGCAGCCATCCTAATGGGTATGAGGTGGTATCTTATTGTAGTTTTGATCTGTGTTTCTCTAATGATCTGTGATGTTGAGCACTTTTTCATGTGCTTATTGGCCATTTGTATATCTTCTTTGAAGAAAAATATCTGTTCAAGTCCTTCGCTCATTTTTTAATTGCGTTGTTTGTTTTTGTTGTTGTTGTTGAGTTTTGGGAGTTCTGTATATATATTCTGGGTATTAATCCCTTCTCAGATATATGACTTGCAGATATCTTTTCCCATTCTGTGGGTCACCTTTTTACTCTGTTGATAGTATCTTTTGATACACAAAGGATTTTAAACTTCCACAAATGCTGGTAGTTCTTGCTGCTGTCATTGTGGTTCCTTCACATGGGGTTCCAGAGTGGCCCATATCTACGCTGCCTCTAGACCTGTCTTCCCACATTGATGCTCTGTTTACCTGGCTGACCTCACCCAGGGACAGAGAGCTCCCCGGGGCCAGACTCCAGCCTGGTTGAGGGCTGCATTCCCAGCACCAGCACGAGGCCTGGCACCTAGCAGGTGCTCAGTGTGTGTTTGGTGATTGGGTGAAGATGACCTAAGTGTGATGACAGATGATTCAGGCTGGGGTGGGGTTGGGAAAGATGAGGGGCCCCAGTACTATGGGGAAATGGGCACAAGACAGCCTGCTACTGCCAACAGGAGGAGGAGAGCAAGACGGCGAGGAGCACAGACCCTGGAGCCAGGGTGCCCAGTTCGAATCCTGTGCAGCCTTGGGCAAGTTACTTAACCCTTCTATGCTTCAGTTTCTTTGCCATCTTTTTTTTTTTTTGGTGGTACGCGGGCCTCTCACTGTCGTGGCCTCTCCCATTGCGGAGCACAGGCTCCAGACGCGCAGGCTCAGCGGCCATGGCTCACGGGACCAGCCGCTCTGCGGCATGTGGGATCTTCCCAGACCGGGGCACGAACCCGTGTCCCCTGCATCGGCAGGCGGACTCTCAACCACTGCGCCACCAGGGAAGCCCCTCTTTGCCATCTTTGAAATGGGAGTAAAAATAGTATCTAGTTTAGAAGACTGGTTATGAGAGTCATATGATGTGTAAAAACCCTGAGAATAGCGCTTAGCCTATCATACACATTATATAGGTGCTGGATGTTCTTATTACTTCACTATAGTCTCAGTTCTTTGAGGGCAGAGAACACACTCCCTACATCACTGTGGCCCCAGCACCTCGCACAGTGCCCGATGCAGAGCTGTTGCTCGTATAGTATTTATTAACTGAATTAAATTGTCTTTTGTCAACCAGGCAGTCCTTCCTTACTCCGACCTTAGTTTCTCCTGCTGCATCTTCCTGACACTTTTGGTCCTGTTCTCCATTGTCCTGCTGTACAGCTGGGTCTTGGTCTCCTGTCGCTCTGGAAAGGACCCCTAGGAAGGAAAACTACTGGTTCTCAGTACTTCCTAAAGGGGAGCCTGGGGCTGGGCTGGCACAGGGGCTGGGTGGGATAGGTGACAGTTCAGGAGAGTGGGAGCTGGAAGAGGGCTGCTTCTCCCCATTTTCTTTCTCCTCTGTATCCCCTGCCCCAAGTCCTGGAATCAGAGTCTCAGGGCTGTTCTATTCCCATGGAAGGGCCTGAACCATTCTGTGCCTGTTCTCCTTATGGCTTCCCAGCTGCCTGGTTCTCTCTTGGAACCAGGGAATCAGAGAGAAGACGTTCTGAAAGGGTGTTGGTCTTGTCTCCTTCCAGAGACTCTAAGAGGTGACTCTTGCGGTCATCTCCTTGGCACTGTTGTTACTTCCAGAGGCACCTGGGAGCCAAGCCCTAGTGCGAGGGTGGAGGGACATCCCTGATGATTCCCCAGTGGCAATCGGACAGGCTTCTCTGTGGGCTGCCCCACTGCCGTCTATTCACTGGGCCCTGCTGTCACGGCCAGCTGAGCCCCAGGGTGCCAGGCCCACTTGGACCTGGGCAGTCAGCTGTGCCCTCTGCCCAGGGATCAGCCCTCCCTGGGCTCCTGATGTCCCGAATCCCCTGACGTCACCTCAGATCCTGTGATTTGCCCCGACCCACTCAGGAGGGACCTTGTCCCTGAAGACTTTGGCCTTTCCTCTGATGCTCGCGAGCAGTGTGGCTGGTGGGTCAGGTGCCAGTGGACGATGGGGAGGCTTGGAGACTGGCTTGGGCCCTGCCTGGGTGGCTCTGGGTGTAAGAGCAGTGAGTCACAACTTTCAGGCAATGGTGAGGAGAGAAGGCAGGTCATGGGCACCGGGTATGTGAGGGCGTGGAGCCTGGGTTCACACCCCAGATGTTCCCATCTTCCGAGAAGCCTGGTGGCTGACCTGCATCTCCATATGAGTGGGATGGGCTTGTGTAGGAGTGTGTGGTTTGTAAGTGTGTGTGCAGGGACGTGAGGACGGGGATGGTGTGAAGTGTGGGTAGAGTGTGTGCTCATGGGTGCCTGTGCCTTGAGTGGGGTGGTCTGTGTTGGGAACGGGACTGGTATTGATGCTGGGCTTGGGGGCTGAGCAGAGGTCAGTGTAGAGAGTGACCACAAAATTACAAGGTACCTTGATCTCTCTTCATTTTAATTTAACCTCAGCCTCTGCCTGGGAGTCGGGTTTCTGGGTAACTGTTGGGAATGGGGGTAGAATTTAGGGCCTCCCGTTGCCACCCCAGCTGCTGATTAGCATCTGAATGATGATGACTTAGGAGGGGGGGAAATTTGTCACCCTTGGTAATCACACCTCCAGCAGGCAGGGCTGGCATTTGGGGGCTGGTCTCTGTGTGTTTATGACTGTCAGTTTGTGTGTGTGTGTGTTGTTTCAAGTCTGGTGTATCTTTGTGTATGTACCTGTGTGAGCCTGTGTCCTGTAACGGGCTCTGTATCTCAGTTTTTAGGAATGTGTGTTCATGTGTGTATAGCCATGAGCAGTGCCATCGTATTTTACTTTATCTTTTGATTGAGGGAACATGCTGGGGTCATATACTTTCCAAATTACACAAACAAAAAACATTCTAGAACTAAATTTTAACAGTCCCTGTTATATATATGTATACATGTATGTATCATATATTTGATATATATCAAAATAAATGCCTTATTGAAACAATTTTCTTAAACAATTAAAAATGTAAATCATGTCTTCTAATCATTTATTTCTTCTGATAATAAAATGAATTGTATTTTGATTAGATGCTTTTATTACCACCAACTGAAAATAGTATTTAATTGTATATTATCTTTCTCTCCCACTAGAATATAATCTTGAGGAGGGCAGGGATTTTCTCTGTCTTGCTTGCTGTTGTATTCCCAGTTTCTAGAACTGTGCCTGGCATGTAGAAGGTACCGAATAAATAAGTTTTGTATAAGTGAAAGGGAAAGCATTACTGAGAAAATGGCATTTAAGAGGCCTGAAGGGTGAGGAGCCATTTACCAGGCCAAGAAGGGGTAAGGACTGTTCTAGGTGGCAGGCACAGTATGTACAAAGGTCCTGAGACAGGCGGGGCAGAGTGCATTCTGAGGAGCTGACAGGTGGCTTGCACAGTTGGAATGCTCTGAGTGCATGCATGTGTGTGTGTGTGTGTGTGTGTGTGTGTGTGTGTGTATAGGGGTTTTTCAGCCATTTGAAGGAATTTGAAAAGTTGTTGAAGAGTTTTAAGCAAAGGAGTGACATGATCGGATGTGTGGGATTTTTTTTTTTTTTTTTTTTTTTTGCGGTACGGGGTCCTCTCACTGTCGTGTCCTCTCCTGTTGCGGAGCACAGGCTCTGGACGCGCAGGCTCAGCGGCCATGGGTCACGGGCCCAGCCGCTCCGCGGCACGTGGGATCTTCCCGGACCAGGGCACGAACCCGTGTCCCCTGCATCGGCAGGCGGACTCTCAACCACTGTGCCACCGGGGAAGCCCCGGATTTGTGTTTTTAAAACATCCCTCATTGCTGGAGGAGGCTGGACTCTGGGTTGGGATGAGAGGTCAAGCAGCGGGACTAGGTAGGGACCTGGTGCTGTCCTCTAGCAAGGTGGTGACTTGGCCTGGGGTGGTTGCCATGAGGCTGGAGCTCCTAGGACAGACTCAGGAGATTTTTAGCAGTGGACTTGGCAGGGTTACGACGATGGGCTGGGTAGAAGGAGTTGGGAGGTGAGGGAGAGGGAGGTGCTGGAAGTGGTTACAAAGTTTCTGACTTGCTTAATTGGTTGGCTGGTGAGTTGAGTGCTTCCTATGTGTTGGGCGATTTGCTAACTATTTCACTCTCCCAATTAATCTTCACAGCCCTCCGAGACAGGTCAAATATAATCCATGAGGAAATGGAGGTGCAGAGTGATAAGCCCTCTGCTGTAGGGTTTATACTTGGAACAATGAAGCCCTCCTATCTAATAACATCAAGGCTTGCAGTTGGCTGGTTAGCACGGGGATCATAAAATAATTAGATGTATGAAGGGTAAATATGTCATTTTAACTGGAGACTCATGGATGCGCTAACATTTGCCTGCGTTCAGGTGTGTGGCTGAGGCCCCCTCCCCTGGGCCCAGGCTCTCCTGAGTGCTGAATGGCCTTTCTTGCATAAACTACCCCTGACACTCTTGTCTTCTCTGAGCTCCAGTTCTGGTTTATTTAAAGTAGAGCGAGAACTTCATACCTCTTAAGAACCAATCAAGGGGACTTCCCTGGCGGTCCAGTGGTTAAGACTTTGCCTTCCAATGCAGGGGGTGTGGGTTCGATCCCTGGTCAGGGAATTAAGATCCCACATGCCTTGTGGCAGAAATAAACTTAAAAAAACCATAAACAACAGAAGCAGTATTGTAACAAATTCAATAGACTTGAAAAATGGTCCACATCTTAAAAAAAAAAAAAAAAAAAAAAAGAACCAATCAAGGGCAGGATTCTTCCAGATGTTTGGACCCCCCCCCACTCCCCCCCACTCCCTCCCAGCCTGCCAGTCCCACTCTTTACAGTCTGTCTTTTTCCCATTTGACTCAATGGCTATTTTTTCAGTGGTTTGCTATTACCAAAACTTCCAAAGCATTCAACTTGTATTTTTTTAATAAAAAAAGAAAACTCTTTCTTTTCACAGTCATATTTCATTGTTTTGTGTCATAGTTGATTAAATTACATAATTACAATAACAAGCACAACTGGCAGACAGATTTAGGGACTAACAAAACGGTTCTTGGGACACATGTGGCTTGGCTGGTGGGAGCAGAAAGGGATGGGCATGTTGGAGAGCTCCCCCAGGGTCGGGGCGGGGGGGCTGTCTCGGGCCCTCCCTGCCATGGGCATCATCAGTCTGCAGGCTTCACGGAGGCCGTGCAGGGTTATCGGCTGAGGCCCCAGGTGAGGTTGGTCACCAGGTGAGAATGTGGGCAAGGGGGAGAGCTGTCCCCAGGGTGACGCTCTGTTACCTTTAACCGGAAGGTAAATTCTGTGTTCAGTATTGGATACACATATTTCGAGCCCTTGGAAATCAATATGAAATGCCATCAGTGGTTTAAATGCTCGGCACGATTAGGTTTAAAAGGTATGTTTTGTGCCTCTGTTAATAATGAGCTGGCAAGGCTGGCATTTCATTCTGGAACGTCTCATCTTCCCACGCCAAGCCCTGGGAAAGGCAGCAGTAGGTAGTTCCGCTGGGAGTGGCTGATGCAGTGCCCTCTTTTTTACTGAGGTGTCTACTGTACTTGGCTAGGCTGGGCTCCATCCTGAAGGCCAAGTTTCTGCCTTTGAGGAACGTCTATTCCTAAAGAGAGTGAAGGTGAGATACCCCGAAGCAGTAGGAATCTGGATCCAGACACTGGGAAGGAGGAACCTTCTGGTTGGGCTAACAGGGTGTGTTCTGCCCGTGGGGCTTCTGGGGCAGCAGAAGGACAGGGATGGGATGGTGCTTTCTTTTTTTTTTTTTTTTTTCTGGCGGTACCCGGGCCTCTCACTGCCGTGGCTTCTCCCATTGCGGAGCACAGGCTCCGGACGCGCAGGCTCAGCGGCCATGGCTCACGGGCCCAGCCGCTCCGCGGCACGTGGGATCCTCCCAGACCGGGGCACGAACCCGCGTCCCCTGCATCGGCAGGCGGACTCTCAACCACTGCGCCACCAGGGAAGCCCCGATGGTGCTTTCTTGATGCACAGCGCCCACCTGGCCCAGGGCGGGACACAGGGGTAGGGGGACCTCATCTGCCAGGACTCGCCAGGCATCTGACTAGCTCTTAACGGGTGTTGGGGACCATTTCATCTCTCAGAGGGTTGGGGGAGGTGAATGGGGGCAGGAGGATTGGTTGACAGAGTGGGTTGGCATAGTGACAGCGACACGGGAAATGTGGGATAAAGGTGAGCCTGTCCCTTACTCCTAATAGGGAAGGGAAGTTGGTTCAGTTTAGTTGAACCATCATTTCTTGAGTCATTGTGTTAGGCTCTGGGAACACCAAGAGGAATAAGACACCATTCCTGCCCTCAAAATCATACCATCTTGTAAAGCAATTATACTCCAATAAAGATGTTAAAAAAAAAAAGCATACCATCTAGTCATGGAGACAGGGTCCAACAAGAGCATTTTCATATACCATGTTATAGCAGTTTGGAGTGCATTTGATCTCAAGTAATAGAATTCACAATGGATAGTGACTTGAGCAAAAAAGACATTTATCAGTCTCACACAGCAGGAAGTCTGGGGGCAGGTGACTTCAGGCATGATGGAAGGACTCAACCATGTTATAAAAAACTCCGGCTTTGGACTTCTCTGGTGGCGCAGTGGTTAAGAATCCGCCTGCCAGTGTAGGGGACACGGGTTTGAGCCCTGGTCCGGGAAGATTCCACATGCCACGGAGCAACTAAGCCCGTGCGCCACAACGACTGAGCCTGTGCTCTAGAGACCACGAGCCACAACTACTGAACCTGTGTGCCACAACTACTGAAGCCCGAGCACCTAGAGCCCATGCCCCGCAACAAGAGAAGCCACCGCAATGAGAAACCCGCACACCACAACGAAGAGTAGCCCCCCGCTCGCTGCAACCAGAGAAAGCCCGCACACAGCAACAAAGACCCAACGTAGCCAAAAATAAATAAATAAATAAAACAAAAACCAAAAAAAACCTCTGTCTTTTTCTTTCTGCTCTGCCGTCCTCAACATGTTAACTTTTTGTCCACATGCTTGTTGCTTCATGTTTGCAAGTTGGTGGCTATGGTGCCTCTTACATTTACATTCAAAGCAGAAAAAAAGACCAAGGAGAAAATAGGGTTTATTCTTCTTTAAAAAATTTGTTTTTGGAGTATAGTTGATTTACAATGTTGTGCTAGTTTCTGCTGTACAGCAAAGTGAATCATTTATGTGTATACACATATCCACTCTTTTTTAGATTCTATTCCCATATAGGTCATTACACAGTATTGAGAAGAGTTCCCTGTGCTATACAGTAGGTCCTTATCAGTTATCTGTTTTCTGTATAGTAGTGTGTATATGTCAATCCCAGTCTCCCAATTTATCCCTCTTCCCCCCCACCCCCCTGCTTCCCCCCCAGTAACCATAGGTTTGTTTTCTACATCTGTGACTCTATTTCTGTTTTGTAAATAAGTTCATTTGTACCTTTTTGTTTTTAGATTCCACATATAAGAGATATCTTATGATATTTGTCTTTGTCTGACTTACTTCACTCAGTATGACAATCTCTAGGTAATGAGGCTGTATTCTTATCAGGGAAGAAAAGTGTTCCCCAGAAGCCCCCTTAGAAAACGACCTCTCATGACTCATTGGCTGGGAGTGAGAGGGGATGCTGCAAGGGAGGCGGGGAAAGTGAAGGTCAGGTGGCTGGGAACAAGATGCTCATGATAGTTTAGATGAAGCTTGATTCATCCTCTGGGCCTGGATACATCGTCACCTGAAAAGGTATGGGCTCTGGTGGCAAGGAGGAAGGGGTAGGGGGTATGGCTGTTAGGGAGAATGAGCAGTGTCTTCTATGTGTAACAAGAGCCAAGTTCAAGCCCAGGAAGCAAAGAGAAACCAGAGGAGCAGCATTAGCCCTACCTGGAGAGGGGAGGGTCAGGGAAAGTTCCCTGGAAAAGGTGGCCCCTGAGCGAGGTCTTGAGCACCCCTATCGAGAACAGTTGGAAGGTCATCCTCTTTTGAAGGGACAGCAGGAGAAGAAGCGTAAAGATGTGAAATAACATAGTGAGTCCAGGAAAGTGTGCACAATTAAATATTTAGTTAAAGGATGGAGTTAGAGAGAGAGAGAGAGGTGGGAGGTGCAGGTGGAGAGGTGACCAGAAACCACACCATGCTGGGCTTTGTAAGTCATGCGGCAACCTTGGATTTTATCCCATAGGGTCTTGAATGGCTTTCAGCAGTGGAGGGGCTTGGTTAGCTGTGCATCAGAAAGGTCACCCAGTGCCGGTGCGGAGAATGGATGAGAGACATTGGGAGGAGCTCAGACTGAAACAAGAACGTTCTTGCAAACATCCTGATGAGAGCTGCTGAGGGCCTGTAGTAAGACTTTCCAAAGTCAGCCTGACAATATTTCAGCGATGAGATAGGCAGGATCCCATGGCATGAATCTCTGGGAGGGAAAGATATCTCAAGAGGGCTTGGAAGCTCCCAAAAATGTACATCAGACGGTGCAATCACACACAGGCTGGTTTATGTTCCACTGATGAAGGAAGAGGAGACGTGGCCAAAGAGACAGCGGGCAGCATGGGCTTTGCCACATTCCTGTTTGGGGAAGGCTTGAGCAGAAAAGACAAGGGCACATATGAGACAGGACTGCAGGCCTGTAAAGCTGGTGCCTGGAAGACAAGAACTGGCAGAACTTTGTGAAAGATACTAGGGGCCACTCAAGCTTTTTTGGCCAGGACCAGAGCCTGGGGGAGACCAAGAGAGAAAGAGGCTGCAGCTGGGCCTGGTGGCAGAATGTGGGCGGGGTGTGGCTAGAGGGTGGCGCTCCTGGGCTTTGCTCCTCTTCCAGAGACCAGGAGACCTGCCTTCAGACCCAGAGGACAGGATCACACACTGGGAGAGGAAAGAGAAGGCCAGCGGGCCCTGGAGGCAGGACAAGCTCTTCCTACCAGCTTCTCCTGGGATGTGTCGGAGGTCTCCCCGCATAAAATGTCATTTCAGGCACAAAGGAAGCTTGTGAACGGGACTGCTGGGTCCATTTGGCCCCTTCGGAAGAAGTTTAAGGCATGGGTATGCAGTAAAGAGGAAATGTGGTTCTGAGTTTCAAAAAGAGGAGGAGGTCAGAACATGCAGCTACACAGCGGAGGGCAGTCCTGGGCCAGGATCCTTGTAGACTGGGAAATAAATGGTCTGCGGGCACTTAGAAAAGGAAGGGGTCTCCAGGAGCCAGCATGGGCTCACCGTGACTAGTGTGTCAGGCCAATTAAAAACAAGAGTGTTGGGCTTCCCTGGTGGCGCAGTGGTTGGGAGTCTGCCTGTCGATGCAGGGGACACGGGTTCGGGCCCTGGTCCAGGAGGGTCCCACATGCGGTGGAGTGGCTGGGCCCATGCACCACAACTACTGAGCCTGCGCTCTAGAGCCCGCAAGGCACAGCTGCTGGGACCGCGTGCCGCAACTGCTGAGGCCCGTGTGCCTGGAGCCCGTGCTCTACAGCAAGAGGGGCCACCGTGGTGAGGGGCCCGCGCACCGCAGCACAGGGTGGCCCTCGCTCGCGACAACTGGAGAGAGCCCGCGCACAGCAGCAAGGACCCAATGCAGCCAAAAATAAATAAATAAATTTTAAAAAACCACACAAGAGTGTTGAGAAATAGATCAGAATAAAATGGAATAAAATTCAAAAAGTACCAAAGGGTATACAGTGAAAAGTCTCTCTCTTACCCCTGACTCCTAGCCTCCCAGTTCCCATCCTCAAAGGCAACCAGTGTTACCATTGGTGATACATATTATCTATCCATCTATCACCTATCTATCTATCTATTCACCTACCTATCGATCTATCTATCTATTCACCTATCTATCGATCTATCTATCTATTCACCTATCTATCTATCTATCCATGTATGTATCCATCCATCCACCTACCTACCTACTTAACCTTTTAAAAAGACAAATTGTAGCATATTTCACTTGTCATTTTTAAATCTTTCTCTTCCTCTAACAATATATCTTGGAGATTTTTACACAGCCGTGCATACGGAGCTACCTCATTTTTTTAACGCCCTGGGGGTAACCATGGTCCAAATGCCCCATCATCTATTCAGTCAGTCCCCCACAGTCCCCAGACTTTCTCTCTCGTCAACATCTCTACAACAAATAACCTTGCATATATGTCACTTCCTGAATGTTTGATATATGTGATACATATGTGTTTCTATAGAATGAACACTCAGAGGTAGAATTGCTGGGTCAAAGAATACGTGCATGTTTACTTTTGATAGATATCATCAAGTTGTCAAATTCCATAGGAGTTGTGCCGATTTGTGTCCCCATCTTGAACATATGAGAGGGTCTATTGCCCCGTGTTTTGGCTAACAGTGTGTTTTCAAACATTCAGGTCTTACTGGTGTTGGGTAATCAGAGAGAAGAAAACTCTAGTTTTCATAGACTTTTCTCATATTAAGATTTCTGACTAATGGACTTTCTGACTCTCAGGAAGATTGGAGACTGGAAGATGTGGGAATTGTGGGAAGTATGGGAACTCCACAGAGTTCTTTTTTTTTTTTTTTTTTTTTTTTGCAGTACGCGGGCCTCTCACTGTTGCGGCGCACCGGCTCCGGACGCGCAGGCCCAGTGACCATGGCTCACGGGCCCAGCCGCTCTGCGGCATGTGGGATCTTCCCGGACCGGGGCACGAACCCGTGTCCCCTGCATCGGCAGGCAGACTCTCAACCACTGCGCCACCAGGGAAGCCCCTCCGCAGAGTTCTTGATAAAGCCTCTCAAGTACTTTGAGGGTCAAGATGGGGAAGTAGAGCTGGATCCTGAAGTGGTTTTACAGATCAGTGGCTGGATAAATGGTCATCCATTCATTCAGCAGACATTCTTGGAGGGCCTACTATTTGCTGGGCTTTCCTCTAAGACACTGGTATACATCAATGAAGAAAACAGACCAAAAAAAAAAAAAATCCTTCACGGAGATTATGTTCAACAGGGAAAGATGAACAATAAATGAAAACCAGAAAAATTAAGTGAATTATGTAGTGTGTTAGAAGGCCGTATGCCAAGGGTATTGCTTAATGAACCCACATAGGTCTAGAAGAGGACAGTTTTCAGTTTCCAATGGATGCCAACCGGGGCAGGGGAATCTGTTATTAGTCCTGTCTTGTTCATTCAACAAATATTGATTGAACATGTAGTATGTGCCAGGTTTTCTTTTAGGAGTCAAGGATACAGCTGTGAACAAAACAGACAAAAACCCCTGCGCCACTGAAGCTTATATTCTAGTGGTAGGAGACTGACAGTAACAAAATAAGAAATGTATATAGTATATTAGAAAGAAAAAAATGTGCTAGGGAGAAAAATTAAGTGAGAAGGAACGATAAACAGTGCCAGAGGCTGGGGTGGCAGTTCCAGATGCGGTGGTCAGGGGAGGCCTCAGAAGGTGACATTTGAGCGGAGAGCTGAAGGAGGGAGGGAGCGTGAGGCTATCCAGAGAGGGAGGCGGTCGCAAAGCCCTGGAAGCTGAAGCAAGCTCAGGTGTTGGAGGAGCTGCAAGTAGCCAGCATGGCTGCAGCAGAGAGAATGAGGGGGAGTGTGGAGGGGATGGGGAGGAAACGGAAAGGGAAGCTGGGTCCTGTAGGGCCTGGGGGCCCCTGTGAGGACCTTCAGCGTCTACTCCAAGTGAGGCAGGAGCCCTTGAAGTGTCTGAGCAGAGGAGGGCTAGAATCTGAATTAGATTTTTTTTTTTCTTGGCGGTACGGGGGCCTCTCACTGTTGTGGCCTCTCCCGTTGCGGAGCACAGGCTCCAGACGCGCAGGCTCAGCGGCCATGGCTCACGGGCCCAGCCGCTCCGCGGCATGTGGGATCCTCCCGGACCGGGGCACGAGCCCGTGTCCCCTGCATCGGCAGGCGGACTCTCAACCACTGCGCCACCAGGGAAGCCCTGAATTAGATTTTAATAGGATGATTCTGGCTGCTGGGTTGAGAACAGACTGTAGTGGGGGAGGGCAGAGCAGGGAAACTGTAGTAATCCAAAGAGCGGGGGCAAAAGTCATGAGGCTCTTGCAAAAATCCGAGCGAGAAATGATAGTGGGTTGAACCAGATTGGAAGTGACAGAGAAATGGTTGGATTTGGATACGTTTTCAATATAGAGCCAACAGGATTTGCTGCCAAATTGGATAGGGATGGGAGAGAGAGAGAGGAGTTGAATGTAACTGCAAGGATTTTGGTCTGAGCCATTGGAAGGATGGAGTTGACGGGACCGAAATTCTGAGATGGTGCGGCCTGTGGGTGGCCATGTTGGTGGGAGTGGGGCGATCAGAAGGTCAGGTATGGAATGCTAAGTCTGAGATGCCCCTTAGACATCGGGTGGAGATGACAATGTACAGATGGATGTGTGAGTCTGGGATTCAGAGGAGAGGTCTGGGCAGGAGATTTAAATTTGGGAGGCATTAATTTATAAATAATATTTAAAGCTTCTGATCCAGATGAGTTCACCAGGGGAGTGTGTGAAAATAAGGACGAGAAGCGAGAAGGGGTTCAAAGAATAGCCGTGGGGAATTCCAACGTTACAGAGCTGGGAAGCTGAGAAAGAGCCAGTGGAGGAGGCTGAGAAGGTGCAGCCAGGGGAGAAGGAGGAAAACCAGGAGAGTGTGACGGCTGGAAAATCAAGTGAAAAAAAGGTTTTCATAAGAGGGTGACCAACTGTGCCAAATGGTACTGAGAAGTCAACCGGGCTGAAGGATTCACCTTAGAATTGACCAGAGCAGTGAAGCACCAGTGAGGGAATCAGGACCCAGAAGGGCCGCAGCAGGTGGCCACGAGGCATCCAGTGGTACAAGATGGCATCTTCCAGGCCCTGTACTGGGGTCCCCAACACCAACTGTCTAAGTGGGAGGCAGCAGAGGGACTTAGTGGAAAAGACTTGGAGACTTGTTGACAACTCATGATGTGTCAACAGTAACGTGTAGTGATTGAAAAGCAAGGCAGTTATAGGTTGGGTTAATGGACATATTCAGCGCGAGGGAGGTGACTGACCCGCTGAGCACAGCACACGAAGTGAATCAGATTCAGCTGGGGAGGGTGGAGGGGGAGACATGGTGAGCGTGTGCAGGGGGCGCATAGAGGGTGAGGACCTGGAAAAGAGGCTTTGTGAGGGTAAAGAGCTAAACTGTTGAGCTTGGGAGAGAGTGGACATGGGGACATCATCCATTCCGAGAAGAGCCCTCCTGGGAAGGGTTTGTGTGTCAAAAAATGGTGGAATGAGGCTGAAAGGAGACAGACTGTGTGCCATGACCTCTCCTACATTTATCTGTGGATTCCCCGTGACATTTTGCCATTTGTGAACATTCCAAGCCGTTTCTAAGCCAAGTGTGTTCCACAACTTGCTGAATGACTGCATCCAAAGTCTTGGGAAAATGATGCCTCCTCTTAAGACCAGCGGAATGAGATGAGCGACTTGTGATTATGGCAGGCCACAGGGCTGGGGGCAGGGCCTTCCCTGGGCCACGCCCTCACTGACTTGGCCGAGGGTGTGGATGGCCGGCTCCCACGTTGCCACCTTGCGCTCCTCCCAGCTGTCTAGGCACAGCTAGGAGGAGAGAGCAGAGACCTGGCCCCTGACCTCAGAGGACCCCAATCTGATGGCAGGAGGCGGGACAGGCTCTAGGGGCCGGAAGAGGTGGTGTGACCCTATGCCGGTTCTGACAGGAGGGAAAGGGTACAGCCTCCAAGATATATTTCCTGTAATGCTCTTGGTCAGCACTGTTTAATAGAATTGTAATGAGTCATGTCTGTGTTTTGAATTTTTCTAGTAGCCACATTAAAAAAGTAAAATGAACAGGTGAAATTAATTTTAATAATAGCTTTTATATACTTATATGTATTGATTGAACCTCATATATCCCCAAATATTATCGACAGGTAATCAATAGATGAAAACTAATTGAGATAATCAATGTTAGTTTTTCAGGCTAAGCCTTCACAATCTGAACGCATTCTACACCTATTACAGCGCGTCTTGATTTGCACCAGCCACGTGGGGGCTGGACAGTGAGATCTGGGTGATCTGTCTCACTGTCCCTCCCTGTGCTTGAAGGAGCCGGGGCTGCCAGCGGGGGGTGCAGGGGCTTGCCGTTGGTGCCCGCCTGGCTGTGGGAGGGGCTCACAGGGATGCGTTCGTTTCCAGGTGGGGGCGGGGGGGGGCGCCCGCTCTGTGCGTGCCTGCCGATCTCCAGTGACGGTAAACGTTAACGAAGCAGTGGGAGCCAGGACCACTGGGAGGCCTGGGCTCCCCGGGCGAGGGGAATGGAGATAACGCTGTGTACCTTAGATAGGGCTTTAGACCCGGCCTCCGAGGCTGCTGGGCCCGAGCTACCAGGGAAACACGGGCATGACTTCTGTTCCAGGACCAGGATGCCTGGTGGGGAGATTCTCAGAACCCACAGACCTCAGAAGTGCCGCTTGCTCCACATCTGTGCTGGCCTCACCCCACTTCTCAGTCCCCCCTCCCTCCCCGTCCTCTTTACTTGGAGAGCTCTTCTCTCCAAATCCACTTGCCCACAAGCCCAGCTTAGCCCAATGTAAGGGAACAGATTGAATTCAGATGATTTCTCCTTTAACCCCCCCCCCAACAATAAGCACTCACTTATTGAGCACTTGCTGTATGCTGGGCCATTACCTAGGCTGTCACCTTCCTCACAGCAAGTGGGGCTACGGGTGGTTACCCCCACCCAGGCGAGGGGCCTGAAGGTCAGTCTGGTCAGCGTCACACCTGAGCATCACACCTGAGCTATTGACTGGATTAGTTCTAGCTACCAGAAATTTCTCTCTGGGGAGGGGAAAGCAAGAATATTCACTTGTATTTACATTAACAGACACTGGAAGGACACATAGAGGCTGCTGTGAGTGATGACATATGGTGGCTGGAATGGGGAGGAATGGAGGTATTGGGGTAAGAATTCTCAAGGCATATCCTTGTGTATTATTTCGATATTAGAACCATCTGGATATATTGTCTAATTTAAAAAGCAAGTGAGATGAAATTTTAGCTGTTCCTCTTTTCCTTCTGGTAGATGAAGATGTGTTTCTCAGAGTAGGTGAGCTTGATGACCAAACTGAAAATTTTTTGATATCCAGCATGTGTGTGGGCTTTATTTTCCATAAAGATAATTGAAATGACAAAGAAAAAAAAAGTGAGTTCTTTCTGGTCATGGCTTGGAATTGGTCTTCTCTAACTTCTATTCTTGGCTCCTAGTCCATGTTCTAGAAACTTCTAGTCTGATGAGGAAAAAAACTCAGACAACCCCCGGTCTGAGGGGAGACACAGCTCTGCCCTAGGGAGTTCTCAAGCCCAGCTCATCTGCGTCAGGTAGAAGAAATGGAGGGATTCCTCTGTGTTCTGAAGCACCCACTTATGCTCTGGGCCTGGCTTCCACTTCCCGTCCCAAGATACCTCCTTAGTTCCCAGCCTGCTCAGTGTGTCAACACTAGATGGTTTTCCTCTGACTGCTTGTCCCTGGTCCCTGGAAGGTGTCTGTGCCTCATCCTTTCTTGCCTCCAGGCTCTCCTGGAGCCTGGGAATGCATGTCCTGGGGACGTGGGGAGCCTGGTGCCTCTTTGAGAGCCTCCCCTGCAAGATGTGGACTCTACACCGCCACACAGACTGAGGCCCCAGATGGGCTGGGGTGAGCGTGGGCCACCTGCAGGTCTGCATGGGGCTCTGGGGGGCTGCCCTGCCCTTTTCCCAAATGGCGTGTGGGCAGTGAGAGCTGAGGCGAGCACCCAGGAGGCTTCTCCCTGCTTGGGGATCTCGTGCAGTGATTCTGACCTAAAGACAAGCAGAAGGATGGGAGATTTCCTGAGTATTCTCAGAGTTCCAGAGGCCACCGACCTGGGAGGCAAGGGCGAGCCTGGGGAGGGGCAGGCCAGGGCACACACACACACAGGCTGTGTTTCCTTCTGAGCAGAAGGCGCTGCCCTTGGCAGAGCTGGAGGGGCCCAGCCCCATCCCCAGCCAGGGCTCCTCAGCGTCCTTGAGGGGAGGTCAGCCTCTGAGGTCAGTGAGCCGCAGAACCCACCTCACCCCATCTCAGCTTACATTCTCTTAGAATTCTTCCCCCACCAGCAGAGGGATCCTAGGGGTCCAGCCCAGGCCTTGGAGGCTGGCAAGCCATGTGGGGATGGAGTGATGAAATCTGGTTAGGAGACTAGGGGGTGGTGATGAGTGAACCCCTTCTTGAATACACCTCTCCGAGCTCCCCACCCCTCCTGTCCCCATTCTTGACTTTCTCCCAACCTGGCTGTGAAACTGAGAGCAGACCCCAGCTCCCTGCAGGGTCCAAGCAGGGTCCAGGTGGAGACAGAAACCACTCTGTGGAATATAGAAATAGAGTCTGAGATTCCTAGAACCTCAGAGGTACAGAGGGCATGTTCTTGGGGATCAGCCAGCCCAATGCCCTCAGGGAGACCCATAGAGGTTTTTCCAAAACATACTGGAGAAGCCACAGAAGACAGGGCCCTGGGACTGGGACCCGGAAAGCAATTTGCTGGGGTGATGTGAGAAAATGTCAGGGTGAGGATGAGTGAGGTGGGAGAGGAGAAAGAGATCCAATGGGGACAGGGGCTGGGGGTGTTTACCCAGAGTATCAGGCCTGCAGGAAAAGAAAACAAAGCATTTGGGATTCTTGGAAGACAAGACCTCAGGTAACCCTAGGGCTCAGCGGTCAGCTTCCTAGGAATGTCAACCAGTCAGCAGCACCTTTGATTCAGCGCCTTTGCTCTGCGGCCCGAGTTATTATGTGCAAAGTCATTCCCCCCTCAGGGCCTCAGTCTCCACATCTGTAAAAGGTGGCAGGTACCCAACCTTCTCAAAGTACCTCCCATCTCCACATTTCTACATCCACACCCTGAATGGCCGAATGATATCTCTGAGAGACTTTTCTCTACTTGGCATTTGTCACTCTCCCTGTGCCTTGGTGTCTGCTTCAGTGAAATGGGGATAAAAAAATAATGCCCATTTCTTAAAGTTATGGTGAGGATTAAATGTGTTAATACATGTAAAGCATTTAGTGCCTGGTATGCAGAAGTTTCTTAATAAATGTTACTTATTATTAGTAACTGGGAAGGCAGTTGACTGCTACACAGTTGTCCATGACCTGTAGTGAGTTTCTTTTTTAAATGAACGCACTGGGACAAGGGCCTCCTTGGGGCATTTTAAGGACAGCCTGGCTCCAGGGAAGCCCACATCCTATTCCAGGTACCACCCACATCCAGGCTGGAGAGCCTAGAGGACAGTGAGACCCGGGCCTGGAAGCTCCCAGAACTTCATACCAGGACCAGCGAGGCTGACACAGTGTCCCCGGCCCAGGGTTTCTGGGCCTTGGGTCCCAAAGGGAGAGCAGCAGCCCTTTACTCCCCTCCCCCGCTGCTGGAGGCACTAGGTGAGGGTGGCTGGAGATAGGAGAACAGCGAGAGGCATCCTGTGGAGGGCTTTCAAGAGGCCGCCTTGCTTAGGGTCAATATTTGTTCAGCTCTTGGGCTGGCGGGGTCCATCACTGCCTCTGGCCCCTCACATTCCTGCCATTGCATCCCTATCTCAGGAACTCGCTCCAGTCGACTTGGGGGGACCACGCCCCTTGTCGCCAGTGGTCTGCCCTGGTCTGCCACCACCACAAGATCAGGCAGAAAACTGGAGGCCCCAGGCAGGTGTGTGGAGGATACAGGCCAGGTGTGGGCCCCTGCTTTCCCTTGATGAAAGCCTAGCTTCCTCACCAACTGCAATCAATGCGGGGGGCGGGGGACAGGACCTTCTGGCTTCCATCTGATTCCTACTTAAATTAGATAATTATTTCAGCAAACATTTTCTAAGCACCTACTGTGTTCCCAAGAGGATACCCCCCTCCCCAACTAGAGCCTCATTTCAAGGGGAAAATATCCTTAGGGGGCCCCAGTATTAACTTCAATCAGGTTCGCTTAGAAATAGGCAGACATACAGCTAGATATAAAACACCTTTCACTAGCAGCCTTTACACGACTCAAAAACCAGAATCAGTTTGCAGTTTAACTACAAAGAATAGAATACAAGCAATCAATTTCAAACGGAGGACAGACACTTTAGTGCTGAAGCCAAATCATCACTTGTGGTGTGAAGAGCGCCAGCGACAACCAACATAGTTTAAGGTTTTGTTCCCTGGGCAGGGCTTGCTTTTACCAGATACAATGCCTCATTTACATACTAAGCCCCACCTCTGCTCTTTCCTCATTGGCCCAGGACAATTGGCCCTAATGAGGCCAGGGGCAGTGTGCTCAAACTTACTTCCTGAGGTTAGCTTGTAAATGAGAAGACCCTGGGGGATGAGGGGGAGGCCTGGGGACAGGACTAATTGCAGCCAGGCTCTTGGGGTACCTTCCCCTGGTCGGTCCAGAGCTCTTGACTTTCTCCTGTTACCTCATTCACTCCTCAGTCCAAGGTGGAGGCATGGGCAGGGCAAGTTGGTTCCAATGCTCTTAAGCTGTTACCCTGTCTCCACAAGGGAAGGCATGGATTTTTAAGTTTCTATTCTTATTTATTTCCTCCCTTTCCTCCACAAAAGGTAGCATACTTTACACATGGTTCTGTACCTCACCTCTCCAGTTTAGTTTATCTTCGAGGAATTTGGGTCACGGTACATAAGGAATGTCTTGGTGCCGCTCCCCACCCCTTTACAGCTGCATAGTATTCCATTGCACAGCTGACCTGTCATTTATTCAACCAGTCCCTTGTTGAGTTAGGTCATTTGCATCTTTAGCTTTTACAAACAATGAGGCAGTGAATAATCTTCTACATGCGTCATTTCACACTATTAGGTATATCTGTAGCATCAATTCCCAGACCTGGAATTGTTGGTCAAAGGGTATATGCTTTTGTAATCTTGATACATATTGTCAAATTGTTCTCCAGAGATTGTAACAATTAAACTTCCTGCAGCAATGGATGAGTGTGACTATTTCCCCACAGCCTGGCCTAACAAAGCGTGCTCTCAATTTTTTTTTTTTTGGAATTTTTGCCAATCTCCTAGGTGAAGAATTGTATCCTACTATAGTTCTAATTCGGACATGCTTTTATTTACAAGGTCTGGCTGGGGTGAGATGGATGCAGTGTCAGAGAGTGGAGTATTTCCCAGGGCTAAGGGGTCCAGGAAGGGCCCATGCCCCTGACCTTATTTGCTTTAACCTGTGGACAACTGGCTCCAGGGAGAGACTCTAACCATGGCAGGACCCACCCAAGTCATCTTCATATCCGAAGGTGCCTGGAGAAGCCACATCGGCTTGCCTGTGGATGGATGGGATGGGGCCTTGTGTGTATTAATTTAGAGCGCTTTCCCGGGAACGTGGCCAGGTCCCTGGGACCTCACATCGGTGGGGAAGTTTCCCTGAGGTTCAACCTCCTCCACCAAAGACCATGCTGTGCTTCCATGTTGGCCCTCTGTGGCATGCGAGAATCACAAGATGGGAGGCGCCAATGAATGACGGGGTGCTAAGCCCCTTCTGGTTTCCCTGGAATCATAGTATCCATGGTGTCTCTCAGGACCCAAGACCCTGTTGAAGGAGAAAAGAAGGTTAACTTCGTGATTTGTTCTCTGTGACCCCATATTCTTGCTCCAGGTGACCACTCTCTCCTCAGAAAAGAGAAGAGAGGAGAGAAACTAGAGGCAATCTGACCCTAAAATATGTGGGCCTGGTATTGCTGGGGCCTGGTTGGCTCAGAGAGGGGCCAGTGAGGATCCTCACCCCCTGGAACCTGCCTGAGCGTTCAAATGCTGGTCTTCCCTCCTCCCGAATTGTCATGGTCTTTACAATAGCACTCTGGCCCCAGCCTGGGACCCCAGAGCAGTTTAGTTTGAGATTTGTGGGTCAGTCCCTCGAATATCTGGGCTGAAGAACCTTGGGCAGAATGCAGCTCAGACTTAGAACATAACACATCAGAGCTGAAGGGACTCCGTATTCAGTTCCTTTATTGTACAGCTAGGGAAACTGAGTCACGGGTAGGTTAAGGAACTTATCCAAGGTCCCCCAACTAGCAGATGGCAGAGCCAGCCTGGGCATGAGGTATCTGGACTCCTTGGCCAGCCCTCTCTGAGTTTCATTCTAAGGGGTGGGAACTTAGCCTCAGAGCAAACCTGGACGCCCCTTTCCTGGCTGAGTGTGGCTGCCCAGGATGGACGTCACTGCTGCTGCTGTGGCCACCACTGCCTGGATGGCTGCCAGCTCAGGCAGGAACCCCAGAGGCCAAGGTGGACGAGGGGATTTTCAGGGCACTCTTGGCGTGCCCAGATTTGTTTCCTGCCTACTTTTAATTGCATTTAATGATCAACAGAGAAACGGAGAGCACCCCTGGCTCCCTCCTTCTGCCTCCCTCCCTTCTGCAGACGTGGGGAGAGGGGGCAGGTGGAGGCATCAGCCTTCCCAGAAGTCGGCCTAATCCCTTCGCCTGTCTTGGGAAAGCTCTTGGGAGCAGTGCTCCAAAGCGTGGGGGCAGGGAGGGGGCTTGCTCCTTGCCAGTGCGTGGAATTCCTGAGAAGCTCCTCCCCTGAGATGCCAAGCCCCAAGTCTAGCTGCTGAGACTCCGGACTCGGAGAAGGAGGAACCCAGGGCCTAGGCATGGAACAGGGAAACCCCTTGGGGCAAGGGTGGGGTGTGTCACTCAACACTTCCTCATTGCTCTCTGGATTGGTCGCCTTCTTTCCAGCATCCCCGCCTTTGCTCGTGCTCTTCCTTCTCCTGGGAGTTCCATCTCCACTGCTGTCTGCCTGTTCCACCCTGCCCATCCTGGATGGCCCAACTCTATCCACAGGTTCCTCAGGAACCTTCCGCTACTGCTCCAGCCCAGTGAGATTTCCCCCCCTTTGAACCCTCCGTGTCTTGGACATAGATGTTGCTCAATAGACCCTCAATTAGAATTTGTTAAGCACCTAATATATGTCAGTGTCTTGGCCTGGTTCCCCCCGAGAGAAGGATTTGAGCACTAGTAGCTGATTTAGGAGGTGATCCCATGAAACACCAGTCAAGGGGTGCATATAGGTGGGTATGTCCATGTCTGTGTATGCTGGTGGCCGGGGATACAAAGATGAATATAGCAACCCAGTGCCCTGTGGGAGTTCACAGTCTAGGGAGAGCAGAGGGAATGTAGTAAAGGCCAGGATGGAGGTGTCCATACTGGGCTGTGGGATCTTAGAGGTGGGACCCTTGTCCAGCCTGAGATTCAGGGAAGATATCCTGGAAGAGAGCAGAGATTTGGAGTTTGGAAGGATGAGTGATTGTCAAGGTGGAGAAAGGTGGAAGGGCCTTCCACACAGAAGGAAGAACACAGGCAAAGTGATGATGGGGTGTGTGTGGGAGAACCTCTCAGCCTGTCGTCAGCTGTCAACACCGGTCTGCCACCATCTCTACCCTCGCACAAGGGTTCACTCACGTTCAAACTAATTTCAAGATAGCAACTAATCTTAACATTCACCTGGGGGGCACGGCTGATGTCAAATTTGCAAACACAAGATTTGCTTGTTTAAGGAGCTTAGTTAGCAATGTGTCACCCACACTCTTTAAGTAGATCAGTGGTCTCCAAAACAGGGTGCAACAGGACTGATCCGTCCACGTTTGGGAAGGAATTGGAAACTGACTTTATTTTTTCTTTCATCCTTTTAAAATGTCTAGTTTTTGTGTATTTTTCAATCATGTACATAATTTATTAGTATGAGAGTACATGTAAATTATAAAGAAATATACATTTGTTGGGGCACACGTCACAGATTTTTTATCGATGGAGGCGTATGATTGAAAGAATCAGAAACCTACTGAAATGGATAATGGCCGGGGGCCTGCTTGGGATCTGCCACAGGAAGAAGGTTCTAAGAACTCACTCCTCCTGCCACCCTTTCCACCCACCAGCAAGAGGTCCAGGTGGGGCTCCTTGGTGGCATCCCCAGGCCCTTGTCAGTATGTGTGAACATGGGTCCTCTGAGGGCCAGGCTTGGGCTGGGCCACCGTTTGTGGCTGCAGAATAGGCCTCTTCCTCCCCAGGCCCACTGACCCACCCAGGGGCTTGCACCCTCTTTCACGCTGTTTCCACGGTAACAAGGCTAAAGCCATCACTTGCCATCTCTGATCCTGGGCCCCCTCCCCTCAGGCCTGAGGCTCCCAAGCCTGGCGCAGGCCCCGTATACTCACAATTTCTGTCTGACTCACAGCTTCTTCAGCCACGCTCCAGCCCCTGCCACCCCATCCTCTCCTGGCCCTTCTGTCCCAGCTACACTCAGTCACTAATAACCTTAGTCATCTTTCCATCCATGCTTGTTAAGCTAATGGAGAAGGCAAACAGAAGTCTCAGCAAATGTGGAACAGTTTTGCTGAACAGTTTCTATTGTTTAATCAGGAAGTGGTCGGCAGCTTTCCTGGTCAGTGCCCCGTCCCTGGATGGAGGTTCATCTTACCAACGTGAAGCAAGGCTTGGCTCAGAGTGGGGGGCAGGGGGGCGATGCACTCAGCCTGGGGCTGTCTCCAGGTGGGACTCTCAGCTCTGGGCCCCCCAAGATGCCCAGCTGGCCCAGTCAGCTGGATGGGAGGGTGGGGGACAAGGCTGCATGCTCTCTCACACCTGAGGCCTGTTAATAATTACCCATGGGGAGGGCAAGGCCCCAGAAGACATCACTAATGAGCCTGCTAAGTGACAGCTGGACCCTTTCCTCCTCACCTGCTTGGGGAAAACAAGATCTGGCCAAGGAATTAGTTAACCCTCTTTGGGCTGAGGGCTCCCTGAGGACAGGGGCTGTCTGCCCCCCAGATGGGGCTCCCTGAGTCCTTGAGGCCTTCTCCATTGTCAGTGCCAGATTTCTGTTCCTGTTGTTGATGCTAGAATTTTGCCCTGAATGGGCCCATCTTCACCTCTGCGAGGCTACTCTGCCTAGTAGTGGTTATAGGCAGAGCTGTCCAATAGAATAGATGGTGAAAAGGTTCTAGATGGGCACATGTGGCTTCAGAGCACTTAATCTATGCACTTAAACTAAATTCTGAGTCACTGGATTTGTAAAACCTAATTTTCATTCATTTAAAATGAAATAGCCACATGTGGCTAGTGGCTACCATACTTCATAACGCAGGTCTATAAAGTTTCACAAGGTGGGACTTGAACGGGTGGCAAGCAAATTGATGCCAAGTGACCCTCCATACTGCCATGCCGTTGGTGAGTCAGAGCCCATGTCCTCGCCCTGGCAGGCCGGAAGGGACCCAAGGTCATTTTCCTTGGAGATGACTCTGGGGAAGCTGGGTGGGTTTCCTACCCCCGAACCCCCTCCCCCAAGGGAGCCAAGGGGCCCGGAGAAGCAAGGAGCTGGCCAGAAAGCACCTGTTCTTAAGGAGGGTCCCCAGGAGCCAGGCAGCCCTCCCTCCGTAGGCACGGGGCTGTTGCCGCCGGAATGAGGGAGATTTATGGAAAATCCTCTCTCACAACAGGCGGATTTTCCAAGCCTCATTGGCTGTTCTGGTTTGAGCCTTCATTAAGCAGAATGGGGGACAATGGAGGAGGCGGGGGTGAGGCCCTGGGCCATTCAGCACTCTATCATTTGGCACTGGAAACTCTATCAAGGCCTGCCCCCCACCCCCTTGCTCAAGGAGAGGTCACCCTCTCTCTCCTTTTAAAAAAATAAAATAAAATAATAAAAGGGCCCTAACCTCTAGTAAATTCAGATTCAGACTTTGAGGGGCATCTTTCTTGCATTTTGAAACATTCTGTGGTTTTGCTTTGACCATTCCCTAAGCTTTGTGATGCACAGTCTTCCTTAGAGCTAACTTAATTTTGTCCCACTTTAGGCCTGACCCAGTAGGATTTCTCTCCCCCTTTAAAGTTATGGCGACATTTCAAAGTGGGAAGGTCAAGTGTGTGATTTCCCAATAAAAAGCCTTGATCGGAAGGAGAAACCACTGTCTCCTGGAGCTGAGGGGCCCGAGAGATCTTCAGGCCCATCCTCCTCACTGTGCATTCAGAGGGCCATGATCCTCTCAAGCAGGTAGTGAAAGAGTTAGAGCCAGAATGCATGTTCCAGTGTAGTGCCCCCTATGTACCGATTGCTTCTGATGGGGCACATCTGCATAAATACCCAAGGACCCTTCCTGAGGAGAGAGTAATATCCAAGCCAAAGGAATGAATTTCTAACAGTGAAATAGTAGGTCTTATTCCACAGATGCTTTTTTGGTTCTAAATCCTCTTCCAGAAGGTACTCCCTGTATGTGACAGAGATCAGTGGAAGTGTCTTAGAGGAGGTGAGACTTAATGTGGGCCTTTCAGGGTGGTGAGTTTGGAAGGAATAAGAGAGGTGAGGCATTCCCAGGGGCAGGTACAGCTGGGCAAAGGCTCAGGAGAAGCACAAGCAGGATCCTGTGAGGGAGACTTCCCCCTGTGTTGGGGACAGGAGGTTAGGTGTTGTTCGCCAAAGAGAAGGTAGATGAGTACAGCCAGTCCCTGTGATGATGAGGTCCCCGAGTCCTGGGAGGTGACCTGCCTTGTTGGGGGAGCTGGCCAGAGCTGGAGGTGTTTACGGTTTTCCCTCTCCTGGGGGCAGCCTGAGGGAGCCACGTTTACAGTTGCTCAGAACTCCATAAACACTTAGTGAATGTGTGCGTATGTGAGTGCCTGTGTAGACGAGTGACCTCTGCCATGTGACCTTCACCCCCAAGGATATGCTGGCCCTGACCTCCCGTACCTGGTGAAGATGCTTCAGCCGGGGGGCTGTTCGCTCTCTTGGGCCTGGTGACATGTCCTGGAGGGGGTCAGTATCAGGAAAAACGTGGGACCCTCGGTGCCCCGTAGACTTCCTGCGGAGGCAAGGTCTTGGGGGGATCCTGGGTCATGGGTGTTGGGGAGGCGAAGCAATGGCATTCCAGCCAAGGAGGGGTGTGTGTGTGTGTGTGTGTGTGTGTGTGAGGTGTGTGTGTGTGTGTGAGGTGTGTGTGTGTGTGTATATGAGGGGTGTGTGTGTGTGAGGGGTGTGTGTGTGTGTGTGTGTGTGTGAGGTGTGTGTGTGTGTGTGAGGTGTGTGTGTGTGTGTATATGAGGGGTGTGTGTGTGTGAGGGGTGTGTGTGTGTGTGTGTGTGTATGAGGTGTGTGTGTGTGTATGAGGTGTGTGTGTATGAGGTGTGTGTATGAGGTGTGTGTGTGTGTATATGAGGGGTGTGTGAGGTGTGTGTGTGAGGTGTGTGTGTGTGTGTGTATGAGGGGTGTGTGTGTATGAGGTGTGTGTGTATGAGGTGTGTGTATGAGGTGTGTGTGTGTGTATATGAGGGGTGTGTGTGTGTGTGTGTGTGAGGTGTGTGTGTGTGTGTGTGTATGAGGGGTGTGTGTGTGTATGAGGGGTGTGTGTGTGTGTGTGTGTGTGTGTTTGATCATACAGTGGGGAAGGGCAAGCCTTGGGTACACGGAGGAGAGGAGGTGAGAGGTGACAGGACTGGCCGGAGGTTTTCTAGCTTTTGGGAAGGCTTTACACCTGACCTGATAGTTAATAGAGTAGTACAGGAGATCCTCTGAAGAGATCATGGATATGAAAACAGCAACCTCCTGGCTGGCACACAGGCCCCACGTGTTTATTTTATTATTGTTAGTAATTATGACACTATGCAGAGTTATTTACCAGTGTCGTGACCGGGCTGCCCGAGCCCTCCACATTCTGACAAGTGACAAATGTGTGTGGGACAGTGGCCAGGATTAGGGACAGCCTGGGCCCTCAGGAAGGATTCAAGGAAGAACTTCCTCAACCTTCTCCACCCGTTTCTTCATCTGTAAAATGGGAATCTCAATTAGGGGTCAGCCATGGTCAGGGTTAGGGGTCAAGCTGTGGTCAGGTTGGAGTGAGCTTGTGGTGGAGATTAAGGGTCAGTCGTGGTTATGACGGCCGTCAGTCAGTGGCCAGGGCGAGGGGTCAGATACTGACTGGGAACTGTTTTCTTTGTGTTAAGCTAACAGCTCTGGAAGAAGCTGACCTTGTCAGAGGCCAGACCATTTGTTTGAGAATGCCCGAGACTAGGTTTTCGTCCTGGTTCTGCTAATTTAGGAGCTGGGTGACCGGGCAAGTTGCCTCACTTCTCTGTAGAAAAGTAACAATACATGTGTACCTAGCGTGTGAGGCCTTTGTTTCTAAGTATCCTATTATGAAATATGAGCTACGTAATAGCATACAGCCTACATGCCTCACCGGGACAAGCTTATAAGTAAACCCTCAGTGGTTGGTGGTTGGCCGGGAGTGGGGTGATGGAAGCAGCGGTCCTCAAACTTGACTACTTATTGGAACCACCTGGACATTTGGAAAACCTAGACATCCAGCTCTCACTCCAGCCCTCCCACATTCTGAATTAATTGGTAGGGGGGTGACCTGGGCAGCAGGAGTTTGAAAAGCTCCCCAGGTGATTCTAATGTGCAACGAAGTTTGGAAACCACAGGACTAATTAATGAGCTCCAAAGAGTAAGTCTTTAAGCAGCCACCTGAGCTGCAGATAAAACCAACCAGCTGGCTCCAGCCTCCCTCTCTGTGAGGGCCTGGCTCAGGGAGATGAAGTGAGAGCAGCAAGAGACTCAAGGAACTTTCTCACTTGATCTTCTCCACACCTCTGTTTCTTCATCTGTAAAATGGGGTTAAGTTATACTTATCTCATGGAGATTAGTGGAGCACTCAAGTGGAATAAATCATATTGTAAACTGTAATATTGGCACCAGTCAACCTAGAGATGTTGACTGAATATTGGGGATGTGGGTTAAGAAGAGCAGAGCTCTGGAAACTCCCTTCAGATCTCCCCCTGAAATTCCTGATGATGGTCTGAAGCCAGGGGTTGGACCACATGGCCTCTGCTGAATCTTGAACCTCTTGGTCCTGCGTAGGATCTTTGGGCGTATGTGTCCCCCTGTTTTTTTTGTTTTTTTGTGGTTCGTGGGCCTCTCACTGCTGTGGCCTCTCCCGTTGCGGAGCACAGGCTCCGGATGCGCAGGCTTAGCGGCCATGGCTCATGGGCCCAGCCACTCCACGGCATGTGGGATCCTCCCAGACCGGGGCACAAACCCGCGTCCCCTGCATCGGCAGGCGGACTCTCAACCACTGCGCCACCAGGGAAGTCCTCCCCCTGTTTTAAGTATTGTCCCCCTAAATACATTCAACATTAGTTTGACCATGTGTTTCATTTTTGGTTTCAGAAAATACCATCCCCATAAGAAGCTGTAGGGTGGTGGGAGATGGGGAGATGGGGGTTCTACCCCTTCGCAGGGGTGGGGTGGGGTATGATGGAGCTCCTGGAAGTTTCAGCTCAGGCTTGGAGGCAGCTCCTGGCTGGGTTTCCAATGTCTTGGTCCACAGGGGAAAGTGGAGTTTTCCTTTGTGGCCTGTGTCTTTAAGACTTGGAGACGGATGGGGGGGGTGGGGGGGGGTGGGGAGTGGGGGGGGACCTGACTGGGGAAAATGCCAACCAGTGGGTTCCTTTGAAATGGAAGTGACATCTAGTGGTTTGAAAAAGAACTGCCAAGCCGGCCCCCCAGGCCTGGGCTGGCCCTTGGGTCCCCTTCCCTGGCCACCAGGCCCCTCTCCCCTGGGGCCACAACCTTGCTTGAGGGATCTACAGCCCCACCAGTGGGCTCTCCTGGCCCAACACTGGCCTGGAACCTCTAGCCAGGCCCAGGCATTGGCACTCAGGCCCAGGTGCTATGAGAGGCCAGGCCTGGGGCCGCCAGGAGGGGCCCAGGAAGTGTGTCTCCTTCCCAGTGTGTCAGGGCTACAGTGTAGGGTCCCCAGGTGAGCTGGGCTCCTTGGGCCTCCTGCTTCTTGATTCTGAGAAGCCTTGTCCTGGGTCCAGCCCCACAGAAGTCCTGTGCAGGCCATAGTGCTGAATCATCGGAAACCTGCGGGCCGGGCCTCTGTTAGGCAATGGCCCCACCACCGGCCGCTGGTGTCAGCTACAGGCCTTCAGCCTCCCTTTCAGGCAGGCAAAGGGCCTCAGGGAGTGCATGCACCCAGACTGGGGGTGTGTGAAATGTGTGCCTGCAAAGAGCCTTGGCCTTGGAACCAAAAGGGACAGTGGGAGGAGAGGGACAGGGCCCAATCTATTGCTCGCCAAGGTCCCCAACTTGAGGAGCCCCAGTCTGAAGGGGGAGATGCAGAATTGCCCTCAGGGAGCCCCAGTCTGAGGAGACACAGCCCTGTTATCACAAAAATCCCAGGTGATAGTGGGGGCAGGAGAGAATGACGCACACATGAAACAGACTGATGACCCTTGCAAAGCTCTAGAAAAATTAGGGCAGATGATTACAGGGCAGCAGAGCCCCAGGGGCTGGGCCGGGAAGGGGGCAAGTGACAGGCTCGGAGATTAAGTAAAAAGTGCTCAGAGGAGGCAGTGCCCTTTAAGGTGGCAGAGGGAGCCTGCCCTCTGCCCTCTGTCTATTTAGACCATGTGTTTGGACACGAGATTTTCCCCCCAGTGTCTGGCTTACAGGGTAGGGGCCCTCAGCCCATCTCAGGCATCGAGTCCACAGGCACCAGGGTCTGAGCAGGTAATAAAAGGGGCCAGGCAGGACTGGGAGGGCTGGCTGGCATTGCCTGGACACCTGGCACCCCTCTGTTTTGTCCCTGACTGCTGTGGTCCTTACCATGTGGAGAGAACCTCCCGAGGGCAGCAGCCCTGTGGCCCGTGTCAGCCCTGCCTCATCCCCCGAGTCAGGCTCGGCTGCTCCTGGCCTCAGCTTGATGGTTCTGGAAGCGTCCTTAGCCCCCTTCTCCAAAACTCTAGGCTCAGTCACATCCTTATTGGTGAGGAAGCATCTGTTCCAGGGGGCAGAGTGTTTCAAGATCAACTTCCTAAAAAGGCTTATGCAGTCGACTCGCTTCTGAGAGATTTGAACACCCAGCATCTTAGAGTCTCCAGAATTTCTGTGGTAGAAAATGCTTGTTTAACTCTGTCTTGTTAATTTTTATTTCAAAGAGGTACTGTATGGACATGGTAAAAAAAAGTTCAAGCACAGTAAAAATGAATGAATCTAGGGTATAGGCAATTCTCCTTGCAACGTTTCCATAATTTTGAAATCACTTCAAAATAAAATAAAAAGCTGAAAACAAATTCAAACAGAAATGTTAAGTCTCTTCCTCCAGCAACTTCTTAGTTCCCTTTCTTGGAGGCATCCGAGTTACCAGTTTCCTGTACACCCTTCTAAAGATAGTCCGAAATATATGTACTTATAAACTTTTTCTCCCATTGCCCCACACTGCTCTGCACTTTGCCTCTTTCACTTAACAATATATCTGGAAACCATTTGGTATCAGCACACGTAGGGCTGTCTTGGGCTTTTTTTATGGCTCCAGTGCATTCCATCGAAGAGGTGATTCAAATTTTCATTTGGAAAGTGTGATGGAGAGGTGAAGAGCATTGACTTTGGAAGCAGAATGTCAGCGTGTAGATTGCTGCTCTACTACAAACCAGTTGTTTCAAGTCAAGCCAGTTACTTAATCTCTTAGGGACTCAGTTTCCTCATGTGTCGACCAGGATGAAGAGGGGCGTCTACCCCTGAGCGTTTTGTGTGGATTAAATGAGATAATGCTTGTAAAGTGCTTAGGATCCTGCCTGACGTGCAGTAAGCACTCCATAAATGGGAGCCACTGCTCCCAAGATGTGTGCCAGACCCCCTTCCAGAGAGTGGGGCTGTTTCCAGGCTTTTATTATCATAAACAATGTTGCAAAACAAATATCCTTGCCCACACGTCACTTGCTACTTGTGGGAGTGTAGGAAAAATGCCAAGGGAGCAGAATTGTTGGGTCAAAGGCCATGTGCATTTTTAATTTCAAAAGATACTGCCAGGGTGCCCTCCATAAGAATGCTCCCGGTTGCATCGCTGCCAGCTGTATTTGAGCCTGTTACCCCATAGCCTTGCCAACAGTTTGTTTCGCTTGAACACAGCATTTCTCAAACTTGTTTGGGCACAGAAGGCTGTTATGGTGCTTGTAGGGGATCATCTGGCCTTAGAGCCCCTCCCCCAATACCCAGCAACTCTATCAGGGTATTTGCTGGGAGAAGCCAGCTCATGATGCGGGCTAGAAAGGTCATCGGCCAGCAAAAGTCTCCAAAATTTCGCTCTGCCAAGGCCCCTGCTCATTCATTCATTCTCCACATTTTTCTTAAATATTATGGTGTTCACAACGAGTTTATACATTGTTGATGGTTGTTTTTTTCTGGGTCTGTTAACACAGCAAAACTGTCGGTGAAATCTGATAATATTTTAGATTGTGCGTGTTGTCACTATTTCACTCCTGTGTCAGGGACTTGGGATTTCCAGTCACATTCTTAGCGTTTTATCACACATGGAGGCAGATGGACAATGCCAGTCCAAAATTAGCTGTGATAATGGGGAAGCCTGACTGTTCTACCTGGAATTAGATTTCCTGTTATAGATAACCTATAAACCGACCTCTCGCCTTTCCCTTCACGGAAAATTGGAGTTGGCTATAAAGAAAAAGAAAGGCAGATCTTGCGCTGCGAGACCTGTCATCTGAATACTGAAACCTCACAAATACATCTAAAGGGTGAGTATTCCTGTTACAAAAGGAGTTCCGACTGAGTACGTTTTAGCAGATTTTTGTTAAAGCCCTTTGAGACGACGTTGGCAAGGCAGAGGATTATTTGAGGATGGCGACTTTGCGCAGGAGAGTGGACCTGCTACGTCTCTCCCCAATTCTTCACGTTCTTCTCACCCACAGTTTGCATGTACCCTGATCTCACACAGGCCCGGGCTGGAATGCTCCTTTATGATTCACTCTGATTTAGGGTGGAGTGCCAAACTTTCTAGGACTTTGCGGGTTCCCTGGGCTAGCCTGGCATCAAAGCGTCTGATGCCTCTTTCCCCTCCAATGACCTTGCAGATCTAACAAATGCCAAGGTCTGTGCCTCTGCTAGACATGGTGTGGGGACCATCCCAGGCTGCTCAGAGTAGCCGGAAGCAAACTGGCTACGTCTCTGGGAGCCCCTCAGGGGTCAGGTTCAAGGTGAGAGCTTCCTTAAGTGAAGGTCAAATTGGTTTCTTTTTTTTTTTAACTGTTTAATAAACTTAATTTTTATCTAATTAAAACACTCATGCCAAAGAGTACACAAATCCCGTTCCTAGCTTGATCATTTTTTACACGCAGCTTATGAGTTTTACATGCAATTAATCATCTAATAAACAGCACTGCCAGCTTCCCACAACCCTTGCTTGATGCCCCTCCCAGTTGCTGCCCCAACCTAAGGCAGACACTCTTCCGTCTTCTATTCCTGACAGTTAGTATTGCCTGACTTTGGAATGTTATATAAGTGGAATCACATCACATGTACTTGGTTGTGTGTGATCTTTTTTTGCTCAACACGGTGATCACACGTTGTGAATTCACCATGTTGTGTGTGCGTGGTTCATTCATTCCCATCGCTGCGTGGAGTCCCATAATATAAATATACAACTTTTCATCTGTTCCACTGGTAATTATTGTGTTGTTTCCAGTTTAGGGCGATGGTGAATAAAGCTGCTATAAACGTTCTTATCTGTGGCTTTTGGTGTACAAGCGTACACATTTCTCTCATATACCTAGGAGAGGAATTACTATCATAGGGTAGACACTACCTGTTGTCCAAAGTGACTATCAATTTCTGCTCCCAGCAGCAGTGAGTCAGAGTTTCAGTTTCTCCACATCCTCTCCACCACCACCATCCGTGGTGCTCATGTTGCCATTCTGGTGGTCAGAGTGACCTTTTTAAATCATAGATCCTTTTATAAGATCCCCCAACATTTTATAGTGAAAACTTTCAAACATACAGAAAAGCTGAAAAAATTATACAGGGGGCACCCGTAGCAATACAATCTCATGATCTAAACACATGATCAACATGTTACAACAATCGTTTTTTTCACATGTCGAACCATCCATCCACTATCTTCTTGTTTTTTTTTTTTTTTTTTTTTTTGTGGTACGCGGGCCTCTCACTGCTGTGGCCCCTCCCATTGCGGAGCACAGGCTCCGGACGCGCCGGCTCAGCGGCCATGGCTCACGGGCCCAGCCGCTCCGCGGACATGTGGGATCCTCCCTGGACCGGGGCACGAACCCGTGTCCCTTGAATCGGCAGGCAGGCGGACTCTCAACCACTGCGCCACCAGGGAAGCCCTATCTTCTTGTTTTAATTGTCATGTTTCTTTAAGAAGGTAAAACTTATCTATCCCCACATTGACTCATCTGAAGCACACATTCAGTGATTTGAGTGCATTTACATAGTTGTGCAACCATCAACACGATCCAGTTTTAGAAAACTTCTGTCACCGGCAAAGCTGCCTGTGCTGTTTGTCTCAGTCCCTACTCCGCCTCTCAACCTCAGGCAACTGCTGATCTGTTTTCTCTTCCTGTAGTTTTACTTTTTCCAGAAATTTCATATTAAATGGGATCATCTTGTTAGTGTGTCGTTTTTTCTATCCAGCTTCTTTCATGGAGCATCAGGCCTCTGAGATTCACCCATGTTGTAGCATGGACAACAGGACGTGCTACAACAGTAGCTCCTTTTCCTCACTGAGCAGTATTCCAGTGTACGGCTATTCCACCATTGGTTTACCCAGTCTCCAGTGAATCGTCCCAATAGAGTTTTAATGACAGGATCACAGTCCGTCATAAAAAGAGTTGCTCATTTATAGAGGGGTCTATGTATGGGAAGAAGAAAAGGTAGAGAGAGGTAGAGACAGAGACAAAGAGGGTTAGAGACAGAGAGACAATATTTTGTTTCCTCCACATCCTTTTTCTCCAAATCAGCACGGGGTCTCCTCCCTTTGGGGAACCTTCCCCACTCCCCTGTTCTCAGCCACACCCCTCTCTGGACTCTGCACACGTGGCCAACCACACTTTTCTGGTGCTCATAGCTCACTGCCCTGGGTTGGTATCTGTTTCATGGGTGACGGTCTCATTAAGTCCTATAATGTTTACAAAGAACTCGGCACAATGTGCACACGGTTTACAACTTGGGGAACAGTGGCCTACTTGGTGGGCTCTTTGAGGGCAGAAGTCATGGCTTTTGTGTCCCTTCACCCTAGCTCCAAGGCCGGGTGCAGTGCCAGGCACACAGGGAGGGAGGAGGGGGGACTGTGACAGTGCAGTGGGCCAGGGGGCCTTATACAGTCGAGGCCTGAGCACCCCGAACTCAGGTCCTCTGGTTGAGGTCCCTATCGGGGAAACAGCCCTGGGCCGGGTCTGGGAGGGTGCCAGACCCTGGTGCCAAACCACAGCTGGAAATGCCAGCATCACTAATGAGTTCAGGGTGAGCCTGGGGAAGGAGGAGTTTCCTGCCAACAGAGGCAACTGTGGGAAGCTGCTGGGACCCCCAGCCAGTGAGAGGCCACCAGGCAAGCTGCTCCTTTACCACTTCCCTCTCGGCCCCGTAATTCCCAAGATTTCTGATGTCTCTCTGGATCCAGGCTGCCCTCCCCGCATGCTGACAGGAGTGCTGAAGGGCTGGGCGCCCAGGCCTGCGCCCATCATGCCCTCCCTCCTTTCTTTTCCACGCTAAAATGACTTCCTCGGACCTGGATGTGCCTTAACGTTTCCTACTGTCCATGCATGTTGTGGTTGAGGGTTTCTGTTCTCGAATGTGGTGGTTTTCAAACCCGGGTGATGCATCCTCAAGTGCATAAATCAGAGTTTTTGATTCAGCACACGTGGGCTGGGGCCCGAGAATTTTGCACAACTAACAAGTTCCTCAGTGAGGCTTATGCTGCCGGGCCGGGCCGGGGACCACTCTTTGAGAAGTGCGGCCTAGAGCTTTGGTCTGTCCTCTGCAGGCTTAGCTTGAACCCTCCTCCTGCCTGGTGGGAGGTTGGGGAGGGCAGGGGGAGAGACGTCTGCTTCCTTTTCTGCACAAGTCCCAAGAAACATTCAGATCCTAGTGACCATGACAGTGATAGAAGTTCACACTCCAGCTGCCTTTGGCCAAAGGGCGTGGCCAGACTTACACAGGGAAGAGCAGATACAACGTCTTGTCTCCAACGTATCATAAAGATAAAAACAGATCAAAGCTGGAGAGAGTGTCTGCGTATAAAAATAAGTAAGTGGTTTCATAAAAGAAATTAACGGAACTCACTGTCTTGTTTTAACTGCACTGTCGGTAATAGGCTTAATTTTGATTTTGGAAGTGACCCACGTAAAAAGAACTCTTAAAATTACATGGGTCAGACAAGATAGTAAGTGCAGCTTTTCTGGCAGTGTTCTAGAATGACTACTCAGATTCAGCTCTTGTTCAATCTTGCAGTCAGGCTGAGCTTGAAAAAAGGTCCTTAAGAGTTCTGCAACACACCCAACCCTCAAACTAGTCCTATGAGGCGAATATGAGGATGTTCTCATTCTCATTTTACAGATGAGGAAACAGAGGCACGTTAGTTAAATGACAGATTCAGGATTCCAACACAAGTCTTTTCTTGACTCCAACTTAGACTTTGAACCCCAAAGTGAGTCTGTTTGTTTTTTTTTCCTACACCACAACTGAACGTTAATTAAGATTCTCTGGAATAATTTCTAGCCCTTAAGTTGCAGACACATCAGGCTGGATGAAGGCTCAGGCAACTCTTCTGCTGTTACTTGCAGTGTGAACTCCATCGAGCCCAGCTGGCTCTGCAAGGGGAAATCCAGCGTATCTGCTGTCAGAGATGATAGATTTGGAAACAGATTCCTCTATAGGCTTATCTGAGCTTAAGACAGGGAAGACTGATCAGGGAGGCTGATCCACTGTGATCACTTTTAATTATTCTTCAGCACCTGGACTATCTGTGTTTAAACAAGCCAGGTACATTGCTTACTGCTTGCTCAGAGGAATTAGAGATGCTGCCGCATCCAGCTGGGCCCCCCTCAGCTCACCCTGGGACAGCTGGTTATTAAGTAAGGGAAGTGTCCACATCTTCTGAGGATTTGTAGATGGCCACATGAATAGACCCCACTGGAAGGGACACCAGTCAAGTAGCAGACAGAACGCTGTTGTCTCCTGGAGCAGCTGTTCTGGATATCATTCCGGCCAAAGTTTATCGCTCAGTAAAGAATTTAGACAGGGGGTGAGATTGATTATGGATTAGATAGTGACCTTTGGGTTGGGGTGGGGGAGCGCTGCTGGAGGTAGGGGTGAGGATGAAGATGGAGGAGGGATGATGGACTTTTGGTGGTTGAAGATGACAGATAGAGGGTGGAAACAGCACTGGTGGGGGACAGTGGTGCAGGAGATGGGCTGGGCTGAGGAAGAATGCGCTGAGTAGTTCAGGGAACTAGCTGGAAGATCCAAAGCCGGGGATGAAAATTTGATCATGGTTTCGGGTGCCTGGGGAAGGGGCAGGTCACCTGAGGGAAGCATTGCTTTCTGGTCACGCAATCCTGGTTCCAGAGGCGCCTGCCCAGGGTATTTACCAAACCTGCTCCAACAGCCCAGCTGGGAGGTCCTTCCTGGCTGAGATTTTGCAAACCTCTTTCCCTAGGAGGCCTCTTTTCCCACCACAAACAGATGGGTGCTGATGTCAGCAACAGGCAAAACTGTAAGTCAGCACCAGAGGGGCTCGGGCTCAGGGGCCAATGGAAGAAAAGGCCCAGCCTGGCACGGCCTCCTCTAACCGCCACCCCAATGGGGAGGCAAGGCAAGAGGCCACCCGGGGAGGCCCTGCCAGGTTCACGCACAGCCTTGTGTGGCCCGACGCTCAAGCTTAGCCTCAGAGGACCCTGGACGTGGGAATCGGAAGGGCCCTTTAAGGGCCATCTGGTTTAATCCCATGCAGAGAAAAGAGAGGTGTTCTGATTCCCATTTCCCAGGTGAGGACACTGAGGCCTTGGAAGGGGAAGAGTTGCACCCAGGTCCCCTTGGAGAGGCAGCTGCAGAACCAGGCTCAGCGCCTCGGGCTCTGGACCACTGGCTCTGGACTCCTTCTGCAACAGCCCCTCCATGTGCGCCCATTTGGGATCCTGCGTGGGGCAGCGAGCTCACAGGGGCTGGCATCTGACAGAGCCGGGCTCACTCCTGGATCTGCTGTTTCCTTGGGGGAGGGTGTGACTTGGACCCTCTGTCTCTTCTTCTGTAAAACAGGAGTGCTCAAATATTACTCCACCAGTGGGAGAAGGGTTAAATGTGACGGGCAAAAGTAAAGCTCCCCACGAATGTCAGTTTTCTTCCTTCCACAAATCATCAGTCCCACTGGGAGTTCTCTATGTACTTCAGCGTGGGCTTGTGTGTGAGAGCACGCACAAGACTCTGGGTCAGAGCACGTGTGTGTACGCGTGTGAGATTCGCAAATCCTGGCCTGGCAGCCACAGCGAGCGGAAGCCACAGTGTTCACTGGTCTGGGGAGGCTTTCGAGGTTGGAGCCTCTAGGATTGGCCTGGCATGGGGGGTGGTGCCTGAAGGAGGAGGTGCTCGGGACCCCCCAGGCTGCTGCAAACCCTGGAGGCTCATGGGGCGGGTCAGGGCTGGTCTCAGGTTTGCGCAGCTCCTCTTAGGGGCTTACGTGAGGTTATCCCCCAACCCTGGATGAAAGATTGGTCCTGCTGTCAGGAGTCAGTTGTGAGGAGGTCCCTGTGGGCATTTGTAGGGTAGCCCAGCCGGGGCTGTCTGACTAGGGATTAGAGAATGAGGGCACCAGAAGAGGCGAGAAGAAGCAGGGCTGGCTCCCAGGCCTCCAGCGAATTCTACCTTCCTTGCAGCCCAAGGTGATCCTGCCCCCACTCCCTGAATATGAGTCTAGTTATTTGTGCTAATTGTTGACATTTGCACGACATGCCACCCCAGGAGCTTGGGGACCTAGAATGCAAATCTACTCTTCAACATGCAGATTTTGTGACATCAACAGAAGAACTGGAGCCTGGGGAATAGCTGGGGCAGGGGACGGTCTCCTTCAGAACCGCTTCTAAGCTGCTTGTAATGTTCCCATCGCATTCACAGAGGCATAATGTGTTGGAGTCCTGGAAGGTCAAAACCGAGGCCAGTCCTTGGTGGCCTTCCAGTCCAACTGCCTCACTTTACACAGAAGGAAACTGAGGCTCAGGGAGGAGGCCTGACTTGCCACGGTTAGTGGCAGTGTAGGGTCAGAACCTCACCCAGCATCTTCCATATTCATCCTTTGACTTAATACGCATAAAGCACCCTTTTGGTGAACATCCTTCAGACACACCCAGCCTATCCCTCCCGCGGTGCCTCCAGCTTTATTTTGCTTCTGGAAGTACCTGACATTATATGTGGATTCTCTTTGTCCTCTGTTCCCTTGCCCCACTAGAATGAGGCTCCATGGGGACAAGAATTCCCCCCCCCCATTTTATTTATCGCCATATTGTCAGCATCTAGAACACGTAGTCGCTCGGTGTGGAATCGTGGGATTCATTCAGTCATTCGTTTGTTGATTTATTCATCTGTTGGCTACCTCTCTCGTGGGCCTTCTCTATTCTAGACCCTGATAATACGGAGAGGTGTCAGACCCGGCCTCTGTCCCATGGAGCAGGTGGTTTCAGACCCTTTTTTTCAGGCCCCAGCTGCCTGAAGATGGGAGCATGTTGCCTAGGTACGCTGGCTGGGACTCTGGAAGGGGGCCTTGGGGAGAGAGGGGAAAGCTGGGGCTTGGGGGAAAGAATTCTTCTTGAGAAGCAGGTCAGGTCCCAGAGCAGCCTCCAAGGCACAGAGGGGACCAGAGGTGTTAACACAGATAGCCCGTGGCCAGAGAGGGAGGGGGAAAGGAAGTAACAACCCACAGGGGGTGAGGGGAGGGAGCATGGAGGAGGGTTCTGGGAAAGGAGGGCAAATGGGGTGCTGCAGAGGTATCTAGGGCAGGGGTATGTGGGAGTTGGGGTGGAGGAGAAAGGACAATGACATTTATTGACATCTGGGTGGGCTGGAGAGTAGGGGCTAGCATGGAGAGACAGAAGACCAGGCTCTTGAAATGCATATGGTCAGATGGGGAGACATTACACAAACCCAAAGAAAAACTTGATTGAAGGCTCAGTTTTCTCATCTATAAAATGGGAATGATGACCTGACCCTGGGGATGGGGGAAGGGGAGGTGGGCCTTATATGAGACCATCCCTCTGAATGCCCCCAGCCCCTGTTGGACCCCCAAACACATGCTGGATTGTCCTCCTAAACACTTCTCCCTTTTTCCTGGACACAGTCTCTGGGGAGTGTGGCTCTGGGGCTCTGCCCCACCCTCTCTGTTCCCCCACCCCTATGGTAGGTGGCCCAAGAGGATACCCGGTTTCCTCCATCCCACTTGACCAGAACCATCTGGGCTCTGTGGGTGCTGCGGGTTTCCTGGCAGGGGCCCAGGCCTCAGCCTCGCTGGGGGCTGTGAGTAGGAGAGCTACAGCCCAGATTTTGCAAGCCTGAAATAGTTTATGGCTGGGCTGAGGCAGGGAGGAAGGAGGGCATGGCCCCAGGAATGTGGGAGGAATGCCTGGGAGGCTTGTTTCTGCCCCCCATCCCTCCTAAACTCCCCAGGGGGAAGCAGCAAGGCTTCTAGCCGGCTGGGCACTGGGTTGCACAGAAGGAAATGGTTTGGGCCCTGAACATTCCTGGGGCTGGGGTGCTCTCAGGACCCAGCAGAGGGTGTGTGTGTGAGGGGCGAGCTAGCCTTCCTTTTGATGTGGGGATCATCTCCAAGGAGGCTGCCTGGATAAACCTGTCTCACCCCCTTTAGTCTTCCCCCCGCCCCCGCCCCGACGTGGCCAGCAGTACCATGGACACACAATGTCACTACTGGCAGGGGAGGGGGCTGTGTTTTGGCTTGAAGTAGGGCCTCTGTGTCTTCCTTCACACGGGGAGCTTTCTGAAGTCAGGGTTTCTGTTTTCCCTTCAGATTGGGGGGTTTCCTTAAGGCCTGAGGCTATGATGCTGAGGGGAGGGCTGTGTCACCCCTGCACCCAAATGTTTCCTACGGCCAGGATGGGGTGACCACTGAAACTGGAACCACAGGTGAGTCTTCTTCACCCCTGTTCCTTTAGATCCAAGACTGAATTTTCTTCAAATCTGGCTGGAAAGTGGGAAACCTTTAAGGGTGAGCTGAGTCTTGTGGACCAGACACCAGCCTCCTAACAGCCTTTGCTCCCACCCTATTCATGGGACATCTGAGGTCCCTACCTAGGTGAGGCAGGGAGAAGTCAGATCCAGTCGCCCATCTGGACAGTCTACTCGGCCTTCCCACACCACACTCCAGGCTCACCCCCTCTACTTGTGCCCTGGGGTCTGCCCCCGTGGAGGGGGTGGGAGCAGACAGGCCAACACGTGCCAGGCCTCTGTCCACTAATGATACCTGCACATTCCTGAGCCCTGCATCGGGGCCAGTCATCTTCCCTTTCCCGTCTGGTCCTGCGGTGGATGCGGTGGGGCTGGGCAGGGGCCCTGGGGCAGCCAGGCAGCAATAGGGGAGGCTGGTGCCCGGCCAAGGTCACAAGGTACCAGTGCCCTCAGGCCCCGCCAGGCTGTGGCAGGGAAGATACAAGCCGTCAAAACTCTGACTGATCAGACCCCGTCCCTTTTTTTCTGGCCATGACTTTCTGGCCTCCACTGACAGCACATCCCTTTCCCATCTGCTCCCCCCACCCCCTCTCGTAGACCAGCCCCAGGTCAGTCTGTGGTCAGGGTTATGGAGAATCTATGTAGAGTTGGGCCACTCTGTGGTTAGAATTACAGGGGCGGAGATCAGGGTTTAGGATCAGCTCTGACCAGGGTTAGGAGTCAGCCTGTTTTCTGGTTTAGGGGGATTCGATTTGGGCTAGGTAGGATTAAGGGTCAGGCTGTAGCCAAGACGAAGGGTCAGTCTACACCTAGGATTAGGAGTCAGTCTGTACACAGGATCAAAGATATGGCTTACTCAAAAACAGAGTGGTCTATACCCAAAAGTAGGGGGTGATGGGCACCAAAGGGCAAGTGTTTGTTTTGCACTAGAACTGAACCTACAGCTTGGCCACAAAAGGTGACCCTGGCCCAGTTGGTCATAGAAAGCAGAGAATACAGTTTGCAGTGTGGAGGGGCGGGATTCACTGATCCCTTGGCCATCCGCCTCTGGGTACCCACCAACAGGAGTTACTAGGGACAGAGTGAGGAACCTCATCGCTCTCAGAGAAACCTTCACCAGGAACACCGACCTAAGCCCCATGGGGATGGAGCACGGTGTCCAGGCAAGGTCCAGTGAGTGGCTCAGAGGCAACATTGCCCAATGCCATGGTCAGTCGGGAAGAATACCGAGCGATTCCGTGGATGTGGCGCTTCTGTTTACACTGTACCTCTTGAAACTCATTCACTAGTAGCTCATTCCGCACACATTTCCTGAATACCTACCATGCTTTAGGCCAGAGGTTCTCAAACTTAAGTGCACAGAAGAATCAATCAGGAAGCTTATGAAAAAAGGCTGATTCCTGGGCCCCTCCCCAGGGACTCTGGAGCAGGAAGATACTGGGGGCTGCCCAGGACTCTGTACTTTCAGTAAAGTTCGCAGGCGATTCTGCTACAGTGGGTTTTTTTTTTTTAATAGCTGCTGTGGTGTTTTTGGTTTTTTTTTTTCCAGAGTTTTAATAAAACTTTTAATAGAATATCAGAATACTAACAAGTATCTTCAAGAAAAACAAGGAAAAGGCAGCAACATGAACTCTTTCAGTTAGAATGGCATGGTGTGGTGGTTTTAAGATCATACTTTTGGGACCTGTCCTCAAAAGTCTCATTGGATTAAAACAGGATTGTGGAAGGAACTTCTTCCCTGGTGGCACAGTGGTTAGGACTCCACACTCCCAATGCAGGGGGCTCGGGTTCGATCCCTGGTCAGGGAGCTAGATCCCACATGCCGCAACGAAGAGTTCGCATGCCACAGCTAAGGAATCTGCATGCCACAGCTAAGGAGCCTGCGTGCCACAACTGAGGAGCCCACAAGCTGCAACCAAGGAGCACGCCCTCAGCGACTAAGACCTGGCGCAACCAGATAAATAAATAAATATTTTTTAAAAATATAAGGATTGTGGAAAACACCTGTAACACCTTCTGGTGAGTTCAGCGAGCAGAGTGGGTGCCAAGGATTTCTGGGATAAAAGGGTGTGTGACCATTTTCAGAGAAGAGAAGAAGGCGTTGCAAGAAAGTCAGGGAGTTTCTCCCTCATCTCTGACCACCAGTAAGCTAAAATTGTACTGGTCTTATTGCAAGAATTGTATAAAACTTAGCTGTTTATCCATCCCGAAGCATTTTCATGTGCTTGGCAAGGTAGGAGAATTCAGGCAAACACACAGAAGATTACCTTTAGCAAAGAAGTATAAAGCAAAGTATAATTAATGCATTAAATGAGGCAAAGTAAAAGAATGCATATAAAAAATGCTGTCTTGGTACAGTGCTAAGGAAGGGAACAATGCATGACAACCATTAATATTAATAACTTACCAATTTCTATAAACAATCGTCCTGAAAAACACGACTCAGGCAGCACAGGTCAACTTTGTTTAAATTGTGGCCCCGTGGTTTGCCCCACTGTCCCCTGCCTCGTTCCATCGGCCAGGAACCTTGTCTACAGTTGGTATATGGGAACAACAGGGTGTGTGTTTTTATGTTCCCAATATAAAATCACAATATTGATTATGCTTTTGCGGACAGCACATTTCTCTCTCCCCCAGCTGCTCCCTGGTCAGGAATCTGGTGCTGAGGTGCTCAGTCATTTTGAGGACCTTGCCGAAGGCAGGAAGGCTGGACGGGATGCCTCCCTGCTCCCTGGCTCACTGCCATTGGCCTGTTTCTAGAAGCTTACATAGCCTTTCTTTATTTAAAGTTTCCATTCTTCCCTCTGAGAGTGAATGGACTTCTGGGCCTGCCTGTGGAGCAAGAGCTGGAGGTATTATGCTGCTCAAGAGGGGAGAGAGGGCTGGACTGAGTCCGAGGAGCTTCTGGAGGCCACACCCTCCCTGGCTGGTACTGGGATGGCAGACCCTCCCGTGGGGAGGGCAGGAGGTGACCTTCCATTCCCCTGGCCTGGCTGCGGGCCACCTGGTCACAGCCTTCTTGGATACCGCCAGGAAGTTTTTTCATTTATTCCAGTTAAATTTCACCTTGTTGATTTCAGGCCAGTGTTTCCAGGGAGGGACAGGGTTCCTGGCTGGCCAGGGACTTTCCCAGCCCTCTGGACACTCCCATAACTTCTGGGGCTCACCTCCCCAGGGCATCGCTCCGTTTTATTCATTCATTCAATAAGCATTCATCGCATACCCATCAGATACCCCATACAGTGCTAGGCACTGGGTTTGAGAGGTGGAGGCCTGGTTCACAGTGTAGACAGGTGGCTAGGCACAGAGGCAGATCATTTCTCTCTAGTGAGGTGTAAGTATGCCAAAGGATTAAGGGGGCATGGGAGGGGGACCTGATTCAGCCTTGGGGGGCATGTGGAAGGCAAGGAGATAATGGTTTATCTGAATCTCAAATTATGAGAAGGGAGGAGGGGGCTGGAGGGTGTTCAGGCAGAGAGAGTACCCTCCCTGAATGTAAGTCTGGAGGCTGGAAACAGCATGGCCAGGGCTGGTTTAGAAGTCACCTTCTAGGGACTAGATCATGAGGTTTGAAGCAGGGAGAGCATGGGGCTGAGTCCGGAGAGGACTGCAGGGGTGAGATCACAGTAGAGGATGGGGAGCTAAGGCCGTACCCTGTGGGTACTGGGGAGCCATGGAAGGTTTCAGCTAGAAGAGAATGAGCTGGTTAGGTCTGCTGACTTGACACGGTCCATTAACATCAGCGCCTAATGTATCTTTCCCATGGTTGTGGGTCCCATGGGTCTTTCTTAACAGAGAGGTCTGGGAAGGCAGGCTGCCACGAGAACTGGACAGTGTCACGAGACACTCGACTGCAGAATGCGGGGAAGGGAGAAGACTTCCAAGCCAGAGTGACCTGGGTTTGGATCCTTCACGGAGCCTCAGCTGCCACGTCTGTAGAATGGGGGCCATCTGATACTGACGGCCAAGTGGTGGTGAGAGAGGGACAGAACCTACCTGGAAACTGTCAGGGAGTGCAGCACAGGGGAGGGGGCGGCTGGAGCTCATTCCAAGCCTGTAACTTGGGGTGGGGGGCAGAGCCTGGTCTCCCAGCCTGGGGTCCTGGCCACCATTCCCACTGCTGCCTGAGCAGCTGTCTGTGACGTCCCTCCCTGCATGAGGTCTGATCACAGAGCCTGGGGAGCTATCCCCACCATAAACAGTGGGGCCCTGAGTTTTTCCTGATCTGGTGGCTCAGCCCTGTGTGCCCTGTGGCCCGCTGGCCCTCTGGCTCCAGAGCAGCGCTGGAAAAGAAAGGGGTCTGCCCAGCTTCCTGCAGGCCTCGTGGTTGTGCAAGGCTGTCTGATTCCAAACAAACTGTAAACCTGCTGCTTTCCAGGCAATTCCAAGCATTCTGGCCAGCAGGTGGCCAGGCTGCCACTTCTGGGGACAGCCAGGGCCCAGGTCACAGGCCAAGCCTGCCTGACCAGGGGTGAACCTAGACTCACGGTGTCCAGGCCTGGCATAGCTGGGTTGCCAGTGAGATGGAAGGAGCTCCGGGCTGGGAGTCAGGGCTTCTAGGTCCTAGTACTAATTTCCCTACCAACTCGCTGTGTGACCTAGGGCAAGTTCCTTTCCTTCTCTGGGCCTTAGCGGCCTCAGCTGAACCTGAGGAGTTTGGTGATGATGATCCGGGGTCCCTTCTATCCTGGTGTGCTATGAGTCTGAGTTCCTGTGACCTAGAGACCCCGAGAGATTGGGCAGCGCCTCCCCAGACCCTGGACGAGGGCCATGCCCACCCCTCTCCGTTCATTCAGTTTCAGCTCCAGATCCAAAGAGCAAACCACAGGGAAGAGAAGAACTCTGTCTGGTTACCCAGGGCCTGTGTAAGAGCAAAGGCACATCTCCTTGGAAGCTTCCAGGTGCTGCTTCATTCGTTCTTTATTTCATTCTTTTATTCAATGAAATTGAAAAATGAATTCATTCATTCATTTGGTTAATGAATATAAACGGGCCCCTACTAGGGGGCAGGTACCTGGGATTTACTAGGGAACCAGATGGGCAGGGCCCTAGTTTCCTGGAGCTCACAGGCTGGCCTGGCCTTTCTTTCCTGAAAATCGGGAAGAGCAGGCTCACGTGTCACGTCTGGAGAGTAAGCCCCGAGAGCCGTGCGCCCCAGTGGGACCCCATCCACGCTCACCGTGCAGGGCCCTGTCCTAACCACTGAGGGGAAACGGAGGAAAGCAAATCTATCCCTGCCCCAGGAAGCCCCCATGCTGGGCAGATACCCAGCCCCTACCTCTGGGGCCAGTGGGGAAGCCAGCCAACACCTCAGGGACCCACAGAAGCCCTGTGTCAGCAGGCATAAAGCCGGGCCCTGCCCCGAGGGTCCTGAGAGAGGGCAGCCTGCAGCTCCCAAGGAGTGGAACTGTTTCCTCCCGGGCCTCTTCCCTGGCATATGGGCTAATATAATGGTCAGTGAGAAGGGGTCGGAGAATGGAAGCTGGACACGGCCCCGCCATGCTTTGGGTCTGGGGGAACCATCCTGGGGAAGACTCTGGGTCCTACTAGACCTGGGAAGGGAGAGGAGCTGTCCTGGCCAGCATCACCTGAGCAGCTGACCCCTTGTTGTTCCCTAAGCACGAGCCCGCCCTCCCACCTAGCAAAGGCAAGGATGGTAACAGAGCATTGGCTCAGAGGGGGCTCTGCCCACAGGGGGTGCCTTCCACTAGGGTCATGGGCACCGGGACCATGCCTGCCCTCCCTCCATGCCCATGGCCAACTGGACTACCCCCTCTCCCTGCCTGGCCTTCCCAGCCCCCAGGGAAGGGACACAGAGGCCCAAGACAGGCACCTAGCTCTGCTTCCCTCACACTCCTCGCACCAGGCTCTGTCCAGACGGGTGCTGACAGACCCCTTCTTCTTTTCTGTCCCCTCCCTGTCTCTTATCTTCCAACGATCTCTGACTTATTTAGGCCCCTGTTGAGCTTGGCTTTTTGGATAGTTCCAGACAGCGTGTTTGGTATTCAAGCTAGATAAACTAGTTTAGTATTCCAAGTCAAGGTTCTCTTGGGGAAACTGAGTTCCAGAGGGAGGACAAGGACTTGCCCAGGCTCATACATCATCCAGGCTGAGCTGGGACCAGAACCCAGCTTTCCTCAGGATCCCGGTCTGGCTGCCTCCTGGACGTCCTCCAAAACTCCAGGAGGGACTGCCTGCCTAATTCATGGGGTTCACTGCAAAATGAAGATGCCACACCACTTGCTCAGAATTATTAAGGGTTTCAAGATGGTGACAGCAGAGCGTTAAACCAAGTGTGCGACCCTTCCAGATGTGAGCCTTTGTGCAAGGGCACGACTCACAGAGGACAGAGTCCGTCTGTTCACTAGGAGTGGGGACCCCAGCCAGACTGCCCCTGGAAGGTCGGAGGACGTGTGCCTCGCAGCTGGATGTGTCTCTGAGCCAGCCAAGCCCTTCCTATTCCCAAGATGAGTGAAAGCCCCAGTTTGGGGATCCCGCCTGCACGAGGGCCAGTGGGGTACAATGTCAGGCTTCCCCAAAGTCAGGGGAGACAGATTCAGAGGTGTGTGTTTACTAGCAGTTAGCTGCCTTAACTATCCTCTACTGGAAAGGACTTGGGGACCCTGGGAGGGACTGGAGGTACAGCCACAGCCGCCAGCAGAGGCTCCGGGCTGAGTGATGAGGGAGGTGCTGAGGGCGAAGAGGCTGCAGCGGCTCCTTCCACCTCATGCGAGAAGGAGAAAAAGGGGGCTTTGCTGGGAGGTATTAGAAGATGAAGTGGCTGGGTCCAGGGCAAACTCAGCAAGCTTCTGGGGACCTGAATTAGCAGCAGCGACTGAAACGGGGGGATTACAGCTCCTGGCCCTGTCACTGAGGTCCCACCCCCTTGGTCCCTGCCTGGGCCTTCTCATCTGCTGCCTGGCCCGAGCTCCTGCCTGGGGCCTGTGTGAGGGGCTGGTCCCCTCCACTTAGAGGGGACTGGAGCCTTCCTGGGGAAGGAGCTGCCTGACCCCTGACCCCTGTCCCCTGGGGCACAGGCTCTGAGCAGGCTGGGTGGTCCAATTTGGGCTGAACTGGGACATTTGGTTGAGCTATAGGTTTGAGGGGAAATCACTGCTCCTCTCTGGACCTCTCCTTCCTGCTGATAAGTGGGAGTTTGGGACCGTGGACTCGTTGGCCATCCCAGCTGTCCTTGGGCTGGTTCTAGCAGGCATTAGGGAAGCCACCTCTCAGTCATGTGGTACCTGATGAACAGGAGTGTCCCCAACACAGATGGGACTTCGGATTCTTGGGCTGATGGGTGTCTAATTGTTAAATAAAAATAAGAACGTGTTTGAGGTCCCCCAGTCTGGTCCCCACAGGCCTTCCTAGCTTTACTTCTCACTACCTCCCGTGTTATAATTGATGCCGCGAGGACAGCAAGCTGCAGGCACCATGCTGCTTGTGTCTGCTGTTCAAATCCTCTGGAATTCTCTGTCCTGGCTCACTCTTCATTTCTCAAGGCCCAGCACTGTCAGCATCCCTCTTGCCCCTCCTCATGGCTCTCAGTGCATGTACAAATTTAACAGTCTTCTCTGTGTCTGTGTCTCTTCTCCCAAGAGACTGCTGGCTTCTTGAGAGCTGGGACACAGCAGGTGCCCGGGCCACACAGGACCTGAGCCTGTGGGCAGCACCTGGTGACCAGGACACCTCACAGCGCACAGGGGGGGACAAGGATGACACAGCAACACAACTATGGAATCGCCTGGGTGTTGAGGGCAGTAGAGAGAATTACAGGGCGACAGGAAAGCATAAAACTGGGGGGATCTGTAAGTGGAAGCTTCCAGAGGCAAGGCCTGACGGGGTAGAAGAAGCCTGAAGGAGCAGAGCATTCCAGGCTGAGGGAACAGAAGGTGTAGGGGCCCTGGGAGGGGAAGGTGCTGTGGGAGGAGCTGGGGCCGCGGGAGAGGGCGGAGACATGGCTGGGATGGTCCGGCCGGGCCTCAGAGGCTGTGCAGGGGAGTTTAGACCTCATCCGAAGAGCAAAGGGAAGCTATTAAGGTTTTTTTTTTTTAAACATCTTTATTGGAGTATAATTGCTTTACAATGGTGTGTTAGTTTCTGCTTTATGACAAAGTGAATCAGTTATACATATACATATGTTCCCATATCTCTTCCCTCTTGCGTCTCCCTCCCTCCCACCTCCCTATCCCACCCCTCTAGGTGGTCACAAACCACCGAGCTGTTCTCCCTGTGCTATGCGGCAGCTTCCCACTATCTATTTTACATTTGGTAGTGTGTATATGCCACTCTCTCACTCTGTCACAGCTTACACTTCCCCTTCCCCATATCCTCAAGTCCATTAAGGGGTTTTAAGCAGGCAAGGGAGCTAGGTGATGAGATTCGCATTTCTAAAGGATCACTTTCGCTGCTGTGTGAAGAGTGGATTTGGAGGGACAAGAGGCTACTGCTGTCGAGAGAGGGGACAGAGAGGAGAATGGGCAAATTGAGAGATTTAGGATGGGAGCTGACAGCACTTGGAGATTGGAGGATTTGTAGGGAGAATGGAGAGGAGGAAGGGAGGCTCCAGGTTTCTTGCTCACCCCTTGGGCCGGTCAGTGGCCCTGGGCAGTCTGTGAGCATCTGCGCGCTGTGCACCTGTGTCTGCCACGGCACGGGGCTGGGGATGCCGGGTCCAGCCTCCCCTCCTCCAAGCAGCCCCGTGGGACCACAGTGTGGGGCCAGGCAGCAGCTGCCCCGCTGTTCTTCGCGGTCATTGTGCCCATAACCCTGTCCACGTGGACAGGGGGACCCAGCTCCTCACGGACGCGGACACCACATGTGTGCACACGTACCCTTAGACTCACAGATATATTCACAGCATCCGCTTGGATGTAGACATTCAAACACTTACCTGGAGACCTAGATTTACAGAGTGGACCCCTGCATGCACTTGCTGACGTGTGTGATTAGATCTATTAATGATAAAAATAACCAACATTGAATGGGTACTTGGTATGGGCCAGACTTTAAACACTTCAGACCAATAGAGATGCACAAATGTTGACAGAGCACACTCACAGTCCATGTGTGTGTAAATCACGCATGTATTCACATGTGCACATCTATGCACATGCAGGCACCTAAATATTACGCAGCGCTTTGATATAAACGTACACACATTTATTACAAAGGCACAAGTTGCTGCCTGCGTATTTCCAAGCGCACACACAAGCACACTCATACATATGCAGTGTACACGTTCAGTTCACACACGTGTACTTTCTCTTTTGTGCCAAGCACACTTGCTGTACACACACATCCTCATATGCAACACAAGTGATACACACTTGCACATACATCACAGGCTTGTGTACACACACACATGTGCAGGACACACAGATACACACTCTTTCACCTTTTCTCACGCGGAGCAATTTATGACTGGCCAGGCTCATGTCCGGACTTCCCATTAACATTAATGAGGTGATGTCTCCCGGCTGTTTGGAAACCCTTGTCTTGCCAGGGCGAGGGGGGGGGGTGATGGCCAGGGGGAGAGGACACAGAGGCCATGGTCACAGGGGAACAGCTAATTATCCGGCTGACCAAGGTTTGATTGTTTTTCCCACGGCTCCCCCCACTGTCCCCAATGCAAGGCCAGGTCTGGCTGCACCAGAGGGTGTTGGGGGCAGGGAGCTAGACTAGGGAAGGGGGAGGGGAAGAAAGGAGCAGGAGAAAATGGTGGGAGGTGTTCTCCCTCCCCCTTCATCAGACATCCTCTTTGCCTGGAGCTGGAATTGTTTCCTGAAAGGGTTCAAAATTCCTTAAAGGTTTGTGTCTCTGGGGCCTTGTCCTCCCCACCACGAACCTTGTATCAAAGTCAAATTCAACTTTTCATTTCAGGAACTTTCACTTGCTGACCCAGGGGGCAGAAAAGGAGCCCTGCCCATATGTTCCCACCTTAGCACAGGATGCAGGAGTAACCGTGCACAGAGGTCATTGCTTCCTTCCTCCATTCAGTCTCTGAATCAGTGTTTATTGACCAGGAGACACGGTTTGAAGCAGCTCAACTTCCCACAGTCACCTCAATGAAAAACCTTCTCTAAGCACGAGTGAGTGTGGGCTTCCCATGAGCTCCTCAGTCAGAGAAATGGCTCCCAAGCCTTTTGGGCTAATGGCCAAATCATGATAATAAATGAGAAACTATAATCATTTAAAGGCAATAAATGCAAATAACTTCTGCACACCTCTTGCCTGCTTGCAGAGGTGTCTTTCACATCTTGATTCACCTGAGGCTTGGAAGAGTCCTATGAGGGCTGCAGGGCAGGTACAGTTATCCCCATTTCACTGATGTGGCAACTGAGGCTGAGAGGAGAGGTTTGCTCATAGTCATGTGACTGGGGACTTGAGGCTCAGTCATGAGGCTGAGACTTGGATCTTTTAAGCCACTTCTCTGTGAATCAGTCACACGTTCTCCTTCATTTATTTGTGGGGCTTCCCCTCCAAACATAAAATTAATTAGTCTTCGTGTGTTTCTGGGGAACTTTGTATTGTATCTCTTGGGATGCCTGGAGCAGTCCTGGGGTGGAAGGTGGAAGGCGACGGTCATAGACCCCGATGCTGGGAGGAACCTGGGTGGCCACCTTGTCTCCCCAGGTCATTTCATAGATGGGGACTCGAGGTCTTCTTGAGCCCTGGTGGCCCCTGGATGACTGTCTGGGAGGCTTAGATAAAGATCGGAGGGCTGGAAGGGGCCTCTAAGAGCCTGGTCTAAACACTGCCTCCAGGCATGTCCACCTCAGGAATTATTAGCTCAGTTTACAAACAAGGAAATTGGCTGAAGTCATTAGGGCAACAATACTTATTGAACACCTATTACATTATTAAACCCTGAACTCAGTACTGGATATGGTGGAGGATTCAATGGTCATAGCTCTCAAAAGAGGTTAGAGTCTTGTAGGGAAGAAAACATTTAGGACTTGGAATCACAGAGTCTGCGTCTGAGTTCCAGCTTAGAAGGTCATTTGTTTTTGAATGACTTTGAAGGAAAGTCACTTTACCTCCCTGAGCCTCAGTATTCTCATCTCTAGAATGGGGATGCTCCTACCTTCCTTAAAGGCCGTGGTTACAATTTGATACACGCAATGCCTGTCCCAATGCCCCTCACAGACACGATGCTCATTTGCTGTGTTCTTCCCTCAATTTCCTGCCAGACTCTTCCCGGCCTCACTTCTCCCTCTGCTCCCCGCGACCCTCCTCCCTCCCTCTGGCCACTCTATCACGACTGACCACCTCTTTTAGAAATACCTGAACTCTTGGCCCAGCTTTGTCAAATCCCCCACCATCCCCGGCCCTGTCCTAACTCGGGTGGGAGTGAGGACTCTCTTAGGAGGGAGGCTGAGCCGCATGGGGGGCACTGGGGGTCAGTGGCTCTCCCCTGCAGCCTCTTCATCCCCCTACCACCCAGAGGAGACAGGGAGACCCACAGACACTCCCTCCCCCCTTCTCTGGCTTCCTCAGTCCAGGACGCTGTTTTTCCCAGGAAGACCCACTTCACACAGCCAGGGGCTCTTGAAAGCTTGTGGGGGAAAATAAGCCCTTTCTCAATGCCCTTAAGGGACTGAATCCAGAGAGACAAATGCATGGATCAACTAGCTCCACCTGGGATGTCCAGGGGACATTTACTCCCCTCCCAACTCTGCAGGTCAGCCCTGTTGGGTGAGGGTGCGGGTGAGCCTCTGCGACAGGAGTCTCCCTCCAGCTGAACAGAAAGTGGCCCCTGATAAGGTCATTGGGGTCAAGGTCTGTCTGCCAGAACCTGTGCGGCCTTTTCCACCTTGGCCTCAGGTCTGCTCTCTGGGCCTCAGTCCCTTTTCCTGTAAAATGGGTGAATAACCATCCCCACCCCCGCCAAACCTACCCAAACTGGTATGTTGTGGGCCTCTCATAAGACTATGAATGAGAAACACTTTTAAATGCCTGCAGTGCCATTTACTTGGAACAGGGGTCCCTTGTGGGGACTTGGACAGGGCTGTGGGGTTCAGGCTAGACCCCCGCACGTTCTTGGTGGACAGGAGGGCTGCCGATGTCAAGGGACCGTGCGTCATTGGCCCTGCCCCTCCTCCAGCCTTAAGCAGTAGAAACGCCAGCTAAACAGAGCCAAAGATGCCTCAGAATTCTTTTCAGGGGCAGCACGAGGCAGTGGGTCCTGCCAACACCAACACAGAGAGCCTGCCGGCTGCCTGGGTGCCCTGGTCAAGTCCTTTGGGCTCAGCAGGTCCCCGGGGGCTTGGTCCCTTGGGAAGGTAGCCTGGCAGGAATCTCAGAGTGTTCCAGGTTCAGGGCCTGTCCAGGGGCACCTGGGGCAGGGGGTGAGTGGGGGGTGCCTGGAGACAGTGGGTTGGGAGGGGACTTGCCAGGAATGTGAGCAGAGAGAGTGGAGCACGTGAGTAAACAGTGGACGGGGCAGAGGGCCATGGGGAGTGGGAATGTGGATGCGAATATGGGGGTGGGGGCACTGGCTGGGCGGGGCTGGGGGTGAGGACCAGGCTGAGTGATTGGTCCCTGATGAGAATCTCACACTGGGCTGTGAACCTGTCCGCCAGCACTCAGGCTGTGACTCACCAGCACGAGTGGGTGGGGTTGGGATGGGGTACTGGGTTCTGGGGCTCCTCCCCCGACCCCCCAGGGCAGGCCTCTGTGCTTTCTCAGGGGTTTCATCTTAATAGCCTGAGATCTTACGGGGAGAGTTGGGCTCTGTGCCTACTGTGTGCCCTGTACCCTTTCTACCTAAGGCTAAGGACCTCTTCCCAGAAAAGGCCCCAGAGCTTACACGTGCTTGTAAAATCAGGGGCGCAGGGTCCCCAGGTTCAGAAGCCTGTTTGCTCCATTTTGCCTCCTTGCATCACAGCCCAAGGCAAATGGCCTCCCCTCTTTGAGACCTCAGATCCCTTTATCTCTACAGTGGGGATTAAATCATCTCTGCCCACCACTGCAAGGTGTGTGGGGTTGGGGGACTGGTGTGGGCCTCTGGAAGAAGCTGACAGGGCCCCAGAGGTGGTCTTTGTGGGCGAGAGGGTGGGCACTTTGGCAGGACCCGGGGAGGAGGGGGGACGCGGAGCATCTCCTTGGCCAGCTCACGTAACAATAAGCACGTGATTTAATGTGACCAGTAAATCCTTTTCCACCTCAGCTTCTCAGCTACTGCAGGACAGGCTCATAATTCAGTTTTTTTAAAAAATAAATTTTATTTGTTTATTTATTTATTGGCTGCATTGGGTCTTCATTGCTGTGTGCAGGCTTTCTCTAGTTGGGGTGAGCGGGGGCTACTCTTTGTTGTGGTGCGTGGGCTTCTCATTGTCGTGGCTTCTCTTGCTAAGGAGCACGGGCTCTAGGCGCGTGGGCTTCATTAGTTGTGGCATGTGGGCTCAGTAGTTGTGGCTTGCGGGCTCTAGAGCTCAGGCTCAGTAGTTGTGGCACACGGGCTTAGTTGCTCTGCGGCATGTGGGATCTTCCTGGGCCAGGGCTCGAACCTGTGTCCTCTGCATTGGCAGGCAGATTCTCTTAACCACTGCGTCACCAGGGAAGCCCATAATTCAATTTTAAACAAGTCTAGGATTAGGGCTGCAGCTGTGAGATGCACGGGGTGTCTGTGTGTGTGTGTGGGGGGGGGGGTGTGCATCTGTCCTGGTGGGCTGGCCACGTTGCCTCCTGTGCAGGGGTGGGAGTGGGGCATGGTGTCCCTGGAAGAAGTCCTGGCAACTGTCTCAAGCAGAGACCTCATGGCCTTGGGGAGGGTTAAGGCCTTGCAGGGGAGTTCCTAGAACCACAGAATCTCAGGGCTGGGAGGGACCCCAGGCTCCACCATGTTTTTGGGAAGCAGGAGAAGCTGGGACATCATCATCAGTTAAGGACCCTTGGTCTCGGTTTTCACGTGTTGAATGTATTGGAAGCGGAGCCTGCTTCTAAATTCCCATGAGGCTTTTTCTTATGTTTCAGGTTTTCAGAACTTGAGGATTGGGAAACGGGGATGGAGAGGGACCCTCAAACCCCGGCTCAGAGAGGAGGGTGGGGAGATGCGGGTGCTGCGGGAACAGTCTTCAAACCCAGTAACTCTGTCCAACGGAGTGCAGGCTGGATTTCTGCGGGGGCTGCTCCACCAGCAGGATTAATACTCATGGGGGGAGCAACGGAGACAAGACTCCTTGGAGCCCCAGCGTGCTGCCCTGGAGAGGAGGGAAATGAGCTCCTGACATGGACAGAAAGCAGCTGAGGCGTGTGTGACCACGAGGCAGGTCACACAGAGACACTGAGGGGGTAGCCGGACTGCCCTGGTTCAAATCCCAGCCTCCCCAGTTCCCTAAGTTGTGTGGTCAAGTTACTCCACCTGTCTGAGGCACTTGATATGAAGGTTAAATAAGATAGTAATTCAAGAAATTGTTTGTCCCATTCCCCCAAAAGGGTCTCAGAGATTTGTAGTGCACAGAAAAGGAGCCTTTCCCAATGGGTTATCCTGCTTCCGGGCGTAGCAGGGCATTTGTCCCTGGGCGTGTGGGGTGTTTGCACCTGGGCCTGGTGGGATGTCTGTCCTACAGACAGCGGACTCCTTTGTACACTAGCTGGGTATTCTTCCCTCGGCTCCCAGGACACCCTGCGCTTTCTGATTTCTTTGGCCTTTTCCTTGCCTGCTCTGGAGAGAGCGGGCCCAGGATCTCGTCCACATCTCTGGCTCCTGCCGACACATCCACCCGCAGCTCCTGTCTCTAGCCCTCGCCTCTCCCCCAGACCCCTCCCTCCCTCCCTCATTGTCCTCCCCCGTCCCCTGCCACACCTGCTCCTCCTCTGGCTTCCCTGCTCATCCATGAAGTCAGACCAACCGAGACCGCAGAGCCCTGGGGCCAGACAGCAGCATCTGCAAGCTCTGGTCAGTTCTGCCTCTCAAACCTGCCGCGTCCTCCCAAGCTCTCTTCTTCAGCTGCCTTCTCTATCAGGCTTCCAGCAGGTTCTCTGGCTTCTCATCCAGACATGCCCCCCAACCCCCACCAGTCTATTCCCAAGAGGTCACCAGTGAGTTGTTTAAAATGCACACTGTGTCATGCTTTAAAAAGCTCTGATGGGGGCTTCCCTGGTGGCGCAGTGGTTAAGAGTCTGCCTGCCGATGCAGGGGACACGGGTTCGTGCCCCGGTCCGGGAAGATCCCACATGCCGCGGAGCAGCTGGGCCCGTGAGCCATGGCCGCTGAGCCTGCGCGTCCGGAGCCTGTGCTCCACAGCGGGAGAGGCCACAACAGTGAGAGGCCCGCGTACCGCAAAAAACAACAACAACAACAACAACAACAAAAACTCTGATGGTTCCCATTACCTACGGGATAAAGAGCAAACTTCCCAACACACAGTGAGGGCCTTGCCTCCTGCCTCCCGCTCTTCCTACTTCCTGTGTCTTCTGCCTTGGCGTCCTGAGCTCAGTCACCCTGGCCTGTGTCCCTCACACTTTCCCACCTCTGTGCTGTGGCAGAAGCTTTGCCCTCTGCCTAGAATACCTTCCTCTGCTTCTCCGTCCCACAAAATGCCACCTCAGTGGAGCCTCCGTCACTCCTTCAGGCTCTTTCTCTGTCCTAAGGCCCTCCGGGCTCCTCCCAGGCCTCCAGAAGCAAGTCTCAATGGGTCAGGGTCCCAGCGGGCTTCTGAGGCTGCCTTAAAGGGGTAACTGAAGAGAGTTGGATGCAGGGCTATTTACAGGGGTGTGAGCAGAGCTGAGGGAACCAACATGGGTTGGAGCCACCCCTCGACCTGTAGGGACCAGGGCAGTAGCCATTGCTGCAGGAGAGGGGTCGCCTGCCAGGATCTGTGGCCATAGATAGAGGGACACAACCCACTGCCAAACTGTGGTCTAGCAAGGCTTCTGGGGTCCTCTCTTTTCTCCCATCCTCAGATCACCTGCTGGTATCTCCCATTGGCTCAATTCAGCGAGAAGCCAGAGGGCGGGGGAACTGAGGTGATGGTGTCCTTGGGAACCAGCCTCCCCAAACAGAGAATGGTGGAGAATGGGCCTTGGACCCCAGCTCTGGGTGTGGTTGCCTTGGTGTTCTGGCCCCAGTCCACCTCCCCAGTTACATGCATCTCATGGCCTCTATGACTAGCTAAACGGGCCCTGAAACTGTAGTGCCCCAACTTGCCAAGTTTGTACCTTAGCAATGTTATTTCCTGAGTTTCAAAAACCCTTTGCCAACTACCTGTTTGGGCTGAGGCTTTGAACCCTCAGCTAAGGTAGTGCCTGTGAGGGTCAGGACTAGGTTTCAAAAGTGCCTATTTGCTGCCCACCTCATAGTAGGTGCTCATTTAAATGCTTATGGAATTGAATTCTAGCACTTGTGTCACTGTAGAAGGGTGATTTGCTTATGTTACTCTTTCCCCACAATCACCATCTCCATGAGAGCAGGAAGCAAGTCTAACTCTGCTCAGCATCCCCCAGCACCTAAGATAGTGGCTGTTTAAATAATGTCTGTCTGCATGAATGAATGAATATGTGGGGGGCAAAGCAGACAGAAAGAATGGGCTACGTAAACGATGTGCTCTGAGAGTTCAGAAAGAGACACTGCTTCTAGTTAGGGAGAATCAGGGAAGACTTTACAGAGAGGCTAACTTGGGAGCTGGCCTTGAAGGATGGAGTTGTGAGGAAGGGTTGGGAAGGCACTTCCGGTGGGGGGAATGGCACGTGCAAAGGCCCGGGGGCAGGAGAGTCTTGGCTTCTTGGGGAAGCCCAATGGGGTTGGGGAGCGTCAGGAGGTAAGTGAAGAGAGGCAGGAGCGCTCTGGTTGGCCACCCAGATTCCTGTCCTTCCTTCTGTGCAGAGTCTTTCTCTTCCTTTCCTCCAGCTTCTCTTCCACTTCTGCCCCACCTCCTCCAGGAGGTCCGCAGATTGATCTGCCCCTCTCGGTATTCCCGTCTCTGGCTCAGCACACTCCCTGATCTGCCCGGACTGTGAGCCACACCCGGGAGCTCTGCATCGACTCCTCTGTTCTCTCCCCATCCCTCCTCCTTGGGCCCTGGCTCTGAGCCTCAGGGAGCTTGAGCTGTGAGTTCGAGTTTGGGCAGGAGCCCGCTCACCCCACAGTGACGTGTTGGGGCCGTCTGGGCCGCAGGGAGCCAGACGGGAAAACCGCCAGTCCACGGAGCAGGGTGGCTGGCCACAGTGCGCCAGCCTGGGTGCCCGCCCTGCCCCTCCCAACCCTCCCTTCCCTGAGGGGTGTCCCCAGTGGACTGGCCAGTGGCCCGTGGCTCTGAGGGGAACATGCTTTCTGCAGGCTGTGGCTGAAGAAGACATGAATCGGTTGTCTTGCCAGCTCTGTGTGGGGAAGGGGGAGGTGCCCCTTGCCAGCCGGCACCCCACAGGACGCCAGCCACAGGCAGATTGACCAAGGCTCTGGCCTCTGTCTCCTACCCCACTGGTCACTTTCCCCTTGGGGCCCCTGATGGGAAAGCCAGAGCCTCCAGTACTGGGGGGGGGTGACCCCCAGGAGGGTGTTTATGGGCATGGGCTCGGGGCCTGAGAGAAGCCCACACTGACTGGGATCACTGGTTCTACAGCTGGGAGACTGTGGTGGGGCACAGGCAGGGAGCGCCCACCCCCCGAAACCTGGGCTCCCTTCCATTGCCAGCCATCTACCAAGCACCTACTGGGTGCCAGGCTCCCACTGGTCCTCAGAGGGACCGGGGGAGAAAAGGCCAGAGAGGTCCCAACACAGCCTTTCAGGCCTCCTTCCCATCCCTTCCCCCAGCCCTCCCAGGCCTGAGGCAGGCACCCGAGGAAAAGGGGTGTTTGCCGCTCCAGCGATGCAGAGAGGGGCCTCCTCTGAGAGGGGCCAAGCGTGGAGGAGTGGGCCCTGGGAGGGGAGGCTCTAGAGGGGGTGAGGACTGTGGACGGGGCTCGCTGCCCAGTGGTGGAAGGCAAACAAAAACAGAGCTCGTTCTTACCCTACAGCACGGCCCCCTGCAGTGAGGGTCTACGTCCAGGCTGTTGGTTTTCTTCCAGAGTAATAAAGAGAATCGAGACAAGGATCCTGTTTCCTTCAGATTCACTTATGGATTCAATCCTGCTCTCCCTCATGGTTTGCTTGGTTTGTTCCTTCCTCTTCCTTGGTTCGTTCATTTGTTCGTTCATTGATTCAATAAATGCATCTGAGTACTGACAAGTACTTGGCCTTTTGCTGGGCTCTGAGGGTCTAAAGAGGTGGGGAATGCGAGTTCTTAACCTTTTGGGGAGCAAAAGTCTTCTTGATGAGTGATGAGCAGTATATATCCCCTTTCCCAGAAAACTGCCTATGTCACCAACCTGGGTTAAAAATTCCTTAATGCTATCAGTCTTGCCAGGGAGGCAGACGTGAAACCAGGAACTAAACACGGTACGAGAAATGCTAAGTGGGTTTGATTTCCAGCTTACTATGTCGCTTACCTCTTTGAACCCCATTTCTTCACCTTTAAAAAGGGGATAATTATATCACCTCTAAGTGTCATTGTGGAGACTAAATGAAATAAACTCTAGAAAGGGCCTAGTAGTGCCTATGTATAATAGGCGCTCATATATATGAATTCTCTTTCCTTCCCCTACTTTTGCTTGAGCGATGCAAACTCCCGTGACAGCCCTAAGCAGGGAGAGCAAACACTCTAGCAGGGACCTAGAGGAAGGGTCCTGTCTGAATGTGGTCTGAAGGATGATTAGGTGTTTATGATAATCTCTCTCTCGCTCTCTGTTCTTTTAATGCAAAAGTTCTGGGTCCATATCACCAGGAGCCAGACATGGTGCTAGAAATCCTGCTTCTCAATAATGTTAATGCGTGTCTGACACTCTGTTTGTGTCCTGCACTGTTCTAGGTATCTCGCATTTATCAGGTCACTCAAGTGTTATCTCATAACCCTAGGAGACGGGTACTATTATCACTCCATTTTACAGAAGAGAAAACTGAGGCGCAGGTAAAGCAGTGCCACACAGCTGATAAGTAGCAGAGCCGGGATCTAAACCTACCTGGTCTGGCTCCAGACTCCTTGGTCTAAACCACTACCCTATACTGCTTTATCAGAGTGGCTGTGCTTTCTTTCCCAGGTTTGAACATCTAACTCCCACTCATCTTCTTGCAGATCACTTCTGTTGGAACAAAGGATCCAGGTCAGAAAATGGAAGTCCTAGAGGAAATCTACTGCCCCTCCTAAAAATACAAGTTCAAGTTTAAGTGTAGAGGTGAGGGGGAAGGATGTCTCTAGAGGAAAAACTTTAAGGAGTGGTAGGAACATCAGCTTGGAGCCAGAGCAGCTAGTTTGGGTTCTGTTTTTGCCGTTTATAAACCAACCTCTCCAGGCCTCCGTTTCCTCATCTGTAATGGGCATGGCAACTCCAGTGTCACAGACTGGAGCAAAGTCTGTAACACCCTTTGAGGCAGCTGCCCTGTGTGCCTCCCGTGACCTCTTACCAAGGGCCAGTCCTGTTCCAGGGCCTAATGTCTGCCTCTCCACAGACTGCAACCCCTCCAAGGCAAGGCTGGGTCTGTGTTTTTCTACCAGCTCTTGGTACCATGTCTGGCATAGGTGGCACTCTATAAATGCTTGCTAGACGAAGAAACCAAGAGGCACCTCCGAAATGTCGGACCTTACTTACACCAAGAGACCTCTTTCCTTTTCGCAGTCTGGAAGCCTGATCCGTCCCTGTCTAGGGAGTTCCAGGAGAACAGCCAGGGTTCCTGGAGGCATGCCTTTCCCAGGGTCCAGGAGAAGCACCTCCCCCTAAGCCACGCTTTCCTCGGCCAAGCACTGTCACCCCCCACTACCCCAGCCCTCAGATGTCTAGCCACGCCCAGAGCATGCTGGAACCAGAAAGAACCCCTCAGCCCCCAAGGTACAGACAGGTGGCCTGAGAGGGGCCAGGTCACCTCAACTTCACGCAAAGAACCTGCCAAAGTTCTTTTATTAATACACTGGCCTTCTACGCACAGTCCCCCAGAGACCCACCAGGAAGGCAGGAGTGGGGGTGGCCAGCAACGAGGTCTAGGAACCAGCCCCTATCAGAATTTTATTCTGTAACTTGCATCCTATATACTAAGCCATAAGGTCATTGGTTATTTGAAGAGATCTGTGGTGAATCCCTCTGTAAAAGTAGAGAGAGCATTCCTTGAGGGAACCTTTGTATAAATCTAGGTTTGCTTGAAGGGAAGCTGAAGCTTGCCCCAGGCTCCCTGCTCTCAGACCAGGAAACCAAGGTCCCAGGGGTCCAAGTGCTTTGCCCAGGACCCAGGAGTAGAGTCTGAGCAGAGAGCAGGCCTGTCCCCCCTAGGGAGGAGCTGGAGAGGCAGCGGACTCAAGGCCACGGCAGGCAAGAGCAAGGGCCTGTGCAGCCACGCGAGGGTGCCGGCAGGGGTGAACGGGGCGGCCTGAACAGGTGAACAGCGCAGTGTTGCCACGAGTATGGTTACCTGACCATCCACTCTGGGTCAGTGGACCTTCATGCACGTGGACAAGGCGGCTCAACCTTGTGCACCAGGGTCTGAGTCCACAGTAGTGCTGCCTGAGTGGGGCCCAGCCGGTCATTGCTGGATGGTCACCCAGAGCAGCTAGAATGGATTCTGTTCCCCTCCTCAGCAGCTGGCCAGCTTGTAGTGAGGGAATACGTCAGGTATGCAAAGCCCTGAGTTTCCATAGACTTTTCTCAATCACCCTCTATGTGCTTAGGGCTCTGTGCTGCTAAGGGAGGGGGGCTGGGTGCGGATGGGCGTAGAGAGTGGAATAAACAGGAACTACAGTCAGTCCTCAGCCTGAGGGGTCCCTAAACCTGCAGGAAGGGGCTGCCATAGCTTGTGCCCACAAGTGGAATTTGAGGAGGGCAAGCACAGAGGTAGCAACAGCAGAATACGGAAAAACTGCAGCTCTAGATCGTTCATTCTTTAATTCATCTGTTCAACAACTATTAAGCACCTAGTACATGCCAGGCACCATTCTAGGCTCTGTGGATACAGCAATGAACAAAACAGATAAAAACCCCTGCTTTCTGGAGCTCACATTCTGGTAGGTGAAGATAAAATAATAATAATAATAAGACCCTGATAAACGTGCATATACATCAGTAGCCATAATTACTCCAAAGAAACATGAAGCAAGGCAAGGCAAGGGGGTGGAGAGGAGACAGGAGATGGGAGGCAGGTAGGAAAGGCAGGGAAGTTTTCTCTGAAAAGGTGACATTCGAGCACAGACATGAGGGAGTGAATTATATGGATATATGGGGAAGAGCAGTTTAGGCAGCAGGAGCAGTAAGTGCAAAGGCCCTGAGGCAGGTGTATGCTTGTGTTGAAGGAACAATGACGAGACCAGGGTGGCTGGAGTGGAGTGAGGGGGCAAGTGGAGGGACTGAGTTCAGGGAGGTAGCAAGGAAGCAGATCACGTGGGGCACTGTGGGTCACAGTACAGTCATGAGTGAGCTGAGCAGAGGAAGGCCGTGATCTGACTTACACTTTAACAGGCTCACTCTGGCTGATGGGTAGAGAATTGACTATAAGGGACAAGTGAGGGCAGAAGCAGAAGACCAGCAAGGAGGCCCTACAGCAGACCAGGTGGGAGATGATGGTGGCTCGGAAAGGGTGTAGCAATGACCTTCTGAGGAATAGAGAGAAAGTGGTCAGATCCCCTGCTCTGCTACTTTCTAGCTGTGTGCCCCTGGGCAGATGACTTAACCTCTCTGAGCCTCTATTTTCTCTCTGGAAAACACGGTTGATAATAATACTCAGCTACTTAGCTGGTGGGGTTTGGTGATGCCCACACAAGACGTAGCACAGTGCCTGGCACACATTTGGTGCCCACTCAGTGCCAACTCTCAGCCATTATTAACCCTGAGGAACCATTGCTCTGGGAACCACATATTCAAGGTGGAATGAACTGAGCCCAGAAAACCCAAGGAGATCTGAGGGGCCAGCTGGATCTGGGGGAAAGTGTCACAGGGCTCAGTTGGGCACCGTCCTCCCATTGCCTGCCTCGGGTCCCATGCCCCTGGACAGAGGTGCCTTTCGGCCTCCTGTTTATTTGTTTGCCTTTTACCTGCGTTGAAGTTTCAGCTGAGAAATCAGCCCCGCCAGTCAATGGGCCCAGCATCCCGCCACATGGGCTGCCAGCGACTCCTGCAAAGTCAACATCGCCTAGGACAATGAAGGGGGAGGGGACAGCAGGGAGTTCACAGTCCATGGTGCTCCCTGGCCAGGATGTGAGACTCAGAGATGACTGTCAGAGGTAATGATTGGGGGAAAAAACCCAGGGAGTTAACTCAGTTCTTGGGTGGATGCTGGTAGCTGCAGTGCCTTCAGGACTGACCCTCTGGCTGTGGACAGGAGATGGCTATGCTAAACAAGGGATGGCTCTGGGGGCAGCCGCTGACATCTGCTCTCCCTGGGAGGTACTGGCTTAGAAGCCTGAAGCCTTGGTCTACCCCTGCTGCACCCTCGCACTGACTCACCGTCTTACCTGCTTATTCAAAATACTGAAGCCTGCTGTGTGCCAGGGCCTGGGCTTAAAAATGTTCCTCCCACAAAGAGCATTTCTTAGGAAGAGTGAGAGTCTCATGGGGAGAAACAACTTCTGCCTGTGGGGAGTCTCCAGGCTCTTACGTCCAAGGGCTTAAGTTTCCAAGAGTTAATCCAGTGGCCCTGCAGGCCACACCACCCCATAGCCCTCTGCTCTGGAAGTTGGTGCGTGAGCTGGGGGCCTGCCCTCATCTCTAGCTTAAAGGGTAGCAGACCTCTGCCTCTGGCCATGGAGGCTGACCTGCATGGGGTCTTCAAGCTACTCCCTGCAAATGGCCAGTCTCCCTCTACCCCGGAGCCTCCCCCAGTGGAAGCAGACCCTGCTGTTTCTTCACACCACCTCAGGCCTCAGGTATCTCTCCAGAAGGCTCTTCTCCCTACCATAAGCTCTGGCACGGCTAGTCCAACCTAGAGGTATGCCCGGTGCCTGCTTCCTCTCCAGCCCAGGCTCCCCACGTCGAGGATGGTGGTGGGTACGGGGCTCAAGGTCGGGGCTGGGGCCAACAGGGCCTGGGAAACTGCAAAGTCTGCAGTGGGTCAGGAGGGCCCAGCTTCTGTTTGTTGACCCTGAGCTGTAGACACAGGAAGAAGCATCTTGTCCCTTCCCGTGTCTCCTCCCTGGGCTGAGTCCTGCCCTCCTCCCTTCCCTGGTCCTCTGTGGTCACAGGCGCTGCCCCCACCCAACTACCCAGGCTGCTCCCCTTCTCGTCCACCCCCCTTGCTCCTTGGCCACCCTACTTCAGGCCCACTCCAAGTGGGGCTTACACGTAAAAATAGCCCAGCTTTTTTTGAGCGTGTTATCTACTATTTTTATCAGATGGTCCAAGCAAAGCATGGCCGAAAAAAGGGAAAATCATACAGCTCTGTTTGCCAAGCTCTATAGAAATAGCAACAGGGTGGGCTATTTTTAACAAGATGAATACCCCTGTCCTCTGAGGTCTCCCCTGGCCCTACACCAGCCTCCTTTGTCTCTCTGCCTGGACAGCAGATTTTAAAATATACCCAGAGTTGCCAAACCACTAAATGCACCCAAGACGGTGACTGAGGCACTTGGAGCCAAGGAGGACCGTGGGGGGTATTTTTTCCCTTTTTCTTCCCTCCCCTGAAGGAAATCACACTCTTTTGTTTGAAAAGCCTTCCAGGTCGGTTTTCGAGGCCTTTTCCTAGTTGTCCCACTCCCACGGGAACAGCAGAGGTTACTCTGAAACATGCGGTGGTTTGGGCAGAGTGACCCCAGAGGCCTGGCTCCTGTGCCAGGCTACGGCAGGGCAGGGACACAGAAGGAGCCCATAGAAGCCAGGGCTTCGAGCAGGGGTGGGAGGAGACACGTGGGGAAGGCTGTGCGCTGGGAGGCACCGGATCTGCACTCCGCCACTGTCCCCGCGGTAGGCTGAGGCACCACTGCCTCTCTGCTTGGGAAGAGAGATCACTATGGGAAAGCCACCTCTCACCCCAGAGCAGTGACTGGGGCGAGAACCAGCCCTGGAGTCAGGAGACTTAGTGAGGGAGCAAGTCCCAGCCTCTCTCCAGGCCCCAGGGTGCCCCTGTGTACCGGGAGGGGTGTGACTAGCCTGAGCAATCCGAAGTGTGTGGCTGGGAAGGAAAAAGAAAATAGCAACAAAAGGTAACATTCACCAAGCACTTAGGGAGTCCTTGAATGAAACACTGTGTATCAGTGTATCGTCGTCTCCCTTCATTTTCACCACAACCCTATTCCTGCCCTTTACTGAGGTGTGCAGAGCATCTCTCTTTCCTAGGGGCTGTATGTGAAATCCAGGAGACATCTTGGATTACATGCTCGTCCCAGGACCCATCATTCTGCCCAAGGGGATGGGATTCTACGACAGGCCATCTCTGATCCCAGGCCATCCCTGTAGCCAGGAGCATGGGGACAACAGTTAGCAGTCCCGCCAGAACTACAAGTAGCAGGAGTGCTAAGCTGTTCCCACCAGATGCTGCTGGAGAAGGGATGGGGAGTCTGGGCAGAGAGACCGGCAGCACCCTCTATAGGTGGTGGAGCCAGGTACCGACTCCAGATGCCCCCGTCCCACGCCCTCCTACTGACCTTGACTGGAGAGCTATTCTGCTACAGGTCAGGGCAAAGGGAAAGAAGGGTGGGTCATGGGTGGGAAGAGGTGAAGAGGACCCTGGAGTGACTCCACTTCCGCCACACTGGATCCCCGAGTCCCCTCCCCACCCATGCCGTGCTCTGTCTTGTCTCCAGGCCTTTGCAGAGCTGTTTCTTCTAGAAGCAATACCCTCCCCCACCCTCACCTTCTCCATCTCATAAGCACACATTTTTCAAGACTCATTTCAACGGCCCTTTTCTGGGAAGTCCTCTCCCCTTTGTGGGCAGGATGGGGACTCAGGAGCCTCTGACATACACCTCTACCCGGCCCTTGAACTCCAGCATATGGTGACTGCTGCCACTTGCTTCCCTGGGGCACAGACCATGGCCCGTTCGCCCTGTCCCCACAGGCCAGCACAGCGCAGGAGTGCCAAAGACGTCTGCGGAAGGGATAGAGGGAGAAGAGACCGAGGAATGGGGAGTGAGAAAGGAAAATGAGGAGAAGAGAACAGGTGGGGGAGGGGGGACAGTGGAGCCAGAGCAGTCACAGGCCAGGGCCGTAGGGGAGGGCCTTGGGGAGGGCATATCAGGAAGGGAGGGAGGGCTTTGCGCTGGGGCCAGGAGCACAAGTGATTTCCCCAGTCCCGGAGGCTCTGGCCGGAATCGCTCTCCTGAGAGGCTGGTGTCATAAGTGGGAAGTGGCAACCTGACCATTTATTCAGTAACATCTGTCGATACCCACTGTCTGCCTGGCACTGTGCTAGGCAGAGGGTCCCTCTTCTCTGCTGACTGCCTTAGGAAGGGGGATCAGAGTGACGGGGAGCAGGACCCTTGAAATCATCTGGAGCCCCGAGGAAACGGAGCTGTCCCTCTCTGGACAGCGGGTACCCACCAGCCTCTCTGCCTGGCGCCATGGCTGGCATGCTGCTCAGAGGATGTTACGTGGCTGGGACATCACTAGAGGCCATGAGGCCTTTCAGTCTTGCCCTGCTTGAGTCTCGCTCCCGCAGGAAGCCGTGAGAGGAGGAGTGCAGGCTCCCACCGAGGCTGGCTCCCCACCCCAGGGAAAAACGGAAACAGGAGGGGAGGGAGTCGGCCGGCAGCGGCTGCCCAGCCTGGTAATGAATCGTTCCAAAGTTTGCTGCCCTGTCTGAATAGCTTCGCTTCTGAAAGGGTTTTGTGACAAAGGGTACATTGACGTCCTCTACCGGACAAGGAGGGCCGCCCGCTTGCACAGGGGAAGCCCTTTTGGGAGCCGTCAGGAGGCAGCAGCAGGGATCCAGACACGGAGCAACATTCTCTCCCAGAATCTGCCTGGTGGGCGTGACTGGGTTCTCCTTTCTGATTCTGGGCCTGAAAGGGCTCGGGCCTGGTGTGTATGAGATGATGGAAGACCTCTTTGGTTGCATCTGCGGCCTGAGTGACCCGCTGAGCTGGGGCGGGGGCCCAGGAGAGGGTGGGGCTCAGCTGGCACACACAGAGCGCCTGGCTGTTCAGTTGAGAATGGAAAATGCCTTTTGAGTTGAGTGCCTTTCCTGGACACTCCCTTCTCCTGGGTCCTGATGGTCAAGATGCTCCCTAGGCCTCCTCAAGACCCCGGCCCAGGTAGTCTGTACTTTTAGAGGCTGGGGTCTCCATCCTGCCTGTCTGCAGGTCCCTGTGGCTTCTGGCAAAATGAGCGGCCTAAGGTGGGGGCCCTAGAGCTTACGGTTCTGGATTTGATTATGATTTTGTTTGTTCAAAAGTTATTGGGAACAGTATTTTTTGTTGATTCAATTTAATATGCATATGTATGTGCATATTTGGTTTTCTCCACCAAAAATCTGGCTCTGTGGAGCCTAACTGGTTTGTGGCCCCACCTTTAGGCCTGAGGTAATCCGTGTATTTAATCAGGGGACTTTTTATGAGTGTGGGATGAGCCAAGCAATGACCACACATCTGGAGGCCCAAGGGCTGCCCTCACTCAGTGGGCCTCTTTTGTCCTGCCCCCTTGAATGTGAGAGAGGGATTGGACAAGAAACAGCCCCGAGGTTGCCCCTGTTGAACCCATAGGGACAAATCATGGCTTGATAGGGTGGCCTGCCCTGGGTCTTCAGCTATACCATGTTATGGGACATCCTCCAAATGCCTACTCAGTGCCAGGCACAGTGTCTGCTGTGGTTTGGCCCATGAGCCCTGCAGGCTGCGTCATCAAAATATGTGTGTGCGTGTGTGTGTGTGTGTGTGTGTGTGTGTGTGTGTGTGTGCACGTATGCGTGTGTGCGTGTGTGCGTGTGTGCGGGTATGAGTGTCTGTGTGTGTCCATGCCTTACCAGAAGTGGTATCAAATAAGAATCCTGACTCTGCCACTTATCTGTATGAGGATAACAATAGTATCTCTGTGGCAACGGACTTATCCTACCTGTACCTTGGTTTCCTCATCTGGGAAGTGGGGATAATGGGAGTAACTACTTCTTTGGTTGTTGTGAGGTTAATATGGTAAAGCACTTGAGACAATATTTTGTCCATAGCAGGCACTAATAAATGTTAGCTGTCACTGCTACAACTACTACTATCACCTTAGAAGGTGTCTCAGGTCCAGCTCCCCAGAAGCAGATGCTGAGATGGGGAATCACAGCTAAGTGATTTCCTAAGGCGGAGCTCCCCAAGGACACTGGCGAGAGACTGAGCGTAGCTGGACAGGAGACGAAGAGGCCAACAGGGGTGCAGAGGGTGCTTTCAGCCTGTCCCACAGTGGGGCTCTCGAGGTTGTCCCCATCAGAGGTAAGGGAGCTGGGATCTCACTCTCCTGCTCCCTAGTCATTGGCTAAAGGCCATTTTGGGGGTGTAAACTTCCAGGTACTTCTGGCTCTGCAGGCAAGGCAGGTCCTGTAGCCTGGGGCCGTCACCCAGGGAAGTGTGCCCAAAGGGGAGGGCCACAGAAGGCAGAGGAGGCGCCCAGGCCCCATAAAGAGATCTGGGGGAACCTGGAGGCTCTGAGGTTGGCACCAACAGTGTCCTCCAGGGAGAGCTACTGTGAGGAGCAGATGAGCAGGGCCTCTCCACGGCAGGCTCTTGATCAGTGGTAGTCCCATCCTTTCTGCCTCACCAGCCTCAGGCTGCTTCTGGTCCAAGGCCAGGGTTATCCCAGGTGTCTGCGAGGTCCCAGCCAGGCTCAGAGCGTCATATATTTGTGTAGGACAGTGGCTCCAGCCATGCTCAAGGAACCAGCGAGAAGAGCCTGCCTGCTTGGCTGCCTGAGCACCGTGGGAGACAAGGAGCCCTGCCAGCCAGTTCAGGCTGCCCTGGATCTGCCCCAGGGCACTGGTGTCAGGAAGGAGGGAGAAGCTGTGACGATGTGGCAACCACTTGCATCCCCCCAATCCCTCCTAGACACATCTGCCACCTCTTCCCTACCCTCTCCCTGGCTCTGCCATCCATCCCACTCACATGGGCAGTCCTGCCCTGGGTAGCCCCGAGCCCCACAGCCCAGGTCAGCTCTGACGGGCCTGGCAGCAGCGACCCAAGCCATGGCCTATTAGTGTTCTCCTGGGGGGGCTGCCTGCCCGGGTATCAGAGGGAATGTTGGAGAACATTGCAGGCCCTGCCTACCTGTCTCCTGTGAAAAGCCTAGACCCTCCTGGAAGGCTCCCATGGCCAGGGGGATTCAAGGAGAGGCAGGAAGGCCACCTGCTGGGGGTGATTCTTGGGGGACCCCACATGAAGGATAACAAGAATAACCTATTATCACCCACGATGCGGGGAGTCATCACTGCATTTCAGGTGGGACCCTTTATAGGAACAATTTTATTCAAAGCTCGCCACAACTCCGAGAGGTTTCTGCTCCCAGGTCGGAGAGGCAAAGTTTCAGACCCCAAATCATACAGTTCCTATCTGGTCTCCCTGCTCCTCCCTTGCCCCCTCAGACTATTTCCAGCATGGCAGCGGAGCGAGTCTGGTGGACACAGCCCACAGCTGTCCTCCCTCCAGACCCTGCAGTGGCTCCCTTTCACCCAGGGTAAACGCCCGAGGCCTCACATAGGCCGCCACACCTTTGCCTGATCTGGCTTCCCAGTGCCCCCAAACTTCTCTCCTACCACCTCGCTTCACTGGCCCCACTCCAGCCCCACCAGCTGCCTCTGCCGTGTCTCAAATGGCCACACGAACTCCGGCCTCAGGGCCCTTGCACGGGCTGCTCCCTCTGCCCGGTAGGCTCTTCCCCAGCCGCCGTATGGCTCCCTCTCACTTGCTTCAGGTCTCTGCCCCAGTGTCACCTCCCGAACCCCCCAGCTTTCTCTATTCCCTTTGCTCTGCTTTATCATTATTATTTTCGGTAGCGCTTCTATATGGATTTGTGCATTGCCTGTCTCCCTTCACTGAAATGTAAGCTCCACGATGGCAGTGATTTTGCCTTTGGTCCCCCGCTGGATCAGGTCCTCGATCGGTGCAACCTGTGCTTGATAAATGCATGCAGAACGACTGAACGGCCCCAAGACCAGAGCTCAAAAGCTCTAACCATCAGGTACCCTGAGGTTGGGGGAGGGTGGGCGCCACGGTCTGCTAAGCCCTGGGGTCTGTGGTTCTGAGCGGCTTTCTTTTCCTCACGGCCAGAGGGAACAGAGGACAGCGAGGTTGACCCCAAGCACCCGCTTCCTGTGCCCAGTTCACGCAGCATGGCCTTGAGCAGTCTGCCTTGGGCTCTGCACAGCATCCTTCTCTGGGCTGCCGTCCTTAGCCAGCTCTGCCCCACTTCCTTCCTCTTTTTTCAAATTTTTAAAAAACTTTTTTGGCCGCACCACGCAGCATGTAGGATCTTAGTTCTCCGACCGGGGATCAAACCCGCGCCCCGGGGTCTTAACCACTGCATCACCAGGGAAGCCCTCCCACTTCCTTCCTCTTGACTCTGAGGCTTGAGGGAAGCACTGCCCTTTCTCTCCCAGCCTTGGATTCAAGTCCAAGTTCAGAGCAGCTCTGCAGACTCTGAATTCCTCGCCTAGCATTTCCTCCAAAAGGCCTTCTGCATCCTCTCAACACTTGTTCCCTCAAAATAATGCCTACCGAGCATCTTCTATGGGGAGAGGGACCCAATTTCCAGCTCTCTGTGCCGCTACCGGCCCAACCTGACCCAGGAGGCCATATAAGACGAAGCTGAAGCAGGAAGGGCTGGGCTGTGAGGCAGGGCCCAGAGAATGTGGGAGCAGGAGAGGGAGCCTCTAGACGCAACCCCATCCCACCCTATTTCCTCCCTTGGGTGAGAGAGGCAATTTCTTGGGGCAGCAGGGTGGAAAGCCAGCTGTACGGAGGACGGAGAGCAAGCCAGGAACTTGATTTGAAGGACACATGCCAGCCTGTGTCTTCTTCCTCAAGCCCCATTCTGAGAAAGCTTCCCTCTCCTGCCCCCTCCCCGACCCCCAGCTGCCGACCCCCTGCGCCAAAATGCCAGGTTACCTGCCCAAGGTCCCTCTCCCGGGAGCACCTTGGAGGCATGGCAGGGGTCTGATTCCCCCCAGCCCACCTGTGTCTCCCAAGTGGAGAGGTGGGCAACCTTCTCCTGTGCTTCAGAATCCAGGCCACAGGCTGCCACCTGCCCCTGCCCCACGTGGGCACAGACTTCCTCATTCCAAGAACTCCTAGATGTTAGACTTCTATCCAGATTTCTCCATGTCTTTGATGACTGCTGGCAACGAATCCTGGAAGGAGAAGAGAAATGAAGGCCTCCACCAGGCCGGCAAATCGGCATCATGAGTGTCCTGACGAGGGACCCTGGGGAAGGGCAGCTACTGGGAACAAGAAAACACACAGAGTCCCAAGACTGGTGGGGTCCCTGTGGCAGGAGGCGGTATCTGAGCCTGATCAAATCTCAAAAGGGCATTAACAGTAGAACGTGAACTCCCTCCTTGGGCCTCAGAATCCTGGAAGGGCCTCTGAGTGGGTGGCAATGGGGTGGGACCCTCAGGACTTTTCTCCTTAAGATTCCTTGTACCCCTCTCAATGGCCCTGGGGAATTCCCCCACACTTCCTCCACTCCTCCCTGCAGAATGAAGTGGGCCCAGGAACAGGGGTCTCACCTTCAAGGCTGGGCTGGCCCTCAGCCAGTCAGCCCTGCTGGGGACCTCCCGGCCCCCTTGCCCCTCAAGCTCTGCTCTGCGGGAGGACGTGTTCAAGTTTCACGGGGCAGACTAGCCCAGGAACTTCAGAAGGCCCAGCTCTGTCTGGTAGGCCTGCAGTGCACACACCTTGAGCCACTACTGTCTTTTCCTTGAATGTTGGGCCCCCCAGACCAAGATGACCTCAAGAGTAGGACCCAGTGTGACTGGTTTATGCCCCCAGGCCCATGAGCAGGAGACACACTGTGCCTCCACCACTTTCTAACTGTGTGACCTCAGTCATGTGACTTCGCTCCTCTGTGCCTCAGTTTCCTCCTCTGTAAAATGGGTAGAATCATCAGCCTATTTCATAGGATTGAGGTGAAGTTAACTGGGATACTCCATGTAAAGCACTTCAAACAGTGCCGGGCACCTAGCAGGTGCTCAATAAATATTACTTGTGTGTCCCTGTCACCACTTAGTGTTCCTCCCTGAGCTATGAAGGATTCCAGGATTGCGGCCAGCTAGGCTTTCTCCCCAAGATGACCTGATCCCTTAGGAAACACGAGAGGAGAAGGGGGCCCTCACAGCTGCCTCCAGGCCCCTGGGGGTTGTGGCCACTATGGAAAGCCCCGACTCACCACACTGTTTGGATTGGGTTTCTATTCCCAACACCGGTGAGAGGCTGGCTATTTATGGGCTCCCCAACCCACCCCCTGGGCAGCCAGACAGTGCGTGGGCTAGGGACCACATGGACGGCAGCCCGCTCCCCCACCCAACCCGGGCACTCTGACCGGGGCACGTTTCACACGCCGGTTACCCTGCCGGCTCCATCTGGCCCCCGAGGGAGGAGCAGAGATGGACGGGATGTGAGGGGTCTCCCGCCTCTTCATCCTGGCCTCTGGCTTCTAGAAGGTCTCTTTGAGGAGAGGTGGGTTCTTGGGGGCATGGGGTTGATACACACACCCCTTTCCATTTCCACTCTTACAATGACACATGCCTCACCTGGTGTCTGCCGTGGTGAAAACCCAGGCTCTGGAGCCGGACTGCCTGGGTTCAAGTCCCACTTTGGGCCCTTGTTAGATGTGACCTTGGGCTAGTGCCCTACGTTCTTTGTTCTCAGTTTCCTCACCTGTAAAATGGAGCTAGGGCTAATACCTGCATCCTAGGGTCATCATGAGGGTTAAAGGAATTGACACAGGTAAAGTGCGTGGCACCAGGCCGGGCACACAGAAAGCTCTGCAAGTCAGCATTCTTATCCCTGTTGGGTCTGGTGCAGGATGGCAACCCTGCCTCCTTCACCCGGCTCCTGTTCTCTGACTAGGCAGGATGGCTGTCGCCTCCGTGCAGATGTAGAAACCGAGCCCTAAATGGGAGAAGTGACCTCTCCAGGGTCACACAACTGGGGATGGCAGAACCCAGGCCCTCTTAGGGCTCTTGCCAGCACACTGGCTGCCTCTTGATCTTTAACCACTAGAGTCCTCCCCCTACCCCTCACCAAAGAGACAAGGATCTCCACTGGCCAGCCCCAACAAGGGAAGGTGAGGGCCCTGACAGGTGTGCGCCCAGCAGGAGCCAGGCTGAGCCCATCCTCGGGGCCTGCCTTCCCCTTGGCCAGTGCCTCCAGCCAGCCCACTCAGGACAGGGGCTATTTTTAGCAGGTGCTGTTTGCCTGGCGGCGGGGATATTTGCAAAGGGTCAGTCTGGTGGTGTCCCTTGGCTTTCAACTAGAAACAGCTCTCGGATGTGCAACCGATTGGCTGAGAGCATGAGGCTTTGGCGAGCCTTTTCCCTTTACACAATGTGGCCGTTTCTCCTTCCTGTCCACCCTCTTGCCAAGCCCACAGCTTCTGTTCCTGGCTCCCCGCCGCCAAGATGGTGACAGCCTTCCCAGGTCTGGTGGGATGAGCAAATTGGGCAAAGTGTGGTTTCCTGGCCCTGGCCCGGCATCTTCCCTCCGCTAATAAACCTGTGGCTAACCAGCCGTGGCCTCACGCTCCACGGCTTAGAGCACCGTGCCAGCAAGGCCAAGGTCAGGCTCTACCCCGACTGGCTGGCATCACAGGGAGGTGTGCTCTGTCCCATGCCTCAGCCTGCAGCCCTCAGGGATCAGCCCTGGGGGCAGCTGTGAGCCGGTTAGCTTGTGGGCATCTCTGTGTCCCCAGCCCTGGGAGGGCCTAACTGAGCTGGTCCGCCTGCTGCCGCTGGGCAAGGCGTGGAGCTGGGCGCTTTCCTACGTGAAGGCTGGCACGTATGATGGTGGGAAAATGCTGGAGACCAAGCAAGTGCTAGGTAGGAGGCACACATAAGGCCGCTGAGCCAGTTTTCTACATTGGCTGGAGTGGCCCTGGAGAGGTGGCAGAGTGTGGTGATTAAGAGAACAGACTGTGGGGTTCCAATCCCGGACAGGACGCTTAGCAGTGGTGTACCGTTCTGTGCGCCAGTGTCCCCATCTGTAAAAAGGGGATGAACACAGGCCTCTCGTGAGGATGGAGTGAGCTAAGGCTTGGAAGCCCTTAGAACCGTAACCGCTACGTGAGTGTCAGCTCTTGTTACCATTGCAGTACCTCAACCCCCAACACTGGTTCCACGGACCCTGTACCCCCCATCTGGCCCCCACTCCCGCTCCTTCCCTCCTACCAAGCAAGCCTTCACTGGCCCCACAGCCCTCAAGCTGTTGAAGCCCAGGCACACGGGTGGCCCCTCCTCACCCCTCTGGGAGGCCAGATGCTGGGGGTGGCCGGGCCTCAGGTGGGTCCTGCCACAACCCCTGCCAGAGAGAAGCCCAGTGTCCGGGGAATGGGCTGGCACCGGGCAGGTGCCCTGCTCTGCTCCTGCGGCTCCTGCCCAGGAGGGCGCGGCCACTGAGCTCAGGTCTATAAATAAGGTATCTGGGAGGACCGGCTTTAATTTGCACTTTACCTATTGGTGTTTACTTTGCTATTTCCAATATGGTAATTTAATTCTGTTGGGCGCCTGGCTGTGGGGGCACCTTGGGTGTGCGGTTACCTGACCGCACCAGGAGTGACTCCTGTGTTTCTCTGCAGCTCTGGACACAGATGCCTCAGGGACAGCCATGGTCTGTGGAGCCCCCAGGTGTGGGCACAGCGTGGAGGGGCTAGGCTGGACATTGAGACCCCTCTGTACCCGGACCCACAGTCCTCCCCGCTCCGTTCGGCTTGCCCTCCTGAGAGCAGTGCCAGCACCACCCTTCCCTGCTGCCCATCCTCCACATCTCTTCCCGCCTTAGGCCAGGGTCTTCGTCTCTGCTGGGATGACCACCCTCCTCCAGCCACCTGGGAGCTCTCTTCAGACTTCTCTCATGGCCATACAGCTAATTGTGGGACAGCCTTGGAGATTTTGCTTGCTGTTTTAAATTTTTGTATTTTGTCTCTGCTGTGAGATTGGGAGCTCCCTGAGGGCAGGGCTGTGTCTCCCCTCAGACGGGGGCTCCCTGAGGGCGGGGCCATGTATCCCCTCAGACGGGGGGCACCTGAGGTCGGGGCTGTGTCCCCCCTCGGTCCGGGGCTCCATGAGGGCAGAGAATGTGCTTTTCCCTCAGCTTAGGGGTCTTAAAGGCTTTGGCCCAGCTCTACTCCCTCTGGTCCACTGGGACCACAAAAAGCGTGCTTGTCCTTCCCTTCACTGGCTGGCAGGACCGAGCTGTGACTTTTGTGGGCCATAGGCACTTTGCCTGTGTGAGGCCTTCTTCCATAAACTTCGCTGGCATAAAGACAAACCCATGTGTATTACATATGAAAACCTTTTCTTTGACTTACAAGATAATTTTTTTCCTTCTGACTTTAAAATAAAACCAAACATTTTCCTGGGCCCCTAAATGTCTTAAGGGCTAGCCCTGTCCCAGCTGTGCCTGGTGGGTGCACGGGGCCTGGGCACAGGAACCAGCACTGAGCCCGGTCATCTGGTGGGGACACCTTTCCCATCCCTTAGCTCTTATAAACCTCAGGAAGTCCCTAGGAGTCAGGCAGGGCCAGCATTCCTATCCCACACCATCAGCGCGGCCACGGCTGCTGCCACTGGCAGCGGCACCCCAGGGACCCCCCCTCAGTGGCACAGTGCCCCGTGCCAGGCGCTGTGCTGAGCACACGTCACCCTTGTCGTATCTAAACCTCAGAGTCATCCCACGAGGCAGGCACTGCGATTATCTCCCATTTCACAGATAAGGAAAATGAGGCTCAGAGGGGAGAAGTGATGGGTTCCAGGTCACCCAGCGGTCAGTGACAGGGCGGGAATGGAGGACCCAGAGGTCTGGCTTCAGAAAGTCTAGGTCGTTGCCCTCCAGAAAGGGTGAAGGGCCAGGCCAGGCGTAGGTCAAGGTCAGCTACGGAGATTGGTTCTGACGCCTCCAGGCCTGTTAAAAGGGGCGGGGCAAGATCCTGCCCTGGAATTACCAGCTTTCTGGCCCAGGGCTCTCGGCACTGGGCTGGGCCTGCTAGACTTGATTCCCTGGTGGGGAGGCAGTACGGGGACTCCTGACGAGGTGCCCCCGCCCTTCCTGCTCCAGGTCTGCTAGCTTTCAGGCCCCCTGTCGCTGCCCTTCCGGCCACCTGGTCCTAGAGGCTGGGTGTCCTCTGGGCGGGGAGCTGTGGGGCCCGGAGGGTAGGAGGAACCTCGTGGCGTGGGGAGTGAGGAGCTCAGAGTGGGGGTCAGGTCTGGAGGAACCCCCGTCAGTGATGACGAGCTTGGGGACGCCCTCTCCTGCTCTGCCGGCCCATCTCTACGTCACTACCGTTGTTTCCTCTTTTTACCACTTTGCTCTACATTTTTTGGCCCGTTTTTTCAAAACTCCGTCTCTGCTTTATTTTTGACTCGTCAATGTCTTCGCCTTCTGTCTCTCGCCCTGTTCCTCTCGCCCTGCTTCCTTCCCCTCTTCCTGCCATCTCTGTATCTTCTCCCTCTGCGTCTCTTTTGTGTGTCTGGTAGGTTTCCGCTGTCCATCTTTCCTCTCCCGCTCCGTCCCCCTGTTTCTCTTCCTTCTCTCTCTCTCTGAATGCTTCTCCATCTCCTGCAATGTCTGTCCCTCTGTCAATCTGTGTCTCTGGTTGTCTTTCTCCCTCTCCCATTATTCTGAGATGTGACAGTGCCTGGCCCAGCAGGGACAACAGTTCCACAGACAAATCACCCAACAAAGGTGAGAAAATGTACTCCAAGGGAGCATAAGGCGCTGGTCCTACTGCATGTTGTGGGAAGTGTTCCCCCGGTGCTCCCCCCTCCGCCCCCGACTCCAGCCGATCAGGTGCGGGTGCCCGTGGCCAATGGGAGGGGCTGCGCGCCCAAGCTGGGGAAGGGAAGCAGCAAAGGCCTTTTGTGCAGCCCAGGCCCGTTGGCTTTCAAGCAGCAAGTCTTTCTCTCGATCCCTGGAGACGCTAAATGGCCCATCTGCATTTGTGTTTCATGCAGGTAGAGGAGCAGGGGCAGGGATGGGGAGAGAAACGGGGAGGGCAGCAGATATCTGGGGTCACCCTTGGCCCACCTCTGTGCCTTCTTGGCTGGGGGACCTCTTTGTTGGTGGGCATCGATAATAACTGACTAATGGGGCTGTTTTCAAGATCAAATAAGACAATGTGTTGTAACTAAAAAGCCCAGTAAAGGGGCTTCAAGGGGTTTAGTGTGGGCCAGGAGCAGAGCACGCCCTCTATGAGTAAGAGGGCTTACTTAGCCCTTAAAGTAAGCCCCCAAGGGCTTACTTTAAAAGCCTTCATTTACTTGAGGTGACTCACCTCCTCCAGGAAGCCTCCTAGATTAGCTCCAGTCCCCTAGGGGTCCCTTCCAGCCACTGAACCCCTTCAGCCCTTAGGTACATTGCTCACCCTCCACGTCAGAATGGGCACTGGTCATCTCTATTTCCCCAAGTCAGAGGGTGGCTAAGGACAGGGCCACATCTCTGCTTTCCCTTGTGGTCCCAGGGCCTGACCCAGGTGGGGTGCACCGGATGTCCTTGGTCATAGTAACACTGCCCTGTGGTCCTCCTCCTGAAAATCAGAGAAGCCTTTGATTTTCAAAGCATTTCAGCAGATGCTATACCATTTGATTCTCGCCCAGCCCAGTGAGGAAGGCAGGGAGTGGATTAGCATCCCCATTTTACAGGCAAAGAAACTGAGGTTCAAAGAGATTGAGTAACTCGCCCAAGGTCAGTTAGCAAGTGGGGCTAGTAACAAACCCAGAGTCTGTATGCAATTCCCATTTTATAGACAGGGAAACCGAGGCTGAGGACAATGGAAACAAAGCTTAATAGAGATAGGGTCCAAGTTAAAACCTAAGTTAACAGGCTCTTTCTTCCACACCACAATGACTGGACCATCCTTCTGACCTCCACATGGTAGACACATATTTGGGGGACACCTGGCTTTCAGAGAGGGCTTAGAAGCCCCAGGGCTGTGTTGGGGGGCCTGCCAGGTGACTCAGTGCCATGGGGATCCCAGATGTGCCCTCGTGGCCCTACCCAGAGGATAGGCCACTGTGCTGCCCACAGGTGACATGAGCAGAGGATCGGCTGGATAAAGACCCCCTGTCCATCTCTCTCCCTCCTTTGCCTGCCAGGCTGAGTGCTTGGTTCTGCCTTTGGCCGCCAGGATAAGGGAGCAGCAAGAGACAAGGAAGGGTTGGTCCCACAGGAGCTTCCCACAGGCCACATACGCCTCTACCCTCCTTTGAGACGCTGAGGAGTGTCTCGCGTGTGGTCTGAGGACCCACCGCAATGTGCAGACCTCTCTCCAGCAACCTCGGCTCTCAAGGTCTCCAAGTCCTGACTCAGAATCCTTGATCTCGGGCTTCTCAGCCCTAGGATTTCAGGATTAGCATCCCTGCCTGGGTTCTGTGTTTCGTCTACGAAACATGCACTGATCCATTTCCCCATTTTATTAATGAGGGAGGCCTGTTCCTGAGATAATCAGAGTTTCCAGTGTTACCGTACCAATGAAGTGTCACCTAAGGGCAGAGATTTGACACTTGGGTTAGAGGTTGCAACTGTCTAAGGGAACCAGGTAGAATTTCCAGGTTAATGTTTGAAATATTGAAAAGAGCTCAGGACCCGTCCTATCATCACAGACTCCTGAGGGTTTGGGCCCCCAGGCTCGGGACGCTTAGAGGAGTCATAAGACTCTTCTGTGGCAGGCATGGGCTCCAGACACGTACGTACAGAGGCCTGCAGGCACGCACGTTCACATATACACAACAACACACATGCCCCAGAAGAGCCAGCAGGCTGGGCCTGGGGTGATGGGACTTGTTTGCCAGCCCAGTCCTTTAGGCTCAGCTTGTCTCCTGGCTCCAAGCATTATGATTTCTCACTTGGGGCTGTTCACTTTAAGCCCTTCCCATATGAGCTGTGAACCGGGCGATGTGTGGGAACGTCCAAGCTAGTCGGGGGATAAGATCTGTGGACTGAAATCACAGGTCCAAGCGGGGCGTGATGTGTGCTATTGGCAGGGCGAGGTCCAGCGTGGGAGCAGAATTGTGGGTCAAGTGGAAGGCACATCACATTGGGATAGTCTCTGCTGTGGTGGGTACATTCTTGCCAGGATCACTCTCTATGCTTTGGGGGAGTGGAGAGGAGTTCCAGGCTTCTAGCAGCTGACTATCTTCAAGTCTCATGTATTTTGCTTCAAATTGCACTTGTAGGATTTACCTCCCTAATTAGCGTTGGTTTCAGCTGTTACAATGAGTGTTCATTCCTTAAGGAGGTACCCCAACATACGGAGGGACCTCAAATGTGTGTTCGGAGCTGGGGGGAAGCTCACCTGACAGGCAGTGATGGCCACAGATAATCACTGAGGTGTGCCATCCACCTGGGGAGCTAAGACTTCACAGCACCCGGCAGTTCCTAGGAAGATGGTAGGTAAAGGTGGAAACAGCTGGCAAGTCTGGCCCCCAGCCTGGGATGGCGGATGCAACTCATCAATCCAAAAGCTGATGGAGCTGGTCTTATCCAACTTATTCATTTTACAGACACAGAAATTGCAGTCTGGAGTGGAAAGTGACCTACCTGCAATCCCACAGCTAACAAACAGTAGAGCCAGGAGTCAAATGCATATCTCATGACGCCAATTCCAGCACCCCCTTCCCCTGACTGAAGCCCTGTGGCTACCACGTGGCTCTTCTTCCCTCCTGTAAGTGACAGCAGTAGGGGAGAGGGTGGTGGGCGGAAAAGGATGGGTACAGGTGAGGATGGGACTACTTTGGCCAACTACTTCCTGGCATGTCCCTTCTATCTCAGTCTCAGTTTCTTTATCCATAAAATGGAACACTTGACCTCCAAGACTCCAAGACGTACCAGACCAGAACATTCCTCCCTGGCCGCTGAGAAGCCTTAAGAGATGGGATGGAGCCAGAGTGAAGCAGTGGAAAACCATGGCTCCAAGACCAGGAGGCGCCTGGTCCGGGGTGGGGGGGGGCGCAGAAAGCAGTGAAGTTAGTGCTGTGCCCTCCACCCCAGCTATTTTTACCCTGGAACACTGGACTGCAAGAGTCCTGGCTAAAAATACCAGCAGCCCGAGCTCTGAGCATCCTCTCCCCAGAGAAGGGGGGTGGGGGCTGGCAAGGAGTGGGGTGTGGAGACCAGGGGTTTGAGGTCATTTATCCTTCTTCTTCCCAAGCTGGGGTGCCTTGGGGGTGACTGGGAAGGAGACTCCTTCCCCCAGAGAGCCCTTCCCCCAGATAGCCCAAGAATAAGCTTGTTTTTGTCATTTTCGGCAACCTCAGCCAGTCCTATCCACACACATACACATTTTTTTTTTTTTTACACAATGTAATTAGTCTCCTGCAATTTTGTGTTCTGTTCTTTTTTGCTTATTTTTCCATAAACAGTTTATGTTGCCACATGGTCTTCATATTAGTCATTCTTAATGGCTGCATAATATTCCATCCAAGGGACTTTTCTGTTCCCTGATCTCTGGGCATTTGATGGCTTCCAGCTTTCCATTATTATAAATAAAGCTGCCTTGGACATCTTTGTGCATGTGGCTCTTTCCTTCTCATTAATTATTTCTGTAAGATAAGTGCCCAGGTCAGTGAGCAAGGCTGTTTTTGTGCCATTTGATGTGGCCTGCCAAACTGCTTTCCAAAAGTCAATGAAGGAGGTTTAATGTAGGGATACATCCACACTGGGAGCCAAGTAGAGTCAGGCTGCTGGGAAACCGGAGCTGGGAGCCAACGGGAGCTCAAACAGATGCCTCCAGCTCCCAAGGGCCTGCCTTGTTCCAGCTTCTCTGCTCTGCCAGCTCCATCTCTCTCTCTTTCTTGAGCTTTTTAAATTTTGACCTAGCAGAGCTGTCAGCTCTGAGGACAAATCACTTTGTAACTCACTGCTCACGTGTTCTTAGCACTTACTTTGTCTCAGGTACTGTACCAACTGCCTGTGACAATTACCTTAATTTTCACAACCACCTTCTGGGGTAGGGATTATAATTATCCCCATTTTACAGCTGCAGAAACCAAGACAAGGAAAGACTAAGTAACTTGTTCAAAGATGTAGTCAGTAACTGGCGGGGCCAGGTCCCACCTCACTGGCTTGCCTCACTGCAAACATATACTCTGGACCACTATCCCAGTCTCCCTGGCAACACAGAGGCCCCATATCCACCACTAATGGCCTATCATTTCTGAGTTCAAATTCTGAAGAGGGAGAACCTGGTTGGCTCAGGTCAGCCTATGGATTGGAACCCTAGAGTCAAGGTCCAATCATCTGTGATGGGGGTAGGCTCAGACAGGAGGAGGGTGGGCCATGAGGGCAGTTGGACAGACCATCCTGATGTCCCAGCATTGGAATTTGCCAAAACATATTTAAAAGTAGTACAGTTGAGCCTTGAACAATGTGGGGGTTAGGGGCACCCATCCGCCACACAGTGGAAAATCCGTGTATAACTACAGTTGGCCCTCTGTATCCATGGCTTGGCATCTGAAGACTCAACCAACCATGGATTGTGTAGTCCTGTATTTTACTTTAAAACTTATTGAATTTTTATTGAAAAATATTCCACATGTAAGTGGGCCTGCACAGTTCAAACCCATGGTGTGTTCAAGGGTTAACACGACGCACTGTTGCACTGAACAAAAAGTATACACTGTATAACTGGTGTGAATGCTAATTTGTTTGCGTTTGCCTTGCTTGGATTATTTGTAATGCTGAATATGTTTCCTTATGTTCCTTTTGTGTGTGTTGTCCACATCCACCCACCTTGTATATGCTTTATATCTTAACAGGTATGAATGCCGCACAGAGCAACGATGTGCTGAGAGGGGCTGTGGGTGGAGCAAGGACGATTTCTCCCTAAGTGGTTTCTCCTTTGTCCTGAAGCCTGAGGGGCTTTGACTGGCTTCCCAATCAGTGTTTCTGAGAAACCACCTTCTCCCTGCCAACCTGGCGTGCTACTTGGACTAGACAGTCTTGAGCAGGGACCTCTCCAGCTAGGAGGATCTCTGCATTTGCCTTCTCCCGTCTGGCGCCTTCTCCTGAATGAATCAACTGCAAGTTCCCAGGAGCCCTGGTTTGCTGCTTGTACTGCGGGACACATCCTCAGTTTGCCTCCCCTGTCCGCTCTTCCTTGGCTCTTGTCTCGTCTCAATTCTGGACTGAATGTGTACACACTTTTGCCCCAGGCTCCCAGAGAGAGCGCTCCTGTATCTGTACCACTCTCTGTGGAAATGTGCCATCGTTCTTATAAGAAGCTGAGGGTCCTCTCCCGCCCTCTATCCCCAGACCCTTTGGGGGACAAATCGCCCACAAATCGCTTAGCTCCGAAGCACAGAACCTTCGATCAAAGGGGGTAAGACCGAGGAGGGGGCATGCTACAAAGTAAACTAAGCAGCTGACACCGACAGGGAGGGGCCAGACCTGGTGAGAGACCCTTGCAGGGTGCCAGTGGTGTGGAGGCAGGGGGAGCCCCTCCAGGCAGGGAGAGCTGACAACTATCAGGTCAGCCTTTAACCGGCAGCCAGATAGCTTTGCACTGAGCTGCCTGCTCTTGCCAGATGTTCCCAGCTATTCCATAGCTGGGGGTGCTGGTGGTACAAGAGGTGCTCTCTGAAGCCAGGGATTCAGGTTTACCTGTGAGATCCTATCCATGACCTTGGCCTCTGTGGTCCAGAGCTCCATCACGGGCTCTGGGAGCCAGCACACGCCCAGTGCTTTGGGCTGTAGCGGATGGTTCACAGCCTCCTCTAGGGAACTGTGGGTGGTCTTAGTGGACCCTCCTCTGCCACGCCTTGGAGATGCTCAGGGGCTGCCCACAGGCAGTGAAGTTGATAGAACCAGTAGGAACCAGTGCTCCTCTCTGCTGGCTCCCTAGGAAGTCGGCTGGCTCCTGATTGTTCGGAGCCCAGTCTACCTGTCACCCATGGGTGACCCTTCTCCTATGTCAAGAGCCATAGTTCAAGGTTGTTTTAAAATCTCTGCTCCTGATGTCAGGAATATGATCCCTCCTAACTCAGAAGATCAACAGACAGAATGTCCTGGGGCTGGTCATTTGTTTCCTGTGGCTGAGACCACAAAGTTCCTTTATATCTCTTCTCTTCTTTTATGGTGATAAAAGTTTTAGTTGGGTACAACACTGTCCACCAGGGACTACATTTTCCTGCTTCCCTTGCCATTAGATGTGGCTTGTGACCAGGTCCTAGCCAATGGGATGGCAAGGAAGGAGTGCTCCCTTTCATTTTTCTCTTTCCCACTGGCTGGAATGCAGATGCAATAGCAGGAGCTGGAGCAGTCATTTTGGACCATACGATGAAAGCTGCACATTGAGGAAGGCAGAGCAGCAAGACTGAAGGAATCTGGATACCTAACACGATTAAACCATTGCATCATCTGCGGACTACATACTTGGATGTATAAATGTATCAAATTCGGTCCTGCTTAAGCCTCTGTATTTTGGAGTTTCTTTGTCCCAGCAGCTTACCCTACATACTCATTACTGTTGTGTCTCAGTGAAATGGCCATATCTGGGCCTACATGGATATGTCTGGTCACTGGAGAGACTGGGACTCATTCTTTGACAGACTATTATTTTGGTGGTCCCCAATAGATCATCCCTCTCAGGATTCACACTCTTGTGTGGTCTCTGCTCACAGTGACTCTGGACTTAGCCATGTGACTTGTTTTGGCCAATGGGACATTAGCAAGAGTGATGCAGATAGAAACTGGGTAGCACTTACATAGCGGGGCTTGTACTCTTAGAATTCTGGCTCTTGGGATGCTCCTTCTCCAAACTCAGCTTCCAATCTTGAGAAGCCCAACACAGCCAGAAGGAGAGGCCACGTGGAGGAGAACTCAGGCCCCGTGCTCAGCCCCAGCTGACCCTGCGCCGATTCGCCAACCTGAGTGAACGCATCCTGGAAGTGGTCCTACAGTCTGAGGCATGGAGCCATGGAGCAGAAGTGAGCTGTCCCCACCATACCCTGTCCAAACTGCAGAATCAACATCAAATAGATAACTGTTGTCTTAATCCACTAACTTTGGGGGTAGCTTGTTACACAGCTCTAGGTAACTGAAATACATGTGGATGGCCCCAGGACATTTGCACTGTCTGAAACACTTGAAGTCTATTGTGCTTTTCTCTACACCAAAACACCAAATGTGTCATCCTCACACCTTGAAACTAAAACACTACACAGGAAGTTGCTGAAGCTCTGGGAATACTTGGGGGTACAGGTGGGGGGCTACCCACCCCGCCCTCGACTCTGCAGGTGGTTATCACTTGGCTTCATGCTCGGATCTGTAGCTCCAGGAATGGGGTGGGTTCCACAGACCACCCCTGCTTTCTCACAAAGCTGCTGAAGTGCCACGCCTCTTAGATGAGGGTTTGGGGTAGCATTTGGCAGGCAAGGGCTGCCTGTGTCAACAATGGACTCCCCAGTGCGTATTGGAGGACCCAATGAATGAATGAACACATGAATAAATTGCAAACGAAAAGTAACTCATCTGGATCAAAGCAGGAGGTGAAGGTGAGAGAAGTAGAGAGGGGTCTCCCAGGAGGGCAGGGTCAGTAGAGAGTCCAGGTGTAATGAAGATTGCTTTGGAAGTATTTTTAACTCTTTCAAAATATAATTATAGTAGCTAACATTGAGTTCTTACTATGTGCCAGGCACTGTGTGAAATGCTTTATGTAAGTTATTGCATTAATCATCTCAACAAGCCTGGGAAGTAAGTATTATGACTTTCATCCCATTTTATAGATGAGGAAATCAAGGCCCAGAGAGGTTAGGTAACTTGCCTATGTGGGCATGGGAGGATTTGAACTCAGACAGTCTGGCGTTAGCACCCAAGGGCATAGCTACCCTTGGAGAAAAGGCTAGGCCCTGGCATGCTTTATGCCATGAGTGCCAAGCCCGAGTCCACAACGTGCTCCGGGGGACCTTGGAATGCTCAGGTCAGAAGAGAAGAAGAAGGGGTCCCTGTGCCAGGCATGTGGGACACTAACATTGAGGCCCAGAGGTGGTGCCGCCTGCCCTGCGTGAGCACCCTCACCAGCTGCTCCCACTCACTCCTCAGAAACGAGCCTGGCCCATTCACACGTGTCCCTAATGCCAGGTTCCAAGAAAGCCACCTAAATACCTGGTATTTGAGATGTAAAGAGACCGGCTCCCTGTACTTAGTGCTTTGCTAACTTTTCCAATTATAGCGCCCTATTTTCCAAAGTCTAAAATGGACATATGTTATAACTGTCTTGGGCCCCAAGGTTTCAGAAACACCCTTAAGTCTCCTGAAATATAATCGTATATTTTAGACTAATTCCTAAAGGGCAGAGTGGGGTTATCTTTCCCATCTGCCAGCGCTCACACAGATCTGGTCTTTGTTTGCTAATGAGCCTGGGGCCTGGGTGCAGAGCAGCCTCAGGTGGAACCAGCTCTGTGCTGAGCTGGGTGGGCAGACGTGAGAAGGGAGATCCCAGGCTGAATGGGGCTGGGAGTGAGGGGGAGACCCAGTCCTGCCCTCCGGAAGAAGCCTCAGTCTGAGGGGAGACACAGCCCCTCCCTCAGGGAGCTCAGTCTGAGAAGGGCACCCCTGCCCAAGGAAGCCCCAGGCTGAAGGAGGAGGCAGGACCCATCCTAAAACCCAGCAGAGGACCTTGGAGGGCTGTGGAGGGATTCATTCCTGCTGGCTCCGCTGTCACAGGGTGGGCAGGTGGCAGAGGGAGGCAGGTAAGCAGGCTGCCTGTGAGCTCCCAGAGCCTGGAGGCAGGCAGAGTAGGTAGGTGGGGGCAATGGAGCTGAACTTTCATCGCTCCTGGAGCCGGTGCGACTTCAGGCCTGCCAGCCAGGGCATTTTCTGGTCAATCCCGACTGTCGTTATTAAACATTTATTATGCAACGGAGATGTGCTTTTCTGGTCCCAGCGTTTGACCAGCGGTCTTGGTGAATAAATGGACTAGAACTAATCCCGTAGCTAAACAGTAAGGGCTTCGGAAAAGTCAACACCTCGCTTGCCTAATAGTTCCCAGGGAGGGGTGAGATAGAAAGTACCAGCGTTCACAGTGCCCTTTCTCCTGAGATGGGAAAGCAGCTGGCCTGGAAACCAGGCCTCCTGACAGCATTGTGAACAGGGCAGAGATGACTCTGGAGCTTGTTAGGAGATAAAGGACACATTGAGAGTTTGAGCGTGTTCTGTGTACGAGACAGAGTCCTGGCCTGACAGCAGGAGAGCGAATTCCGCTCAACTCAGTCCTTAGTTTGCCAGCCGTCACCTCAGAAATTGGGAAGAAAATCCCTTTTCCCCAGAGGCCAGGCGTGGAGAGGAGGAGAGGGGAAAAGTCTGCAGTCTGAGAGGCAGACACAGCCCTGCCCTCAGGGAGCCCCAGTTCAAGGGGAAAGAAAACACAGCTCAGGGACTCAAAAGACAGCGCTATCACTAGCTGGGCCTTTGGGAAGTAAGGTCCATCCTTTCCCATCCACCTCATGGTTGGATGAAGGCCAGTGTCTGCTGGGATAGCCATCTGGAGGGAGCCAGTCTAGATGTGTACAGAAACCAGAATGGGTTGGGTTCTCTGCCGTTGTTTAGAGCCTATTCTAGGCAGTGCCAGTCCCTCACTCCAGGTGAGTCTTTCATCAAACCCAGAATGGGTTTCTATGGGATCAGTAAAGTGTCCCTGTGGTACTAGCCAAGTCATTATTTCCTGAGTGGGATGCAACCTAGATTAACCCTCTCAGTGGAGAAAGGGGCTTGTTTGGTTTGGAAAAGCTCCCCCCCGCCCCCCGCCAACCATGACTGGGTGCTTTAGTCCTAGAATAATTCACTAGAACGTACACTCCACAAGGGCAGAAGGATGTGGGTCTGCCTTACACACTGCTTCATCCCTAGGGCCTGAGACCTTGCCTTGTATGTGGTCGACGCCGAATAAAAATTGTTGAATTAAATAGAGGCAATTTTCCTTTTCAACACTAATTCAGAACTCACTTCTACCGAAAAAATCTCTTTGCTCAAGCTTTCCTAACTTCAGTGACAGCTACTCCAGAGCAGTGTATATCAAATTCATTTGCAAATATAATCAATTGAATTCCAACTGGCTGTTTTGAAAAGGAAAAATAATGAATTTAGACTATGATTATTGTTGTGTAGCAAGCCCTATGCCAGTTGCTCTACAGACATTATATGGCTTAATCCTTGAAGGGAGGCCCTGTTTACTCACAAGGAAACTGAGGCTTAGGAAAATTAGAGCACACCTGAATTTACACCTCTTGGACATTGTAGAGCTGGGACTTGGACCCATTGCTGACTCAACCCCTCCCTTGACTTTTTTTCTGAATTCCATGGAATTATTTTTTTCCAGTTAGGTTTGGGATCCAAAAGGTAACTCCGTAAGGATTTGTTTAGGTCCTGCATGTGCCCCACGCTGGACCCAAGAAGTCCCAGTCCCTAGAGCCACCAGGCCAAGCAACAGGCAAGCACTGGGCCTGATGGAAGCTCCCGTGACAGTTGACCCAATCTCCCCATGACTGCGGTTCCCAGCAAACCCTGGTCCTGCCAGCCCTGATTTAGTGACACCTGCCATCCAGACCAAAACGGATTATCCTCCAAAGCAGAGTGCATGCCAGACTTGTCAGTTCTTCCCAGAAAGTTCTCTCTTGGTGTTCAGAGTGGTCCGGCCAGAGGTGGAAAGGCATCTCATCTGGCCCATCACCCCGCCTGGCCCCCACCACCCCAGACGCTGCTCATGGACTGCGGGGATGTGGCTCACTCTTTCACTTTGTTCATTCACTGATTTTTCAGCTGGCCGAGCTCAGAGGATTCATTCTGCAGGCGGCCTGTCTTTTGAACCCTTCCCTGAAACCCTCCTCGTGATTGTTCTCATGTTACTCCATATACGTGCAAATGTCTCATCCCCTTTGTTATTATTATTATCTCCTAGTATGCACCAGGCACTGGCCATAAAATTATTTCTAATCTTTATTAAAACTCTACCAGGGGACTTCCCTGGCGGTCCAGTGGTAAAGAATTCGCCTTGCAACGCAGGGGACACGGGTTTGATCCCTGGTCAGGGAAGTAAGAACCCACATGCCATGGGACAGCTAAGCCCGCGTGCCACAACTACTGAGCTCGCGTGTCTCAACTAGAGAGACTGCGTGCTGCAAACTACAGAGCACATGCTCCCTGGAGTCTTTGTGCCACAACTAGAGAAGAGAAAAAACCCACACACTGCAACTAGAGAGAAGCCCGCGTACTGTGACAAAGAGTCTGTGCACCGCAACGAAGAGCCCGTGTGCCACAACGAAAGATCCTGCATGCCTCAATGAAGATTCTGCGTGCTGCAACTAAAAGACCCAATGCAGCCAAAAATAAATTAAATAAATAAATCTTAAAAAAAAAAAAAACCTCTACCAGGATTACCCCCTTCTATGCATAGAAAAGTGAAGGCTTGCAGCTTGGAGAGGTCACGTATTCTGCCCAAGTTCACTTAAACTCATAAATGTCAGAAGCAAGATTTGAATCTAGGGCTGTCAGCTCCGAAGGAGTTCTCTAAGCCAAACTAGCTGTTTATCAAAATTTGCTGAGAAGCTTTTAAAAATGCATCTTCTTTACAACAGAGCTGTGAAAAGGCGGCCCTCTATGCTTTGATATGGGTGGGGCATGTACCTGGAACAAGGCAAGTAGCTTGGCCACTGCTGGCCACTGCTGGCCCCAGGGGACAGTCCCCAGGAAGGAGCACCCAAGGGAGACTTGCTTGTCACTGTGTTCTCTTCAGTACCATCCTCCCTTCCTTCCTTCCTTCCTTCTTTCCTTCCTTCTTTCCTCCCTCCCTCCCTCTCTCCCTCTGTTCTTTTCACCTTTACAAAACTATATGAAAATCATTTTTAAATCAAACAAAACTATAGATTCCAGGGCCCCATCGCTGGACCTCCTATAAATCGGGGTTTCTCCAGGGTTGGGCCTCAGGAAGCTGTATTTTAGCAAGCATCCTAGGTGGGCGCTGTAGCCCTCTGATCCCAGCCTCCTAGAGGCCTGACAGAACCTCATCCTGCCTGGCATGTCCCCCTTCCCCTGATCTTGAGTCCAGACCTTGGTACTGCCAGCTCCATGCGGACTCAAAGCTGCTGCTCGATACCTGGGGATGCTCCCCTCAATGTCTCCCCAGGGACATTTTCCAGCCAGATATCATGAACCCCAGACCTGCCAATAAGTCAGCACCATCCAGGGATGCAGCCCCTGTGTCCCGTGACCCCGCTAAAGCTCAGAGATCACACCCCCTCTCAGGTTCTGCCACTGCACACACCCGGGGCCTGCCACCCCCAGCCCCAGGGTCCCCCACCTGCAGTGTCAACAGGGCTACGTTGTTAGGTTTCCCTCCTACAAATGGCGGCCTCCCGACTACACTGTTCTGCCCCTTGGCTTTTCCCCTCATCATCTATCTGGGAGAGCTGCTAGTATTCCACAGCCGTGCGCAGAGAGCGACCTCGCATCTCCCTGGGTCCAGGTGTTGGCATCTGTCCAGGAGTGGTGCGAGCACGAGTGACTCTGGAGCCAGACATCCTGGGTTCAAAGGCCAGCTTTTCCACACTGAGCTCTGTGACCTGGGGCAAGCTCTTAATCTCTGTGCTGTGAGGACATCAAGCTCTCAGAGTGAGGCCTGGCGCATAGGAAGCGCACAACGAATTTCTCTGCATCGTTACCATCATCCCAGTGTCAGAGGGAAGACTAATGAGAGGTGGAAATCGATGGCTGGGCTCTGGAGTTAGACAGCTTGGCCTCCAGTCCCACTCTGAATCTTCTTAGCTCTCTCTCTCTAACCTCTCAAAGCCTCATTTTCCTCACCTGTGAAATGGGGCTGATGCCGGCCTCCCAGAAAGGTGGAGGATGCAGTCTGGTACCAAGCAGATGCTCAGCTAAACATTTATAGAATGAACAGCGGAATGAAAGTGGGGCAGAAGGAAGCCTGGTGGCCAGAGGTGTGCTGCCTGCCCCGCTGCCTTGGTTGGCTGGGGAGGGTCTGTCGGCACATCTGACTGGGGTGCAGGAGCAGCCCCAGTGTCCTAGCCCCCCTCCTCCCCAGTGCCCAGGGGGAATCACAGCCTGAGGAAGACCCTAGACTGCCCAGGTATTCACTGGGGTGAGAAAACAGGCCTACTACCCAGCCTACCCCTCCTGCCAGTGGAAACCAGCCACAATCACAAGTCACGTCGTTCACATCCAGGAGAAAACATCGCCTCGAGGAGCGGGAAGTCTCCTTGGCCGTGTGGTGGGCGAGGGCTCTCTCGGCATTCAGATTGGAGAGGCTCTGGACTTAGCCGAAGGAGAACAGACAAGCAAAAGCAGAGCCTGCGTGGTGGAGCCCGTGGGCTGCTCAGCGGGCCTCGGCGGAGCTGCCCCCCGTGCCTCCGGGCTGCCTCCTTCCAGGGCCAAGCGAGCCCCCTTCTGACGCTCCAACCCTTCTTTAGGGGCGTCAATCAGTCCATCTGCTTGGCTGTTCTGATTGAAGCTGGAGGAGGAAGCGCCTCCAGCCCTCGCTGAGTCCATCACCCACGGGCTAGTTTTCCAGGACCAAAGGCTGCGAGGTGCCCACCTTCAGGCACAATGAACTCACTCATGCCTTCGTTTGGTGGTTATTTTTTTCTGTTATTAGGCTGAGAAGCTTGCTGAGAGGCAAACTCTTGTTCATCTTATTACCATTCCTAGGGATTAAGCAGGTGAAGCTCGGGTGTTATTGTTCATATCCCCAAAGGTCAAGGGACACAGAGTGGCTAGAGTAATTGAGCACACACTATGGGCCAGGCACCATGCTAAACTCTTTGCAGCTATTAACTCGCCTAATCCTCACACCGAACGGGAGATCGGTGCTGTTATGATCTTTGTATACAGAGGGGAAACTGAGGCACAGAGCAGTTGAGTAACTCATCCAAGGTCACACAGCTAGGAGGTGACAGGAATCAAACCTCCGCGTTCGGATACTGAACCCACTTCCAAGCACCCGATGAGCACTCGGTGGGCACCTCTGTTGTGACCGAGTGACCGCCGTGCCGACAGGCAGGCGCACATGCGGGAGGGTCGAGGGACCAGGCCTGCATTTCTGGGTGGATTTGGAGCTGATGTCAGCAACTTGACATCTGAAGGCCTTTCGGCTCTGGCTCCTCCTCACACTACCACCTGCCTGGTCCCACACGGGCAGCCCAAACAGGACTTCCTGTCAAGGGCCCTGGCAGGGATGCCATACCTAATCGTCCCTGCCCCCCATGGGAACATGGCCTCTCCCTGTCAAGTCCTGATACCAAGGTCACCCAGTGTGGCTTGGCTGCTGGCGGTTCCCAAGGCAATGGGCCAGGTGTATCTGTCTCTTTCCCCACGCTGCTCCTATGGGCCTTCTTGAATAATTGGTGGTTAAGAGCATGGACCCCAGGGTCAGACTGCCTGAGTTCCAGTTCTGCCTCTGCTCTGTGGCCTTGGGCATGTTACTTAACCTCTCTGTGCCTCATTTCCTCATGCTTACAATGGAAGTCAGAACAGATTATTGTCAAGATGGGGGGGAGGATTAAAAGAGTTAAAACATGTAAAAGGCTTAGAACAGGGCTTCCCTGGTGGCACAGTGGTTAAGAATCTGCCTGCCAATGCAAGGGACATGGGTTCGAGCCCTGGTCTGAGAAGATCCTATGTGCCGCGGAGCAACTAAGCCCGTGTGCCACAACTACTGAGCTTGCGCTCTAGAGCCCGCAAGCCACAACTACTGAAGCCCGCACGCTTAGAGCCCTTGCTCCGCAACAAGAGAAGCCACCGCAGTGAAGCCTGGGCACCGCAACAAAGAGTAGCCCCCGCTGGCCACAACTAGAGAAAGCCCGCGCACAGCAACAAAGACCCAACACAGCCAAAAATAAATAAAATAAATTAATTTTTTTTAAAAAGGCTTAGAACAGTGGTACCTCTCAAACAGCATATAAGTTTTCATGAATATCATTATATTTCTTCTTACCCATGCGTTCAGATGGATGACTAAATAGACAGTACAGAGGAAGGGGAGGGGTTGGCAGGGGTCAAAGTAATGATAGTCTGCCAGGATATGCCCTTGTTAAAGTCATCCCTGGTTGGTGTGGGGAGAGAGAGGCCCCCCTCCCAGACACCCCTGGTTCCTGGAGACCCTTGCTGGCGTGTCTCACCCTCCGCAGAGACAGAGAGCCAACATCACCTCTTCAATACTTAGAGCTCAGGGACGCTTGACCGCAGGCACAGGTTTCTACTTGACGTATTTAAATGGATTTTTACCAATCTTCATGAAAGTTGTTTATACACATAAGAGTCACAGGGCTCTATAAGGTTCCTTACCCAGCAGAGGTGCCCACGTTCACTGGTCAGGACAGATTCTTCTGGTGCCTCTGACCACAACCCTGTGCAGCCTTCCCACCCTCCCCCAGCACAGTCCCCATGTCATTCTGGTTAGATGGGAATGGAACGTGACCTTGCGAAAACATTGACATCCAAGGTTGAGCTATTTAGTAAACTGTGATTGTTGGGTGTTTTTTTTTTTCCTTTACACAACATTTTATTCTTCCTGGAATTGATGATGGTCCTTTTTGTTGCTGTTAGCTTGATTTTCTACGTCCTTAGAACAAATTCAGTGGCTTCTCGTGTTGTAGTAACAATAGCAGTTAACACCCTTTGAGCGCTTTCTCCTTGCCAGGCACTCTTCTAAGTACTTTCCACGTACTAACTCATTTAGTCCTTACAATAGCCCTCTGGGTGTGCACTACTGTATCTCGTTTTGCAGATGAGGAAGCCGAGGGACAGAGTGGTCAAGTGACTGCCCGCAATCCCAGAACAATTGCACCCACACACCCAGGCTCTTACCACTGCAGGTCTGAGCCCACCTGGCCCCTCCTGGCCCTGCAAGCACATCTGCCAGTCCCCTCCGGCCCCTTCCTCGTGCTCTCTCTGTTTGCTGTCTCCACAGCTGGACTGTAAGATGGGTGAGGGCAGGCTCTATGCTGTGCCCCGCTGCAATCCTAGGAGCAGGGCTGGGCCCAGCAGACCTTCCTGTGCTTGCCAGGACAGTCCTGCTCTGGGCTTCCTACTCGTCCACATGTTCCCCCACCTCAGACCCTACAGGTGGGAGACAGGGCAGGGAGCGCCACCGGGGCGGTTAGAGCCGGGCCCACAGAGGCTCAGAAAGGCCAAATATGTACGTCAAGGCCTCACCGTCAGGGGTCTGAACTCTCTCCTCTGGCTGCAAGTCCAGGGTGGTTCCTCACATGCTAGGCTGCCTCCTACAGGCCCAGGCACACACACACACACACACACACACACACACACACACCCCACATGTCACACACATAGACGTGCAAACACATATACGTGGGGTTCACTTATGCTAATTATACACACATATTTCCACATGGGCGTATTACATACATATACATACAGATTCAGGTGCATTTCATATAATCGTCCACACACACAAGCACACACACACACACACATGATACACGGGCATGCCAATTATACACAGATGCGTTATACCCACAAACATATATTAACACAGAAACACATTATACAAACACATACATACCTTATTTACAAACCCAAACCCACGCAGATCCTATATTCACAAATATACAAACACACAGCACATACACATACTGTACGAAAACATATAAGATGTAAATATATGCACACAGACACATAAACATGTAACCCCTATTTGCATAATGTATGCTCACATAGTCACACAAACACGTGCACATGGCTTCCACATGCTGAAACACACAAACATTTGCACAGCACACAAAACGCGTACAAATAAGCACCACACACAGAACACATCTGTGCAAACATACACAAGCCCATGTGCACATGCACAGATGCAAAAACTTGCACAGACACACCCACACTCACGTGCACTCACAAGTACACACACGTGCATGCAAGCACACATACTTGTGTGTGCCTGGTGGCCTGGTTGATGGGAGGAGGAGGGGAGAAGGCCCACGTGTCCAGGTCCTGTGGCCATTGGCTGGCTTAGGGAGGTGAGTGTGTTTCCTGACCTCCCGGAACAAGGCTGAGGCAGCACCTGCCTCGTTACGTCAGTGAAGGGGGCCGAGGGTATGCAGTCCCCAGCCCAGGGAGCGTTGAGGGTCTCCCAGATCTCCTGCCTTGCTCCGGAGTCCCATCCAGGATTAGCACTGGCCACACTCCCAGGGAGGCCCAAGAAGGTACAAGATTATGCTCTTACAAAGGAGAAAATGGAGGCTTGGCCAAGCGAGTTACATTTTGTGAGCCGGTTTAAGGAGAGAGGGGATTTGAACCTGAGTTTGTCAGAACCCAGAACCACGCTGAGCCACAACTCTGAGCGTCTAGGCTTCCCATACCTGTGGCCATGCTCACAGTTGGTGCTACACCGATGCGTGTGGAGTGGTCATTGATCTGAAGGACGGCAGCACTCGGGGTCTGGGGTCTGATAAGTGGTTGGGGGGCTACAGGGAGAGAGGCCCAGGATTCTGAGGCAATGTGGACCGTCCGCATGTCTGGGGACCCTTCCTTCAACACTCCCAGCCCGCAGGTCCAGCCTCAGTGTCTGTTGGGGGCCACCAGCCCAGGGAGGCCCCCACCAGAGGCTTCCAGGCATGGTCCCTTCCGTTCCCCCCCTCACCCCGCCTCCTACCCCAATCTGGTCTCCCCGCCCACCAACTCTCCCCAGATGCATGCCTCTCCCTCAGACATTCATTTCAAGGGCTCAGCAGTTTCTTTGCAGGATTTGATTTGCCGCTCAGGCATTTCCTCGAGTGGCCCCTCGATGTTTGCCCTTGTCCAGATGGCATCCAGATGCACACATCCCTCCTCCTCCCCGGCTCCAGCCGCTCAGCTCCTCAGCCGGGGGAAATTAATACTGACCCCCACCTCACACCCACCTCCCTGCGTCCCTGGCTTTGTTTCCCGGGCCTGAGGTCAGGCTCAGGCTGACACCGCTGTCTGCTTCTCTCTCCAAAGCCAGGGCTTCTGGCTGTCCTATTATCTGCCTTGCTCCTGGGCCTTTGTTCAATGCAACAGGTAATTGCTCTGTGGGCCAAAGCAAATGTCAGCATGATAATGAGGGTGATATGATGCCGCTCTGGCCCTGGCAAGGAGGGGGAAGAGCAGGGGGTGTGACTCAGTTCAGGGAGCAGGTGGCTAGCACCCTGGACCTCCAGGCGAGGTCCACAGAGATGACCAAATCCAGATGAGGAACAGAGGTGCAGAGAGGGAAACAGATAACGATCATGCTGACAGTTACGGACCAATGTCCACATACAACAACAATATAAAGATTAGCTCATCTGGTCCTGTGAGCTGGGCGTGATTATCCCCATTTACAGAGGAAACTGAGGCCCATGATGGAGAGAAGAGCTCACGGGAGCAACCATCAATAACATAACTTCTATGTACCAGGCAGTACAGAGAGATCAGCTAACTTAACCCTTGGAGCACCTTGAGAGCTGGACGTAATTGTCCCCATTTTATAGATGAGATAACTGAGACTCAGTGAGGCTTAGTAACTCATATATGACCATGTAGCTTTGAAAGTGGCAGAACTTGGCTGTAAACCAAAGGCTTCCAGAGTCCATGGGGCCTCCTGTGTGGCCTGACTGGGTCAGCGACAGGGCCGGGCCTTCCAGCACTGTCTCCAGAACGCTGTCCTGGCACAGGGACAGCCACCCTGGTGGGAAACATTTCCAGGAGTCTGGGAGACAATCCTGGGTGGGAATTCCTGTGCCCGGGGGAGACTCACTTTTCCTCAGAGGGCAGGCCCCAGGCCTCCCAAATCTCTGTGCAGCGCTGGGCTCTTGACCTGGTGTGAGGGCCAGCAGACGCCAGTCCCCAGAGGACCAGCTCTCAGCTCCCCCGAGAGAGGCAGGCGAGGCCCTTGTTGATCTCACTCAAGCCCTCTGCTTCCCCTTAAAAGTTAATATTTACACACTCTCCACCATGCTGCTGTGCTGCTGCCGTGGACATCACAGTGGCCAGGGCGGGGGGGCTTCTCTGGTCCCAAGACCCCCTAAATCCCTTTCGGGCTTCAAGATGGGGCTCATCAGACTCCAGCTAGCCTGATGATGGGACAGTCATGCTGTGCCCAGATGGACTTCCCTTTCCTGGTGCCGCCAAGCTTCCTTGACAGAAAATGGGGCACTTGGCTCAGGCTCAAGGCTGCTGTGCAGGCGTTTCCTAGAACCATGGGGCATCGGACTCCGGAGGTGTGAGGAGCAGGGGCCAGGGGCAGGTTGTGCCCTGCTGAGCCACAGGCAGCTGTGGGGATGCCAATGAGTAGCACCTGCCCAGTAAAAGGCCGAGGTGGGCCTGAGGTGTATAGGAAGAGTCATCTGTGTCCATGGGGGGCTCACCCATCCCTCTGGTCAACACAGCCCCAGACAACACCGGAGCCGGACACGCAGGGTGCCTTAGAGACAGGGCTGGAATGTCTCACCTGCCTGCCTCTCCCAACACCTCCTCCAGGTGGCCTCCCAGTGTGCTGAGGGGTGTATGCCAGCGCTGCCTGGACTCTGCTGTCCCCTCCACTTCCTTCGGGATTCTAAGTGAGCTTGGCTTTTTCGGGGAAGACCCCAGACTGAGCAGAAGGAGTACCATCCCTGAAGTCAGTAGTCTGGGTGGTCTGGCCACACCTGTGCCCTCGGGGCCCTCAGGGGGGTGGGTGCTCCCTGCTGGAGCTTGCAAGTAAATGTCCGAGAATTACAGCGATGGCCACGGGGAGAGAATGCCGTCACCAGCTGCATGTTGGTGGCCAGGGAACCTGGGAAGGGACACCGTGGTCGGCATGCCAGGTCCTGCAGGTTAATGTTTGACCTGAAGCCACGTGTTTTTCCACTGGCTATTTTTATCCTCTGTACCTGGCAGTGGGCAGCAGGCGGCCTCCTCTGTGGGCAAAGGAGGGAGGGAGGGGGGTGTCCAGCTGGGGTTGCTCTGGACAAGCAAGGGCTGCAGGGAGGCCAGAGGGTCCAGCGTGGGTGTGAGGGGCAGGGGAGAGAGAGAACAGGAGGGGCCTGGAGCGGGGCAGCTCGCTATACCCCAGCCACATCCCAGATTCTGCCCTGGGGCCACCCCAGCTCTTAGTTCTCCTCACCCTGGGAGGATTGGCACACGTGAGGGGATGAGGAGAAGTAGGGGGAAACCAAGAGAGACTTCTGGGATTCCACAGCTTTTCAGAAAAGTTAAAAATGCCCGACCCCCCCCACCCCGCCCCCACCGCCTGTGTTACTCTCATCAGTAATAACACTCTCAGACCCTGGATACCACAAGTGAGAGATTTCTCTCTCCTGAGACACCATGGTCTTATTCAGATGGTGGGAGAAAGTCAAAGCTGATTGGTCCCCCCGCCCCCCCCCAACCCCAGGCACTCTGATAGGGAAACACAGCCCTGCTCTCAGGCAGCCCCCAGTCTAAGGGAGTGGGGGCTATGTCTTCACTTAGGATGAGAGCCTAACTCCTTTGCATCCAAGAACCCTAGAATTGAATTAAAGACTCCCACTGGGTCATACAGCTCTGGGCTTCTCAAGCCCTCATTGTCTCTCAGTTTTCCTCCTTGGCAGTGGGCCTCCGGCCTGCGCCTGCGTCCGCGCCTGCGCCTGCGCTGGCTTTATGACTGTTTACGGCCAGTGGCCACTGAGCCCTTCTCACCCCTGCCGAGGCCTGGGGGAGGGAGGCCCTTGGAGGCGGCTCAGCCTGGGGCCAGCTGATACCTCGGCGCGCCAGCCGCCGGGCAAAGCCAGCTTCCCTCCTGCCCCACCGCAAGGTCTGGAAGGGCTTTCGATTTATACTTGAGTCTGGTGGGAATTGGGTCCCCCGCAAACCTGCCCACCAGCTGGCCCCCCAAATCACCAACGGGCTCCCCACCCCAGTGCTCGCCAGCACTGGCCTGAAGCAGGCGGGCAGGCTGGCCCCCAGCCTGGAGTCTTCCTCAGCATCTTGCAGGAGAAGGAGTAAGAGTGTCTGGGTTAACCAGTCCCGTGAAGGGCTTCCTGGGGTTGGCAGATGAAGGTCCCCAGATCAAGGTGGGATTAGGAGCCTGCAGGAAGAGCAGAGTTCTCCAGGGAGGGGGTCCCAGTTCTCTTACTGTCCTCGCACGATTGCCTTGAGGTAGGGTGTCGAAGCGGGGCTGGGGAACAGGAGACTCTCAGCCAGGGCACAGGGAGTGGGGCCCATTCCTTGGCCTGCAGTGGAGCTCCAAGGCCACCTCCAGCTGGGATAACAGGTCTTTCCCATGGGGCGCTGAGCTCCCCACCCCGGCCTACATTCCTGCATGTCTTCCCCTCTCACTGCTCCCTATACCCCCAGCCTGCTCAGACCTGGCCACCTCTCTACCCCCCTGGTATGTGCCAGGCACTGGGCTGGAGTCATTCACCTACAGGCCTCCCTCACTCCTTAGTACAAGCTGGAGGGTGAATCTCTTTAGCCCCATTTTACAGATAAGGAGACTGAATGGAAGCATCATTAAACAATTAACCCAAGGTCACCCAGCCAGTCAGTGGCTTGGCTGGGATTTAAACTTAAGTCTGTCTGACTCTCAATCCAGCTAACTGGGAGATCATATCGGCCATATAGCCTGTGTATTTTAAATGCCAGTTTTCTCATCATCCCACTCTACCGGAGCCCTCCCCATCAGCCTGATCAGAAGATTGAATACAACTGGCTCCTACAACCAACTGGCTCATTATTTCTCATCATGAGGAAGTCCTTCCTGGAGTCTAACCTTGGTGCCTCCTGCTGTCTCTTACTCTGAAATCAGGGAAAGTGGAGCAAAGATGGTCCCTGTCCTATGCACTGTTACATGAGACTGTGGCATTCCTCTGTGGCTCTGGAGGGTGGGTTGCTCCTGGCTGCGGAAGCAGGAGTCCCAGACACTGGGGGAGGAGGGGACTCTGGCTGGGAGAAGGAGGTGTTCTCCTGGGCCACCTCACAGAGGGGACTTGGGCCTTGCCCGCGGACCCTTCCATTTCCTACTGAGTCTGGGACAGGTGAGGAGCTCGCCAGGATGAAGCCAGGGACTGTGAGACCCTCAGAGGGTCCTTGGCTTCTGATGCTGATTAGTTCACTGGGGAAATTTGAGGCTTTGCCTCGGGGGGCACCAAGAGGTCCCGGAATCCAGAAATCCCCACGTGGCCCTTGCACCCCTGGGGAGGAAGAAGCTAAGATGACAGGACCCAGGCTCGCACCCGTTCCCTGAAATGGAGGAATTCTGTTCCTCATCATGGTGAGAAGGGAGGGGGAATTCCAAAGACGCGGCTCCAGGGCCCTGGCGTGGGACCCAGGTCTTCCATTTCTTAGAAGCGTACTCACTGCTTTCCGGGAGAGCCCTCCTGACGTCTGGCCTCCTCTGGCTTCATGGCTGAGTTTGGCAGGTGGATCAGATCATCCATCTCCGTGCTTGGAGACAGGGTAGGGTGGACACAGTTTGGCTCCTGTGGCTTCCTGTGGCCTGGGAGATTGGAATGAGGAAAAAACCCTCACCCCTGAACCCATCGGAACCTCCTCTTTCAGGCTGCCATGCCCCAAACGCCCCAGGACCAGAGGATGAGCTGTCTCCTGCAGCTCACCCCTTCTTGAGAAGGGCGGCAGGCCCACACCACAGAGGGGAGAGGGGCAGCCAGGGCATCCTTGTCCATTGGCCTTATCATTCTCGGGGCATTCTGAGTCTCCTTCACCCCCTGGTCCGGTGGACACTGGTTTTCTCTGCCCTGGGCTGGGGCCCTGAGGAATTCAGAGCAGGATCAGACAGAGGCCCTCAAGGCAGGAGACATAGTCATGCCCATGGGTTACAGACCAGACACCAGTGCTATGCAGACAGCAATAATAATAGACTTTCCAAAATGGGGCACTTGGGCTTCCCTGGTGGCGCAGTGGTTAAGAATCCGCCTGCCAATGCAGGGGACACGGGTGCGAGCCCTGCTCCAGGAAGATCCCACATGCCGGGGAGCAACTAAGCCCGTGAGCCGCAACTACTGAGCCCGCGTGCCACAGCTACTGAAGCCTGTGCTCCTAGAGCCCGTGCTCCGCAACAAGAGAAGCCACCACAGTGAGAAGCCTGTGTACCACAACGAAGAGTAGCCCCCGTCTCCGCAGCTAGAGAAAGCCTGTGTGCAGCAATGAAGACCCAACGTAGCCAAAAATAAATAAATAAATAATTTTAAAAATGGGGCACTTTATGTAGATTGACCCATTTAACCCTCAAAACAGCCCTGGGAATTCAGTACTATAATATCCACATTTACAGATGCGGAAGCTGAGGCCCAGCGTGGTTGCATAACTGGCCCAGGGGCTTCCAACTAGGAAGCAGGATGGGAACCCTAGTGGTCTACCCCAGAGCCTGCATTCTTACCCTCTACACCTGCACTGCCCAATACAGTAGCCACTAACCTCATGGAACTATTTAACTGAAATAATTAAAATGAAATACAATTAAAAATTCAGTTCCTCAGTTACCCCAGCCGCCTTTCAAGGAAGGGTTCTGCAGTCACACGTAGCCAGTGGCGACCATATTAGACAGCGCAGATACTGAACATTTCCGTCAGCCCAGAAAGTTCTGTTGAACAATGCTGGTCTACTCTCTACTGTCTCTTCAGAATCAAGATGGAACAATGGAAACTCATCCTTCAGTTGATAGATAAAATAATAATTAAGAGTGTGGTAATAACAGCTCTAATTTTCCATGCTTCCTACGTGCCAGGCACAGTGCCAAGCCCATAATCCTTGCTCAATCCCAGGCTCAGGAAGGTTACCCAAAGTCACAGTAGCTAGGAAGTGAATCCAGGTCTGGGTGACCCTGGTCTGGTCCTTCCCCCTCCTGCTCCACCCCATGCCAAGCCCCCAGTAGTTCATAGCCCCTGGGGAAAGGAGGGGAAGGCAAATGCTTGCATTTCACAAGAACAGGGATTAAATAAATCAGCACATAATTAACATCATCACATTTCCTCAAGCCTGTTGACCAGAACATCAAGCTAATGAGGTCATGGTCTTGATTTTGAGCCCTGTGAGCATTACTTCACTTCACAGGAAGAAAACCCTCACTCCCTGCCCTGAGGGCTGCATCAGGCCCCCAGATATTGTGATTAGGAGGCTGGGAGGCTGTGGAGGTGTTTCACCATAGCCTGTGGCCTGCTATCGGAGGTCAGCCCAGGGAAAATTGTTTTAGGCAGGGCCAAGCTGGAGAAAAAGCCCTGTTAAGTGCTGGCAGGTGCATGTCTTCTGGACGACGGGGATGGCAATGTCTTCCTCCTCTGGAATGGATGGAGTTAGCAGAAAGCAAGTCCTGAGTTTGAAGAAAAGATGCAGCGGGAGATAGAAAAGAGCTTCTGAGACATGCTTCCTCTCAGGTAAAACTTTGGTGGGGGACGTGGGGTTTATAGGAACTTTGGAGGGTTTGACTTGGGTGGGGAAATCTGCCTCTAGTATCCCATAAGGATTGTTCTCTTGTGGGAAAGTTAGCTTCCATTATATGTCAACCACCATATGTCACCTGGGGAGATAAGGACCAGTAAGTGATAAGAGCAGAGCGTTCAGCAGAGAGCTTCTCCCTGACAGACTGAGGTGATGAAGACATGTGCCTACACAGGGCCAGACACGTGGTGGGTCTCAGTAGATGCTGATTGGTTTAAATGATCTCTCTCCTTAAGCAAATTTTTACTGGGCCGGCATAGCACCAGGTCTGGAAGTTTCTCATAAAACTAAACATAGTCTTACCATATGATCCAACAATTTCACTCCTAGGTATTTACTCAACTGATTTTAAAACTTATGTCCACACAAAACCCAGCACAGGAATATTTATTTATAGCAGCAATTGACTTAGAATTGCCAAAAATATAATTGCCAAAGAAGCAGGATGTCCTTTAATAGGTGACGAGATAAACAAAGTGGTATATCCACACAATTTAATACCACTTATCAATAAAAAGAAAAGAGCTATCAAGCACACAAAGACATGGATGAATCTCAAGTGCTTATTACTGAGTGAAAGAAGTCTTGAAAAGGTCCATTCTATGTGATTTCATTTATGACATTAGGGAAAAGGCAAAACTGTAGAGATGGTAAACAGATCAGTGGTTGTCATGGGTTTGGGGTAGGAGGAGGGTTGAATAGGTAAAGCACAGAGAATTTTGTACGGTGGTAGGACTATTCTGTGTGATAGTGAAATAGTGGATAAGTACTGTGATTGTCAAAGCCCATAGAAATTTACAACACAAAGAGTGAGCCTTGGGCTTCCCTGGTGGCACAGTGGTTAAGAATCCGCCTACCAATGCAGAGGACACGGATTCGAGCCCTGGTCCGGAAAGATCTCACATGCCGTGGAGCAACTAAGCCCGTGCGCCACAACTACTGAGCCTGTGCTCTAGAGCCCGCAAGCCACAACTACTGAGGCTGCATGCCACAACTACTGAAGCCCGTGCACCTAGAGCCCATGCTCCACAACAAGAGAAGCCACCACAGTGAGAAGCCTGCACACCGCAACAGAGTAGCCCCCGCTCGCCACAACTAGAGAAAGCCTGCACACAGCAACGAAGACCCAACTCAGCCAAGAATAAGTAAGTAAGTAAATAAATAAATAAATAAATAAAAAAGAGTGAGCCTTAACGTATGCAAATTTTAAAAAATCATTTAGGAGGCTGGGAGATCACAGGATAGAACACAGAATGTGAGAGAAGAATCTAACTGTATTACAAAAGTATAAAACCACCTCCTTGAATGGGATGGGAGGAAATGTACTAAGTAACTCTGGGAATGAATGGAGTCTGTAAGACTAAAGACGAAGGGAGCTGCACACAGCACTGTACTCTAGTTGATAAAGTTGTTTCCCATGGAAATATGGGTTAACAATCTGAAGTAATATACAGGTATACTGGAATTGAACATTTAAGTAAATGGATGGCAGATAGGAGCCAGTTTCCTCACTGTTGGAGTGAAAGGTTTCAGTAAGAGGAGGAGCCTAGAATGATCCATGTGGTAATGGATTAGATTTGGGGACATAAGTACAGACTCATGTCTAATTTAATACAGATACGGATGGTTACAAAAGAAATACTTACAGAAATGTGTATTATACACGTGATTTAGTAAAGACATATATTTCCTTTCTCTGTCAACTGGGAGTGTCTATAAGCAGCTATACCCCAGTAGTGACAAGCACACCTAGTGCTCAGATCTTGGTTTCTAATACCATTCTTCATTCGAAGAAACCAGGGCTCCCTGGAGAAAAGACTGAGTCTAGGACTGGGGCAGGAAATATACAAGATGAGCCCAGAGTATCTTACAGTGCCAGGAAGTAAGGAAGTGCTAAAAACAAAAATCAAACAAACAAACAAACCAAAAAACCCCACAAGAGGCAACTGAAAGAATTCCAGTGGCCAAAGATGGAACTTGAGAAATGAAATAGTTTTGTACCATAACCCAAATATAAAATAAATTTCCATGAGCCCATAACTGATATAAATAAATGATTAAATAAATCAATGGGGGAGAAGAGACAAAATTTCCTGTGCAGAAGAATTCCAAATATCCAGGCTGTAGATACTTCACTCTCAGGGAGGTAGACCATAGCTCCCTCCCCCTTAAGTGTAAGCTCTGCGCAGTGACTTCCTTTCAAAGAGGACAGTATGGAAAGGATGGGGTGAGGGGAAGCAGTAACTTTAGGATAGAAAAAGCTGACGAACACCACCTCAGCCATGTGATCAAAGTCAATATCAGCGGTGATAAGTCATGTTGATGGTATGTACCGTTGATATGATGTGATGAAAATGACACTTTATCTGTGTTCTTCCTCCGTAAACTCGTAACTCAAGCCTAATCATGAGAAAAACATCAGACAAATCCCAACTGAGGGATGGACATTCTACAGAATACCTGACCAGTAGGTCTCAAAACTGTCAAGGTCATTAAAAACAAGGAAATGAGGGAACTGTCACAGCCAAGAGAAGCCTAAGAAGCATGAAGACTAAATGTAATGTATCCTGGAAGTGGAAAAGGACATTAGTAAAAACTAAGGAAATCTGAATTTCCTTAGGAAATTAGGAAGCGTGGATTTTAGTTAATAACAATGTGTCAATGTTTCTTCATTAATTGTAACAAACATACCACACTAATTAAGATATCTATTATAGAGGAACCTGGGTATGGAGTGTATGGGAACTCTATTATCTTTGCAATTTTTCTGGAAATCTAAAACTATTCTAAAGTAAAGGATTTGTTTTTAAAATGTTACTTGAAATCAAGTTGAAAAAAATAATGTGATGATGGGCTTCCCTGGTGGCGCAGTGGTTGAGAGTCCGTCTGCCGATGCAGGGGACACGGGTTCGTGCCCCGGTCCGGGAGGATTCCACATGCCGCGGAGCGGCTGGGCCCGTGAGCCATGGCCGCTGAGCCTGCGCGTCCGGAGCCTGTGCTCCGCAACGGGAGAGGCCGCAACAGTGAGAGGCCCGCGTACCGCAAAAAAAAAAAAAAAAAAAAAAAAAAAAAAAGTGATGGATTAAACTGGGTAAAAAAAAAATTTGATTCTGATGTGATGAGTTTAATTGACTTTAAAAGGACTGTGAATAAAACTACAGAAAGCCACAGCTTTCTTTATCACAGCTGAAGAAAGGAAGGAAGTGGCTGGTGGCATTGAGACAGGTCAGGGGCAACCTGCTTTTATGATCTTTTCTGTTGTGCCCCTGTTGATTCAAAGAAATAAAACGTAAAACAAAAGCAAAACCAAAACGCACTGAACAAGCAGCATGATCAGAATAACTGCCCTCTTCTGAGGTAAACTTTTTGAATGATAACCTCATGCATGTGTGTAAGTTCCAGTGTTCTTTTATGAAAACCGGGTCCCCCCCCCAAAACGGTCAACCCTTCAGACCCCACCTAATCAAGGACATGTTGCTCCTTGTTCCCTGGGGTGTGCAGGAGAGCAGGCAAGGCGGTGCCGTAGTCAGAACACGGGTGTCAGAGCCCCGTGGCACTCACCAGCTGTGATTCTGGAGATAACCTAACCTCCCTCAGCCTCTGTTCCCTCATCACCATAATGCGGGCCTGAAATTGCCACTTTGCGGGTGGTGGAAAATTGGAGAGAACGTGTGTGAGCTAATAAGGCCAGCGTCGGGCATGTCAAAGGCCTTCCATGAACGGTGGTGACTATTAGCAGAGGAGCTTCGGGGCAAGCAGATTAATCCAGATGACCTAGATCAGACTGTGTAGACAACAGGAGGGAAGAGGTCTTGTTGACCGAGCTGCCCAGGAAGGCCCGTTCTGCAGGTGCTCAGCGTGTGGTGGGGTAGGAAGGGACAAGGGGTGGACTTCAAGCGCGAGAATCACAGGAGCAAACACAGGAGGCGGATGGAGAGGCAGCCCTCGAGCAGGGGAGGAGAGGGAGGCCTGGAGGGGCCAGGGAGAGGGCCCAGGGGCGGGCGGGGTCTCCATACGCTGGTAGGAAACCCCTGTAGTGTTTACCAGCCTAAGTGACCTCTCGGGTAATCCCGGTACCTTTTGAAAAAATAAATGGTAGGTGATGGCGCCTCTGGAGAAAGAGAATCGACCAAGGCTAGAACCTGCACCAGGGCAGAGAGGGGCGCCAGTGGGTCTTCAGCCGTGTTTCTCTTGGGGAGGTCTAAACGGTCACGGCCACCATTAGGGCCTTTGCCCTCCAGGGCAGCCTGTTCCCTGAGTCTACCTGAGGCCTTGAGCCTCAGGTGGTCCAGTCCACTCACCGAATGGGGAGGGACACAGAGACTGCACCTGCACTCTCAGACTGCGAAGGAGGAGGGAAGGGACTGAGGACAGGAGCTGTGTTTCCACGTTTAGGCTGGAGGCTGCTGTGGGCAGGGGCTGGTTCTTTCCCATTTGCTGGGGGGCTCCTTGGGGGCTAAGTTGAGTCTTCTCCTCAGTTTCTCCCTCAGCATCCTGCATGGAGATCTACCCCAATGCATTCTTGAGATCTGGAGCCAAAGCTCCCGCTTACTTAAAAAAATGTCCTCCACAAACTGGATCAAAGGCCAAGGGCTAACATTAAATAAAGAGGGCATTCTGCTATTCTTCAACTTTCCATAGTTTCAAAACACTTCATTCTGGCCTTTGAGAAGAAACCTCCCCTGGCCCAGTGCTAGGTCTTGGGGTTGGGTGGCAGCAGGGAGTGCCAGGGATCTAGGTCTTGACAAAATAAATCCCTCTCCCAGCCACCTTGGCCGGCAGAGCTGAGGCGGCCCACGTGGTAGAGTTTTCCTGGGGCCGCCAGGCCGAGGCCGTCGTAAATAGTTTAACTGTGTTTACGTAGCAGTAACATGCGTGTTACTGTTCACAGCGACCGCATTCCAGAGTGCAATCGGGGGTGATTTACCTTGCAGCGCACAGCCGCCAGTCCCTATGGCGGGTGGGTGGCCTCTGGGGCCCAGCTCCGCTCTCCCAGGAGGACCGTTTTTAAAGAGCTGCTCCTACCTTGCCATGCCCTACCACGTGTGTGTTCCAGATCTGGGGATTCCTCAGCGGCCTTCCCAGGGCCGTTAGAGGAGTCCGAGGCAGCTGTCGGAGGCGAGGGCCTCTGAAGCCTTGGGCCATCCCCTCCCCTCCTCTCACCTCTCCAGCCAGGCATCCGGTGTTTGGAACTTGCCCATCTCGTTCATGGAGATGGATGGACACAGGTTGCAGCCCTGTTCTCAGTGCTGGCCCTGGTACCCACAGCGGCAGCAGCCCCCAGCCAAGATACTAACAACAGCTAACCTTTGTGGAGCCTTATTAAGTACCATTTTTCAAGCCTTATAGCTCAAAGGAATTGCTGTCATGAGCCCTTTTTACAGACAACAAAACCGAGGTAAGGAGAGTTTACATAACGTGCGCAAGGCTGCACAGTGGGTAAGGGGCAGAGTCAGACTCATCCAGGCAGCCTGCACTCCCAGCCACCACACTTTCCTACCTCTCTCGTGCCGTGAGCACTGCCCGCAAGGGTCTGGCTCCTGGATGGGGCAGGGTGGTCGATGGGGAGATGGAGTGCAGGAAGCAGAGGATTGCTGGGTATCTGTGCGCACTCCCACTGACACGTGCCATGTGCATGCAGGTGCATGCATGTCTCCCACACAAACATGTACATATGCATGGGTCCCCACCCACACATGTGCCCCTCCTATATGGTTTGTTTTTTTTTTTTTTCGGTACACGGGCTTCTCACTGTTGTGACCTCTCCCGTTGCGGAGCACAGGCTCTGGACGCGCAGGCCCAGCGGCCATGGCTCACGGGTCCAGCCACTCCGCGGCATGTGGGATCTTCCTGGACCGGGGCACGAACCCGCGTCCCCTGCAACGGCAGGTGGACTCTCAACCACTGCGCCATCAGGGAAGCCCTATATGTATTTTTATAATCACCTTCACACATACACAAATGCATGCATGCATATCTATATCTTCACCCTCTATAGATGAGTCCCCCACACGTGCGTTCTTACCCAGACCCACATAAATGCAGATGTGTACACCAACGCTTGTGTGTGGAGTGTGTCCCACCTCTCTGCTAACCAAGAGCATCCTTCCTTTCCCTCACCTCCAAGCTAAGTGTCAGCTGTAGCACAAATGAGGCAGAATTGAATCTTCTCTCAATACCTCCTGTGTTCACTCAACCAGTATTTCCTGAGTACCCACTGTGCGCAGGGCCTTATGGCAGGGACTGGGGTGGAAGACACAAACTGGGGCTCAGCCCAGCCTCTCAGGGGTACCATATTCAGGTCAGAGGAGGGCCACCAGCCAGTGGTGGCCTGTCATCCCTGTTGCCGAGAGCCAGCCTGGGGGATGCAGGCTCAAGGCGGGCTCCAAGTTCCTCTCTGGTGACAATGTATGTGCCTCTGGAGGCCAAGCTGCCTGTCTGATTCTGGGCACCCACAGGACCCTGGGCTTTCCTGCAGGCTTGAGGTCTGCACGTGTCCCCCCCGGGGACTCTGGATGCCTCTGGCAGGGCCTGGGACCTCTCCCCAACATGCTCACAGCGAAAGCAGCAGCACAGCCAAGCTGTGTGAGTCACCAGGCAGGCCACACCCGGAACGCCTGCCTGCCTGCCGTCCCAGCAGTGTGCTGGCTTGCCTTTGTCCACGCAGCTTCCAAAAAGGTCCATGGCATGAGTCTTCCTGATGCCCGGCCCCTCTTCCAGCCCTGCCGTGCCCTGCACTGTGGGTTACACGGGCTCCTCCCTGGCAATGAGGGGCCAGACCTTTTACTCTATGTCTATTACCCAAGTGCCATGCCAGGGCGAGCCCCTCATTTGCGAGCTGAGAGCCAAGCAAACAACCTGCTGGCCAGGACTGGCTGGATGGGTGATCCAAAGGGCCCGTACTTATGAGGGTCCAAGACTGGCTTAAGGTCTGCTCTTGCCATCTTGAAATTCTTAGTAGTTTTGAACAAGGTCCCCCAGAATGATGTAGCCGGGCCTGCTACAGCCAGGCTGAGGCTTTCTGTGTATGAGTTACAACCCTTTCCTGCCCCCTCCCGCCTACCCCCCAGCCCACTGCCCACCTCCCCCAGCCTTCCTGCCACTCCTGCATGCCCCCAGCTGCCCTGCCACTGCCAGCTCTGCCTCCTGCCCCGGGCTGGCCCCGAGCGCTGAGATGTGGGCGGCTGTGGTTTCCCGGCACCCACAGCGCGGCCGCAGTGTTTGAAGATGAACTTCAGCGGTGTCCTCAGACTGTGTTCCTTCTGTCGCCCAGCCTGCGGTCACCCTGGCCGGCTCCCGCCCCACGGTCACTTGCCTGCCTGCTGCCACCCAGGCCATGAAAAGCGGAGGAGGGGGGCCCCCGGCCAGTACTCAGCTTCTGGTCCACAAGCCACGTGCGGACGGCTCAGCCCCAGCCCCACCCTGCTGGACACGGGCTGGGTGCTCTCTCCACCTCAGTGACCTCAGCTGTGAAATGGGGATTAAGCAGTCCTCCCAGCAGCATTGATGGGAGGATTCCTGGTAACACATAGGAAGCGTCTGGTAGGAGCCTGGCACGGAGTGGGTGCCTCGAGAGCATTTTGTTTCAGCTGCTCATTAGTTCAGCGTTTACCGAGTGCCAGGCCCGCAGAGAATGGGAGGCGAGGCCCTGCCGAGGGAGCGCACAGGGTTGGGTGGCTGAAGGCGGAAAAGCAAGTCGCTTAACTAGGATGCAGACAGAATACTGGAGCGTGAACTCGAGTGGTGGGAAGACCGAGGCCCAGGGAGAGGAGGTGATTTGCCTACACTAGATCTCAGCGGTCTTGTTCCTCTGCCCACCAGACACCCGTCACTGACAGGCTGTACCGTGTCCCTGGTTCCGCAGAAGTTACGCCAGGCTTGGTACTCGGCAGCTGTGGCTGTGTGGATGGGTGTGTTCCAGCTTCTGTCTTCAGGGCATGAGCTGGGGTGTCCTGGGTGGGATGTGGACATCACCCATGCCTCTGCCCATCCCTTCAGACCACTGAGTATTTATTAAGCACCCCCGTGTACCCAGCACCTGCAAAGGCTCAGTGACCATCCTTGGGCACAGCACAGCAGCCCTAGATATCTAGGTGGATAGAATCTAAACATTGAACATCTGTGAAATAATCCATACCTCATCCATCAAACTAAAGACCAGCTGTACATGGAGTAACTCTTCTGTAGCGTTCATTTTAAATTAGGGGGGGAAAAAGGCTTACAATATAACCGAGAAGGTAGCATAGAACTTTGGCTTTTTGATCAGATGATTTAAACTCTTGTCTAAAAGCTTGTTATCAATGTAAAATTTCTTTTTTGGGGGAAACCTATCAAATACTTCTGAATGAGAAGTAAATTATCTTCTTCACTTTTGTATACCCAATATAAATCCCTGCCCTTTGGCCTTTTGGAGCAGTGATGAGGCAGCTGACGTCCCTCCATTTCCATGTCCCATGGCCCTGGGCACTACTGGGTAAGTGACAGCCAGGCGCAGATCCTCTGCCCATCACTCCTTCCAATTCCCAGACTCTCCTCTTGTCCAATTCTTCGGGTCGCTCATCTTCCATGGGCTCAGCCCGCTCCCAGCAGGTTTAGTGAGGACAGAAAAGCCCTGGGAATGACTTACTGAAAGCAGAGGGTTGAAAAGGAAGGTCTTGGTGGGCACTAAAGGCAGTCTGAGCAGGGCAGTGGTGTGGCCAGTGTCATCTTGAGAGGCTCACTCTGCTGGGATGTGGAGAAGGGGCTGCGGGGTGACGGTGGACACAGGAAGAGCTGATAAGAAGGAATTTCAATAGTCCAGACACCGGCCTATGGGAGCCCGAGCTCTGGGACGAGTAGGGAGGCCTCCAGAGAGACTTGGAGATAGAGCCCCAGCCCTCCTGCCGGCCGTACCCCCACGCCCTGGCAGCCTCCATCCTTCCCTCGCTGAGTCCTTGTCCAGACTGTGGTCCCCAGGGCTCGGAATTATTCAGCCTGGGCACCAGGCAGCGAGTCTCATGTCTGCCCCAGGCCACAAAATGGATTATATATATTTTTTATGCATTGTCCCTTATTAATTCATAATTGCAATCGTGTAACATTTAATAAAGACACAAAGCGACCCCCATCGCTGCCCCACAATCATTCATAAGCTGACAAGATGGAGCGGCTCATAAAAAAAGGCCGTTAAAAAAAATTCCGCAGAAATGGAAAGCAGGAGGTGATGCAAGCCGCGGTTAACAAAGGCCGGGGAGGCGTGAGCGGGTGTGAGCGGAATAACCCAGCCCTGATAAGCCGCAAAGCAGAGCCGGCAGCTCCCGCCCCCCTCTGCCGCCTGAGTCAGAGAAGCCAGGATGTGTTCAAAATCTAGCAATGTAATTAGCAGGTTGCATCATGCCCCTCAATTATAAATTACAATAGGCACAAAGAGGGTGGATGGAAGAGCAGGGATTATGCGGGTAACTCAATCCTGGTGCCCAGGAGGGGGCTGGGAGCTGCCACCCAGCCACCCAGCCACTCGACCCTAGCAGTCTCTCCCTGCCGTGTCACAAGGTGATGAGAGGCTTGCTCAATGCCTGCTTTGTGTAGCCTGGGATAATGATTTACAAACTCGAGGAATCAGGAGGTGCGAAAAGAAGATGACCCTCTTAACCTGGCCATTGTCTACCCGCCCCCCACCCCCGCTGGAATGCCCAGCCCCCGCCCGCCCAGTGCACCTGTGCACACGGATGCTGTTTGGGGATGGTCCAGGTGAGGAGCCCTCATAGGGGCTGAGCCGATAAGATCTAAAGGGGCTGAGCAGGGCGTTTGGAGACACCATCAGCGATGACTGACACTCAGCAAACAGAGATGGACTGTGGTGATGCTGAGGTTTCTCTGCAGAGCAGTAGGGGAAGGGGGAGTGGACAGGAGCTCGGGGTTGATGACAGAGCCAGCTCTGTCCTGAGTCCAACCCTTGCCTCTGCCACCAGCAGGTCGTGGGAGCCTGGGCAAGCCGCTTCTCCTCTCCAATCCTCATTTTCCCAACTTCAATCCATCAGCTAGCTGTACGACCAGGGCAAGCCATTTCCCATCTCCATGCCTCAGTTTCCCTACCAGACCTGTCCAGAGCTGGCTGTGTGACCTGAAACAAGCTCACTTCAGTGTAAGTGGGAACCTCAGTGTCCCCATGTACCATGAGAGCAGTGACCCAGACAATCTTAAAAGTCCAGTTTGGACTTTCTCTGGGTCTAGAATAAACTCTTTTCCCCAAAGCTAACCAACTAGCCTGCACCTTGGAGAGCAGGGAAACGGGACGGGCAGCTCTGCAATCTGGCCATCTGCGTGAATCAGAGTCTGGTGAGACAGAGGGAAGTCAGCACAGGCACGCGGCAGGCTTGGGCAGAGCGAGGTGCCGGTGGCACCGTTCCCCACAGCCTGGGAGACACGCCCTTTACTTCCTCCTGGTGGCAAAGATTTCCCCTTTCTGTCTGGCCTTTGCAAACAGCCTTTACTCCACAATGTTTTCTTAGCAGCCCTATTCTTCCACACGGAAAATAGTCCCATGAACTTTATTATCTCTGCAGAGGAAGGACAGGATATAGATGTGCCCTTAAGTTCAATGAACTCTGCTCTCTGGAAAACCAGAGTGAGAGCCACTATCCAATGGGAAATTGTTTTGAACAAGCCCCAGCCCCAGCAGAGTTTCATTCTGAATCCGAGAGAGAGATCGTAGCTGCCCCCTGAACTGTGAACTCAGCCACTCTGGGGCCTCCATGTCTTCTCTCTGGGCCTCAGTTTCCTCGATTCTAAAATGATGGGAGAGGAGGGGGTACTCTCAACAAGTAGCTGGAGGTTGGGATGGAATCCCAGCGAGCACTGCCTTTACTCAGACCCAGCATCTCGCCCCTGGACTGTCATACAGGTCCCCGGTCTCAGCCCCCACGTCCCTTTGCCTCTGCAGCCGCAGGATGTAGCTGAAACTCGTGACTCTGATCGCACTCTGCCCCATCAAAGTCCCCCCTCCCCAAAGTCCCAGGCCAGGGCCCCACCAGAAGGTCCCCAAGTTACCCTGAATGGCAGGTCCCTTCCCAGCACACCCCCGGCTATTTCACACTTCCATGCCTTTGTACATGCTGTTCCTCCTGCCCAGATTACCCTTCCCTCCCCTTGTTCCACTGGCCAGTTCAGAGTCAGCCTTTGGGGCCTCACTCCTGTGTCGTCAGCTCCCAGAAGCCCTCATCCAAGTGTTCCTTCTGTGCTCCCCCACCCGAGCGAAAGCTCCATCTTAGCAAGTGCCGCGTCAGATTGCAAAGCAGCCTGGGTACTGCGTCTCCGCTCGACCGCGAACTCCAGGGCTGTACCTGCATACAGTCAGCGCCCAGAAGTGCCTTCCTTATTGAACTGCTGCCTTTTCCCACAACAGGAAAGAGGCAGATGTAGCCTGACGCCCTGGACTGGGGGTGAAGTATGGAAAACTAACTCATTCATTCGTTCACTTACTCATCCGTGTAACCTGAATATGTGTAGTGAAGGGAGAGGGGGAGTGCCAGACCCAGCCACTTTGAACATTTCCCAGAAGACACTTCCAGAAGCCCCTGACCTCAGGGAGAAGAATGTCCCTGAAGCCACTCCCCCCAGTTCAGGCCAAGCCCCAGGTAGACAGTGGCAGTGGGGTAACTGTCCCGTCTGCTTGGCCCAGCAGGCCCTGCGCCTTATCGGCTGCCATCTCCCTGCTGCCTCAGTTAACAGAAGCTGGGGGTGAGGAGGTGGTGACAGGGAGGGGGCCACCTGGAGGCCTCTTCCCACCTGTCAGGAGCTCCCCCGGCACATCCTCCTGTTGGTGAGGCAACCGTCCTTGTATCCACATCGCCCAGGCAGGTGAGTACTCTGCTCCCATGTCAGGATGACATTAGATCCCTAAGTCGTGACCTCACTCAGGCATCTGTCCTTGGTACCTGTCTGCTTCTGAGCAGAGAGCCAAAATGTCAGCAGAGACAGAGCGCCTGGATACCCTTCCCGGCAACAGCAAAACCCAGAACAGGTGTAGTGCTCGCATGTGAAGAGACAGAAAACTTGGACTCGACATGTGGACACGCCCACCCGAGGTCCTACAGCTCCCGTGGGCCTACTTCAGCCTGTAAAGTACATCCTTTCCTTCTTTCCCCACCCTTGGGTGTTGAGTCGTGCCCCATATTTGGTCTTTACCACATCCAGTGTAGGTGGAGATGTGAGTGACATTAATGACTACATATATTAGACACCTACTATTTACCTGGCACGGTTTTAAGTACTTTATTTTCATTCATTCAATCAATAATATTTATTGAGTGCCGGGCTCTGTTCCAGATGCTGGGGGTATGGCAGGAAGCAAGGCAAACAAAGTTTCTGCCCTCAGAAACTTTCTAGTGGGAGAAACAGAATAAGTCAAGAAGTGAGTAAATAGAAAATAGTCCGGGTAGTGAAAAGTCAGTCAGGAGAATGGATGGTCAGTGAAGGCCTTTGATTTGGTGACATTTGAGCTCACCCCTGAAGATGTTGAGGGTGGGAGCACGGGACTATCTGGAGGACATAAATGCTAGGCAGAGGGAAGAGTAAGTGCAAAGGCCCTGGGGCTGGAACATGCTTGGTGTGTTCAAAGAACAACGGCTGTGGCTGGAGCAGAATAAGAGAAGAGCAGAGCACAGAAGACGAGATACTTGTGTGGTATTCACTGATACACAGTGTGATATTAGCTGTGTGTTAACTCATTTAATATCACAGCAATGCCGAACACCAGGTGCTATCGTTATTCCCTTTAGCTGATGAGAAGACTGAGGTACAGAGAAGGAAAGGAATCTGCCTAGCGTCACACAGCGGGCACGTAGCTCTGTACTGATGATTTGTGAGCACCCTTCATGGCCCAGAGCACTGGTTCCCAGTCCCAGTAGGAACTGAAGTCACCCAGGGAGCTTGCAAAGAACCCGATTATCAGGTTCCTAATTTTAACAAGCTGCCTGGGTGATTATGACAGAATCTTCATGACCCCAGCTTTGGTGAGCCATTGGGAGATGGCTGCGGGCAGGTTGGGGTGGAGGATGGAGCACTGGGCGAGGAGCCTAACCCCAGCTCTTCTGTGATCTCTGAGTGGCTGCAGTCCCTCTGAACCTCAGTCTCTTCATCTGTGAGATGAGAGGGTTGAACTCCACCAATGCATTCCCCACGTGCTTGATAGCAGTGGAATTCTCCATTCAGTCAGGTCTTAGGTGGAGCCCACAATATGACACAAGTCAAATGAGCTTTATTTGGGGGGATGGGGCGGGCTTCGGGCCATTATGCCCTCGGCAGCCTCCGAAGCACGACTTACCAATTCCCTGAGTTGCAGTCTGCGGAGAGCATAGGCACCGGGCCAGATGCTTTGGGTTCTAGATATCCATCCTGGGTCCTCTCTTCAAGCAGTGGCCCCTGGAAGGACCCCAAGTCCCTGGTCTTATGAATACTCTGCTGCAGGAGCCCTCCAAGGAGGCTGCCCCAAGCCCAGGCTCTGCGCTCTGGGGAGGCCTGAGTGCTGATAATGGGATGGGGGTGGAAGGAGAGGGGACCTGGGGCTGGCACACGCTCAGCCCCCTTCAACTTGTCAGATTCCTCTACCTGCTTGCTGTCCTTGCTGGGGAGGGGGAGGGGGAATGTCTGAAATACTTGGGATGATCTTTGGACCAGTTGTTGAAGACCAGTATAGTGGGTAGCAGCTGGTCAGGGCAGGAATTTGCTTTCATAAGCGCAGGGCCTCTGACGTCTTGGATTGACCCTCCTTCCTTGCCTTGGGATGGTAAGAACATCTCTGCACGGGTGGGCCCCTGGAATTGGCCAGGTCCTTCCTTGCCAAGATCCCGCCCTTTGGCTATTTCACAGATGAGGAAAGTGAGGCTGGCGAGGTCAAGAGATCTGCCTGGAGTCATGTGGCTTCAAAAGTGGTGAGATCAAACCTCAAGTCCAGGGCTTCACCTGCTGGTACTGGGGTCCTCTTGGACAGGGGGGAAAGATGCCCTGCAGAAGACAGACAGACAGACAGGCAGATGCCTGTCCTGACAGAGCCTGCACTCCGGAGGAGGGTAACCTAGGTTGAAGTCCTTCCATACATTCCCTCAACATCCAGCACAGTCCCCTGCATACAGCAGGTGCTAAATAATTGTCTGTGATAATCGTGCTTCAGAGCTGGGAGTGAAATGAACTTCCTATCGGAGCTGCCTTGGAATTTATCTGGAGTTCTGGCTTCCTCGCCCATAGAATGGGGACAGTACCGTTCTCTGCCCAGCCTGGCGGTGAATGGGAAGAGGGCGTGGTGAATGCAGAAATTGACACAGACACCTATGACGCGCCATGCTTGGCCACCAGTCGTCACGATGACACCCCATGATAGAAATGACTCTCCCCATTTTATGGAGAAGGAAACTGAAGCTGGAGAGGCAGACCTACATCGATCACCAAAGTTCCTGTTCTTTCCGCTACATCCTGCGACCTCCCTACCATTGTCCCTGCGCCCAGCATGGGGTTTGGTTTGGTTTTGTTTTTATTCTAAGTTCCCAAGTGAGACAGGGCAAGATTGAAATAAAGCCCTTAGGATCTCTCGCTTCCAGTTGCAAATACCCAGGGGACCTGGGAGGAAAGGACTGGGCTTGTGCTCTGAGTACAGAGACCCCCTCTCTGGCCAGGACGTGGAGCTGACATGAATTCCTCAGCACTTCCTTGGGGTTAGCGGGGAGGTATGGGGATCAAGTGGTCCATGGGGTCCCCTTCCCCCCAGGATAGATGCTGGTTGCTTTTGAAGGCCTCATCAGGGTCTAGGGCCTGGCCGTGGGCTCTAGAGTCTGGAAACCGTTCCCCTCTCCAACACAGCCCTGTGAGTGTTCCAGCCACCCACACGGGGCTGCAGCCTTGGACAGACAGAAGTCCGGGAGTCAAGAGGCTGGGCTTGACGGGGGCACAGCTGGCTCCTGTGGGGAGACCTTCTCTGGCCCCCAGAGTGAGTCTGTGCTCAGGCCCAGCCAAGGAAATGACCCAAGGGGAGGCCCGAGCCTTGGGTTCCCTGATGTCTGCAGCTGCTCCTGGGACCACCCCATGAGACGGAGGCTACCAAGCCCCCGAGAGACCTGTGGGGCTGAGGAGAGGCGATATTTTCTCAGCAGGATTTATGTGTGTGTGCGTGTGTGTGCGTGTGTGTTTAACGAGGAGTGGGGCCTGCCTGACTTCTGAGCCTGGAATTTATACAGCCCCTCTTTGGCGGCGGCAGTTTATCTTAAGCGAAAGAATAATAAACTGAGTTGACAGGATGATGTATTCAAAGCATCTTCCCGTCACTGCACAGAGCCCTGCCCGCTGTTAGGATGTCTGGCATGGTGGGGACCGTGTTATCGAATGTTTAGCCCCCGCAGATTGTCAACAACGCATTGTTTGCAGGTTTGGGGCAAGGCAGAGATGGGCCGGGCTGGGGTGGGAATGGGGGGGGTCTGGCTGCAAGGGCGGGCGAACGGAGGGCTGCCCAGATGGGGTCAAAGAGGCGTCTGCCTTTGATGGAAGCTGAGGTCCAACCCCTCCTCCCTGCCCTGATGCTCCCTTTCCTGCCTCGCAGAGTCCTCCCCACTGCCCTCCATATCGTCCCAGTCCAGCCTGAGGCATAGGGACAAACTCGGGTCCCCCTGTTCTCTACAGGATTGGGAAAACCTCCTCCACCCTCCACTTCCCGTTTTTAACTTAAACAAGGAAATCAGCATTAAACCTCAACTTCAAAAACTTATGCCAGACTTACTAAACCCTGGAAAGGATGAGAGAAAGCCAGTACCCTGGCCTTATTCATGAGAGAGCTCTCACCCCAGTTCCCTGACCCTCTTTCAGACAACCATGGGCCATCCTGTGGCCTCTGGAACCTTCCCTTCCTGTGTGGGAGGGAATCACAGTGTTGGCCCCTCCTATGTTATAAATGACACTGTTGCCACATATTAAGGGCTTATTATGGGGGTGAAGTAAGATAAGGATTAGGCAAACACTTAAAAAACTTGGAAGAAGGGCTTCCCTGGTGACGCAGTGGTTAAGAATCCGCCAGCCAATGCAGGGGACGTGGGTTCAAGCCCTGGTCCGGAAAGATCCCACACACCGCGGAGCAACTAAGCCCGTGCGCCACAACGACTGAGCCTGCGCTCTAGAGCCCACGAGCCACAACTACTGAAGCCTGCGCGTCTAGAGCCTGTGCTCTGCAACAAGAGAAGCCACCACAATGAAAGGCCCGCGCACCACAACACAGAGTAGCCCCCGCTTGCCACAACTAGAGAAAAGCCCGCAACTAGAGAAAAGCCCACACGCAGCAACAAAGTCCCAACACAGCCAAAAAAAAAAAAATTGGAAGAAGATAAAATTATTTTTTCTCAAAGTGCCCTAAACTTCAGGCAGGAGAGCCTTGGCTCCTGCCTCAGCCAATGGGCTCTCTCCCTCAACCTCCATTATTGGAAAGTCCTTTCTTGTACACAACCTCAAGCTCTCTTGTTTCAGTTTTAACCTTTCCTTTGGGCTGTCCCACATATAGGTTCCAGTTCCAAATCTCTCTTAGGGCACCTCTTCTTTTCTGGCTTTAATGGTCCTCATTTTTTCTCTGCTCCCGGGCTGGGGGCTCCACCCAAACCAGCTCCAGGACTGCACTTCCTATAGGCGTGAGTTTTTCACTCCTACTCCTAGAAAGCAGGGGGGCTCTCCTTGGTCGCACAGACCATGGGTCCACGGGGGGTAGCAGTGGCAGGGACAGGGAGGGAAGGGAGACCCCACATACTGAGTACTTGACTGAGCAACTGGGTCCATTCCAGGGGTCAAGTTGAAACCTCATTTAGTCTCTTAACAGCTGGTACTAGCCCCATTTTGCAGATGAGAAAACTGAGGCTGGGGAAGACTCAGTCTCTTGCCCTCTGGCCGACGGCAGAAGGAGGACTCAAGCCCTGAAAGTCTGGCTGGCTCCAGAGCTGCACTTGACCTGGCAACCTCAAAGGAAGGCAGGAAAAAGCCACCCAGAGGTTGGAGGGCTCTAAGTCAAACAGCTGGGCAGGTGGGGTCAAGGTCACAGGAAGAGCCAGGGGGCCTGGGAGCGGAGGATCAAGGCTGTGGGAGAGTGGCTGGAGTGAGGAGTGGTGTAGGAACAAAGGCCTGGAGGCTGGAGTGGGCCCCCAGGGAGAAGTTGAGAGAGAAGCTCAGATCTGAGCACAGGACACATGTGTGTGCTGGGCCAGCTGGGCTGGGAACAGTGACACTGAACATCAGACAACAGCCTCCTCAGACCCCCGATAGGACTCAGCCATTTATTCACTCATCTATTTACTTGTTCATCCTTTCACTTTATCCATTGTTTGCCCAGGACACCTCGCAGTCTAATAGTAAAGACAGACCGGTCAGCAGGTCAGGGACCCAGAGGTCCCCATTCACCCAACCATCTGTCCCCCATGTAGTGAGTGCCTGCTCTGTGCCGAGTCCTGAGTTCTCCAGACAGAGGAAGCTGCCCGCACCCTCTAGGCACTCATGGTCCAGCAAGGGGTTGTGAGAAACAGACACGCATGTTTATGCGTTCACTGAGTCAACCAAGATTTGAGCGCCCTCCATGGCAGGTGCCAGGACCAGCAAGAAGACCAGGACACACTCCTGCCCATGGCAAACTCAGGCCAGTTGAGGACATGAGAAAAGAGCCCAAACATTTCAGCTCTAGTATGCTGACAGCTGCAAAAAATATCGAGCAAGAAGCAGCAGGGGAGTACGACAGTCCCCAGAGGGCAGTGACTGTACATTTGAATTTTGCGTTTGTGTATTCATTTATTCCATCATTCATCTGTCGGTGAGCATCTTTTGTGTGCTGGGCATTGCTGGAAACAACACGAGGGCCCCCTGCAGGAAGCCATCTCTCTGATAAGTAGACCACTCTTTTGGGCCCCGTTTGGGGGACAAGGCAAGCTTGGCGTGGAGACTGTGGTCGTGGCGGGGTGGGCAGCCACAGACCCTTCCCAACCACTGGGAGGGGGACAGTGGTTAGGAGCTGGAGGGCACTTAGCAGTGCAGGCAGGAGGAAGCTGGGCCCCATGGGAGCTGCATCTGGGCCATCCTGGGCTCTGGCCACAGCCTGAGTAACCAAGGGCCAGGCCACATGATGCAAGCAGAGGGCGGGGGGTGGAGTGGGAGAGTTTGGATTCTGGTAGAGCCAGAAGACCCAAGCTCTGTGCAAGGACATACTTGGGGATCCTTAGGTCCCATTCATTAGAACAGAGAGCCTCACTGTCAGGACTTTCCGGAGTCCTGATCTGCACATGTCCTCCCCATCTTGGGGTGGATTTGCGTGCCTATTTGCATATGTTTACATAAAGTATGCTTCTATCCATATTCATTTCAGGCATTTTGATTTCTGTCATTGCTCCCCTCCCCCAGCTGGCTGTCCCCATGCCTTGTGCTCCCCCTTCTGGAAGGGAAGACAGGGCAGGGACCATGCCCAGCTGCAGACAATCTCAGTGTTTCTCTTCAGCCTCGCCTGGTGAAGGCTGACGTGATTTTCCTGAGAGTGAATCCGCCTGCCTGACCATACTGTGCTCTGGTTGAAGTAACTGTGAGCTGGGCGGTCCCTGAGGACCCGTAAGCTGAGCTGTGTCCTCCACTCTCTTGCCGGGCCTTGGGAAGCGCCGGGCCAGAATGAGAACCGCCCTCGGACTGTCGGTTAGAGCACTAATGGAGTGACAAGTGAGTGTCGCCTTGAAGTCTGGGGGCCGTCCCATGTGGCTTGCCTCCTCTGACCAGAGGGTCAGGGGCCCACACAGGGCTGGACTTGGGACCCCTTCCAGGACCTGGCTGCAGCCGCTGGGCCTGCAGAGCACACGCCCACGGCATCCATGCATGCACATGCGTATACACATGCACAGATCAGAGGGGAAAATTGACTTCACAGTCCTTGCAGAGCCTGGAGCGGGGAGAGAGCTGGCAACTCTCGAGCGCTGAGTGACCCTAGGCAGGGCCCTTCACCTCCTTGAGCCTCAGCTTCCCTTTCTGTACCACAAGAGTCTTCCCAGTGTTGGCTTTTGCGAATGCATGCTGGCAACCCCAGCTCATTAACCGGGCCGCAGAGGGGATCCTCCTGTCAAGAAAAGGCCACAGCCAACTATGCCACACTCTTCCTCCTCTGGAAGCCTCCCTCAGGCTTCAAGGTCATGGGAGCTTCAGTGAGTGCCCAATAGACATGCCTGCTGCCAGTCAGCTCGCACTCAATATGATGTGACAGGTGGGGGGTGTGTGTGGATAGGAGCCAAGAAGCTGCTGGGAATCCAGACGCCTCCCCTCAGTTCCATCCCCACCATCTCCATCGTAATGAGGTCCCACTAGAGGGGCTCTGGTGTCAGGGAAATGGGAATATTTCCACCTGGGCAGAGACAGACGGGAGGAGCTGGGGGGCTGCCTCAGACGGCCTCTTGCCCAACAGCCCTGACCTCGTGCCCACTCCCCCACCTCCCCACCACACACGTCCTGGGCCGTGCAGGGCTCGGCTTGTCACCGACAGGCTCTCCACTAAATGAGGCGACCTGATTGCTTCTTATCTCAGGGGCTTATCTCCTGTGGTCACTCGCCTGCCAGACTCCAGAGAGCCACTAGGCTTCTTGAGCCCTGACTCTCCCCTGTCCCGAGGAGACACTGGATTCCAGTGACCCTCAGTGATGGTCGGTCAGGCTGGGGACAGAAAAGGGATAGAGGAAACTAAGGGTACAGTTCTTCCCCACTGCCCCTTGTCCCGACAGCTTCAGACACATGCTCACCCACACCCTCTGTGGGAGGCCCATCCCTCCCAACATCCCGCCGTCCTGCACCAAAAGTGAAAAATGGGCTGTTATCCAGAGCGCGGTTATCTAACTACTCAGACTGGGGCTTTCATAGAGCAGGGGCTGTGTCTCCCCTCAGACCGGGGCTCCCTGAGGTCCTGGCCGCATCTCCCCTCAGACCGGGGCTCCCTGAGGGTGGGGCCCCATCTCCCCTTCAGTGACACTCTTGCCACCAACCATCCAGACCTGGGCCCAGCTCAGCCTCACCTGCTCTCTGTGTAAGTGGTCAGTTCTTGGGGTCTACACGGGGCCCTTTGTTGCCCAAGGATCATTTCCTAGAGCTGGGCCTGATGGCTGGACACAAGGGGCCAAAGCTGGTGCCATAGGGCACCTCTGAGGGAAACGGGGCATCACCTGTGTGGATCTATACGCGGTTGCAACCGGAAGCAGGGGGAGGTACAGGATGACCCTTTTATTGACTCTTTGGGTCAATAAACCCTTTTATAAGTGCTCAGTGTTTAGCACAGGATGATACTGTGAGGGGCAGGGGGAGTTTTTGTTTTGTTTTGAACTTGGGGTAGGGGTTGTTGATAAAGACAGAATGAAAAAAGGAAGGAAAGAAGGAGGACGAAAGGGAGGGAGAGTAGGGAGGAAAGGAGAGCGAGAGAGAGGGAGAGCGAACTCACAGCCTTTCCTCTCTTAAGTCTCCTGTCAGGGAGTTGATTTGTTTAAAATCCTCTTATCTCCAACACTTGCTTCTCCGCTGGTTGAGGAGTCTCTGGAGCGAGGCTGGTTTTTCTCTCAGTGACAACAGGATTCCAGGCTCCACAAATGGCCCATGGGTGTCTGGCCGGAAGCGGAAGATGGGTGTGAGCTGAAGGCCCCGGATGCTTTTCCGTGCGCTCTTCCCACCCAGCCTCACCTCAGAAGCAGCTTCATCAGCCCCAGACCCCTGAGACCCAGGACAGGGGACAGGCCGGCCAGCCTCTGTGGGAGGCTGTGGCCAGCTTGGTCTCCCTCCAGCCCCTCTCCTTCCTGTCCACTCAGGCCTGGCGGGGCTCCTCTCCTCGACAGTCTCCCCTGACGCCAGCTCAGCAGAGGCCTCCCAGCCTTCGAGGCTCTCCTCCCCAACTCTGTGGGGCCCTTTCCCCAGGTGCTGCCTCTTCCAGGAAGAAGCTCTTGATGCCCTACCCTCCCTCATCCACTCGTTCACATATTCATCCTTTCAACACGTAGTTTTGAGTCCCTGAGATGTGCCAGGCATTGGAGATAAAGGTCCTGGGGAGCTCAGAGTCCAATGGAGGAAACCAAATGTCAACAGTCAATTAAGGCCCTTTAGAGTGGGTTACAATTCACTCCAGTCTGTAACAATCATGTCCAATATCAACCGAGGGCTTACTATGTGCGAGGCACTATTCTAAGTGTTTTACATGAGAAACTCATTTAATTCTGGAAACAAGTCTACCAGGGAGAGCTATTAGGCTTGATGTTTCACAAAGGTCCTGAGTGCCCGAGGTCTCAGCACGTGAGGCTCAGGCCTGACTGCAAACCCAGGCAGTCAGGGACAGAGGCTGAGCTCTCAAACCCGTTCCTGAAGGTTTCCACACACCCGCAGGCCCACTCCCTCCCCTTTGCCCTGCGCGAGGGCGCTGTGCCAGTCCCGCTGTGTGCCCTGCTCTCTGCCAGGGCTGAGTCGGCCATCTCTGAGTGAAGTGACCTGCATTTGGCCTGGCCTGCCCCAGCTGTCCTGAGCCCGCAGTCTGTGGCCCACCTCTCTGTGGAGAGTGGGCATCTCCCAAGTCAGGCTGGCAGCCCCTGGCAGCCACAGCCTGAAATCTCCTCCCGTTCTGGGCCCAGGGCAGGACTCCCTGAGCTGGCCGAGGAGGGCAGCCCTCAGACGGGGAGGAGGGTGGGTGCTGATGGCTGGCTAGCGTCAAAGGTGGTCAGAGCAGAGGCTCTGCCGGTGGTGGCTGTGATGAAAGTCCCAGTCTCCTCTGAGGAGAATTGTCTCTTAGAAGTAAATATTCTGCTGGCCAGCCTCAAGCCTCCGTTGTCCCAAGGCCCAGAGAGGCTGGCGAGCGGCAGCCCTCATCTCCGGGATCGATGGGAGATTTGGCCTCTGACGGGATAGCCTCAGGAAGCTCAGGTTATGCCCCTCCCTGGGGGTCCTAAGCAGGCTCGGCAGTGCTGGGGATGTCCCAGGCCTAAGGCATAGGAAGGGAAAGAAAGGGAGAAAAAAACGGAACAAATAGAAGTAAAGGAATTGGGAACAAACAGGGTGCATTGGCGTACTCCATGTGTACTGAGCACCTACCGTGTGCCTGCCACCATCCTGCCTGGGTCTCCACGCAGGGATGGAAGCCCCAGCCTCCAAGGAGCTCTCGAAGCTGGTTGTAGCTGGTGGTAGCCCATAGGCCCCCAAATCCAAGTAGGGAAAGTGGGCTGGGGTGGGATGACCCATCCCCAAGTCAGCCCGGCTAACCCCCACAGAGGCAGGGCCAGATGACCAGGTCTGTGTCCAAGACCTTAGGCCCCAGTGCCCTTGCCTCCTGGCCCAGGGCAGCGGGACACCAGCCACCACTCCAGAGAGGAGGGAGTCAGCTCCTGTCTCTGAAGTTAACCACGGAGGAGGCATCACTCAAGAGTCGGTTCAGGGGGCTTCCCTGGTGGCGCAGCGGTTGAGAATCTGCCTGCCGATGTAGGGGACACAGGTTCGAGCCCTGGTCTGGGAAGATCCCACATGCTGCAGAGCAACTAAGCCCGTGCGCCACAACTACTGAGCCTGCGCGTCTGGAGCCTGTGCTCAGCAACAAGAGAGGCCGCGATAGTGAGAGGCCCGCGCACCGCGATGAAGAGCGGCCCCAGCTTGCCGCAACCAGAAAAAGCCCTCGCACAGAAACGAAGACCCAACACAGCCATAAATAAATAAATTAAAAAAAAAAAAAAAGAGTCAGTTCAGGTCTGACCCTGCCTGCCGGCCCCACACACAGCAAGACGAGTGCAGGCGAGATGAGTGATCTCTGGCACCAGCCTTGTTCTCCTTTGTGTGGGGACAGAGGATAGAGAAGGCTCCTCATACCTCACGAGCCTCACGCATTGGCCTAGAAGCCCCTCTAAGTCAGGAAGGAAAGGGAGAACCTTTCAGAGCTGAAGCCAGAGCCCATGCCCTTCCCTGTCCTGGGGCCAAGTAGCCTGAGGAGGAAGATGGGACCAGACAGGGTGAGGCGTCCTCAGACCAGGCCCTCCTATCTCCCTGGCTGCCAAAGTCTGAGCCCTGAGCACGTGTGCATGTGGGTATTTGCATGCTGAATATGTGTCAGCCAATCCACACACGTGTGTGTGTGTGTGTGTGTGTGCTCGTGCACGCCTGTGCAGACTTATGAATGCAGAGGTCCTGGGAACTCAAGGACTTGGCCTCCCCTTGCTTCCAAAACCACAAGGCCGCTGGCCGGCCTCAAGCCTCGGTTTCCTCAAGGCCCAGAGAGGCTGATGAGAAACAGACCCGACTGAGCTGCCCATGGGCATGGGCAGCTCAGTAACCCATTGGCCTGAGGGCTTGTCTTCTCCTGGGACCTGGGTGACCTCAGACCACTGAGGGCCCCCTTTGGGCCTTCCCCATCATGGATGCAGAGGAGCAGTTCGTGAGGCCAGGGCTGCCAGGCTGACCCGAGATGAAGCTGGTGAGCCCCTCTGCCAGGGAAGCCACCCGCCTGCCTGGCCTCCACCGTTGCCATGGCCTCTGGAGGGATGCCAGAGGTACCAAATGTTCCTCAATGAATGAGGGGAGGAAGTGGCTGAGGGGAAATCTCCCCTTCCCAAAGGAGTGGTGCCCCCCTGCCCCAGGCGGAGTAGAGGGTGCCCTGGAAGAGGGGAAGGAGGGTCTCTTAGGTCTGAGTTTCTTGGAGTCAGAGCACAGATTTCCTGCAACACAGTCAGTCATGATGTGGTGGTTAGGAGCTTCCTGAGAATACAGCTTCCTGGGACTGTCCCTGTCCCCAAGAAGTCCTGACTGAGCAGGCCTGGGGTGGGTTAGGAAACCTGCATTTGTTACAAGTGCCCCCGGTGACCCAGGATGGCACAAACAGAGCAAAGTGTGATATTTAAGAGACCAGGTTTTGGAGACCTGAGTTTGAATCTCCAATCAATTTCTCCCCATCCTTAAAGTTGGGTTAATAATATGACTTCATAGAGATAACGGCGAGTCACAGATGCTCAGCACATGGTAGAAACGATAACAGCAATACTAACAGTGACAGCGGTCGACCGCAACCCAGCACTGCCTGTGTGCCGTGTCCTCTCTGTCATTACAGGACTCATATCCAGGAGGATGGGGTACTGAGTGCAGGACCCACCCCTGCTGTCCCTTACCTCATACATGGCAGACAGGAAGACCCCCTCCTGTGGGTACCCTGTGGGCTCTGGGCATAGCGCCACAGCTGCCCCTGTTCACCTAGCCAGCACTCCCAGAAGACCCTGCTCTCTTGGGAGATGCAGCCCAGAGCCCCCAGGAGCCAGACCTGCTTTCCTCCAGGCTAATTGGCTAATCATCTGCTGCCTTGATAGCGGGAGGTCTAGACATGACTGCTCCCAGGGCCGGGCGCTCATTCTGCCCACCTCCCTGGTCCCTCAGAGCAAAAGGAAGGATTAACATGCAGGCTGGATTTGCTCACCTAATTCCTTATCGAGCCCCTGTCCTCTGACAAGAGAGGGCAGACAGTTTCTTTCTCAGGCAAAGGACCCTGGGAGGCCTCTGGACAGGAGGAGGGAGGGAGGGAGATGCGGTGAGAACAGGAAGGGAGGACAGCTGTCCCTCCATCCTTGCCTGCCCAGCCTCACCCACCCCTCCCTGCCAGGGAGTACAGCCACTGACCGGAGTCACCTCAGCTGGCCCTGAGGCCCCAGGGAGAGGGCCCCCAAACAACCTTGCTTTTCAGATAGGAAACCCCAGTGAGGGCTGGTGGCTGACCCAACCGTTAAATGAGATGGAGCCTGCTTTGAACCCAGGTCTCCAGCACTTAGCTCCAGGGCACCTCATCTCCTGCCAGTGGGGCAAAGGCAGAGAAAACATTCCATGAGGCCTCAGGCTGGAGTCTCACTGGCAGAGGAGTTAGGGAGTACAGGCTGCAGCGTGTGGGCCCCACCAGGGAGAGAAGGTAGGAGGGGAGACAAGGTAGGAAGGAGCTGGTCACTCAGGGAGTCCACTGCAATGGGGAGGGATGGTTTGGGCCACCGGGGACGTCAGAGACTCCAGCAAGGAGGGCTCTGGGGAAAGATGAGAGACGGGAGGCCTCAGCCCAGAGAAGAGAAGGTGTGGGTGAGGAGTACTGCTACCGTGCCTAGTCTCTGCATGAGTTACTCCATTCACCCAATCTCATTATGGTAACAACCTCCATATTATAATTCCCATACACAGATGAGAAAACTGAAGTCTACAAAGTCTCTAGAACTTACCTAAGTTCACACAGCTGGTAATGAGCAGAGTAGTGAACAGCCTGCCCTGGCTCCCAGCTCTGGAGGGGGTCCCAGGTCACTTCCCCCAGGGCAGAAGAGAGGCAGAAGTCAATCTCTCTCTCCATCCTTCAACCCCTACCCTCAACCTGCTAAATGCAGGTGTCAGCTAAGGATCCAAGTCTCAGCTACCAGCCTCCCACCAGCCCTCACGTCCCGTGCTGCCTGTCCCCATGCTAGGAGCCGCTCAATCTCCCCTTCCTCCAGGAAGCTCCCTGACCATCCCACCCCTATTGCCCCTGCCAGACCTCCAGAGCCGGCCCTGTATTTGCCAAGATGCAGGGCATTGTTTCCTGGTCTCCTGGGGCGGCTGCACAATGCAGGGCTTTGCATGGGCTCCAAACTCACACAGATCTGGCTTTGAAACCCAGCTCTCAGCTGTGCATCGTTGGACAACCTGTGCCTCAGTTTTCTCATCTATAAAACAGGACTAATAATGGCACCGACTCAAAGTAGGTAAAGATTTAGAGATACCACAGGTGAAGGAGTCACCCCGAAAGGGATAAAACAAGGCTGGAAAAGTGTGTGTGCTCTCTATGACGTCCCAGAGCATACTAATGGCAGTTAGAACCAGAACTTTAGAGCTAGGAGGATGAGGCCCACATTAGAGGGTGCCCCAGGTCTCTGGACTCCTGGATCAGCGTTCCTATGCCTTGACCATGAAGTCACAGGGTCTCCATGGTTGTGAGCGCTCAGAACCAGGCCCTGGAAGCACGCCCTTCCGGCTCCCATGCTCCCGCAGGGGCTGTCTCCACCTGTCCCTGGTGGTCTGTCTCGGGCGTGGGCCTGTTTGCAACCGGCGCCTATCGCCTGCTGGCCTGAGTGCACCTGTAGTGCCTCATCCCAGCCTGGTGAGTCAGCCCTTGGCAGGCCTTGCGGCAGCCACTCCACATAATCTTAAGCCTGAAAGAGGACCTTTCTTTTTGCTTTTCTCCTCCTTCCTCCCTCCGCTCTCCGTGAAGTGGTCATCTCCGCAGGGCAGCTGGGAACAGCATTCTCTGCCAGGATTTCTTGAGTCTCCTTAGTCAGGAGACAGGGTGGGGCCTCGGAAACAAAGACAAGGCAGCCTAGCGCTGGCCAAAGCCCCTGAGCTGCTTTAGGACGCTGCTTGTGCCCCCTGACTCCCTGCTTCCAGTGGGGGCATCTAAGTCAGGGCAAGTGCGGTATCACTTCAGTTATCCAGAACCCGCGTATCTGACAACCTCAACCATCCAGACTGAGAGCCGAGATAAAAAGGCTTCTGAGGAGACTAAAGATGCTGTCAACAACTGTCTGACAGTTCAACTTTACTGATCTATTTTTCCCCAACCTGAATCAGAGCCTATCTGCTCTTACCTTACACACTATTCTTGTATGTCTGGTTATCTAATTTACATATGTATTAAAGGTTTTTTTTAATCTATGCAAATAGGTCATTTATTAAACCTCTGTCCTATAAATGCTCTTAACTTTTAGATGTTACATTACCAAGTCTTTGAACAGGAAAACAAAAATTTCCAAGGGGTAAATAAATAGGAAAAACTCTCTGTGAAACATTGTGGATATTAATCATAGTATTTCATACCAGTTTATTCCCACCCCCACCACAGATGGGTTTGAGCCTTTTTAGCGAAGACTGTATTATTTTATCTTCATAAATGCTTTCTTTTATTTATTATTATTTTTTTAATCAATGTTTTTTTTAAATGAAGAGAATCTTTACCTATCCACTTGGAGAGTGTTGTAAATGCAGTTCATGAACAAAAATCTCTGCAAATAAACACTTAGGACGAGGTGACTTAAGCTGGCTTGACTGCACTATTTGAGCTTCAGGATTCATATTTCATGACTGAAAACGGTGAGCAAAAGTTTTAAACTAGGATTGGATTACCTCATCTAGTAAGTGGAAATGACAATGCAATCCATGTTCTAGAGTGGGTTGGGAGAATTAAATGGCATAACATGTAGAACACTTAACACAGTGCTTGGCAATTAGCTCTAAATAAACGTTAGCTATCAGTTTTGGTATTAGTATTACAGTGAGCAGTAGAATTAGTAGCTGTTGTTATTCCCATTCTACAGGTGGCCAGACTGTGGTTCAGAGATGTTATGTATAACCACCCACGGTTTGCTTGAAAGAAGAGGGGCTCTTGACTACATAGCAGGGAGGCATCAGATGACAGATTTGTTCTGGGACACTGGAAACTAATGTTGTTTTATACATCCAAACTTGGCTGTGCTCAAGCACATGTCTGATGATTGGCTGGCTGTTGGCTGGGGGGCTCTGGTTCTCCTGGGTCTCCATGATCTCGTAGGCTAGCTGAAGTTCACGCATCTGGTGGCTGCAAGGTTTCAAGAGCATGAGAGTAGAAGCGGCTGGGCTACTCGAGCCCTGGGCTTGGACCTTGTATAATGCCACTTCCCCATCTGTTGGTCAAGTCAAGTCACAAGCTAGCCCAGGGCAGGAAAATAGGTCCCCCCGATAGACCATTTTGTCAACAGACAGAACCTCTTGATGGGAGGAACAAAGGATTGTGGTGATTTTCTGCCATCTAGCACAGCTTATCAATAATAAAGTGATATCCCTTACTAGCAAGACTTATTACTGAATATGATATGTACATAGGAAGCAAAATAGATACCAAAGGGCTGTCTTTTCTCCCCCGATTCTTATTTTGCCAGAATTTTGTTCGCTGGATGAATGGCAGCTGCATAGAATGCCCACCTCAGAAGGGAATGGAAGAAGACTTGTTACAATCAGCTTTTACAATAATATTTCTCAGAACCCTCAGATAATTGAGCAGGTTGTTATGACCCCCCAAAACGTCCACAGGATTCTGATCAATCTTATGAAGTACCCGCAGAAATGCAAGCAGTACCGACCGTTCTGGAAACTGGACAAAGCGATCGTGATGGAGAAGTTTGCCGCCAAGAAGCCCCCTTGTGTCGCCTATGACGAGAAGTTGCAGTTCTATTCCAGTATCACCTCTGAAGTGATGCATCACCCCTTGATCAAGGATGAGCACTGCATCCACCTTCCGCTCGGACCCCTGGCGAACACCATGCAGGAAAACGCCAAGGTTTAAAGTTAGGATGGGGAAAATGTCATTAGGGATATTTTTACTGACCGCAAAAAGTATCAAGTGAAGACACAAACAATAAAAAGGAGACCCAAGAACTCAGAATTCAGGGTAGGGACAAAGAAAATGATGTACCCCAGTTTCTAGGGGCACCACTATGTTTTAGTTATGATAGGGGATATTCTTAATGGGAACCCTGTGTCTTCAGTGGAAAACTGGATTATGGTCAATATCTGTTTAAGGTTAGAGACAGTGTGATATATATCTTTACAAGAACTTTTGAAGAACATAATTTTATATTTCTTTGTGTTTTTGACATTTAAAGAATTAATTAAATGAGTTAATAATGGTAGACAAAGTGATTTAGACCAATGCTCCTACTGAGAACAGCTACAACACCTAGACAAAATAGTTTTAAAATTTACTTGAAGTCATCAGGGAGCTAACAAGACAGCAATAAATTTCTTTACCACAGCTGAGACCTAGAAAAGTAAGAGTGGCATTTGGGTGTTTGCCCATTCTGGAGGGGTCAGCTGAGAGTCCAAGAAGCTAAACAACTCTTTTGAGTTGTGAGACTAAGAGACGTAGATTGGAGCTCCAGGCTTACCAAGGGGTGAACCCTCTCTCTTTGGGAAGGCACCCCAAAAGGGCTATACATCCTAGGAGTTAGGGGTGAACCAGAAGAAGACAACTCAGTTTCTAATCACTCAGTCCTTAAAATTGAAGTAGGTGATTCTGTATTATTAGTGCCCCAGGCACCTGGCAGACACAAATGTCAATCCTTTCCAAAGGAAGGTAACATCATTCTACACCTCAGATTATTTTTACAAACAAGACTGTAAATACAATGTCTAACACATAATTGAAAATACCTATACACATGAGGAGTCAGATAACAATTTTTAAAACATCAGAAATGATAAATAGAAACAGACCTAGAAAAGCTGCATGTATTAGAGTTATCAGTAAAGATTTAAAGTAACTATGCTAGCTATGTTCCAGGAGATTGTTGTGGTTACTATTGCTGTTTAACAAATTACCCCCAGAACTTAGTGGTATAAACAACAATGTTGTTGTCTCATGATCTTGTGGGTCAGGAATTCAGGAGGGGCTCGGCTGGGCAGTTCTCACTGCAGGGTCTCTCATACAGTTGCTGTCAGATGTCAGCTAGGGCTGGACATCCAAGACAGCTCCCTCACATGGCTAGCAGTTGGCACTGGTCACTGGCTGGGAGCCCAGGTAGTGTTGTTGACCAGTGTCCTATGTGTGGCTTCTCCAGCATGGCAGTCTCAAGGTAGTTGGATGTCTTACATGGCAGTTGGCTTCCTCCAGAGTAAGTGTCCCAAAAGAGCTAGGCAGAAGATTCAGGGCCTTCTCTGACCTAGCCTCAGAAGTCACACAGCATCACCTCTGCTAAATTCTACTGGGCACAAAAAACAGCCCATATTCAAGGGGAGGAAACACAGACCTGCCCCCACTACTTCTCAGTGGGAGGAGTGTTGAAAATTTTGCAGTCAAATTTTTAAAATTCCACAGAGGCAAAAAAGTTAAGTTGCTATTGTTGAGAAAATTCCAGTAGATTGATGATCTCATCTGAATAATGAGATATTCTAGGTTTTATCCAAATGAGCTGTGTATCACCCCCCAGGAGGACCTCACAAGCCTGTCTGGGCCACATCACATGAACATCTTCACGACACAATGCACTGCTAGAGACGGTCAAGAAACAGGGGTTGCCCCAGCTCCACATCCACACTCACAACGACATCCCTTTGCCCTCACACCTCCTGAGGCCTCTGTTTCCCCCACAAGTGGCAAGGAATCTTCTCAGAAAGCCCAAGAATCTTAAAAGCATGCAGTGACAGAATTAGAAATGATCTACCCCAGGGCTTCCCAAACCCAGCTGAACCTTAGAACACCCGCTAAAATGGAAGATTCTCAGACTGGGAAAAGAGATTCACAACTTCGAAACCTGCCACGGATTAGAATCTAAAATGGTCAATGAACTTCTTTTATCAACAAGAAAAAGACAGGAAATCCAATAGAAAAAAAAATGAGCAAAAATATATGAAAAGGCATGCCACAAAAGAGGAAGTGCAATGGCCAAGGATATGAAGAGATGGGTCAATTCATTAGTCATCAGAGAGCTGCATACTTCAAACAACAATATGTCTCTCCACACACAACTGAATGGCACAAAGTAGAAAGGTGGATTATACCTGCTGTGAGGAGATGAGACTCCTGTGTCCTGCAGGTGGGAGGATAAGATTATATATCCATCCTGAGAGCGGCAATCTGGCAATATTTAGTGAAACTAAGTACGCACACACCTGACATCCCAGAATCCCACAAATGGGTAAATAGCCTGGAAAAACGATTATATAGGGTGGAAAGAGGACATGTACAGGGTACTCATGACAGCAAAATCTAGCGTAGTGGGGAATTGGAAGCAGCCTAAGTGTCCATCCCTGGGGGAGTGGATAAGTAAGATATGGCAGCTCCCTTCCACATGGTGGTTAGAAACAAGCCAGAGGCATGTACCAGGATACACAGATCTTCACAGCAGTGCTGAATGAAAAAAGTAAGAAAAAGAGGAGAGTTATAGCATAACACCATTTATATAAATGATAAAACATGCAGAAAGGTCTTCCCTGGTGGCGCAGTAGTGGAGAGTCCGCCTGCCGATGCAGGGGACACGGGTTTGTGCCCCGGTCCGGGTGGATCCCACATGCCGCGGAGCGGCTGGGCCCTTGAGCCATGGCCGCTGAGCCTGCGCGTCCGGAGCCTGTGCTCCACAACGGGCGAGGCCACAGCGGTGAGAGGCCTGCGTACCAAAAAAAAAAAAAAAAAACGTGCAGAAAACAACACGACCCAGTATACGAAGATGCATATTTCAAGACCAATATCAAGCACATAGAATGAGGGTCTGGAGGCAGGGGGCTGGGGATGGTGAGAAATGGGAGTGGAGATCAGGGGTGAAGGAGAAAAATAAATGAAAAATAACATTAAAGGGGGCTTTGAACAGAACAATGATGATAGTATAATTAGTTCAATTGTCTGCATCTGGGATAAAAATAAATAAGTAAAGCAGATTTCTAGACTGAACTTCAGTAGGGCTGCCATGAGCCCAAAATCATGGGTCCTGGTGATTCTGCTAATGCCCTCTGCAGCACCCTAGATAGACGTCATCAGTGGCTACTCGAATACACCCAGTGGTGCAGAGTTCAAACCTGTACCAGTTATTAGAAAGTACTTTTATTATATTATATTGTTAAATTATGTAGTACAATATTTATATATTATATTATTATTATATAATTCAGTTCTAATGATTAGAAAGGTCTTGCCGAGGCCAAAATTCATCTCCTTGTACCTTCCAAACCATCAATCCAAGTGTTTTATTCTTTGGAGCAAATACGATAATCAGGTCTCTCCTGCTTCTACATGCCAGCCCTCCATTGACCCTCTGTCTTTAGCATCTACCCCACCTCCACTCTAGCCAAGCTGTCCCCTCAGGTCTGATCTAGCTACCAGTGCTTCTCCTCCCTCAGAGAGGCCCCACATTCTGGGTACAGCCTGACCAGCTCAGAGTATAGCAGGACATACATCTCCTCCTTTATCCTGGGTCCTATGCTCCTATTAATATAACCTCAGATTATGGTTGCTTTTTTTCTTTTTTTTTTAAGCAATTCTCAGTGAGTTTATGGTTAACCAAACTTCCATGTCTTTTTCAATAGAATTTTTATAAAGCTTGCTCCATCCACTTCCCCCTACACACACACACACACACACACACACACACACACACAGTCATATATGCATTTGGCCAATGTATGAGCCATCCACTGGAATTTGGCCAAGAGTTCATTTTACCAGATTTTGAACACGGACTTTCAAAATGGAGTTTGTTTCAGCACCCTCTCCACCCCCAGTGCCCCGCTGCTGCCTCCACGCAAGCCTGGCCATGATGGTTCGGAAGGGGCCACTCTTCCCAGCCTTGCATATTTCCTGGCTCTCAGTGCCTCCCAGAGTGTAAAGCCATGGAATCCTTCCTTTCCTGAAGTCCAGGATGTCCATCACCCATAGGCCCCACTTCCTTGGGTTCACTGCTGAGCGAGCACTCACAAAGAGAAGCCACTGTCATTTCCAGCTGGCGCGCGCATGAGCAAGGACCCCACTCACCTCGGCCAGATTTGTTCAACAATCACATGTTATGGGCATGTTTTGGGCCCGACTCTGCCCTAGGCACTAGGAATACAAAGGAATACAGCCCAGCTCCTGCCCTGGAGGAAACGCACAGAGACTTGGCCGCCACTGGCTGCCACAAGGGGTTGTGATCAGGCGGCTGCAAGAGCTCGGGCTGTGGGGCTGGCCTCTTCTGCAGGTTTTCTCTCTGCCAGTTTCACGACATCTATCAGGAGCACATCCTCCCATCCTGCCAGCTCTGAATTCTGAGATGCATAGAGCCTTTATCTGATGAGGCAGCCTGAGCATGTGTCCCCAGAGGCATCACTTCCAGTCTCAAACATCTCAAAGGGAGGCAAACGGGACGTAGGTGCGGTTGGGCAGAGCCAGGACACCAGTCCAGGGTTTTCCTATTGTTCCCTAAGCACACCCACCCCACCCCGCCTCCACCCCACCCCTTGCCCACTTCTGTCTGCTGTTCTCTGGAAGGGAGAGAAGTAGGAGGGGACCTCCCTCTGTACCAGGCACTGTGCTGAGTGGACTCCCACCCAATTCCTGCATTTCCCCCGGGCTTGTCTGTGCTTGGGGGTGAGAGATGTGCACAGGTGGTTGTCAGTCAAGGGCAAGGTGCACTGTGCCCAGGTGAGAGATATAGTTCCTGGGCATTGCGTTCAGAGGAAAGGCCACCCAGCTGTGAACAGTGGTGACATTGTGTGAACTGGTGAATTTACAGAGCACTTTGCAGCTTTCCTGCCCCTTATGCTCTCACCTCCCGTGAGCCAGCAGGCAGGGAAGCAGCGTCGCTGGCTAGAGAGGGCAGCTGGGGCCTGGAGTGAGCAGGGCTTGGAGCAGGGTCCCACTCTCAGTCTCCTCCGCCAGGGCAGGAGGCACGAGCTCTGGAAGACTCTGTGGGTCCCCCAGATCTGTTTTCTGTTCAGCCAGGGCAGGGAGGCTGGGCCTGGCCCTGCTGGCAGCACCTCTCTCCAGCGGGGCCCAGCCGGCCCAGAGGTGACGAGTGAGCAGCTGGCAGCCCCGCAGACGGGAGAAGGAGCACACACCCTGGGGGCACCCAAGCCCTGAGTGCCAAAGCCACCTCCACTCTCCCCGCAGCTCAGCCAGGGACAAGGGACAGCAGGGGGCCGTTCCATCTCACGAGCCCAGCTCTCCTAGCTCACTTCCCTTCCACCCCAGGACCCCAGCCTCTCCTCTGAAGGGTGGGCAAGAGTTTGACATCCTCAGCTGGGGTCTCCCAGGAGAACGTGGGTCATGGACCGAACCCCTCTGCTTAGATGCTCCAGGGCAGTGGTAGGCGGGGCCGTTCTGAGCTGGGGCCCTGCAGGCCTTCTACCCCCACCCAGAAAACGCCTCCAGATAAGTTCTTTGACCTCTCAGGGCCCCAGCCCCCTTGACTGGTGCATGGCGGCCTCTGAGCTAAGTGAGGTAATGCGGGTGGTGTGTTGAGGACAGAGTCAGGCACATGGCCAGAGCCTGATGAATGTGAGAAGCTGCTATTGTCGTCAGTATTACTACAAAGCTCTAGGCCACTCCCCGCCATTGCCTGAGGTTGGGGTCATTCTGTTAAGGTCCAAAAGACCACCACCCTGTGTCGGGGTCCAGGGGAGCTCCCCACAGCGGGTGGCGCCTTCTGATGTGGCTCAGGGGGGAGAGAGACGGACCTCAGACCCGACGCTGGATTTCAGGCGGTGGGGATCCTGACACACAGCTCAGCCTCTGAAGGTGCTGCATGTCTGAGGTGTGTGTGTATGGGGGAGCGGGTGAGGTGGGGTGTGCAATGTGGTTCAGCCACAGAAATGCCACCCAGGAGCCAGCAGAGAACCCCCCGCAAGAGACTCCACATGGAAAAGGAGTAGGATGAGGCCTTGTCAGCCACATCGTCTCAGAGGCCTGGTTCTCTGAGTGCGTCACCCGGGACATGAGAAAACTTCCAGCCTGGTCTCTGCTACAATGGGGAATGAAGGGCCAGGGCCTGTGTCCATCCCTCACTCATTCGCTCCCTCCATCTTTCATTCAACTGGGCTGTGTTGAGCACCTCTCATAAGTCCAGGTACTAAGGATGCAGGATTAACAGGAAACTCCTGCCCTCGGGTTGCTCTCGACGCTTCCTTGAGCAGCCCCCACCTCTCTCCCCAAGATCAACGTGGGACGGCACCAGAATCCTGTGAGAGAGCCCCAAGAAGTCGGAGTCTCATGGACCAAGCTGCCCTTCTCAGTCAGGAGGGTATTTCCAGCGCCAGTCTTAGAAGTTCTGTGGCTCACTTTTATCAAAGCAGGTGACATTTCCTTACTGTCTCACCGCCCATCGGGGAAAAGAAAGTGACCCCTGTCTCTTTCCTGCATCCTGACAGTGGCTTACCAGCCCCACAGGATCTGGTCCCTCCTACCTCTCTGAACTCATCTGCCACTACTCCCCCTCTCACTCATTCCACACCAGCCCCTTTGCTCTTCTTCAAATAAGCCAGCTCTGCTACCACCCCAGGGCCTTTGCACATGCTGTTCCCTCTCAGGGAATGTTTTCCCCTCGTTTCGCACATGGCTCCCTCTTTCAGGTCTTTACTCAACTGTTACCTTCTCCGTGTGGCCTTCCCTGACTTCTCTGTTACAAGTGCACCACCCCCTTACACCCATACTCCTATCCCTCATCCCTTCTTTATTTTTCTCCAGAGGACTTACCACCCTCTAATATACTTATTTTGATGTTTTCACCCTCCCCTCTAGAATGTGAGCTCCATGAGGTCAAGGACCCCTGTCAGTTTTGCTCACTGCTGTCTCCCTAGTGACTAGAAGTGCACAAAATAAGTGCTCAATAAATATGCTGAGCAGGAAAGAGGGGGAACACCCAGAGAGCTACATACTCCAAGGAGACCTCAGCACTGATGGCGGGGTCACAAGAGCCCAATAAGTCCTACTGACCTGCAGCCAGGAGCACATGAATGGGAGGGTTGCTAGGCAGGGTGCTAAGTGAAGAGCCAATGGGGTCGTGCCCCTTCTCCCGTCAGTGTCACTTCATTCTGGCTGCAGTTTGACGTGTCTGTGTTACGGGTTGAGAGGAAGCATCAACTCAAATCTCATCTCCAAAAGAAGCCTGCCCTGGTAGTGCCCCCTGACCTTAGCTGGCTTTCCCCCGAGCCTTTCAGCCTCAGGTCAGGGAGAGGCCCCCTGCATGAAGCAGAGAAGAATGGAGTGAGGAGAAGGGAAGTTGCCTAACTGGCACCTACTATGTGCCAGGCACATCCTATGCACTTTCCTTCCACAGCAGCCCATTTTACAGATGAAGAAACTGAGGCCCAGAGAGATTATATAACTTGCCCAGAGTCACAGAACTAGTAAGAGAGGGAGCAGAACTCCCACCCAGGGCTCTGACCCCTCGCACTCCCTCCTATCCCAGGGACCGTGGGAGAGACTTCATAGGCTCAGCTGGAAGTGTGGAATTGGGGATTCTGCAGGGGGAGGTCTCTGTGGGGCAGCCCTGGGTATTGGGGTGGGCTGAGGAGGCCTGGGTCCCCACGTATGCTGCTGACACTCCAGCTCCAGCCATGGGGTGAATCGCCCACCCTGGGTGGGCAGCAGGAGCGCCTCAAGGCCATCTCTGGGGTCAGGGCCGGCTTGCTCGGCTCCCGCTGGCTGCCAGCTCCCTCTGCTGGACCCAGACCCAAGGATGCACTCAGACACGGGGACGCTGCTGTCTGTCTGCACTTACGCTCTGGCAGCCCCTCCCTGTCCCATGTGGACAGTCACATGCAGGGCACCTGCCGGGTTCTCCCTGCATCTGGGCAAGCGATCCTCCTAAGAATCTGTTCTGGATGACCTGGGAGGCTTACACTGGAGGAGAAAACAGGGCAGGGGGTTCTAATCCCAGCCACCACCATGCTCAGCTCAGACACAGCCACTATCTCTGTAGGCAGGGGCTGTGTCTCCTCCATCAGTCAAGGGCTCTCTGAGAACAGGGACCGTCTCTCCCATCAGACTTGAAACTCCTTAAGGGCAAGGGCTCTGTTGTTTCCCTCAGACTGGGAGCTACCTGTGGGCAGGGGCTGCCTCCCCCCCCCTTCAGACTGAGACCTCCTGAATTGTGGTGATGCTCCCCTGTGATATAAACCCACCTTAGCGTCCCCCTCCCACCCACCCTCACCCACCCCATACCCTGGGACACCGTCTCAGCAGTATGCCCACTCCCAGATACCAGGCACCTGTCCCTGCCACACTCCCTACCCCCTAGCCTCCCCTTCCCCACCTTGGGAGCTGAGCTGAGTCTAGGCAGTGCTGGCAGGTGCCACCCTGACCTCAGCAGCCCCAGAGGCGGTACAGTGAGTGGCCTAAGAGCTTGCCAGGGATGGGACGTGACTGGCCCCCCTGAACTCAGTTGCAGGCTTGGCCATGAGGAAAGCGATACCTCAGGGAGGTGGAGTGACCAATGACATCAACCTACGTGACTGTCAGCCCAGCTCTCCCCTCTGCCCTCCACCCCTCCTACCCACGGTGCCGGCCGAGCACACCGACCTTCAGCTCATGGGCACAGGCCTCTCTACGTGCTCACCCCAAGGACAGGGGCAGTACCCAGGGGGAGGGGCTGCTCTCTGACTCCTTGTCTTCAAGTGAGTACCCAGGGGACCAAGGAGGCCACAGGTCCCAGCCCTCTCCAGCCTGGGCTTCTTGGGCAGGAGACAGCCGCCTCCTGGGTAACCCCCCTTGCTGGCAGCTCTGCCCTAAGGGAATTGAGCGTTCTCTTGGCTCCGCTAGATTTTCCTCCTGAGTGTCTGGCAGGCTTCCGGTGACTGGAAGCCAGTGTAGAGGGAAACTGGCTCCCCCACCCCAGGCCTGCTGACAGAGGAGCCAGGACTGTATCCCTGTGGGAGCAAAAGCCCAGCCAGGATGGGCAGGGCCGACAGTCCTAAGGAGTCAAGTTCATCCACCTTGGATGACCACCGCTTGCCCCTGAGATGCCTTCTGGAGAATTCTGTTGCTGCAGCAGCTCTTCTCAAATGCTCCCTAGACCCCACCTAAGGGATGCCAGTGCCAGCCCTCAGCATCCAGACAGAGTCCCCAGCTAGGGCAGAGCAGTTAGAGATACACAAAAGCAGACCAGTCGTTGCCAAACTTGTTTCATCGTGCACCCGTATCGGGAAATGGAAGCACGCACTCAGTATAGGTATATTTCTTTAAAATTACGTCCCTTAAGGCCAACATCGCAGCTAGCCTGAGGTATAATACTAGTTGCAGCAAGTAAGAAATTAGCAGAACAGCAAAACATTTAACAGGGATATCCAGGAATAAGAAAGCCATAGTGAGTCTAGATAAGCTCCTATATATCTCTGGGGATGTGGAAGGCTGTGTGCACACTAAGAGGACACTGGAGAAGGCCTCAGCTACCAACTCATCCCTGGCTCAGCACACAGGGAGTAACAACTGGGGCAGACTTGTAAACTGCCAAAATCTGCAATATGCTCCCCAATCCACACACAGATGCATTGGCAGAGGACAGAAGCCTAACTGGATCAAGGTATTTCAGCACAATTTCTGACCAGTCATTGGCAGAACACTAAGTTATGCTGACCTGGGGCAATTTCTAGGAAGCCAGGCTTAAAAATAAAAAGAATTTTAAAAATAAACTGAGCAGAGGCACCAGCAGCCTCACACTGTGAGGAAGACAGATTCCATAGAATTAGTCTCGGCAAGTCACTAAACAAACAAACAAGAAACACTGAACTCAACAACAATAACCCTGATCATGGTCATGGGGAGTCAGAATTCAGAGCTGCTACAATGTATTGTCTAAAATGTCCAGTTTTCAACAAAAAATTACAAGACATGCAAAGAAACAGGAAAATGTGATCCATTCAGAGGGAGAAAAGCAGTTAATAGGAACTGTCTCTGTGGCGGTCCACCTGTTGCACTTATCAGCCAAAGACTTTAAAGCAGTTATCATAAATGTGTTCAGAGAACTAAAGGAAACCATGTACAAAGAATTAAAGGAAAGACTCATCAAATAGAGGATATCAATAGACAGAAATTATACGCATATATATGTATTATATATATGATATATATATCATAGATACACAGAGAGAGAGAGAGAGAACCTAATGGAAATTCTGGAATTGAAAAGTGAAATAACTGAAATTAAAAATCCACTAGAGAGGTTCAATAGCATCTTTGAGCTGGAAGAATAAAGAATCAGCAAACTTGAAGATTCAGCAATTGAGATTATTCAGTCTAAAGAACAGAAAGAAGAAAAGAATGAAGTAAAATGAACAGAGCCTCAGACACCTGTGGAACATCGTTGAACACACAATATACACTTAATGGGAGTTCCAGAAGAGGAGGGAATTAGGCATAAAAACATATTTGAAGAAATAATAGTCCAAAAATTTGATGAAAAACATGAATTTACACATCCAAAGTCCAAGTAGACATCATAGTAAAACTGTTCAAAGACAGCGAAAATCTTGAAAGCAGCAAGAGAGAAATTGATGCGACATACAAGGGAGCCACAATAAAATTAACAGCTAATTTTGTATCAGAAACAATGGAGGCCAGAAGGAATGAGATGACATATTCAAAGTGCTGAAAGAAAAAATATCCTGTCAATCAAGAAGTCTTTGTCCAATAAAAGTATCCTTCAACAATGAAGGTGAAATAAAGACACTCCCAGACAAGCGAAGAGTGAGAATTTGTTGCTAACGGGCCTGCCTTATAAAAAATACTAAAGGAAGTCCTTCAGGGTAAAAGGAAACGACACTAGACAGTAAATCGAATACACATGAAGAAATAAAGAGCAAAAGGCAATTATATAGGTAAATACAAAGACACTACAAACATATTTTTCTCTTTTATTCTCTTAACTGAGTTAAAAAACAACTGTCAGGTTTATAACATAAAGAGGGAATAGAGTTATATTGGAGAAAGGAAAGGACACCAGACAGTAACTTGAATCCACAGAAGAAAATGAAAAGAACCAGAAATGATAAATAGGTGGTTTAATATAAAGAATTCTATAAATACATTTTTTTCTCCTTTCTTCTCTTAAATTTTTAAAAAGACATATAAAGCAATAATTATAACACTATTATTGGATTTATAACATATATGGATGTAATATATGTGACAATAATAGCACAAAGGATAAGGGAGGGAATTGAGCTATATTGGAGCAAAGTTTTGATAATTTATTAGAATTGAGTTAGTATTAATCTGAAGTATACTGTGATAAATTACATATTATAATCTCTAGAACAAACTGAGACTAGTAACTCAAAAATATAATAAAGAAACCACAGAGGAATTAAAATGTACATTAGAAAAGTATTTATTTAACACAAAAGAAGACAGTAGAGGAAGAACAGAAGCACAAAAAAAAAACAAAACAAAAGAAGACATGAAGCATATAGAAAAAAATAAAATTGCAGAGAGAAATCCAACCATATCAATAATTACTCTAAATATAAGTAACTTAAACATTCAGACTAAATGTGAATGACTTAAACATCATCAAACCAGATTTAAAAAACAAGATTCTATTATACACTCCCTACAAGAGACATTTTAGATGCTTAGACACAAATAGGTTGAAAGCAAAAGAATGAAAAAATATACACCATGCAAACAGTAACCACAAGTGAGGTAAATTGTCTATACCAATATTAGATAAAATAGACTTTAAGACCAAGAAATATACTAAAGACAGAGATATTTTATAATGATAAAAAGGTCAATTCATCAAAATGATATGACCTAACAACAGAGTCTCAAAATACATGAAACAAAGCCTGACAGAACTGAAGGGAGAAATAGAGAATTCCACAATAGTAGCTAGAAAGACAACCTACTGAAAACATTTGCAAATGGTATGACTGATAAGGGGTTAATATACAAAATATATAAACAGCTCATATAACTCGCCAACAAAAAGACAAACAACCCAATTAAAAACTGGGCAGAAGACGTGAATAGACATTTGTCTAAAGAGGACATTCAGATGGCCAGCAAGCACGTGAAAAGATGCTCAACATCATTAATCATCAGAGAAATGCAAATTAAAACCATAATGAGATATCACCTCACACCTGTCTGAATGGCTGTCACCAAACAGAACACAAATAAGAAATGTTGGAGGGGATGTGGCGCAAAGGGAACCCTCGTGCACTGTTGGTGGGAATGTAAATTTCTGTAGCCATTGTGGAAAACAGTATGGAGGTTTCTCAAAAAACTAAAAGTAGAACTACCATGTGACCCAGCAATTCCACTCCTGGGCATATATCCGAAAAAAATGAAAACACTAATTCAAAAAGATACATGCACCCCAATGTTCATAGCAGCATTATTTACAATTGCCAAGATATGGAAGCCACCTAAGTGTTCATCAATAGATGAATGGATAAAAAAGATGTTGCATGTATATATACAATGGAATACTACTCAGCCATAAAAAAGAATGAAATTTTGCCATTTGCAACAACATGGATGGACTTGGAGGGTATTATGCTAAGTGAAGTAAGTCAGACAGAGAAAGACAAATACTATATGATATCACTTATAGGTGAAATCTAAAAAATAAAACAAACTAGTGAATATAACAAAAAAAGAAACAGATTCACAGATATAGCGAACAAACTAGTGGTTACCAGTGGGGAGAGGGAAGGGCGGAGGGGTAAAATAGGGTTGGGGCTTAAGAGGTACAAACTATAATGTATAAAATAAGCTAAAGGATATGTTGTACAACACGGGGACTATAGCCAATATTTTACGATAATTATAAATGGAGTATAACCTTTAAAAATTGTGAATCACTATGTTGTACACCATAACTTATATAATATTGTACATCAACTATACTTCAATAAGAAAATTTTAAAATTAAAAAAAATTTTAAGGGGCTAAATGGATAAATAAAAACCGAAAGAAAAATTAAAAAAAATTTTTTTTAATGTATGCCTTCCAAAGAACTAGGGGAAAAATTTCAGGAACATGCAGTCCATACAGGGAAAAAAAAAGGAAAAACAATAGTAGCTGGAGATTTCAATAGCCCCCTTTCAATAATGTATGGAACAACTAGGCAGAAAATCAGCAAGGATATACAAGACTTGAACAACACTATCAAACAACTTAATCTGCCATGTATTAGAACACTCCACCCAGCAACAGCAGGAATACACATTCTTTTCAAGTGCACCAGGAATATTCACCAAGATAGATAATATGCTAGACCATAAAAGAAGTCTCAATAAATTGAAAAGGATTAAAATCATACAAAGTATGTTCTCTGACCACAACAAATTAAATTAGAAATCAACAGCAGAAGAAAATTTGGGAAATCACCAACTATTTGGAGACTAAACAACACGTTTCTAAATAACTCATGGGTCAAAAAAGAAATCAGGGCTTCCCTGGTGGCACAGTGGTTGAGAGTCCACCTGCCGATGCAGGGGACACGGGTTTGTGCCCCGGTCCGGGAAGATCCCACATGCCGCGGAGCAGCTGGGCCCGTGAGCCATGGCCGCTGAGCCTGTGCGTCCGGAGCCTGTGCTCCGCAACGGGAGAGGCCACAACAGTGAGAGGCCCGCGTACCGCAAAAAAAAAAAAAAAAAAAGAAATCACAAGGCAAATTCTAAAGTATTGATATTTTGAACTGAATGACCACACATAACACGAAAATTTGTAGAATGCAGCTAAAGTGGTACTTAGAAATAAAATTTATAGCTTGAAAAACTTATACTAGAAAAAGAAGATGCTAAATCAATAACCTAAACTTCCACTGTAAGAAATTAGGAAAAGAAGAGTAAACTAAACCCAAAGCAATCACAAGTAATGAAATAATAAAGATTAGAAATCAGTGAAATATAAAACAATAAGAAAAAAACAATGAAACTAAAATTTAAGATTAGCAAAACTGAGAAAACTTTAGATTGACCAAGAAAAAGAAAAAAAATGAAAAAAATACAAATTACCAAAATAAAAACCAAGGAGGGAATATCACTACCAACCCCACAGAAATTAAAAGGGTGATAAGGGAATACTATGAATAACTTTATGCCAAAAAATTAGACAACTTAGATACTTAACATCATTAGTCATTAGAGAAATGCAAGTTAAAACAACAATGAGGGGCTTCCCTGGTGGCACAGTGGTTGAGAGTCCGCCTGCCGATGCAGGGGACACGGGTTCGTGCCCCGGTCTGGGAAGATCCCACATGCCGCGGAGCGGCTGGGCCCGTGAGCCATGGCCACTGAGCCTGCGCGTCCAGAGCCTGTGCTCCGCAACGGGAGAGGCCACAACAGTGAGAGGCCCGCGTATCGCAAAAAAAAAAAAAAAAAACAACAATGAGATACCACCTCAGACCCACTAGGATGGCTATAATCAAAAAGACAGATAATAACAAGTGTTGGTGAGGATATGGAGAAATGGGAACCCTCTTACATTGCTAGTGCGAATGTAAAATGGTGCAGCCACTTTGGAAAACATTTTGGCAGCTTCTTAGAAAGTTTAACATAAATTTACCATATGATGCAGCAATTTCACTCTTAGGTATATACCCAAGAGAAATGAAAACTTATGTTCACACAAAAGCCACAAATGTTCATAGCAGCATTATTCATAACAGCCACATAGTGGAGATGACTCAAATAACCATCAACTGGTAGATGGATCAATAAAAGACGGTCTATCCACACAACAGACTACTATTCAGCCATAAAAAGGAATGAAATACTGATACATATTAAAACATGAATGAATCTCAAAAACATTATGCTGTTAAAGGAACCAGACACAAAATAACACACATTGTATGATTCCATTTATATGAAATATCCAGGAAAGACAAATCTATAAAGACAGAAAGTAGACTAACAGTGGCCAGGGAATTGATGGCAAATCAGCAGGAGGAATCTCTGGGTGGGGGTGGAAATATGCTAAAATTGGATTGAGGTGATGGTTGCACAAAGAATTGCACTGTTAAAATGGGTAAATTTATGGTATGTAAATCATACTCAATAAACCTCTTTTAAAACGAAGTATATGGGGTTTCCTTGGTGGTGTAGTGGTTAAGAATCCGTCTGCCAATGCAGGGGATGAGGGTTCAAGCCCTGGTCCGGAAAGATCCCATATGCCACAGAGCAACTAAGCCCGTGCGCCACAACTACTGAGCCTGCGCTCTAGAGTCCATGAGCCACAACTACTGAGCCCACACGCCACAACTACTGAGCCCACACGCCACAACTACCGAAACCCACGTGCCTAGAGCCCATGCTTCACAGCAAGAGAAGCCACCACAACAAGAAGCCTGCATACAGCAACTAAGAGTAGCTCCCGTTCTCTGCAACTAGAGAAAGCCGGCGCACAGCTACGAAAACCCAAAGCAGGCAAAAATAAAATTTTTAAAAAATAATAAATGATATATATGTACTGCATGTAAAATATACATTCACAATAGAAATTTTAAAGGATGAGATAAAATGAATGCAACAATTTCTAGTAATTCCTTCCTGACCTCTTCCCACTTTGGAGACCACTAAACTACAAGAAAGGCTGTGTTGTCCAATGCTTAGAGAGATGGGCCCTGGAGCCGGGCTGCCTGGGTTCAGGCCTCAGCTCTGCCACCTATGAGCTGAATAACCTTGGGGAAGCAATGTAAGCTCTCTGGGGTTCTGTCTCTCTGTTCACAAAATGGGGATGATGAGAATAATAAGAATTAATTAATAATTAAGTGGGAATATCCAGGAGCTTCTGGGAAGATACAGTGGGGAGGGGCCACTCCCAACCCATCCCTGGGGTGACCACTGGATGCAGGCCCATTGCCCCTTAGGAGTCTTTCTCATTCCCAACTCCTGGGCAAGGCAGGCTCACCAAACCAATTCATAAAGCGCCTACTGTGTGCTTAGCACCAAGCCAGTACATCTGAAGGATGATGCTCCCCAACCCTAGACACACACAATATGCAGACTGCCTCATACTCATGGAGTCTCGCGAGAACTTATCTCTATTGTGAGGATGGGGAAACGGAGGCCCAGAGAAAGGACACTAACTTCCGAACACTGGCAGGACTCTCATGGCTGGAAAGAACTTGGAAAAGGAAATGTCAAAGGTGCAATGGCAATTCTGAGCAACGCAGGGAAGAGAGAGAGAGCGAGGGGACCTTCCGGGTGGTGCACACAGGATCAGGGTGTGCATGTGGGGATGGGGGCTTAGACCTGCCAGTCTGCCACCAGCCTCTGCAGAACGGAGAACGCAGACGGCCCGTGGGCAGTGTCCTGAAGACCTGAAGATCAGATCAGTGTCCCCGAGCCCTGGGCCCGAGCCCTATTCCAGAGCCTTACACCCCGTCCAATCCACGCTGGCCCGAGAGGATGTTGCCAGCTCCCAGTTCATTGAACCCAGACTGGAGCTGTTCCCGGGCTGCTGGGACTGACCTGACTTCTCCCAGGTCCTTGCTGAGCCGTCGGGGTCTGCCGAGACATCTTCCTTGCAAACCTGGAGAGAGTTGCAGCTGCATGGGCTCTAGCCTGGAGCCCCCACCCTGCAGAGGTTGCAGAAGATGGGGAAAGTGTGGGTTTCCAGGAGCGTGACCTCTGCCCACCCCAACTTCCTGCCCTCTCCAGGGAGCATTCACAGAGTAAGCTCATAACCACTCTCTAAAAATCACTTTCACCCCAAGTTGACTTCTAGAGGTCACCCCCTTCAGAATTAAGGCTTCAGCCAGAGAATTTCAGATGACCCCCCCACCCCAACCATCTCTTCTGACAGCTTTCTCCTGCCTCCCAGCTAACCCATCCTCCATTCACTGTCCCCTCCCAACTCTCCCTCATCTCCCTCCCTTTTGGGTGGCTCACAGGTGGGACAGGGCAGAGATTCAGGAGGACCTGAACTGAGTCCCTAGTTCTGCCCTTTATTGCTGTGAGAACTTGGACAAGTTGTTTGACTTCTCTGTGCCTCTGTTTCTTCATCTAGGAAGTGGGGATAATAATAGTACCAATCTCTTAGTCATTGGGAAGACTGGGGGTGGAGAGTGGCATTACTACTAATTCCTTACCCACCCTCCTTCCTACACATCCCCTCCACCCAGCCTTCACCTTCTCCCCCTTACATATACACAGGAATTACACAGAGGGGTGAGACACATATAAATAATATTTCATTAAAACCACTGCCTTTCTGAGACCTGAGGGCAGTAGTATGTTGAAGCCAACTTTCTCAAGCTTGGGCAATTATAAACATCTCTTCCCCATTTCTTATTCATTGACTTCAGGTTGGGAGACTGAAATCAACAATGGTGGAAGTATTTACACCATGGTTATTGGCAAAGGCTACAAATAAAGACTTTTCCCCAGAGAGCAGTCCTTAAACAATTACCAGCACATCACTGCCTGGAGGTCAGGGTATCCTAAGCATTAACCATTAAAGTAAGCCCCTGGGATAGGGCTGGAGGAGCCCTGAAGGAGCTGTGGGTGGAGCTAGGCTGCCCCACCTTCTTCGTCCTCCCCTCCTGCTCCACTGCAGCCCTGTGCCTGAACCACTAAGGTTGCCTCCTGACTGGGGTCCCCACCATGACTCAACCCCCTCCAATCTCCTCTCCACTAACCTGGAGTCCCTCCTTTTAGGATGAAGACAAGCCCACCAGGTTCTTGCTCTGAGTACTTCCCAGCCTTATTTGTATTGTTCATTCCTGCCTCAGGGCCTTTGCACATGTTGTCCCCTCTGCCTAGGCTGCAATTCCCAGCCTCCACACCCACTTCCCAGGGCAAATGCCTAATCTTCAGATCTCAGGTGTTCCCTGGAAGACCTTCCCTAATCTCTCACCCCACCCCCAGGAACAATGCTTATCATTGCTGTTTTTATCATGTTTGTAAACGTGATTGTCTCAAGTCTTTCTTACTCACAAAGACGGTAAGCTTCAGGAAGGAGCCTGAAAAATATCTGCCAGATGGATGAATGAATGAATGAATGATCCAGTTGGAGCCTTGAATTTAGGGAGTAAGGGACTCCTTCTAAATCCAGTGGGGAGGCTATGCTTGCCAGGGCCCGAGCACTGGGTTAGAATCTAAGTCCCTTGACCCATCTTTGACCCACTGTGGGACCTGGAGCCTCCGTTTCCTCCTCTGTAAAACAGGATAATAATAATGGTAATCACGTGCTTGGCATACCCCCAGGGTTGCTGTGCGATCAGAGGCAACATAGACAGAAGAATTTTCTATGAGTTATCCAAACAAGAGCTTGGGTTTAGATCCCAGCCGCACTGCTTGATAGCTGGCTTAGGTTGGAGAAGTGACTCAGTCTCTTTGAGTTTCCGTCTCCTCAGCTGTGCAGTGCAATCTCCACCTCACAGGACAGTGGGCGGGTCAGTCGCTCAGCCCCAAGTCTAGCGCGGAGTAAGCTTGGAGCTCCGTGGGTGGCCACTGTGACTATCACCTTCAGCTCCAAATCTATTTTACACAGGAGCTGTGGGGAACTGCTTATTGAGAGACCAAAGAACGATATGATAGTATGTGTTTTGATAGTACATCTGGGCCAGGAGGGTGGGTCAGGCCTCCTGGGGTGAGGCCTCCTTGAACATCTTTTCTGTGCCAGGCACCGTGCTGCACATGTGTGGGGAGCAGCAGACCATCTGGGTCAGCCCTAGGTGGTTCCTTCCACAGGAGCAACCCAGGAAGAAGGTGAGGCTGGCCACAGTGGGAGCATCCGGGTAGGCCCTGGCCACAGGCAGGACCCTGGGGGAATCAGCCCACAGGACCTTCATGCAACGTGGTTGGACAGAACCAGGGCAGTGGCTGCTCAGAGCTGAGCTTCAGACCACAGGGAACTAGGGCTTCCCACTTGGACAGGCCATGCTGGGCTCTTGATTAGGGCTTGGAGAGGCAGGTGCCATGTCTGAGCACCTTCTACAGGTCAGGCTCTAGCCTGGGCACTTCACACCGCATCAAAACAATCCTGCCAGTAGGCGCTCCTAGCTCACTTTTAAAAGGAGGAAAATGACCCATTGAATCCCAACAACCATGAGAGATAAAAATACTGTTTTAAGCCACTAAATAAATAAATAAAGGAGGAAACTGAGGCTCAGAGCAGTGGGGTGACTTGCCCAAGGTCACTTAGCCAAAGTGTGCTCAGGTAGAATTCTAATCCTAAACCAGCAGCTTTCTACTGCCCCATCCTGCCCCCCTGGGGAAGGAGGCTAGGCCCTGGGCAGGTCTGCCCTGGGCTACCTCATGGGAAGCAAAGGGAGCAACAGGCTTCAGGGCCCTGGACACTCTCCCCCAAGTCTCTGCCACTTCCAAGTAGAGGTGGGAACGCTGTGTTCCTCTAACAGAGTAATATTATTAAGAATATTATTAGATATAATTTAATGAGAGGTTATTATGTACCAGTGAGCTTTCATTAACTCATTTAATCCTCAGAAGAGCCCTGTGGCTGGGTCGCATGATTATCCTCAAATATAAATGAGAAACTGAAGTCCAGGAAAGCTAGCATTGATTCCTCTGACACCTCTTCTGCCCCCTTGGAAAAATAAGATGTGTGGTCAGGGCGCTTTGGAACATTGAACCAGAGTCATGGAACGACTAAGGGAGGCATGAGTGGGTTGGGAAGTCCTCCCTCACATCTGCCCCAAGTCCCCCAGGCTGCAGTGAGAGCCTGACATTCCACAGCTTCTCTGGGCCAGTCGGCAGCCACCCCCCACCATGTGGCCTTGGCCCCTCCTCTACTGGGGGTTGAGAGGGGGGTGGTTCTTCTTTGTTCCCCAGGCCTCAGGGAAGCGTCCTTACCCTAGAGAGGCTGGCTGAGGTCACGGGTCTGTGCCCCCTCCCCAGGCCAGCCTGGCCATGCTGGCAGCCCCGTCAATCAGGTACAGCCAGCTCAGCAGCTGGTCTTTTATTTCCTAAATTAAAAGGGCTTGTGATTCCTGATTGAATTAAAGGCGGGAAGGTCAGCTCCCAGACCAGCAGGGAGATTTCAATCACAGGAGCAGTCAGGGTGGGCAGGAGGGCAAGACACAGAGCAGACAAGGATGGGGACAGTTGCTTCTCTCCCGGGCCAGACCCAGGTGGAGCCCAACATGAGGATGGCTAGTCTACAGCAGCCGCTCCCCACAAGCCTCTGGAGCATGTTGGTTTGAATCAGAGAAATTTCATTCCCCTTTTGCCCCCTCGCACAGTAGACAACCTGCACCACTGTACTAGGAAGACTCGCTTGCTTATCTGTTGGTCAAATACCCTCAGAAAAGTGAATTCCACGGTGCGCCTCACTTCCTACTGACAGCAAGTTCTTTTTGGCTTCTCTCCCAGACTCCGTGTTGGACCTTCAGGAGACAAGAAGGATATAGCTTCTTACTTTGGAGTCATAAAGGGCAGTTTCTTCCACCTGCTTTTCTTCCACCTGTGACTCGGGCTCTGGGATGCTACAAACCTCTAGTGCCTTCCCAAAGACCTGGACAGACCGGAGAGAGGATTGCAGTGAGCATGAGACCTCAGTTCTGGCTGTGTGCCCTGGGGAAAGCCCTTTTTTTTGCCCTGGGACTCAGTTTCCCCTGCTGTGCAATGGGCAGCATAGCCCTTACAGGGTTGGCCAAAGGCCTCCCCTCCCTGGATAGATAGGGTTAGGATGTGCCTTCTTGCCTGGGCTGGCAGTGAGCCCACCCTGTGTAACCATGGGGACCCCCTGCCAAAAGACAAGTCAGGAACGGCCAGGCTTTAATCCCTGTCCCTGCCGGATGGGTAAGGAAGCCCTGGAGTAAAGGCCCCATGTCTTCCAAGGACAGGCAAGAAGAAACAGGCTTTCCCGTGGTAGGTGGGAGTGCAGTTAGACATCAGGATGAACTGACTTCCTGAATGAGGGTGGTTTCTGAAATGGATCATACAAAAGCCGTCTCTCCTTCTCGCCGTCTCTTCCTTCTACCTCCCCACCTCAGCCCCTGTGGCATCTCCACGGGGGAAGCCTAAGATGTAAGGGTCACTCTGCAGCTAGTGAGACTGAGGTCAGACATGGGAAAGGACTTCCGGATGGTGTGGCTAGACAAGGAGTGTCATACATCATCGAAGAAGTGGTGCCCTGGGGCATATTAAGGAACTGGGGAGTCCTGGGTCGTACCTGGGGCAGTGGAGGTGAGCTCTGGGCCTGGGTCCAGAGAACAGGGTTTTCCTCACTGGCCTTGAGCAGGTCCTTTTCCTCGTCTGCAGATGGGAGGTGATGATGCCAGCCTAGCAAATGAGGCAGGCGCGGGCTGCCCATGGCAGGGTGATATGGTAGCTGGGAGACGGCACTGTGGGTGGCTTTTCCCTGTATATTTGGATGTTACACACCCTTCCAAAAAGTAAACCGTATCTTATTTTTAACGACTTGGCATGGGCTGTGCCTTTCTCTGCTGGCAGACTCGCAGGCCCTTTCCAGGTGCTGTTGCAAGTACTTTACATGCATCGAACTCGTTTAATCTTCTCAATGACTGTCGTTATCCCCATTTAGAGAGGACACCAAGGCACAGAGAGGACCAGTAACTGGCCCAAGCTTAGCGGTAGCACAGCAGCCCCAGCTCCGGAGCAGTGCAGCCATGATGGACATGTTCTGCGTCTGTGCTGTCCAACATGGTAGCCACGAGTCCCGTGTGGCTTTTAAACACTTGCCATGTGACTCACACAACTGGGGAGCTGGATTTTAATTTTACTAAATTTTAATTTAAATAGCCCCATGGGGCTAGTGGCTACTGTACTTCAAACTGCTGAGCCACTAGGCAGGACGGGGGCCTCCATCCACCCTCCTCCTGGCTGCTCCCAGACGTCCAGGAAGCCTCCCTCTTTCTCCCACATTCCCCTGTGAGGGCTTCATTGTCCCACCCACGTCTGCCTCCATATTCCCTACCTGCCCCAAAGGTGTCCTGGAAGGTAGGGGCAGCCCCGTGCAGTCTGAGTGAGCTCCCTGTGGGGCCTGACCCGGACAGTGCTAACAGCCACGCGTGACGCCAGGGAGAGAGCACTGCTTTCCCCCCAGAGGGGACCCAGGCCTCCTCGGTGGGCGCTTAGTGACCCAAGTCCACTGGGAAGACATGTGTGGACAGCCCTCTCACACCAAGGCCTCAAGCTGGAGGACCCCTCCCGGGTCACACTCTCTCCTGGGGCCTGGGGTCCCCGAGACTCTGATAGGGTGTTCTGACAGGCCTCCCACTATGCCCTCGAGGGCCCTGATACAGCCCTGGGTGCTGGAACCACAGGAAGGGCTCAGGCATGGGCCCCAGGGGTCATGGGGGATGGGGCGTTCCATTCCCTTGAGGTGAGCCCTGGGGAGGCACCTTGAGGTGAGCCCTGGGGAGGCATCAGCTCTGGAAGGCTACACAGAAGACATGGGATTCCCAGTGGGCCATGAATGAAGTAGGAAAAGTTGTCAGCTAGGTGGGCAGGTAGGAGGAGGCATCTGCTGCAGAAAGAAGAGCAAGGTCAGGGGCGTAGAGGCTTTTCAGTTTGGCTTCATGGCCACGTGGGAAAGAAGGGTCAAAGCTGCAGAGAGCCAGGCGAAAGGATGCAGCTGGCTGATAACACCGACGGCCACGTACATGGAGTGCTCCTTGCAGGCCAGCACCTTCCAGACCCATCACACCTATTGCCTCATTTGGTGCTCACAACTGCCCCAGGGGTGGATATGCCAGACAAACGAGGAAGTGCAGGCTCCAAAACAAGAAAGTCACTTGCCCGAGCCCCACAGCCAGCAGGACGTGCCCCCGACAGCCTGGCCTCACCTGATGCTACACGCCCCTGCCCCCTTCCTGAGACTCTGACACTTCATTCTGTAAACAAGACTTTAAAGAAGGTCTGGCCAGGTTTGTGCTGACTGCTGAGTGGAGGATGAGTGGGAATGGGAAAAGCAGGAGGCAGGGAGCCAGAGCAGGAGTGGCTGCTGTAATTGGGAAATAGGAGGCCTGACCCGGGGTTCTTAGGAAGCCGGGTCAGAAGGGTGAGGGAGAGGCCAGGGGGTGGGGCAGAGAAGGACTGAGTTACCGAAGGAGGGGATGAGTTGAGTTTAGACCATGTTAAGTTTCAGAGGCCCTGAGAATTTCAGGGGTCGGCAGCTCCGGGAAAACGACCTGAGGCAGAAGAAAGGATTTGGAGGCCAGTGTTGACAGTTGAGGCCTTGAGGGGATTCAGGGGGAAGGGAGAGCCCAGTCTTACCCTAAGGACTTCTGGCCTCTCCAGGATCACAGAGGTGGGAGGCGTTCATGGAAATGGAGGAGGAGAACCAGGGGAACGCGTGAGGTCAGTGTGCAGAGGCTCAGGCCAGGGAGATAGGAGCTCAGCAGCTCCTGGCGGATTTGGTGCTCAGGAGGTCCTGGCAGGGCCCGCAGGGCGGGGACCAGGGGTGAGGAGGAGCAGAAGGCAGGCCACGCGGCGGGAAGCGGAGGTGGGGGGCGTTCTCCAGGAAGAGGACAAAGACGGGGCAGTGGTTTGAGGGGCAGTGGGGTGCACCTCTGGGGGTCGCCAGGCACGCCCCACCGCTTGTATAGTCCCTGGAGCTTCAGGTCTGCCTACCAGGCTCCCTCTGATGGGCATGGCTCCCCTGAATTCCTCCCCCACACCCTCCCCAGAGCACTTAAAGAAGTGCTGAGCCCATTGCAGGCCCTGATTCACAGAGGCAGAGGGCCTAGCAGCCAGAAGATGGCAGAGCCCTCACCCTGCCCTGGGGAAGGCGGGCATCCCAGGGCCCGGGCACGCGGGGCAGCCTGGAGGATGCAAGAGAGGCAGCAGCACCCTTCTCCATCCTTCACACACATTCTGTGCAGGGGTAGAGGTGGGCAAGGGCCGGCCCCAAGAACCAGGAAAAGAGAGACCCACGGATAGATGGATATCCCCTGAGGCAGAGGAGCAGAGAGTGCCAGATAAATGGTTTTAGGACAATAGTTCTCTAGGAGAGGGCACAATCCCCGCCAGCTGAAGAACCAAGGAGGGCTCCATGGAGGAAGTGGTACAGGTGCTGGGCTGAATAGAGGCAGAAGGGAAAGTGCACAGGCAGGAAACTGGGAGGCCTCGTCAGCATCTGGCAAGGGGCCCGGTTGGTTAGCCCCTTGGGTGGGATGGCTGTGAGGTATGGAGTGACATGAGGCCAAAGGGAAGCTGGGTTCCAGGTAGAGAGAGCTTCAAATGTTCAATGAAAGAGTTTGAACTTTATCCTGTAGGCAATGGGGAGCTCTTGCAGGATTTACAGCAGGGGAGACACCTGGGGCAGGGGTGGTTGTGGGAAGGCAGCATGGTCCTCACTGGGAGAAGGAGGGTAAGGAATGTCCATCAGGATCTCCCACAATCCAACTCTCCCACATGCCGGGCTGGTAAAAATAGCTGGGAATTCCTCTGGGATAAAAATAGCTGTGGGCGGCGTGTTCACCTGCACTGACAGGTAGGAAAAGTAGGTCATGGCTGAGGGCCACCTGACAGTTCAGGAGAGGGAGCTGGATCTCCATCAGAGCAGCTGCTTCCTCCTCCACCCTTGAAGACCCAGCCCCTCTGGGCGGCTCTGAGCAAGGTCTGGCCACGAGGTGGGGTCTGGAGTTGGCCCTCCCAGGCCTGCAGGCCACCCACTCCAGGTCAAGGCAGGCCTGGCTTTGGGCATCTTCCAAGCATTTTCTGGGCATCTACCTTGCTTTCGCTTCATTTCTGAAACATGAGTCTGTTTCCCAAGGGCCAAGCATCTCTTTCCTAGAGCACTCGTCCACACTGGGCTTTTTTCTTGTTGTTATTATTTTTAGTTACCATTCAGTAAAGTTTACTTTCTTTTCCTTCTAGTATACAGTTCTATGAATTTTAACATATGTATAGATTCCACCACAATCAGGATATAGAACAGTTCCCTCATCCCCCAAAAATCCCTTATGCTATCCCTTTATAATAAGTTACACCCTCACCACACCCATAACCCAGGCAACCACTAATCTGTTTTCCATCACTATAATTTTGTCTTTTCTAAACTGTCAAATGAATGGAGTCATGCAGTATGTAACCTTTAGACTAGCTTCTCTCACTGAGTATAAATGTCTGCGATCCATCCAAGTTGTTGCCTGTCTCCATATAGTGCCTTTTAACTGTCGAGTAGTATTCCATTGTTTGGATGTACCACACTTTATTTAACCATTCACTCACCGAAGGACATTTAGATTGTTTCCAGCTTCAGCTAGTATAAATAAAGCTGCTATGAACATTCATGAACTTTCACGTGAAGAAAAGTTTTCATTTCTCTGGGGTAAATATGTAGGTGCAGGATTGCTGGGTCACATGGGAAGCGTACGTTTAACTTTACAAGAAACTAACATACCGTTTCTCGAAGTGCATGTACCATTTTATATTCCCACCGGCAGTATATGAGGGTCCCAGTTCCTCTGCATTCTCATCAGCACTTGCTTCTGTCAACAGTCTTTATTACAGCTACCCTAATAGGCGAGCAGTGTATCTCATCAAGATTTCCACTTGTGTTTCCCTCATGGCTAATGATGTTAAGTATCTTCGTCATGCCTTCGTCTGTCATCCTTATATCCTTGTGGTGAAGTGTCTGCACAAGTCCTTTGTTCATTTTTTAATTGGGTGGCTTATCTTCTCGCTATTGAGTTATGAGAGTTCCTTACAGAATCTGGATAGAAGTCCTTTGCTGGATGTGCAGTTTGCAGAGATTTTTTCCCACTCTGCAGTTTGTTTCTTCATTCTCTTGGCAGTGTCTTTGGTGCAGCAAAAGTTTTTAATTTTAATGAAGTCCAATTTATCAATTTTTCCTTTCATGAATCATGACTTTGGTATCATTTTTAAAGCCCTTCACATCACCCCAAGTCATGAAGATTTTTCACATATGTGATCTTCCAAAAGTTTTATAGTTTTATGTTTTACATTTAGATCTCTGATCCATTTTGATTTGCTTTTTGTATTTAAGTCAACGTTTACTTTTTTTTGCTCATGGGTGACCAACTGCTACAATGCCATTTGTTTATTTTTTTGTTTTGTTTTGTTTTCTGGCCATGCCGCATGGCATGCGAGATCTTAGCTCCCCGACCAATGATCGAACCAGTGCCCCCTGCAGTGGAAGCGCAGAGCCTTAACCACTGGACCGCCAGGGAAGTCCCTCCAATGCCATTTGTCGAAAGGACTATCCACTCTCCACCGACACGTCTGTGCCTTTGTGCATGTTGATTACATTTGTGTGCATCAATTTCTGGACATTCTATTCCGTTTCATTGATCTATGTGTCTATTGATTTGCCTTGATGACTGTCTTGGTGACTGTAGTTTTATGTTGTCTTAAAATTGAGTAGATTCCTCCCACTTTATTCTTTTTTTTTTTTCAAAATTGTTTTTGTTATTCTAGTTCTTTGCCTTTCCATGAATTTTAGATCCACTTGTTAATATCTAACCTCCCAAAAAACTCCTGCTGGAATTTTGATTGGCATTGTGTCCAATCTACAGTTCACTTTGGGAAAATTGACATCTTGAGTACATTGAATCTTCCAATTCATGGATTGGAAGTGTATCTTTTCATTTATATAGGTCTTCATTGATTTCTTTTTTTTTGGGGGGGGGGGGCCATGCCACATGGCATGTGGGATCTTAGTTCCACAACCAGGGATTGAACCTGTGCCCCCTGCAGTGGAAGTGCAGAGTCTTAACCACTGGACCGCCAGGGAAGTCCCTTCATTGATTTCTTGCAACAGCATTTTGTAGTTTTCAGCATAAAGATCCTGCACATCACACTGTTGTCTTCATTTGTTCAGCTAATACTTGCCTCCTCCACCAGACTATCAGCGCCATGAGGACAGGGACCACATCCATGTTGCACACTGCTATGTTCAGTGAGCTCCCAGGGGCCCACCTGGCATGCAGCAGGCCCTCCCTAGGTATCTCTGAATGAATGACAGCACTTCCGCATACCTCATCTCATATAATCTTCCCTAAATACCTACAGGATAGAGATTATACTCCTTACTTCATGAAGGAGAAAACCAAGGCTTGGAAAGGAGCTGTGGTAAGCATTATTCTGAGACTGTCCTCAAGATTCCCACCTCCTGGCATCCATACCCTGTGAAATCCTCTCCTCTTGAGTACGGTCAGTACCCATGAATATGATGAGATATCATTTCTGTGATTAGATCACATTCCATGGCAAAGATGAAGGGATTTTGCAGATGTAATTAAGGTCCCTAACCAACTAGTTGACTTTGAGTTAATCACAAGGGAGATTTTCTTGGGTGGGCCTGACCTAATCAGGTGAGAGATCAGAGGACACAGATGAAAGAACTCAGAGGGGTTCAAAATAGCAGAGGTGTTCTCCTGTTGGCCTTGAGGAAGCAAACTGCCATGTTATGGAGAGGGTCACATGGCAGGGAACAGCAGTGGTCTCTAAGCGAGGCCCCCAGTCCTACAGCTGCGAGGAACTTGGCCTCGGATGTGATTGCAGTCCCAGCCAACACCTTGATTTCAGCCTGGTGATACCTTTAGCAAAGAACCTAGTTATGCTGTGCCCAGACTTCTGACCTACAGAAACTGTGAGATAACAGATTGGTGTGGTTTTAAGCTAAGTTTATGGTGATTTGTTATGTAGTGATAGAAAATGAGTACAAGGCCCTTTCCCAGGGTCCCAGAGCTGGGACCCATGGGTCTCCAAGCTACCAAGCTCTTGCCCCCCACCGTTCAATCATTTCCTGATGCCTTCTCCTCTTGTGGGGACGTGAGCCTTCCCAGTTCATGCCTTTTGTTTTGCTTTGTTTTCTTCTTCTGTTTGGACCTCAGTACAGAACCCGTGATCTATGATACTCAGTGGTCCATGCGCAGCCCAATTTGATTTACATCGGTTAGTTAGTTGGTTTTAATAATGCAATAAGCGTCCATAAACCCACCACCCAGAACAATAGCTAGTTCTTGACAATAACCACATCTAACCTTGGCCCCCTCATTCCTCCCCGTCCCTCCACCTGTGGTAACTCATCTGAATCTGCTCTCCGTCCTTCCCTTACTTAATGCTTTATAGAGTTTAATTGCATCTATATGGATTCCATAAAATTCATTTTTAAATTTTAATGGTTTTTAACTTTATAAAAAGAGTATCGTGTGGAACATAATCCCATGGGACTTTTCCCTTTCAATTTTATGTTGCCAAGATTCATGCATAATGTTGCAAGTTAGAGAAGGTCATTCGTTTTGACTGCTGTCTAATATTTCATCCTGTGACCACACAGCCACATCCCATTCATCCACTCTGCTGCTGATGAGCACATGGGTGGCTTCTAGCCCTACTGTCATCAACAGCGCTACTCTGAACAGTCTCATCCAAGTCTCCTGGTTCAGTAATCTGTTTCTGAGTCCAGTTCTGCCTGAATAACTGCAAGGGGAAGGATTTTGTTTCTTTGACACAGGGGACACAGGAGCCTAACACACCTTCTTGCTAGGGCCCCACGCTTGACTGACTGCTCCCAACAGATGCATGCAAATGCCTTCAACCCCAGACACCCAGATCTGGGGTCCCGAGCCCCGCTGCCACCCACCCAGGGGTGTCAGGAGCACACAGCAGCTCTGCCCCTGCCCGAGTTTCCACAAAGACAACTGGCTCCAGGGAAGCTCCCTGACCACGGTGGCAGCTCCCTCACGGCTGTGGGCAGGACTTCGGCCCCAAAGTCGTCTCTCTGTGCACTCGGAACTCGAGGCCCCAGAAAGTCTCCCGGCCTAGACCCCCGCAGAGCAGGCGATGACAGCGAGTGTGGCGACAAGTTGGCCAAGCGGGAAGTGAAATGCAGCCCCAGTCAGACCCCTGCCCCTCTGGGCCTCGACGGAGACCCCGGTTGAGTCACTGACCCCTCTTGGGCCAGCGCGTCCTCACACAGCCCAGAGGCAATGCACACCCAGTGAGATAAGAGGTTTGACATCCGGCTGGAGGGAAAGTACGAGAGGGAGGGGAGGCCTGAGAACACGGCCACATCTGGCAGCTCAGGGTCCTCCCTGCACAAAGCATCCTGCCCAGGGCTGAAGAGAAGGGCCGCTCACGCCCAGGGCCCCTAATTGCACAGTCATCCTCAAGTCGGAGGGGACAACAGCCCTCTCCAGGCTGTGATCCTGTCTCCCTGTCCCCTGCCTGCCCTCTCAGCAGGAGCTGACCTCACCCACACGGGTGGCATGAGGAATGAGAGCCCTGGATATGGGACAAGGGCACCCAGTGGTTAGGGGCACAGCCCTCTGCAAACAGAAGCAAATCAAAATCTCAGCTCCACCCCTTTCCAACTATGTGACTAGGCGGCTTGCTTAAGGTCTTCAGTCCAGTTTCCTCACCTATAAAATGCACCATGATGTCGTGGTTAAGAGCACAGTCCTTGGGCTCCAAACTTGGCTCTGCCCCTTACTAGCTGTGTGACCTTGGACAAGTTACTTAACCTTCCTTAAACTTGTGCTTTGGTTTCCTCAACTGTAAAATGAGGTTGCGAATGCTACCCACCTCACAGGGTTGTTATGAAAATGAAAACGAGTTGATATTTGTAAAGAGGTTAACAGAGTGCCTGGCACACAGCAAGTTCTCAGTAGTGACAGTCCGAGGGGTAGTCGACATCATTCATTCATTTATTTAACTAGTTTCAGTGGGGGCGTCAACTATGCACCAGGCACTGTGTCTAAAGCTGTGGGGGAAACACAGCAGAGAAAGACGACCCTTGAAGTTCAAGATCTCACCACGTAATGACACTCTCACAGACCCAGGCACCCAAGAGGGGCAGAGGAGCAGCTGCACTGCCTGTGTGCTAGGTGCTCTGCTAGAGAGAAATCAGAGCACTTCATGAGGGAGGTGGCGCTTGGGGACTGGACCTTTAGGAGGAGTGAGGGTTTATACAGAGGAGGCAGCGGGCAGCGGGAAGCACTTTATCCAGACTTTACTGTCCAGCAATGTGGGGAACTGGGCCTCAGGGCGCAGCTAGTCTGAGCCCTTCAGTGTTCAGAAAAGAAATCGAGGTCCAGAGCGGAGGGGTCCTGCAAGGGCCAGTTGGTGGCAGAGAGGTTGGGACTCCAGGCCACATCCTGCCACTGATGAATCTTCCATCATCGTACCCGGTCAGGTAATGCTGCGTAACGGAGCACCACAGAACTGAGTGGCTAAAACAACAAGTCGTTTGATAGCCTCTCCCGTGCCCGTGGGTCAGGGGCCTGGGAAGCGCCTGGGAAGCGTTCTGGCTTGGGTTCTGTCCTGTGGTTTTAGTCCGATGGTGGCCGGAGCTGGAGCAGCAGGAGGCTGTCTGGACGTCTGGACTCTTCACGTAGTCAGGGCCTGGCCACCTGGTCTCTCCACACGAGCTAGTTTGGGCTTCCTCATAGCATGGCAGCCTCTGGGCTCCAGCAGTGAGCTTCCAGCCAGCAAGGTGGAAGTTTTGACATCCTTTCTGTCCTAGCCTTGAGAGTCACGCAGTGTCTCTTCTGCCACTTTCTGTTGGGTACAGACAGGTCACAAACCCACCCAGATTCAAGGGGAGAGGGACCAGACTCCACCTCTTGACAAGTGTGTGGCAAGGAACTGTGGGATGGGAGATTTGGGGAACACAACGTCTGCCACTCACACCCCCTGGCCCCTGGCCTTGCTGCCCCCTCCAGGGGGACGTACCCCCAAGCTGGGGTTCCCTCGCTCTTCACCCTCCCTTTCCTTTGTTCCCATTCACTCAACACACCTTGAGAAGTGCAGTGGGTGGAGGGGGAGGAGTTGGGGGAGCACAGGGCAAGTTACATAGAAGAGTAAGAGGAACTCAGGCAGGAGATCCCCAGGCTGAGGAGAAAGCATCCCCTCTGCTCCAGCCAGAAGCCGAGCAGGGGGGAAATGAAGGCCTCTGGAGAGGGGGGAGGCCTGGCGACCCTGCCAGCCCAAGTCTGGATTGGGGAGGAAACCAGGGCTTCCTCATGCCCCAAAGGTCATAAGGAGACATGGGCTATCCCTGGAGTGGGGTCAGAGTCAAGACCCCGGGTCCAGCCAGCTTCCCACCCAATACTCCTGTGTTCCCAGGCCCTGGCTGCAGGCTAACCTGGCCCAGTTCCCACGACAACAGCACTGCTGTCCCACAGGCATCAGAAGAGGGAAGCAGGGCTTTCTCAGAGCCCCCGTCTGGGATGGGGTCCATGGGCATGAGCTCCCAGCAGAGCAGTCTGAGTCTGTGCTAACAAAGGCCTGCAGGCAGGAGGAGCCAGATGGAGGAGACCCATCCTCGCCTCCAGGAGTTGGGAACCAGAGGCTGAGCCAGGCCCACTCACCACCACCAAATCCCCAAAGCAGGGCCTTGGGAGAGGGGACGCGCCTGCACCGGACACTGCTGCAAAATACAGTTGACCCTTGAACAATGCCCCACCCTGGTGGGGGGGGGAGCGTTAATATACGTATAATTCATAGTCAGCCCTCTGCATCTGCGGTTCACTCGCATCCACGGTTCCTCCGCATCTGCCCAACCACGGACCATGTAGTGCCGTAGTGTTTACTACTGAAAAATGTTCGCCTGTAAGTGGACCCGTGCAGTTCAAACTTGCATTGTTCAAGGGTCAACTGTCCACTTAATTATTCAAAGCACCTGTCCGGAGGTTCTCCCTCAGGCTGACGGGATCCAGGGAGATGCTCACGCCCCGTGGAGTCCACGGGGTGGCGAGGCAAACACCGAGCCGTCGTTACTGCGAGCTCTACACAGGGAGGAGCCAGCCTAGAGCCGTGCTTTTTATCTTTTTGGCTGCACAGTGCAGCTTACAGGATCTTAGTTCCCTGACCAGCGTTCGAACCCAGGCCCTCAGCAGCGGAAGCACAGAGTCTTCATCACTGGACCGCCAGGGAATTCCCAAGCTGTGCTTTACAATATTACACTTGGGAGAAGGCTAGGGGGGGTGCCTTCCATAGGCCATACTCCCACTTGCCTCCTACCCCGGCCCCAGGAATTAGACTCTTTCAGAGAGGATGCCTCTATCTCAGCCTGGTTTCCTCCAAGGGCGGGGCTTGCGGGGGCTTTGGACTGGAGTGGAGATAATTTATTCGGGAAGTGACCCCAGGGAGCAGGGGTGAAGGATGAGGGCAGGAGACAGAGTGAGACAGGGAAGGAGGGTCAGCCAATACCAGGAGGGTGACTGGTGACCCCACAGGGACCTATTAAAGAGCCTTAGGAAATGTATCTCAAAACTGTCTGCCCAGGAGGGCAAATAGGGCAACATTTATCTGTTTGTTGGCTTCTGTCCCTCCACTGAGCAAAAGTGTCCCCGTGGGCTTCCCTTCTGAGGTGTGCACACCGGGGGACCTCAGCAGGTCTCAGGCATGCACAGGCTGAGGTTCTCGCGCAGGACCTCGGAGAGGCCTCAGGAGGGAGACGGGAGGCTCTGGGCCCAGGTAAGGCTCCGTCTGACGGCACCTGTGTGGAGGGCTCAGCGTCAGCGTGGGGCATAGAGGAACGTGGACCCCAGTGTCCAGCGCAGGCCTCCACCTCGCTGCCGCCATCGAGCTCTCAGCACCGCCCGCAGCTGCCTGCAGGGCCAGCTTTTGAGAGATGTGAGAAAGATTTTCCTGCGGCCAGAGAAAGCTCAAACTTGGCGTCTCAGTGTGGAAGTGGGCAAGTTCTAAGTACACAGCCAGGTTTCAGAGTTCTGCTCTGCTCTGTCCAGCGCGAGGGCCGGGCTGGCTTCGCTCCTCAAGTGCTTCCCTCACCAGGGGGCCTGGGCCTGGAAGGAAGCAGAGCTCATTCTGCCTGGAACTGTAGCCAGAGCCTTCCGCAAAGTGCCTGGCTTCTCCGGGCCCCGCCCAGCCTCTCCGCACGCACTTGTTTCCTGCCCAGCCAGCGGCCTCCCTTCATTTCTCCAGCATCTCGTTCGGGCTCCTCCACCTTCTCCCTGCTCGGTGTCTCGCTCTCTGTGGCCGGGCCGCACCCCCAGCGCCCTCCTTCCTACCCGCCGGCCCCAGACATCGGCAGGGGCTGCCCAGGCCCCCCGTGGCTTGGCCCTTTCCGAGCCTGTTTGGGGCCCTGCCCAAATCAGCAATGACAAGTCCCCACTCTTCCTTCTCACTCACACAAGGTGACCATTGTCCACCACACGAGGGAGGACCAGCAGTGTTCACGCTGGGGCGGAGGAAGGATGTTTACCCAGGGTGGTGAGCACCGCCTCACGCTGCGTCCAGCCACTCCACTCCGTGTCACATGCAGGCCAAGCAGGCCCCTCACCCAGGCCCACATCAAAGTTAGAGAAAACAGGCCTGCAGGGCACAGAACGGGCAGGCGGGCTCAGAAGAGGCTCAAAGGCTCAGGACAGGCTGAGAATGGCCCACGGGTGGCCCACGACTTGCGGAGATGAGGCTGCAGCAGGTCTTTCCCCTGTGGGTTCCCCCTGCTCAGGCCCTGAGACACTGTCCTCCATCCCATCCCTCCTTCCCACCTCCTCATTTAATCCTGACTACCCTCCCCACGGCGGGTGTTATGATTCCCCTTTGATAGATAAGGACACTGAGGCTGAGAGAGATTCAACAGCTTCCCCACAGGGAGGAAAGAAGAAGGGACAACGGAGAGAGGGAAGGAGGGGACGGAGGGAGAGGAGGGGAGGCAGGAAGAGGGAGGGAGGGAGGGAGGTCCGCATCAGCACCACTTCTGCAGAGAACGCTGGGATGGCAGAGATGGGAGAGCCAGCCCTAAGGAAGTTTCCAGTCTTCCTGGAAGAAATTCCAGGATGATAAATTGCTCAAGGTCATGTGGAGAATCCCCCACTGAGCTAGGGCTTGGGGGTTTGGATCCTGGGGTGGGGGAACCTCGTGGTCACCCTCTGCAGCATGGAAGGAGGTTCTCAGCCAGGACATGCCCATCCTGGAGGCAGGGAGATGCACAAGATCCTATGCCTGGCCATTCCAGCCTGCAACCTTGGTTGGGGGCACACAGAGATGGGGGGGACTGCCAGTTACGCCAGACATTTTTTCTGGCTTTGCCCCCTACCCTCTGCCCACACCCTAGAGTCCTGGGCTGGAGCTGGGCCAAGGCCCGTGAACTTGGAGGGAAGCTTTCCAATGGGAGGTGATGTGGAGAGGAGCTGAGGGACGGGTGGGCGTGGCCTCCCTGGATGTTCAGCATTCTAGAATTGGCGAAGTCCTTCCAGCTCAAGACCTTGTGTCTATGGAGTCTGAGATATGTTTCTCTGCACACCCCCTAGGGTGTCCAGAATCCTACCATGCTGGAGTGAGAGGGGCCTCTGAGACACAGCCCTCTAAGGTTTTTATGGCTGCAAATAAACCATTCCCCAACATAGTAGAGACTAAAACAACAACGGTTTCTTCATTTCTCACATTTCTGGAGTTTGTCCTGGCTGTCCTGCAAGTCTCACCTGGGATTAGGTCATTGCATCAGCTGCATTCAGCTGGAAGGTCCAAGTGGCCTCGCTCACAAACCTTAGGCCTCCACGCCACCTGCTGGGCCTCCACTCTCCTCCACTTAGCGTCTCATCCTCCAGGGCCTCTCTCTCCCGGAGAACAGCCAAGACTTCCCTCCAGTATGGTGGGAACTGAGTGGGAAGGAGGGAGAGAGGAAAGGGAGAGAAGAAGGGAGGGGAACCACTAGGCCCTTCAAGGGCTAAGCTTGGAACAGACACCATTTCACTTCTGCTGCATTTTTTCCATCAAAGCAAGTCACAAGGCCAAGCCAGATTCAAGGGGAGGGAAAGTAGACTCTACCTCTTGACGGTAGGAGAAGCAAAGAAGCTCTGACCATCTTTAATCCATCGCAGCAGAGCCGAGTTTCACCAGAGTCAGGAAAGTCAGGTCAGAGCTCAAGTGGCCTGATGGAGACTTGGGCACTTAGAGATGGATGAGGCCCCACCCCTGCCCCCAAGACTCTCTCCCATCAGCCCCCAGACCATGACTTTCCCCAGTGCTCTGTCCATGGTGGCCCTGGAGACCTGGTCTGCAGGAGGAAGGGCTGGGGTCGAGGCTGCACAGGGAGGTGGGGAGGGCTTGGGCCCCTCTGTACCAACTGTTGAGGTGTCTGAAGTTGGTTTGGGGGGTGGGTCTCTTTGTTACAGGATGTGGGGAGAGGGCACCTACTCCTTGCAGAAACTGACCCCACGATGCCTCTGGCAGGGACCAAGCTCGGGGAGGCTGAATCGCGGGGACAGGGAAGGCTCTGCTTATCTCGATGACCTGGGGGTCTAGTCCCGGAGGACTCCAGATCCCCCTTTCCTCTTCTCCCAGGTGTCCTTTGCACAGTAGCGGGTCTCAGCAGGCCTAGGCATTGGGCAGCCAAGTTGGTCCCTGAAGACCCCCGACTCCCACCCCTACCCTCCTGGCTTTCATCTAACTTATTCATGCAGCCATCTGACGGCCGTTTATTGAGCACCGGCTGTGTGCCAGGTGCTGTGCTAGTCACTGGGGCTCTATCAGTGAGCAAAACAAACAAAATCCCTGTCTTCCTGGAGTCCAGATTTGAGGCGAGGGAGCATGTTTATAGATAATAAACAAAATAAATAAGTAAATTACAGAGTGCCACATTCATTTCCTGTGGCTGCCATAACAAATTACCCCAGACGTGGTGGCTTAAACACCAGAAATTTATCCCCACACAGTTCTGGAAGCTAAGAGTCTGAAATCAAGGTGTTGGCAGGGCCACGCTCCCTTCACAGGCTCCAAGAGGGGAGAATCATGCCTCTTCCAGCTTCTGGTGGTTCCTGGCAATCTTTGGAGTCCCTTAGCTTGTGGCGGTATCCCTCCAACGACCACCTCCATCTTTACGTGGCTATCTCCCCCATGTCTCTTTCTTTTCCTCTTCTTTTAAGGACACTAGTATTGGATTTAGGGTCCACCCCAAATCCAGGATGATCTCATCTCAAGAACCTTCACTTAAGCACGTCTGCAAAGACCCTATTTGCAAATCAGGTCACATTCTGAGGTTCCAGGTGAACCTCAAGTTGGTGGGGGTGGGGGCACTATTCAACCCACTATAGTCATATTCACAGGTTCCAGGGGTTTGGACATGGACATATCTTTTGCAGGACCACTCTTCCACCCACTACAAATATATTAGAAGAAATAATTTGAGGTTATTTGGAGAAAAATAAAGCATAGTAATATAGAAGGGAGGGTATAGGTGCTGGAGTGGGAAGGGCAGACTGCAGTATTAAATAGGTGGTCAGGAAAACCTCACTGAGAAGGTGATATTCAAAGACCTAAGGAAGTGAGGGGGTGTGCATGTCTGAGGGGAGAAGCATCCAGGCAGAGGGAACGGGCAGTGCAAAGGCCCTGAGGCAGGAGTGTGTCCAGCAATCTGAGGAATAGGGAGCTAGAGCAGAGTGAGTGGGGGGGCAGAGTGGTAGCAGAGTAGGATGACATGGGGCCATGTAGGTCACAAGAAGGACTTTGGCCTTGACTCTGAGGAGAGACAGGACCTGACTTTGTCACAGCATCACTCTAGTTGCTGGGCTGGGCATAGACTGTAGAGGGCCAAGGACTGAAGCTTAACTCAGCTGCCCACTTCCTGCCCCACCAAGGCAGCCCCCAGGCAGCAGGCCCTCCTTAGCTCTGGAGTGGCTTCCCAGGACTCTGTCATAGAGAGACGCCTCTGATCCCCTGCTGCCGGACCCCCTGCCTGCCCACACGGCTCAGGTTTCCCCTTGTCAGCTGTACCCACCAGAGCCTGGAAAAGTCAGCTTTCCAGAAAGATTTCATCATTTTCCATTCGGAAAAATTTGCTGCTCCCACCACTCCCTCCTCTGCTCCCTAGGCTGAGACACTCAGGAGATCAGAGGGGCCGTGGGCAAAGGCACACGGGGCTTCCAGCCTGCCCCATGGCAGCCTGGGACCAGACTACCCCATCCCCCAGCTGGCCCGACTTACACCTGGGAGACCCTCCCCCCGTGTCCTCCATGGACTCCCCCAGTCATAGTCCTCCTGCCCTGGCACCTCTGCAGCCTGCTAAGTGGGTGGGCACTGGGCAGAGGCACTGGAGAGGGCTGTGGAGGAGGGGAGAAAGGTTGGGTGTCCCCCTCCGGGGCTCCCTCACAGAGGCTGAGCCACTGCTGGGAACCAAGCACCTGCCTTCACATCTAAGGTAAGTGGAAACTTCCCTTAGCATCTCTGGACCCCAGGGTCTTCTCCTCCATAATGTTCCTCATTCCCCTTGCCATTGTGGGGCCCCTTAACACAGAGCCTGTCAGTGTTTGCAGAGCCTGTCCGCATTTGCAGAACCTGCTGTGGTTTGCAGAGCCTGTCCATGTTTGCAGAGCCTGCTGTGGTTTGCAGAGCCTGTCCATGTTTGCAGAGCCTGCTGTGGTTTGCAGAGCCTGTCCATGTTTGCAGAGCCTGCTTGGTCACAGAGGCTGTTGCTGCTTACTGAGATTGCTTCCTTTGTTCCTCCAGGCAGCCCTTACCCATTGCACAATGGTGGCTCATAAAGTCCCCTCTTCCTCCCTCTCTGCCCTGCTTCACACCCCTCGCTGTGGTCTCCCCAAGGATCCACAGGGCTTTTCCCCAAAGGCCCCAAGACTCAGACCTCCAGAAATCGCACAGCCAATCCACACTCCCCAGTGGGACCATATAAGCTGAGGTGTGGGGGGTTGGAGGTGAACAGAGGGGCCACCCCCTTCTAAGCTCAAGTCCTGAAAAGAACATACAATTTGAAGCCAAGCTGACCTGGGCCTCTGTCACTTCCTAGCGATGGGGCTTCGGGCATCCTCTCAACTTTCTGAGTCTCAGTTTCCTCATCTATAAAATGGGGCTGCATTAGGACATGTGGCAGTGTGAGATTCACCTGATATAATGGGTAGGAAAAATTCGTGAATGGAAAGCGCCTGTGTGTGCTGGACGTGGGGCTTCCTTCTTCCACAGAACATCTCCAAGGGTTAACGAGGCAGTGGGCATTCCTACCATTAGCTCTGAGTGGTGAAAATAAGCCCACAAGGGTCTATGGAGGGAGTTCACCTCACCCAGGCCCTGGCTGAGAGCAGAAATCTGTCAGGAACTTGGAGAGAGTCAACGCGGGAGCCCTCGGCCACTAGCCCTCCTTCTCCCCCACCCTCAATGCTTTGATGGTGAGTAGGAGCTGAAGGGACAGGTCTCCCCTAAGGTAGGGGCTATGGCTCCCCCCTTAGACTACAGCTCCCTGAGGCAGGGCTGTGTGTCCCCTCAGACTGGGCTCCCTGAGGACAAGGCTGTGTCCGCCCCTCAGACTGGGGGTCCTTTCCCCTCTCAAACCCCAGGATGGGGATCTGAGCATCAGCCTCTCCAACAGTATTCGTGCACCCCTGGGTGACCACCCAAAGGAACAAGGTGATTGGACCTGACAGACAGAGGCGCAGGGTGGGGTGGGGTCCTCCTGAGGAAGGAAGTGCTGATAAAAGGTCACTTCTCTGACCACTTGGCTCAGGACAAACTAGAGCTTTAATCAAAGAATTCCGTTTGGAGCCATCAGCCAGCTGGCTTTGCTGAGCGCCTGCTGTATGCACGGCCCACTGGCAGGTGTTTGGGGAGCGACCAAGAGGATCTATATGCAATGTCTGGGCTGCTGGGGAGACAGGCCTGGGCACTGTCGGGAGTTGAGCACTGGGGTGTGGCTGCACGGACGCAGGGGTCTGGGAGAGAAGCGAGAAGTGGGAGCTGCAGTCAAGCAGCCTCCTTGAAGGAGACCCTCCTGGGACCAATTCCTGGGTCCAGCTTGACGAAGGTGGACCTGTGGCCTCAGAGCTTTGGCCCTTGGGGAACCCCTGAAGGCCCCTCCCCATCCCACCCACCCCTCTCCTCACCACCCTCAACTTATCTGGCAGCCTTGGTCCATGTTTTCCCAGGAGCTGGTCCTCCCCCATCCCCTGAGGCCCACCCAAGGCTGAGCCCTCTCTCTCCTGCTCCTGCCCAGCAAGTCCTGGCTGGGCCAGGGGAAGCAGGGGAAGGGGCTCCCTCAAGAGCCTGCCCCTTGGGATCCAACTCCTGGCTCCTGAGTCTCCCTCCCCCGACCCTGAATCCCCCATAGCCTGGCAATGTCTCACAAGACAGGTAGCTGGGGTGCTCTAGAGATGGAAGGAGGAGCCCCAGGGGAGACCTCTCTTCCATCCCCTGCCCCAACAAGGGGTGGTCACACCCAAAACCATCAAAGGAAGCAGATTCTATAACCCACCAGGAATGGTCTATAACCCAGACCATCCCACTTTTGCTCACTGCTAGCAAGTTGAAGCCAGCTTATTTCTCTGCCCTGCCCAGGTTCCTGAGCAATGAGGAGCTGGGGGTCCTCAGAGATAGCTTCACTCTGGGGCCCCTGGAGGTAACGATGATGAGGGAAGGTCAGTGTTGACCCAGCCTCAGGGAACCCAGTTTGTTGGGGGAGACATAGCCCTGCCCTCTGGAATATTCTACTCCAGTGGGAGAAATAGAGCCCATGTCCTCTGGCAGCCCCCAGACTAAGCAGAGAAACACAGCCCCTGTCCCTTCAGGGTGGTCTGATTCAGCCTTGAACACCTCCATCCTCATCCAGGGAGTAAAGATCCAGAGGTCATCATCTCCTGCCGTAGGTAAGAGTCCTTCCCATCCCCACCCCCCAAAGGACTAAGGATAGGACAGGCACGGAGCAGCAAGGGAACTTAGAGACCTGTGTCCCAAATGGTCACTGGCTGGCAGTCCCCTTCGTTGCCACCTGTGAGGCCCAGGCTCTCCCAGAATCCTGCTAAAAAGCATCCTCTCCATGCAGGAATGGACCTTGGGGGTGGCCTTGCCCCCTGTCCCATCAACCCCTTCCCTCACCACAGACACTGATAGTGCCCACAGACAGGCCCGCAGGATGAGGGAGCAGGGGAGGCCGATAAGTTGACCTTCCTCCAGCTCCTGTTTTGGCTGGAGGGCTGGTGGGCTGTTTGATCTGAGGGCCCAGGATGGACAGGGGATCCTGTATGGGAGGGGCCCCCAGGCCCAAGGCCCCAGTGGGTTGGGACAGCCCATCCCCTGGCAGGAGGGCGACTGCACCAGAGCCCCTGCTGAGGTTCCCTACTGCCAGTTCACGGCTTCTCTCAACTCCTCAGGATACCCACTTCACTCCGTGGTCCCCACCCCAGGAGACGCAGACAGAGGTCCCCTGAACCTCCCCAAAGCTTCCACCACCCACCAAGTTCCCTTGGGCTCCTCTTATTCTCCTACCTAGAAACCTTGCCCCCAGCGACAGGGAAAAGAGAAGGAAGGATCTGTGTCCCCAAGTGAAACTAATGGACAGAGGCTGACAAAGGTCTCTCCAAACCCTGTCCACCCACCGCTCGGCGGCAGTGCGGTCGAGTGACAAGATCCAGCGAAGATCATGTTCAGTTTGGGGGAGTTGAACATGATCTGTGCATTAGATAATTACAGGAAATTGTTTTGTTCAGCATGAGAATGGCTTGCTAGTTTATATAGAAAATTGGATTAATTTTTGAGAGATGCATTCCGAAGTGATTACAGGTGACATGTCATAATGTCAATAATTTACTTTCAAATATTTCAGCTCCCCAAAGCAAGAAGCAAACCTGGCAAAATGTTCATTGTTCTATCTTGGTAATGGGTGCTTGCAGGGTCATTGTACTATTCTCTCTACTTGTCTGAATGTTTAAAGTTTTCCACAATAAAATATCCCCCCAAAAACTGAAAAAAGAAAAAGGCAACATTGTACCAACCTGAATTTGAATACCAATGCTACCACTTTCTTGCTGTGTGACCTTAGGCAATTCACTCAACCTTTCTGAGGCTCATTCCCTCTACACTTAAATGGTACAACTATACTCTTCTCAGTAGGATGTTGTGAGGATTAAAACATAGTAACTAATGGGGAACAATGCCTGGGACATAGTAAGTGCTCAGTTAAAAATGGTCATTTGTGGTGGCTTCCCTGGTGGCGCAGTGGCTGGGAGTCTGCCTGCCGATGCAGGGGACACGGATTCGTGCCCCGATCCGGGAGGATCCCACATGCCATGGAGCTGCTGGGCCCTGAGCCATGGCCGCTGAGCCTGCGCGTCCGGAGCCCGTGCTCCGCAACGGGAGAGGCCGCAGCAGTGAGAGGCCTGAGTACCACAAAAAAATAAAAAATAAAAATGGTTATTTGTGAAATGAATGGAGGGGAGGCTGTTGAGAGGAGCTGTCTTCTCAAACTCTGAACCTCAGTTTCTCAGTCTTCAATAAGCGGTAGTTAATGATATTACTTAGGTCAACAGCATCGTGCCCAGCCCCTAATCCATGCCAGGGGTCTTGCTGGATGCTGGGGAGGAGAGAAGGTGGAGGGTACTCTTTTTTTTTTAATAAGTTTATTTATTTTATTTTATTATTTGTTTTTGGTCACATTGGGTCTTCGTTGCTGCACACGGGCTTCCTCTAGCTGTGGTGAGCGGGGGCTACTCTTTCTTGCGGCGCGCGGGCTTCTCATTGCGGTGGCTTCTCTTGTTGCGGAGCACGGGCTCTAGGGGCGCGGGCTTCAGTAGTTGTGGCACATGGGCTCAGTAGTTGTGGCTCACGGGCTCTAGAGCACAGGCTCGGTACTTGGGGCGCATGGGCTTAGTTGCTCCGCGGCATGTGGGATCCTCCCGGAACAGGGCTCGAACCTATGTCCCCCACACCGGCAGGAAGATTCCTAACCACTGTGCCACCAGGGAAGCCCCTGGGGGGTACTCTTAATAGGACCAATGGACAGTGGTTCCTTACAAGGAGCCCTGAAGTTAGTGGACACCCTCCCCATTTGGTACCCAGCTCAGGACCAGAGCAACCCCTGCTTTGGCCATATCCAGTCATTCAACTTTGAGAACAGTCAGGGCTGCGGGATCAACTCCCTCAACATCCACCATGGAAGAGCACAGTGAGAAGTGAGAGCCCCGTTCCGAGGACAAGGGCAGTGGGGCACGCAGTGGGTAATGGGAGAAGGCCAGCGCTTTCCTATTCTGGGAGGCAGGAGGCAGCAGGTGGCTGGCTGATGCTGAGACATGTGAGCCCTCCTGTCAGGACACCATGAGGCCAGCAGCAGGGAAGCCTGGACCTGCCACGCATGGCCTAGGCCCCAAGTGAGCCCACTGGCCAGGAGTACTTGTGGCCAATGGGGGAGGGAAACCTGGTTTCTCCATCACAGGGGCGTTCTCCCTAATACAGCTCAGGAGAAAAAGGTTTCCTAGAACCCACCTGACAGACAGAGGCGCAGGCTCCAGGGAGGCAGGCTCCAGGGCCTGGATGTTCTGAGGCGCTTCCAGTCTGAGTGGGGAGATACAACATTTGCATTCCAGGAGCTCCCAGTCTGATGACAGAGCTTCTGCCCTGAGGAAGCCCCAGTCTGAGGGAGGAAATACAGCCCCAGCAGGCGAGGACTCCAACTGAGGAGGGAGGCTGGCCACAGTGGAGGTGCGGGGGCTGGAGTGCTCCATTAGGCTGGTGGCAGCCCACGATGTTGCAGGTTCCTTTGGGAGCCTGGTTATTTTGGGGTGGGCAGGAGGAACAGGCAACTTCCCAGATTAAAATAGCCTTCCCTGGGTGTCATTCCTGAGACATGCACGGCTCCCAGCTGAATGCTTGTCACATGGCTGTGTTCCTCCTGCCCCTTCCAGGCGGGCAGGGCGGGGCCTGCATGGTAGTGCTACCCAGGGAAGCGGGGCAGTGCAGAGAGCAGAGATGAGCCTTGTTTCCTAATCAGGGTAGTGTGGGAATGCAGCTCTGGTCTCCAGGGCCACCAAAAGCTGCCCATCACTTGCCCAACTCCTCCTTCCTAACGGGGCTGCCAGCCCCCTCCCTCAGGAAGCTTTCCCACGCTGACTCCAGCTGTATGAAGCCCTCTGGCTCCACCTGCCTCCCCAATGCTGTGGCCATTCAGTAATTTCCTGAGGTCAGGGGCTTCCCTTCCAACTGGTGCTCCCTGGGATCAGGACTGGGGCTCCCTGAGGGCGGGGCTGTGTCTCCCCTCAGACTGGGACTCCCTGAGGGAAGGGCTGTGTCTCCTCACCACTCTGTTCCTGGTCCAGTGGGAAGAAAGTTGACCCAGGACTCGAGAGCCCTGGATTCTATGTGACTGGCATCACTTTGCCCTCAAGGGCAGTAGCCTGCCACGCATGGCTCTTAAGAGCAGAGATACTCTGGTCACAGATCCAGGTTCCAACCCCAGCCTGGACACTTCCAGGCTTCATCACCTCAGGTCACTTACTTACCCCTATGACCCTCCACAGGGTCATGAGGGCAGCAGTAGCTCCTGCCCTCCGGCAGGTGGTGAGGCTTAAGTGAGATAACGCACAAGAGATTTGGCACAGCGCCCGGCAGGGGGTAGGGAAAAGGTGAACCAAAGAAAAGCATGGCAGTCCCATTCTCAGGCCAGTTGTGGGTTGGGCAGAGCCCTAGGCTCCGTGACCCTGGAGTCCGAGGCCAAGACTGGCCCTGGAAGACCACAGAGTGACCTAGGTCACCAGCCAGGCCAGGGCTATGCTAGGATTCTGACCTGCAGTTCTAGGAACAGGGCCCTGCCTGACTCCGCGATAGCGCTTGCTCGCCCTTCCCCCTCTGCAACTCTCCCTCTGGCCACCCAGCTCCAGCTGTCTTTGGTCCCTGTCCCCCACTACGCCCCCTGGTTTTCCCAGCCCCTCTCCCACCTTGTGGAGACATCCAGCTATCCCGTATGTGTGATTTCTGGTGTGGCGTGACCCCTCTGAGCTGGGCAGGGGACTGGGGCCAGGCCCACAGAACATAAATATGTCCTGGGAGTTTACATTGTAGGGACCAGGAGTACACACCAGTCAGCCGGCTGCTGTCCCTGTTTATTCCCTGGGGGTTCAGGGCCAGGGCGGGGGCAATCCTCAGGTGGCTGCAGCTGTGTGGATATCAATGTACCAGGGACCCCAGAAAAGGCTGTATGCTTCCCAGGCCCACCCCGTCCTGCCATGTCCCAGCTGCCCTTCCCCTCCTGCCCCCTATGGATCACACCATGGTGCACGTGGGAGTCTGAGCACAGAGTGGCCTTCCCAAACTTGCAGTTAGGGACCCCTTGGCCCTCCTCCCCTTTGGCCCCCACCCTGCTCCAGGAACCCAGATCAGACCACAGTGTGTTCTTTCAGGTCAGGCCAAGCTAGACCTCACTCGAGCCAATCATTATTAAGACTGTCCCTGGAACTTTCCCAGGGTGTTTAACTTTTCTGAACACTTTCCGTTATCACTCAGCATCTTAGCCGACCTACTCAGGGAAGCAGGCTCTGCTGGGATTGTCCATTGTCTGCATGGGAAGGTTGAGCCCCAAGGGTATATTGGCCCTGAGTCCCATCCAGAACTGTCTGTGGCGACTGTGCTCAAGACAGACAGAGATGATAGTCTCACAGTGGCCAGGGTGGTGATCCACTTTACAGATGAGAAAACTAAGGCTTGAGGTGGATAAGTGACAACTTGCCCATAGTTGCTTCGCTGTTGAAGTCAGGATGCAAACTCAACTCTTCCTGGTTCCAACTTCCCCTCATGGTCCTTCCCAACCCACCACACACCCCTTACCCAGAGGTCTCAGGCATCTTCTGGAAGCAGGTGGGGAGAGAGTTCTCAGAAAGGTTCAACTCTTCCTTCCCTCCCAAGATATTCATATTGCAAAGTCAGAGTGTATGCAGTAATATATTCATTTTCATTGACAGCACAAAGCCCTGTGTCAAGCATTGGCAGGAGGAAGGACTAATAATAACAGCAACAGCAATAACTAGTGTTTATTGAACACTTGCTCTAAGTGCTGTATATACAACATCTCAGGCACCCCTCACCACAACTCTATGAGACATGGGATTATTAAATCCAATTTACAGTTGGGAAGACAAAGAGACCTGGCTTGTCCCAGGTCCCACAGCTAGAAAGTGTCAGAGCCAGGAGTGGGACCCAGAGCCACCATGCTCTGTGTAGGATATCTGGGTGGAGGTTGCCTTTAGAAACCAGTTTAAACAGTGTGGGTGTGAGTACACAGACACACACACACACAGCAACCAGGGAGGGGACAGGTGAAGCTGAACCACAGTGTACAGAAGAAATCTGAGTAATGCAGGGTAGATTAAGGAACAGTTCCTGCCAGAGACGGGCTGTGTGTCAGGGCTTAAAGGAGGTGAGAGGTAGAGGCCATTCCCAACGTGCGGGACCCTGGACAGAAGTAATTTCCAAAAGGCTGTGAACACAGTAGGTATTGAATAAGCGTTCTTGGAGCAATGGAGTGGTGATCGCGTGGTGCCTGTGATGGAAGGGTCGCCGAGGAGAGCAGTGTGAGGAGGCTGAGGACGATGGCAGTGATTCTGTGATAGAGGAAGTGACGGTGTGAAGGAGATGGAGGTGTCGGTGATGGTGGTGGTGGTGATGGAGATGGGGATGGAATTAGTGACAGAGGCAAAGACATAAAATCCATTTCCTCTACACTCTTGTACAGCCCTTTATAGCTTTACACCAGCCATCACACATTCCTCATCCTCACAGCTGATTTTGGGAGGGCGTTTTTACCTTCCTTTTATAAATGATGACAGTGAACCACAGACAAGTCACGTTCTGCTCGCCCAAGGACACAAGGCCAAGAAGCTAGCCCAGGGTCTCTGCTTTAAGGGCCCCGCCCCACTTGGAGTGGGGGTCCAGGGCAGCCTCGTGATGCCGTGAGTGGGTAGCGAGGCAGAGGCCCTCCTGCGCTCCCAACACAGAGGGCTCAGTGGTCCTCGGTTTGGGGGAGCGGGATGTAGCAGGACTGGGTTACAGAGGAAGCGGTTCTAATCCCAGTCCCATCGCCCACATGCTGTGACCTCTGGGCGGCAGCCAAGGCAGATGTCAGCTGCCGGGTGACAGCGGGCCTGTGGGGCAGAGCCAGGGCAGCCTGGCGGGAGCCCCACACACCAAGAGGATGAAATCAGGGGTGGGAAATAATCCTGGAGTCAGAGGAAGGCTTGCTTGGGGGTGACATTCCTGGAAAGTTCTGCTGTGATTGGCTCGAGGTTGGGCCTCCTGTACAGGCCTTCCCAGTCAGGAGCGAGTTTATTAATAAACCCTGCCCTGCCCTCTGCCCTCACCCTGGGTAGAAGGCAGGGCTTCCTGGGGCTTCTGGCCTCTCACCCCAGGGGTGGTGAGTCCCACTGTGGGTGGGGGGAGAAAGAGACTGAGCCTTTAGGTCTAGGCAGGGGGTGCAAATGCCCTGCATCCTCCAGACTGCATTCCCCGACCCCCCTGCAGCCCCAGGGCTCCTCTGCTTCTGGGGGCTTCGGAGAAATGGCGAACGGGGGTGGGTGGTGTGCATGTGAGGTCATGGGGCTGCAAGCATGCATGGTTGGGCGTGCAAACGTGAGCGCCTGAACAGGATTATAAGGGTGGTAATGGGCTCCCAGGGGTGCAAACGTGCAAGGGTACCTCCACGTGGTTGCCCTGCAAGAGTGAAAACCGTGTCTCAGCAGCTGCTGAGCGTGTTCTGTGTGTGCCCTTGTGAGCCCTGGGTGATGTGGGGGCGGGAGGGGGGCAGTGGGGGGATGACTGAGTGTGAGGGGTGCTAAGGCCTTAGGAACAGGCAGCCTCCCTCCAAGCTGCTCCCCACTACAGCTCATTAGCACCAAGGCCTAAATTTACCGCCTCTACTTACCCACGCACTGGCTGTGACCTCATTAAACTCCTGCCCCTTTCCTAGGACAATGGGATGGAGGGGAGGAAGGACTCCTCGGTCTGCACTGCAGGATCCCCTGCGGGAGGAGGGAAAGTCCTGGGGATAGGGTGGAGGGGAGACCAGGCACAGAACTTAATATAGTCACAGGGCAGGCCGAGGAGGATGTCAGCTCCTATTACACCTGCCTCCTCGGCACCATCATATGACCCAGCTCCTGCGGGCAAGGCCCGGGTGGGTGGGAAGCACCTGGTCCTGGGCTGTGCTGAGGGCCACCCTGCACACTGCCCTTCTATACATCCTTAATGAAGCCCTCTCCCAGCTGGTTCTCCTGGCAAGGGGCAGGGTCCAGCTCTCCATTCAGCATGGCTCTGGCATGGCTTAGCTGGGTGGTCCTGACTCCCACCCAGTGGGCCGGGCCAGGAAGCAGCGGAAGGGGTGGGAACCTCTAGAGCTGATTCCAGCACAGTCGCTAAAGGAACAGGTCCTTCTGATCCACGCCCTCCCCCGCTTCTTCCCTCACCCCCCAGATCCATGGTCCCAAACTATGGTACACCTATGGGCAGAGCCCTGAGCTAGGCAGAGCGGTCAGAGCCACGGTGAGGGGCAGCTGAGTGGCCAGGAAAGCAGTGCCTGTGCTACGAGTCGGGTTCAAGACAAGATCCTCCCCTAAATCCCTCCTGCAGAGGGACTTAGAAACCCCAGAGCCCACACTGACCGGGAGACACAGCCTTGCCCACAGGCAGCCCCAGTATGATGGATCTATCATGCCAAATCCCCTCCGTTGAGCTTCCTGTGTGACTTTGGGAATTTGCTCAACAGCTCATAGCCTCAGTTTTCTTGCCTGTGAAATGGCAACACTGCCACCTCCCTCAAAGATGCTTAGTATGTGCCTGGCAGATAGCAAAAGCTGCATAAAAAGGTAGCTCTGCTTCAGTGTAGGCTTTTTGTGAAAGAAATGATAACATGTGGTCTTAAATTGGGGAAACAGATTGCAGTGGGATCCTCTGCACACCCATTCCCACCCAGAGCTGCTGAGACACACCAGGGCCTCCCCAGGCAGCCCCCGGCTTAAAGTTTACAGTCGACAAATATCCTGGAACGTCAGCCACAAAAGGGGTCCCAGGTCCAAGGACACCAGTGCAGCATGGGGACGAGGCAGGCTCTGCAGCCACCCACCCCAGAAGATGCTATCCAGTGGCTTCTGGTCATTGACTTCCCGGGGACCCAGTTTTTTTAATTTACTTTTTTTTAATTGAGGTGTAAGATTTGTGCACCAAATTGCACAGATCTCAGGGGTACAGCTTGGTGAATTTGTTCATGTTTGTACGCGCATGTCACCACCACCTAGATCCAGCATAGAGTATTTCAGCCCCCCAGGACGCTCCCTCAAGCCCCTGCCAGCCAATACCATCCCCTCCAGGAGAGAAGTGACCACTATTCTGACTTGTTTCACCACAGATTGGCTTGGCCTATTCTTGAACCTCATGCAAACGGACTCCTAGAGCATGCACTCTTTGCGTCTGACCCAGTTTATTGGACATGAGGTCTGTGAGGGTTAACCACATTGTTTCTGCAACACCAGTTCTTCCTTTTTCGTAGCTGAGTAGCCTTCCTTTGAATAGTTATGCCACAACTGATTTATGTGTTCTGCTGTTGATGGACATTTGGTTGTTTCCAATTTTTAATTAACAGCATTAAAGCAACCGCAGCCTTCTTGGACACGTCTTTTGGTGCACATAACCATGGCTACCCATTCTTGAGAACAGATTTTGAGGGGGATGCCTCGTTAAGAACTCCAGGGAGGGAAGGAGAGATGAAAAATTATTGAGCTCCTGCCTGGTGCCGTGAGCCTTTTTGTGTCGACTGGACTAGTCACAGGGGAAGGAGGACAGAGGCAGAGCAGCCCCTAAAAGGGACTCCACCAACCTCATTCCTGCGCCTAGAGCCACTGTGAGTGTGTGAGTGAGTGAGTGTGTGTGTGTGTGTGTGTGTGTGTGTGTGTGTGCGTGCGCATGAGTATTCGTTTCCTAGGGCAGCCATAATAAACTATACCATAGACCTGGTGTCTTAAAACAACAGAAATTTATTCTCTCATAATTAAGGAGGCCAGAGTCCAAAATCAAGGTGTCGGCAGGGCTGGTTCCTTCTGGAGGCTCTAGGAAGAGTCTGTTCCACGTCTCTTTCCCAGCTTCTGGTGGTTGCAGGCAATCCCTGGAGCTCCTTGGCTTGTGGCTGCCTCACTCCAAGCTCTGCCTCTGTCATCACGTGACCTTCCTCCCTGTGTGCCTCGTATCTCTTTGTCTACAAATCTCTCTCCTAAAAGGACACCAGTCATTAGATTAGGGGCCCACCCTAATCCAGTTAGATATCATCTTGATTACATCTACAAAGACCCTGTTTCCAACTAAAGTCACATTCACGGGTACTGGGGCAAAAATGTCAACATATCTTTTGAGGGACACAATCCAACCAACAATAGTGATTATGACTCTGCAAGTTTGTGTGTCGTGCACATGAGTGTGTGCGTGAAGTCGGGTGTTTATGTGGGTGTGTATAGGTGTGAGGGAGCAGTGAGAGTATGCGTGTGCGTGTGCTTGTGGGAACACGTCTCTGGTTGTGCTCGTGTGGCTGCGGACATGTGTACAAGAGCATGTGTGTGCCTGTGGCCCTGTGGCCATGGCTTGGACAGCCTTCCTGAAGGGCTGAGAAGGGTGGCAAAGCAGCACGAGGGCCTCAGGCCTGGCTCCCTGCTCCCAGCTGGGGCGGCCCCATGAATCCGGAGGGCGGAGGGCTCGCTGTGAGAAGCAAGGACGAGGGTATTTGCTGAGCTGGGTACAGACTAGTAGGCTGAGGCGGTGGCTCCAGGCAGCAGCGTGGTTCCCAGGTCCTCTTCCAGGAACGTTCCTAGAAGGCCCCTCCACCCAAGCTCCCGTCCCCTGCGCCCCATTTGCCTGGATGGGGCGGTGCTGATTGACTCATCCCCTCCCAGGGCTGGAAGCCAGCACTCAGCTACCTGTTGGGCCAGTCAGGTAGGGGCGGGGCAGCCAGACAGCCCCTCCCAGGCCCTGCCCCCAGGCCAATCCGGAGCAACACCCTATCAGCCCCAACGCCTGGCCAGGGCTGGACGCCAGGAAGTGGAGAAAACCAGCAGTGAGCACATGCTCAGGTAAGGCCCAGGATGAGGGCTGCTTCTCTCCTCAGGGCAGCTCTTGTGGGCAAATCCACCACCCAGAGACGGGACATAGGGAGGGTCTCCTCAACAGTTATGTGGGCTGGGCACCTGCTCTGAGCCAGTTACCTCCATTAAACTTCCCAACCAAGTTTAAATGGTGTCCTTAATATCCCCGTTTTACAGATGCAATCCCTGAGGCCCTAAGGAGTGATGATCTGCCTAAGATTCCACACCTTTCTTTAAATTTGTTGGAACTTTTTTATTCTCTCTGGAAATCCATATCCTGCCCCCACCTCCAGACTCAGACCACAGCTGCTCCCACTTGCCCACCTGCCCACCACACACCCTTCCCACCCTTCCCCAGGGAGACACCGAGCCCAAGGGGTGGGATGGGGGAGGGGGACGTGGTCTCTCATCCCACCCTCCTGGGCTGGGCTCCTTTGTCATATCCTGGTTTTGGTTTTGGTGTGGTGGTAAGCTTGTGGCCTGTGAGCATGTCGGTGGGTTTGTGTGCACGCCACAGGAGGGGTCGTCTGGGCATGTGGTATACCTCCAGGTGGGTTTGCCTGCCAGGGACACCTGAGCGCACGACTGCAGCGGGACACACACTGCCCAGGTTGGATCTGTGAGTGTGCCCAGGTGCAGGTGTGCAAGCCCCCCGTGGGCGTTCAGGAAGAGGCTGCCCCCCTGCACGTTTGGGTCTCTGCAGAGGGCCGCCCATTGCTCCCTCCTTACCAGGTCACTGCCACCATCCTCAGTGCACAGATTCCCAGGCCCCAGGTGACAGCCTGGTGAAAACTGCCTATGACTGGGGACAGAGACACCTGAATCTCAGGCCCAGACCCGCTTGCTCCACTCGCTCCAGGCTGAGGTGCCCTTGAGCTGGCATTGCCCCACCCAGGCAGTGGGAGTGTCCTCACCCAATGGGATGGGGTGACATGGAGGGAGGAGGGAGCAGCGAGGCTTCTCCCGCCCCCAGGAGCGCAGGGTCCCGAGATGAAGAGCTCAATACCCCAGCGCTCAGTAGGCTGGGGGGAGGTCCTGCCAGGACTTGGCACTGACTACAAAGTGTGGGGGGCACCCCCCAGCACTCCGGCTGCCGGCTGGCCTGGGGGGAGGGGCTGTGACGTTCGGTGGCCTCATGCGGTAGCTAATTGCTGACCTGATGACTGGGCGGCCTGAGGAGTGGGGTGATGCCACTCGAGGAAGCAGGCGTCCTGGCTCAAGGAGGGGGCCCTGTAGGGATGGAGCAGGCCAGGCCTGTGCTCTGCAGAGGCTAAGGTGGCTGTGGCCGAAGGAGCAGGGGGTGGGGTTGCTGAGGCTGTGATCGTGGGAAAGGGCTTCTCCACGGCTTCCCTCAGCTTCAAGGGAAAAGAGTTCAGAGGCTGGGGGGGGGGGAGGGAGAGGGGGTGGAACAGGGGATTTGGGAAGGGGCTACAGTGGCGGGGGGCAGCGGGGAGGAGATGGTGGCCAAGACTTCCTCTTGCTTCCCCTTGCTTCCCCTCCACCTACACTCCCCCCACCTTCCCATCTCTCCCCACCCCCACCTTTGTCCCCTCTCTGGCCCCTGTGGCCCAGGTTGGTGAGGAAGGAAGGAGTGGATGGATGTCTCTTCACACCACAAGACCCCCAGGCACAAGCAGCCTACTTGGCCATACCTACCCTGCTGAAGGCCAGAACATCCAGGAGCTGTGGTGAGACTTCAGCTGTCCTCAAGGACAGGAAGAGAGGCACAGAGAACAGCACAGGCAAAGGCTGGGTAATGGGGTTTGTGAGGTTGATAGAGGACAGAGGCTTGGCTGCAATGGTTATGGGAAGAGAGGAGGTGGGCAGGGCCATTCTGCACCGAGGGCCACACTGTCCCTTCCTGCCAAAAACTGTCGGTAACCAGACTCAGAGATTCTCCCACATGCTGGCCACGGCTTCTGCCAAAGCAGGCCTGGCCTCAACTCCCGGACAGGGGCCAGGACCAGGTCAAGAGCCACACAGGATGGGGACCCCACCTCCCAAGTCCCCAGGTCCATCAACCCTAGAGAACCTGCAGCCCTGAGTGCCAAGAAACAGGACCCATCCATCTGTAGGTCAGTCCTCTGGGACCCTGGCGCCCCCTGTAGACAGGAAACTATACCAATAGGGGGAGGGGCCACCACCTGTTTGGAGGAGGAGACAGACTTGCCCTCAAGGAAGCGCACACACACACACACACACACACACCCCTTCAGGAACCTCCAGTGTGATGAAGACACAGACGTTGACCTCAAAGGTCCAATCTGAAATTGAGCTCCGTCCTCAGGAAGCTCTTATTCTGATGGAGACGTGTACTCTACCATCAGAGCTCCATTCTGAAGGGTGAAACACAGCATTGGGCTTCAGGAAACCTACAGTCTGAGGGTAGACACACACAGCCCCACTGAATTTTCAGGGAGCCCCCAATCTGTGGCAGACACAGATTAGACATTTTGGTGACTCTAGGGCTGCTGGAAAAGCAAATACAAGACGTCCAGTTAAATCTGAATTTCAGATAAACAACGAATAATATTTTAGTATAAGTATATCCCATACAACACATGGAGTATACTTATACTAAAAAAAAAAAACCGTATTCATTGTTTATTTGAAATTCAAATTTAACTGGACGTCCTGCATCGTTACTTGCCAAATCTGACAACCCTAGATGCCTCCAATCCGAGGGCGGGAGGACCCCCCCCCAGACACGGAAATGCAGGTAAACATCTGAGCTTGCTCCTGCTCCTGGAGCAGTGGAGGGGCAGGAGGGGAGTCCTGGGGCGCCGGCTCGCAGCAGTTTAAAATTCCTTCCAGGCCAGATCCCTAATCCCTCGGTGCACAATGGCCGCCTTCTCCCCCGCCGCCCGCGCCCACGCCCTCCCCCGCGGGGCCGTGGCAGTGCCACCACGGGCCTCTTTAAGCCCCTTTGAAGCCGCCTGAGCCCCGCGCCGCGGGAGGCCCCGCCGCTATGCCAGCTATGCCAGCTATGTCCCCGCCGCCGCCGGCCACCACCGCTCCCCCATTAATGCTGGCTAATCTGGCTAATAAATAAACTCCCCTCCCAGCCTCGGCCCCCCGCTCGCTCCTCCCTGCTCCCCCAGAATTGATTTCAGGGCTCAGCTAGAACAAGCGCCCCCACTTCCTTCTGATGTCTCTGAGTGTTTTTTTCTCTCACTGCCCTAGGTCTGTTACCGCGTTGCATCTGCATCTCTTTCGGTCCACCTGCGCGCGGGGCGCCAGCCACATGGCTGGGTGCAGGGCACCGGACTCGAAGCCTGGGGAAGAGCCGCAGGACTGAGGAGCGCCCCCTGGAGGCGGGAGGAGGCCCGGGCCAAGCCCCCTCGCTGCCCCGCCCCAGGCCCCGCCCCACTCTGTCCGCGGAAGTGGGGAAGCACTGCGAGCAGCCACGGGACGGGTGACTCCTTGCCAGGAGAAGGCGCCGGCGCCTCCCGCGGCGGGAGTCGCTTCTCCGCGGCCTCTTTCGTCCCCTGCGTCCCTAGCCAGGCTTCCGAGAGTCTGACTCAGAGCCGAGCCCGCATCGCTTCACCTCCTACAACACACCCGGAGCGCGCGGAGAAATTACAGGATTGCAGGGGCACGGCTAGTGCGCTCCAATTACCCACCGCCGCTCTCCTGCGCGGCGCTCGGCGGCACGGGGACAACGCGCCGTAATTAGGCCGCCCCTCCCAGGTCCCGGAACCCATCCCCCGTCCCCTGTCCCCAGTAGCGCGCGCGTCGGTTCCTCCCGCTGCTTCCTGCCGCCCTCCGGGACTGCCCCCTTGGTCCCAGGATAGAGCTATGAGACACCCCCCAACCTGGGGTGGGGGGAGGGGAGGACTTGGAGACCCGTCCCTAGGCCTGAAGTGGGGAAGCCGGCCCCTCCCCTCCCGTAAGCCTACAGTCTTTGAGATCTCTGCAGGAAGGGACTGGGAGAGTGGGGAGGGGGCAGGACCCTCTCGTAGACATGGTCACTGAGGCCGACTGGAAAGTTAACTGTCCCGGGCGGGGGTGGGTAGGGCACCCGGGCGATAGTATCCCATTTTGCACTGAAGGCTCAGACAAGTAAAGGCTCTCAGGGAAGACCACCCAGCTAGAACTTCCAGATCAGCTCATTTAAGGAGCCGGACAGGCTCCTTCCCCTGCCTGGGGAATTACATTCCTGCGAAGAAAGGTGATACCCCCGCCGCAGACTGGAGTGCTGGCAGCCGACCAGCTGTGGCCTGTTGGCCACAAGGGAGCTGGTGAAGTGTGGCTCAAGTCTTCCATCCCAGGAAGGGTGGGAGGAGGCCCTGAAGACACAGAAGCCAAGCCTGGTGGCCAGCACTTGAGGGGAGCAACTTGGCTGTCAGCTTCTTTATCCAAACCAGGCTCCAACCTCTCCACTATCAGGAATTTTTTCCTGATGCCCAGGGGGTTGCAAACTGATGGCCTTGGGCCAAGTTTAATCTTTAGTGAGGTTTTTTTGACCTTCAGTGAGTATGTGGTTTTTATATTCTACGGACAATGTGGGCTGCCCTCCCCATTGGCAAAGGCCAGTGTGGCCACACTAGGTCCCCAAAGGCATTTGAGTTTGAGACCTTGATTTAGACCAGCCCACCTGGCCTGCGCCTTTAGCCGTTTCCTCATTTTCTAGGATCTCAGTCTGCACTATTGCACCTTTGTAGTTTTTGCATGTTTCTCAGTAATCGTGCCAAGATGAGTGTCCCTCCGAGCCCCGCCTTATGCTCCCTACATGTGGGGCCAGTGGTGGTTGCATATGCTTCTGGAAACCCCTCTGGCAGCCACTTTTTTCATCTTGAATATCGGTCTCTGCCTTGGGTAGGCACCAGATCTTTTCCAGCGGGGGTGACATGGTATTTTCTGCCATGAGACCAGAGGTTCCTTGAAGGCAGGATATTGGATCTCTCCCTTAGACTGGGATCTCACTGAGGGCTAGGGGAATGGGGTGTGGAGGTAGTATCTTACATCATAGCGAGCTCCCTGAGGGCGGGGCTGTGTCTCCCCTCAGTCTGGAGCTCCTTGAAGGCATTGGATTGTCCCCTCAGATGGGGCCTTTGCACCCATCTCACCCCTCTGGCTCTCAGCTACGCGTAGGCATTCCTCCCAGGACACTGTTTGTCACGCTTCGATGAATGAAACCTACTAAGAATAACTCAGTCCTTGTAGTCTCTAAAGGACAGGGGTGTTGGGGGGGGCGGGCGGAGACTGGTGATTGTGGAGAGGCTGGTGGAGGATGGACACAACTATTCATTCAACAGCATTTTCCCCGGTGCCCATCTGGACACTGGCAGGAGACACGGGGTGCCACAGAGCCCCCTACTGTGCCATTCCTGCTGTTGCCAGTAGGGGGATGGCTACAGGACTCCTGAGATAGAACTCCCACCCCCCTTCTTCACAGCCTTCCCACCCCAGAAGTCATCACCTCAGTGCCACCCAGCCCTCTGTATGCCTGCCACCAAGTCCCTCTGCCTGGAAGTCAGGTGCTTCAGGTGGGGGACTGCTTCCAATGGGACAGGCGCTGTGGCAGGGAGTGCCTGTGGAGCAGCCTTCATCTTCCTCCTGCGGAGAACTGTCAGACTGACCACGGGGGAATGGAGAAGCAGTCTCAAAATGACAGGAGGGCATTTGGTGTTCTAATTGGGGGATGGGGTATGAGTGACCCAGAGGATGAACCCCTGTCCCCCACCCCCACTCCACGTTTCCTCCCTCATCCCGCCCCTTTCCACTCCCACACCTCAAGCCTCCAGTTAAGAACTGAGGGAACTTTCCAATGCAGCTGTTCTCCTGGGCACTTCACAGGGGGCCCGTGGGGTGGGGAGGCTGTGACCTTAACCCGCGTCTCTGGATGAGGCCTTCCTGGCATTCCGCCCTCACCTGCCACCTCTTGAAAGGGACATTTCGGCCTGGTCAGCCTGTGAGCCAGGCAGCCTGGTATGATACCAGCTCTGTCACTGATCCCACTGTGACCTTGAGAAGCCATTTGCTCCCTGGGCCTCAGTTTCCCCACACATAAAATGAGTTTTGTCTAGGTTTCATGATTTTCAAACCTTTCTTTTTTAAAAATAATGGATCCTTTTACTTAAATAGTAACTTATGTGGAGTCTCACTAGTAACAGAAAAAGTTTGGGGTTCTATGGTCACAGTAGGAGTGGGGACCCAGAGCCCCAGTATTTAGTCCATCATACATGTGCGTACGCACGCGTGCGCACACACACACGTGCACGCAGATTGGCTCCAGGGCACTCCACAGAGCCCACTTCACAAACCTCTGAACCCTGAAATCCCCTGTGCAAACATTCTGGGGCCCTTCCAGGGCTGGGAGCTCTAGAACCGGGGGTGCTGACAGCTCTAAGGATGAGGCAGTGACTCTGGGCCACCCAGGTGTAGAGAGCAGGGCTGAGGGGTCATGGGGTGGGGGGACAGAGCTGGTAGGGGGCGTCCTTGCCACCCCGGGTAATGCCACTGAGGCTGGCCAAGGGCCTGGGGCCAAAGCTGGGTCCATGCACACCCTCTGTGCCTACCTGAGCCAGAAGTCAAGTAGGCTTGTCTGGCCCTGGACCCCCTCAGTTGGGGGGAGAGGGGGACACATGGGGACTGAGTTCCCTTCCCCAGCAGGAAGGGCAGCAGGTACAGGCGGGAGCCTCTGGCAGCCTTTCTCTGGAATCCCTCCCACCATGCCCAGGGCAAGGGCCAGAGTGGCAGGGTGGGGGCTGAGCACCAGGAAGCCCCAGTGGGGTAGCATTCCCCACTGCAGGAGACACAGGGAACCTCGCAGCACCCCTAAAGCTGGACGTTTGAGGATTTGGTGTTGATGGAGAATGCAGGTGGGAGGGGGCCTGTCAGACTCTGGTGACAGGAAGGCAAGAGTGAGGAAAGGAGAGGAGCAAATGCCACACAGGGAAGAAAATGGCACCAGTAAGAGGCAGGCCAGGGCCTGGGGTCCCAGCTTAGGGCAGCAGGGAGTGTCCCTCCAAAGTGGGGGAACAGCGGAAGCAGCCCCGTCCCTCCTTGCTGGCAGATGGACTGTGTTCAGGAGTCACCAGAAGGTGCTGCCCCCTCCCTTACACGCCCAGGCAGCCCTGGAGGAACCATGGCTCCCGATTTCCCTCCAGGAGCACGTGGGGGAGCACAGGAGTCTCCCCCAGCCCACTTCCCTGGGACGTATGATGAGGGGGGAAGAGCTACCCTCTATCCCAAACACACACACACACACACACACACACACACACAACACACACACACTGGCATTTGTCCCCTAGAGACTTCACAGCCTCAGCCTCGGAAACTCAGGGATCGCCGCCGTGTGCCAGGCATGGCTCTGGGCACTGGGGGCTCCAGGAATGGGAAAGGCAGCCTAGGTCTCTGTCCCTGTGGTTCTCACATTCTAGGGAGCGAGTGACAGATCAAAAAGTTACAAACGAATCAAGTTCAGGTCATGATGAGATAACCACTGGAGTGGAGAGTGTTGGATGGGTGGGGCAGTTTAGATGGGGTCATCAAAGAAAGTCCCCGTGAGGAGGTGACCTTCCAATAGAGACCTGAGCTACAAGAAGCCGCTTGTGCTCTGGGGCCAAAGGACTCCAAAAATGTACAATATTTTTAATAGAAAGGATGTAAACAGAAAAGAACGTGTATCCATAAACGTTGGGGCAGGGACATGAGAGTTGTTTCTGGAACATCTGTGATTTCTCCAGCACAGCGACAGGAAATTCATATCATCATCTGCTTCCCTATTCAGAACCCTCGTGTCAAATAGTATTATTTTCATTTTACAGATGAGAACTATGAAGCCCACAGAGGTTATAGTCTGACTCATTTAAAAGATCTATTAGGTTTAGCCTCTGAAAACACTATAATAAGTGCCATGTAGGCCGTGCCCTCTTAGGTCCTACAGTCTGAGAACACAGAGGAGGATCAGGGAGGGCTTCCTAGAGGAGGAGTCCATGTCTACGCTGAGTCTGAACGGATGAAGAGGGGGTGACAGGGGAAGTGATGAGGTGAGGAGGGAACCAGGGGGTGGCACCAGTGGCAGGGATGCTGTGGGCAGAAATAAAAGACTGAGGAGGGGATCCTGCCCGGCTCCCTGGTCAGCAACTTGAGAGGGTGGGGTGGTGAATGAGGACCCTGCAGGCAGGTAGAGAGGCAGGAGGGCAAAGGGGGCCACGTGGTGTGGCTGTTAGGCAAGGTAGGTCGGGTGGGGCCGCTTCCAAGTCGCTGGTGACCCGGCCCCTGTGAGTGATGGGGTTACTAATGGCAAAGGGTGGTGCCAGTCGACAGCAAGGACAACTCACACCGGCTCACACACTCCACACACACACGCAGACAGGCAAGCGCCCACCACACACGCACGCGCGCACGCGGAGCTGGTCTGCATTGGTGAGGGGATGGGGGGAGGCACAGAACAGCAGGACCCCAGCATAGCTCAGGCCTCAGGCCCTAAGCACCTCTTTCTGGGGTGCCAGGGCAGAGGCCCCTCCACAGCCCCCCCCCAAGGATCTCAGGCCCCTTGCCCTCCCCCTGCTCCCCATAGGCTCTGAGGCCTCTCCTCTTGACACCTTGTCCAGGGTATGCAGACTCAATGCTGGTCACTCACCAGGGATGCGGGCCTGGGCATCGCGGCCAGCAGTGGAATCCAGACTCACAACAGACCCTGCCGGCTGGAGTGAGCAGGCCACACCGGAGCGACGAGCATGCGTAGGGTCCATGTAAGGACTCACAATTAGGCCTCTACACAGCAGTCAGAAGCAGGCTGGGGGCGGCCACATGTAAGGTCAGTTCAGATGAGCATTCCTGGGAGGGGACTTGTCCCCCAGGGCCAGCAGCAGCCAGAGAGAAAGGGGTGCCCCTGACCTTAAGCTGACCAGGCCCTCCTGGAGCAGTGGGTCCAGACCTGGGTGTCTCCCTCTCCAGGGGCTGATGACAGAGAGTGACAGGGTGGGGAGGCGTCCAGAAACCCCATCATATGAGAAACGGCCGCTGGCAAATTTCCTGTTCCTCCCTAGTCTTTTTTTTTTTTTTTTTTTTTTTTTTTTTTGCGGTACGCGGGCCTCTCACTGTTGTGGCCTCTCCCGTTGCGGAGCACAGGCTTCGGACGCGCAGGCTCAGCGGCCATGGCTCACGGGCCCAGCCGCTCCGCGGCATGTGGGATCTTCCCGGACCGGGGCACGAACCCGTGTCCCCTGCATCGGCAGATGGACTCTCAACCACTGCACCACCAGGGAAGCCCCTCCCTAGTCTTCATATCAGCTAAAGCACCGCTTCCTCAGGAAAGCCTTTTCTGACCTCTCTGTGGATTATGTCCCACTTTTATACGCTCTGCCTACCACCCTGCCCTGGTCCCAGGGTGGCTCTTACCAGAGGCAGCGAGACAGTTATCTGTGGAATTGTTCTGTTCGCAGTGTCTCCCTGACTAGATGGTGAGCGCCCTGAGGTCAGGGCTGGATGTGCTGCTGCTCAATATTGTCTTCCTGGTGCCTGGCGCGGAGAAGTCCATAAATGTCTGCAGAGGGAGGGAAGGAGGAGAGGGCAGGAGGGAGGGAGAGGAGGAGAAAGGGAAGGGGGAAGGAGGGAGGGAAGGGCAGGAGGGAAAGAAGGAGGGGGGAAGGAGAGAGGGAGGGAAGGAAGGAAGGGAAGGAGGGAGGGAGGAAAGGCGGAGAGGGGGAGGGAAGAATGGAGGGGGAGCTGAATGAACTTTGAACCCTCCAAGGGCTGCCATATAAAGGAGGACAGAAGGACCAGCAGCAGAAGGTCAACCTAGGAAGTCAGATTTCAAATTACCAACAGTAAGGTTTTAAAAGTCAGATGTTCACATTGTGGACTGGGCTGCCCCAGAAGGCTGAGCAGGGTGAGTTTAAGCAGAACCAAGAGGAACGCTTCTCAGACGTACTATTACTTGAACGAATGGTGGAACCAATGAAGATGAATGAATGGATGAAAAATGGCAACGACAGAGCATTTCACGCACTGAGCAGAGGCTGGAGTCTGATCTTTGTCCCAGAACTGGGTCTGTGGGTCCGGCCCCACCTGGATGAAGAGCCGTGGGCCTGTCCTCAAGGCGCTCAGCCTAGCGAGAGATGCACACAGCACACGCACATACAGGAAAGAACACTTCTTTTTTTTTTTTAAATATCTGACGCATTTTCCTTTCGGAATTGCTTCCCGAGCTAGAGTTTAATTAATTTATTTTATTTATTTTTGCTGTGTTGGGTCTTCGTTTCTGTGAGAGGGCTTTCTCTAGTTGTGGCAAGTGGGGGCCACTCTTCATCGCGGTGTGCGGGCCTCTCTTGTTGCGGAGCACAGGCTCCAGACGCGCAGGCTCAGTAGTTGTGGCTCACGGGCCTAGTTGCTCCGCGGCATGTGGGATCCTCCCAGACCAGGGCTCGAACCCGTGTCCCCTGCATTAGCAGGCAGATTCTCAACCACTGCGCCACCAGGGAAGCCCCCACACTTCTGATCCATCCAGCAGTGCCAGACGCGTGGTGCTGAATGACACTCACAGCGGGGCCAGGAAAGAGGCGTCTTGGGAGCAGCTCACCCCTGAATCCCCTCCCACATCTCCCAGCTTTCCCAAGGAGGCCACAGTCCGGAGACCCCTTTGGGCCACTTTCCCAGAGGATGACCCCTCAATAGGAGTCTGTCCTGAGGTCTGTGCCCCTCTGGCAGCTTCCTCCTCACGGTGAGAGGTAGGGCTGGGAAGGAGGAACAAGACACCTGGCCTCACTTGGCAAAGGCCTGGCCTGCAGAGCCTGGGGTGGGCAGGGGGCAGCACCCTGGCTCTGGGTCCCCTATCCTGGCAAGTTCAGAAGCCTGAGACAAGTGCCCAGCCCACGCCTAGATGCACCTCCCCACCCCCGTGAGCTTCCTGAGAGTAGAGATTGTGTCTTATCTGTCTCTATGCCACCCCCCGACAGAGGAGGCGCCCAGCGCAGGGACCGGGGATACAGTAGCATCTAGACAGGAACTGGGCAGAGCCTGAGGGCCCCTGGGACCCCCAAGGCTGGGACCAGGTTGGACTCGTCTCCCGTCCATGCTCGGAGCCTGCCCTGTCACCAGCAGCCCTGTCACGGTCAATGACTGTCAGTGACTCACAGCCAGCTGTGGGCATGGAACGGAGAAAGTGGCCCCCTGCTGAGCTCATGAACTCACAATTAGGCCTCTACACCCCCTCACCACGGACAGCCTCCCAGCCTCCACGCACGCACGTCCCAGGCTGCCCTTTCCCAACCGCAGCGTGCCTCTTACTGCTTATTTTAGCCTGATGAAGCCTCTTGAAATGTCAGAGCTGGAACCAAGCTCAGGATCATGCAGCTCAACCCTCTCACTCAACCAGGGAGAAAATGGAGATTCAGAGAGAGTAAGTGACATGTTTCAGGTCACACAGCTAATTGGTGGTATGGCCAGAAATTGACTGCAGGCTTTGGGGGCCCAAATCCAGCTGTCCTTAACTTTGGGCAGATGGCATGGGGTGCAGTCTGCTTCAGGCAGCCCCTCGCCAGACTTCTGGAGCCTCTGGAGCCAGCATGCCTGAATTTGAACCCCAATTTGCCAGTTATCACCTGGGAGACTATAGGCAAGTTACTCAGCCTCTCCATACCTCTGTTTCCCCATCTGTAAAATGGGGCTAACAGTGGTCCCTACTTCCCAGGTTAGTGTGAAGACTGAATGAGTCTTCAAAATATATTTTGAATTGCTGAGCGCAGTGCCAGGCGCAGAACGAGCACTGAGAACGTGTGAGTTAACCTTCCTGGATGGTTGGTGGAGTCACCAAGACTTGGTCCTTCGTGTGGAAAGTTCAAAATTTTGGTTTTATCAGTTTGCCGAAGGGTGAGCAGATCCCAGGAGACTGGTCATATAACCAGGCTTGCAACAAACTGATGGATGGTGGGGACAGAGGTGGCTGTCAGAAGGACCACGTTGGCCACAGTGGCTGCCTCCTGCTCTGGCAGCCACCCCCTGAGATCTAAAGATTGCAGACCTCACAGCAAGGGCAGCTGGAGATTTTCAGGGCTGTTCAAGCTGGGTGAGCCTGAAGGATGCCCTTTTGAACTCAAGAATGGGCCTCTGTTCATCTGCAAAATAGGAGAAATCATAGCGTCTAACTCACACAGCATCAGCGGCCGTGGTACCTTTCCAGCCTTCCTCCCTCACCATCTTGAGGCCAGTTGTCTCCATTCAGAACAGCATCTCCTGGACCCACTTGGATAAATATTGACGAATTCTTCTCCTTCCACGTTCCTCCTTTATCAGTCACCAAAGCCCTGACACCTCACACCAGATGAAGTATGATCCCACAACACGTACAAGATTGGGGTGGTCTCATTCCAGCCCCAGAGATGATTGTTGAATGGATAACTTAGTGAACCAATGAATGGAGCAGTTCCCAGAACCTCCTGAAAACTCACCCTGGGCTCCCAACATTGGGCAGCTCTCTCCAGAGCCCCAGCCACATGCTAGGTCTGAGGAAAGGCTTCCCTACAGCTGTTTCATCCACCCTTACCATCTCTCATCTCTCACTAACATGGCAACTTTTCTCTGCCTCCATCCCCCACACACACCATGCAGTCTAGACAACCAGGTGTGTTTGCAGCCTCCCCCAGCAGGAGTGCTGCTGTCACAGCTGTAGCCACTGCCCACATGTCGGGTGGTCAGTCTCTAGCACTCTCCTGCTCCCCAAGTCACAGCTGTCCATGCTAAATGCTAAATGTCCCACAACGCACAAGGCCATCTGCACAGTGAAAAATTGCACCCCTTCCTTCATTGGAGAAACACTGATTCTAGTCAAAAATACTTACTGTGTAGTTGTCGTAACTAAGAGCCATGGAGGATAAGGGACTGGCCCAAGATTACACAGCACATTTGTGTTATAGGCAATCCAATGAGGGGAACCCAGGAGTTCTCCTTCTTAAGAATTTCAGTGTCATCTGTTCAAAATCCACCAGCAGTCACCAAATTTGAGGCACTATGGGAGAGTCAAAGACTAATGTGAGACTAATGGGAAGGCTGCACAGAAGTGTCGTTTGAGCTGAGCCTTGGAGGTTGGTTGGTTCATGGACCTGTGACTTCTCAAACTGGGGAGAGCATAATGGGCAACAGTGAGACATGAGGACTGGTGCCCAGGGGTGAAGGTGGCTGAGAAGTGAGCACAGATTTGGGGGAGAAAGCAGTGGAGAATGGGGAGTGGCTGAAAGGTGAATTGAGGCTAGATCACAGAGGACTTTGCATGTCAACTGAGGGTTGGGATTTTCTGCTACATGCAGTACGAAGCCACTGAAAATGTCAGAGTAGAAGGTGGGCAATGATGAGCTCTCTGCTTAATAGGAAGATTACTGAAGCCGCCTGTGGAGAAACAGTGGGAGAGAAATTATGGGCGCTGGAAACCACTGTCTGAACAGTCCTCATGAAAGACACACATGAAGTCATAGACGAGAACAGGGTCAAAGGGATGGGGCAGGGGAATGAAGACCACCTCAGAGCCAAGCAACATTGCAAGGATTGGTGATGTCCTTAACATTAAAACAAGTGATATCTGAGTTTGAGTTCCCCTGGAAGTAAACCCTAAGAAAGGATTTGAGGGAATTCCCTGGTGGTCCAGTGGTTAGGACTCTGAGCTTCCACTGCAGGGGGCACTGGTTTGATCCCTGCTTAGGGAACTAAGATCCCGCATGCCACATGGCACGTCCAGAAAAAAAAAAAAGATTTGAATATAGTTTATTTGGAAGATCATCTCAAAGAATAACAGTAGGGGAGTGGGGAACTCAGGCAGGAAAGGGAAGACAGCAACAACAACAACAAAAAATGTGTATTACATCAAGCCAGTTACCCCTGTGGGCTACTGGAGATCAATCTTGCTGGAAATCTCCGGGAACACACACTTCTGAGTTAATCCTTAAAGGGCAAGGGAGTTGGGAGTATCTATCCACTGACTCACACCAGGCATTGTTTGAGGATTGCTCCTGGGAGCATTAACTCTCTGGTACTTCTGGAATGCTCCACATGCAGGAGCAGACTCTGCAGCCAGAAAAAGTCCTCAGGTACAGTCTCGGGTGCTTGCAATTGGAAGCCACCAGGTAGATGTGTAGGAAAATGGTGAGTACCTGTAAGATGGAGCAAGGCACTGATGGTGTCTGCAACACACATTATTTACATACAAGTTGAGTGAATTAGCCAAGATGGCTCCCCATCTAAAAGTGACTCCGTAAGTGAACTAGGTGGGAGTTTTCTGAGAGAGGGCCTTGACAGCTGAAATGCCTAGCTTCTGTGACCCCAGGAAGGCAGAGAAGGAAGCTGAAGTACAATAATTTGTTCTATCAATTTTTGCTTTATATATTTTGATGCCAAGTTATCAAGTGCATACAAATGTAGAGTTATATCTTCCTAGTGAATTAAGCTTTATATCATTAGGAAGTAGCTCTCTTTACACCTAATAATGCTTTAAAATCTAGTCTTATTTTGACATAGCTCCACTAGCTTTTTGTTTGGTTAGTGTTGTGTGTTATATCTTTTCCCATCCTTTATCTTTCTTTGTCTCTATATGTCAGGTACCTCTGTGTAAGCAGTGTATAGTCGAATTTTGGTTCTTATCCAAAATAAGTTTGAAAATCTGAAAGTCTTTGCCTTTTAATGGGAAAATTTTACATATAATAAAATTACTTTTATACTTGGGTTTTAAATCTATTTTTTTATCTTGCTTTCTATATGTTCTTCCTACTCTATGTTCCCTCTTCTCTCCTTTCTTTGTGCCTGAATTATTCTATTCAATTATCTTCCTCAATTATTTTGTGAAGTCATTCACTCTTTTACAGTTTCTTAGTAGTTACCCAGAGATTACAGCATGCATTCTTAACAAAGCCTAATATTAATTAACTCTTTTACTCTCTTCTCTCAAAATGTAGGCTAGGACCTTAGGGCCTTAACTCCCCCCAAACACTATCATATTATTTTTCTATACAGCCAGTATTATTTGATATTTACCCACGTATTTATCATTTTCATTGGTCTCCCTTCCTTTCTGCATCTCTGACCCCCCATTTGGGATTATTTTCTTCTGCCTGAAAAATATTCTATTACTGTGGGCTTGCTGGTGATGAATTCTCATGATTTTTATTAGCCTTAGTATTTATTTCATCTTCACCTGAATATTTTTTTCTGGGTATTGAAAAATAAGTTGGTGGTTATTTTCTTTCAGCTCTCTAAAGAATCCCATTGTCTTCTGGCTTCCATTGTTTTCCATTAAGAAATCAGCTGTGGGCTTCCCTGGTGGTGCAGTGGTTGAGAATCTGCCTGCTAATGCAGGGGACACGGGTTCGAGCCCTGGTCTGGGAAGATCCCACGTGCCGCAGAGCAACTAGGCCCGTGAGCCACAACTACTGAGCCTGTGCGTCTGGAGCCTGTGCTCCGCAACAAGAGAGGCCACCATAGTGAAGAGGCCCGCGCACCGCGATGAAGAGTGGCCCCCGCTTGCCGCAACTAGAGAAAGCCCTCGCACAGAAACGAAGAGCCAACACAGCCAAAAATAAATATAAAAATAAATGAATAATTAAAAGATTACTATTTAAAAAAAAAGAAATCAGCTGTATATCCAGTTTGTTGTCCCTTTGAAGGTAATCTGTTTTTCTCTGTTTTTAAAATCTCCTTATTTTTGATTTTCAGCTTTTAGTTTTATCTAGAGGTAAAAATGTACTTTTTCATTTTACGCTGATAGGCCTAGGTATGTATTCCTTCTACTTCTCCTGATTTAGGTTCTTAGAGCTTACTAAACAAATGGATTGGTGTCTTTTATCAGGTTTTGAAAGATCGCAGCCATTATCCCTTCATATCTTGCTTCTACCCCATTCTCTTGAGCCTTCTTACTCTTTCCTTTGGTCTATTCGACTCTCTTCTATGTTTTCCAACCTTTTCCCTTTCCATGCTTCATTCTGGATATTTTTTCTCATCTAGCTTCAATTAACTAATTCTCTATCAGCTTTGTCTAGTATGCTGTTAAACCTATCTTTGTATTCTTAGTGTCAGGTATTATAACGTTCAGTTCTAGGATTTCCATGTTGAAAAAAATAGTTTCAATTTTCTGCCAAAATTCTTTTTTTCTTCCAGTTTTATTGAGATATAATTGACATACAGCACTGTATACATTTAAGGTGTACAGCATAATGATTTGACTTACATAAATCATGAAATGATTATCTCAATAAGTTTATTGAACATCCATCATCTCATATAAATACAAAATGAAAGAAATAGAAAAAAATATTTTTCTTCTGATGAGAACTCTTAGCATTTACTCTTTTAACAACTTTCATATATAACATACAGCAGTGTTAATTATATTTATCATGTTGTACATTATATCCCTAATACTTATTTATCTTATAACTAAAAGTCTATACCTTTTGACTACCTACATCCAAATCCCCCTACCCTGACTCCCTTCCTCTGCTAACCACAAATTTGATATTTTTCTATGAGTTTGATGGACGTATCCATATAATTGACCTACAACACTATGTTAGTTCCTGTTACACAACACAGTGATTTGGTATTTCTATACATTTCAAAATGATCACCATGATAAGTCTAGTTATGATATATCACCCCTACAAAGATATGACATAGTTATTGACTATGTTGCTCCACATGGGCATTTCATACCCATTATTCATTTCTTTTGCACTGGAAATCCGTACCTTTTAATCCCTCTCACCCATTTATTTCCTTCCCCATCTCCTCACCTCTTGCCTCTTTGTTCTCTGTATCTATAGCTCTGTTTCTGTTTTGTTATATTTGTTCATTTGCTTTGTTTTTTAGATTCCACATATAGTGAAATCATGCAGTACTTTTCTTTGCCTGACTTATTTCACTTAGCATAATACCCTCTAGGTCCATCCATGTTGTCACAAATGGCCAGATATCATTCTTTTTTATGGCTAAGTAATATTCCAACATATATATCTATATATCATCTATCTATCTATCTATCTATATATATCATATATTCTTTACCCATTCATCTGTTAATGAGCACTTGGTTTGTTTCCATATCTTGGCTATTGTAAATAATGCTGCAGTGAACATAAGGGTGCATATATCTTTCTAATTAGTGTTTTTGTTTTCTTCAGACAAATACCCAGGAGTGGAATTGCTGGATAATATAGTAGTTCTATTTTTAATTTTTTGAGGAGTCTCCATACTGTTTTCCACCGTGGCCGCAACAACTTACATTCCCACCAACAGTGCAAAAGGGTTCCCTTTTCTCCACATCCTCACCCATCTGCCAAAATGCTAAGCATTATATTTTAAAATTTTAAATCTACATGCATAACTCCAACATCTAGAGAGGATGTTATAAATGTTTTCCTTATATATTTGTTCATGTTGTCTCATCATGTGTCTGGTTTTTTGTTTTTTAGGTTTTGGGGGGAGTCTTGGTTTTTTGGTTTTTGTGAGGTTATGTTTTTATGTGTGCATGCCCTGGACATTGTCTTTGCAAAATCATTTGTAGAAATTATCTAATACCAGGATGATATCTTCTTCCAGAGAGGATTTACAAGAGCCTGAAGGCACTAGCAACATTGGATCACCTTAATCCAATTTCAGGAATTGGGATGAGTCCAAGCTAAGCTGCAGCCTCTGTGAGAACCTGTCCACATCCAGATCATCCTTCCTTCTCAGGTGCAGCCCTTTGGGGTCCCAATGCAAAGCAAGGGGGTGACCAAACACTTCTCTCAATAAGCCTTGTCTTTTATCCCCAGAAGACCCTCAAAAGCCCCGGTCAACCTTGCAGCACCTCAGTTGCTTCCTCCCCTCCCAAACGAAAAGCGTTTCGGAAGCCAGGTGCACCTCCCTAGTCTCCACATCCCAGCCCAATGATTCTCTACTGCCTTATTGATCTTATTAGCACTCAGATGCTTCAGTTTGTTCTTTTCTTATATGTGTGTGTGTGTGTGTGTGTGTATACACACATACTGTGTTTTCATATATATGTATATATACACATATTTTGATATATTTATATCTTCTCTAATTACCTTCAGCAGGAAGGTTAATCCACATTACCTAGTCTACTGTTTCTGAAAGCACCATGATGTGTAAGAAGTTTCTGAGACATTTGCAACAGTGTTAAAAAGGCGTGTGTGTTTTTTGAAGCTAACAGTTTACGCAACACAGATTAACATGTTATGGTTTGTCACAACAGAGTTTGTTTCTGAGTTAAAAAAAGATCTGAGATTTATATAATTTATTGACTTTAATACCAAAGAGGGCTTGTTAATCAGGATTATAAACTGTAAAAGGGCAAAGTTAAATGACGCATTTATGTTTTGAACAAAGTTTCATGTTTTGAAAATAAAATTAGATTCCAGGGCTCCCCTGGTGGCGCAGTGGTTGAGAGTCCGCCTGCCGATGCAGGGGACACTGGTTCATGCCTCGGTCCGGGAGGATCCCACATGCCGCGGAGCGGCTGGGCCCGTGAGCCATGGCCGCTGAGCCTGCGCATCCAGAGCCTGTGTGTCCGGAGCCTGTGCTCCGCAACGGGAGAGGCCACAACAGTGAGAGGTCCGCGTACCGCAAAAAATATATATAAAAAAATTTTTTAAAAATTAGATTCCATGTTCATTTTAAAAGCACCATGACCTGGGGAAATTGACAGGACTGGTGGGTGGGTGGAAATTTATAAGAAGGGATGAGGAGTGGAGGGTTGGATCTGGGGTGATAGGGAGTGGAGAGCAATTAGATCTGGGGAGAACACAGTGAGTTCAGCACTGGATGCCTTCCTTTACTGGGTTGGAGGGAGTCTAGCAGGGAAGGCCGGTCAGTGGCCGGAAGTGGAGTTCTAACTGGGTGATCTGATAGAACAGAGACGTGGACTTGGGAGCTGCTTGTGCACAGACTGGACTCAGACCAGGGGAATCAAGTGACCCCGGAGGAGTGTGTACAGAGACAGGAGATGCCATCAGAGCACTGGTCTTTGCGGGCAGAGGGAGGCAGAACAGGTGCCTGGTGGCAGAGAGAAGGAACACGTGGGCCCTGACGGCCCTGGGAAGAGGCTCTCTCGAAGCCCTGCGGGTCGTAGGGCCAATTTCCTCCAAGAGCTTGAGGTTGAGATGTGGGGGAGGTCTCTGCTGACTGGGAGAGCAGTTTCCGTAGAGTGCTGGGAACCCGGAGGCTACCAAGAAGGGGTTAGGGAGTGAGTGGGAGGCCAGGAAGCAGAGGCCAGGTGTATCCACTTCTTTTTTAGAACGTGTGGGGCTCTGAAGGAAGGAATTGAGATGGTGATTAAGGGAAGAGCCATTGAGAACTACTGGAGGAAGTTTGTGGGCAGAAGGGAAGGAGCTAGGGCAGATGGAGGGACCAAAGAACGCCTGGAGACAGAGCAGAATGGAGGAAGTCAGCGCCCACCCCAGGGGGCCCTGAACTCCACCAATAGCTCTGATGATTCCCATTTTTCAGATGAGGAAAGTGAGATTCAGAGAGGCTGATTTTCCCAAGTGACTCCTAGAGGGAATTGGGACTGGGATGGGACCCAGGTGTGTCAGGTTACAAAGCCCACCCCTCGACTCCCAGCCCACCCACCCCCATCGTGATTTCAGAGTTTCCATGATCATGACCACCCCCGTCACCACCACACTGCCACCGTCATCACGCCCACCATGGCCTCCACCACTGTGACCACCACTGCCACTGTCCATCCCACCACAATAATTACGTTCACCAATACGAGATTTCCTGTGCCGAACACATGCAGTTTCTGTCTTTGGGGTCTCCTATTCTGAGAACATGCGAACAACAAAACAAACTAGCAGAGACAGTCAGCCAAAGCCTTTCGATCATACGGCCAGTCAGGGGTTCTGCTGGTCCATAGTCAGATGGCCGGCATTCCTGGCTTCTTCTTGGGGGAGGGGGCATTTCAGAAACTGGCTTTTCCATTTCCAAACGTCTTTTCTCACAGCAAGCTCCACAGGCCTCCCCATCACCCATCCTCACTCCACCCCAAATCCTCCATTCATTGTCTCTGAGCTGGGAAAATTAAACGGATTTTTCCAGGGGAAAATCCTTAGGGAAGGGAGTGTGTACAGAGATTAGGGCTGGGCTGAGGCCAAGTCATTCTTGGTCCTCCTCTGAGACTCTTGGCTTCCTGCAGGGACATGCTCCCACTCAATAAGGCCCCCTCCCCTCCCACAACTCCCCACACCCCTCCCTGTTACAACCAGGGAGGGGAAGCCCGGGGCTGCAGCCCGGCCCCCCTACCCCGTGCCCACGGGCCCCAGAGCCTCCCCAGCCCTGCTCACAAGACCCTGTTCCCTGGGCTCCCAGGCCTCAGGCCTGGAGAGATGGAGGTCTGGGTTGTAAAGAGATATGGGGTGGGGAGGGGTAAGGCCTGAGGATGCTCAGAGAAGTTTCCATGATGAGTAGCTTGTCCTGAGCTGCTCTGTCAATTCCCCCTCCTTACTAATCCCAGGATTAGAGTAAGTGGAATTCGGGAATACAGGGGCCGGAGACTGGGAATGGGGCGCACCATGGTGAGGGGTACCAGGCAGGCTTGCACCCGCTGTGTGGTCTGGGCAGGCCTTGACCTCTCTGAGCTCCACTTACTCACTTGTCAAATGAGGATCATCAAGTCCAACCACAACTGGAGAGGACGCATATGAGACAGCGTTCGGTAAGCGGTGGCTAGCTGACTGTTACTGTTGTTATGAGCTCTAAGTGCAGAGAAGAGCCGGGAAGAACGGGCATTTCTTGAGCCCTGGAAGGCCAAGCGGTTCAGTGAGGAGAACATGGCATTGGCATCAGATAGTCTGGGCTGCACCTCCTCTCCACTCTGAGCCCGGCAATGACTCACCCTTCCCAGGCCTCCACTTCTGTGTTAATACATGCAATGCCTTACAGCCCTGCTTCAGGGACCGAGTGAGATCTAACGCGGGCGTGGGTCTAGAGCAGTGTCCGTTGTGTCTGCCCCACTTCTATTTTGTCTCTGTCAGAACCCGATGAGTCCCATTCCCTCCCGCAACTCACTAGGGCTGAGGACCCCTGGTTCCATCATCTGCCCTCCTCCAAGGGACAGTCAAGGGGTCCCAACCGTCCTTGTCTTGCCGGATTTTTGCCACACTCCCTTGCTCCTTTTCTCCAAAACCATATCCACCTGTCACCTCCCTTGCTTCAATGCCTACCAGGCTCCCTATTACTGACCACGTGTAAACCAGCCTTCTCAGTCTGGCATTCGAGGCCTCTATGCCCCACCTTCTGGCTCCATCTTCTCTTCCCTGTCTCACCAGACGCCCCTTGCCCTGAGCTGACTTGGCCCTGGCTGACCTCCTGCTCCCCAGCCTGTCCCCACGGCACTCATCTTCTGCCACCTCCCTCCTCCTTCCTCCCTCCTTCCTCAACCTCCAAGCTGGGCCCCGACTCATGCATCTCTAAGCATAACGGATATAAGAAGTCACAGGCAAACCAAATCTCAAGCAACAGCCGAGAGGAAGCCTATCAATAATGGGCCCTAACACAGTTAGCAGGAGGATTGGCTTTAGGGAGAAGTAGGTAATCCAATCTCCCTCCGGTCGCCATCTGTCTCCATCGCTCCAGCCTTGCCCGCAAGGTGCCCACCGCGCATCAGGCAGCCCAAGCAAACGAGTCTCAGGACATAATGCAATTCTGTTAAAGAGAGCTTGGGTTCTTTGGGGACAAGAGGAAGGTTTCCAGAAGGATGATGAGGAGGGGACAAGAGCAGAGTCAGAGGGGACAAGTACGGGAACAGCACCCACCCTAAGACTGAAGGGGGAAGGCAGTGTGGAAAAGAGCCTGTTGTCTTCAATATTCTTGTTCCTCTTGTATTTTTATCCATGTGGTCTTCCTTTCAAGTTTCTGGAATGGTGGCATGTGGGAGGCTTCTGAGCACATAGAAGGTGCTTAGACATATAACTCCCACTCAACAGGGCAGAGGGGCTCAGCCACAGGCTCTGGCCCCAGGCTGCCTGGGATGGTGACCCCACCCCATCCCTGAGCGGGGATGTGACAGGAAAGGCTTATTCGACTTCTCTGTGTCTGAGTCAGTCTCTCTGTGAGATGCAGATGGTAGTAGTAATACCCAATTCAGCTGGCTGTGGACTAAGTGAATTGATCCGGGGAAAGCCTTAGAGCAGGACCTGACCTCTGGGACTGTTCGCATTATGTTAACTCTTACGGTTACCATGTCACAAGGAGTGGGATGACTGCTCCTGAGGGGCTGCCTACGGGGGCCACCCAAACCCTGCCTGTCTGTAGCAGAATGGTGTGGGGATGATAGCTTTATAGCTGGCAGTGGCTGGCAGCAGCTGAGATCCCCTTTCAGCATCAGAACTGAGCCCTACTCCCCATGGGGCCTCAGGGACAGCACACTGGGGCTGCAGGCAGCATGTTCCCTGCGTGCACAGCCAGCCCACCCCAGAGCTTCTCATCTCCCTGGTGTGGGGTGAGGCCCCAGTGAGGCTGACAGACAGCCAGGAGTGGGGACCACCCTCTCTGGCCTGGGAGACCACCTGAATGTGGTTGCAGGGCCAGGCAGAGAAGCAGAGGGAGAGGTCAGCAGGACCTGGAAACACAGGGACCCTCACAGGGAGCAATGGGTAGCATCAAATCTCTGGCTGCCAATTGCCCATTCATTTAGTCCATAAAAGGTTACGGTCTGCCTGCTCTGTGCTGGGGCTGGGGCAAGCCCCTGGGGCTCTAGGGAGAAGACACAGGGTCCCTGTCCTCCAGACCACAAGTTCCAGTAGGGGAAGCAGTGGCAGTCAATCATGATAAGAGCGGCTATCTCTGGGGTTCATCCTGAGAGGGCTGGAGTCAAGCAGAAGGGAGTCGTAGAGATGTAGTTTTGACAAAACTGGAACTCTACTGTGCATACTCAAAGTTTATATTTTTTAGCAATAGCTTCCCACCTTAATAAACAGCCATCCACAACATGATTGCACTAAGCCACATCCTATTGTATAACGTGATGTGTCATAATTTATTTAGCTATTCCTCTGCTGTTGGGTTTTTAACTTTTTTTCTAGTTTCCACTGTTATACGTAGGACTATGGTGAATGAACGTTCTCCTACACAAATAGCTGTTCATTTCTTTGACTGTTATTTAAAACCAAAGTTCCAGGAGCGGAATTGCTAGGCCCAAAGGGAGACACCTTTTTTCAAATCTTGCTCCATAGGCAGGACCTCCGATTGTAGTAGGACACCCTAGTGATGAGCCCAGTGCAGGAGGGACCCACCTCAGCAGGATCCTCTCGGGAATGTCTAGCTGGGATTTCTTGCAGCCTGTGTTTACCCATCACAGGAGTATCAACCCCTGTTGCTTCCCAGGGAGGCTACAAATTCTTACAGCCTTGGAGCCTTTTGAACCTCACGTAAAATGGGACTAATGGCCAAGATGCTCAAGCCTGAGGAACAGCACCCACTATAGAACGTTTGGGTCAGTGTGTTGGTTAGGACTGCATTAGGCTGCAAGTATCAGAAACATGATCTCAGAGGCTTAACCAAAGAGGCCTTATTTTCCTCACACAATGAGAAGCACAGCAGTAACAGCAGCTTGAGACTGATATTCCATATTGTCACTACCCTCCATGACCCAGGCTTCTCTAGCTTTCCTTCCCTCCAGTCTGAGCATATGTCTTTCCTCCTCATGCTCAAAAGATGGCTGCTGGACCCCCAGCCATCACATCCATATTCTAGTCAGGAAAAGGGGGAAGAGGGAAGGGCAGGGCATGCTGCCTGCTGAAAATCCCTACCCCCTTTTAATCAGGAAAACCATGCAGTCATCTCCAGTCACATTTCATTGGCCACAACTACATCACAAGGCCCACACTTGTTGTGAAGAAATAGAGAGAGTATAGCTTTTGCTGGGCACGTTGCTGCCCTGGAGAGAATTGGACTTGTATGAGTAAGGAGAGTGGGGAGGACAGCTCTTTGGTGGGTACCTAACACTGTCTGCCACCTTGCCCACCTAACATGACAAACTGTACAGATGCCTGAATGCCTTGCCCTCGGACAAGCAGCCTGGAGGCAGTGAGTCTCCCAGGCCCAGAGAGACTCAAACAGAAGTGATGACTTGGCCAAAACACCCTGGAGAGGATTCAAACAACAGAAAGAAATCAAGAGACTCCCCAGATCTCTCTAGCCTTAGGGCTTTGGGGGAGAGTCCTATGCCCTTAATTAAGTTTTACATAAGTTTGGTTTGATGCAGAAAGTTATCATGAATCAAAAGTCCTAGATTCAGGGGCTTCCCTGGTGGCGCAGTGGTTGAGAGCACGCCTGCCGATGCAGGGGACGCGGGTTCGTGCCCCGGTCCGGGAGGATCCCACATGCCGCGGAACGGCTGGGCCCGTGAGCCATGGCCGCTGAGCCTGCGCGTCCGGAGCCTGTGCTCCGCAACGGGAGAGGCCACAACAGTGAGAGGCAAAAAAAAAAGTCCTAGATTCAAACCTCCCTCTTCCCCTTACCACGTGAGCTTTAGCAAATTCCTAAGCGTTCTGAGCCTCAGATTTGTCTACTATAAAATGGCAATAAACAAACGTAATTATTTCGTGATTCATAGGTGCAAGGCACTATGCAAGTCATTTGCTTGAATTTTCTTATTTAGTTTTGACAACAAGCCTGTGAGATGGTTATTACCGCAGATGAGAAACTACAGCACCAAAGGCTTCACAGTGAGGCGATCTCTTTACCCCTGTATCATCCCTACTTGTCAGTCTTTGAGGTAAAGTGAGATCCACATTGTAAAACGTAATGTGCTTCTCAAAGAGTCCACTAAAAGAAAACTACCAAATCCATTTACTCATTCCATAAATATTTATCCAGTGCCTGCTGTTCTCAGGACTCTTTCAGGGGATGAGTCAGTGAACCAAACAGACGAAGTTTCCCATTCTCAGAAAGCACACGTTTTAATGGAAGGAAACAGATAATAAAATGAGTTATATATTTATATATATTTGATAGATGGTGATAAGAGCTCTGGAGAAAAGTAAGGTAGAAGCGGGGGTTGTCAGGGTGGGGTCAGACAAGGCATCACGAGGAGACATTTCACCTAAGACCTGAAGACGCGAGGAAGCCTGTCACGTGAACGCCTGGGGAAGGTGTTCCAGGCAGAGGGGAAGGCTGGTGCGATGACTCGAGGTGGGCTGTTTCCTGGAATGTTTGAGAAACAAGAAAGCTCAAGTGGCTTAAATAGATTAAAGAAGCAGAGTGGTGGGGAGAGGAGGTCTGAGAGGCAATGGGGAGGCATTGGTCAAGGTTTTGCAGGCCACTGTAAGGATGTTGAGGGGAACGGGAGCCACTGGAAGGTTCTAAGCAGTGGAGCAATGTGATCTGATTGATGTGTTAACAGGATCACGCTGGCTGCTGCTGAGAATAGACCAAGCCGAGGGGAAACGGAGAGTCCAGGTAGGAGGGGCTGTTGCGACGACCCAGCTAACAGAGGATGGCGGCTTGGACCAGGTGGTGATGGTGGAGCTGGTGAGAAGCGGTCAGATTATGGATGCATTTTGAAGTTAGAGCCAACGGGATTCGCTCACAGATTGGACAAGGGGTATGAGAAAAAGAGAGGCGTCAAGGAGAACTACAGATTTTTCGGTCCGAGCAACTTGAAGGAAGGAGTTGTCATTAGCTGGGATGGGGAGACGTGGGGAAAGCAGGTTTGGGAGGCAGGAGCAGAGTTTAGTTTCAGAAGTGCTGCTTTTGATGTTCCCATCAGTCATCCAGACAGATTCTGAGAAAGCAATTCGAATACACAAGCTTAGAGTTCCAGGGAAAGGCTTGGGCTTAAGATAGAAATGAAGGGGTCGTCAGCATACAAATAGTATTTAAAGCAATGAAAGTAAATTAATTTACCAAGGAATAAGTATAGATAAGAAAGAGAAGAGGGGCAAGGACCAAGTCCCTTAGCTCTCCATCGGCAAGAGGTCGGAGAGATGAGAAGGAAGCAACCAAGGAGACAGAGAAGGCACAGCTGGAGAGGTGGGAGGAGAAAGGAAAGAAAATACAGATGACTTATCTGGAAATATGCATAAAGGCTTTCAAAAAGCTAATACCCTTTAATTAATTATTGCACCTCAAGAATATATTCTAAGTAAATACTCTTGGCCTTGCACAAAGATTCATGGCCAGCGATGTTCTTAGTGTAGATTACAAAAGTGAAAGACAGGAAACAACTTGTTTAAGAAAAGAGGGTTGGTAACATAAATTATGGTACATCCATATGATAGGTTAGCCTACAGCCATGGAAACCCAGATTTTTAAAAATGTTTTCAGAATACTGAATGACCTGTGGACAGGTTTATCTTCACGATCTATTATTTAGTGAAAACTAGAAGGTTATAAATTGCTATGGTCAACGAGATCCCTGGATCGGTGAGCTAGGAACCTGGAAACCACTCTAGGCATTTCCAGCAGAAAGGGATGTAGTACAGAGAAGGAGGTGTCTACAAAGCTGTGCAAGGGCTGGCTGTCAGGTTCGTGACGAGCTTTTAGGGCGCTAGGAAGTTGCTGAAACCTCAGGACATCTGAGCCTCCTCAGGTGGAAACATGGAGGAAGTGCCTGAAGTCTGCTCCCAAATCTCCTATCTGGAAGCGCACGCACCTGCCTGTAGCCGCCGGGAGAACAATGCTGTGATTTATGCTTCTCTCCCTCCCTGCCAGATCTCAACGCAAGTGCCTCTAGTCGGCTGGCCGGGATTCTGAGAACTGTAGCTCCCTGGCTTCCAGCCCCTGCCGGGCAGAGGAAAGCATAGACCAGGGGAAGGAAATGATATTGAGTTGCCAGCAGACTACTGCACGCTTTTACAAATATTTCTTTACAAAGATAATATGCCTGGAGAAAAGACTGAAAGCATAAATACTATGGTGGGCCAAGAAATGTACCCCCAAAAGATGTCTCTGCCCTAATGCCTGGAATTTGTGAGTGTATTATGTTCCCTGGCAAAAGGGACTCTTTGATTAAGGCTGCAGACCCTAAAATAAGGAGGTTTTCCTAGATCACCCGGGTGGACTCCATCTAATCACACAAACCCTTAAAAGCAGAGAATTCTGGCTGAAAGAAGAAGAAAGACGGGGCAAAAGAGGAAGAGAGGAGAGAGATGATGGGAGGGAAGTCAGAGAAAGTCCAAGTGACTAAAGAATACTTCGTGCCATTGCTGCTTCTGAGATGTAGGGGCCACACGCAATGGCCAGAGAGAGGCCTCTACAGGCTAGGGACTCCCAGGTGACAGCCAGCAAGGAAACAGTCCTACACTGCAAGGAACTAGATGCTGCCAATAACCTGAACCAGCTGGAAGCGGATTCGTCCCCCCAGAACCTCCAGAAAGGAAAACATTCCTGCTAACACCTTGATGTCAGTCTCATGAGACCCTAGGCCAAGAGCCCAGTCGAGCACGCTGGAACTTCTGATCAACAGACACTGAGATGATAGATGGGGATTGTTTTAAGCCGCCAAGTTTGTGGTCATTTGTTATGGCTGCAGAGAAGCGAATGCCAGCCTCAAGATACTGCATCTGGTTTTCTCTGGGTAATTGGACAGTGGTCATTTCTATCTTTATTGTTTCTTTCTTTCCTTTTTTATTTTTTCTTTCTTTTATTCCTTGTCTTTGATCTTCTGAATTTTCCCTCTTTACTATAAAAAGCATGTATTACCTTTATACTCAGGAAGAAAATCCCCTTCAAGCTGATGAGACAGAGTGGCCCTTGCCTAATCAGGGAGAAGGGTCAGAACACAGACCAGGCGTCCTGCAGAGACAGTGAGCTAGTGTCATTCCTGGGTTTGCAGGTAGGATAAGGACATTAGTAATAGCTAACACTACACGCCAGGTATCGTGCTAAGTGCTTTCTTAATTGTCACGACAGCCTAGTTTACAACTCGGGAAACTGAGGCCCAGATGGAGTTAAGTAGCCTGGCTGAGCTCCCAGAGCTGGTAGAAGGCAGCCCCAGGAGTATGACTCTGGGCAGCTGGCTGCACCTGGCTGCCTGTAAACCAGGATGGAGCACGGCATGCATGGCCAAGGCACAGAGCCCACAGGGCAGGGCCCCTGGGCTATTCCAGGGTCTTTCAGATGTATTTTAAGATTCAGAACTCACGGTATAAAGGACATTACTCTGAACCCAATAAGTACAACAAATCGAGGCAGAGGCTCATCTTTGGTTGAAGCTCAGGGTGGAAGAGTTGGGGTGATGCTGAGCACTTCCCGTTCAGCTGTCCACCCCCTCAGGAGGCTCCACAGAGCTCCCAAGGCGCCCTGGGGCACCGTTTGGGGGGAAAGGGTCCCTCCAACCCCAAGGGTCCCTGGCTCTGGAGAGGGGAGGAAGAGCTCTTCTGGTCTCTCTGAGCTGCTGACATCAGGTGGTGTCTGCCCAAAGGAGAAGGCTTTTCTGAGGAAATTGCTTTTTATTCCAAAAGGCAGCCATCTCGCCCGCCATCTTGGCTCGTCTCACACAGCACATCTGGGATGTGTTTACTAGCAGCTCACCCGCTGCCAGGGGGGCCTGGACCTGGTACAGAAAATGAGAAGAACTGGAAATGAGTAAGGCTCATGCCAAATCACTTAACAGGACCGTGGCACCTACTTTTCCACAGGAAGCCACATCCTTTAAGAACCCACCATGATTTTGCAAGACGATTCTAAGGAAAGCCCTTTGGGTTGTGGCTGGAAGGGACCGACTCAAATGCCCCTAGGGTTCCTCATTCCGCACGCAGCCCTCCTTGTTCCGGACCTTCAAGTTCGCACTCAAGGGCCCATCTTGCCTCTTTCTATCCAAGGCCCTGCCTTGAACGCTCACCCAGCGTCCTGACGCCCCCAGGGCTACAGTCGGCCTTGCTCTTGCTGTCTTGCCAGAAGCTGGATTTCCAACCTGAGCCCCAGTCTGTCGGCAGGAGCCTCTTCCTGCTGACCACACCCTCACTCTTTTCCCAGCCTCCCATGGCCGGGAAATGGGGTTAGCCCCAGTTGCCCCTACTGGGATGTGCCGAAAGTAGCAGGAAAAGACAAGAATTCGTTAATCTTCGCAGCATCATCGACATCCAGAGGTCATTGCATTCAATCCCCTGCCTCCGGGCAGGGTGCCCACCATTCACTCAGGCCTGCCTCCTGTGAATGTCTGACCATGCTCTCCCTCACTTTCCCTGAAACTCAGTTTACCTCCACACATGTCTGTATGCTCTTGATCTCTCATGAGAAAAGAATGGATTGTGTCTATACCCACCCGGTTAATATGAACACAGTCACAAACTCACCTCCCTTCCTCTTAAATGACTGGGTTAATTAAGGGCCAGAGGGGAGTTCATGGGTCTGGAAGACGCAGCAATTCTGGGTCAAGGGCTTACTCCTTCTGTGATCCTGGAGCTGCTGGTCATGTAAAGAGAGGGAGGCCAGCTCAGAGAAGACACCTGAAAGGCACTTCCACCTCTTTCTGGCTACCTGGCTTCAGCCCATCATGTACATAGGTGCCCTCAGCCACCTCGATGCCCTGCACCCATTATGGACCACACAGCTCTTCGCCTATCTCACACCTCCACCCATCTTCTCTGCTGCCTCATGCCTTCTCTCATGCCTCTGCTTACAAGGGAGGAATGATCATCTAAGAGGAAGTTCTGAGCTAAGGAAGGATGTATTTGTTAGGATTATGTTAATAAAAAGCAGAATACATGAAGACTAAGTGTGGTTCCTTTCAGAAGAACAAGAAGGCCAAATACTGGGAAACTCAGCATAACCTACTATCTTAATATGTAAACAACATATTTCATGGGGAGAGTCTAGAAGCAGCCCCATATTAAAGACAGATGTCAGCCGTCACTGTCAACTACCACCAAGAGTATTTAACATCGTTTTGGAATTACTTGACAATGCAATTAGATAAAAGAATAAAATAAGAGTTATAAATATTGTAAGGAGAAAGCATAATTATTATCATTGGATGATATTATTCTATACATGGATATTCCAAGAGAATCAGCTAAAGGACTTCTGGTAATAATCAGAAGATTTAACAAGGTGGCTAGTTTAAAAACGAGATTTCCTAAGCACAAGAATCAAGGTCCCATGCATGAAGGCAATAAACTCCTAACGTGAAATATAGAAAAGGATGTGCAGGAATACATGGAAAGAGCTATAAAACCCAAATCATAAACTTGAATAAATGGAGAGAGAAAGAGACTTTGCTTTTGGATAAAAAGTCAGTAACATTGAAAGCATGTCAGTGTCCCCATAATGAATCTATTAATTCAGTAGAATTTTTTTTGAGATAATGTGACAAAGTGATTATAAATTCATCTGGGGGACTTCCCTGGTGGCTCAGTGATTAAGAATCCGCCTGCCAATGCAGGGCACACGGGTTCGAGCCCTGGTCCGGGAAGATCCCACATGCTGCAGAGCAAATAAGCCCGTGCGCCACAACTACTGAGCCTGCACAATAGAGCCTGCGAGCCACAACTACTGAAGCCCGCGCGCCTAGAGCCTGTGCTCCACAACAAGAGAAGCCACTGCAATGAGAAGCCCGCGCACCGCAACAAAGAGTAGCCCCCGCTCACTGCAACTAGAGAAAGCCCGCGCACAGCAACGAAGACCCAGTGCAGCCAATAAATAAATAAATATTTAAAAAATAAAAAATAAATTCATCTGGAAAAATAAATAGAAAAGAATAGCCAGAAAATCCCTGGACAGAAAAAAGTAAACTAATAAGGGAGGGGGGGAGCCCTATAAAATACTTTTTAAAATATTATACAACTATAACAATTAAAATAGTTTGGGACTGCTACAGGCAGACAGATCAGTAGTAAAGAATGCAGTAAAGAATTCTGGGTCAAGGGCTTACTCCAGTAGTAAAGAATGCAAATTTGATATTGACTCAAATAAACATAAGAATTCAATTTAATAAACAGAGACACTAGGACAAAAATAAATAAATCTGTATTCCCTACCTCACTCCCAACACTGAAATAAATTTTAACAGGATCAAAGATTTAAAGAAAATACATTTTTGAAAATAAAACATTTGAAAAATAAAGCCATAAAAATGCCAGAAGAAAATGTGTGTAAATGTTTTTATGATCCTGGGGTAGCAAAGGCTTTTCTAGTCATGGAACAAAACAGAAGTCATAACAGAGAAGACTCATAAATGTGTCTACATGGAAATTAAAAGAGAAAAAACTCCATAAATAAACTCAAAGGACAAAATAAGAGATAATACCTGCAAGATGTATAACAAGATGCTCCTTTTCCAAATTTAAAACAAAAGATGTCGGGCTTCCCTGGTGGCGCAGTGGTTGAGAGTCCGCCTGCCGATGCAGGGGACACGGGTTCGTGCCCCGGTCCGGGAAGATCCCACATGCTGCGGAGTGGCTGGGCCCGTGAGCCATGGCCGCTGAGCCTGCATGTCCGGAGCCTGTGCTCCGCAACGGGAGAGGCCACAACAGTGAGAGCCCTGTGTGCCGCAAAAAAAAAAAAAAAAAAAAGATGTCTTTTATAAAACAATAAGGAAAAGACAACAATCCAATGGGAGACTACAGGCAAAGAATGTAAATAGGTCATTCACAAAAAACACAACTGGCTAATAAAATATACAAAATGTTCCATCTCACTAACAATTTTAAGTGCAGATGAAAACAAGATATAATTTCTCACTTAACAGATTTGCAAAGATTAAGAAGATTCATACCACACAAGGTTGTGGAAGATGTGGTTACAAGGCCATCTCATACAATGCTGATGGAAGGAAAATTAGTACATTCTAGAGAGCAATTAGGCATTATCTATTAAATTTTAAACGTTCATACTATTTGACCTAGCAGTTTAACTTCTTGGATTTTATCCTGTAAAAGCATTTATGCATGTGCCCAAAGGTAAATGGACAAAGATGTTCACTGCAGCATTGTTTATAATTTTTTTTAAAGGGGCAGTTCGGGGAACAACCCAGGGATTCATTTATAGGGAATTGTTTAAATAAATTATAGTATATCCATAGAGTGAAAGTCTATGCAGCTATTAAAAAGAATAAGGGGGACTTCCCTGGCGGTCCAGTGGTTAAGACTCCATGCTTCCAGTGCAGGGGTCATGGGTTTGATCCCTGGTCAGGCAACTAAGACCTCACATGCTGTGTGGCACAGCCAAAAAAATAAAAATAAAGATTAAATTTAAAAATAGTAAAGAATAAAAATAATAAGGAAGCTTTCTATATATACTATTGTGGAAAGATGTCTAAGATAATAAGTGAAAAAACAAGTTGCTAAATTTACCTATAATATAACCTAACATTTGTAAAATAAAGCCTAATATAATATGCTTTAATCATGCCTTGGTCCCGCCACACCTCCTCCTTCAAAGGTCCCTAAGGAAGCTTAATGCATAAGAACAGAGGTAAAAGGAAGCAAAATATCATGTTATTACAAGCTGGGACCCCGACCTCAAACCCGAAATCCAGTCAGTGGGACAAAGGCTCCTCTGACTCGCTCACAGCAGGGGACCCAGCAGCTCACAAGGCCTGTGCTCCCACTGTCTTTGTACCCATCACCCCACCTAGATGTGACCCTGATGTCCCTGACCCTGAGGACGGCCCCATCATACATGTGTGCACAGATGCATCTGCTTTGTTCAAAAGAGCCACAGCCCCTAGTGGCCCCAGCATCTCTCCCTTCTGGCTTTTAGGGCAGAGAAGATGGACTCAGGGGAAGCAGGGAAAGGGGTTGACCCCCCTTCTGGGGTCAGAGGTGATGAGCCCTCCCGGATGCAGGGGGTGGACCAGTGCCAGGAATTGCGACAGCTGGTGGCTGGGTTTGTGGGTGAGTGGGCAGGCGGCCTGCTGTGGTGAGGACGGGAGGGTTTGTGGGAAACATGGTTGGCAGAAATAGCCAGGATGTTGTGCACCAGCAGCCTCTGGGGAGGGGACCCTCGCCCTCAGCCAACACCCCCAGGGTCTGTCCCCTGGGCACCACAGACCACCTGTCTGCCCTTTAGCCTTGAGTCACTTCCTGTGTTCTTCTGTTTCCCCAGGTAGGCTCCTGACTCACAACCCTCCTTCTTTCCTTCCTGTCCCTCTGTGACTCAGGGGCACGGACGAGGACCCACCTGAGGGCCAGAAAAAAGGGGACCCTGGCTTGGGATAAGTGCCCCCCTTGTCTCTGTACCTCCTATACCTTGGTCTCCCCATCCCTGACAGAGAGTTGGCCTCAGCTCTAGGGGAAGCCCAGCTCCAGGTCATCTCAGTCAGTCCCCTGCCTCCAATCCAGCAGGAACTGGGATCCTCATCAACTCCTTCCCTCAGAGAGAAGGGCTAGAGAACTTCCTGTCTCCAGTTTCAACAAATTCAGCCTTCTTTCCCGGGTCCTGTACCCTGGCCCTGCTCTCTGCTCTCCCATATTGCAACAAAATCCCTCAAGGGCAAAACCATATCTCATTCCTTCAAAAAATGTTTTCTAATTGAATCAGTTTCAAGCTAAGTCTGCAGAGCAGGAGCCACAGGCTTGTCTATTCAGTCTCTGTTCCCAGACTCCTTTTCTCCTTTAAAACCCAACCTGGGGCTCACACATTCTCCCTACAAAGTTAGGGAGTTGACAAAGGAATGCACATGTGCCCTAACCTTGGCCTATGAGAGCCGAGGATAAGTTTTGCTAAGGGTATTTCAGAGAAACATTTTCTTGATCTAAAAAATAGACACACAGAAAGAGATTGTCCCTCTTCAACCTCCAGACATAGCATGTCTGGATGTGATGTCTGGATCTTCAGCAGCCATCTTGCAACCATGAGGAGAACTACAGCACTTAAGGAGCAAACCAAATCTGAGGAGAGCAGAGCAGAAAATCAGAAAGAACCAGGATGCTTGATGAAGTGGTAGAGCGACTCACTTAACCTCCCTGGAGCCACCTTACCTCAGGACATTTTTTCTTATGAAATGAAAACTTCCTGTATAGTCGAAACCATTTTTGAGTTGGGTTTTCTGTTACTTCCAGTCAAAGGTTCTTATGATACAGCCGGGTGTTTAGAAAGCCTGGCTGAAGACAGCAAATGAGTCGTTGTGAGGCAGGAGGGTGTGTGGCCTGAGGGGGAAGAAGATCACATTTTCCAAATTTGTGGCTCATGTTCAGCCCCAGGACATGAGCTGGGGTCTGAGGAGGAATGTGGACCATGTGTGGTTAGAGACGAGAGAAACAGGAGGTGAAGTGAGGGGACCTCGGGGAGTCAGCAGCTCAGATGTGGTGAGGGAGAGGCACAAAGACATTCATTACAGCACCATTTCTAATTGCTTCAGATACTTAAAAACAAAAACAAAAGCAAAAAAAAAACTGGAAACAACCCAGAGGTTCATTTCTAGAGAACTGGTTGAATAAGTTATGCCTAGAATGGGAGAGGCATATCAACAGGGCCCTAAAAGAGGAGCTGCCCGCTCAGCAGGGACCCTGGGTAGGGTCATGTGTTTCTCCCCATCGAGGGCCTCCAGGGAGAACCAGGTCGTGGCTGGGCTTGGGTTCGGGGTTCAGTTGCTATCACACTTTCCTTTATATTATGCAATCCATTCCCTGACCCCTCAGACAAGCTCTGACTCCCTAGGACAGCTACTCCCTTCCTGAGAGCAGGGACCCCTGTTCTGTGTCTGGTGGTTGCCCTGGACCCAGTGCAGCATTTGGGGCCTAATTCCAGGGGGCCCAGGAGGAAAGGAGCATCTGGGGAAGGTGAGGGAGGAGGAGGACAGTCCACAAAAAAGAAACAGGCGAGTGGAAGGACCAAAGACTCCAGAGCCCAGAGGTGGCCAGAGGAGGAGATGAAAGAAGTAGACTCTAAAGGGAGGGAAACAAGGGGCTCGGGCGACGATGGTGACATCAGAGAGCCGATGTCAGTCCATACAGCACTGTGGGGAGGGGCACCCGGCCACAGGCCCAGGCAGACGATTCACCTCGCAATCCAGGACGAGCACGTGTGTGTGTGTTCAAGTGCGTGTGTGCAGTTGCCTGAAATAAACACTTCATAAAACCACACTTCCGCTGCTACAGGTGAGGCGCTGTATTTCCTATTCTGTTCTATGTCATGTTTTGAAAATGCGGGTCACAACCTATTGAATTAATTTCCCACCCCACTAGCAGGTCACGACCTGCAGCCTGAACACCCCGCTCCAAGGCAGTGACACTCCAGGAGCGATCCATCCACCAGGCTCAACCACGGCTGCCAGGGACCGGGCAGTGCAGACCAAGGACAGGCACTTAGACTCTTAATAGCTATTTGACGAAGTGATTTTATGTCTGTTGAATCCAACAATAAAATGTTGGGGCTTGTACGTCTTGTTTTATTTTTCTAGCAATTCCTTTGTATTGTATTTTATAATTTAATGGTCTATGACAAATTGGAATTTAAAGAAAAACAACTGATCCTTCCCCCAGGCAGTCTGAGAAGCCCTGCTTCAGAGGATACAGGCCCTGCCCAGCAGCTCACAGTGCAAGATGGAAGACTCCTCTGGGGAGTGGCCTGGAGGCTCTTCCCTCCACAGATCCGCACACAGAGCTCCCTTCTCTGCCTGTCCTTCAAGGCTCATCCAGGAGGGCACCCGCCTGCCTCTGCATTCCTCCCTGAGCTCCCACAATGCCTCGTGTGGGCTCCTGCTACATTAGTTCATGTTTTTGTTTAGTTGGCTGTTGGTGGACCCACTTACTCTGCATTCAAGTCCGGTGCTTTGCACATAGTACACACCCCAGAGGAAGAGAGAAGGAAGTGCAGAGACAGGGTGGGAAGAGGAGGGATGAGCTCCGTATCCGGTCACGGAGATGGGAAGTCTGAATCCAGGCTCTTCCCAAAGCCGGAGAAACACCTTGGATGGAGATCCTGGGCGAATCCCAGCCAAGGTGGTCTGGGGAGGGGAGCCAGGGAGACGGGTGGGGGGCCGACTGGAGCAGAGAACTAGCAGGCTGCTCTGAACCAGGCCTCCCCAGGCCAGCCCCGAGGAAGGGAGCCAGAGGTGGGGTCCGGGGGGGCACTGGGCAGGGATCAGAAGCTGCTGACTGTTTGCCCTCATGGGAGAGCCAGGGTCTGAGCCCTCTGAGGCTGGGGCTGGAAGCTCTTCACAGGAAGTGCAGAGGGAGCAGACTGAACCCAGGCAAGCATTCAGAAGGTCATTTCATCCATCCTCCTTCCTCCATCCCAGATGCTGGTAGCAATACCTAGACTTCCCATCCCAACAGGCCCAGGAGCTAAGGCACTTCAAGTCCTTGTAGGGGCAGGGGCTGCCCCCTCCCCCACCCTGGAAGCCTCTGTCATTCCCACATCATTTTGAGAGTGTCTTAGTTTAGGGGTGTTGCTGTGTGACCTCAGGCAAGTTGGTAATCTCGAAGAGTCTTGGTTTTTCTCATCTGTCAAATGGCAATAATAATCTCTACCTGAAAGGGCTGCTGTGGGAATGAAGTCAATAACGCATGGAAAGTGCTGGCAGCTGGGGGGTGGTAGTCAGTGCTGGCACCTTCTCCTTGCCCCAGGCTGTTCCTTGGAACAGCACTCAGCCAGGAGACTTGGATGTCAATCACATAGTGTGTCTGCTGTGGACCCAACCATCTGGCAGCACCCAGGAGGAATGGGCTATCTGAGATGGAAAGTGGGCAATCCAAGAAGGCTTCCCAGAGGAGGTGAGTTGCAGGCAGGAATCGAAGCCTGAGAAATGGAGTAAAGAGAGGGTGAGCTTCCCACACAGGGTACTGGCTTCTTCAAAGACCTGTGGGAAAAACCAGGCTGGGGTGGGAATGGAGGGCAGACCAGGCTTGCTTGCCAGCTCCTAGAATGGGGCAAGGTGTGCCGGTGGGCAGCTGGCAGGGAGGGGCGTGAGTGCCATGCCTGAGGCTCAGCATGCCTGTCCCCGCCCCAGAGTGGCTCTTGCCCCTGCCTCCTGAGGGGAGACATCAGATAAGCAGCGGAAGGAGCCGCCACCCAGCCAGGTGAGCAGTCCCAGCCCCAGAGAGTGAGGCTGCCAGCTTGCCACTGGGAGCTGGCGTTGAAGCCGGCAGGGGCGGGGCAGAGACCTGGGGAGTGGCACAATGTGCTCTGTGTACACTGGCCATGGTGGGGCAGGCTCTTGTGACTTTCCGAGAATGAGTGTGGGCCTGCGGAGGGGCAGCAACTACTGTAGTCCAACTACTGTACCTTCTTCCTTCCCTGAACTGGGTAGGCAGGGTTTCCCTCTTAAAGAAGCAACCGTATTGCTTTTCTTCTAGAAAGTCAAAGCACTCAGGGCTTCAGTGCCCGGCCCTTTATTATGAACTCCTCCAGTGGGCCTGGTATGGAAGCCTGCTGATCTGAGACCCTGTCCTTGAATCTCCTCCGACTTTGACAAGGAAGAGGGTGGCCGTCATGGTGCCCCTTGTCAGGTCTCCTGCACACTGCTGGGCACAGATGTGCCCGCAGTCCCATAATCCCAGCTTCTCCTCCAGCGTGTCCACCAGTGTTGCCAGAGGACTGTCAGAAAGAGGGACCAAGGGGACAGAGACTGCGGCCTTGAGGGAGGGAGGGGGCAGAGACAGGACCAAGGAAAGATGGGTCGGGGGTGGGGGAGAAAGAGACAGAGATAGGAAAAAAGATAAAGATAAAAAACCAAGGTAAGGTGGACACAGTAGGGGAAGGGGAGGGTGGGATGAACTGGGAGATTAGCTTTGACATAAACACACTACCATGTGTAATATAGAGAGCTAGTGGGAACCTGCCATATAGCACAGCGAGCTCAGCTCAGTGCTCTGTGATGACCTAGATGAGGGGGAAGAGGGGAGGGCGGTCTAAGAGGAAGGGGATATAGGTATGAATATAGCTGATTCACTTCATTGTACAGCAGAGACTGACACAACATTGTAAAGCAATTTTACTCCAATTTAAAAAAAAAAAAAAAAAAGGAACCAAGGTAAGAAAGAGACAGGAACAGAGCATGAGGTTCCCTGGCTCCTCCAGCCCTCTCAGTGTGATCTAAGACCTCAATCGATCCTAGAGATCAAGGTGAAAGCTTGGTCCGGGGCAGAGGATGAAGCTGCTTCCCAGGAACTAACCCCAGGCCCTGGACCCAGCCCCAGTGGCCCAGGACAGTACCTGGGGTGGGAAAGGGATGGGGAGGGCCTCTACCAGGGCCTGGGGGGACGGGGAAGAGAGACTGCCAGCCCCAACTGTGGTGTATGTCCACCAAGGACACGCAAGGATGCAGCAGGTGAGACTGTGATTAGACAACAGGGAGCACTTGATGACAGTTAGGGCCCCAGGACACATTCCCCACAGGACAGAGCGGGGGAGGAGTCTGTGAGGAAGGAGCTGACCGTCATCCTAGAAGTCCAGCCTTCTCCCATCTCCCTCCACCCCCAGTGATGAGTCAGAGATTCCGCAGAATTTTGAATTCTTGCCTTCCTTTGGGCAACGGATACTTGACACTCTCTTGGGTTTTCTCTCCTGCCACAGCGATGAAATCTCCAACCCTCTCTAAGCTTCCTTTCTCCTTGACTCCAGGGCAGTCTCTGCTTCCTCCCTGCCTACCTCAGCCCTGGCTTTGCCTGTGCTGCTCCCTCTGCCTGGGACCCCCTTCCCAGAACCAGCTTCTTCTCATCCACTGGGAATCAGTTTAGACAGTATGTGCATGGCTGGCCAATTCACAAGAGCCCGGCACCCAGCAGGGCTGCCCTGAGGGACTGAATGAATGAATGAATGCAGAAGACCCTGTGAGAGGGAGACACCTCAGGCACCACCCTCAGGGAGCCCACAGTCTGATGGTGGAGACTCAGGACTGAGGGGACCCCCGGTGAGCAGAGCTGCAGAACTCAGAGGAAAGAAAGCACTGTGTGGGTCCTGCAGTGAGGTGCTCTGAACCTCAGAGCAGGGTAAGCCTTCACTGATGGCCAGGGCCTAGCAAGGCCTGCTCCAATGGAGGACTCAGTAAACATTTGTAGGAGGGAGGGAGGAATCTCATGGCCCTTGGCTTCTCTTTGAAGGCTATTCTCTGGTGTTGGAGTTCCCTGGTGACCAGGACCACCTGTGCCTTTTTTCAGCGCTGGCCCCCAGTGCCAGGCACAAAAGGGCACAGAGTGGGTCCCTGCTACTGAGTTAGAACTCTGACTTGAGTTGGATGACTCTGATCACCAAGAAGTCAGGCTTCAGGCAGGCCCCAGGCCCACGGACAAAGAGGCCTCAGCACCTGCCTCGGTCTCCAGCTCCAGAGCGAGCACATCAAAAGGGGACTGAGGGGCTTCCCTGGTGGCGCAGTGGTTAAGAATCCACCTGCCAATGCAGGGGACACAAGCTTGATCCCTGGTCTAGGAAGATCTCACATGCCACGGAGCAACAAACCCCGTGAGCCACAACTACTGAAGCTCGCGCGCCTAGAGCCCATGTTCCGTAACAAGAGAAACCACCGCGATGAGAAGCCCGTGAACCGCAACAAAGAGTAGCCCCCGCTCGCCACAACTAGAGAAAGCCCGTGTGCAGTAACGAAGACCCAACACAGCCATAAATAAATAAATAAATAAATAAATAATAAATAAATAAAAGGGGCTGGGGTAGGGGGCTGCAGTGGGACCAGGTAGAGGTGGCCGGCAGTGTGAGGCTCTGGCCTGCGGCTCACAGCTGCCCAAGATTCCATGTGTCCCTCAAGGAGGAGGGGTGCAGGGGAGACCAGGGAAGACAGAGGTCTGCCCCTCTGGTGGGATCTTAGCCTGGGAAGGAGGGAGAGACTGGGGAGGCGGCCTGGGAGGACAGAGCATCCCTCCACCAGCCCTGCAAAGCAGCATGTAGTTCCCCCCTACTACTGCCCTCAGCCCAGCACAAGCATCTGGAAATGGACTAGGTTCATTGTCCCGGGAAGGCGGGTGAGTTTCCATGAGTGAATCTTTTCCATCCTCAAACCGAAACCTACGTCGTCTCTAGCCCAGCAGGCAAAGCTGCCACCTCCTTCCTCCAGAACATCCAAGACCCAGAAGGTGCCGGGGAGAGACCTGTTGCACGGGCACCTCTCAAAGAGCAGTGGGAGACAGGTCACGGTGAGAGAGACTTTCTCCTGAGCCCCCTTTGGGCTCCATGTTCTGCTGTGACATCCCTGCCCCAGGAGTGATAAGGTCAGGGCAAAATGGTGCAGATGAGGCTTCAACACAGAGGAAAGGGGCAGAGGTCAGAGACGTCTTGGGTCCATGTGGGGTAGGAGCTAACTGCCAGGACAGGAGTAAGTGCTGACGCACAAAGCTAGAGGTTAGCAGCTCAGTGACCCACCCATCCTCCTAGTCCTTAGCTGGTCATCATTTAGGAAAGCGATGTATTTAGTTAACCAACACTTACATAGTGCAAGAGAAAGCACAGGTCCCTTACACATATTAACCCACAGAATCCCAGAACAAACCTATAACTATAGCACGATGATCATCCCAGTTACAGATGGGGAAACAGAGGCTCCGAGAGGGTGAATGACTTGCCCAACATCACACAGCTGGAAAGCGGATGAACCAGGATTCAAATCCAGGCATCATGCCACCCCAACTGATCCCTGCTGCTGCCACAGTGTCAAGACCTGGCCGGGGCAGGGAGACTCAAAAGGCGAGAGGCCTAGCCAAGGATGACCTTCCTCCTTCAGGATGAGCGGGTCCTTTCAGGGACCAGACAGAGGCCTCTCCCACAGAGGGCTGGAGCCAGGAGAGAGCAACTGATGTAACCGCTCCCCCTTGTTGGCGGGGGTGGGAGCTGGCCCAGGCCCAGGGGGTGTGCCTGCTGTGACTGCAGCCCGGGCCAATGGCAGGGCACCAGCCTCCCCCAGCTGGCCCAGGAGGAAAGGAACCCCTCCCGGGGTATTTCTATTATCTTGAGGAGAAAGGGCGGCGGGAAGAAAAGTTGGCCGGAAAGTGGAATGAACTTGCAAATCGGTTCAACAATCAAATCCCAGTTCTCCCGTGGGCCAGAGCTCCCTCCTGCTGTCTCCTCCAGGGAAATCCAGGCCAGGCTTGGGGCTGGGAACGGGTAAGCCTCTCCTCAACACCCCCAGCCTAGAGCCCCAGAAGTGGGGTCCACCTGCCCTGGCACCTGCAGCGGCCCCTCCCTGGCCAGGTAGAGAGAACACGGGGTCCTTCCCCAGCCCTAAAGGAGAAGGAGACTTCTAGAAATGGGGGCTGCATTTTCCAAGCTGAATATGAGTCTGTACGGGTTGGCAATATAAATGGCACTAGTGGGGCAGTGGGGTAAATCGTGTGAATGAGGGCTGTCCTAAGTAATGCCAGGCACTCATCCCCGGACAAGAGGCAGGGCACCCACTGCAGAACAGCTAGGCGAGGGGCAGGTCGGGGAGAGCTTCTGTCTCCTCACCGCTTCCCCAGCACTCCAACACACATTCACACTCTCATACACACACACTGATATATACTCACACACATATATACACTCACCCACAAAGACACAGTCAGATACTTATGTACACACTCCCACACTCATACACACATACACTCATACGCTCATATATACACACCCACGCAGGGGAGACCAGGGACTCAGGCACCGAGGCACACTCATCTGGGCACACACACACACACACACACACACACACACACACACACTCACGCACTCTCATGCTTCAGGGGGTGGGACGGGGCTGGGTAGGAGAAAGGCCTGCTGGGAGGAGGGTATGGCTGGTAGCTGCCAATGAGTGGGTGGGTGGGCAGAAACCCAGGACCGAGTGGGGAGCCCAAGATTGTGGGTGGTACTCTGGGCCACCGTGCAGCTCCAGGGCAAGGACTGTGAGTTAAGTGGGCCCTGCTCCTGCCCCTCCTGGGCCTGCCTCTGGCCAGGCCGGCCTCCATTCCCAGCATTGTCTTGGGCACCTCAGGCAGGGTTCCCAGGCCCAGCTGAACTGGGGGCCTGGCCAAATAGCCCTCCTCTGCCCTCCCATTCCCTTCTCCCTTGAGAGGGAGGGTTGTGTGGGGAAGTGGGAGAGAAGGAAGTTTCCTGAATCACTGGCATCCCATCCCCCAGCCCATGCAGGCGGCCTGCAGATGAGCTCAGGTGCAGGGTATGACCCCAAAGGCCCAGACTCTACAAGGTCCCCATCCTTCCCAGGGCAGCAGACTTGGTAGTCCAGCCCACCCCCACCTGTCCCCTTGACCGTGAAGTTCATTTCCACCCCCATCTCTGGGGTCCCATCTGCCCCCCTCACAGGCTGGGCTTAGTCTGGGGCAGCTCTCTCCCACCCAACAAACCCCTCCCCAAGCAAAGGGAACCACTTTGTGTTTTACTCTTAAAGACCAAATGAATCACCTGGCAGGAAGGGGATGCAGGTATGAATGGGTTAATCGGAGTGGTCGCCTTCTCTGAGAACTGGCTCTTCCCTGCCCCCTCCAGAAGGTTTCCCCACCTGTTCCTGGCAGCCTTCACCTTACCTCTCCTCAATGGTTCTGGAGAGCTGGGCCACATCACGGTGGCTGCACCTCAGCCAGGGGAAGGGACCCCATGGGCAAGAAGACCGGCCATCGCCCAGGATCCCACGTGGCCTCCATTAACGGGATTTGGGCAACACTCCCCACTGGGCTCTGTGGAGTAACAGCAAGAAGGCCGCCATCTGCCTTCACAGGGCTGGTGTCCTGGAGGCGCCCCTCCCTGTCCTAGAGCTGATTCTGGTACAGGACATCCCTCAGGTGTCCTCCAACCAGATCTCCGCGTGAGCCAAAGGGATTTTTCCAAAACAGAGATCTGATCCCATCCAGCCCTTGCTTAAAGCCTTTCAAAGGTTTCCCAGTGCCCTCCAGATAATTCCTTAACATAGCTCAACACGTGGGGCCTGGCCCCTGCCACTAGCCCTCCACGGCCCCCTCAAGCCATGATCTTCACCGGTTGAAAGGAACATCCACCCGCAGCCCCGGTTCCGGTTCCGAGATGCTCTTCTCTCCTTCCAGCTCACTCATCACCCTGCAGGTATCTCTCCACCTCCCCGGGGTGTGAAGCTGAAACCCTCCTCTCTGCTCTTGCGGCCCTTGCCTCCCTCCTCTCCTGGCACCAGTCAGTGTGCTGGGATGCTCTGTTTGCTCCTCAGCCTTCCCAGCTAAACCAGGAGCCCCAGGAGGGAAGGGACACATCTATGCTACCCATCAGTAAGTCCTCGGCCTCAAGCACAGCCTTTGGCAGGGAGGAGGTACTGGATAGATGCAAATGATTGAACGAATGAATGAACAGCCCGTAACCACCTTTAAGGCCTTCAAACCTAACCAGCCTTCAGGTCCACGAATGCACACCTCTTCCAGGGCTGGCCAGGCCCTTACCCCTCTGCTCTCACCACTCAACCCATTGCTTCGTCCAGCTCAGTAAGGCCAGCCCCCCACCCTCTGGGAGGGACCTCCTGCATAGCCCTTTCCCCTATCCAAGCCCCACACCCTTTTAGGCTCAGCTCCAGTCAGGAGCCCCACTCCAGGAAGTCCCCTGACTGTCTCCTCTCCTGCTCCAAGACCTCACCTGCTTCAAACCCTGCAAAGCCCTGGGCTAGGGCCGCTCTCCCGCTTATGATGTGCCCTTTTCAGGACGCTCACTGTTAGTCCCCCTAGGGCTGCTGGATTCCCCTGAAGAGGCAGGCCCTGGCAGACAGTCTCAACAAATGCCACGTGGGCTGCACCAAGAGTCGGGCCCTGGGCCGGGTCCCCTGGAAATGAGAGCGAGCCTGGCCAGACCTTGGGGGCAGGGAGCAGGGCTCAGGAAGCCAGGGGCTCGACGCTTTCCTTCCTCACCCCCAAGCCCTGCTCTAGGACCTCAAAACTAAACATCAGAGAAGGAAGTTCCCAGTGTGGGAGGGAGAGGGGGTGTCAGTCAAGCAGGCGGGATCCCAAGAGAGGAAGGAATGAGCTAAGATTGGGGCAGCAGAAGTCAGACTCCCAGTCCTGAGGCAGGAACCCAGAGGAGACACAGAGGAGCCTGGCAGGAGACGAAAAGCAAACGGAGGCTTCTCCCCTCCTCCTTGCCTGCTGCTCAGCTGGGGGGCTTCTAGGAAGGCGAAAGCCTTACGGTAAGGGCAGAGCTTTGTGTGAGCTCACGCCACGTCCCTGGAGCCCTGCCTGCCCCCTACACTCCTGGCAGTGGCTGTCCCCCCCAACTCAAGTCACCGATGTTCTCAGGACCAGTCAGCAGAGAGGAGACACCCACCTCCCGTGTGCTAGGTGGGCTGACCCCTGGCAGTGGGCCAGAAGTGCAGCAGACCCAGCGCTGGCCTGACAGGGGGCGGGGGCGTTGCTTCTTGCACCGACACCTTCATCACCTCCCCATAACACACACACACTTACGGGCTTGCCAAGCCCTAAAGACAGGCAGAAGCCACCTGGCAAGAGAGGACTTCAGGATGGGGCTTGAGGAGATGGTGCAGTTCCCCTGGGCAGCCACGGGATGGGGCCTTAGACCCTCCTGGCTCCGTCATCACCTGCTGGGTGACCTTGGCTGGGCCTCCTCCTTCTGCCTTTAAAGTGGAGGTGACAATCCCTGCTCAACTCACCTCTCGGGGTTGCCGGTTGCCGTGATGATCGGACGAGGTGTACCCATGAAAACCCTCAGTGCACTTTACCGTGTACTACAGAATGAAAGCGTTCTCATTGACATTCTTACTGTTGTTATCATCATCTAGGGAAACTAACCCTACTGTCTTGTTTAAGTACAACGGCTTTGGGCTTCCCTGGTGGCGCAGTGGTTGAGAGTCCGCCTGCCGATGCAGGGGACACAGGTTCGTGCCCCGGTCCGGGAGGATCCCACGTGCCGTGGAGCGGCTGGGCCCGTGAGCCATGGCTGCTGAGCCTGCGCGTCCGGAGCCTGTGCTCCGCGACGGGAGAGGCCACAACAGTGAGAGGTCCGCGTACCACAAAAAAAAAAAAAAAAATTACAACAGCTTTATCTCCCTGCAGGATGCCCTCGTTCAACAACCATCCGTGGCCCCCCATTGCCTAGAGGAGGAAAGCCACATTCTATGGTCTGGGAGTTCATCTGGGTTAAGCCCACTTTCCAATTTTCACTCCAGTATATACTGAATACCTCTGGTCCTTTCAGAGTTCCCTCAACACACTTTTTGCTCTCCTGCCTCCGTGCCTTTGCTCATGCTGTTTCCCCCTTCCAGAATGCCCTTCCTTGCTGCTCCCTATCATATTTAGCACCGTCCTTCTAGACCAAACTGTGATACCAACTCTCCCATGAAGCCTCTTTCCTCAGCCAGACCGGAAGTGATCTCTCTCCCTCCCTGGAAGGGCTCTGGTTTACGCCAAATGCCACAACAGTTCCTGGCACAGAGCTGGTGCTCATGAAATGAAAGTTGTAATGACTACACCCTGGGCGCTAAACACTTTACATTCACTGGGTCATTTACTCCTCACCACAGCCCGTGGCTGTGGTACTGTTAGTACCCCCATTTTACAGAGGGAAAAACCAAGGCATAAGATGCTAAGTGCCTTGCTGAAGTGAGTGTCAGACCAGGGTTTGAACCGCGCAGACCGAAGTCAGAGCCCATACACGTGCCTCTAAGCACCACGAGGGATGGAGCCACGTCTGCCCATTCATCTTTGTCACCACCCTGCCCAGCCCAGGACCTGGCTCAGAGCAGGTGCTCGGTAAACGTGTGATGGTTGCCGCAGTCAAGCCTCCCAGATGCGCTCAGCTCCCTGTGCTGGGGGCCTCTCTAGAGCAAGGCCCAGAGGCCAGCTCAGAGGGGTCTCAGGGAAGGTGGCCAAACAGCCCCATTGGCCTGTAGAGCCACACTGTCCTCAGGTGTCCCAGCGCCTGACCAGGGCTGGCAGAGGTGGGCCCCAGCCCTTTGGCCGGCATCGCGAGGCTACCCAGTGGCATGTTTGCTGACCACTCTGGCTGCCGGCCGAGGTCGTGATGAGCCCCCCACTGTGGTCCTGACAAGGTGTGTGGAGGGGGGCCCAGATCGGGGTGGGGAGGCAAGCAGGCAGGAGCAGCAAAGTCCAAGCACAAGGAACCCTAGGGACCACCTAACCTCACTGTTCACTCGCATTTAACAGATGCGGACACTGACGCCTGGTGCCAGGAGCCGGAATGAGGCCTGAACCTGAGGGGCACAGCAGAAGCGTCGGCCTTTCTGGGCCTTTTTCCTCCTCAGCTGCGTGCGGCCTGGCTCCCCTCCCACCGAAGAACTTGATGACTAGCCCCGTGCAGTCCGGTCACGGAGAGGCCTGACCTCTCTGGTGATCCCAGCAGGGGCAGGGGTGCCCGCAGTCCGCTTCTCCAGTCCCTGTGCCCAGCCAGCGGCCGCCCCGACAAGAGCCCTGGGTGAGTCACTGGGAGAAGGCCAGCCGCTAATTGTGGAAAATAAATCAGGGAACTCTAAACCCCACAGCTGAAGAGGGGCCAGCTGCACGTAGCCTTGTTTCCTTCTGTGCTCTTGCTCACCAGCTCTAATTGTTCATTGAAAGCTGTGAGTTATATAAGTTCCGTGGATACCAAAGAAGGAGTTGAACAAGCTCTTGAAAAGAACCCATGTGCTGAGTGGTTTTCAGGAGGGGGGTCTCAGAAAAGCGGGCGGCCGATGTGGGCAGCTGACCCCAAGAGGGTGACCAGAACAAAACCGTTCCCCGGTGACAGCCCTCTGGATCCGCAGACATATCATTCCTGGGTTTTTATAGCACAGCGATGTGTGTTCAAGTTGCTAATTCTTCACAGAATCACACAGAAAATCAAGAGTGATGCCATTACATTAATTTCTCAGTTTAACAACGAGACGAAATTTCCCTCTCTCATCTCTGACCCTGAGCTAATTGCGGGCAGGGCTGTGTCTCCCCCCTCAAACTGGGGCTCCCTGAGTCAGGGCTGTGTCTCCCTCTCAGACTAGGTCTGAGTTGCATCTTCCCCATATAACTAAGATCTCCCTGAAAACAGGGACTATGTTGTTTCTTTCCCTTCAGACTAGGGGCTCCTGAGGCAGGGACAGGATCTCTCCCCCACTCCCACCAACCTGGGTTGAAGAACCAGGGACCTGGAGCCACCTGTTAGGGTAGAAAAGTCTCAGGACACACCCTGGTGACGGGCTTGGGAAGGGTTAAGAAAAGTTCGCAGGGACACCTTTCCCATGAGCCGCCCTCCCCTTCCTGCCTGCTGCCAGGGCTTGGTTTGGGCTCTGATGGGTTCCAGCTGACGGCTGGGCCTCCTCCGTTCTGACCCTCGGGCTGCTGTGTCCTGTAATGACCCCACCACGGGTATCCTTAGCCACCCAAGCCGGGAGGGCTGGCATCAGGATGGAGTGGGATGCAGGGAAGGAGGGGCAGCCTCGCCTCGGGGAGAAAGCAGAGCATAGGAGGGCTGGAGGAGGGGGCAGGGGACTTGGGGCTTCCATGACTCCCTCTGTTGCCTGGAGGCCCAGAGTGGGGTGATAGGGACCGCCTTGCCCACATGGGCTAGTTCTTCTGCTGCCACCACCCCAGGGGAGAGGCCTCCACGTAGCCTGCATCCTGGGCAGCGGCCCCTGGCTCCCCCAGCTCCTGCTTGTCTGCGAGTCATTCCCGGCAGCCTGTGTGAGCAGAGGCAGTAGACGCTGTGCCACAGCCTGAGGAGAACAGGGGACAAATGACAGGACTGGCCAGATGCAGGTGCCCAGCGCAGGCACAGCATCCTGGTCTGGATGAGGAGGCTGAGTCTTGGACCTTGAGAAATCTCCAGTCCCATCCCCTGCTCCACCCACATTGCTTTCTGTGTTTCTCATTTGTACCCTTGTATCTCACCCAGGCCTCCTCTCAGCATCTGAGCCGTATAATTGCTTTACAGTGGTGTTAGTTTCTGCTTTATAACAAAGTGAATCAGCTATACATATACATATATCCCCATATCTCTTCCCTCTTGCATCTCCTTTCTCCCACCCTCCCTATCCCACCCCTCTAGGTGGTCACAAAGCACTGAGCTGATCTCCCTGTGCTGTGCAGCTGCTTCCCACTAGCTATCTGTTTTACATTTGGTAGTGTATATATGTCCATGTCACTCTCTCACTTCGTCCCAGCTTACCCTTCCCACTCCCCGTTTCCTCAGTTCCATTCTATAGTAAGTCTGAGTCTTTATTCCCGTCTTGCCCCTAGGTTCTTCATGAGTTTTTTTTTTTTGATTCCATATATATGTGTTAGCATACGGTATTTGTTTTTCTCTTTCTGACTTACTTCACTCTGTATGACAGACTCTAGGTGCACCCACATCTCTACAAATAACTCAATTTCAGTTCTTTTTTATGGCTGAGTAATATTCCATTGTATATATGTGCCACATCTTCTTTATCCATTCGTCAGTCGATGGACACTTAGGTGGCTTCCATGTCCTGGCTATTGTAAATAGAGCTGCAATGAACATTGTGGTACATGACTCTTTTGGAATTACAGTTTTCTCAGGGTATATGCCCAGTGGTGGGATTGCTGGGTCATATGGTAGTTCTATTTTTAGTTTTTTAAGGAACCTCCATACTGTTCTCCATAGTGGCTGTATCAATTTACATTCCCACCAACAGTGCAAGAGGGTTCTGGGTCTGTTCTTTATGCATCCTCGAGGCACCATGTGCATCCTTTTATCTGCTGTCCACATCTCTTCTTTGGCTAGCCAAGGTACCACAAAGGCAGCTGGGACTGGATTCCATTCCTGTCTGTATTCCCAGCACCCAGCACGGTGCCTGACACATAGTAGGTGCTCACGGAAGTGTTTCCAAAGATGGATCCAGCCGGCAGATAAATAAAATCACTCAGACCCTAGTAACGAATATCCGCTGGTCCCAGCTCCTTCCAAAGTCCCATCAGCTATCGCTGGGCAGGCCTGGGGCGTTCTCACCTGGTGCAATGACCTGACGCCAAAACTGCCCCCACCCCGGACCACCCGCAAATGGCAGGTTGATGTGTCTAAGCCCTTGAGGTGCCAAAGCTAAACAGTGGTCTGCGGTAAAGAGAGGAGAATGTACCTCCCCCTCCCATTCCCCTACAAGAGACTCACGAAACAGTGCTGCTGTACCTGGCATCTTATAGAAGTTTACGAGACAGTGTGCAGTGCATATGGTGGACTGGCTCTCAATGCCCACTCCACCCTCTGCTAGGTGCCTTCCTAGACTGCAGAGACAGGAAGAGTAAAACAAACAAACAACAACAAACTCTACATTTCTCAGTGTCCCCTGCTGTTAGGATTCAGGAATCCAAGATTCAGCCAATCAGATGCACTTGCATGAGATTTGGAAGGCTGTGCTTCTGCAGCTCCTGATGCTTTCTGGGATTGGGGGGTGCAATTTGTGTTGTTGTTGTTGTTGTTGTTGTTGTTGTTGTTTTGTTGCCGAGCTCACAGAGGGCATCAAGTACACTAGGTCTAGTGCATCCATCTCCTAGTGTGGATCACAACAGGTGCAGTGTGGAGCTGGCAGCAGTAGCAGCTTCCTAATCATGGTACTGTGTGTGGTTCTGGAGTTGGTGACCTCATGATTACCAAAGAGGCAGCAGCTTCCTTGGTGGCCCAGTTCTGCTGTGGGGCTTTGAGAATTGCTCCTGAAAACTCAACCTTGAGTCTCTGTCTTTGACCTCCCAATAGATCTGTAGCCGTTTCATAAATCCCTTCCATTTTAAGCTCACCAGAGTGGATTCTGTTGTCTGTCCAACAGAATCCTGATGGACAGCACTTTGTATTCTGCTGCCAGCTCACTCTCCTGCTCTGTCTCTCAGACCCAGATATAAGTCTACCAGAGAGCTGGATCAGAGCATATCCAATGACAATCATCCACTCAGCTTAGAACTGCCCTTTTTTGCCCTTTGACAGTGAAACATTATCACTTGGCCAAGATTGTCTCCCGACTCTCTCTTCCCTTCGATGAGTTTTCTTCTGAGAGTTTCCTTAGACCCTTGTGCATGTCTGAATCTCAGTCCAGGATGGTAAATAGATTTTCATTTCATCTGTCAACTCTGCTCATTTAGTAGTGATGATCTGGACCAGTGTGTAAGAAAAAGGGTGAAGCTGCTTCTGGACTCAGAAGGAAAGAGCACTGTGATCGGCTAGTGATGCCTGCCATGGTGCAGAAATGGACATTGACAATGTTCATGCTGTGTAACTGTCCACATACTTGGGGGAGAAGTGAATGAAAGTGCCTTCTACTTAAGCTAGAGTGGCGTGCATTCAGCCATATACTCCCCAGGCAGCCCTAATGTCACCCCACAGGTTCCTGGCACTCCCCGCTGATTACCCCAACTCAGCTTTTGTTCACTGACCAGTTTTTACCAATTATTCATAATGCTTCTGATTCCTGTCCGCAACTTAATCCCTCTCCAATTTACATCCCCAACCCTGCCCTCCAACATTCACATGAACTCTCATGCTTACCAGGGTTCTGACCTCTGAAATGGGCTAATTCCTGGAACTTTTAAGTCCACACCCCTCCAGGAAGATCCTTGACCTTTAGGCCCTCCCTCACTCGTCTGTGTGCCCAATCAGCACTGGGCCCTCAGGAAATGTTCCACAAACCCCTGGATCAGTGAAAGAATGTGAGGATTGCCAGGAATGACCTCACCAACCACGGGCTTCCCTCTTCCCATCCTGCCTCCTGCCCATCCCCGTACTCAGATACTTTTGTTGACATTGACATACTGGCAGCCTAAATCTCCAGGAAGTCCATACACAATGGGGTGCCCTGCATCCCATCTGAGTCACCGTTGAACCCACATCCAGCCTGCTGCAGAAGCTAGCTGCTGTGGGACAGAAAATTTTGTCCTTCGGGGGGCTCCCAGGCTCCCCTGTGAGGAGGGGGAGCCACCTTCTAGGCACGGCAGAGGTCAGGGTGGGTGTTAAGTCATTTTCAAGGGAAGAAAACCAGCCCAGAACCCAACCCACACCATCCCCACTCCAGGTTCTTGCTCACCCCTAAAGGGAGACAGATAGTGTGGTTAACTGGGGTGTCATAGTGGGCTCTGGCCCTCATTAAGGGCCGGGTGGGGGGCAGTGAGTGATGTACCCGGTCATAAACAGCAGCTCAAGGGGGCCAGTGACATCATACACACAGCCCCTGGGGACTGAGGGAGCCGGGGACAGAGGTCACAGGTCTTGGGCCAAGAGGTGAGGCTGGAGCCTGACAAGAGACTCCTCGCCTCTCCCTGATCGCTGGGCTCTGAGCCGAGGCAGCCCGGGGTAGGCAGAGCCCAGTGACAGCTCCTGGGGGGTCCAGATGCTCACAGATAAAGTGAACACTGACCTGGGAGCAGGGGAAGGAGAAGTAGGGTGCAGGTAGCAAGCACAGAGGAGCAGAGACAGCCAGGGAAGGATGGTCAGGGGCTGCTGGAGTCTGAGAGACCCCCAGAGGTGCAACTGAGGCCTGCCTCTCCCGAGCAGAGCACCAGAACCCCACGCAGACAGCCCAGCTCCAGAATCCCCGCAAGAGGGACATGAAGAAAAAGCAAGTCCATCCCTCTCCCTAGGAAGCCCTGTGCCAGAGAGGCAGTGGTTAAGAGCCAGGCTGTCTGGGTTCAATCCCCAGCCCTGCCAGTCCCTAGCCTGCGTGACTGTGGGCAGCTTCTTTAATCCCTCTGTGCCTCAGCTTCCCCATCTGTAAAATGGGAGAATATTTTCTCAAGATTTAGTGGACTAGTTAATGGACTCAGAACAGAGCTGATACACAATGCTGTGTGTTTGATCTAGGTTATTATTTTTAAGGCAAGAGGCCCTGTGTGGGGGAGATTCTCACCCTTCCCTGTCACCAGCAGCAGCAGCCTTGAGGGAGCTTCTCTTTGCATACCCATTATTCCCAACCTCCGAATCCCCTCCCTCACCCCACCAGGATCCCCACGTGGTGAAAGGAACAAGCGGCTCTAACCCTGCCCAGGAAGTGAATGAGCCAGCTGCGTTCCAAACACAGCCTGGATAAAGAACAAGAATGAACACTGGGCACCTGCTACGTGCCAGGCCCAATGCTGGTGCTTTACCTGCACTTGCCCATTTAGTCTTTAAGGGGGATATCGTCGTCCCACTATACAGATGAGAAAGCCAAGACCTCAAGAATCAGTGTCCAAAGTCACCCAGAGGGCAAGACTTCCGACCTCCAGAATCTGAGCTCTTTCCTCAAAAGCCGAGTGTGCTTCTTGGCCATTGGTGTCACGAAGGCTGAAGGACTTTTTGAAACGCAGAGTCCTAAATCCTTCCAGACCTAAAGAATCAGAGGCTCTGTGAGTAGGACCCAAGAGTCTATATTTAAATACAGTAGCTGCCCCTGGCTTTGGACCTCCTCCCACCTGGTGCAGCCCCCCATCTCAGACAACAGGGACCCCCGCAGAAGGAAAAAGGAGACGGAGCCCAGTCAACGTGCACTCGTTAATTCTGGAGGGATGGGAGCATCCCTGCCTCTGGGCCCCCTTTTATTCATAGGCTCCTTCACTCTCTCTCTCTCTCCTGGAACTGGGGCCCAAACAGGCAGAGTCAGGCAAAAGAGGGCAAAAAAACCATGTCTCCAACGTGTCTTATGGTGGGAGGTCCAAAGCATGGGGCAAGAGAAGCAGCAGGGTCAAAAGGGCCACGTCCTCCATCCACTGCAATGGTGCAAGTGGAGTGCAGAGGGACTGACACCCTGGGCAGCGCCAGGGGGCCCTTCAGCTGAGGGTGGAGGACCAGATTCTCTCAGACCGCCCCTCTGCCTGAAGCACAAGGGGAACCCTCTCCGCACTCCGGCATCTCCCCCAAACACCTCCAGAGGAGATGCGAGCGCTGCCCCAGGCTCCCTGTGCTGCGGGAGCAGCAGACACTGGTCTTCAGTAAGGAGCGGAGAGGGATCGGCACACATCACATCACGCTTGGCACGGCCCCCATTGGTGGGCACCGTGCCACCGTGCTGGCCAGCCATCTCCCTGCAGAACCCTTTCCGGCAGGGGAGGGCTGCCAGGGGGATCTGCGCCCACCAGGAGTGCCCCAGACCCCCAGAAGCTCCCTAACCGCCATCCCCTCACCCCCAGGCCCTGCCCTCCCTGGATCCAGTTTGCAATTCTTTTTTATTTGTGTGACCATTTGCTTTCAGTCTCTCTTCCAGGCTCTGAGAGAGCAGGACGGAGTCCATGGGGTTCACCAGTGTATCCTGAGCACCTGGCACATTTGTCAGAAGAACGAATGAATGAATGACTTGAATAAAGTCTCCACATTCCTGTCCACACCCTCGCTCCTAGCACAGAAACTGTAGGTGCCCAGACTTGGCACGATAGAGCCCATCTTGCCAGAGGTGGGAGGGGAGCCAGGGTTGGGGGGAGGAGGGTGGGGTTCCAGTCTCACATCTGCTCTTCCTGTTCATCACCTATTTCCGGTGGGAAGTCCCAGAGGCCAGAGGTCATGTCTGGGTCTCAGGGCTATCCCCAGCACATCCCTATGGGAGCCGCACGTGGCCTGCCCCACAGCCGCAGCTGCCAGCTGTGACTCATGGCTCATGAGCCTTTCCTCTTGGCCAGAGATTGGGGAGCAGATATTACAGTAACATTACTAACCGATGTGGTGGCTGTGACCGTGCTTACGCTCAGAGCAGCTCCCCCTACCCCGAGGGCAGAGCAGTGACCTCACCCTCGGGGGTCAGCAGCAAGCAAGGACAGTCCTTCCCACAGGCAGCGGGATGGGCTGGATGGCCCTGGTCTGCTTGAGAAGCGCGGAGTCCGGCCCCTTGCCCTCAGAGTTGGTTGCACACCCTCCCTCTCCCCCACCAAAGCAGCCCAGTTGGGGTAGGGGCTCAGCCGAGGTGGGCAGGAGCGGGAGAGGGGAAGTGGCAGAGCCTGCCCCATCCCTGCCCTTCCTCCCTGCTGGCTCCAGGACGCTCATGCCGGGGAAAGTGGCGTCTGAGGACGTGGCTGCAGTGGCCAGCTCCTGGCGCCAGCAGAAATCCCCAAGCCCGTCAGTAGACCCTGTTCAGACGCGTCGGCTGACCGTGGCATTGAGTTAAGTACTGAGGAGACACCTGCGGACTGATGTCACGCCCCGCCTGCCCTCTCCTCCCAGACAAGCACTCCTGGAGCCCAGACCATTCCAGTTCCTCCTGTCAGACCCTAAGAGACCCAAGGGCATCCACTCCTCCAGGGAAGGCTCTGTGGGAAAGAAAAGGACGCACAGCAACTGGGCTCAAAGCCCAGCTGGGTGCTCTTAGGAAAGTTACCCAACCTCTCTGGGCCTCAATTTCCCCAACTGTAAAGTGGGGCTAAGATGAACTGCCTCCCGGGTGGCCACGAGAATAAGTGAGTGCCCCGGCCTGGCAGTGGATAGACAGCAGCCCACAGCAGCCAGTCTTGCTGTTGCACTGCCACCCTTAACAGCTCCAGGCAGGAAATGCCAAGTACCAGGAAGAACTGGGGCTTCAGATAAGGGCGGGGAGCAGGGCTGTCTGAGGAAGGGAGCTGGGAAAGCCCCACCCAGGCTCTGCCAGCTGCACACTAAAGGTAACAAGGGCCTGGTGGCAGACACGGTCTCCCAACCTCCACTCGTCCCTCCTTCCTCAGTTTTCAGTGAGACCCACACGGGAATGACTCTATGGTCCCCAGCTTCCCTTGGGCCAGGGGTGGCTGGAGGACTGAGTTGTGGCCAGTGGGATAGAAACAGTGTGTGATTTCCGGGAAGTTTCCTTAAAGGGAAGGGTCAGGCTTTCTTCCTTCTTCCCTCCGGCTGGAGTTCCAGTGGCTGAACTGACCTTGGAAATGGAAATGACACCCAGCAGATCAATAAGCTAGAAGGGGCCTGGATCCATGGCAGCACAGAGTTGTTGAACCCACCTTCAAGTACAGGAGCAAAAAATGCACGATGGCTTCTCAAACCTAACTCTAATAGGCCCTTCCTCTGGTGGACTCACCTCAAGACTCATGTGTGCCTGGGTCGGGTGGGACAGATGGCATGCCTGGGAGAGAGGAGTTGCCCGAGATGTGACATCCCCTCAAGGAGCACTTCCTTCTGTATGAGCTGCAAGGCCAGGAGGAGCCCTGTTGGGAGGACCTATCTCCAAGAGGAGCTGGGGATAGATGGGTGGGTGGATAAAAAAAAAAAAAGGAAGGAAGCAAAGAAGGAAGGAAGGAAAAAATCAGGTAAGTGGGTGAGCTGGGGAGAGATATCCAGAAAGAGGGAAATACCCTGGGAAGATGTTTCAGGTGACAGACAGCCAGGCTTGGGATGTGGGGAGAGGAGGATGGCCAGCCTGACCCACCGTTTGTGTCGGACTCTCTGTTTTCCCATCTGTGCTTTGGGAATGGGTCTTACCGCCTCGTTACTCAAGGGCAACAAGCAGTGATATTTTTTTTAAGACCACAGCATCAGTGCGGCATTGCACCAGTACAGCCCCCAGCCTGGAGCCCCTCTCTGTACTGGGATGCCCCCCGCATTGGAGCCCACCTCATCCAGGTGTCACGAGGATTCAGGGAGCTGAGTCCACAGTGTGCCTCTCACAGCGCCTGGCGCAGTGCAACGCGCAGGAAACCCTAGGAGCTCGTTACTGCCACTCTCGTGAAATCCTACCCTGGGGTGTGAGGAACAGAGTTGCCACCGGGTGACCTGTGGTGTGAGTCTAGGGAGAGACCTGGCTGGGCTCCTCATCCCAGAGCAACAGCCCCAGCCCTTGGGGACCCTAAAGATCAAGGAACGTAAATGCCCTGGGAGAGCTACCCTCCCTCCCCATCGGGACCCCGAGGACGCAGGCGGGGTTGGGAGTAGCAGAGAGACCTGGCAGGGTGGGGATGGCTAGGGCATAGCCTGCTGTCTCACTGCAGTGAGACCAGACCCTCGGCAGGTCCATGTTTGGTCACAGGAAGTGGGCGAGAGGCCACGCAGGGCAACAGAGGCCATGAGGAGGGTGAACACAGGCCTGAGCAGAAGGGGAAAGGCATTGGCTTGTCCTGCCTGGGGAGGGGAAGGCTTGGGGTCCACCTCAACGCCAGCTTCTGCAGCTCCATGAGCTATTGCACAGGGATGCCCTTCCTAAAACTACCCAGAAAAACTCCGGGGGTTATAATACGAGTGAGACTGCGATTCAGGGTACGAAGGGACTTTCCCAGGGGAACTGAGGGCTGTCATATCTCCTTGGAGCAGCAAACAAGAAAAAAATGATCTTACATAAAAGTCACCGTGACTCCAGGTGGCCTAAGGGAGAACTGTGACTGCCCACGAGATGAGCCCTGATGCAGAGGGAGCTATGGATGGAAGGGTCCCGCACCCTAAGCGGAACCTCCAGCCAGCATCTGAGCCTCCCGGCCTCCGCTCCCACCTCCATAGAATCTCACAAGGTAATGATTTGGGGATCACTGGGTTTGGGAATCATACAGAGGTGAGTTTGAAGCCACCTTGGACAAAGTTACTTAATTGCTGTGACTTTGTTTCTTCTTCAGTTAAAAAAATTTTTTTAAATACAAAATAATAAAACAACAACAGAGCTGGGCTCAGAGGGCCACTGGGAGGATTAATTAAGTGGGCGTCAGATGAGGGCCAGGCACCCGTAAGTATTCTCTAGTGGGCCACTGCTATTTTTCTCCTGTTTGGGCAGAGATCAGGCTGAAAGTGTCCCTTGGAGTTCTTTTCGAGTCTAGAATTCCTTGATTCCACAGTCCCGTGGTTCCCGATTCTGACTCTGGGATCTGAGGACTAAGAATGACACATCTGCACAGCTCTGCCTCGTGCGGCCCCAGCCCAGAACCTGACAGTCCAGGCTGCAGCCCACATCATTTTACTTCCACAAGTGGGCTTCACCCTGCCCATCACATGCCCCCAGCCTCATGGCAGTCCCGTGGCAGCCCCAGGGCCCCAGGTGGCCCTGCCAGCTGTCGCTGACCCCTGCACTGTGCCCTCACCTGGAGTCGGGGCAGCACGAGCCCCTCTGGCTGATTTCCTCACACCTATGGTCCCCTGACAATGTCACATGCTGTGGAAGTTGGCAGGCCCAGAGGGGCCGCGGATGCCAACATAAACACCATTCGTATGGAACGAGAAGAGCCTGTGGGGGTTATTTTTAACCTGTTGATCAGAGGCCACAGCTCTGGCCCTGGGAGGACCGGGGATGCGGGCTCTCAGGGGGAAGTGTGTGGCCAGGCCTCACCTCAATGACCCTCAAGGGCACTGGGCTGTGGGGACCCCAGCCTTCACCGCACTTTGATGGAGGAGGGGAGAGAGATACATAGAACAGGACATGCCCTATCTTGTGCACTGGTTTCACCTGGGGTTGAGCTCAGCCGGGAAGAACAAGGGTATTGTAAATCACAGATTGGTGACCTGGAGATGGGGCCTCTGCCGTCCGCATCCTACAGGTAACTGAGACCTGAGAGAGGAGGCCCAAGGTCACACCACTGGTTAGCACCAGCTCTCTGCCCCCTTGTGCACCTGAAATCTGACATGGACATCTCAATAACTCTCCAAGGCTGCGTCCAGGGGGTCACCTTGCCCTTCCCCCCTGCCCAGTCTGTTCCACCCTGGTGGACCCAGCCCCTGACAAGCCCAAAACAAAGTCCCCAGGCCCTGACCCACCCTGCAAGGATTTCCCAGGTGCCCAAGCAGAGCCCCCTGGAGTCCAGCCGCAGCGGTGGCCAGCGCAGCGGGCAGCGGGCAGTGCCACGGTGGCTGGAGGCCCAGGCGAGGACGTGCGGGCCAGGGCGTGCTTGCGTGGGGGAAGCAGGACCAGAGCTTCTGCCAAGGGCCCGCTGCCGGCTGCTGGTGAGGCTGTGCTCACCAGAGGGGGGCAGTGGGCAGACAATGGACCCCACAGCCCAGCCTCCCAGCCTTGGCCCCTTGAACTGGGCAGGCGGCTGTCAGCCGAAGCAGCCGCCTCCGCTGGCCCCCCCACGTCCTGACTGCTGGGTGGCCCTTATCACCGGTACGTGCCAGGAGCCCACATGCCCACACTCTGCGGTGGGGAGAGGACTGGAAGCCCGGGACGGATGGAATCAGTGGGGAGTAAGGCTTTCTGCTTCCCCCTGCCCCCCGAAACTCCCAAGGAGAGGCCTTCACAGGCCCAGAGTACCCTTCGGGGAATGTCCCACCCCCAGAGAGACTTAGCCCCGTCTTGCCAAGTCCCAGCTCTCAACCACTCTTCTCTTGGACTGAGGGGATTAGGGTGGGGGAGAAGGAAGAGGCCGACATCTTCATATGATTACTCTGGGTCAGCTCACAAATACCAACTCTACCTCCATATAATAAGTACTATTACATTATACACATTTAATACATAGGGAAACAGAGGCACAGAGAGGTTGAGCAACTTACCCACAGCCACACAGCTGGAAGGGACAGAGTCAGGATTCAAACCATGCAAGCTGAGTCAAGAGCCGAACCACACCCAACAGGATGCAGCAGGAACGGGGATGGGACTGGGCGATGCTCAGCCTCCAACCCCATGGGAATGAGGGCTTTGGGGTCTGACAGATATGGGCTCGAGGCCAGGAACTGTGTGCTCTAAGCCCAGTGAAGACCCTCTCTGGGCCAATGTTTCCCGGCCCGTAAAACGGGCACAGTGATGCAGTGATGAAGTACAGTGGCCTGACACAGAGAAGGTACTACTGCCTTCACCTAGCAGAGTTCTGAGTGTTCTTCCATCGAGTGATTAGAATGTCCTCTAGAATGTCTGGTCAGTTGACGTGTGCCATCCCAGCCTCCCTCGGGCCAAACCCACAGAGTGGCTCCATTCCCTGGCACTCGGGCTCTGCTGCAAGCCACAAGCATGTCTAGCCAGGCAGCTCCAATGGCATGGCCAGCTCAGCCCGAGCACTGTCACGTAACCCTCCACGGCTATTGGGTTCGCCCTGTCTTCTCCCCAGGGAGACTGTGCGTACCTGCAGGCAGGCTGAGGGCAGAGGCCGTGGCTCCCCCCGGTCTGCTCAGAGGGTCTGAAGACAGGAAAGGTGCTCCCTCAGACACAGACACCCCAAGTTGGTGCTCTCTGAGAGCAGAGGCCGAGCAAGGCATGCCATCCAGGCTACTGACCTGGGGAACGTGCACAGTCAGGCCCTGCTCCATTTCCAGTCCACCACCTAAGAGCTGTGTGACCCTGAGCAGGTCCCTCAATCTTTCCGTTTTCTCACTTGCCAAGTGGAGATTACATTTCCTGTCTACATCCCAGGCTAGTGAAGATGAGATGAAGCCACGTGTGTGCGTGTGACACGCTCCCTCCTCATGATCTCTGCGGGTACATTAGGACTACACTATGTGTGTGTGGGCAGCGTGGGGGCCGTCCTGACTGGGAGGACATGGGAGACAGGCATAGACGTCAGCGAAAGAGGGAAGCAGAGGGATTTCCCCACCGTGATGTGGGGCCTGAGGCTGCTCAGGCAGAGGAAGAAAGGCTGAAGGAGCTGAGTCACCAGCGATGCAGGAGATGCTGGGAATCTGCTGCCTTTCCAGCCACTGAGAGTGAAATGACCACAGGAGGGACCACAGGAGACCCCGGGAAGCCTCAAGGAATGAGGCGGTGGCCAGAGAGGACAGGAAGGGAACTGCAGCTGACCTGAGTTCCAGGGACCCTAGAGGAAGCAGCCTGAGCTGGAGACTCAGCCCTGACCTCATAGGGACCCCAGGTTGATGGGGACACACAGGCCTGCCGTCGGGAAGCCCCAGTCTGATGGGGAGAGAGAGGAAGTCTTACTCTGTTTATCCAAATTAACTGATTTAAAAAATAATCAGTCAATACTGTTCAGAGGATCTAAAAGAATCCAGCTCAAACTCCGGTGTATTTGATTCCAAAGTTATCTTTCTAGCTGCTTCCTAGCTATTTAAGTAATCTCCTTTCAAGCATTGTAGGTGGAACTCCCTAGCTGATGGGGAAGTTGTACTGACGTCTGCCCCCAGGAGTTACAGTGTGATGGGGAGACTCAGCCTCTGCTCCTAGGGAGCCCCAGCTCTGGGCATCTATGTGGGCATCTAGGGAGCACCTATCTATATGGGCATCTAGGGAGCACCCTATCTATATGGGCATCTAGGGAGCACCTTTCCTTCAGACCCTCTAATCTGATGGGGCAAATGTGGCCTCTGCCCTCGGGGCGCTCTCTGCCTTAAGCATTCAGGCTTAAGCGAAAGGTGTGCAGGCACAGGTGAATGCCCTGTGTGGAACCCCCTCCGGGACCACCCGCCTGATGGGGGGAGATAACGCCTCACAGTAGAGAGAGAGAGAGTCCTCTGTCCGCCCAGGGCTGGGGCATCTTCCCCAGAGGTGCTTCTGAGCACCCGGACCATAGAGGGTGGAGGGAAACAGAAGTGCCGCCACATCTGGTCCTGGGGAGGCTGGGCTCGCTGCCCTGCACAGCTGGCCCACATCTGGCTTCCAGACATCCACCTCTTGCTCAGTGATTCACTCCCATCCCACATGTCTGCAGAAATGGGAGGACGTAGGCTTGGAGCTACACAGGCTCCTCCACACACGTGTGCGGCCCCAGCGCGCACAGAGGGCAGCGGGGTGGGGGGGTGCCCCTTCTTCTCCTACCTCTGGCTCTCTTGTCCCCTCTCACACAGCCACTGCTGTTGGGGCGAGGGGGGTCCAGTCCACCCTGGAGTCACCATGACTCACTCTCCCCGCCTGGAACCCTCACACTCAGCTTCACAGGTTTCATGCAGGGACCATCAGTGGGCTTGGAGTCAGCAGGCAGGCGGCGCAGAGCCGGCCCGGAGTTCCCGATCCCCACCCCACCCCACCCCACCCCCCCACACACACACCCCGCCATGCCCTGACCAATACTGCCTAGGAACGAAAAGCTCCAGGAGAGCAGAGGATGCGGCTGGGGAGAAAAAGTAACACGCCAGGGAGGAAGTAGGGAGCATAAGGCATTTCCCCATCAAGTGGGACATTGATGGCAGGGCTGTGTCTCCCCTCAAACTGGGGCTCCCCGAGGGCAGGGCTGTGTCTTCCCTCAGAATGGGGTCCCCGAGGCAGGGCTGTGTATTTCCCATCAAACTGGATCTCCTTTAGCTCTGTAACAGGTGACTCATGCACCACCTCCATCCTTGGGGTTTTCAGACTGCTTGGAGGGTTGGAGGTGGGAGGGAGCCTCTTCCCTACAGAGCCACATCCTGCGGGAGACCCATTATGCTCACTGGCAGGGAACCCCTCAGAGAGCAGCCTGCTCGAAGTTCACCCACTCCCCTCTCTGGGTGGCCCCTCCCACTCTCTAGCCCCAGTCTCTCATGCTAAGTCACCCGCTGGGCAGGGTTGACCCACAGGACATGTGCAGGACGTGGTAGGGGTCCAGCTGAGGGAGCTGGCATTCTCTGGCATCACATCCAGTAGCCCTCAGCTGGAGGAGTCTGCAGGTCCAGTTCCCCCTAGGTCTGCAGCGGAGCATGGGGAGGAGCAGACAAGCCCGTGGGCATGTGTGGCCTGGGGAGGCTGGACTAGGCAGGCTTTTACCTGCGTGAGTCCAAACCAGCACAGGAAGTGGCTCTCAACTCCTATCAGCTCGCCTTCATCCTGCACGCTACCCGGACAGATTAGAGGAGAGGCCTCCTACCCCAACGGGTCACTGCGAGGGGGCAGCCCTACCCTGGAGTGGATACTTTTGGTAGTAAAGGAAGCAGGAAATGGGTTGGACGGGCCTGGGAATCCCACCCCACATCTTAACCACTGTTCTATACCAGGAATAGGGCTCTCCTCAGCCTTCTACCTCCACTCCTCTCCGTCACCGCTTTACCTCCTACACCTCTTTCAGGGAAATGAACCACAAAGCCATGTAGCGCTAGGGCTGGTGAGGCCACAGCAGAGGCAAAGACTTCTGGGTGGTGTTGGAGGGTCTGTACTCCCCACCGAGCACTGAGAGTTGAGCATCACCATCTCTGGAAGCACCCTGAGCTAGCAACCCACTGTACAGAAGGGGAAACTGAGGCCTGTGACTTTGCAGAGACAGAGTAGATCCAGCCCTGAAGTGAGCTGGCCAGACCTACGTCTGCCTGTGTCAGGGCGGCCCCTTCCCCGGTGGGACTGTGAGGTCCCTGAGATCAGGGACTGTCTCCAGCTTCCTGAAAAGGGCTTGCTAAATGAGGGCAGACTGAGTACAGAGCTGGGTTGGCCCTGGGGCGGAGTTGGGGGGGATTCATGCAGGAAGCCTCACATCAGGGTCCTCTCGTCGTGTCTCCTGTCCTAGAGAACACACAGGAAGCTCAGAAGGTTCTCCAGATCCTCTCCCCCTCCCCTTTGCTTTGCACTGCCCCCTCAGCCTGACCAGGTTGGCTGCAGGGCCTCACCATCTCTGGTCCCCTCCTGGGCCACAAGTCCCCCTGCTTGGTTCCTGGCAGAGGGGGGTCTAGCGTGAACAGGCAGGCCTGCATCCAGACCAGTTTGGGCTACCTGCAGAAGTCCCCAGAGCCTGGTGCAGGAGCCCTCTTCCCCAAGCTGAGAGAAGGGCAGGCAGTAGCCCACGTGCTCCAGCCAGCTGGCCATGCCTGGTCCAACTTGGCCAGTGCCCCCACACCCCCACACCCCCACCCCCGCCATCCCTCCTTCAAGTACAGTCCTTGCTCCAGCCAGATGCCTGAGCACAGACTTGTCCCAGAGAAATCCATGCCCTACCCTACCAGTTTCTGCTCATCCTGCCCTCTCTCCCTCCTCTCCCCACACAAGCCATCTTCCTGGGGCCACCGGGCTCACCACACTCTCTGCAGAGCTCTTACCCACATGGAGAGCCAGCCATTCCCCAGCCCAGGGAAGGGTCTCAGCAGAGGCAGCCGGGAAGGGGCCACGACTCAGCTTCCCCATAGCCTCGCATGTCTCTGTATTCCACCCAAACCACTCTCCTCTCTGTCCCTATTACCAGCCTATGCCATCTTTCAAGGGAGCAAGTTCGTTAGGTCTGTTTCCCATTGTGTGGGCGAGGATGTGGTCTCTCTCTTATCGGATGCCAAGACTTGCTGCAACCCGACCCTGCAGCAGAAAGAGTTGTCATCAAGCCCAGCCCTCAAGTTCATACTCCGTAATCTAGAGAGAGGCTCTCCCAGAACCTGCCGTTTTCCATCCCTAGCCCTACTTTACACAACTTCTTGGTCAGGTAGCTCTTTTTTAAAAAGAAAAAAACAACATTTTTTAAATTGTGACAAAATAAATAGAACAGAAAGTTTACCATCTTAATCATTTTGAAGCGCACTGTTCAGTGGCATGAAGTAATTCACATTGTTTGGCAACCACCTCCATCCGTCTCCGGAAGTCTTTTCATCTTCCCCCAACCTCTGTATCCAACAAACAATAACTCCTCATTCTTCCCTCCCCCCAGCCCCTGGCAATCACCATTCCACTTTCTGTTTCTATGAATGTGGTACCTCGTTAAAGTGGAGTCATACAGGATTTATCCTTTTGTGATAGGCTGATTTCACTTAGCATAATGTCCTCAAGGTTTGTCTGCATTGTAGTGTGTGTCAGAATTTTCTTCCTTTTTAAGACTGAATAATATTCCATGGTATGTATATATCGCATTTTGTTTCTCCATTTGGGTAGCTTGTTGACTTCTTTTAGAAAATCAAAGTAATATATTCTCAGGGTAAAAAAATCTGAGGCTTTCACAAACAGATAAAGTGCAAAGTGAAAGTTCACCTCAGCCCCATCTTGTTCTGCTCAGACTGAATCCCTGAAATTTCTGAAGAAGAGGGCAGATGGACTTATATCCATTTTTTACACAAATAGTGACATACTCCTCACCAGTATTTCTCAAACCTGAAGTCAGAATCCTCTAGAGAGCATGTTAAAATAGACTGCTCGGCCCCAGCCCCAAGTTCCTGACCCACTTGTTCTGAGCTCCATCCCACCCTCCCCATCCCACCACCCCTGAGGTTCTGGGTCTCTAACAGGCTTCTCAAGATTCAGTGCTGCCCGAAGGTATACCCTTTGTGGACTAGTATGATCAGAGCAGTCCTGCCACTTGCTTTCCCACTTAATGAATATCAACCTTAATGAATATCAACCACTTAATGAATATCAACCCATTTAATGAATATCAACCTATGGACCTCATTCTTTTTCATCACTGCATGCAACTCTAGTGTTTGGATGCCTCAGAACACAGCTGCCTTACTGATGGACTTGACGTTGCTTCCAGTTTTTTAGATTAGGAAATAAAACTGCAATGAATGCAGTCATGCATAGACTTTAGACACTTGCGACATTTGGGACAGTGTATCTGATAAATTCCTAGATATGGAGCCCCTGAGCAAACAGTTTGAGAATTAATTCTTTCCGGGTAATTGCCAACCCCCTTCTTGGGTGCAGTTGCCTTCCCACCAATTCCGAGGATGCCTGTGTCCACAAAGAGAGGGGTCCCTGTTTCAGTTGTTGTCCATCCTAAGGGGGAAAGAGAATCTTATCATTTCTTACTTTTGATTTCTTGTATTTTGACTGAGGGTAGGAATTTTCACCTATTTATTAGCCATTAGTAGTCCCTTCCTTGTTCATGTGTTTTGCCCATTTTTCTATTTGCTTCTCTTTTCTTTATTGACTTGTATAAACTCACCTGTCATGTATAGTGAAAATATTTTTTCTGGTTTGTTATTTGCCTTTAGACTTTAAGCTATTACATGTTTATGTAGCCAATTTTTTTAAATCTTTCCCTTTTTGACTCCTATATTTTGTGTCTTACTTTCCCAATTCAAGAATATACATTTTTAAATTTTTGTTAATGATTTCTTCCAGTAATTTTATGGTTTTCTTTTCACATTTAAAATATTTGATCCATCTGGGACTTACTTCAGAATAAGGAATGAAGTGGAGAAGTGGCTTTTTTTTTTTTTTTTCTTGAACGGCTAGCCAGTTGTCCAATTTGATTACATCTTCTCCTCTGATCTAAAATGTCACTTTACCATATATATCAATTTCCATTTGTTCATGGGTGTGTGTCTGGGCTCTGTTCTGTTCCTTTGATCTGACCGTCTGTGTGCCAGTACTCAGCTGTTTTATTACTGAAGATTTATACATTTTAGTAGCTCTAGTTGCCCCTTATATGCCTCTTCTCCAGAATTTTCCAAACTCTTTTGGCATGTTTATTTTTCCAGATGAATTTTAATATAATTTGTCAAGTTCAGAAGATTCGTTGTTTTTCACATCTTCTAACAGATGTGATTTTCTGGTTTCTCAGCCCACAGCAGAATAGAGACAAGTTGAGAAGAGGTGAGGTGGTGGTCTGCCTGAGGCAGTGATGGTGGTAAGTGACAGCTAATGGAGAGTTGCTGAAGTGATAAAGATCTATGAAAAGTAGTCACAAGAACTATGAAAAAATAGACATCAGGGAATGGGCCATTAGTGTGCGGTCAAAAAAGACCTTGGATTTTCACTGTATTACAACCAGGATCGTGAGGGACACTTGTAACCACAACTCTGAGTCATAAGGACTCACATGTTCTATAACGTCTGAATAAGAAGGCAGGAAAGTGTGTAATACCCACTAGTGACTTCCATCCAAAATATCTCTTTTTAAGGTCTCGGATATTAATGTCTGGAAAACTAATGTGAAATGGTTCATTCTTGGATGATGACAAAAGTATGACATGTTACTGGTTTCTCTATAGTTTTTGCAAAACCCACCTCCAAATTCCAAGGAGTTCTGGGATTTGAATTCACTCTATCTGTGGAAATTCATCAGAGGGAAATGGTCCCAGCCTTTCAGCCAGTCCACACACAATCTAAAAAAAAAAAAAAAAAGATTTAGCTCTTACTGAGCATCTGCCTCCAATACGTGAAGCATGTTATATGCAGACTACATTTCAATCCTCAACAGCCCCACTAGGTGAAGGCTGTGCTCCCATTAGACAGGAGATTGAGGCTTGGAGAGGTCAAGTCTGGGCACATGCAACGAAGAACCCTCAGCCACCTTCACCCCACACGCCACTAACCAGTCCCCTTCAACTCACTCCCCGCACCCCAACCAACAGGAGGTCCAACAGGCGACCAATCCAATTCAAACACCCCTTTGCAAGGCCCTGCACCTGCCTTGCCCAAGGCTCACACAGCTGGAAGAGCCTCATCCCATGCCTCTGAGTGGTAGGGAGGGTGGAGTGAGGTGCCAATCTGGGCCCTCTAGGGAAGGAAGGAGCAGCCTCCAGGCCACCCATTTACCAGCCCCCAGGATCAGGGGCTCAGAAAGTGGGGAGGGTGCCCCGGGGACTCAGAAGACACCTCCAAGATGAGTACTGTCTACCCCAGGCTGGCATGGCCTCTCCTGTCCCAGGAGACAGACTCTGTGTTCACCATACCACACCTTCGCCACTGGGGTGGGCAGAGCCCAGTCCTGTCCCGGATGTCCCAGGGAGTGGGAGTGGTGCAGGTGACATGCAGAGGGAGGAGGTGGCAGGGAAAGGCACTCCCTTGGGAGCTCCCCAACCCAGCAGAGATAAAGGTCAAAGAACTCATTTGTTTTTCCTTGACAGCCACTTGTCTAGGGCTCCTAGGGGCCTACCCTGGATCCAGGTACAGAGAGGTCTCAGGGTGAGGGCCTCCAGGCTGAGAGCTCCTGAGGCAAAGGTGGGACTATAGGGTTGTGAATCTAAGTCCCCAAAGGACCAGAGTTTTCAGCCCTCTCTGACCCCCAGCCCAGGACCCAGCCGACTGTAGAGCAGTGACCCAGAGGATGAGAAGGGCGAGCGAATCAATTCATTTCAGCACCCTGTCACCATGAAGCGCCTACTGCGGGTGAAGGACCGCGCTATTCGGGTGGATGATGAAAAGGGGCCTGGGTAGAGGTGGGGTTCGCTGGAAGGTGGGCAGAGTGCATGGGAGGCCCCAGAGCAGCGGGGACCCCACCGCCGAGCATCCCCAACCTCAGCGCACATAAGAGCCGCGCGCTCCGGGGCTCCGCGCGCGCGCTCGGGGCCGGCGCCGCACGCGCACGCGCACCAGCAGCCGCTCCCCCGCCCGCGCGGCTCTGGCTCCCGCGCGCGCGCACTTGAGGCTTCCCTTGTGCGTCTCCTCCATTCGCTACGTGCAGAATGGTCCGTCGGCAGCAGCTGCAGCGCCGGGTGGGAGGGGGAGGAGGAGGGGAGGGGGAGGCGGTGCCCAGGTCTGGAGGAGGGGCCGCGGCGGGCCGGGCGGGGGACAGCTGGGGGAGAGGGGCTTCAGGGGAGCCTGGGTGGGCGCAACGCTGCCTCCCTTCCCCCTCCCCCCTCGCCGTCGCTCCCTACTTCAAGGCCATTCCGGCCAGACCCCCGTTCCCTGCCCGGACGTCCTGGAACCTAGCCGACCAAGGGGGCTTTTCTCCGTGTTGTCCCCTACCCAAAACCCAGAACCCAAACCCAAGAAAGAACCACTCCTGCTGTCCCCTCTCCCCTCTTCCCGTCCCAATCACATTCCCAGGCTTTTGTGTGAGATAACCCAACAGGAAGCCCTTTCCCACTCCGCCTTTCATGGATGGGGTCCCTAAGAAGTACTGTAGCCTCACTCTTCTCTCTCTTACCACCCACCTGGAGGAAGGGGTATGGACAGGATGGACACTAGAGCCTAGTTCCCAGAATTTCCACAAGGGAAAGCCCAGCACCTCCCACGCGAACTCGGAAAGGATGGCGGAAAGGGCTAGTGGCCCAGAAGAGCAGGCTGCTGCCCAGGACCCTAAGTCCATGTACAAAGGAACGAGTGTCAGGAGGGTCCCCCGCTAGATTGGCATGGATTCACCACAGTACGGAGCTGTGTCCTATACACCTGTGTGTAAAGAGCTCCCCAGCAATGTAATGGTGAGAAGCCACCAAGGGGTGGACGGTATATCCCTTGAGGATCCCAAGCAGACCAGCTCCCCTTGCTGCCAGGAATCCAGATGTGGCCCAGATGTCCACAGCAGTCCCTCCCACAGGGTGGGACACCAGCTATTCTATGCAGCCCCTCCCAACTCTTCTCTCAGGGTCAGGTGAGGAAAGCTGGCGACCTCCAGTGCCCATTCCCCATTCGGGCTACTGGGAGGAGGCAGCTCTCTCATCCTCTCCATCCTGCGCGGGCCACCTGGGTTCACCTTGAAGGCAGCCGCCTGGGTTTAAGCTGTAGTCTAACCTCTAGCCCTCTGCTGACAGGTTAAGTCTAGATCGCCAGGAAGGAAGGCGTCCTGGGTCAGTTTCAATTCACACAAACGAACCCATGAGCCTGGGCTTTGCACAGTGCCTGGATCCAGGGAAGCGGATTCGCTTCCTCCCTGATACCTCCGTCTTTTTGGAGGCGCCCTCTGCTGGCCACTGGGAAATGCAGGAAAAGAACAGAGTCTTGCAGAGGCACTCATGGAGGGTCTGGAGAAGCGGACAGAAGTCAAAGAAGCAAATGAAGACCAGGAACCCCCTAACAGTGGCGCTGGGATGGCCACAAATAAGGGAGGTATGCTGAAGGCTTCCTGAAGGTGGGGAATTTTGAGCCAGCTTTCCCTGGGCAGAGAAGGGCAACCATGCTGGCAGATGGGGGCTCAGGACACCCCAGGGGCAGCCCTGCCTGTGTGCAGAGTCCTGCCCCTGCCCTGGATGGCTCACACCCCCACTGACTCTGATGACTGCTGTGCCCCACCAGGGGGCCCTCCCTGTCAGCCTCTAGTGGGGTGGTGGGCTGGGAGAAACAGCCAGGGCTGGAAGCCCTAAACCTTCTAGTCATGGCCTGGCTCCTCGGGGCTGGGAGAGAAGGTGACCCCAGAGAGAAGTCTACAATTGACAAATCCACCCCACATACACAGGTCCTTGGCATGGCGGGGCTCAAGGTAGGGTACGGGCCTGAGTCACAGCCCGGTGTGGTACTGCCCAGTCTCAGGAAAGGCCAGCTTGCCAAGAGGTGAGACCCGGCTCAACAGCCCATCACCCTGCCTCTGGCCACTGGGCATCCTCCCCATCACGTCTCACACGTGGGGCCAGGATGGGGCCAGGGAGGTGTCAGGGCGGTGCAGGCCCTGCTAGCGCTGGGGCCTGTGCCTCAGGGCCATGGAGGGCAGGAGGAAAAGAAAGAAGGGGTTCTCACTGCAGCGGGAGGAGATGGGTTAGAGAGACAAGGGACTGGATGGACCCCCAGGCGTCCAGAGCCTCTCCTGGCGTGTGGAGTGAGGGAGCAGCAGGTACCACCAAGGACTGGCAGCTTCAAGAACCTGCCCCACAAGTCCTCTGAGGAGGGTCGCCCTCAGGGCCTCAGCATCTGCACAGGGCTTCGCACAGGTCTTACCTCCAAAGGCACCCCAGGCTCCCAGCCTTCCGAGGCCCCACAGGGGGCCCAATCCCCAGACCCCAAGGAAGGTAGGGGCCCTGGCTGCCCAGACCACTCCCCAGAAGTAAACGGCACTGTGGGCTTCCCCTCCCCCACCCCGCCCAGCTCTACTCACTGATTCATTGATTCCACCTTATTGGCCAGGCTCCCTTCCAGACCAGCCGGGGTGAAGAGGACTCCCAGGGTGGGGATTGAGGCCCAGGAGGGAACAGAAAGCATGGCGATTTAATTAGAGGTAATTGGTTAATTTACTCTGAAAGCAGTGGGGGAGGGGGAGGGGAGGGGATAGAGTCTGTGGTCTAATAGGGCTCAGACTCTCAAATTGGTCTCTTTCCGGACCAGAGCTGACCTAAGCAAACTCACCCGCCCAGGACACCCACTCTTTGGCCAGGTCAGAGCAAGGCCCAGAGCAGACTGCGGTGGTCCTGCAGGAAAAAAAACAGGTGCCCTGGGGTGGTGGAAACAGGCCTGTTGAGGTTAGGGAGGTGGGAACTGGCATGAGGAGGACTGGGGAGGCGCAGGGAGTTCTAGGATGGGAACTGGTCCCTCTCCCCTCCTCTCACTATACATTATACATCCAGCCTTCCCAAGGTCATTGCCCCAACCCCACCACCACCCCCGCCAAGTTAGGGGCCCACCCCCTCCTGTGGTCAGTGACCTCCCAGGGCTGCCCATCCTAAGGGAACAGGGCCTGAAAGCTATCTTCACTCCCTCCTGCTTCAGGAAACCATTCCAATAACCAAGGAAAGGGACGCCAGCGGGGAGACCCCTGCCGGGCCCCAGGAGGCGTGTCTCGGCCCGCCGCGTCGCCGCCGGCGGCGCGGTGGGGACTCTGGCCGGCAGCCTCCCGCTCCCGGTCCGAAGCAGCTGACCCGCTGGCGGCGGGCCAGGTCGCGGCGGGGCCGGGAGGCAGCAACGTGCGGCGCGGCATGTCGCGGGCGCAGCGGCAGGGAAACGTGGGGGCGGGGCGGCGCGCTGCCCCCGCCCCCGCCCCACGCTGGCCCATTCATAAAACCTGCAGGAGCTGCCCGGGCCTGGCAGCCTCTGTTCCTAATTGCAAATTCATTAAGCAGTTTGCATCTTATTTGCATGGAAATCATTTCCTGGCCCTAAACAGAGAACGCCCCCCTTCCTTTGGCCCCCTCTGCCCTGCTCTACCCATCCGCAGTCTGGGAGAGGAGAGGGGGCGTAGCTCTGCCCCAAGCCCCCTCCCTTGCCGCATCCCCCATCCCCCTGGTGAGGAGTGGGGGAGGGCAGTTAGCAGAGCACCAACCTAGCTGGAGGCGGGCCTGTACCCTAGGTGAGCCGGCCCTGCCCCAGTGGGTCCAAGTGAGGGGAGGTGCCCGCCAAGTCATTTGCCCCCCGGCCTGGCCAGGCCCAGGGAAGGGAGGAGGCGGGTGGCGGGCAGCCGCAGCAGCTGGTTGTACCTGGCAGGAGTAGGGCTGGTAGGTGAGGCTGTTCGTGCCCAGCCTCACGTACTTGCCCAGCCACAGGCCGTGCCCCCACTCCCACCCCCACACCCCTCACCCCACAGAACAAGCACCCAGTGACTGCAGAAACAGACACCCAGTCACAGCACACAAAGGCACCCACACTGGGCCAGCCACCATGGCTGCCGCCCTGGCAGCCACCCTGGGGGGCAGCCAGATGTCTTCACAAGCCATTTGGTCCTTTCCAGCACCCAGCCAGGGTTGGGGGAAAGGGGGCTTCTCTCAAGACTTCTCTGAGTAAGGGGGGGCTCACTTCTGTACCCCAGATGCAGCCTCTTGCCCCTCCTCTCCTGCAACTCCTATTCATGGAGGCCCCCAAGTGCTGGTCCTGCAGGAGGACCTGCCCAGGCAAGGATGACACAGGGGCCTCCAACCCAGGAAGGGCAGTGGAGGATGAAACCCCTGAGGAAGGGGCACCTAAGTCGTCCCCCGCCAGACTCTGTCCTTCCTGTCCCAAGTGTGTGTGTTGGAAGGACTGCTCCCAACTCGGGGCGGGAGTGGGGGGGGGGGCGATGTTTTAAATTGTTGGAAACAGAACAGAACTACCTGAAGGACATAAAATCAGATAACTACCTAGGACACAATATCTGGTTCTATATGTCCTGGGGCAGTGTAAAAAGTAATCACAAAACTTTCAGCATCAGGGTCTAAAATAAAAACCTGCTTCTTGTCCAGGTCATCGGAGTCCCTCCCTGACATGGCCCTGCTTATGCTTCCTGTCTGCCCACGCTCCCACCCTGCTGTGCCTGAAGTTTCTCCCTTCCATTGCTAGGGCATGAAGGGGTGGGCAAGGATGTTCCAGAACACTGACCATACTTCCATCCTGAGCTGGGTTGGACTGATTCTACCCTCCCATTTCCTGGATCAGTTGGGTCTAAAGTGCTGTTGGCGGGGGGGGGGGGGGGGGGGGGGGGGGTGGCGGTTAACAGAGGTGCAGGAGGAAAATATTAGGACATCTATTTTTTTTAATCTCATCTTTTTTCATTCAGTGTGAGTGTGTTTTATAAGGTAAACAGTATGAAAACATGCTTATATTACAGGTGCACGCTCAGCAATTGTTTTATTGCTAGGGGGCATGATCAAAAAACTTTGGATCTAGGCATAAGGTGGGGGTTTGCAGGTGAGGGATGGCCTGTCTTGTCCGTCTTAGTACCTGACCTGAGGAGTGGTCAGCTCAGAGCCCAGCAGGGGGCAGGGACAGGGTATTGGATGAACAAAGTCTGCCTGTAGAATTGACAGGTGAGGAAACTGAAATAACACTGGGGTGGGAAGTTTGCTCCAAGGAGCACATGTGCAGGTAGTGAGAGCCTCTCGTTGCTGTTGTGTCTGCAGCCTGCCCATGCCCACACCCATCATGCACCCAAACCCCACTTCCACCCACCCCAGTGAGCATAGCTACCTCCCCAGCACACTGGCAGCAGGCCTGTCTGAGCTCCTTGCTAGCTCCTGCTTACCAGAGCCAGGAAGGGTTGCCACCCGCCACATCCTCTCCCAGCCTGGTGGGAAGCCCATTACAGGTTTCCTGTCCTCTGAGTAACCTGGTATAGGAGAAAGAATTTAGGCTGTAGACAGGCCTCAATCTTGTCCAGCTAGGTGACCTCAGCCCAACACATAATCAGTATGAGCCTCAGTTTCCTCATCTGTAACATGGGACTAATGATCTTACTATACCAGGTTGTTGTGAATACTGAGTGGCCTCCTATGTGCACTGGGTCTGGCACAGAGTAGGTGTTCAGTCAGATTCTTACCCCCTCTTGCTTCCCCCCCACACCCGTCCCCCAACGCCCCCACTCCCGTGTGCAGCAGGTGCCCCATAAAGAACCTGTTGACCTGTGATTTGCCATCAACATGGGAAGGAGAATTCTGAATGCGGACAATTGAACCTTTGCAGATCACCTTCCTGAGGAAATTAACAGCCACCCCAGCAGCCTCGGGCCCTCTCCAAGTTCACCCACTCCCGGGAAGGGCATCTTCCTCTTCTCCACCCAACCCCTTTCCCTCCTTCTGCACTGCCTTCACTTCAAGCATGAGCTGAGGGTGACACCTGGTGGCCATTTCTATATCTGCAGGACCCAGACCAGTGACACCTCCTAACAGGAGGTCCTAGGGTGAGGGAGCCATTCTTTCCAGCACTTTCCCTGCACCTCCCAACTCCCTCTCAGGGCCCAGGGAACCTCCAGGATGGCCACTGCTCCACTCCACCTGAGAGTAGCTGGAGTTCTGAGGGTTGCACCTGCCTGATGGATGAGATGATGGAGGCCTCTGCCCAGACACTGGCCCCAGGCAGAAGGCAGAAGGACAATGGCTACCCTTCCCCCCTCCCAGTGCTGCTGGGACCTTATAAGCATCATCTCCTTCTGTTCTTATCACCAGGCACAGCAAGGTTAAGCAACTTGTTCAGGGTCACACAGCTCCTAAGTGCCCAAATGATTAAATGAATGGGACACCCGGCAAGCCTCCAGTGGATGGAGGAGGCTGAGAGGAAGTGGCCTGCCATGGGGTTAGAAGCCCCAAGTTTCAACCCAGTCTTGCCCACCTAGTGAAGTTACCTCCCTCAAGGGCCTTCTGCTGGCAGATCAGTCTCCTTGACAGCACCGTGGGGCATCAGATAGAGCAGTGATTCTCAAACTGGCTGGACATGAGAATCAACTGGGGAGAATTTTTTAAATGCAGATGCTTGCCCCAGCCCTGGCTGATGAAATCGAAGTCAGTAGGTGTGGGACCGAAGTATGGTATTTTTAAAAATCTAGGTGATTCTACATGAAGCCTGGGTTGAGAACGGGGCCCCTGGGAGTGTCTCATCTCTAGACTTCACTGCTCTCTAAAGATCAGCTCCCCAGGGCTCCCCGCTGCCCTGAGGGCTCTCCAGAGAAACCAGCCCTCCCTCCCCAGCATTCCCTGGACATCTTAACTTGTCTGTGCAGACCCCCAGCACAAGCTGTCTCCCCACCCCCCAGACCCCAGGGAGAATTCGGGCCCTTCCCAGAGGGGGCCCAGCAGGCATGAGCCTCCTGAATCTCTGACCCCAGGCCTGGCCTCTGGGGTGGGGGCAGGGAAGGCCATGGGGAGCTTAACCCCAACAGGATGAAGGCGCCATAATTAGGATCATGCGGTTGGCTCAGCCTGCGGAAATCCCCAGCTTAGTAGGGATGGAGGGGCTTCAGCCTGGGAGGGGGTACAGGGCAGAAGTGAGGGGGCGGGGGAGCACCGGCACACAGAGATCCCAGGGCCCCTAGCCCCTAGCCACCTCCTGAGAGGGCCCACTAGAAGCTCAACATAGTTCACCCCACACTGGGGCTGCTGACCCCCCGTGGCAGGGAGGGAAGGACTGACCAGCCCCCCAACCCCAGAGGCCCTGCTGCTCCTCCAGGCTGGTTTGCGCCAGGATCGTCCCCCTTCCCCGGCCTTTGGCAGAAGGAGGGCACCGATGGGAAAGGGCTACGTGAGCGTTCCCAGGGCAACGTAGACTTCTCTCCAGCCTGTAATCCTCAGGCCTTGAGTGAGGGATCACTTTCCTCTGTGGAATTTAACACCGAGGGGACAAAATGGGGCAGAGGGACCTGGGGGAGGCGGGACGGGGCCAGGCCCCAAAAAAACCCTCCAGGAGGTGGCAGCTGAAAAGAGAGGAGGGATCACCCCCACCCCTAGCCCACCCCAGGGTGCAAGGTCTTGGGCTGGGCTCTAGCTCCTAGCAGACCCCCACCCAGAGCTCTCATACTGGGGGGCCTGAGTAGTCACCTTTGCTAACCACACATTTGCAGGGGAGGAAACAGGTTCTGAGAGATTAGAACCAGCTAAGGTCATACAGTGCCGGAAGCACACGTAGAAGCCCCAGCTTCCCAAGAGACTGCCCAGATGGGCCAGCAAGGACTGACACCTGCAGGCTGAGGAGTTCCCATGCTCACCTGGGCCGGAGTCCCTCTGCCTCCACAGCTGGGCACCCCTCCCTCCTGCCCTCCAGGGTCATGGTCTGGGCATGGCAAGCAGAGGGCAGGCGCATGCTAGTTACCACAAGCCTGTGATGGCTGGGACCTAGGGCCAGCCCGCTGGCGCTCTCATTGATATTCAACACTGATTCCTCCAAAAAGCCTTCCAGGCTGATCCACAAAGGGCCAGAATCCCCCTCCCCACACCCAGCCACGACCTCCCGAAGGATGTCCTCCCCTCCCCAGCCTCACCCCTGGCCCATCACGTAGGTCCTGCCTGGGCCTCAGTTCTGCTCACTGTGGGCTTTCCTTGACCCAGGAAACCCTGAGGGCAGGACCGTGTAGGCACAGAAAGTACTGTGCCCAGCACAGAACCAGCTGCAGGGAGGCTTTGGAGTGAGAGGCTCTTGGAAAAAGAGCAGAAGTCGGCTCAGGTCACAGAACCTGGAAAGAACGTGCAGTGGGAAGTGACCTCAAAAATCATCTGGTCCAGCCCCTCATGACCTCCCAGCTGCCTCAGCAGCTGCAGACACAGATGTCTCTTCATTCATTCACTCGGTCAGTCACGCAATGAACCTCACCCAGCCAGCTCTACATCTCAGGGGCCGAGGCAACCCAATCCCTTTTCAAGGGCACGAGCTAAATCCTTAGCAAGTAGAGCCAGGGGTCCGGCAACCACTCTTCCTGGGCCTGGCACAGCGCTAAGGAGAAACAGAAGGCGCTGCGCAGCAAGGCCACGCAGACGTCTATGTCGCACGGCAGCGCTTACACACAGCACAGCCCCGGTTTCATTTCAGACTCAGCAACCATCCCAGGTGCTGGTGACCTCCTTGACAAGCAGAAGCTGAGTCTGAGCAGGGGATGACTTTGCAGCCGGAAGAGAAGTACAGCCAGGACTCAGCCTAGGCAGCTGCACTCCCAACCCAGTTCTCACTTTACACACACACACACACACACACACACACACACACACACACACACAAGGTATTATTGTTTCTGCCATTTTTTTGTTTGTTTGCTTCTGCCCTTTTTTAGGTGAGGAAACCGAGGTTTAGAGAGGTGAAAGAAACTGGTTTTAAACCTAGGTAGTCTGCTCTGGCATCTGTGCTTTAATCACGTGAACTACAAAATAATAACAACGAAGACGGGCCAGAGGCCTGCTGGGTCCCAGACACTGTGCTGTTTGTTCAATGCAGGGGAAGCAAGTAGTGAACCGAGAACTCCCACCACCCGTCCTCTGGGGCCAGGCCGGCGCTGCCCTGGTCGGGCATAGCCGGCACGTGCACACACGCACACATGCACACCCCCAGGTGGCGTGAGTCCCTGCACGTCCCAGGAGACGGGGTGTCCCAGCCCCTTCACTCCCCTCTGATAAGCCAGTGCCTTCCAGCAAGATAGGCACGTACCCCTCAGGCCACATCAGGCACATGCCAGCCGAGCTGCCAGCCCCTCTGGGCCCTAGAGGGTGACCTCCTCCGTGGCTGACTCAGCTCAGCCTCAGGAAGGGGGGCGACACCCCTGGATGCGAGGCCCAGAGCACCCCCAAGCCCCACCTCAGTGTGTGCTGCAGGGCTGGGGTTTAATGAGGAGCCTCAGGCATGCTTTGTAGGCACCCAGCTCCTGGGCACACCCCAGGGAGGTGCAGAGAAGTGAGAAGAAGCTGGGATGGGGAGGGGGCAGATGGGGCTCCACCAGGAAGGGGGACGGCAGAGGGGAAATTAGGAGTGAGCCTGGGAGAGGCGGAGGTGTCTGTGTGAGGCCGAGGTTTGGAATCAAGGAGACAGATGGAGAGGGCTTGGCCGAGGAACGCTAACAGGGTAGGTGGAATTTAGGAGGGAGGCCCCATGGGGGTGTGGGAGAAGGCGATTAGGAGCAGGCAGAGCCGGGCTGGGATCCCTGTCCTGCCACTTATAAGCTGGGTGACCTTGAGCAGGTGTCTCAGTCTCTCTGAGCCCCTCTGCATCACCTGCAAAAAGAGGGTGGTCATCGTACCCACCTTGCAGATTTGTGGGAAGTAAATGAGGTCAAGAATGTAAAACACCTGCACAGCGGCTGGCCCATGGAACCTGCTCTGTTCACAGGAGGTTTATGAGGAAAGTACAGAAAGGCTCTGAGAGCAAACCCTGGGGCTATTAGCAAGGTGGTTTACAGGGCAGAGAGGCAGTGGAGAGCGCCTGGGGCCACAGACTCCGGGTGACCTCTGCCCTCAGTTCCCCATCCCTTGATCGGTGTGGCGGGACCAAGAAGAGGGGAAGATGCCACTGCTGCCATGCTGGCAGCGTTCCCAGAGGGTTCTGGGAGAGCCTGTCTCCACCCCACGCTCTCACTGTTCACCGGCGAACGGGGTCCAGAGACAAAGTGGGACTTGTCCAAGGTCACTGGGAGAGCAAGGACGGAAAGCAGGTCTGCTAACCCCCAAGCAAGCCTCCCTTCCCGGTGAGGCATCCTGGCCCCTGTTCAGAAGGAGAAGCCAGGAGCAATGACCACTCAATTCCATGAAAGGGAGAGACCTAGAAGGCATGTTCCCTGGAAATGAAGATGAAAGGCTGGGCTCCTGTTCCTGCCCGGGCTTGAGCTAAGACCTTGTTGAGGCCTGGAGAACGCTCCTGCTTCCTCCAAAGCCCGGATCAAAGACACCTCCTCTGGGAAGCCCTCCCTGCCCAGCGATGGCAGTGGTCCAAGACTGCGTCCTGCAATGCCCTCTCTCTGCAGCTTCAGCCCAGCCACCACCCTGGGCAGTGGACGTGCTCTTTCCCCGCACTGAGCAGGCGTTTTTGAGGCCAAAGGCAGGGTCTTGGTCAAGCTGGAGGCCCCAGGTCCAACACAGTGATCAGCCTAGCACTGGGGAGTGTGGAATGAAGGCACCCTGACCAGTTGAGCCCAGAGGCCCTGACCAGGGAACCCAAGGTTTAGGGCCCTGGGGCAGCTGCCATCCTGCCCTGGCCCATCCCTCCCTCCCCTGTGCCTGAGCCCTGTGCTAAGAGCAAGTTCCTGGTGCAGGTTGTACCCTGTTCCGGTTGCCTGGCATTTACCAAAAGGGCAGAGACAGTGAGAAGGGCCTCACCTGTGCCATCCGCTCAGAAAGGAGCCGGGCGCAGGCAGGAGGGAGAGGAGTTAGGTTTCAAAGTTCTGGAGGATGACAGAATGATGGCGGATACTCGCCATGTCAAAACAGACAAGGGATTAATACCTAGATTAGAGGATACGAGGAACGCCTGCAGAGCGACAAGAGGACAGCTGCCCGACCCCAGCATGAACAAGGACCATGAACAAGCCGGGAAAGGGGACATAGGCCCCCGAAGCTAGCAAGCATGAGAAGAGACACTGACAATCACAGGCATCACCTCTGGTGGACGGGCAAAAATGAGGTCGCAGGCTGAAGCCCAGCCGTGCAGGGGTGTGGGGACACAGGGACCCCCTTCTCTGTGCCGTGGATGCGGATCAGCTGTGCTTAATCAAATGAAACACAAGCGTGCCTGGGACCCAGCAGCTCCACTCACGATTACCTCCCAGGAATCTCAGCCCTGTCCCTGCCCGGCAGGTAAGGGGGGGTGTCATGGCAACTTGTTCATGGTCAGGACGAGCAGAAAATTGTGGGTCTGCACATCTGGGGTACAATGAAGCGATTGGAAGCAACAAGGCTAGACTCTTAAAACAGTGCTGAGTGAAGGAGGTCTATCACACGATGACACTTACCAGAGTAAAACAAAAAAAGTTTACAAAGCAGCAGCACCCATTTGCAGGAAACATACGAACAGAAAGACGGGCATCAAATACTATGAGAGGAGAGGGGAAGAGTGGGAAGGGAAGGAAAAAGAAGAAACACACACACAAAACAAGACGGCCAGCGATGCCCTCCAGCCTGCCGTGAGCAGAGTGAGACGCACTCTGGACCCGAGGTCCGCGAGGGGAACTGTCCCCAAGGCCCGCGAGGGGAACTGTCCCCAAGGCCTGAGGACCCCAGAGGTCGCCCCTGTCCCCGCCCTCCCCAGGCAGCTGAGGGTCTTTGCCAGAGTCGGTCCCCTGCACACTCGAAGCCCCTCCAGGCTTGTGCTGCTTTCGCGCCTGAAAACGGAAGCAGAAGGAACCTCAAACCCAGAGCCATGAGGCTCCCCTGAGCTCGATGCAAGGCAGAAATGAATGAGAATTGGGTTCTTGCCTTCACAAATGTCTCCTTAATTAAGGGGTTTTCTTTCTTTTCTTTGCGGAGGGTCCTTACCTTTAGATACATTCAGAAACATTCGTGAGATACTGTGTCTGAGGTGCGCTTCAAGATGATCTGGGGGTGGGGACAGGGAGAGGGGATGGGGGGTTGGCCTTGAGCCTGAGAATGGGTTCACTATGCTTTTTTAAAAACTATTTATATTGAAGCATAGCTGATTACCAATGTCATTATGCTTTGTTCTCTACGCACGCGTATGTTTGAAAGTTTCTCTAATAGAAACTTAAAAAAGAAAAAGTTCCCAGTAAGAAAGTCTCTCAGGTGAGGAGACCAGCGCCTGACCTCAGGGACCCGCAGTCTGATCGGGGAGACACAGCCCTCTGCCCTCTGTGTGGCCAAGGACTCCCTGCACCTCCTCAGCACCCCCCAACCCCAGCCAGGAACAGAGGCACAGACCAAGGGCTGAGCCCCTGGACCTGGCCCTCGTGGCTGAGGTCCAGGGTCAGGCACTGGAACCCCATCTAAGCAGATCTGGTCCCAGGTCCAGCTCCACCTGCACGCGGCTCTAGACTTCTCACCTTAGCAGCACCTGCCTGGAACGGAGGGAACACCCAGTGAATCCAGCTATTTCCAGCGGGGAGAAGCTTCCACCAGCCCAGCCCCTCCGTGATGGAGTCTGTCCTGTCTTACTGCAGTTACTCACCTCTCGCTACCTTTGCCTCTTTGTCTGGATAATGGGGACCAGAATCACCAGCAGGGGGATGGGGGTGAGGATTAAATGAGGCAGTGTTTCCAACATGTTCATACTGTCCCCAGGACCAGGGGAGGGAGCTGGCCAGGGTCACACAGCAAGGTAGTGGCTGAGATGGCTTAGTCACAGCTGCAGGACACAGAGCCAGCTGTCATCCCCCCACCCCCACCATAAGGCTTGCAGGCTGGCACACAGAATGTCCTCATTCAGAGTCCAGGGCGGTGTCCCTGGGACCATCCCCTCCAGCCCCCAGTCCCCTTCCTAGAGCCTACCACTCAGGGGAGCCCCAGGAACATTGCAGGGGCAAGATGCAAGCCAGGGGTGGGAAGTGGGGCAAGAGGGAGGCAGAAGACTTTATCCTGCCCCACAGGAGCACCGAGGATCCAAGGTCATCTGTCTGGGAGAGTGCATCGAGACTCAGGGCCTCTAGCAGGGGCTGCTAGATGACTCCTAAGCCAGGAGTCTTAGCCGGGCCTTGACTCACCTTTCACAACAATAGTAATGAGTAATAATATAGCCAACCTTTGTATAGTTCCTACTACATACAAGGCAGTCTTCTATCCTCCTTCTACCTTGCGTGTATTATCTCATTTAATTCTTACAACAATCCTAAGAGACCAATTTATTATTGTCCCCACTTTATAGATGAGGAAACTGAGGTACTGAGTGGGTTAAGTAACTTTCCCAAAGTCACTCAGCTTGTAAACAGAAGAGCTAGGATTTGATCCCAGGCTGTCTGCCTTGGGTCTATGCACTTAATCACCCCAATACACTCTCAGAGAGCAATTGCCTGGCTTCTCCTGAGCGGGTGCCTCTCGTTTCCCAGGGGTCTGGTAGTTGTTGATACTTGGGGCAGGGCTCAATCACAAAGGGGCACAGGCCATGCCTCTTCCCCCCATGGGTGCCTGGGGCACCTGCTCCACATCGGCCTCCTGGCAGCTCAGATGGTGGAGAGACCAGGTAAGGCAGCAGCTGGTACCCCATTTGCACCCACATGTGTGGGACGGGGTCTTCACCTGGCCCATGGGCAGGACTTCCACACATCTCTCGCTCAGGAAAGCAGAGTAGGAGTAAATGAGCAGAGAATGACAGTATCAGAGGGATGGACTTGAATTCTCTTTCTTTCTTCCTTCTTAATCTGAATCATTCCCACAAGGTTGACCAAGGTCAGTAACAAATTACTTGTGAAACACCCTCACAACCAGTCCTTCATTGAACGGGAGCATCTGGACATCCCCTTCCGCCTCCCCCCAAAGTTTGTCCCTCTGTACGTATTAGTTAACCTCTCTGGGCCTCAGTTTTCTCATCTGTAAAGTGGGGATGATAATAGCATCCCCTCACAGAATTGCTACAAGGTTTAAATGACATGAAGTATGTAAAACGCTCAGCTCGGTGCCCAGCACAGAGCAGGTACACAACACGGGCTGCCAGCCTTGCTACTGCTGTCAACGTCAGCCCCGAGCAAGCTGGGGGCTCCACTGGGGAAGGAACTGCCTCTTGCTGGTCTTTGTCGATCTCGGCATTTTCCAAAGGGCTTGGCACACGGTAGATGCTTCATGTCTTAAGTTGAATTTTCCAGAAGCAGATCCGGAGAAGGGATTCCAATTTCCTAAGGGAGTGCTCCCAGGGGACGTGAGAGGGACTGGGGAAGCAGGAGGGGAGAGGAAGAGGCCAATAAGCGTGCAGAGGACACCTGCAGTCTGTCCCACATGGGGGACTTTGGAGTGAAGGTTGTCCCCATGCCAGGCAAGGGAGCTGGGTCTTCCTTCCCCCACATCCCAGTCATTGGCTAAGGGTCACCTTGGGGGGATGAGCTTCCAGGCACTTCTGCTGCTCCAGAAGCTGAGGGCAGTCTTCAGAGAGCTCGCAAAGAAGGGAAAACTCACGGAGGGCAGGGGGTGCTCGGAAATGGAAAAGGGGTCCCATACACTACAAAAGGGGTCCCATGCTACACTCCATAACTGTCTTCTGGGTTGAATGGAAATGAGCCCCGACCCAGCCTCGAAGGGTCACGGTTCCCTGTAGAGTCCTGGGTGGTCGAGGCAGAGGGGAGCAGCTCTAACTTATTCCAGAGTCCCAGCTGGTCAGAGCCAGGAGGGCCCCCCGAGCAGCCAGCGACTCCCCTCACAGAGCAAGGGCGGGCCTGGGGCTGCCTGAGGTGGTCTAGGAGCCCCTACTATATGCCTGACATGGATGCTAAGTTCTTTGCCTGGTTCACTCATTTCAACCTCACATCCTCCTTAGGTGTATCCTGATTTGGACATGAGAAAACAGGCATGGAGAGAGTGAGGGACCCCCAAGGAGTTAACAGCAAAGGTGATTAATGTCATTAGTCATTAGGAAAATGCAAACAAAACCCACAATGAGATACCATTTCACACCCACTAGGACAGCTATAAAAAGGAAAATGACAAGTGTTGGCAAGGAGGTGGAGAAATTGGAACCCTCATACGCTGCTGGTAAGAATGTATAATGTGGCAGCTGCTGTGGAAAACACTTTGGCTGCTCCTCAGGAAGTTAAACATAGAATTACCATATGACCCAACAATTCCACTCCTAGTAGGGACCAAAAAATATTGAGAACAGGTGTTCAGACAAAAACTTGGACACGAATATTCATAGCAGCCCTATTCACAATAGCTAAAAGGTAGGAACAACCTAAGTGTCCATCAGCTGATAAACAGATAAACAAAATGTGGTCTATCCATGCAGTGGAATATTATTCAGCCATAAAAAGGAATGACGTTCTGATTCCTGCTACAACGTGGATGAACCTTGAAAACATCATGCTGAGTCACCTGCTATGCCAGTCACAAAAGGCCACGTATTGGGGACTTCCCTGGTGGCTCAGTGGTTAAGAATCTGCCGGCCAATGCAGGGGACATGGGTTCAAGCCCTGGTCCAGGAAGATCCCACATGCCATGGAGCAACTAAGCCCGTGCACCACAACTACTGAGCCTGCGCTCTAGAGCCCGTGAGCCGCAACTACTGAGCCCTCGTGCTACAACTACTGAAGCCTGTGCGCCTAGAGCCCGTGCTCCGCAACAAGAGAAGCCACAGCAATGAGAAGCCCACGCACTGCAATGAAGACCCAATGCAGCCAAAAATAAATAGGTTAAATAAATAATTTTTTTAAAAAGGCCACATACTGTGTGATTCTGTTTATATGAAATGTCCAGAACAGGCAAATTCATAGAGACAGAAAGAAGATCAGTGGTTGCCAGGGGCTGGGGGAAGAACAATAGGGGGTGACCACCCAGTGGGTGCAGAACTACATAGTGGGGAGGGTTGCACAACCCTGGAACGTACTAAATGCTACTGAATTCAGTACATTTCAGTGAATCAAGCTGTACACTTTTAGGTGGTTAAAATGGTAAATTTTATGTTATATGCATTTTACCACAGTTTTTTTTAAGTTAAAAAAGAAGTGACTGAAAGACAGAACCTGGACCAGACCAGTTCTTGTCCCTTCCCTTCATAGGCCTCGGAGCGGCCAACACGCTCAGCCGTGGTGTTTCGGTATGGACAGAACAAATAAAAGTCTGCTGGACACTGTGCTGACACAGATATGGGACCCAAGTGTTTTTGTTTTTTTGTTTTTTGTTTGTTTGGCCACGCCGCGCAGCATGCGGGATCTTAGTTCCCCAACCACAGATCAAATGCGTGCCCCCAGCAGTGGAAGCGCAGAGTCCTAACCACTGGACCACCAGGGAATTCCCCTCAAGTGGCTTTTAAACATTTCTGGGCCTTGGCCTGCTAGAAAAATGACAGCTCCAGGCTTGAGTTCAGATAGACGTGGACATAAACGCTGGCTCCAGCACAGTCTGTGTGACCTTGGACACACCCTGTGTCCTTTCTGGGCTTCAGTTTTCTCATCCAGAAAATGGACAGAAGAAGAAGACGCTCTCCATGTTGTTAGGAGAATTCAGTGAGTTGACACACGTGGAAAAGCCCAGGGGATAGTGCCTGACACACAGTGAGGGCTCAGCAAACCTGCCCCTTTCCTCCGTCTCCTGTCCCTACATGTGCCCATGACATTTATCCCAACCAGATGTCACCTGGACAAACACAGTCCTGGAGGTCGTCCACACACCCAGCACTTGTCCAGCTACCCCGAGGGACCCTGCCCATGGGATATTTGCACTTTCAAAGAGAAAACTAGTTAATCCACAGAAATTCTAAGTGATATAGAGAAGTGGAGACTTTCTGGATTCATCCAACAAATATTTGGGTTGCGGGAGGCACTCCCTTTTCCCTCTAATCACACCACTTAGGTAGCTACCTGCTTTCATACCTCTATCCTACACACACACACACACACACACACACACACACACACACACACACACACACGCTTACACACATACACACACACACACATACCCCCAAATCCCTAAGCCGAGAATTCATTTTTTTTAATTAATTAATTTATTTTTATTTATTTACTTTTGGCCACGTTGGGTCTTCGCTGCTGTGCATGGGCACGGGCTTTCTCTAGTTGCGGCGAGTGGGGGCTACTCTTCGTTGCGGTGCGTGGGCTTCTCACTGTGGTGGATTTTCTTGTTGCAGAGCATAGGCTCTAGGCGCACGGGCTTCAGTAGTTGTGGAGCGTGGGCTCAGTAGCTGTGGCTCGCAGGCTCTAAAGTGCAGGCTCAGTAGTTGCGGTGCACGGGCTTAGTTGCTCCGTGGCATGTGGGATCTTCCCGGACCAGGGCTCGAACCCGTGTCCCCTGCACTGGCAGGCGGAGTCTTAACCACTGTGCCACCAGGGAAGTCCCCTAAGCCAACAATTCTTAAGAGCTGATCCCTGACCAGGTTCTTACCTGTCCACAGCTCAAAATGTCAGCATAAGAATGCCTATCGATCTTTCTGGGGAAAGACTATTCTTATCTCTCTTTTTTGGTATTAAAATGTTCATTTTTTTTAGGCTGTAATAATAAGAAAATAATTTTTTAAATTATTCTTATGTCTTTACTTAACAAAATAAGATGCCAGCAGCCCTTACATCAGTTCCCAAAATGACTTTTTGAAATTTTATTGTAAATCCTCAAATCCAAGGAGCATGGCTTCCTCTACCCACCCACACTCCCCCGCAAGTCTCCCTCATCCAGCAGGGGGTGAATTCCACCTCACTAGCTCAGTGGGTGGGTAGAGGGCAGGGCCCTGAGGTCTGTCCCTGCCTGGGTGGCTCTCTCCAGCCCCTCCCCCGCATCCCCACAGCAGCACACTGATTTCAGGCTGGGTGCCACAGCCCCGAGGGCCAGCCTCTGGATACCAACAGACTGGTTCCTGCTTCCTGGTGCCAGAGGCCATCCTCCAGCAGTGTAGTGGGTGACACAGAGCCATGGCACTGTACCCTTTACCAGGCCTCTGGTTCAGCTTAATAAAGGACAAGCCATGTTCAGGGACCAATTTGCCTGTGAGCCAAATGAGGCTTCATTAGACTGCGTGGACTCCACTCAGCCTGGGCAACTCACAACCCAAGCTCCCCGACCCGTGAGGGGCTGGTGGGCATCACTGGGACCTCCTGCCCTCTCCAAGTCCCTCAGGTTAGACCAGACCATTCTAGGTCACTGTCCTACCACCCAAGGCCTCTAAAACTCCAGTCAGAAATGAGACCCAAACTCCCCATTTAAAATCCTGTGTTTGGGGGGCTTCCCTGGTGGCGCAGTGGTTGAGAGTCCGCCTGCCGATGCAGAGGACACGGGTTCGTGCCCCGGTCCGGGAGGATCCCACATGCTGTGGAGCGGCTGGGCCCGTGAGCCATGGCCGCTGAGCCTGCGCGTCCGGAGCCTGTGCTCCGCAACGGGAGAGGCCACAGCAGTGAGAGGCCCGCGTACGGCTTAAAAAAAAAAACAACAAATACTGTAAAATCCTGTGTTTGGGGACTTCCCTGGTGGCACAGTGGTTAAGAATCCGCCTGCCAATGCAGGGGACACAGGTTTGAGCCCTGGTCCAGGAAGATCCCACATGCCGCGGAGCAACTAAACCCGTGCACCACAACTACTGAGCCTGCGCTCTAGAGCCCGTGAGCCGCAACTACTGAAGCCCATGTGCCAGATCTACTGAAGCCCGCGTGCCTAGAGCCCATGCTCTGCAACGAGAGAAGCTACCACAAAGAGAAGCCCGAGCACCGCAACCAAGAGTAGCCCCCGCTCGCCGCAATTAGAGAAAGCCACAACAAAGACCCAATGCAGCCAAAAATAAATAAATAAATTTATAAAAATAAAAAATAGGGGGCTTCCCTGGTGGCGCAGTGGTTGAGAGTCCGCCTGCCGATGCAGGGAACACGGGTTCGTGCCCCGGTCCGGGAAGATCCCACATGCCGCCGCGGAGCAGCTGGGCCCATGAGCCATGGCCGCTGAGCCTGCGCGTCCGGAGCCTGTGCTCCGCAAAGGGAGAGGCCACAACAGTGAGAGGCCCGCGTACCACAAAAAATAAATAAATAAATAAAATAAAAAATAAAATCCTATGTTTGACTTGGAAGCAAAGTAAATGGCAGAGACCTGGGGCCTGCCCGGGACATTCTCATTCTGGGAGATGCCCGGCTCAACCTGACACACATTAGAAACCATCAGGGGCCATGAGGAGCTGTGAAGGGAAAACAGGGGCCAAAAACAAGGATGGGCAGGCAGCAAACACAGACTAAGTGTCCGCTCTGGGCCGGGCACTGTGCTGGGTGCTAAGAAGGCAAACATGAGTGAGACACACACCTGCCCTGAGGGGCTCCCCGTGAGCAACCGGGGGAAGAGGCGAGGCCGGTATATTTGCACTTTCAAAGAGAAAACTAGTTAAGTGACACTTAGCAAGTCTGTTCATTTCCCATAATCCCAGAGACAAGAGCCCCAGCCTAACAAAGCTGACAACCAAGTCAGAAAGCCGGAAAATTACAGATTGTGGTAAACCCTAGAAGAAAATAAACAGCGTGAGACAAAGCAGAACGGGGGGGCGGCGATTTCAAGGGTGGTTGCACAGGGCTTCTCTGAGGAGGTGACACTGGAGATGAAGTGGAGGAGGATGAGAAGGGAGAATGTTCTAGGTAGAGAGCAGCAGGTGCAAAGGCCGGGGGGCAGGAAAGGACTTGGTGAGTTCAAGGAAGAGCAGGGGGGCCGGTGTGGTTGGAGCGTGGGAAGCCACGGGGAGAGAGGAAGGAGACAGGACAGGCAAGGCCTTCCAGGCTGTGGTGAGGAATTTGGGTTGTGTGATAAGAGCTTTATCCCCGTTTAGCAGATACAAAACCCAAGACTCAGAGAGGTTAACTCCCTTGCCCAAAGTCACACAGCTGGTGAGTGGCCAAGCTGAGATTCCCAACCTGACATCAAAGCCCCTATGTTTTCTTTCCTCTACCCACTAGCAGCACTAGGCTGGCTGCTCCATGACGGGTATATGATTAATGACAACAGATTTAAGGAGTGGCCGGTTCGCCAGGGATGTCTTTGTGGAGGAACTGACCACTGAACCAGGCCTTTGAGAGTGAGGAGGACTTTGGGGAGTTCCCTGGTGGTCTAGCGGTTGCGATTCGGTGCTTTAACTGCTGCGGCCCCAGGTTCAATCCCTGGCTGGGGAACTGAGATCCTGCAAGCCACGCAGTGCCGCCGAAATAAAATTTTTTTTAAAAAGTGAAGAGGACTGTACCAGGTGGAGAAGTAGGAGGAAGAGTGTTCAAAGAAAAGAGCACACGGCATGTTTGAGGGCAATTGGGTTGGGGAGCGTAGCAGTTGCGGTGTGAGAAGGCGTTGGGAGCTGGATGATAAGGGACCACAAAAGCCACCGAGGATGCCCGAATTGACTCACAGGCAATGAGAGGCCAAGGAAGGATCTTGAACAGGCTAAGCTGTTCTGTCTTTAGGAAGATGATTCTGGTACAGGAGCCAGGAGAGGGATGGGGGGAAGGGACAGCTGAAATTAATGAGGGGACAGAGGCTGGTAGACAGGAGAGAGGGAAAAAGGAGGGAAGTGTGAACTGCAGAGGGAGGTGGGGGGCAGGGCAGGGCCCCTCTCACCCCAGAGACAACAGCACTGCTGGTCCCCGCTCCCCCGCCACGGGGGCATATTGACGCTGACCACACATAACCTCCACAACCTGACTGGGGGGTATGTGGAGAAAGGGGAGCTCAGGCAGTACACAGAGAGGCATTTCTGCAGACCTCAAGAATGGGGTAGCACAGCCTGGGTGCCCACCCTGCTTCACTCCAGGCCTGGCCTAGGTCCATGGTCCATTCCTAGCCAAGAGCCCCAGGCCCTGCTGTCAGTGACCCCCATCGGCCCAGGGCTTTCTGTTCTTTTTTTTTTTTTTTTTGGCCATGCGGCTTGCAGGATCCCAATTCCCTGACCAAGATTCGAACCCGGGCCCCAGCACTGAAAATGCCAAGTCCTAGCCACTGGACCGCCAGGGAATTCCCCAGGGCTTTCTGTTCATGCCCCTATGGCCCCCAGGCCCATCACCTTCCCTCAGAGCCCCCAGCATGAAGGATGGGGGGCCAGCTTCACAGGGTTGGGTGACCCTCAGATACAGATAAAAGCTCAACACTTAACAGCCCTCACTCTGAGAGGGGCCTGTTGTTTAATTTTTACTCATTTCATCCACACAACATCCCTACAAGGTAGATACAACTGTGCTCCAAAGAAGGGAAACTGAGGCACAAGGGGCCTACCCAAGGAATTCTCTGTGCTTATCGATTCTCCCCTGCGCTGGGTCTTCAGCCCGGCTACACTCTCTCTCCTCTCTCCTCGTTGCTTTCATGATGATCCTGCCAGATGCTCCCATTCCTGCCAGGAGCAAGGGCTGTGTGTGGCGAGGTGGCATGGGCCTTAGGAACCATCTGCCTGTAGCTCACCTGATGTGGGAAGGCCCCCCTGGGAGCAGGGCAAGCCTGTCTGAACCCTCCCCACCCTGGACCTGGGAGCCAGGCCCACAACCAACCCCAGCCAGCCTTCCCTGTCCCCTCTGCTCCAGTGCCCAGCCAGGCAGCACCCACACCCCAAACCCCCCAGGATGTCCTGTGTCCAGGGTGCTGGCAGCCCTGTGCCCACTAGGTGGCGCGATGCACACAGAAATGCGGGTTTGGCTGCTGGGCCGCTCTTCTCACCTGCAGAGGGGCTGTATTTTTCACTACGCACACCCTCTGTATTTCTCTCACTTTTATCCCCATTCCCCACCCCCAACCCACAGCCAACCATTTGTGTGTGTGTGTTCTTGTGAAAACCTGAGCCTGTATTTTCTAGTTTCATACTTAATACATTGTATATATTCTCACTTTGTTCACTCAGCACCGTAGTTTTTAAACCCATCCATATTGCAATGGCGGGTGTCCTCCACATCTATTTACCCACTCTGAGGGTGACGGGCACCCACGTCCCCTCCAACACCCCTCAACAATCCTGCATGAGCGTCCTTGTGCATGACACTCCCTGTGGCCCTGCATAGGGAGCAGAATTGTCAGGTCACAGGGTATGTGTTGACTTAATTTAATGCAGCACCGCCAGCCAGCTTTCAACTCGCCCAGTTCTTGGAAGGTTCCTGGGAAAAGTCTCTTGGCCTCCCAGGACCACGCAGCCTGGCATCCTCCCTGTGGGTTGCCCCAAATCCTTTCTGCTTGGGCCTTAGGGCAGTTGGAAGGCTGCTGGTGGGTGGCCTCTGTCAAGAGCACCTTGTGGAATTCCCTGGCAGTCCAGTGGTTAGGACTCTGTGCTTTCACTGCTGAGGGCCCGGGTTCGATTCCTGGTCAGGGAACTAAGATCCCACAAGCCTCGTGGCATGGCCACACACACACACAAAAAAACGAAAAACAAAAATAAAAGAGTGCCTTGTGATTGTAAGACCTGAGGTCCCACTGTCCCCCTAGGCCTGCTCTGCCTGCCTCTACCGAGCCCTCACCAAGATCATGCTAGCACATGACACGGCCCCATCCCTGTCTTCAGGAGTCTTTCTTGTGCCGAGGCCCATTCTTTCCCACTTTCCTGTCCCACAGAACTACCCCAGTTTTCTGCATTTTCCTGAGTTCTCTGCATCAGCCCATCCCTTCCGTGTGATCAGTTCTACACTTCCTAGCTATGTGTCTATAGGCAACTTATTGAGACTCTCCAAGTATCCTTGTCTATAATATGGATATAGTAATATCATTACTGATAACGGGCACACAGATATGATCCTTCCTGGCCGCTGCACACAGCCCTCTCTCTGACTCACTGATGCCCTGCTTCCCACACACTCAAGTAGCTGTAACTCCTCCTCCTCCAGGAAGTCACCTCTGATTGAACCAGTTATGGTCCCGAAGCCCTTAACCCAACTGGTCACCTAGTCAGAGCTTGAATATTTGGGGGTCTGAAATTTAAAAAACAATAATGGCTATGATTCATTGAGCACCTACTATGTGCTAAGAGTTCTTTATCCTACTTCATCTTCATAAGAGCCCTGGAAGGCAGACATTATCATCTCCATTTCACAGAAGTTGGAGAGTTAAAGTGACTTGCCCAAGGTCACTGGCAGGTAATTGCCAAGGTCAAGACTGGAATACAGGGATGTCTGACACAAACATATTTCCCCTACCCCACCCCACCTCCTTCAGAATCCCTCCCTCCTGCCCTCCTTCCCCCATATACCCAGTGTGTGTGCTGCATTTGATAACTAGTTTTAAGTATACACATAAAACGGGTATATTGTCCTTATAAAAACATTAAAGCAGTATAGATAGGGCTGTGTCACCTGGGCCCAGGACCTTCTACTCTCCCCAAAGAACCCCGCTATTAGCAGCATCCTGGATATCATTCAAGTCCATTTTCCATGCATTTTTCTACATGTGTAGGAAATAAGGAATATCGTTGAGTGCTTTCGTTTGATTTTACATAAATGATGTATGTGTACGTATCACTCGTGAACATGCTTTTTCCCACTCAACAGTATGTCTTGGGGAGCTGCACCTGTTTAGAGCTATGCCATCCTTCCTGGGAACTGTCGTGTGCTATTCCATGGCCAGGATGGGCTTTGCTTCTGGAACCACCCACTACTGATGTGCATTCAGGCTGCTCACAGCTCTCACGACGAAAAATGAGGCTGAGGGAATTCCTTGGCGGTCCGGTGGTTAGGACTCGCACTGCAGGGGGCACGGGTTCAATCCCTGGTCGGGGAACTAGGATCCCACGAGCCGAGTGGCGCGGCCACAACAAAGAAAAATGAAACTGCAATGCCCGTCCGCGTACAAACGTCCTTGTGCACTGTGACGTGCCCCGTGAAGGGTGTGGAGAGCCACCGCTTCTCATCTGTCACACGTGCCATGGGAATTCCCATGGCACGTGTGACAGGGTGGAGGGTGGGAGCCCCACCCTCCACCAGGCAGTTTTGTTCCACTCTCCTGTGAGGGGTGGAGGTCGGTTTCCACTGGTCTGGGCGTCACTGGAGGCCTTCAGAGTGAAACACAGACCAAGCTCGTGGGTCTTCTCATGCTGCTAACGTCAACCTCTTGATACTCACCTTGCTAATATCTTCTTATCAAAGACCCCTCAGAGCCAGGGGAGAACCCATGTGTCTACAAAGAGTTGCTCAGGTCTCTCCATCCTGAAAAGCTCCTTCAGTCGCCCTCTAGCTATAGCCCCCCTCTCCTCTTGAAGAAGTCCCCTGCCCCATCCCCTCCTCATCCCACTGTGGGCTGCCTCTGACCCAGCTCTCCACCAGTGACAGCTGTGCAATCATTTCCCCGTCCCTCTGCAGACCCCACTGCTAAGGGGCCGGTGACAGCTGACCAGATCGACCACTTCCTCCTCAAACCTCGCCTCCCTGGCCTCCTGGCCTCCACTCCCCAGGCGGCGTCCTCCCTCCCTGGCCGTTTCTTCCAGATCTCCTGCCCAGCCGCCTCCTCCTCCACCCGCCGCCCAAGCATCAGTGTGGCCCCAAGTTCTGCCCCTGGCCCACTGCTCCTCCCTCCCTCTCTCCTTGTGACCTCATGGTTTGAAGTGCCATGTACATCCTGATGCCTCTGAAATCTCCCACCCTGTTCTCTCCCCTGACCTTGTGTTGAGTGTAGCCCACTGTCACCCAACACTTGCAGCTCGACAACCAGAAGATATCTCCCTTGCTCCTCTCCTCTCCTCTGCCAGGACCCCGGACACCCTGAGGAGCCCTGCAGTGCCCCCCACCCCAGCTGGGAGACCTAGAAGGCTCCCTCGTCTCCTCCCACCTCCAGACATTCATGGGACGCTGCCCATCCCCCCTTGGGGCAGCTTGACAGTCGGGTAGCCCAGCAGCCGTAGGACTCAAGGCGCAGGACGCTTGGATGCCTTTATTTCAAGGATGTGGCTCAGAGGAGGGGCGGCTCCGAATGTAAGGGCAAGGCCGAGAAGGGGCACAGTGCAGTGGAGGATAGCAAGCCCCACGGCTGGGGTCACACGGCAGTGTGACCAGGCCACGACGTGGACCCCAGGGTGGTCTGCCCTGGCTGGACCAGGGATGTCGCAGCCATCTCCCCCCACCCACCCAGCTCAGGCCACCACAAGTCACCCCTGAGCTGGCTGAGCATCTCACCCCCAAGTGGCTCCTCCCTCCCCACCCACCCTCTTTCACTGCTTCCCACCCCCCCACACAGTTCCTCTGAATACACACCTATCCCAAATAGCTTGGTTGTGCTAACTTGAATTTCTGGACCCCTGTCCTGTCTCCCAACATGACTCCTCTATGCCATGCTCCCCCAGCCTGCTAAACGCCTATTCCCGCCCCCCAAATAGTTCTTGACTGCCATCCTCCATCCCTGCCCTGGCCTGGTGTTCTTATCATCTCTTGAACTTATGGATTTCCTGCTGCCCGGCGGCCGCTTGCACCCTCCCTGTCCTCTGCACAGCACTGGGCCATCTTTTTTTTGTGTGTGTGTGGTACACGGGCCTCTCACTGTTGTGACCTATCCTGTTGCGGAGCACAGGCTCTGGACGCGCAGGCTCAGCGGCCACGGCTCACGGGCCCAGCCACTCCATGGCATGTGGGATCTTCCCGGACCGGGGCACGAACCCGTGTCCCCTGCATTGGCAGGTGGACTCTCAACCACTGTGCCACCAGGGAAGCCCCGGGCCATCTTGATAAGGCACATCTGGGGCGAGGAGGCGCTGGCCATGTAAAGTAGGGCAGTGACAGGTCTAAGTCTGGGCTCCTGGCCGGGCCTGCCCCCCTCCACACTCATTGCTGCCCTCTAGGGCCCCCAAACTGCTGGCAGGTCCCTGTACACCCTACTGGGTATCACACTTCCGGCTCCGGGTGGGATGAAAGGTGCTCAGAGGAAAGACTGTCGCTTGGCTAACTCTGACCAACCATCCAGCATCTAGAGAGCCCCCCAGGAAGCCTCTCTGAACCTCCCAGGCTAATGGCTGCGTGCCACTTACCGTACAATGAACACATCTTGCCACCTCTCGGGAGCTTCTCCAGGGCAGGAACCATACTTTGCCCCTCTGGGGACACACAGTAAGTGTTTGCATGGGGCAGGGTCCAAGCAGACAGAGGTGCACATTCTATTAAGATCATTTGAGGGACTTCCCTGGTGGCGCAGTGGTTGGGAGTCCCTCTGCCAATGCAGGGGACACGGGTTTGATCTCTGGTCCGGGAGGATTCCACGTGCCATGGAGCAACTAGGTCCGTGCACCCCAACTGCTGAGCCTGTGCTCTGGAGCCCGCGAGCCACAACTGCTGAGCCCACGTGCTGCTACTACTAAAGCCCACGCGCCTGGGGCCCGTGCTCCGCAACGGGAGAGGCCACCACGGTGAGAGGTCCGCGCACCGCAGTGAAGAGTGGCCCCTGCTCGCCGCAACTAGAGAAAGCCCGTGCGCAGCAACAAGGACCCAATGCAGCCAAAAATAAATAAATAAATATATTAAAAAGAAAAAAGATCATTTGAGGAGGGTTTGACAAAGTGATGATTTACAAAGGTGAGGACCAGGGCAATGGGTACCATTGGTACCATTGGCAATGGGTACAATGGGTACCACTGTGGCCAGCGCCCCCGGAAGGAGAACTGCCATAAGAAGCTGTGACACATGCCTGAGGGCTGTGGCCAGCCCTGCAGGGGGAAAGCAGGGCTGACGGTGCCAAAGACCCCAAACTCTCTCTTTCCTCTGGTCCTTTGAGTTCCTGCTGGTGCCCCCACTGGCCAAACCCAGCTGGAAATCAGAGGGCCAGGGAGCCCCTGGTCCATCATGCAGGTCAGCTGCGTGGGCACGGAGCAGGGTGGACAGGAGCAAGAGGGACCCTGAGGGGCAAGTGAAGATGTAAGCCCCGGGCAACAAATGTGAGATCAGAATTTCACCGATGAGACTCTGAGCAGGGCTCCATAGGCTGACTGGCCTCCACTCCAGGAGAAAAGGACATTCTGAGTGAAAGACGTGCACAGCCAGAGCTGTGGGCTCAGCGGGGCGTGTGCTGATGGAAAGTCCCCGTCCAGGGGACGGGGCTGGAGAGACAAAGTGAGGTGCGGTCTCTGGGAGGGACAAACTGTACTTCACGCTGAAGGGATGGGCGAGCCGAGCCTGGCCTCTGCAGGGCTGCCTTGGCCTGGGTTTTCCAGCTGAGGGATGGGTTTGGAGAAGCAGAGACAGCCTTTCCTGGGGGTGCGGAAGGACACATGCTCTCCATCTGGGAACCCACTAAGGACTGGGTGCCGAGAGCTGCACAGTGAGACAGGGCAACATACCCCAGGCACAATGACCGCAGTGTCACCATAGAGACTACTTGGAACAGAATGTGTAAAGCGCCTGGTACAACAGTGGCACAAAGTAAGCCCCCAATACATTGTTTTCTCAATACATTAGTGTTTCTCTTCTGCTCCTACTACCATGCGCCACAGACCCCAGGCCTCTAGATGATGGATGAAGAGATGAGATTCCTACACTGAGAGCTGCCTCTGGTGGGTGGCTGGATTGTGACAGTGACTAGGCAGCAGCATGCCCAGACTCGTTTGGGGCCCTGGGATGGATGAGGAGGACCACCGTGCCGTAAGAGAATGAGTAGCACTTTGGGAAAACTAAAAATGGACAGGGAACAGCAGGACAAAGCCAAAAGTGACTCCAAAGTTGTGAGATTTGTAAGGTAGGGGGCTGCTGGTGCCACTGCCAGGACAGTCACGGAGGATGCGCAGGGGCAGAAGCCAAAGTTTTGGGAAAAGTGACTCACCAAAGGCAACCCCACAAGCTGCTGAGCTCGAGCCCCAGCCCAGAGCCTCTCGTGTGGACCACGTCCCGCCATCTGCACTCTGTGAGCCAGACAGCCCAGCGCTCTGATGGCCTTGACTCTACTTTTCAACCCTTTGGCGAGCCACAGCCTTCCAGATTCTCCATCACCTGCTCTACCTCTAAGGCTCAAGTCAGGACAATGGGCAGATAAATAGCAGTCAAGTGCAGAGCTGCGTGGGTCCCAGTGTGGGTTCCCTTCCTATAATTCTACACGGTTCACAATGACTCCCAGGTGTCCTCTGTCCCCTTACACACAAGAGGTCCCACCTAGTCTCACACCAGGGTTTCTCCCCCTTGGCACCATCTCCACTTGGGGCCGGTGGTTCTTTGTCGTGGCGGCTGTCCTGTACACTGTAACATGTCTAGCCGCGTCCCTGGTCTCTAGGAACTAGATGCCACCCCCAGTTGTGAAAACCAAGTCTCCAGACACTGCCAAGTGTCCCCCGTGGAGAACCACTGCCTTATCCTTTGAACAGCTTTCTTTTTCCCCTAAACATGGTGAAGAGTAAAAAATTCGGGCTTCCCTGGTGGCGCAGTGGTTGAGAGTCCGCCTGCTGATGCAGGGGACGCGGGTTCGTGCCCCGGTCCGGGAAGATCCCACATGCCGCGGAGCGGCTGGGCCCGTGAGCCATGGCCGCCGAGCCTGCGCGTCCGGAGCCTGTGCTCCGCAACGGGAGAGGCCACAGTAGTGAGAGGCCTGCGTACCGCCAAAAAAAAAAAAAAGAGTAAAAAATTCATTAGTAAACTTGTTTATTCTACATCCCTCTGGGTGTGGAGAGTGGAGGAAACAAGACAGAGGAAGGTGGAAAAGCTTTGTCAAAAAGAAGCAGCCGGCAGCCTGGGCACTGATGAAGACTGAGGCCGATTTATGGTGACACACTGTCATTTTCCATCACGCGCACCGCTTTCTTTTCTCCTCCTACTCCCTTTCTTTCTGTCCCCTGCCTAAGCCTGAGGACTGCTGACTGCTTCCAAGGACATCATTTAACCCAATGAACTTGAGCCAAGGATTGAGCTGTTCATCTTCCCCCTCCCATCCATCCCACAGACATCCACCCGCCTGAAGGGACTGCTGCCCTCTGCACCCCGTAGAAACTAAGGCCTTATAAGGTGCTTCATAACTATCTTTTTTATTGTTGCCTGAACATTTGAAGGTATTAAAATTTTTTGTGTGACTGAAAGCAAGTTTAGGAATAAAGTAGTTTATGTTCGGAAAAGTTAGAAACCAAATTGCAGTTAAAGGCTCTTTGTTCATGCCTGGCTAGTCCTGGTAAGAGATACCCAAGGTACGGCCAAAAGCCACACCTCATCATGGGTTTTCTCCAAGGAAGCACACACTGATTCTTTGGACACAACGTGAACTCCAGTTTAACAGGGTTATCAATACAGACTTGGCATGGGAAGACAGCTTACGAAGAGGAAACGCTGGGCATCTGGCCAGTGTGGGTGAAGTCCACAGGGTAAGGATCTACATGCAGATCTGCAACGCTACCCAGCACCGGTCCTTGGAGATATACCATAAATGTCCATTTCTGCTGACTCCTATACTAGACATCTGTACAAACTCCTAAATTGAGAATCCAAATTTTAACCTTTGAGCTCTCAATATTTTTTTGATAGATAAGAAGTGATTTATTAGAACAGGATGCTGGTGAGGCTTTCAAGCAGGCAGGCAAGTGTTGCGCTGCCCCGACTACTTTAGTGGGTTACATTTTCATAATCAGAGGAAGACAGGGGAGGGGGAGAAGACCTTCTGTATCTTTCTTGAACAGACATCATCGGCTCCTCCTCCAGGTTGGGCACAGGAGTTTTCTTGTCCCTACGTGGTCAGGCCAGGACTGTCATGGAACTTTGGAAAAATTATTTCAGGTCTCAGTACAATGAGGGTCTTTCACTTTGAAATGTCACCTTTCCATAAATGATTGTTTGTGTGTGCGCAGAGCATGGGCTGGCGGTCATTAACTTGACGACACCACTGGGCAGGCTGTAGGTCTTCTTCTCCAATATGTTTTATTGTTTTTAGGGCATTGTGCAAAGAGCAGGTCCTAGGGGTCAAAGAGCACGTTTTGGGGGAGGTCATTAACTTACTGGAGCTCTCAATATTTTCTGTGCATTTACTGAGCATGGGGGAGACAGCCATGAACAAGACGGACACTGTTCCGGAGCCCATGGGGATTATCAATTACAAAGAGGTGTGAAAAGCACTATGCCTGGCGGGGGGCTGGGTACCAGGCACAGCACGCATAGAGTAATAAGAACGCTGGGCTCAATTCCACTGCACACTTACTCAGTTTTCTGTGTATAAAACGGGGACCTCAGCCCTACCTACCACCCAGCTGGGGGAAGCCTTAGCAGTAGGCACGAGGTGAGATCACAAAGATGGGGGCATCTGTACAGCGAAAGGGCTCTGCGGAGGTAGAGGTGTTCAGAGACCACAAGGACCCCAGTGAGGAAGCACCTTGCTACTCAGGAGGAGTAAGAGAGGGCTGTGAGGTGCTCTGAAGTCCTCGGACCCAGTGGGGGACCTAAAGGGTCAGAGGGGAGGTTTCAGACACAGCATCACAAATCTGCTTCCTCCCAATCCCATCACCGCTGCACACCCAACAGCCTGGTCACCACACCTTGGGAAATATGCTCACCAGGGAGCCCCGATCCTGCCAGCTGCTCACAAGCAATGCTGCTTCCTACCCCTACCGGCTGGGTACATATGGTCCCATCCAAATGTATTTTTCAGAAAGTTCCTCATGTTTTTATTTATTTTTTATTCTTTTTTTTCATCATGTTTTTAAACTCAGTGGTGAAAGAAAGTGCTCAGTGATGCTGTGGAAAAGAACAGGACTAGCCACCAGAGAACCCAAGGTCTGACTGAATCTGCTACTTTCCCCTGTGGAATTCGGGGGCTCCTCAACCCCGAAGTCTACACAGTCATAGTGAAAGGTTCGAACCACGTGGGTGAGACAAAACCCCCAGTTTTGTTTTGAAATGAACTCAAGCCACAGGTGGGTTAGCTATGACATGCCCTTGGCGAGAGAGGTACCCTATGCCTTCCCCAAAACAGAGTACACATCGACTAACAGTGTTACTTAGGAAGCGCAAAGTTCTCCTCACCTTGAAAAGCGCACCACAGACTTGAACAGAGGAAATCTATTAGTTTGACATTTACCGCACACCTACTATGTGCCAGGTGCTGGGAACACAGAGTTAAACGAAAAAATATAGCTACGTTCCTATAGAATACAACCCAAGCCCTGGCCCGGAAGTGGGGAGGATGGTGAGAACGGCCAGGTCAGAAGCTGGTGCGTGGGCAGCAGTGAGTGGACTTGGCAGCCCTGGCTCCTGCTGCCTGAACTGTCCCGTCCCCATCGGCCAGCGCACAGCCACAGCTCTGGGGGCCAGCCAGGGCCCCAGCCAACGCAAACACGTTTCACACACAGGTTTGGTTTTATCATCAGAATTTTTTTTGTGGGAGGAGGTGAGAGCCACATCCTTCTATTCTGCCATCTTGATTCCTCCTCCCAGAATTTATTTTTTAAAAAGCAGTCATTCGTTTTTATTACTTTTATTACTAACATGTTGAAAATGTCAGACCTTTGAAAAGCTGAAAAAATAGTATAATCTCCATATACTCCTCATTTAGATGCATCAGTTGGTAATTTCTTGCAGATATCATGACTCTTCACTCCCTAAGTGCTTCAGCACCAGACTTTTTAAAACCATAAATACATCTTATAAATAAAGGGAATGGGTAAGACTAAAATTAATTTTTTTTATTTTACAAAAGAAAAAATATATATAGGTGGACTGTCTCTCTGCAAGCAGTTACCTACTAGAAAGCAATTTAATTAATTACAAAGGTAAGCCTATGGGACAGCATATCTGCAGCAAACACTGTTCAAATAAATGGAGAACCATGTAAGTCATTCTTAATCGTCTGTCTATTGTAGGGACCCAGCCTGGAGAAACGAAATCCACAGACAACTCTAAAATCTCTTTTGAAGCAAGGGTTTCATTCTTCTTCGCTAGCGAACCTTTAACCAGAGCTAGCAGCAAACCGATGAGCTAACGTAACTGGGTAAGGACAGTGCCAGTGAGGAATATGAACAAACGAAAGCTCTGCTCTGTGCCAGCCAGGAAGGGCACTGGGTTAGCCCACGGGGATGGGTCAGTACTGCCCACTCCCAGCCCGGGAAACCATGGGAGGCCAGGCATGGCATCCCTTGAAAAGGCCAGCACTGGGAGAGAAGGTCTCTCTTTCTCTCCTCTTCCAGCCCTAGGAGGTGGTACAAATCACCAGGAAGCCCAGAGCAGGGAGAGGGCAGGATGGCTCTGATCCCACACCAGATCATCAGTCTCGATTGACCGAGAGCTGCATCTATTTGTCATATAAATATTTGGCCTAAAATCAACTGCCAAGCAGTTTCATAATATCCAGGGGTATCCCAATTATTCAAGGGTTCTTATGAAATTCTCAAAATAAGTTTAAATTCATTTTCATTTAAAAAAAGAAAAAGCACGGACTTCCCTGGTGGTCCAGTGGTTAAAAATCCTCCTGCCAGTGCAGGGGACACGGTTCGATCCCTGGTCCGGGAAGATCCCACATGCCGTGGGGCAACTAAGCCCACGTGCCACAACTACTGAGCCCACGCTCCAGAGCCCACACACCGCAACTACTGAGCCCACGTGCCACAACTACTGAGCCCACGCTCCAGAGCCCACACACCGCAACTACTGAGCCCACGCGCCACAACTACTGAGCCTATGCTCCAGAGCCCACACACCGCAACTACTGAGCCCACACGCCACACTACTGAAGCCCGCGCCCTCTGGGGCCCGCATGCTGCAACTACTGAAGCCCGCATGCCCAGAGCCCGTGCTCCACAACAAGAGAAGCCACCGCAATAAGAAGCCTGTGCACCGCAACGAGGAGTAGCCCCTGCTCACCGCAACTAGCGAAAGTCCACGCGCAGCAAGGAAGACCCAGCGCAGCCAAAAAAAAGAAAGAAAAAGCTTGTGGTATGTCTTACAAGACAGCCTGTCATGATATCAAGCAAGTGACAACAGGTTATCACCGAATCTGGCTGGAAACCACTGGCTTTAAAAAATCATAATGAAACTGGCTTGATGCTGAAAACTGAGAAGCAAACTCATTTTCACTTTGAGCCTAGGAAGTCCACATAATTTGGAAAATTACCTAATATTTGGCAAAACAATTCAGCAAGTGTCCAAAATACTGAGGGGAACTGAACTGTGATCCATCCTCCAGGTGGGAAAGAATAAAATGAAATCCTGAAATTTTTTGTTAAAAGATTGAATCACAAGACTAGGGGAAGGAAAGAAATGCAGCTGCTGGGACAGATTTGAATTTCAGGTAAGTATTTGATTCCAATATCATGCAATTTTCGTCAAAAACAAGAATTCTCAGCAACTGAGAAAGAACAAGAGAGAACAAGCGGCCAAGAAAGGCAATGGGAAGATGGAGCAGGGAAGCTAAGGAGGCTGTGCCCACGTGAGGCCCAGCATGCCCCACGGGGGCCTCCTCCTCACTCTGATTCCGGAGGAGCCAGGCCTCTGGGGCTTCCTGCCCACCAGGGGGCACCCCCTCCCTTCTGCCCCCACCTGGCACCTCAGTAAAGCAGGGCTGGCCTTGAGGGTTTCCGGAGGGAACCGCCTGCTATGCCTGCAGTGCTGTAGCCTCGCCACCGACGGGAGGTGGTTGGCTTCTGGCTATTTTTCCAGGAGTATTGCTGGTGACAGGGTGAGCCCTGCATTCTTTGGCCAGGTCCCCATCTGCAGCCAGGGGCACACCCTCCAAGGTCGCTGGGGCAAGGGTGCAGTCAGAGCCATGCCTGGTGACCCTGGAGGCATGACCACCAGTGGAGGCACCAAGCCCCCAAGGGGTGAGCTCCCCAGCTCCCCAGGCGGCGATTCGCCCAGGGTCACATGGCTAGTTAGCACAGGCCCAACTGGAACCCAGGTCTCCCAACCACAACCCCCAATGTACAGCTTTCCACGTTTCTTCAGCAGTGGGGCGGCAGAGGGAGTCAACCTGTGGGTGGAGCCGGCCGCTGCAGCAGACACTTGGATGAGGTCTATGAACCCAGAGAGATGAGGCTCTTTGTCTTAAGGGCATAGAAGGGAAAAAAACAAAAGCAAGTTTATACTCATAGGGAAACATAATCTGTGATTATAAATATTTCATGAGCAAAGAAAGCGGTACTGACTGAGACTGGGGCGGGGAGGGTGGACAGCAAATTAGATTCCAGTTTGCAAAGTGATAGGGCAGCTGGGAAAGCAGCAGAGCTGAGGCTATTCTGGGCTGTGTGCTGCCAGGGCCTGCGTCACGGTCGGGGAGCGGTCTCTGGCCCCCAGCCCCTGGAAACCACAGCCTTCCAGCGGTCAGCACAGAACACCTTGGGAAGAGTGTTTAAGCCCATGGCAGACCTGAGCTGAGGGGGGATGGCAGGACAGTCATTTGAAAGACTCCCGCAAACCTCAACAGGAGGGAGGCGGGAGCGGAGCTGGAGCAGGGCAGCTGGTGCCCTGTAGACCCGTGAAAGGATGGACGCACGTTCTGCTGACTAAGGGCAGGGGAAGAAGTGAGCCCGACCCTAGACAGCGAGTGCCCTTCAAAGCTAGAGGGCAGCTTTGGTCAAGCTGCCCTGGTCAGAGCAAAGGCCATGCCCTGAGCAGGTGCTGCCAGGCTGAGAATGGCAATCCCGCCCTTCCCTTCCCTATGGACAGGGGTCTCTTCCTCCCCCAGCCTTCGGGAAGCAGCCCAGAAAGCAGAGGAATTAAGAACTTGCTGAGTAGCAGCGGCTGCAGCTGGGGAGACACTCGTCCCTGGCAAAGCAGACCCCGGTGCAGGCGCTTCCTCCTCCGTGGCCAGCGTCAGCTGCTGCAGCAGAGCAGGTCAGCCAGAGTCTGCCGGCCCTTCCAGAGGGCCCGGTGAGGAGGGCTGCTAGCTCCTAAAATACCCAGAGGGACCTTGAATCAGCCTTTAATCAGAGCAGCCCTGGGGAGCGGCGCACGCCCCGACCAGGAAGACGGAAAAAGAAGAGTCTTCGCTTCCCAGCAGTCAAGGCTGAGCTGGTGAGGCTCCAAGTGAACCCACTGAATTCGGGAAAACCAGATTATTATCCTCTAGACTCACAGCTAGTGAGAATCAGCTCAAGATGGCAAGGGCTCGTCAACCACAAAAGTAAGACCCCCGGACATTGTGGGAAGACCCCTGCGGTGAAGTCACAGGCTCTGGCTTTGAGACCAGCTTGATCATCTGTTAGTTGCAGAAAAATCACGTTACCTCTGAAACTCGGTGTCCTCACGTAAAACACGGGACCAGTGGCCGCCAAACCGTGAGGAACACCAAGAGCGCACGTACACACAAATGCTTTCAAAATAGACACTGAGTGCTATTCCAATTTAAGAGATTACTTACATCCAGCTGCCTACTTGACACCTCTCGGACATCTCAGAGGTGCCTCCACTCAGACGCCATTCAGCTACTCACCCTCCCCCACCCTCGGGCCTCCCCCAGAGCACCCAGCTCGGTGTTCTGCAAGACCAACCATCCAGGCGCGGAAGCTGGACACCTGAGACACATTCTTGGCCCTTCCCCACCACCCTAACGCATTGCCAAGCCCAGTCAACTGCACCCGCTAAAGGCTTCTGCTCCCCTCCTTCACCACCGCCCTAGGCCAGCAGGTCATCATCATGCAAAGCCTACACTCGTCCACTCTGGACTCCCTCAGCCCCACTCCACAGTCAATCCAACCGTAGCTCCCCTCCCACCACCCTGACCCTCCTTGCTGAATACCCTCCAACAGCGTCCCAACGCCCTCAGGATAAGGAAGCCTTCCCAGGCTTGGCTGGCCCTGCCTCTCCAGCCCCATCGCACACCACAATCCCTCCTGCTCGCCCTGCTCTAGCCACATCGGCTTTTCCTTTGAGCCCCTGGGACTCACCCCATTCCCTTCTGCCACAGCGTTTTTGCATATGCTCTTCCCTCTGCCTGGAACACTTTCCCCTCCTCTGTCACCTAGCTAATGCCTGTCCATTGATTTTTACTAAGGTGTAAAGTACAGTGCACTGAAGTACACAGCTCAATAATTATTTAGATGCACACGCTCACGTGACTCCCACCCAGATCTAGATTTAGAACATTTCCAACACCCGTAAGTTTCCCTTGTGACCTCTGTGGTCTATGCTCTTCCCCACCCCCGCAGGTAGCCACTATTCTGACTTCTATCACAATGCCTATTCATTCTTCAAAAGGCAGACCATGCAACCTTTTCTCAGGGAAGCCGCCTCCTGTCCCATGGCAAAAGTCTGACCTCTCCATCGGAGGCACTTGTTACACTTGGGGATCTGCATGTGTTGGAGTCATTAGGTGATCTGTGTCAATCTGCCCAGGAGAGCACGGACATGTACTTATCCTCACCTCTCTTTCCCAGCGCTGGCAGCTGCAGAGCAATGATGACAGAGAACAGCTGATGCCTATCAAGTGCTTATTATCACCAGGTACTCATAGGCACGAACTCATTTCTTACATCCACCGTATCAAGCAGGTACCATTATCATGTACCCATTTTACAGGTGAGGAAACAGAAGGTGTAAGAAGCAAAATAACCTGCCCAAAGGCATTACGTGTAAGTGGTGGAGTCAGGATTGGAACCCAGGCGGTCTGGCTACAGAGCATGTGCTTAATCATCATGCAACTCTGCCTCTCAGAGGCCACTGGAATGTTTAATGAGAAGTGCCCAGGACAGTTTGAATGAATAAAGGAGTGACTTTAGAAATGAGCTGATGAGATTCCATTTAAAGAAACTAAGGGAGCGCCCCAGAACCTCCCCAAGGAGACCAACAAACAAATGGGAGGTAAACTGTCACTGAATCCCCTGCACAGGCCCACGATTTGGTGCTCTGCAAACACCGGAGCTAGTGCATTTCCCCAGGAGTCAAGGCAGGAAGCTGTCTGCTCTGGGCACAGAGAAGCAGCCGGTGCCTAGCAGAGGGCACCCCATGGTGGAGGAAGGATCACGGTGCAGGTTCTCTCGGAGGCTGGAGGCCACGCTGTGCTGGAGGAAACGGTCCCCCGGCTCCATTCACGCTAACCCAGCAACCCAGTCACCTTCATACCCATTTAGCACCTCCGGCCCTCTGACACAGGAAGATGACACTGTGGAAGGCAAATAAACAGTTTGCCTGGCTAGAAAGTGATATTCCATTGCATATCTACAAACTGGCATTTGGCGTGTACCCCAGTTTTCCAGAGCCTGATAATCCTGGGTGAGTTCACAGGCTATTGCAGGCAAAGACCACCACGTCACGTGGCACCTTTTAACTGTTTCAGTACCGTTGACCCCATGGCCACACCCAGAAAGCTCAGGAAGAAACGTACAGGAAAACATTTATTTTCTCACAGCACACTGCGCCCCGGGCTCCCTCTCAGCAGAGGCACCGCTCTCAGAACGGCTCCATCCATGAGCCCCCAGGCAGCCGGTGCCTGGGCTCTGTTCACACAAAGTTCTGGGCAATGGCCAGCACCTTGGAAAACTCGCCTTCCCTCTGGCGTAGGCTGCTGGGGATGGGTGTCTTGATTCGGGTCCCCACAGGGTTCCCGTTGTCCTCGATGAGGACCACGTTGTTAGAGTCGAACCTGGGGGTCATCCTGGGACCAGGCATACGATGCCCCACGATAAGTGCCTTTTTCTTCTGCCCCTTGATGGCCAGCAGGATCTGGTCGCCCACTTTGCCCACCCCGTTCTTGTTATAGACGTGGATGCAGCGAGGAGGGCGATGGTACGGGGTGTTTCCCAGGGCACTGTTGTCCACCACACGCACCCGCGTCATCTTCTGAATTGCACCAAGGCTCCCAGTGGTGCTGGCGGAAGAGGAAAAGAGTCTGAGGTCTGCATCTCTGCTGGTCAGGGCGCAGAGGCCTCTGCCAGACCAGGCTTGGCAGCGTGCACATCAGCAGGGCCCTGACAGAGGTGGTGCCTGGGAAGGCTTCTCTGTGCCCAAGGCAGTGCCCTCACAGTTCTTCACGGCTTCCGCTGCCGGGTCAGGACCTCGATCTGGATGGGTTTTAAAGAGGACCTGATATTCTGTTACAACAAACTGCATGGCAGACTTAATTTAAAGCCTTCGGTTTCCAAAAGGCCTCTGAGGATTAAGGGAATACCTTATGGGCCAGGCCTCGCCCACTGCCTAGCCTGCAAAACCTGCTCCCCCAGAATACGCTGATTACCAAATGTCCCATCTACATGTTGCTGAGAACCAGAAGGTACAAGTGAGTGTGTCTGCTAAGGGAGTCCTTTGACACAACATAGCAGAAATGGAAAATAAGTCAAGGTAACAATCTTTTGTTTTAATGTATTTTTCCCCACTATAAAGCGTACCTATTAAAGGCAAATAAGCTATTATTAAGCCATCTGATGACAGTGGGAATTCTAGTTTGCTGCCACTAGGACCCTAGTGCTGGTGTTCTCCCGGGTGACCCGGCGTCCTCTTCTCTCATTCCACATGCCTACCCTGGGCAAGGTTCTCTATCCCCATTGTTTCCAGCTAGTAAATTCCATCTCCAGCCCCACTTCTCTCCTATCCTTCGGTCCTATATTTCCACTCCAACTCCTCACGTGTCCTACAGATGCTGCAACTCAGTAGGTCCTACAGTGACTTCATCGCCTCCCCCTGCAAACCTCCTCCCACTGCTGTGTTTCCTGCCTAGATGATGGCTTCTCCAGAAAATTCAGCTCCTGAGCCATAAACCTCTCTCCATCACCATCCACTGGCTACCCCGTTCTACTGACACCACTCCTAAACACCTCTGTCCTCTCCCTCCACCCCCGTTGACACCTCCTTCATCCAGCAGCTCACTCTCTTACACCAAGACTATTCCGTTAGTGTCCTAACCAGCTCCCTGCGCACCTCACTCTGCCAACCAGGAGCTCTTTTTAAAATATAAAATGCAGGTCACTCCCCTGCTCAGGACTGGTCAGTGGTTCCCCCACTGTATACACTGTCAACAACCTGGCCTCTATGTACCTGCCTTCTGAGGTCCTCTATCCTGCCACTCACACATTCACTCTGAGCCCCGATGGCCGGGAATCCCTGGAGCTCTCCAAGTGTGCCTGGCCTCTTGGCCCTCCCTGGGGGCCTGGACAGGACCTGCCCCCATGTGCCTTCTGGGAAGGCAGCTGCTATCCTCCTATTTTCCTCCTCCTCCTCCGTTAGCAGCCCCTGCCTCGGGCCTTCCAAAGAACTGTACAAGCCTCTATTATTATACTGGTCACATTTTCTTAGAGTTATTTGTTTCCAACTTTGCTCCCATGGCCAACTGTGAGAACTCTTCCAGGGCAGGAAGCAATTCTTATTCATCTCTCTATGACCAACCCTGGGCACAGGGCTCAGTAAACACTTGCGGAACGAGTGCATGAACAGGGCCAAAAGGCATGTTTGCCAACAGGAATGAAACCTGTGCTCTCCGCCCTGACTTAGCATCTAAATGGGGAGGGGAGAGGTTGTCAAACTTCCATCATGCTTGAGTTTATGGTAATAAGTATGTGATTTAAAAAATATATATATATATATATATTCCATTTTTAAGAGAGAAGGGTTTTTCCCCTCTTTTATTTATATGTTTTTTTAAAAATGAAATATTATAGTTGATTTACAATGTTCTGTTAGTTTCAGGTGTATAGCAATGTGACTGAGTATATATACTCATATATATCTAAAGTATATATCCACTTTAGATATATACAAAATGTATATATATGCATATATATGCATGTAGAGTATATATATGTATACATACATATATATGTATATAGAGTATATATTTATATATACACATATGTGTATATATAGAGAATATATATGTGTATATATGTGTGTGTGTATATACAAAGTGTATATAAAATGTACATATATACATTTTCTTAAAAGAGAAGGTTTTAATGCACTGGAGGAATGACAGGGTTGAGAGACATCAGATTCACTACAAGAGTCTGGCAAGGATGGAGGTTTCATCATTCTCTATATCCATTCCCAATCCCGTCCTCAACAGCAATATCGCCTCCTTACCTATCCCCCTCACCTGGCCTGACCAAACCCCAGTTCCACCTATGCCTTTGGATTTCCCTGACCCCAAGCCCACCTCCCTGAGTTTCCACTCCCACTCTAGTCACCAATACCCCACCCTGACAGGAGGCTTACTCAAAGACACAGCTTTAAGAACTTAATAGGAAAAGTTACCTGAAACAGCGTTGGCTCAGTGCTCTGCTCACGTGGGCGAAGGGGCCCCAGAGCCCAGTAAAGAAAGCCATGGGATCCCAAGATGGCAAATCCTGCAGGGAAAAAGGGGGGAAAAGGATTTATTTCTAAGTCAATGTCCACACTCAGAGCCAGTAGTTTTTGGTGTTTGGTGTTTGTTTTGTTTTTTTAAGACTTTTGGGGACTTGTGTGGGAGATGGCACTTTGAGCAAAAGATCATTAGTCACTAAATATAAATCTTAGTGGTTAAAAGATACGCAGATGATTAGATGGAACTCCAGCTGCAATTTTGCTGATTCATATTCTAACTGGGGTCAGAGAGCTGGAATGGCCCACCACAGTTCTCGCTGTAGGTTACACAACAGCACAGAGAATGCCTTCATAATTATATCACCTCCACAGCACGAGTCCTCTGGGACACACCCAGGCAGGAAGCACTTCCCACATCCTCCACAGAGGAAAACCTGCACACTGGCCCCTTGTTGACACTCATGTGCCTCCTGAAACCAGAACTTTTACTCCCTGGAGGAAAGTAGATTACCTGAGCAGCTGCCCACGTTGTCTGTCACCACATCACCTTTCCCCCAAATGTAAAAGCCAGAACACCTGGACAGCTCAAGGTTAGCAAAGGAGTGCCAAAGGATGCCCTTGCCAAGTCACTGACCAAGGCCTCTATTTGGGTCGGTCTCCCAACTGACAACGTAACACAGAACAACTACCTACTCGCTGTACAGCAGAAACTAACACAATATTATAAAGCAACTATACCCCAATTAAAAAAAAAAAAGAAAGAAAAACTACCTACCCTACACTGCAGCTGAAAGTGGGCTTTGGGAGAGCAAGCTGGAGACAAAAGAGCAAACGCCAACCCAACACTGGTGACTGTAGCTCGCAGAACCTCAACCCTGTGCTCCCTAGCACCAACCTATATGGCCATCCCCAGGTTCCTGAAACACCTGGGCACCAGTGAGGGGAATACTTAAGAACAACCTACAGCCAGCTGGGAATTCCAGCTGCAAGACATGCCTGTTTTCCACCCACATGTTTGGCTACAGAGGGCCTCATTCAAGAGCTCTGCTGAGAAAGCCTCTACCACTGTAGTATTTACACACAGCTTTGCCTTGCATAAGTTCAAAGCACCTTAGATAAGAGTTTATTTAATAATGGTGGGGGAAAACTCACTATTTACTTTCACAGAAATACCTAAACACTCCAGAAATGCTTATTAACTACAATTTAGCCTCAAACCTCAAACTTATTCGCCAGTGTTTTCCTTAAGACAACCCAGGAAGCGTTGGCCAAAATGTAAATATGATCAGAAACGTATGCAAAAGAAGGCGGCCTACTTACAGAACTACTAACATCTGACACACAGAATCAAAGACTATCAGATGAGGCCAGCTTTACCCTCACAGCCTGGTAGCCCTGGAGAAGGAGCTATGAGCTTCGGTTTCCCCATCTGTAACATGGGGTTTCCCCACCTGTAACACCTATTCACAAGACGGTCCTGAGGTAAGCCACGCAAAGCACAGAGCATGACGCCCGCACTCAGTACACCCTCAATACCTATTAGCCCTCTCCATCATCATCGTCATCACATCACGTCCCGTTTCGAAGATCAGGAAACTGAGATACAGAGAGAGGAAGGGACTTGCATAAAGCCCCGTAACCAGCCCAGGGCAGAAGCAGAACCAGAAGTGGACTCAGCTTACGTCTCTGCGTAAAAAGCCCACTTCACACAGGAACTCAGGGTGAGAAGCAGCTTTGAGGGTCACCTGGTCTTTTTCTGCTTTCTTTCTTTATGAAAATGTATCGACTAGTTATAATGTGTCTAAGTGCTTTACATTATCGTCTCATTTAAGCCTCACAAAAACTACGAAATGGACACTATTATTAGCCCCATTTTATACAGGAGGAAATGAGGCCCAGAGAGGTTAGATAATCTGCCCAAGTCGCACAGCTAGGAGTGACAAAGCTGAAATCTGAACCCCAGAAGTCGGCTTCCTGAACCCACCCTCTGAATCAGCACAGTTAACATGGTAACTTTAACTTAAATATTAATATTTTTCCAACTGTTAGATCATCCTTGTTCCATCAAGAATACTGATGTCACATGAACATTTTACTCAGACCTAACTCAGTGCTTGCTGAATCAACTGAAATGTAGACAAACACCAGGTGAAAGTCATTCACTTTCATCCAATTTAGGTTTTGAATACAATTTGAAGTGTAGGTGGCAAGAAGAGCTCCACACTCTGAGCAATAATGGAAAATTGGCTTTAAAAAAACGGAATAAAAAAAGTAGCTCTGAAAAGCAGTCCTTCTGGTCCAGGCTGCAGTTACGTCCAATCGCAGCCAAGCCTTCCCATCTGATGCTGGCGGGCCCCTACTCTCACTCCCTGGGAGAAAAGAGGCTCCTCCAAAGAACCCTCAAGGTTAGTCCAGCGCCACCCACATTCCTTCTCCTGAGAATTGCAACATCCAGCCTCTCCACGCTGCATCGCTTCCTCCAGAGCCTTTATGTGAGTCCAAGAAATGCAGAAGTGCCTGGAGGCTTCCCAGCACTTTCCCAACTTGGGCATAACAAACCCCACCATTCAAGGCACCTCCCTAAAATCTACAGGCCAGCCTGTGCACAGACCACACCCAGGCCCCCTCTCTCTGCCTTGCTGAGAAGCCACCACCACAACCTGGGTCCATCTCTGCCCAACCAAACTGCCCTGGCCCCAAACACACCTCCTGCGAGCAGCTCTGTGTAAGGCTACAGCATCTGCTGTCACCCCTCCTGCACACCAAGGACATCTGGGCGTCCTGTGCCAAAGGAACTCTCACTGTGCCAATGTTCACTATCCAAACTCAGACACGGAATAACTCTGGATTTCTATTTTATTTTCTTATTTCTGGAGATGAGGCTGATAGTCCTTAACATTCTAGTTCTTGCTACTCAATATCCACAGAAACCACAGAGATCTTGACAACGTGGCATCTGAACTCACTATAGGAACTCAGGAATCACAGACTCCGGATTACCTGTACTACCCTCAAACGCAAACGTAATACATTCATGGCTGCAGGGAGCACCTCCATTTTCACAAGAAAAGACCAAATTCAAAGACTTTTCACTAGCTCTTTGGTGGATCTGATAGTGACCTCCAGACCCAAAGGACTTAAAGACATCAAATGGACAGCAGTAAGCATTCCTATGAACTTGAACGCATAAAAGAAGCAAATATACTTGTATATTTGTATACAAAAAGAATCTGTGGTCCCCTCCACTGTCACCCCTGCAAAAGATCCCAGCAGGTCCTGACAGAGTGGGAGTACAATAAATACTTGTTGAATAAAATAAATGAGGTAGCCAACAGAAAGACAGATTCCCCCACCCACGGCTCGACACAGGGAAATCCAGACACTGTAGAGATCTCATCCGTATATCGGGAACCAGCACATCACATGCAAACATGCTTTAGGAGAACCATGGTGCTGGTCATGAGAGGATTAGCTCATGCTATGTCTACAGGCCCCTGGAATCATCTCCTCGGTCTGGTGCTTACACTGCCCACTGTGAAAAAACACCATTGCACCACTAAACAACTGGCTCAGATCAGGTAAGAGTAATGAGGGCTACAATTTATTTCAAAGCAACTGACTGACCTTGATGTTATTTCCTAGGATAAATCCATCCTGTAGACATAGGCCCTGATTCACTTCAAATCAGTCTGTATAGAGTGCTTTGTCTCACAAACAATGTTATTCGGAGTCCTGTGTTTGCACAGGAAGCTAACTCCAATGATATTTCCTCCTCGCCTCTCACTCAGAGGAGGCCAGGTATTCGGAAGACTCCAGCGCCAGAGATGGCTGTTCATGCCACTTCCTGGTCAGCACTAGTACTGCCATCCAGGTTTAGAGTGTGAATAATAACCTCTGGGGGTGGGGGGATGGGGAGGGCAAGAGAAGGAAGGCAAGAGACAATGAGAGAGGGAGAGGGAGAGAAATTACTTAATACAATCCAAGAGCCGTGCTTACTTCAAATCTTAGTTTAACTTTAAGATCTCCCTTCAGTTCTGGAGGCCAGGGAGGACTGTAGATTTTAGGGACACACAGGTGAGTTCTTCACTTGGCATCACCTTATAGGTGATGGAAGAACATTGCTCCGTGAGAGCAGGGACCGTGCGTGTCCCGTCCAGCGCTACATGCTCAGGACCTAGAACAGTGCCTGGCACACAAATGGAGCTCAGTGAGTATCTGTTAAATGTATAAAATTTATCTGCAATTGCAATTCATCCTCCAGCTCCAGAGAGGCTCCATATTGGTGGGTTGGTGGTCTTTCTTGTGCCCTTCACCCAGGCTCCCAGTAACTTGGGGGAGCTTCCTAGACACTGAGAGCTCATTTTTAGCTAATTGTAATACATAGAGACTGAACTAGAAAAGCAGACAGAAAGAGCCTGATGCTTTGTGAAAACTTAGAAAGTACCATTACTTGAACTTTAGGAATCAGCAAAATGTTGTACTTAGTACCACAGATCCACATATATTTATACATTGTCTCTACCTGAACAGTTTCCATTTTTAGGTGCCTGGCACGTTTCATAAATTTTAAAAGCCTTTCAAGAGAAACAGGCTCTAAAGAAAAGAGACAAAACAAAAAGTTCAGCCCAACTGCAAAAGAGTGTTTAAAGGAGATTCTGTTAGTAAGTGACAGAAGTGAAAAGAAACACTAGGAGAAATCAAGTGCAAAGCCCAGCCACAAAACGGACAAACTCTGCCTAGTGTAAGGATATAAATGTCCCTAATTAAAGCAGGAAAAAGCAGAGGCCTGGCAGCTTCGAGGAAACAAAAAACAAAAGGGAACTCCCTGGACCCTCTGCCCTGTCATGCTGACAGCCCTTCCCATCTCCTGCAGGTTTCGCCCCAATCATTCTGGACCAAAAAGTACTCGTGTTTGTTGCTTAAATACTCATTACTGATTTGTCCCAGAAGGATTCTCTTTCAGGAAGTTTTGTGAATTGTTTTTTGGTTTTTTTTTTTAAAAAAACACATCTTTTGGGAGTTTTTTTTAACCTCACATAAGTATACATGTTACACTTCTCAAAGTACTTTCACACAGATCACTTTCTTGGTTGATTTCATTCTTGAGCACCCAGTGGAAACAGAAAGATAAATAACAAGGAGCAACAGTTTGGGGAGGGTTGATTCCTAAGGATTTTGAACAGTTCTGAAGGTTCAATAGAGTAAGTGCCATTTCGCAGGTGGAGAAATTAAGTCAGAATTGCTAAGCGACTTGTCGGCTTGTCCTAGGAAGGGAAGAAGGGTAGAAGGCTGTTTCTACTACACCCTGCACAATACTTGCCCAGCTAAGGTGCTTCTTTAACCACTAATAGACTTCACAGAAACAAAAACACCCCACACAGTGCAAGTATTCTTTCTCCTCTCTTAAAGCTGCCACATAATCTTTTAAAACTCAGGAATTAAAAAGCTGTCTTTTCAATAGACACCTGCACCACAAACAGCACAGCCTGGGACCAACGCTGAAGTTGATTCTGATACATTTGCAAAGGTGTGAGTTTTCACAGCGTTACTATCAAGAAGCAATAGCAATCCCTCATTAGCACCATGGGCTGTTTCTACCATGGCGACCAGTGAGGACCCCAGTTCTCAATCTGGTTCACAAAGAAAAAAACGTTTCCAGGGTTCTTGTCTCTATCTGTTGGTTAACTATACGTGTTTATTTACCTGTATATTTGTTTGCTCCACCTTGTTACAGATTTAAAATCGTGGTTCTTAAAAATATCTGACAGTTCTCCATTATTCCAGTTGGTTTTCAATGTGTAGATCTTACCTATTTCTAGCTTTGCTCCCCTGCCATCCCCACCTCACAGGTGTGCAAACACCTATAGTTCCAGAAATAAGTTTATAACATTCTTGGTATGGTCTAACTCAGAAAAACTGCACAAGGCAAAGGTAAATTCTACTTAATCACGTACATATTTCTTTCCTATTAGTACCTCTACCAAGCCAGTGGCAAGGAGCCAGGTTTATAGAGATGTCAGGTGGGCAGGCAGGGGGATGGGGGTGGGATGAAAGGCCCAAAGAAAGGGTGTCTCCTCCACCCCCCCTCCCCTCCTCTCCTGCCAAGTCTGTTTCCTTGGAATCCACTACTCCAGGCCTCAGTGACTCTGTCAAGCAAGGGTCATTGGTAAGAGCAAAGAGGCAAAGAAATGAACGTGTTTTAGCTTCACTCACGTAAGGGATGGTTTTTCAAGTGGGAGAACCCCTCTCTGAATTAACCAGTAGGACCCAGGTCTGCAGCATAAACAGTTTGTTTCCCAGATTCCGACCAGGGAGAACAGTCTCACTCCCTGATTCTCAGGGCAGCACTATGGGTGTCTCTTTAAGATCACTCAGTCCTGAAAGTGTTTTTCAGCTTAAAGTAGACTAGGAAAAGCACTCCCTCTTTTCTAAAGACATAGATGATTTTTTTTTTTTTTTAAGTTTTCGACAAGGAGACTTTCTCACTCTGAGTTGTGTTTCCCTGGTGAATAATAAGCTACCTGGCACTTTTCTTAATAAGAGAGCGTATTACCTGACCCAGAACAACATTTCTGGGATCTGAATCATAGCCCTCTCCTGCAAGCTGGCTGTCATTGTTAATACACATGTAAAATCACCCCAGGGTGAACCAGAACAACCCACTGGCCTCTGAAAAAGGATCAATTGTAACCTGATTTTTGAGACCCTCCCAAGTTCCCACATGGCCATAAAAACTATCCAAGTAACGAAAACAACAGGAAAAGCCATCTTACGTGGGTCCAGGTGTCATAATCCCCCAAGACGGGAGTGGGGTAAGACAGGCTTCAAAGGACTCTTGCATCATGGAAGATTCTAGATGATGAGGAGAGTCTAAATAATTATGTTCAGTGCTCAACAGAGCACCTAAAAAAACGGACTCCAGGGAAGGTTTTTACCCTTCATATTCAGGGGCACTAATAAAACATTCTGGCCATTGTTCCTTCATGGATTCCACGGTGTACTTCATTCAGGTCTCATTTCGGTCTTTTTGAAATGTTTCCTCTTCTCTCTGTCTGTTAGTATGTGGGGACCCTAATTAGGCCCAGGCAGAAATAGATCTGGAACCCACCACATGTTAACACACCTAACTGCATTATTACAAAGATCCTCAGGGGTCCCAAACCCAGGTAACTCCGGACTCCCGTTTCCATTTTCCACGTGTCCATTACAAGGGCTACTTGGCAATAGATCACACCAGATTTTCAACCAGAAAATCAATACAACGTGTAAAAAGTTCCATAGAAAATACACATCCAAGAAGCTCTAAGGGCAAAACGGACAATTCCATAAAAGGGAAAAACAACAACAACACAAATAGGACAGATTCCTTTTCATCTAAATGTCTTGCTGCTACCCAAAACAGCTCCCAGAATTCAAACCTACAAAGACTCCTCTCACCAGGCAGTCTACCATACACAGCTTAACCCCACCTCCCTTTCTGGCCTTCTTAGGAAGGCAACCTACTTCCTACCCCAACAAAATCCTTGCTCTTCCATTGTACGTATTTCCATGAGTGACGGGTAAACTGTCTTCTAGCATAATAACCTCCCTGAAAAAAGAGACCCACTCTGTTGTTTATTCTATATCCCTGGTGTGCTAACTGCATCCTCGTGGACAATTTTAAATGACTCTAAACACAGGCTGATGAAGCAAGAGCATAAACAGGAGAACACAGGAAACCAATGTGTTTCAAACTTTTCTGTGACACACAGAAACGCATTGCCTAACACCTCCTAATACACTCACACACTCACACGTGTGTATACCTGAAGCAAGTGTCCAGAAACAATACTTACCCTTACCAAGTACAATGCTCTCTGATATTTTCTATTCTACTTCATTTTTTCTTAAATGATGGCCATGATCCACTGAAGTGATTTCCAACTAACCGATGGGACTCAGTTTGAATGGGAATTCAGTTTGAACTGCATCAAAACCTTACAGCTGCATTACACAAGCTACTAATGAACCCTTGAAAAAGCCAGCAGACAGCAGAGACACTGGTCAGCCACAAGAACCAGACACACCCAGGTAGGCAGTGTCCTTCCTCTGTCCAGCAGCCCAAGTTCAAGTATCTCCCAACTTCCCAGCTTTTCCCTAGTAACCCGAGGTGACTCTGTCATATGCTCTTTTGTACGGGAGTTACACACACACACACACACACACACACACACACGCACACACCCTCTCTCTCCTTCCTCTCTCTCTTCCTTCCAGCCTTAATCCCTGGCAGGTGCAGCCTCTGATGAAATGAGAAACCAGGGAAACCCCTGAAGCCAGGGTAGCCACTCATAGGCATGACAGTGAAAGCGGTGGACTCATTCTCCACACCACAGAAGCGCCTGACAAACGAGTCACAAAGTCATCTCAAGACCCAGATTGGGAAAGGAAAGGGAGAAACAGAGTAGACAAACCCGAGCAGCCGCGCCAGAGTGACCGGCCGAGGCCACCTCGTGAGACCTAGCGGCAGCCCGCCCAGTCCCCAGGAAGACAGGTGAGCGCAGGCCGGGGGCACGGGGTCGCAGTGTCCACCGGAGCCCTCGCCGCCCTTGGGGGATGGGAGGGAGGAGGGTCCGGGTTAGAGGACTCCTTCCCCGTCGGGACCCTCCCACTGCTCCTCCACCCCCAGAAGGCCCACGATCCTCGCACTCCGGCCCTTCCTCACCCATCCCGGAGCGTGCACCACCCCTCCTGCGGGGAAGCAAGGGAGAGAGGAAGCAGAGAGTTAGGAGAGTGACGTCCCCTCCCCCCTCCACTCCATACCGCCTTCGCCGCCCTGGAATATCCTGCCGCGGGCCCCCACAGGCCCAGGGCCGCCTTCCCCCTACGCGGCCTCTCGCCTTGCGCCTGCGCGTCGGACCCAGCTACGTGGACGGCGATCTGAGAGTGCGCCCGCTCCTTGCGTGTGCCGGCGTGGGGGGAGGGACCTGCGCGGCCCCGCCCCCTCATCCTCCCCCTCCCTCCTCCCGCTCCCCCTCCCCCAGACACTGCCGCGGCCGCCGCAGGAGCCCGGAGCTCCAGCCGCCCAGCGACTCCCCTCCCCCTCCCCCAGCCCCGCCCCGCCCCAACCCGGGGCTCCAAGCCGGAGCTGAGTCTGCGCCTGGGGGTGAGTACGAGACCCTTCCCCAGCCCCCTCTCTTTTCTTTGAGGATCCCACCACCACCCAAAGAAAAACCCCGGTCTCAGCTGCGCGTCCCCTCCCTTCAACCTCCTGCGGGACCCAGAGGTGCCCGGGCCCGCGGGACCAGGGGTGCCGCGCGCTGCCTCCAACCCCGCACCGTCCTGAGCCTATCATGTGAGTGCTCCGACCCCTGCCGGGGGTCCAGAGGTACACCTACCTCTGTCCCCACCCCTCGAGAGATCTGAGGGGTGGGACCCCCGCCCCCGGCCCCCTAGCGCCACTCTTCTCCCACCTGCCCTGTCCAGGTGCGCGTCCCCTCCGTGGTTCCAGCAGCGCCCCATCAGCCGCCGCCGCTGTGGGGAATCTGCCGCCCCCGCCCCCGAGTTTTGAATTCCAGGGTCTCCAAGTCCAATGTCCTCGGTGTCTTTTATCTTTTCTCCTGCTCCAGGGGCCGAGTACCCCAGAAGCCGACCCGGGGCAGGGATTCGGGCTTCGGCAAGGGCAGGGTTTGCGAGGCCGGCCGCTGCCCCCGGTCCGTCTGGGGACTGGTCGGAGGACTGGGGAGGCGACTGGCCCCGGGAGTGTGTCCTCTCCTTGCGCCCCATACAGTACAGTTCATTCATGAGCCGCCCGGGCCTGCGTTGGAGGGTGCGGTGGGGAAAGGATTCGGACTCGGAACCGGAGTGGGGCAAAGGCCCTGTTGGGGGGAGGGGGCGCGGTGTGCTTTGTCCCTCCTGGCCTGCTGGACCACCTAGGGAGGACAGTCCCAAAGCTTTGGCGCCTTCTTCCCCAGAAACGAAGGATGCTTGGGAAGTGGAGAGGAGAGGTCAGAGGGGCCGGCTGCCCTTGGGGCTCTGTGCTGCCTCCTGCCTGGGTCCCCTGGGTGGAGGTCTGGCCGCTCAGCACTCCACTTTCCTGGAGCGGGGGAGGGGGGCGCACAGGCGGGAGGGCCAGGACTTCTGTACCCAATACTACTCTCTAGCCTCTCCCTGGGTCTGCAGCAGCCCAGGAAGAGTAAGGCCACCCTAGCCCCTCCTGAGGAGGGGCCCCCAGACCTGCCTCCAGGAACATGTGAGGAGGGGAGTGACAGTGTCTGTCAGGCTTTCAGCGGGGGGCTGGGGGGGTGGGGTGCTGGCAGCATGACTGTCCTCCAGGGTACCAGAGGGTCCAGGCCCTGGCATGCCCCAGGTGGCACATGCTGGGGCCTGCTGTTGGCTCACCCAGTTGGGTCTTGGCCTATGGGTGGGTGGGTAGGGATGTGTCAAGGCAGAAGGCAGGTGGTGAGTAGCTAACAATCCCCTTCTGGACATCCTACAAGTTCCCTCCAATTACAACAGTTTTGGAGACCTGGGTTCAAATTCCAGCTCTGCCATTCTTTAGCTGTACGACCTTGACAAGTTACTTAACTTGTCTGAACCTTAGTGTCAGTTAAAGAGTATGTTTACTACCATCTCCTTACGAGATTACTCATGGGCATCAAACTAGATAGTACAGGTAAAGAGCCTGGCACCCTGCCTGTTAGTGGATCAATAAGAGCTCTCTTCCCTGAACTTCTGACCCATCCTGGCATCGCACCACCCTCCCGTGCCCCCACCTCCCAGCCTGCTACAGATGGATCAGTTTGTTTGAAGAGTTTGGAAACATTCTCTGCCACTCGGTGGCAGAGTCCTGAAAGCAGTGTAAGCCCTTAGGTCTAGACAAGAAGCCCATCCGGACTGAGGGGTTCTAGCATATTAAATTCTGTTTTATTTTGCTTTTTACCAGTTCTCCTTCATTAAACCAACCCCTTTTATTCCACACTTTATTGATAACAGTAGCTAATTTTTTTAGAATCCATTTGTACCTTGAACTGTGTTAAGAGCTTTACCTAAATCATCTTGTTTCATCTTCAAAACAACCACATGACTGAATTATTATCCCCATTTACAGACGAAGGAACTGAGGCCCAGGGTGGTGAGGTAGTGTCGCCAGGTCAGAAGCCAGATCTGTCTCATCCTAGAGCCTGTACTCTTAACCACCAGGCTCTGTTGCTGGTCCCCTACACCAGCCTCAGAACCTGAAATCACAAAGCCAGCGTGGAAGGTCTGGGAGCTAAAAGCAAGAGGGAAGGCAAACAGGTAGAAATAGGATGTGGCATTTTCTCCAGAGCTGTAGGTGGCAACCCCCAGCCCCCAACCACCAGTATCCTGATGGAAGTGGCTCCTCTGTTGGCTGAGGCCCAAAAGTGCGGTGGTTGAAAGCATGGGCTTGAGCCAGGTTGCCTAGGTCCATACCCAGATCTATCACAGACTAGCTGTGTGCCATTGAACAGGTGATGTACACTCTCTGTACCTCAGTGTCCTCCTAGTGTTGTGATGGGGAGTAAACAAGATAACATTTGTAAAGCACTTAGAACAGTGCCTGGCACAAAATACGAGTTAAATAGGTATTTGTTAAATGCATTCTTTTCCTACCACTTTTATCCTCATTTGTGGATGCATTTTTGACCATCTCTCTGAAGTTGGTAGGGATGAAGCATTAATATTTCTTTGTTACACATTGAAAGACTGAGGCCCAGGTTACATAGTAACAGAACTAGCCTCCGTCTTCATCTCCTCCCAACAGACCACACTGCCTTCCTATGATCCCAAGCCCTAAATTAAACCTTTCCTAATAACTCTTTAAGAAAAAAACTTTTAATTTATAGCTCCCTCCCCACCCCACCCCCACCATGCAAACACTTCTTGATGATAAAGTAACCATCAGTTAGCTAGAAATAAAATCCTCCATCACTTTCCCTGCACACTTCCAGCTAAAGCCTCAGTGTCAGGCTAGAGAAATTCTGGGATACCACTGCTCAGGCAACCCTGTGGAGTGGATAAACTGCCCCTCTTTCCCCCAAACATTTTGCCTCAGTCTCTTCCCTTCTCTCATCTGCTCTCAGTGAAGGCTTTGAGAGCAGCTGCCCCGGGTGAAATTGAGCCCAGCAACCCCGCCTCCACAATTAAGAGCTTGGAGTACCCTGTCAGCAAGCTGAGCCACCAGCCCTGGCTCCACCCTTTCCTGCCCTGTGACCTCCCTGTGAGTGGCTTCTCCACTGGAGTCCCTGCTTCCTGCCCTGTCAAATGGGGAGTGTGCCCTGCCTTCCTGTTGGTGCAGGTGGGAAGAGCAGTGCAGTTGCAGAGGGGAGAGTGCTTTGTGACTGTAAAGAGGGAGGCAGCAGATGGACCTGGTGACTTCAGTTACTAAGCACGTACCTGGACCCTCACCTACTCTACTGGGTCCCCTTATGTAGGAGCTCCCAGAATGTTCCACCTTCCTTGGAGTGGAGAGGATAGAATGGAAGGGGGATGCTGCTCCAGGGGTTTGTACCCATTACATTCTGGCCTGGTGGAGCCTTGGAGTTTTGGAGAGAAACAGGCAAGGAGTGGGTATGGGCTGGATCGATTTCTGGAGTGCATTAGAGTTGGGACTTAAGGGAGGGGGGACTTGTGTAGAGGCCCCCCAGTTACCACAGCAAGATACCTATACCTACCTTTAACCTTTCCTGGTGCACCTTATGTTTACATACCCAGGCTCCCAGACACACCCACATACACACCCCCACTTAGAGACCAACGACTCTCTTCATTTCCATGGATTGCCATGTAGTCACCCAGCTCTCCACCTCCCACCCCCCACACACACACAGATACACATATCAACACAAGTTTACACACCTAAACACACACATTCTCACAGTGCTGTGGTGTTCCCTAGCCAGGGAACACGTAATGAGTGTTCATCGAAGCTTCTGTAGTCTGCAAAGTCCTGTTCTAGGCACATCAGAAAAGCATCAAGGTGCCCTGAAGAGTGCTAAAGCTCTAGAAAGAAGTTGACCTAGGTTTGATCCCCAGGTCCCTTATTTTATGAGCAGTATGACTTCGGGAAACCTACTTAACTTCTCTGAGCCCCATGCCCTCACCTTAAAATGACAATGACATCCAACTCTGGAGTGTCAATGATTAAATGAAAAATGTATATATTCTTGAAACAGTGGGCGCTCCATACATGGCACCTGCTACAATTACTAAGTTAATGGTTTTTTTTTTTTTAAGGCAACTTGGGCTGGAAAGGAAGAGGGAGGCATAACACACAGGGCAGTTATTCCCTTAGCCTTCCTAACCCAGGCTTTTCAGAGACTCCCTGGGACCAAGTGAGACACACAGACAACCCCAGCTTCCCTTCCATCTGACAGCTAGTGCGTCTTGCCCTGCAGTTGAAATGTTAGGAAGAGGCAGGGGCAAGTATGGGATTGGTGGGCAGGAGAAACCTTCCGAACCACCCCCGGGGGCTGGGGGACGCTTGCTTTCCAGAGTTGCAGTCACCAATTCTATGTTTGTTGTTCTCTCTCTTTGCCTGGTTTCCTTTCTTTCTTGCCCTGCAGTTGAAATGTTAGGAAGAGGCAGGGGAAAGTATGGGATTGGTGGGCAGGAGAAACCTTCCGAACCACCCCCGGGGGCTGGGGGACGCTTGCTTTCCAGAGTTGCAGTCACCGATTCTATGTTTGTTGTTCTCTCTCTTTGCCTGGTTTCCTTTCTTCCCTGGGGACCCCACGCACACACACCTACAAGGCAGAGCTTCAGTGTTGTCAGCAGAAGGGGCCCCCAGGGGCCCTCCAGTAGGATGGGGGTGGGGCCATGGTGCCACGGCCACACTTCTCCTCCGCCCCAGGAGCCTCCCCAGAACCGGGCTCAGCTCGGTCCCCAGGCACTTCCAGAATCCAGGCATCCAGGCTGGCTGCCCCTTTCCTCTTCCTCCCTACCCATCCACCAGACCGTAGAGGGCTGGACAACCAGACAGTGGCAGGGAACCAGGCCGGAGGACACTACCCTGGCTGCAGGGGGCTTGGGCCAGATGAGAGGCCCCCACCCACTCTCCCTTCCTTTGCCAATGGAGAAGCTCGCTGCAGGGCATGGCATTCCCAGCCTGCCCTGCTCCAGGGGCAGGAGCAGGGCACTCTGGGAGTTGTAGTCCTCACAACTCAGGTGCAAAGAAAATTGGAAAGAGGTGAGGAGGCTGGAGGGGGGGGAAGGTGTAGTTGCTGCCGTGGCCCAGGAAAAAGAATGAGGGTAAACAGGTGTAGCTGGGGCAAGTGAGGCAGGTCACACAAACCCAGAAGTCCTGCTTTTTTTTTTTTTTAATCTCTCAGAGATTACTTTTTTAAATAAATTTATTTATTTATTCTTGGCTGCATTGGGTTTTCGTTGCTGCAGCCTGCACGCAGGCTTCCTCTAGTTGTGGCGAGCGGGGGCTACTCTTCGTTGCAGTGCATGTGCTTCTCATTGCGGCGGCTTCTCTTGTTGCAGAGCACAGGCTCTAGGCATGTGGACTTCAGTAGTTGTGGTGAGGGGGCTCAGTAGTTGTGGCTCGCGGGCTCTAGAGCGCAGGCTCGGTAGTTGTGGTGCACGGGCTTAGTTGCTCACAGCATGTGGAATGTTCCCGGACCAGGGCTCAAACCCGTGTCCCCTGCATTGGCAGGAAGATTCTCAACCACTGCGCCACCCGGGAAGCCCCAGAAGTCCTGCTTTTTAATGGACTTCCCACTCTGACTCCATCCTCAGACCCCTACTCTGAGGACAGAGGGACAACTCTAAAGCTGAACATCTTATTTTGAAGCCAATTATATTGGGAAGATGATTAACAGAGTTGAAAACTGAACAAATGAAACCATGCCATTTTTCTAATAGGGGTAGAAAGAAAAGATCAGGATTAGGTAACTGGCTCCTGACCCATCCTCCTCTGGTCTAGAGACCCCTCCACTTAGACCTAAGAACCCTCCCCATCTTCCCTCAGGCTCAGCTCTGCCCCCTGCCTGAGACAGACAGAGACAGAGGCAGAGAGTTTGTGTTGGGAAAGAGAGAGAGGGAAGGGAGAGGCGATGTGTGTGTAGGGAGGTAAATGCTAGAGACTCACAGACAGCTTCCAGCTTAGAAAAACCAGTCTCCCTAGTCCAGACCTGAGCCAAGTTCTCTAGATCCAGGGTGGAGTTGCATCCCGAGAGCCAGTGAAGGTAAATCCATGTGACTCAACCCTCTCCTCCCCAGGCCCTTATCTCCAGAGGCCACAGCTTCCACCCACCCAGGCAGCCCGGGGATCTGCCCTCACTGTCCCCTGCCCACGCCCATCCTGCCGGAGCCATGAACAGAACCGTGAGGGGGACAGGGGCCGAGCCCAGCTGACTGCTCTGCCCTCTTCCCAGGAGGACCATGCGGCAGTAGCAGCCATGCTGCCCTTCCTGCTGGCCACACTGGGCACCACAGCCCTCAACAACAGCAATCCCAAGGACTACTGCTACAGTGCCCGCATCCGCAGCACCGTCCTGCAGGGCCTGCCGTTCGGGGGCGTCCCCACCGTGCTGGCTCTGGACTTCATGTGCTTCCTTGTGAGTGCCCACGTGCCACCCTCCACCCTTGGCACTCACACCCTGTACGTAGCTGGCCAACACCTGCAGCTCTAACCACTCTCCCACCTGCCCCTGGCTCCCCAGGCATGACTGCAGGAGGGAATGCCCATCACCCAGCCCAAGCCTAGCCTCTGACCATTCTCCCCAGCCAGAGTCATCCCTTTCTAAGACAAAAATTCTGCCCCTCTGCCCTGCCGTCCCGGCTAGTCCAGGGGGTGAACAGCCTCTCCTCCTGCCAACCACCCTCTCCTTCCTCAGGCACTGCTGTTCTTGTTCTCTATCCTCCGGAAGGTGGCCTGGGACTATGGGCGGCTGGCCTTGGTGACAGATGCAGACAGGTAAGGCTCCGGGACCCGCCGCTACCCCTGCACACAGGCTTGCGTGTGCACGCACATGCGCGCACAGCACACGTGCACCCACACATCTCGTCCACACTCCTCGGGGAGAGGAGGAGAGCCAGCCCGTTCTCATCCTCTTTGGTGGGGGGATGAAGAGGGACTGGTCCCAGAGTGGGCATGAGGGCCCACAGCTGGGCCTTTGTCCCTTGCCAGTCCCTGGAGACACACCCCTGCCCCCGCTAACCCTGTCTGTTCTCTGTCCCCAGGCGCCAGCGGCAGGAGAGGGACCGAGTGGAACAGGAATAGTATGTGGGGCAGCAGCCCCCTCATCCCCACTAAACCAGCTTTCCGTTTTCTTCTCTTTCATGCTTCTCTTCTCTTCCTGCCACGTTGTCGGTTTCTCTTTTCAGCTTTCTCCTCTGCAGGCTCATGTTCGGATTAACGCAGGTGGTGTGCTTTGCAGAGCAGGGGGCTCCCCAGCTTGTCTCTGCCGCACTCCCCCGTCTCTCCCTCTGGCCCCCAGCCTGGGAGAAATCCCTCCCCTTGTGCCCCATACACGCAGGCCTCAGCAGTCCTGGTTCGCTGGGGTGGGGGAGCCATCCTCCCGAGAACCCACAGTATAGTCGTCCTGTTGGTTGCAGAGACAAGATTGGGTGTCTCCGGTGGCTTCTCACCCCCTAACAGCTAGTTCTTCCTATTCCAGGGTTCCCTGCTCACCCCTTCTGGAGGCCTGGGAGGGGGGCTGCCAGAGAAGCTCTGAGTCTGGCCTTCTGTGTCCATCACCGTCTCTGTCTATAGGCCTGGCATTGGAGTTGCGGCAGCTGCTGGGGTCAGGGAACAGGGAGGGTGGAGGACACCCCCCCAGCCCCCCTCCCCCCCGGGCCTCCTGGGGCTCTCCTGGTCCAGCCTGTCCTTCACCACACCCCCTCCACTGCCCTGTGCCCGGTGTGGGATCTGCGCCCCCATCCCCCACTGGTCAGCTCCGGAACTGCAGGGCCAGCTCACATTCTTCCTTCAACCTCCACGGGGTGCTGATGAACACTACCCCCTCCCTTCACCCCCATGCCCTGCATCAGTGCCCCCCAGGTCCCCCGGGTCCCCTGAAGGGAAGGGGCGGGTTTAAGGGAGGCAGGGAGAGGGCAGTCACTCATCCCCGCTTCTGCCTCTGTGCTTTCTGTGCCTTGTCTGGACCCTGGAGCTCTGGAGTGGAAGCCCACCCACTTCACCTGGCTCCCCAGGGACTCGGACTCACCAGCTCTCTGATCTCTCATCTCCCCACCCCCAGTGTGGCCTCAGCTATGCACGGGGACAGTCATGACCGGTATGAGCGTCTCACGTCTGTCTCCAGCTCCGTCGACTTTGACCAAAGAGACAATGTGAGTGCCCTCCCCCCAACTTCTTATCACCCCTTCCTCCAGGGAAGGTGGGCTCAGCAGCCTGTAGCTTCCAGCGTTACGGAGTCAGGGGCCTATGGAGTGTGGCCTTTTCCTCAGCAAGGGTAATGCTTGTCCGAGAGCCACGGGGTAGCCCCTGAACCCAGAACTCCTGGCTCTGTCTTCTATGGCAGCCTCCAAACCAGCATAGGTTGAACATCTGTGATTTCTAAACGTCATTTGCCCCGATAGAGTTCTGTGCCTGCCTCCAGTGATCAATGCTAAGGACGACTGTTTCCTTAGATGTGGTTCTAGAAGTAACAATGAGCCTTCCAGGCCCACCTAGCAAAACACACAGTCCATTGTGCTGCTCAGAGGTGGCAGGCTGGCAGCCCCTGTCTGCCTGGGGCCAGCTGACCTGCTTGTAGGTTGGAGCTGAGGGGCAGGGGCCCCTGTAGACAAGGCATGTACTTGGTGATGCAAGGGGACCCCAGACCCCTTTCAGGTCAGACACCACACTCCTGCCTGGCCCTCTGTCATCCTGCCGGGGTCAGAACTCTAATCCTGGTCAGAACCTAATCCTCAGGCCCTAGGGTGGCACTGATCAGTCCAGCTTAGGCTGTGGGCCCTGGGGGCGGCAGCTCCTGTAGCCGCCGTAGCAGAAGCCCGTCAGCCTCCTGAGTTGGACTCACACTGGTAAGTGGCAAAGCGAAGCTATCACCCCTGCCAGCCAGCGGTGTCCAGATGATCCCCAGACTCAGTGATGTTGGCACCAGGTGGCACAGTCCTGCATTTTAGCTGGAGGGCACCTCTCCCCCTCATCCCGGTAGGAAGTTGAGGGAGGGTCTCCCTGTCCAGCCCTGCCCCGCGTATCCCCACACTGCCCTGAGTGGGGTCTCTGTCTGAAGACAAGCCTGGGGGCTTGAGAGCAGGACGTTGCAGCTCACGGTGACCCTGGGCTGGTCCCTCTGGGGTATCCTGGAAGGTAGGTGCAGGACCTTGGGCAGCGTAGCCCACCGCTCTGCTCTTGGCAGCCACGTCGCAAACTCGCCACGTTAGCTGCAGGCCTGAGGTCCCTTCCTAGAGCCCTGAACCCCACCCATCCCCACCCCGGCCCACGCAACTGCAGGACTTTCTCCGGTTCTGCCGCCCCCTTGGGTGTTTGTGGGGATCTGCACTCTGGGCACGAGCGTCCGCCGATGACCCCCTTTGGCCTTGGTCCTTTTTCTTCTCTGAGGGCTGGCACCTTTCCTGTCCCCTTCTCTGGGGCTGAGCTAGTTTCTGTGGGGACTGTGGGAGCTGTGACAGGTGAGCCACAGCCTGCAGGTGGGTACGAGGTCGGGGTTGGCTGGAGGGCAGGCTTGAGGGGGAAGGGAGGCTCGGGCTGGTGGGGTGAGGACTCTAGCCTATAGCCCTCTGTCCCCACAGGGTTTCTGTTCCTGGCTGACAGCCATCTTCAGGATAAAGTAAGTGAACGGTCTTCAGGCTCTAAAGAAAGAAAGAAACAGAGAGAAACTTCAGACCTGTCATCTCCCTACAAAGTCCAGAGACCAGCAGCTTTGAGGGCCTTAGCGCTCCTAGCCAGCCCAGCACCCTCCTGCCTGCTCCAGGGAGCCAGGCCCCCGCTGCTCCTCCAAGCCGGCCTCGCTTTACCCCCTGACAGTCTCCTGTGCACCCGCCTGCCTGGGGTCCTGCTCTGCCCTCAGCTCTCCCCACCCCTGCCACCCCATGAGAGCAGGGGCTCACGCCGCCACCTCAGAGCCTCGGGCAGCTAGCGGGTGGGGGCATCAGGCAGGCTGGGAGCAGCCAGCCCGCAGAAGGCAGGAGCCAGTACCCAGCAGGCAGAGGTCAGGAGATGGAGCCAGAGTGTGGCAGGCAGGCAGTGAGCCCTGAGAGAGGCAGGAAGCGCGGACAGGTCAGCACCACCACCGCCCTCGGCCCTGGGCCCCTGGGGCCCCTCCCCAAGTCTAAAGGGCTTCGCCGGCACCCCTAAAGCACCACTGCTTCTCAGACCTCCCTCCTCCCTCCCGCCTCTGCCTCTTCCTGCCACCATCCTCGTCCTCCCTTTCCAGATTATCCTCTTACTTCCTTTTCTCCCCATTCCTCACTGTTCTTCCTCTCTGCAGTCTTCCTTCTTCTTTTCCTTCTTTCTTTCTCCCCTTCTTTTGCTTTCTTCCCCCCTCATCCCTCTCCTCCTCTATTTTCCCTTTCCCTCCCCTTCTCTCTGCATCCTTCCTTTTTCTCCCTCCCTTTCCCTCTCTCTCTTTCCTCCCTCCCCTCCCAGAACATGGGGGACCCAGAGCCCCCCCTTTCAACTCCATCCTGCTGCCAGACTGGCAGGGGCTAGGGCGGACGTGGGCTGGGGTGGGCAAGGGCAGGCGAGCCGAGCGGCCCCTCTGTTGCCCTGGTCCTCACCGCATCCCTCTGTCTCCGGCGCCTGCAGGGATGACGAGATCCGGGATAAATGTGGTGGCGATGCTGTGCACTACCTGTCCTTCCAGCGACATATCATTGGGCTGCTGGTGGTCGTGGGCGTCCTCTCCGTAGGCATCGTGCTGCCCGTCAACTTCTCAGGGGACCTGCTGGGTCAGCGAGGGCCAGGATGGGCAGGGCGGGGAGAGGAGGGGGCAGGAGGGGATGTGCCCTGACCTCACCGTCGTCCTCGCCCTCCTCCCACCCCCCAGAGAACAATGCCTACAGCTTCGGGAGAACCACCATTGCCAACTTGAAATCAGGGTAAGGGTGGGAAGCTGGTCAGTGAGGCCTGAGTCTGCGGCCAGAGTCTGGGTGGGAACAGGGAGGAGAGGAAAAAGGGAGTGTTCAGGGGAGAGATGCTGAGGCTGCAGAGATGGCTGTGGGTCCCTGAGGGCTTAGGATGGAAACAGAAGGAGCAGATCCCAGGGATGGCCAGATAAAGAAGAGCCGTGTGCAACCCTGGGCCAAGGAGGGCTGGTTGGTGATGGTTGGAGGGCAGTATAGCCAGCAGGTAGGGCATGAAGAGATGACTTCTTGGGGACATTTCAGTTGGAATGGAACAATCTTGGGGTCTAGAGGATGTGGGGTGTGGGGCCCGCCTTGGGAGGGCGTCAGAAGTGCTCTAGGGGCCCTGTACCAGGGTTTAATTAACAGCGGGAGGTTGCGGGTGTCTGAGAGTGTTCCCAACCCCCGTGGCTCCATGCACCCCTCTGCCCTCCAGGAACAACCTGCTCTGGCTGCACACCTCCTTCGCCTTCCTGTACCTGCTGCTCACTGTCTACAGCATGCGCAGACACACCTCCAAGATGCGCTACAAGGAGGACGACCTGGTGAGTGGAGCAGAGCCCAGGTCCGTGCCCAAGCCCAGCCCCTCCCCTTCCCTCCAGGCCTCTCCTGCCCGAGTCCTAAGGGGTATCGGCTGGCTGGCTCCGGGTGAGGCCAGCTGGCTTTGAATCCTGGCTCAGCAGCTCAGGATTCCTCCGCCCCCACCATCCTGCCAGTTAAGTTACCTCTCCCAGCCTCAGTTTCCTCATCTGTGAAATGAGAGAACAGTCCCTCTCCCGAGGTAGGTGGGGGTGAGGTGAGGCCGTAAGGCACCGGGGCAGGAAATACCTGCGGTGGGTATTACGGGAGTGATTGTCCCTCTCTTTCAATATTCACTCCCCAAACCAGTACTGAATGCCCACTGCATGCCACCCACTGTGCTGGGGCCTCACAGCCTGAGGATCTGAGAGTAGAACCTCCTCTTCCCACTGTGTAACCCCTCAGGGAGCAAGGGGCCTGGGGCTCTCACTCTGTTCACTGCCTGATTTCTATTAGAAACACTCCCCCGGCTTTCCCTGGGCCTGGCTTCTCCCAAGGCCTCCTCCTACTCCTGTCTGCTCCTCTCTGCTCACCTGTTCCCCACCCCTCCCTGCATTCTCCCGGATCGGAGCCTCAGGAAGGCCAACCTGCCCCGTCTCACCCCAGGTGAAGCGGACTCTCTTCATCAACGGAATCTCCAAATATGCAGAGTCAGAGAAGATCAAGAAGCATTTTGAGTGAGCAGCTCCTCCACTCCCACCCCTAGGACCTGTGGACCCTTCTTTGCTTTCCATCTCCAAGAGCGTCCTCACACGCCTCTCTCTCGGGAGGGTCAGGGGCTGCAGTGGGGGGTGGAGGTTAGGCTAAGGAAGAATTCTCTGACTCCAGGACGGTCTAGCACTTGGGCTGGACTTCAGAGCCCTCAAAGAGCAGGAGAAATACTTGAAAAATGAGTCCCCTGGGCCTCTCCTCCTGGCTTGAACAGGGTCATGGAGTGTCGACCCCAGGTCCACGGGCCCTTGGGGTGTGTGGCCGTCTCAGAACTGTGCATGGCATTCCAGAGCTTGTGTGCAGACCAGCAGGGAGAAGCTCCCCGGCTTTCAGTGGATCCTCAAGGAGCCCAGGAGAGCCTGGACTGCATGTTCTCCGAGACGCTCTTTAGCTGGAAGTCTGTCTTAGTGAGGGGTGGATATACACCTCCAGGTGGCCAGAACAGTGTACAGGATTAGGAATCCTATCACACATCCATCTGTCCATTCAGCAAACATTCTCAGGTGCTGTTGAGGTCCCTGTGATGGCCTGGGGACTATGAAAATGAGTACGAGGCCAGCCAGCTCTCGGGGCATCCGTTGATCCGGTACACTGTCTATGGTACACTTACTGTGTGCTTCATCCCAGGAAGACAAAGAAGAGCCGGGCTTGATCGGTGGGGAGCTCACTGTCCAAGTTGTCTGTTTCAGGGGTCAGTGGGTGATTTTGTTTAGGAAACAGTCTGATTAAAATTAGCGGTCAGCCTATGAGCAGGGGTTGGGGAGACGGCGATCCTGACTGGAGTTTTTAGGGTCGGTACAGTGAGCATTACGGAACAGCCTTTTCATTGACCCGTTCATTCCACAGCACAGTGGATATTTACTGAGCACCTACTATATGCAGGCTGTTGGCCCAGGCCTGGGTCTGTGGTGCTGAGCAGGACGCAGCCCTTGTCCTCGTGGAGCCCCTGGCTAGCTGTCAGCATCAGGCAGGGTCTGGGGTCCAGGTCTGCAGTCTGTCTGGGTTGGAGGACTGACCCAGCACAATCAGGGGTTATCCTGTGTACAAAATCAGGGAACCTGTGTGGTGGGGATTAGGGGATTAGAGATTAGTCGGGTGAAAATGAGGGCTCAGCCTGCCACAGGGCTAAAGGCCCTTCCGAAGAGGAACCCTAAAATGGTTTGAGCAATAGCAGTGTCTGGGGAAAGGTCTGAAGCCTCCTGGGAAGTGCTTTTCAAGGACCCCGTCCCAGATTTAAGTTTCCAAATTCTCGTGGGTTTGGTCCATCTTGTTACTTTAGAACCATGTCTCCTGAATCTTTAATACTTGGTATTTCTTCTTTAAAAATTAAAAAAAAAGAAAGAAAAAGACAGGGACTCAGTTTAGATTAGGGATTAGGATCAAGGAGCCCTGTGTGATCAGGATGAAAAAGGAAGCGCTCCTCCACTTAGCCTGCAAGCATCACTCGAGCCCTGCCAGGTACCAGGCACTGAGAGTCTATCTGGTCAATCTTAGGTCAAGGTGGGGTCAATCTCGAGTCAGGATTTCAGGGTCAGTATTGGGTCTGGGTTATGGATCAGTTTGGGTCAGGGTAAAGGATCAGTCTCCGGCCAGGGTTAGAGGTCAATCTCGCGTCAGGTTTCAGGATCAACCTCTGGTCGGTCTTGGGCCAGAGATCATTCTGTAGCCCAGGGTTGTGGGTTGGTTGGGGTCAGCTGATGGTCAAGGTTAAGTATTGGACTGTAATCAGGTCTTCTAGGAGCAGGGTTAGGAGAACAAGCATGCTAGAAACAGTTTCTCTCAACTTAAAATTCACAGCCCCAGACCAGAATCAGGCCACAGCCGTGGTGTCCCCAGCACCCCGTAGGTATACATGCCCCCGCCTATGTGCGTACACTCCCCCCACTCGGATAAGCATGAGGAGGAATTTCGAAGTTTTATTCTCGGGAACTGTCATTTTTGCAGACTCAGAAAGAGGGAGCTTGCATTGGGGCTGTGTGTCTTGAAGGTGATGGGGTCACAGGGGAAAGTTGGGGGCGGGTGGGCAGGGTCCCTGCAGAGGATGATGGTGGACTGTGTTTCAGGGAGGCCTACCCCAACTGCACGGTTCTGGAAGCCCGCCCATGTTACAACGTGGCTCGCCTGATGTTCCTTGATGCAGAGAGGTAATGGGGCTGGGGGCGGGGGCAACACCCGAGGGCCCCCTGCCCTTTGTGGAGGGCATCTTGGCTGCCACTCAGGAACCTGGCTCCCCTTCCAGGTGTTTCCCGGGACATTTGATTTTCCACGCCTCGTGGCATGCAGGATCTTAGTTCCCCAACCAGAGATCGAACCTGTGTCCCCTGCAGTGGAAGTGCAGAGTCTTAACCACTGGATGGCCAGGGAATTCCCAAGGGGCGTTTGATTTTAATTCACCCCCTGGAGTGCCTGTCAGTTCAGCTCTGGAAAGAGCAAGGCCTGGAGGTTAGAGGAAAGGGGCCCACTGTCCCCACCCTATTTGAGGACATACCCTTCCTCAGCTACAGTGTGGGAAACTTAGGCCAGACTATAGGAAGCACTTCTGCCCCTCAAGGGATGGTGGGGAGACACTGGGCTGGGGACACGTCTGAACTGTGCATCCTAAACAAACCAAAAGAGTAAGGTGGCCCCTGTCCTTGGGGAGTGGACTGTGTGACCCCCGAGCTGGGCTACTACCCATCCTCCAGCCAGACCCAGTTGGGCAGTAGGTGACCGGGCACCTGGATCCCACAGGAAGAAGGCCGAGCGGGGAAAGCTTTACTTCACAAACCTCCAAAGCAAGGACAACGTCCCCACCATGATCAACCCGAAGCCCTGCGGCCACCTCTGCTGCTGTGTGGTGCAAGGCTGCGAGCAGGTACAGGGTATCCTGGCCTCAGCTCAGGCCTCAGGGCCCCGAGACTCCTGATGGGTGAGGGGGGAGTTGGAAGGTCCCAGGGAGACAGGTCACAGTGAAGGTGGATGCACCCCACGGTGGGGCCCGTCCCACATCCCCAGGAACACGCACACGCACACGCACGCACGCCTTGCACATAAATACCCCAAGGTGAAGAGACTCCCAGAGGAAGCAAAGCTGGGGTGTGGACCGCAAGCAGGTCCCCATCTGTTCCTGGAAGCCCTAGTCCCATTGTTGGGCTTGCCCCCTATCCCTACAGTGACCACGTTTTCAAACCCCAAATCAGAAGAGGTCAGCCAAGAGGACAGCTTGCTGTATTTACTAGCTCTGTGGCTTTAGGCAAGTTTCTGGACTGCTCCGTGCCTCAGTTTCCTCGTCTGTAGGACAGAGCTACTTGTCCCCACCTCCCAGTGTAGTTGTGAGGATACGCGAGTGGACGGAGAGCTTAAAGCAGTGCCTGGGCTGCAGTCAGCTCTGGGCAGTGCCCGCTGGGGGCTGCAGGGACCGGCGGCTCTGACCAGGGCCCTGCCTCACCCGACCTGGCAGGTGGAGGCCATTGAGTACTACACGAAGCTGGAGCAGAAGCTGAAGGAGGACTACAAGCGGGAGAAGGAGAAAGTGAACGAGAAGCCTCTCGGCATGGCTTTTGTCACCTTCCACAATGAGACCATCACCGCCATGTGAGCTCCACCCACCCGCCCCGGCCCCTAGGGACTAGCCAGGGCTCCAGGTCCCAGGTAACCGTGCCCCCCTCCCCCAGCATCCTGAAGGACTTCAACGTGTGTAAGTGCCAGGGCTGCGCCTGCCGCGGGGAGCCCCGCTCCTCCTCCTGCAGCGAGTCCCTGCACATCTCCAACTGGACCGTGTCTTACGCCCCTGACCCCCAGAACATCTACTGGTGAGCAAAGGGGGATTGCGGGGTGGCTTCCTGGGGCCGGCATGGGCTCCAGTGGGGAGAGGGAGGCCCTAGGTATCGCTGGGGAAGGATCAGGCGTCCAGCCCTGGAGTGACGCCTCCGGACCTTCCCAGGGAGCACCTCTCCATCCGTGGCTTCATCTGGTGGCTGCGCTGCCTGGTCATCAATGTCGTCCTTTTCATCCTCCTCTTCTTCCTCACCACCCCGGCCATCATCATCACCACCATGGACAAGTTCAATGTCACCAAGCCCGTGGAGTACCTCAATGTAAGGCCCACACCCCGACCCTCCACACTGTGTCCCCAAACGCAGATACCAGGCCCCAAATCCCTCCTGGCAGCGGCAGGCGGGGGGTGGACCACATGCCCTCCAGTCCAGCTCCTGTTCCGCTTTTCTAGCCCAGCCCCGCTAAGAAGGTCCCACACGACCATGGGCTGCAAACCCCTCTGTGCACTTCCCTTGGGCTCCCTGCCAGCTTCCCCCTAGGAGAGGCCTAGAGGGGCTCTGAGGGAAGAGAGAGCCTGGGTCCATTCCAAACTGATCATGTGACCTTGAACAAGGTCCTTCTCCAAATCCTTCGGTGTCTCCAACCAAAGAGTGAAGGGTCAGACCAGACCAGACCCTTGGCTTCCAAACTTGGATTCTGATGGCCTTCATCAAAAGGAATCTTACATGAAACCCAATGTAGGAAAGCGAGGTCGCTCAGATGACGATGGGTGTGGGGGCATTTCTGCTGCTCTCCCCTCGCCTCTTTTGCAAACCTCCTTGGAACCTCAAAGTTCATGAGAAGGCACTTTGAAAATCATTGAGTGATGATAGCATAATAGATAAGCCCCAGGCTGCCTGGGTTCAAATCCCCCCCACCCACTGCTTACTAGCTAATTTATTGACTCTCATTTTGCTTCAGTTTACTCATCTGTAAAATGGGGTAATACCATTCACGTAAGAATTAATACATGAAAAGTACAGGATCAGTAGGTGTTCAGAGATGCTAACTACTAATATTATTCATGCTGGGATTGTACATATGGCCCTGGCCCCCAGATGTTCTGACATGAGGTCCTGAGCGCTGGGGGGCCCAGGGCTCACTGGGGGAGGGGGCAGGTAAGCAAAGCAAGCTGGGCCCACTAGACTACCCCCACCTGACACATTCTGCCCCCCTCTGCCCTTTGCAGAACCCCATCATCACCCAGTTCTTCCCCACCCTGCTGTTGTGGTGCTTCTCGGCCCTGCTCCCCACCATCGTCTACTACTCTGCCTTCTTTGAAGCCCACTGGACACGGTGAGACACCCCCTACACACCACGCCTCACTGCGGTCCTCCTGGGCGCACACCCTCTGCCCTCAGGCTCCCTGCTCTGGGCAGTCCCAGAACTGGCAAGGGAAGGATGGTGACCAGCATCCTCACCTGGGGAAGCCCCCCTCCTTCCCTCCTGGGACATCATACGAGCTGGGGGAGCAGGCATGGGGGCTGGCTCATCTGACCTCTGCCCCCCCATGTCCCCCACCCCAGCTCCGGGGAGAACAGGACCACCATGCACAAGTGCTACACCTTCCTCATCTTCATGGTGCTGCTGCTGCCCTCGCTGGGACTGAGCAGGTGGGTTTCGGAGGAGGGGATGGGAGCTGGGGTCCGGGATTGCCCGAGGGGGAGGGGGAGCTCAGGCTCCCCCTCCTCTACAGAGCCGGGGGGGGGGCCATGTCTGGGGGGATCCCCAGAGCTTGTGGATGGGCCTCCCCCTCCCCTGGTGTTCTGGGCCATTCCAGCTGCCCCACACCTCGCCTCTCCTCTCTTCCCCCCTCCTCTCCTCCCCTTCCCTCTCCTCTCCTCTCCAGCCTGGACCTCTTCTTCCGCTGGCTCTTTGACAAGAAATTCTTAGCTGAGGCAGCTATTCGGTTTGAGTGAGTGACCGGGGTCCCCAGGGAAGGAGACCAGATGGTGGGGGTGGCTGTTCCCCCATGGGATGGTGCAACAAAGCTCCCACGCCTGCAGCGGGGAGGAGGAGGGGGCTTATATCACAGTCAGGGCCATCCCAAAGGTTGCCCCACGGGCTGTCTTGGGTGTATACATGGGACGTCCCGGGGTCAGTATTGGGAACCTCTCTGGATTCTGAGGTCACCCCCGAGGTGTATTTGGGGCTTTGGGGCCCGCACTTGGGGGGTTTCTATGGTGGGCTTTGGGGCTTGTATCCTGGGACTAACCATGGGAGTCGGGCTTCACCCGGGTGGTTTGGAGAGGTCTATGGTGGGATCTTGGTTGTACTGTGGGAGTGACATGGGGGTTCCTGGAGGTATCCCTGAAGGTCTCTGGAGGCACACCTTTGAGTATCTATGGAAGGCTCTCGGGCTCACACCTAAGAGTGCCTATGGGGGGCTCTGGGGCTCACACTTTGGGGTGTTTCTGGGGCACAAGTTCTGGGAACACCTCTGAAGTCTCAGGCTGTCATCCAGTTGTGCCTCTGCAGTTCTCTGGGAATCGCACCTTCCCCGGGGATCCCTGGGAGGGGGTCTTGGGGGACACGAACCTTGGCTGTTTTTGTGGGCACCAGCTCTAGGGGTCTTGCTCTAGGCCATCTGTGGTAACCTTGGGCTCACACTTGGGGTGTCATGGGTACTGACAAAGGCCCCTGGGCTTCCCCCTCTGAAGATCTCTGGGGTAGGTTCTCTGGAGCTTCAGTTCTGGAGGTGTCCGAGGCTCACACTCCGGAGGTGACTCTGGGTTAAGGTCTAAGGCAGGGAGCCTTCTGGGTATTGCTGGGGGTCTTTGGGGTCACGGGGGGGTGGGGGGAGCCTCCGGCATCACACCCTGGACACTGGTGGCCTTAGGGGTCTCAAGCACTCTCTCCGGGGGTCTTTATGGGGCACAAGTTCTAGGGGTGCCTCTGGGCTCACTCACGCTGAAGGGGTCTGGGGCTTCCTTTGGAGGCATCTGTGGACCCTCTGGCGTCTGCCTCTGGGGTTCACACTCGGGGCACTGGGACACAGGTGCTTTGAGGGCTGACCTGAAAGGTCCATGTGGAAGAAGGCACGTTGGGGGTGCTGGCACGCTGGCAGTGGGCAGGGGGCCACCGGGTCCCCCAAGGGTGCAGAGCTGGAGCACCCGGTGCCCGCAGGTGCGTGTTCCTGCCGGACAACGGCGCGTTCTTCGTGAACTACGTCATTGCCTCAGCCTTTATCGGCAACGCCATGGACCTGCTGCGCATCCCGGGCCTGCTCATGTATATGATCCGGCTCTGCCTGGCGCGCTCGGCCGCCGAGAGGCGCAACGTGAAGCGGGTAGGGCCACCCGGGGCAGCCGCGGTCCGCACAGCGCCCCCTAGTGGGCCCAACCAGAGACAGTGACCGCCGTGCTAGAGTGTGGGGGCGCCCGGGGTGCTGAGACTTGGACAGCGAGTTCCGTGGCCCTGGGTTACCCTCTTCCCGTCTGGGGCCTCAGTTTTCCCATGTGTACAGTGACAGGTTGACACAGCTAACCCTGTAGGCCCCCGCCAGTTCTGACAGTCTAGTGTTCTGTGATGGGGGTTGGGGGAGGTCTGGGTCTAGACCTAGGGTCCCTCTGCCCTAACCCCACACGAGGGCTCTGGGCATCCCATTCCCAAGCCCACCAACCTGCCAGCCCCTCCTGCCTCGAAGGCCCCTCCTAATGCCCCATCACTGCGCCCACCCTGACCTCCGTCTCAGCCACAGACCCTCTCTCCATCGGCTTTGCCCTGCCCTGCCCTGGACATTGGGTGCCTTTTCCCCCCCGGCTTCTTTCCTGGCCCCCTCCCACTTCCCACCTGCCCTGAGCCCCTGCAGAGCGCCCCGCCGCTCCCGAGCTACCCTCCCTCCCATCTCGCCCCCTGCCCTGAGCCCCTGCAGGCCGCTCCCGAGCTACCCTCCCGCCCGTCTCCCCCCCAGCATCAGGCCTACGAGTTCCAGTTTGGCGCAGCCTACGCTTGGATGATGTGCGTCTTCACGGTGGTCATGACCTACAGTATCACCTGCCCCATCATCGTGCCCTTCGGTAGGCACCGCCGCGCCGGGACCTGGGCCCTGCTCGGGGGGACCCAGGACCTCTCCCACTCCGCTCTAGCAAGGCAGGCCACCCGAGTGGACAGGGCCCTGGCTGGGAGACCGGCCCCTCGGGCCTCCCGCCCGGTCCCTGGCTCAGTCTGGGGCTCGGCCAGGGGGGAGGAGGGGAAAAGCCATCTCAGCTCAGGCTGGAATCAGCTGGTGTGCTGGGCCCCTGGGCCAAGTCTCCCCAACACAGCCATGTTTGCTCACACCAGTGCCTTCACTCGGGTGGATATACTTGGACACACATCGCACGCCCACTGAGGTGTACGTACACACACACACACACACACACACAGTCCTACACAGAATCCATGGGCACACTTGTACACAGCCCCGTAAACTCAGGAAAGACCTTTGGGTTTCAGCGTGGTCCTTACTACTCATGGAAATATCCTGCTGTAGCTGTGCCGTGTGGCCTGGGCAAGTCCCTCTCCTTCTGAAGAAATTTAGCAAAGTTTCTCTTCACCCCAATTATCAGCCCCACTGGTGGCCTCTCCTTTCCCCCCACGAACATCCTAACCCCTCACCACCCTCCCTGGTCACTGAAGGCTTCAGACTCCCAAACTAACTACCTTGTCCTCATTTGAAATTGCCCATCCCCTCAACCTCCAGGAAAATGGAACTCGCCACCTAATTTATACTCATCTGTTTAAGGGCAGAGATAGGAAGAACGCTATGGGTTTTAAGAGGATGCTTGCTGACCCAGACAAATGGATTTCTAATAGTAGAATTCCTAGGGAGGGGCTGCAGAGTGAAGGGGTTGAAGCAGTGGAAGCTGAGGTTCTGTGGTCCTGCGAGGGGCTTGGGGCTCTATTCTCTACTGGGCCTGGGGCAGAAGAAGGGGGACCAGCCCTTCAGTGACCTCAAAAGGCCCAGGACAACCCGTGACAGACACACAAGGGTCCGGCAGCTCGAGGTCAGGGCCCGTGTGGCTTCCCCCAGGGCTCATGTACATGCTGCTGAAGCACCTGGTGGACAGGTACAACCTCTACTACGCCTACCTGCCGGCCAAGCTGGACAAGAAGATCCACTCAGGGGCCGTGAACCAGGTGGTTGCTGCACCCATCCTGTGCCTCTTCTGGCTCCTCTTCTTCTCCACCATGCGTACGGGTGAGGGCCGCCGCCCACCCTCGGGGACCGGTGTGGGCGGCGGGCAGAGGAGACTCCCGCCAGCGTCGAGGCAGAGCAGGCCACGGGAGGCCACGAGGGCCGGGGGTCACAGGCCCGGGGCCTGGGAGAGGCCCCAGCATATGCGAGTGTGGGAGTGCGTTCAGAGGGGGCAGAAGCCCGTGGGACGGGGACCCGGAGGAGAGGTGACGGCCCTTTCTCTGCCCGCCCCGACACCAGGGTTTCTAGCCCCCACGTCCATGTTCACATTCGTGGTCCTGGTCATCACCATTGTCATCTGTCTCTGCCACGTCTGCTTCGGACACTTCAAATACCTCAGTGCCCACAACTACAAGGTGTGGGGCAAGGGGGGCAGGGAGGTGGCCGAGGGCAGAGTCTCAGCAGGGTGGGGTTGGGGGATTGGGAGCTGAGGGCAGGGATGCCAGGAGAGAGTAGGGTCGTGATTATGGCTGAGGGCCAGGGCATTCCCCCCATTGCTTGACTCGTTCTGGGCCCCTCAAGATTGAGCACACGGAGACAGATACCGTGGACCCCAGAAGCAATGGACGGCCCCCCAGTGCTGCCGCTGTCCCCAAATCTGCGGTGAGTGCCCTGCTCCGTGGCCAAGTGCGGGGAAGAGCCTCTGGTGGAGATCCAGCCCCAAAGCTGGGTGTGCCGTTAGTCATCCGGAAAGGGAAGCCTGTTCCAGACCCCGGGCCGGGAGGGATCTGGCTTCAGCAGCTGGGGGCTGCCCCACCCCGCCCTAGGAAGAGGGTGACCGCCCCTCCCCTCTCAGGCCATGAGGTCCCCCCTCACCCCTTCCCCACGAGGGGCAGCTGTCGACCCTCACCCCCACCCTTCTCCCCCTTCAGAAATACATCGCTCAGGTGCTGCAGGACCCAGAAGTTGACGGGGATGGGGATGGGGGTCCTGGGAGCTCAGGGGACGAGCCCCCGTCATCCTCATCCCAAGATGAGGACCTGCTGATGCCGCCTGACGGCCTCACGGACACAGACTTCCAGTCTTGTGAGGACAGCCTCATAGAGAATGAGATTCACCAGTAAGGGGAGGGAGGGCCCTGGAGGCCACGCCCTGCCCCCACCCACCCCGCCCCCCCCACGGACACTAAAACGCTAATAATTTATTAGATCTAAAGCCCCTTCCTTCCCCATCCCCTGCTTTCATTAAGGTATTTAAACCTGGGGATTTCACCGCTCTCCCCCACCATGGAGGGAGGGAGGGAACCCCCCAACGTCAGTGAGGAGAGCCCCGAGCCGGCCCCGGGGCAAAGAGGGGTGTGGACAGGGTTCCCCCCAGATCAGTGCCCCCCTGGGCTAGTAGTATGATCAGGAAAGGGTTAATAAGAGCCAAGGGGGATACTGGCTGGAGACCTGCTGGGGGCAGGTGGATCAGGGGCTGCCCCCCCAGTTCTTACCTCCCTCCCCCCACCAAGTCCCCCTGGAATCTTGCACTCCAGGGAAGTACAGCCTCCAGCCCCTAAGGGGTTGCATGAGAGGGGAGGGGGTGCGGAGCGGGAGGAAGAGTCAGGCCCCAAGCCAGGGGGGGTGACCTGGGGGTGGGGGGTGGGCGTGGCTGACACTGGAAAATGGGGTTTTGCACTGTTGTTGTTTTTTTTTTTCCTTTAAAATAAAAATGGAAAGAAAAACTCCAAGGCAGGTGTCTGATTTGCGCTGCTGCCCTGGACACATGGCTGGCATCCGACCACCCTTCTGTTGGTCTGGAGGACCTATGAGGTCAGCATCCCCATGTGACCTGGGCAAGAGACTTCTTGTGTGGAGCCTCAGTTTCTCCATCAGGGAGAGGAGAGAGTAGCAAGAGGGGCCTGCTATATTCACAATGCCAGCCTCTCCACCACCCTCCCCCTACGTCCCTGTCACCTCTGCCTCTACCCCCTGCCCTGAGGAAATTGTGGGACCACTCAGAATGAGGAACAGGGACATGGGCGCACACTCTGAATTGCTGAGATCCACACAAATGGAACAGAGATTCAGGGGAGAAAGGCTGTGCAGAGCCACAAGTTCCACACTGGTCCCGGAAGGCTTCCTGGAGGGGGACGATCCCAGGACAGCTGCTTCCAGAGAGGCAGCTGCTCTGGAGGGGGAGAGGCAAGAAAATAGGGCCACAGTCGTCGACCAAACACTGTCATTATTATTTGTTGTCATTGTTGATGCAATTTATTGAGTGGTTATTATGTGCCTGGAATTACACTAAGTGACTTCTATGCTTTTTAAAGCATTTACTCCTCAGAGCTGTCTGTGATGTCAGGCGTGGGTTTGTTGTGAGAGTTACATGAGATAATATATGTCTAGTGCTCACTTGGCCCAGTGCCCAGCACATGGTAAACACCCCATAAACGTCAACTGTAATTAATACTATGCTCATTAATAGTACCTACAAAGCAGGTGTGGTTTTCCTCTTTATATGAGTGAGGACACAGGCTCAGGGAGGGTATGGGGTTTGCCCAAGGATACCAGCCTGGGAGGGATCTCGGAGAGGTTCTCCTGAGGGAGACTGGAGAGGGAGGGAGACTGGAAAGGGAGGGTCTCCAGACCCTCAAGTCTGATCCATCCTCTAACATCCAACTCAAATTCACTTTCTAAGAAATTTCCTGTGACCATTGTAGCCCACCCTCCAGAGGCCCACAGAGTATACAGCGTGTATAACAGGAGCCAGACGACCTGGACTCCAGTCCTGGTTCTGCCGCCCACTTGCTGTGCATCCCCAGGGGAGACACCTCTCCTCTCTGGACCTGTTTCCGTATCAGTAAACTCAGGGAGCATGACCAGGTGACCCCCTAAGGCCCTGGAGCATCCTCCTGCCCACCTGCCACCCACCGCCCACTGCAGAAAACAAGAAAGAGAGTCAAAGAACTCCCAGAAGGGAGGGGAGACTCAGAGGAGGCGGAGAAGGAGGAAGAAGCAGGTACCCCAAAGGCCTGCAGACGGTCGGCAAGAAACGGCCAACAGTGGGGACAGCAAACAGAAAAGCCTGATAAAAATCACCCGGATGTCCTGTGTGTCAGATCCCCAGTCTTGGGAAATGTGGACCCCAGGGGGCAGGCATCCCGAAGTCCCAGGGCTGGAGTTGTCATCCAGCCAAGGGATGGAGCCAAGGGCAGGGGAGCAGAGAGCCAGCCGGTGGATGGGCAGAAATTGGCTGAGTTTCCAGCAGGGAGCACACACAGCAGTCCCCGGAGGCCACAAACAGCAGCCTCACCCTTGATCCCTCCATCAAACCATCCTGAGGACCTACTGTGCGCCGGTGACACAGTCACAGTGAGGAGCAAGGCTGCCTCCTGGGCACCCACAGCTGAGGGCACGACAAGCCAGACAGAGATGGGAGTGCTCGCCAGGGCCAGCACTGTTCTTAGCACTTTCTATGAGTGAACTACAGGCAGGCCGCAGAGATACTGGGGGTTCTGTTCCAGGCCCACCACAATAAAGCAAATATCGCAATAAAGCAAGTCAGACGAATTTTGGGGGTTCCCAGCGCACATAAAAGTTACGTTTACACTGTAGTCTATTCATGTGCAATAGCATTATGTCTCAAAAAGTGTACATACCTTAATTTAAAAATACTTTATTGCAAAATATGCTAGCCATCATCTGAGACTTCAGCAAGTTGTAATGTTTTTGCTGGTGGTAAGTTCTAAATACTAAAATGTGACCCAAAGACACAAGGTGAGCAAATGCTGTTGGAAATATGGCCCCGGTAGGCTTGCTTGATTGACACAGAGTTGCCACAAACCTTCAATTTGTAAAAAATGCAATGTCTTCGAAGCACAGTACAATGAGATGGGCCTGTAATTGAGTCCTCAGAGGTGCCCTATTGCAAATTCATAGATGAGAAGCGTGAGGCCCATGGCCGAGATGTCTCTTGCCCCAGGTAACGCAACCTGTACACAGTGGAGCTAGGACAGGGTGAAAAAAATCTTAGGATGTTATGGGAGCTTAAAGGCAGGACACCTTGCCTCATTCAAACATTTTAGTGTTCAGCTGAGAAAGTTGACATGGAGACTGATGACTCAAGGGCCCACAATTAGGCCAAAATGACTGGTGTGGTACCAGACACCTTCCCCCAGGGTCATGGAGTTAAGCCAGAAACACCCCCATCACCTGCTCTGAGGCATGCCAGTGGCCTAACCATGCCAAGAAGAATGTTGTGGGTTGAATTGCATCCCCCAAAAAGATTTGTTGCAATCCTAATCCCCAATACCTCAGCATGTGCCTTCGTTTGGAAATAGGGTCATTGCAGAACTAATAAGATAGGGTCATGCTGATCCCACCACTGGGCATATACCCAGAGAAACCATAATTCAAAAAGATACATGCACCCCAATGTTCATTGCAGCACTATTTACAATAGCCAGGTCATGGAAGCAACTGAAATGCCCCTCGACAGACGAATGGATAAAGAAGATGTACATATATACAATGAAATATTAGTCATAAAAAGGAACAAAATTGGGTCATTTGTAGAGACATGGATGGATCTAGAGACTGTCATACAGAGCGCCGTAAGTCAGAAAGAGAAAAACAAATATCGTATATTAACGCATATATGTGGAACCTAGAAAAATGGTACAGATGAACCGGTTTGCAGGGCAGAAATTGAGACACAGATATAGAGAACAAACATATGGACACCAAGCGGGGAAAGCCATTGGTGTGTGTGTGTGTGTGTGTGTGTGTGTGTGTGTGATGAATTGGGCGATTGGGATTGACATATATACACTAATATGTATAAAATGGATAACTAATAAGAACCTGCTGTATAAAAAATAAATTAAAATTTTTTAAAAAGATAGGGTCATGCTGGAAAAGGGTGGGTCCCTAATCCAATACAACTGGTGTCTTTATAAGAATAGGAGACAGACACAGAGAAGGCCATGTGAAGACACAGAGATGCACAGGAAGAATGCCATATCAGTGGCTTCTGGAAACGAGGAGGCTCTCAAGATAAAGAGGTCTGGTTGGGGTGTCAGAGACAGCCCCTTCCTGGCAACCCTGGGCGGAAGAAGAGGGTCTTAGTCTTATCCTGACGGGATGATACGGTGAGGACAGCCAGCCTCGTGGTGACCTCCAGAGTGCGGATGCTGGGTCTCCTGTCCCCACAGGGAGATGGCCCTTGGACTGGTGGGTGAGGACCAGGCAGATGGAAGGGGCCAGCTTAGCGACAGCACCAGCTTGTGGGAGGACAGGTGGGAAGGAGGCAGCTGTTAAAAACGTGCCACTGGACTTTCCTGGTGGCACAGTGGTTAAGAATCCGCCTGCCAATGCAGGGGACACAGGTTCGAGCCCTGGTCCGGGAAGATCCCATGTGTGGCGGAGCAGCGAAGCCCGTGCGCCACAACTACTGAGCCTGCGCCCTAGAGCCCGCGAGCCACAACTACTGAAGCCCGCACGCCTAGAGCCCATGCTCCGCAACAAGAGAAGCCACTGCAGTGAGAAGCCCGCGCACCACAATGAAGCGTAGCCCCTGCTCGCCACAACTAGAGAAAAGCTCACGTACAGCAACAAAGACCCAACGCAGCCAAAATAATAAATAAATTCAAAAACAAAAACGTGCCACTGGGGCTTCCCTGGTGGCGCAGCGGTTGAGAGTCCCCGGTCTGGGAAGATCCCACATGCCGCGGAGCAGCTGGGCCCGTGAGCCACGGCCGCTGAATCTGCGCGTCCGGAGCCTGTGCTTCGCAACGGGAGAGGCCACAACAGTGAGAGGCCCGGGTACCGCAAAAAAAAAACCAAAAACAAAAAAAAGGTGCCACTGACCTAGGAATCCCACTGCAGTTGGAGAGTTCTGGGTGGGGGTGGGAGTCCTCCGGCCCCTCCCCCCAGAACCTTCAACTGTCAAGCACCATGCGAGCCACCAGCATGCTGCACTCCCCAGGTAGGCGTTGATGGGCTTTGTCCCACTCCTGTCCCTGGCAGACTAGGACCTCCCCCCAGGGAAGGGGCTGTGTCCCCTTGAGGGTGACTCCTCCATCAGACTGGGTGCTCCTGAGGCGCAGGCGCTAGGCCTCTTCCTCAGCTGGTTTGGGAAAGAAAGGGCCACGGATGGTCAGACCTGCAGGAGCCCAACCTCGTCACCCCTGAGAGTTTGGAGTCGGGGAGAGGAGAGGGACCAGCCACCGCACTGTCACAGCCCCCTGGGAAACAGGCTTGTGTGAAGGAAGCCCCCGTGGCCATGGCCGTGGCTGTTAGAGAAATAAGGGGCACCCTAGGCCCAGCCTCCAGGCTTCTTGGGAAGTGCAGGCCGAAGGGGAGGCCCCAAGCCCAGTCTAGACAACATCTTTGTTCGCTCTCTGCTCTGGAAATCAAGCTGTCCCTAAATCTACAGGTCCCCAGTCTGATGGGGGAAGACAAGGCACGCCCTGTCTCGTCCAAAAATCGTCCTATACATTCGCGCCTTGTTTTCACATATTGCTCTAGCGACCTGCCTGTCCTTCCCACAGCCAGCCTTGTCTGTCTGTCTGTCTCAGCTTGCCCATGCCCCTGGCCCTGAGACATTCTGGGAGATAACTGTGGTGAAGTGTGTGTGTGTGTGTGTGTGTGTGTGTGTGTGAGTCCTCCCTGCCAGCCACTGAGTCAGAAGCGCAGACCCGGCCGACGGATGCAGGACCTTAGGCAGGTTTGGAGTCAGCACAGTGAGCAATCACTCCTCAGCTGGGTGATGGTCCGGGGACGGACGGCTCCCGGAACGTGAGGGAGGTGACATTTAACCCTCATCGCCTGCCTTGGTCTGCCCTCAGATGTTCTCCAATTTTCTTAGACACCAGCACCTTCTGTGGTCCTTCCAGAACCCCTGGAGAGCTCGGCATGTTCACTCCTGGGGGCAGCCGGGCAGAGGGCAGCCCCATGGTGGAAGGGCACGGAGGGTTCCCTCCACCATGCGGGGTCTTGGGCCATTCACTTAGTCCAGGTTTCTCACCCTCCACACTCTTGACATTTGGGGGCAGGATAATTCTTTGTTGTAAGGTCTGTCCTGTGCACTGTGGGATGTTTAGCAGCTTCCCGGCCTCTACCCACTGGATGCCAGTAGCTCCCACACCCCAGTCCCCTGTTAGGACAATGAAAAATGTCTCCAGACATCGCCAAGTGTTCCCTGGGGATGCGATCACCCCCCACCCCTTGGTGAGAACCGCTGACTTACCTTCTCTGGGCGGGCCCTGGGTCGGCTGGCAACATGGGGTGAGGACCCAGCAGTGAAACAAAACAAATTCTGGATTCTCTTCTCTCTTAGGGATGTTCTTTGTCCTTCCTCTCAGGACCCTGTCCTTATGCTCATTAAGTCCTGTGACAGAGGGGTATGCAGGGGGCTATGTGATCCTGCTAGGAGCTCAGTAAATACTAACTAGTTGACTAGCCAGATCAGCAGGGAGAAGACAACTAACATTGTCTGAGCACCTATGGAACACCTGTCTTTTTCATGTATGTTGCATTATTTAATCCTGATACATACTTCAAGATAGGATATAGCAACCTCTTCATGCAAATGAGGAAACCGAGGCTCAGAGATGTTAAGCAACTTGCCCAAGGTCACACAGCTACCCACTCTGGCTTGGTGCAGCCCAGGGCACTAGCCCTGCTAAAGAGAAATAAGCTACCTCCTGACCCCTTTTCCAACACCATCCTCAACCTCTCCTCCCAGCCCAGGGAAGGAGCTTAAGAAAGGCCACCTAGAGGCTGTAGTAAGATGGAAGAAGGGCTGGCCCCAGACCTGCTGACCATTTGTCCTTCTCTCCAGCACAGCCTCTGCCCCTCCACCGAGGCTCCCTCCCTGAAAGGCAGTAAGGGTAATGGGTGAGAGCATGGACCAGCCTGCCCAGGTGTGACCCTGACTCTGCTGCCAGCCAGGTGTGCAGCCTTGAGGAAGTTCAGCCTGTGTGCCTCAGTTTCTCCCTCTGAAGCAGGGAGACGATAATAATAAACCTAACTAACAGGGCTGTTGTGAGGATTCAATGAGTTAATGCACATAAAGTGTTTAGAGCCATGCAGGCACGCGCTGAGTCCTCAAACTCTGTTAATTACTATTACTTTTACAAATGCTGTGTAAGTGCTAGTTACTTTCATAACTGAGGGAGGATTCCTACTATCTTCTCATCACGAGCCACAGGCTTTATGGAAGAAGCAAAGGACAGGATTCCAAGTTTTTCTTCAGCAAACTCACCCTAATCCTTACAGCCAATGAAATTTTCTTAGTGGGGGCCAGAAGCCTCCAGGCCTCAGGGACCCCAAGGGACCCCAGAGAGACCTCTCTGCTGTAGCCAAGACCTTTGTCATTCCCTGCACCAACACTCTGGCTTTCCTGGGCTGAGCTGGGCCCTTTTTGGTCCCCAGCCCAAGCATGGCCTGTGGACAGTGCTGGACTGGAGTCTGCAGGTCTCACCATTTACTGGGCACCTGCTGGGGGGCTCCCCCTAATGGATGGGGGTGTCCCAGGGATGAACCACACGCCCACCCATTCCTTTCACAGATTGTTATTGGACCCTCTTCCTGTGGGAGAAACTGAGATACACCGACCTCCTCCCTACGGAAGCTGCCAAGAACATCCTTCAAAATATTTTTTTTTTTTTTTGCGGTACGCGGGCCTCTCACTGTTGTGGCCTCTCCTGTTGCGGAGCACAGGCTCTGGATGCACAGGCTCAGCGGCCATGGCTCACAGGCCCAGCCGCTCCGCGGCATGTGGGATCCTCCCGGACCGGGGCACGAACCCGTGTCCCCTGCATCAGCAGGCGGACTCTCAACCACTGCGCCACCAGGGAAGCCCCAAAATATTTATTGATCACCTACTATGTACACAATACAGCAGCAGGAATACAGCAACAAACAAAACAGACCAAAATCCCTGCCTGCGTGAGCATTCATTCTATGAGGGAGGCAACCAGTAAACAAAATACATGTGGAGCTAGAGTGGAACAGGGAGTTGGGGAGCGGGGCAGGAGAGAGAAAACATAGATTTGCAAACATAGATGAAAAATTACTACTGTCTGCAAAGCAGACAGTCACTCATTCATCCCCTGAAAGCGTTTCTGAGCCCCTGCTGGGTCAGGTGCAGTGTAAGACTGAGGGAACCCAGCAGTGGACAGGGGACCCCACCTCCACCCTTGAGATCTCATCACCTCGGTGGTGGGGGGGGACAGACAGGCCAGGCAGGGATGGGTGTCATAATAAAGGAGAGTGTTGGACACCAGGGCAGCCCCGACTCTGCACAGGCGTCAGGGGAGGCTTCGCCGAGCCGGTGGCATTGAGCCAGGACTTTCCCAGTGGACAGATGTGTGTGTGGGATGAGGAATGATTCCAAGCAGAGGCACCAAGGCAGGAACAGTCAATGCAGCTGAAGAACAAAGGCAGCCTGTGCTCCAAGGCGCTGGGCTGGTGCGTGGCAACCTGTGTGGGTTTGTCAGGCTAATAAGTGGAGGGAACGGGAGCCATTCCTGGACCCAGAGAAGTCCCAGGAGATACTGGTGAGGGACGGGAGAATGGGTTTGCTTGCTTGGGTAATGGGAAGGGTAAGGGGGTATCAGATAAGCTGAGCTACACATGGCCCGTGACCTCCTTAGTTGACTAGGATGGGGAGATGGCTCTGGGTCCCCAGGCCTTCCCATGGTGGAGAGGCACCTCCTTCCAGGGCAGCGTAGGGTGAAGGTCACAAGCCCGATCTGGGGTCTGCGGTCAGGATTAGTCCACCCCAGCCCTCACTCTGTGACCTTCGACCCACTACCGACCTCCGAGCTCAGGCTTTCTGTTCCGGTCACCGTGGGCACCGCGTGGCCCTCTCTCAGGGCCCTGCACAGAGCAGGCGCCCAGGACTGTTATCTCTGCTGTTCTAACACTTCTCGCCTGTCCGCTCGAGGGAGGAAGCGTAACTGAGACCCCCTGCTCCCCCCTGTGCAGCTGCCCCCCTTCTTTTCCTCACTCTGGATTCCTCCCACACCCCGGCCCCAACTGGGCTCTGTTTAACTTAGACCACATCCTTCCTCCCTTCCCCCAAGCACTTCCTTATTCCAGAGGCAGCTGAGAATGTGGGGAGATGGGGGGACGCAGGCCCCGGGTGCCTGGGTGGGGTAGGACTGGAGATTCAGAGTGGACCTCCGCTCTTCTCGCCCCTCCTCCACGCTCTCCTCCTGGGTCCCCTGCTGGTGGCAGTGGGGAGTCAGTCCCACAGAGGGCTGACAGGTGTGGGCAGGCATACTCAGGAAGGGTGTAAGAGGTTGCAGTCCCTCTGGGGGAGGAGGGATCCTGGGTCCCCAGCTGCCAGCTGACTCAGGACCTGTCAGCCAGCCTGACTGTTCCTCTCAGAGACCCAGCCACCCCACCCACTGGGCCATTCCCTAACTGGACCCTCCCCCGCGAGCAGCCCCTTCCCCTCTGCCCTCCTGCCCGCTGCACTCCATTATTTCCACTCTCCCCAAAAGGCAGTGTCTGTTTGCATGGTCTGGAGGTCATTTTTTTAAACAGCTTTATTGAGCTATGACTCACATACCATACAATTCACCCATTTAAAGTGCACAATCAGTGGTTTTCAGTACATTCACGGAGTTGTGCAACCATCACCACAATCGACTTTAGAACCTTTTCATTCTCCCGCAGAAGAAACCCCGTACCCTTTAGCTATCAACTTCCAATCCCCCACCCTCTAAGCGCTAGGCAACCATGATTATACTTCCTGTCTCTATATAGATTGGCCTGTTTGGGGCATTTTACATAATCGAAATCATACAATATGTGATCCTTTGTGACTGCTGTCTTCACTTAGCATAATGTTTTCAAGGTTCATCCATGTCGTAACATGTCTCAGTACTTCATTTCTTTTTATTGGTGAGTAATATTCCGCTGTACGTGTATTCCTCATTTTGCTTGTCCATTCATCAGCTGATGGGCATTTGGGGTTTTCTCCACTTTTCGGCTATTGCGAGTGTTGCTGCTGCTATAAACATTTGTGCAGAATTTTTTTTTTTTTTGCTGTACGCGGGACTCTCACTGTCGTGGCCTCTCCCGTTGAGGAGCACAGGCTCCGGACGTGCAGGCTCAGCCGCTCCACGGCACGTGGGATCTTCCTGGACCGGGGCACGAACCTGTGTCCCCTGCATCAGCAGGCAGACTCTCAACCACTGCGCCACCAGGGAAGCCCTGTGCAGAATTTTTTGTATGGACATATATTTTCACTTCTCTTGAGTATATATACCTAGAGGTGAAATTGCTGGATCACATGGCAATTCTGTGTGTAACTTAGGGACTGCCAGACTGTTTTCCAAAGTGGCTGCGCCCTTTTACATCCCCAGCAGCAGTGCCCGAGGGCTCCAATTTCTCCACACCCTCGCCAGCACTTGTTGTTACCAGTCTTTTGGATTAGAGCCGTCCTAGTGGATGTGAAGTAGTATCTCATTGTGACCTGGATTTACATTTGTCTGTTGACGAAGGATGTGGAGCCGTTTTTCATGTGATTATTGGTCACTTGTGTATCTTCAGAAAAACACCTATTCAGATCCTTTGTCCATTTTTTGATTAGGTTATTTGTCTTTTTATTATTCAGCGGAGACCGTTTTCACCAACAAGGGGATGGCGGCTCACATAAGCCAGAACCGACTCAAGGCCAAGGGCATGGGCCAGCACCACAACGCCCAGAACTACAACAACCAGAGCTTTGAGGAGCTGCGAGCACTCTGCCTACGGAAGGGGCAGCTGTTCAAGGACCCCTTTTTCCCTGCTGAACCCAGCTCACTGGGCTTCAAGGAACTGGGCCCCAACTCCAAACACGTGCAGAACATCAGCTGGCAGCGGCCCCGTGTGGGCACTGGGAAGGGAGGCATGGACTCATGGGGGGTGGGGGTAGTAGTGACGTCCCAGTCACTTGGATAATCTCCAATCCCCCACCGCCCTATCTTGGCTCTGTACTAGACTCCATTTCCATCAAGGCAGGGGACGGTTTGGGACAGGCTTAAGTAAAACCTCTCAGAAAACCCCTGGGAAGGTCACTCACTGACCTTTGCCATCCCAGCCTACAATTAGGCCAAGTTCCCCCTGCCGCGCCCCCATCCATGTTTCCCCTAGAACTCCAAGAGACAGCAGCATTCCCCAGGGAAGTGGGAGAGAGCTTGGGAAGGGGGTGTCCTGGGCTCTCTGAAACTTTTATTCCTTCATTGCAGCAAATCACAAGCAATCCTCAATTCATTGTGAATGGGGTCAGCCCGACTGACATCTGCCAGGGGGTGCTCGGTGAGTGGGGGGCAGGAAAGCTGGGGGCAGGGGGTGAATTGGGAGAGTGCCAGGGTGTCTCCTGAGGCTGGGGGACTGGGAGCCCTGGGTTCAGACAGCTCTTCTGTGTCCCTTTTCCTCCCCTAATCCGGATTCCACCCCTACCTGCTGCCATCTGGGTCTGGGAGTAAGCAGGGTGCTGTATTAGTTATCAGTTGCTCCAAGAGTCAGTGACTGAAAGCAACAACCAACATCTATCATCTCACAGTTTCTCCGGGGCAGGAATTAGGAAGCAGCATAGCCTGGTTGGTCTGGCTCAGGGTTTCTCATGAGGTGCCACAGGAGCTGAAGGATTCCCTTCCAAGATGGTGCACTCACGTGGCAGGTGGCCCCAGGTCCTTGCCACGTGAGCTTCTCCGTAGGACGCTTAAGTGTCCACACATGGTAGCTGGCCTCCCACTGAGTGAGCGGCCTGAGAGAGAGAACAAGGAGGAAGCCCGAATGCCTTCACCACCTGGTCTCAGGAGAAGCAGGCGGTAACTTCCCCATGTTCTGCTGTTAAAAGCAAGCTCGTGGGCTTCCCTGGTGGTGCAGTGGTTGAGAGTCCGCCTGCTGATGCAGGGGACACGGGTTCGTGCCCCGGTCTGGGAAGATCCCACATGCTGCGGAGCGGCTGGGCCCGTTGAGCCATGGCCGCTGAGCCTGCGCGTCCGGAGCCTGTGCTCCACAACGGGAGAGGCCACAACGGTGAGAGGCCCACATACCGCAAAAAAAAAAAAGCAAGCTCGCAATCCGGCCTAAGGTCAAGGAGAGGGGAATTAGGCTTCCGCTAACCACTGCAAGTGACACGACTTCCTCAAGTCTGGGGTATCAGGTAAAGGAGCGGCCACTCTCCCGCAGGCTCCCACGGACAGCCCCCAGAGAGAGCTTCCTCCCTAAGCCTGGTCTTATTCCCCGGTTTCCTCCAAACCCCTCATTGCATCTTAAGGAAGAAGGCCAGGGTGGGCTTCCTCTGGGCTGAATTGTGTCCCATTTGTGGCAGAGAAGAGGGCAGGGTGTGGGTAGGGCAGAGGCCAAGGAGACAGCAGGTCCCACAGCTGCCACTGGGGCTCACTGAGCTGGAGGGCCCAGGGTTACCGGAGGAAAAATTGCTTCTCCCTAGGTGTCCTTTCCACGATGGTGACGAGAGTGTCCTTAACATTCCTCTCCCCCCTTCTACCCCCCTCCAAGTGTCCCTCAGGCAGCCAGAAGGCCTTGGTAATCACAGAATCTTTGCCAGTGCCCTCAGCCGCAGCCTGGCCCATGTACCCCCTCAGGGCACCACCCTGCCCCAAGCCCCACCCATGGTCTGAGATTCCCCAGGAGAGATGGCAACAGATGACCTCAGCCCAAGAATCCTGCCCCTCTGTCCCAGTGAGGGTACAGACTGAGCCCCTCGGGTCTCTAGTATTACGGGGCTGATCACCACACCACTGTAATCATGGGGTAGAAGTGGGGGGCCATGGGGAAGGGGATCGGCCTTGTTCAAGGGACAGGAGACGATTGGCTGTCCCCCAAAGATGGCAGGTCCCAGAGGGAGGAGTAAGACCAAGGCCAAAAACACCTTCTCCCCACATTCCAGAACAAAAACGTCTGGCTCTGATTTGTGAGTCTCTCGCCTCATAGGAAAGGTGGAGAACTCACCCCCAGAGCTGGCCCTTCTGCAGTGGGAGGGCATCGGGGAGGGGGCCACAGAGCAGCTCCTGATCTTCTGGGGCTTGGACTCTGGGACCCACACACATGGGAGTGCTCAAACGGGGCGCCCTTCTGTCTTTCCAGGGGACTGCTGGCTGCTTGCTGCCATCGGCTCCCTTACGGTGTACCCCGAACTGCTGTACCGCGTGGTGCCCAGGGGGCAGAGCTTCAAGAAAAACTATGCTGGTATCTTCCATTTTCAGGTGAAGGGCGATTTGAAAGCCAGAGTTGATTTGTTTATGAGGGGTGTGTGTGTGTGAGAGAGAGAGAAAGAATTAATACATGCTTTGAAGTTTACCTTTTTTCTTTCCTTTTTGAAAAAAACAACATTTATTAGGGTGGATTTTTCTCTAATTATCAGAGAAATATCCTCTCACTAAAGAAATTGTGTAAGCTAATTTTTTTTTTTTTTTTGGCGGTGCGCGGGCCTCTCACCGTTGTGGCCTCTCCCGTTGCAGAGCACAGGCTCCGGACGCGCAGGCTCAGCGGCCATGGCTCATGGGCCCAGCCGCTCTGCGGCATGTGTGATTTTTCCGGACCGGGGCACAAACCCGTGTCCCCTGCATCGGCAGGCAGACTCTCAACCACTGCGCCACCAGGGAAGCCCTAAGCTAATTTTTTAAAGCCCCCAAATAGTTGTTATCAGTTTGTGATTCATTCTCCTCCTCCTCTTCCTCCTGCTTCTCTCTCTCTCTGTCTCTTTCTCTCGGTAGATACACTCACATATGTATATGCACGTATACGTGTGTGTATGTGCATGTGCGCATATGACATTGGGAGTTTCTGTCATGTAATTTTTGTAATCTGCTCTTCAAATTATTCAACATGTGGACAAATTCCTCATGTCATAAAAATATTTCTGAAAGTCACAAGAGTTTTTAAGACCTCAGAAGTCCTAAAAGTCCAGCCAAGGTCAAAAGGTGGGTGGGTCCCTCTGGAGGCCACGGCAGAACCTGGAGGTGAGGCTGGGGGAGGTTCAGGCCTTTCACTGCCTTTCTTTGGCGGCGGCGGCGGCAGCGGAGGGGTGGGGGGCCCTCTGTTACTGGTGTGTCACTGAACCTGACACCAGGAGGCGCTCGTGTAACAGAGTCTTCATGCAAGAAGGGAGGGGGGATGTGCGCGCGCGCGCGCGTGCGCGCATGTATGTGTGTCTGAGCTCGGAAGGGGGCCTGGGGCATACAGATGCCCCACGCCCCGCTGAGACCCACCTTGCCGCCCGCAGATTTGGCAGTTTGGGCAGTGGATGGACGTGGTGGTGGATGACCGGCTGCCCACAAAGAATGGCAAGCTTGTGTTCGTGCATTCAGCCGAGCGCACCGAGTTCTGGAGTGCCCTGCTGGAGAAGGCGTACGCCAAGTGAGTGCCCCAGCCTGGCGATTTGCCTGGCCTCCAAGCTTGCTCTGACAGTCGGCAGTGACGGGGGGGGGGGGGGGGGGGGGGGGGGTAGGGGAGCAACTGGAATCAGGGGAAGAGGCAGGGGGACGGCAGGGCATCCCTCCCTTCCCTCACCTCACCCTCTGACGTCCAAGCTCACAACTGCATCCCAGAGCCCAGACGGTGCCCTCTCTGTGCCCACAGGCTGAACGGATCCTATGAAGCCCTGTCAGGGGGCAACACGGTGGAGGGCTTTGAGGACTTCACGGGGGGCGTGACCCAGAGCTTCCAACTCCGGAAGCCCCCTCCGAACCTGCTGAGGATGCTTAGAAAGGCCATAGAGCGATCATCCCTCATGGGGTGCTCCATCGAAGTAAGCCGTGCTTGGTCCTGCTTCAGGGCCTTTGCACCTGCTGTTGCTTTCACCTAGAAAGTTCTTTCTCCAAATACCTGCATAACTAGCTCCTTCTCATTCATCTTTTAGTTCAAATGGCCCTTCCTCAGGCTAGCCTTCTAAATTAGCCGCTCCTGCCCCCCATTTCCTCTCTACTTTGTTTTGATTTTCTCCCCAACATTTATCATGATCAGAAACTGTCTTACTTATCGACGTGTATATTCACAACAAATCTTCTCCAGACAGTTTTCATATTCCATGAAGACAGTGACTTTATTTGTCTCATTCACTGCTGGGTCCTGGGACTTAAGATGGTACTTGGCATGCAATAGATACCCAACACATATTTGTTCAAATAAATAAATGAACCCAGAGTGCTACTGTAAGACCCAGCAATTGTATTCTTGGGCATTTATCCCAGAGAAATGAAGACTTATGTCCACACAAAAGCCTGTACCCACGTGTTCAAAGCAGCTCTATTCATAATAACCAGAACCTGGAAACAACCTAGATGTCTTTCAGAGGGTGAATAGTTGGACAGGTGCGTACATACCAGGGGATACTACTCAGCAATAAGAAGAGATGAACTATTGACACACAAAACAGCTTGGATGAATCTCAAGGAAATTATGCTGCATGGAAAAAGCCAATCCCGAAAGATTCCATACTGTATGATTCCATTTATATGACAGTCCTGAAATGACAAAATTTTTTTAAATGGAGAACAGATTAGGAGTTGTCAGAGGTCAGGGAAGAGGGTCATAAGAGGTGGATGTTGCTTATAAAAGGGCAACACCAGGGATGCTACTGGTGATGGAAATGTTCTATATTGTGATGATGGTGGTGGATACAGAAATGATATGATACATATGATATGTATCATACGATACATGTGTATCATATGATATGATATGTACCATATCATATGATAAGATATGACACATATTATAACAATGCATAAAACATACATAAATGAGTACGAGTAAAAGTGGAGGCATCTGTATAAGACTGACGAACTGTGTCAACATCTTCATCCTGGTTTTGATATTGTGCTATAGGGAATTCCCTGGCACTCCAGTGGTTAGGACTCTGCGCTTCCACTGCAGGGGGCAAGGGTTCGATCCCTCATTGGGAATCTAAGATCCTGCATGCTGCGTGACACGGCCAAAAAAGAAAAAACATGATATTGTGCTATAGTTTTGCAAGATGTTACCACTGGGGGATACTGGATATGGGGTGCACGTATCTCTCTGTATTATTTCTTAAAACTGCATGTGAGGGAGCTCCCTGGTGGTCCAGTGGGTAAGACTCCGGGCTCCCAATGCAGGGGCCCGGGCTCAACCCCTGGTCAGGGAACTAGATCCTGCCTGCTGCAACTAAAAGATTCCCCATGCCACAACTAAAAAAAACAAAAACAAAAAACAAAGAAACCTGCGTGTGAGTCTACAATCATTGGAAAATACAAAGTTTAATTAAAAAACAAAAATGAACCCAGAGAGTTGTCACCTCACTTCAGGTGCCCCCATCCCTCTGACCAGGCCTTGAGTTCCTTTCCTTCCTCTCTGTTCTGCGTAGATCAACAGCCAAAGTGACTTGGAGTCATTGACGGAAAGGATGCTGGTGAAAGGACATGCTTACTCAGTGACCGGCCTTCAGGATGTGAGTCTGACCACTACACCCCACCCAGAGGGACAGGAGGAGGACTTCTGTGACCCTACGCTCCTAACCTTTGCCCACAACCCACCCAGGTCCTGTACCGCGGCAGGATGGAAACACTGATTCGGGTCCGGAATCCCTGGGGCCGGATTGAGTGGAATGGAGCCTGGAGTGACAAGTAGGTGCCCAGACCAGCCCTCTGGGGGGAGGGGCAGAGCACAGAGCAGACCCACGAGCAAGGCCATGCCACAGAGGGACCGACTGGCATCCGGTCACCTGCGCCCAGTGTGAGCCCTTCCCCTCTAGATTCTCCATCTAACCAGGACCCCCAGTAGGCAGACATTCAGGGGTAAGGGCATCCCTGGGGGAGGACCGAGGTGCCTCCCGACCCCCTACCCCTCCACTGCCTGTCTCTGCTCCAGTGCCAAGGAGTGGGAAGACGTGGCCCCAGACGTCCAGAGGCAGCTGCTGCACAGGAAGGAGGACGGAGAGTTCTGGTCAGCGCCGCTTGAGAAGGACCACCTTCTGTCCCCATACCCAGTCCCTTCATCTCTCCTGCCACTGTCCCACCTGTGCCTTGGATGGGGAGGCTCTGGGGGTCGCCTACAGGTGTGGGTGTGGTGCTGATGGGCTCTGGCCCATCTAGTTGCGGCAAGTGGGAGGCTACTCTTCATTGCGGTGCGTGGGCTTCTCATTGGGTGGCTTCTCGTTGTGGAGCACGGGCTCTAGGCGCGCGGGCTTCCTGCCGCTCCCCTCCACCACAGGATGTCCTACGGAGATTTCCTGGACAACTTCACCCTCCTGGAAATCTGCAACCTGATACCCGACACGCTTTGTGGGGACTACAAGAGGTGTTGGCACACCACCTTCTACGAGGGCAGCTGGAGGAGGGGCAGCACTGCAGGGGGCTGCCGGAGCTACATTGGTGGGCGAGGGGACTCAGGGGAGCAGGGAGCAAGGGCTGGGCCACTTACTCACCGCACACCTGGGCCCCATTGAGGAGGCGGGCACTTGGCTGGGAAGCCCGTCCACCCTGGGAAGGGCAGGGCCATCCTGACCTGCTTCCTCCACAGACACATTCTGGACCAACCCACAGTTTAAGATCTCTCTCCCCGAGGAGGATGATGCCCCAGAGGACGACGAAGCCGTCTGCACCTGCCTGGTGGCCCTGATGCAGAAGAACTGGAGGCGGGCACGGCCCCAGGGAGCCCAGCTGCAGACCATCGGCTTTGTCATCTACTCCGTGCGTGCCCAGCTGGTCCCCCAGCCACTCTTGCTCTCCCCATGGCCTCACCCCTGGGACCACTGCACACCCCACCCCGCCACCTGCCCCGGGACCAGGACACCCTCCAACTGCCTCCACACCCCTGTCTCTTTCCTTTTTCCTTTTTTTTTTTAATTGGAATATAGTTGATTTACAAGGTTTATCAGTTGTACTTATACATATATCCAGGGTTTTTTTTAAGGAATTTTGCCTTTTTTTAAAAAAAGTAATTAATTAATTAATTTATGGCTGTGTTGGCTCTTCGTTTCTGTGTGAGGGCTTCCTCTAGTTGCGGCAAGTGGGGGCCACTCTTCATCGCGGTGCGCGGGCCTCTCACTATCGCGGCTTCTCTGTTGCGGAGCACAGGCTCCAGATGCGCAGGCTCAGTAATTGTGGCTCACGGGGCTAGTTGCTCCGCGGCATGTGGGATCTTCCCAGACCAGGGCTCGAACCCGTGTCCCCTGCATTGGCAGGCAGATTCTCAACCACTGCGCCACCAGGGAAGCCCCACTTTTTTTTTTTTTAAGATTCTTTTCCCGTATAGGTCATTGCAGAGTATTAAGTAGTTTTCCCTGTGCTATACAGTAGGTCCTTATTATCTATTTTTTAAATTTTTTTAAAATTTGTTTATTTATTTATGTATTTTTGGCTGCGTTGGGTCTTCGTTGCTGCGTGTGGCTTTCTCTAGTTGCGGCAAGTGGGGGGCTACTCTTCGTTGCGGTGTGTGGGCTTCTCATTGGGTGGCTTCTCTTGTGCCGCACTGGCTCTAGGCGCGTGGGCTTCAGTAGTTGTGGCACGCGGGCTCAGTAGTTGTGGCCTGCGGGGTCTAGAGCGTGGGCTCTGTAGTTGTGGCACACAGGCTTAGTTGCTCCATGGCGTGTGGGGATCTTCCTGGACCAGGGCTCGAACCCCTGTCCCCTGCATTGGCAGGCGGATTCTTAACCACTGTGCCACCAGGGAAGTCCTAGTTATCTATTTTATATATAGTAGTGTGTATATGTCAATCCCAATCTCCCAATTTAATCCTCGCTGCCCATCTCGGCCCTATCTCTTTCTGGAGTGGTGCTTTGCGCTTTTGAGGCAGGGCTGACAGTTTTCTTTTTCAGATTTTTAAAATCTAAAACACTTAGGGAGCACTTCCTCTGTGCCAGGCATTGTTCCCAAGACCTTTCGAATAGTAACGCCTTTAATGAAGAGGAAGGAGATTGGGAGCCAGAGAGGTGAGGTCACTTGTCCTAACTCACACCAGTTCCCACACACTCGGAGATTTCTCCACGGCCCCCAAGCCTCCCCACATGGGAGCATGGACTCCGGCCAAGAGAAACCGCTGACAAGCATTTCCCAAACGGTGCCCGTTTGTCCATTCATTTACATAGTCAGTGATATTCACGGAGCACCTACTGCATGCCAGGCCCCAGTCAGTCTCCAGAGGTTCAATCGTGAACAGAAGCAGACACGAGCCTTGCCCTCCTCCTAGACTGTGAGTCCCCCAGGTTAACAGACACACCTGAAGCCATTTCCAAGGTTAGACACAGCCCTGCCAGGAAAGGCTGTATTCTCTACCCCAACCCAGAGCTCCACGGGGCCATCAGTATATTAAAGGTTCTGGTCATCCCTGGAGGAGAGCAACCTATTTATCTTGGTTTATCTCACCTTTTTACAAACTTCTATGTGCTCATTCCTCGGTTTCAATAATCTCCTATTAACTTCCTGCAAGACGTGAGCGCTCCATGGAAAATGCTCTCCTAGTTTTTTATCCCAGCTCTTCAACTGTTCAGCAGTGTGAGATTGGGCAAGTTATCTCACCTCTGGGGGGTTCTCGTTCCCATCCTTAACCTGCAGTGGCAAAAATCTCCCCTTGGCAAAACTTTGTGTAAACCGTACTTTGCCACCCAAAGCAGAAGGGTTATTTTTTTTTATTGGGGTGTAGTTGTTTTACAATGTTGTGTTAGTTTCTACTGTACAGCGAAGTGGAGTTCCCTGTGCTATACAGTACGTTCTCGTTAGTTATCTATTTTATACATATTAGTGTATATATGTCAATCCCAATCTCCCAATTCATCCCACCACCACCCCTTTTCCCCCTTGGTGTCCATACGTTTGTTCTGTACGTCTGTGTCTCTATTTCTGCCTTGCATACTGGTCCACCTGTGCCATTTTTCTAGATTCAAAGTGGAAGTGTTATTAACGCTGGGACTTTTAGCTCTTAGAGCCCACGCCCCTCCCCACCACCAGCATCCCAGTGCCCTTAGCACCCCCTGGCTTCCACAGGCCTGAGCCCCTTCACCATCCTGGGGATCTGACCCTCCTCTCTCTTCCCTTCCCAGGTCCCAAAGGAGGTACAGAAGATGTGGGGCTTGATCCTGGGCAGACAGCCACCCCGCTCCTGGCATGTGGATGGGCAAGGGGTGGAATTCGGCGAAGGGTTCTGGGGCCCACTGGGTCAGGGTTCCAGCCCCCTTGGGCCCTGAGTGAGGGTCAGGGAAGGAAACGACCACACTGGGGTTACCTGCCAGATGGGCAGGGTCCAGGCCCTCCCTAGCCCTGCCCAGCCGGGCATCACCGTGGGGGGTCCCTCCCTCCCTGCCCTCCCCTGTGGGCCCTGTACCCACCTCCAGGGCACGTACAGTTTCAGAACCTCCAGGATGTCCACTTGAAAAAGGACTTCTTCGTGAAGTATCAGGACCTGGGCTTCTCAGAGATCTTCACCAACTCACGGGAGGTCAGCAGCCACCTCCGGCTGCCTCCGGGGGAATACATCATCATTCCCTCCACCCTTGAGCCGCACAAGGATGCTGACTTCCTGCTCCGGGTCTTCACGGAGAAGCACAGCGAGTCCTGGTGAGGGGCCCCACCTCACTGCTCCAAGGCCACCTGCCCCAGAGCTGTAAGATTCAAGCTCAGGGGACAGTCAGCTGGGTCCCCCCGCCCCCGTCCCTATTGTACAGTCAGGGAAACTTAGGCATGAGGCAGGGAAGTCCCAGGTAGTAGCAGAGCCAGAATCAGAAGCCAGATCGCACGGAGCCCATTCCGTATTGCTGCAGACACACGACACGACCTCCCTGACCATCCCACTGGAATCCCTGTCTCCCTGACCCCTGCTCACTCCGAACCTTCATCCACCTCTGCCCAGGGAACTGGATGAAGCCAACATCGCTGAGCTTCTCCAAGAGGTGAGGGGAGGCTGTGGGGGCTGGGATTTGGGGGTGGCATGTAGGGGTGTGAAAGAACTTTCTGGACTGTGTCCCTCTCCCACTCCTTTCCCTCCAGGAGAACATCTCTGAGAATGACATAGACCAGGACTTCATACGTTTGTTTCACATAGTGGCCGGTGGAGAGGTGAGAGGCAGAGGGCTGGGGGATTGAAAGGAGGTGGTTTGGGGCTGAAGGGGCCAGAGCCGGGGCTTACGGTCCCCCTTCCTAGGACAAGGAGGTGGGCATATATGAGCTACAGAAGCTGCTCAACAAGGTGTTCTCCGAAGGTGAGTCTTCCATCCCCCACTCACAACCCTTCCCCCCACCCTTAATCACCCCCCACCTCTCCCCCCAAACCCCGACCACACCCTGCTCATCCCTCCCCTTCTTCCTGCCCCTTCCCTCCCTCACAGTCAAAAACCTCAAAACCAAGGGTTTCAGCCTGGACGTGTGCCGCTGTATGGTCAACCTCTTGGATGTATCTTCCTGTCCAGTGGGCAGTCCTGTCCAGTGCTCTCCTGCCCCAGCCCCCTACCCCTGAGCCTGGCCCTAAGGTGGCCATCTCTGACCAGCCATGCCCTCCTTCCGGGTGGGGATTAGGCGCTGGGGTAACAAAAGATGCCAGGTCTTCCGGCTGTTACCATGGTTACCATACAGGCCCCTTGGGTCTTGTGCCCTACCTCGGTGAGTCCCTCTGCTTCCCAGCCCCCAGGATGCCCTCCCCACCCTCCTCTTATATCCTTGACTACCTCCCAGAAAGACGGCTCTGGCAAACTGGGGCTTCAGGAGTTCCAGATCCTGTGGAGAAAAATCAAGAAATGGACGGTAAAGGGCATTGAGGGGGCAGTTTATGGAGGTAAGAAAGAGAGGTCCTCCGGAGGGAAGAGGACTAGTAAGGATGGAGCTGGAACAGGAGCCCCTGACTAGACACACACACACACACACACACACACACACACACACACACACACACCCCAGGATGGAGCCGTTGATGTGTTGGCGTATTAACTAGTCAAAATATTCAATAACCAGCACAGTCCAGGTATCAGCCAGCGTAAAGGATACAGGCAGAGAGCCCCGGGCAGGGTGCCAGGAAGTAACCCCACAGTTACCAGGTGATAGGAATACTGGAGCTCAGCGGGTGGGCCAGCGTAGGGGGCCCCCGGGGTCTTGGGTAGCAGTCGTGAAGCATTTCATCACTTCAGCCACCGTGCCATGCACACGGCCCTACCACATCTGTCTTGTCGCTTCAGGACATCTTCCGAGAGTGTGACCAGGACCACTCAGGCACCTTGAACTCCTATGAGATGCGCTTGGCAATTGAGAAAGCAGGTGGCCAGGGGCAGGAGAGGGCTTTGGGGCAGGGACGGGGGAGGCAGCGGCGGTCAGAGGGCTGGACTCTCCCCCTCCACACTCCTCTCTCTCCCAGGCATCAAACTGAATAACAAGGTGACACAGGTGTTGGTGGCCAGGTATGCAAATGACGAAATGATCATGGATTTTGACAGCTTCATCAGCTGTTTCCTGAGGCTGAAGGCCATGTTCAGTGAGTCAGGCACCTGCCCACTCCCCACCCTGGGCCAGGGGACCGCCGGCCTTCTCCCACATACCCACACGAAGAGCACTGCTCCAGAACCATTCCCCTCCACCAGGCACAGATGATCTGGGCTCAGATCCCAGCTCCACCACTTGCTGGCTCTGTTGCCTTGAGCAAGTCACTTTATCTCTCTGTGCCTCTGTTGCCTTACCTATAAATATAGATAACAGTACAGCCTGCATAGAATGGAGGCGGAGATTAAATGAGATAGTATTTGGAGAGCACTCAGAACAGGCCCTGGTTCAGAGCAAGGCTGTAGGAGTCCTTACCATTAATTCCCTGCTGGGCTGGGGGTTTGGCTGGGAAGAGGGAAGGAACGGCTTCTTACACCCTTTCTGACATCCTCCCTAGTCGGGAAGGGGTCTTGCAGACCACTGACTCAGCTCCCAACCCTTCTCCCTTGTCTCCTCCTTGAAACAGGGTACTTTCTAACCATGGACCCTAACAATACTGGCCAGATTTGCTTGAACCTGAACCAGGTACATGGAAAGGATCCTCAGGCACCCACCCCCACCCCCGCGGCTCCACTGGCCCTTCCCTTTCCCCAGACGTCATGCCCCACCACCACCTCACCCATCCTCTGATGTTCTTCTTGCCCCACAGTGGCTGCAGATAACCATGTGGGGTTAGTCACTGCGGGAGCCTGGCTTCCTACCGCCATCGGCCCCGCCCCCTGCCCCGCCCCGCCCCACCACCACCCCGCCGGGTTCTGGCCTGGGGGCCGGGGTGCTCCTTGTGGCGCTCAACTCTGCGGTCTCTGCTGATGGAACGGCCGAGATGCCGTGCTTATTCCAGCAGCAGGACCTCCAGGCCCACCCTCCCAGCGCAAAGTGTTTTTCCCCCACAGTCTCCCTCCCTCTCTGAGTACATTTCACTAAACATTAAGTGACACTTCTGCGGTGTCCCCGGCTGGGGAGACTGTCCACGTTTCCTACCCTACTCAACGCTGGCCTGTTTCATGGCTCCTCCCTTCTCCCCCCCCACTCAAGGGCATTATTATAATGAACAACACATGCCACTGGCTTCTGTGTCTCTTGTGTTTCTATGCCAGAAAAAGACTGGCAGGGGTGTAAGTCATTTCCTCAGTACCAAAGAGGGGACACCCAGGAGCTCTCAGTTGGGGTGATACCACCCCCTATCCAGGGAGCATTTGGAAATGTGTGGTTGTCACAGAAGCTAGAGGGCGCTGTTGTCATTTATGGGCAGCGGCTGGGATGCTAAAGGCATAAGAGTCCCTGTCTGTGAACTGTACACAGCGCGGTACCCAGAGCAGCATCCGACGGGAGGGCTGAGCCGCAGGACCTAGAACCGCCCCTCCCGTCTCCTTCCTCAAACTGGAGTCTCCAAAGGTGACACTGCTGGTCTAGCAAAAGTCAAAAATCCTGCACCGGCAGGAGTCAGCCATAGAAAGGAACTGACCCTCTTAGATGTGTGGCTGGGAGGGGTGGGGGACAGTGGCCGTGGGTGAGTTCATTCCTGCCTTAAAGGTGTTCAGATTCAAATCATTCTTACTGTTAAAAAACTGCTGACTGCCAGGCTATGGTCCTCACCAGAAGGGTGGAGGGATCCTTGGTTCACCAGTCCTTGACCTTGGAGTCTCTGCCTCAGATGCCCCCTGTTTCCAGCCCCCAGCCTCCTGCTGCAGTGGGAAAACTGAGACCACCAGCAGTGTCCCCCAACTGCACTTCTCCTGTCCTTCCAGATCGCTCCGTGGCTTCCCGCTCTGGGGAACTGTGCCTGCGAGCTTTTCAGCCTCTTGCATACAGACCGCTTCCAAATTCCCTTAGATTAGGGTCGAATAAATCTAAACCCCAAAAGAATTGGGATCCGTCCTGGATCTGTGTACTTTCAGCTTCCCATCGTAGCTAGCTTCGTTTCCTCCTGCAGTAAGGACTCAAAGACTTCCTTCATTTGCACTAAACACACCCATTCCTCTTATGCTTGGGGGCGTGGGGGGCTTCCAGCCTTCCTGGGTCTGGTGACTGATTCCCTGCACCAGCCCTGCCCCCTGCCTCCTCTGTGACAACTGCCCATCACTGTCACTCCATTGCCTCCCCCACCACCTCCCGAGGAATCATTTCCTGCCCTGCCACTCTCTTCTCCCATCCTTTCCCCTCTGCAGTCTTGTCTGAGAGAGAAGGTTACACTCTGTTAATGAGGGTCTTAAGACTGATTCCTCCACCCTAATTTTCTACCACCACCTTTTCTCCTCAGAGCAGCGAAGGAGCAAAGGTCCCTGAGTGGGTCAGGGATCCTTTGGGAGAGGTCAGAAAACTAGCAGGTCCTTTGAGTTTTGAGAGAACCCGGCAGTGCCCAGTTGGTTCTGGGGAGCCCAGCAAGATGCTGACCCCACCCCATCCTTGTCCCTTGCCCTAGCGGAAGATGCTGCCAACTTCTGGCTGGATGGCCTTGGGCAAATTATTTTATTTCTCTAACAGAGTTTCCTTTTTCTCATCTGTCAGTTGGGGGTGACAGGGAGTTCACTGGTGGCCTAGAGGTTAGGATTCTGGGCTTTCACTACCATGGCCCAGGTTCAAGCCCTGGCCGGGGAACTGAGATATCCCACAAGCCGTATGGCTTGGCCAAAAAAAAATGGGGGTGACAGTGGCTGTCTCAGAGGGCTGCTGTATGGACGACTGAGGTTATGAGGGTGAAGTACTGTGCTTCCCACAGATGGTAAACTCATTACTGTTACCTAAAAATTGGGTTCCCCTCTTGTTGGGTGTCGAACCAGAAGACACAACCAAGCCAAAGAGCAGGAGAAGGGACGATTTATTACTTGCAGCGAGTAAGGAGGACACTGGAGATCTTTCCCAAAGCAGTGTGTCCCCAACAGCCAAACTGGGGACGTTCTAAACTAAGGGTACATGCATATTCATGACGGGGCTTGAGCAGAGGAGAATTCAGCATGGAATGTGGGCAAAAGTCAACAGAGGCCAAGCTTCAGTTGACTGAAGTCACAAGGGCCAGAAAAGGTCAACATCACCATCTCTTAGGTTCCAGTGGAGCTGGTGGTTGAGTGCTTCAGGCTAATCTCTACCGCTGAACCAGAACTGGGAGTCTTTACAACCGATTTATTATCTCTGCCATTCTTACTTCTCTTGCCTAAGTCATTCCGTTCCTCTGTTCCCTCACGATCATTATTACTGAGACCTGTTCAAGGGCAAGCATTGTGGCCAGGCTTAGATCACAAAACGGTTTAGGCTTAAATGGCTTCTCTGACGTCCAAAAACTATATCTGGGGACTTCCCTGGTGGTCCGGTGGGTAACACTCCGCGCTCCCAATGCAGGGGGCCCGGGTTCGATCCCTGGTCGGGGAACTAGATCCTGCATGCATGCCGCAACTGGGAGTCCGCATGCCGCAACTAAGAAGTCTGCACGCTGCCACTAAAAGGTCCCGCATGCCAAAATAAGATCCTGCGCAGCCAAAATAAATAAATGAATAAAAATAAAATCTTAAGGAAAAAAACACTATATCTGGATCCCCCTACACTTTCTGCTTACACCGTCACCACACTTAGCAGAGCCCCATGTATAGTTTGTGCTCTGAACAACTAAAAGGGGCATCATTCACCCAGATTATGATGTGAGGGGCATCCCAGGATTTTAGCACATGACTGCCCTGTATTGGAAAAGTGAGATGAACTAGCGTACATTCAATAAACATATCTAATTCATGCATGCATCCACCATGTATGCAAACACGCCTACATTACATTCCTCCACATCCAAACTCTAAAACAAAAGTTCCCCCCAGCTACAGCCAGGCCTGGCTGCTCCCTGCTCCTGCCTGTCAAGTCTGCTCTCTGCACACACACCCTCACCAGCCCCTTCCGACTCAATCTCGTTCAACTTCACTTGCCCAGCCTAATGCTTGGGAGACCTTTCTCGTGACGTCTTTGCCGTCTCCCAGTGGTGTGTAACCACATTTTCTGCTCTGCTCTTCTGGTCCTCAGCATGCGGCATTTCCTCTGTTCACAGAGGTGGGGTTCTGCTGGGGAAGGGCACTAGACCATGCTGCCTGCACCCTGCACAACACAAGCTGGGTGCCCTTGACTGAGGTCACATGGTAATCTAGAGCTCACCTCTGGATGACTCACTGCCACTGTCCACAGCAGCTGCCCCCGTTTCCTTTAGACCCCTCTCTACACCCTCCAACTGCACTGCAAAGACGAGGCCACATCAGGGAACGGAGGTCCCTTAGAATAGATAGCTCCAGAGCTTCGTCCTCTGGTCTCTGAGAAAGTGGGGTCAAAATGTGCTAGAAATCTTGCCATTTGCAACAAGATGGATGGACCCTGAGGGCACTATGCTAAATGAAATAACTCAGACAGAGAAAGACAAACACTCTATGATCTCACAAGTGGAATCTAAAAAATTTTTTTTAATAATTTAAAAACAACTCATAGGACTTCCCTGGTGGCCCAGTGGTTAAGAATCCGCCTGCTAATGCAGGGGACATGGGTTCGAGCCCTGGTCCGGGAAGCTCCCACAAGCCAAGGAGCAACTAAGCCCGTGCGCCACAACTACTGAGCCTGCGAGCTACAACTACTGAGCCCACGTGCCCGAACCACTGAAACCCACGCGCCTAGAGCCCGTGCTCTGCAACAAGACGAGCCACCGCAATGAGAAGCCCTTGCACCACAAATGAAGAGTAGCCTCCGCTCGCCACAACTAGAGAAAGCCCGCGTGCAGCAACGAAGACCCAACGCAGCCAAAAATAATAAATTAATTAATTAATTTAAAAGAACAACTCATAGATACAGAGGACAGATTGGTGGTTGCCAGAGGTGGTGGTGAGGGCTGAGTGGAATATGTGAAAGTGGTCAAAAGGAACAAACTTCCAGTGATAAGTCATGGGGGGAATTCCCTGGCAGTCCAGTGGTTAGAATTTCGCGCTTCCACTGCCATGGGCCTGGGTTCAATCCCTGCTCAAGGAACTAAAATCCCACAAGCTGCGTGGTGTGGCCAAAAACAACAACAACAAAAGAAGTCATGGGGATGTAATGTATGTGGCACAGTGACTATAGTTAATAATACTGTTTTGCATATTTGAAAGTTGCTAAGGCTGTAGATCTTAAAAGTTCTCATCACAAGAAAAATGAGACGGAAATGTCTGAATCTAGGACTGGGGCAAGAAATATACGGGATGAACCTGGAGCGTCTTGTAGTGCCGGAAATGCTAAAAAAAAAAGTAGCAAAAACAAAAAGCACGATGAGAGTATGTCAAAGGTGGAGTGTAATTCCCCTCCCCTTAAGTGTGGGTAGCACATAGTGACTTCCTTCCAAAGAGGACAGTGTGGAAATCGAGAGAAAAGAGTAGCTTCAAGACAGAGAAACCTGGGAATTGCCTGGTGGTCCAGTGCTTAGGACTCCACAAGCAGTGAAAGCTGAGGGACCGAGTCCAATCCCTGGTCAGGGAACTAAGGTCCTACAAGCTGCGCGGTGTGGCCAAAAAAAAGAAAAAGTAGAGAAACCTGACAAACACGACTTCAGGCAGGTGATCAAGGTTAACACAAGAGAGATAAACCATGTGGATAGAATATACCCTTGGTATGATGTGATGAGAATGGCATTTTACTTCTGTGGTTTCCTTCCCCAAAACCCCAAACTCCAGTCTAATCATAAGAAAAACATCAGACAAATCCCACTTGAGGGACATTATACAAAACTCCTGACCAATACGCCTCAAAACTGTCAAGGTCATCAAAAACAAGGAAAGTCTGAGAAACTGTCACAGCCAAGAGGAGCCTAAGGAGGTAAGACAATTAAGTGTAATGCGGTGTTCTGGATGGGATCCTGGAACAGAAAAAGGGACACTAAGGAAATCTCAATAAGTGTGGGTTTTAGGTAATATTATTGTATCCATATTGGTTCCTTAATTGTAACAAATATACTGTACTAAGATATGATATTAATTACAGGGGAAATTGGGTGTGGATATACAGAAATTCTCTGGGCTATCTTCACAATTTTCTGTAAATTTAAAACTATTTGAAAATAAATAGTTTATTTTAAAAAGTAATTAAAAGCAACCCAAGTGCCAATCAATAAATGAATGGATAAAGAAGATGTGATATATATATATGTGTGTGTGTGTATATATATATATATGTGTGTGTGTGTATATGTGTATACACACACACACACACACACACACACACACAGTGGAATATTACTCAGTCACAAAAAAGAATGAAATCTGGCCATTTGCGACAACATGGATGAACTTAGAGGGTATTACGCTAAGTGCAACAAGTCACACAGAGAAAGACAAATACTGCATGAGTTCACTTATACGTGGAATGTAAACAATAAAACAGATGAACAAGCATAACAAAACAGAAACAGATGTATAGATACAGAGGACAAACAGGTGGTTGCTAGAGGGTAGAAAGGTGATATACATACCTTGGAGATATTTTTCTATTAGTATACAGAGAGCTTCCTTATGATTTGTTATAGCTGCAGAGTACTCCACTGCAGCGAAGTCTCGACATTTATTTATGAGCTCTTTATTGAGTTGTTTCCAATCTTTTACTACTATAAGCAATGCTAGAGTGAATAACACTGCACATATGTCATCTCATATAGTGGAAATATTTCTATAGGATAAATTTCTGAAAGTGGGATATTGAGCTAAAGAGTGTATACATCAGTAATTCAGATACATATTAAATTCCCCCCCATAAAGGTAATCCCAAGTTACGCTCCCACTAGCAATCTAAGCGTGTCTGTTTCCCCATCAAGGCAGCGTATCGTCAAACTTTTGCATATTGATAATGTGATAGAAGAAAAATGGTTTCTGACTGTCCTTGTAATTTGCATTTCTTTTTTTGCATTTGAAGCTGAGCAAATATTCATGTTTTCCTTTCATTTCATTTTCTGTGAGCGCCTCATATTCTTTGCTCATTTTTATACTGGGCTTTTGTGTTTTTTCCTTATAAAATTCTAGGAGCTATTTATATTTTAGGAAGATTTGACCTTTCTCTGCATAGGGGCTGCAAATATTTTCCTTTGTCATCTGTGTTTCCACTAGGTTTTTAACGCTTGCCCATAGACTCTGCCCTTCGCCCCAGCAGAACCTCCCTCTCCAGGCCACCTGCCCCCTCTCACAGCCACATCCCGAAGCCCCTTTAGTTCCTCACTCTTCCAGGTGACATCTGACCTCTTGGTGACATCTGACTCTATACTGAAGACTCCTCTTGTGTGTAAATAACATTTATTCTGTCCTTTATCGACTTTAGGGGTTACACATTCTCAGTAGAACGTAGAAAACACAGAAAAGCACACAGGAGAAAATCAAAACGCCTTATATTCCATCCCTTAGGATAACCACTTCCTGTTTATCAGTGCCTATGCATGTTCTTAATTGCGTATACGTTTATTTATTTACAAAATAAATTTCTTACATTTACCCAGTTCCTTTGGGAGTGTATAACCGCACTTTCCTCCCTCTTGGATATCTCCTTGTCCCTATTCTGTCTCCACAAGGAGGTAAGCTCGAGGAGCTGACGTGGGGGGAACTTTTCCCTCCTGCCCATCCCCACAGCAGCCTCACTCTCTCTCCTGGACCCCTGGCCACGTTTCTCCTGCCCCATCCCCCACCCCCTCCAAGCTTAACCACTGCCCTCACTCCTGCCAGAGACGTCAAATTCCTGGTCTCATCGGGTCTTCAGACCCACCTTGGTGGAAACCTCGGATCATCACCCCATCACCCCAAAAGATGCTAGTTTCCCTCCTTCTGCTGGTGAAACCAGCCAAGTGGAACGTCCAAGACTCCCCCAAGCATTGTTTCCGGCCCACGTCTTGTCTCGCGTGCACCAAACATTCCCCGAATTCGCCGTGCTCTGTTTGGTCTCCTGTCTTTACTCGTGCTCTTCCTCGCCGTCCCCTTCCTGCAGCAGGTCTCCCCACGACCTGTTCGTCACATTCTGCCCATCCTCTGCCCCAGCGCAGCCCCGCCTTCCCTTCCCTCCTGAGTCTCCCCCTGCAGTCCTCCCCCTTTCCTGGCTCTGTGTTCCAGGAGGCCTCCTCTGAGAAGCTGCACGCACACACCCAGGCCACTTGCTGGCCGGGTGCCCCGGACTCCCAAGGTGCCAGTCACTTCCCCTGGCAGACCATTTATCTCTATTGTCATTTCCTGTTTATTCCTACTGACCATACACTGGGGGCAGGACTGTCATTTTCATTGACGCATTTTGCATGCCCGCACGTATGAACATTAAATAAGTTTGTTGACCAAGGAAAGGAATGGCTCTCCCAGCTAATGTGACCGCTCCCACATTGAACCTTCAAAGCTCTCCATCCAGGATGCCTCCTGGAGGGCCAACGTGGCCCAGCTGGAATTGGCATCCTCTTAGGTCTGATGTGCAAACTCCTCCATCTCGACTGACAGTCTTCCTATCACCCTTTTCTGATTGTCACCGAGGCCATCTCTGAACCTCAGTTTACTCATCTGTCTAGAGAAGAGAACGCTCGGGAAAACTGTGAGGACCAAAGGAATGACATGCTTTGTAAATGGCACTGTGAGGCATGAATACGAGGGGTGGGTACATCATAAAAAAGAGTGCCACCCCACTCAGCGTGTTTTCTATACCAGGCACTGTTCTAACATCTAACTATTAATGCCTTTCATGCAGACAAATTAGCTCCCCTTTCATAGAGAAGTATACTGAGGCACAGAGCGGTTAATGACTTATTTGCCTGGGATTCCACACTAGCAGTAGAGCAGCTGGGATTTGAATCCAGACCACATAGCTCCACTTGCCTAACCACCACCCTATATAGTCTGTCTATTAAATAATAGTATCATTTGGTCTGACAGCTGCCCTATTCAATTCATTAATTAATTGGGTTTTGTGACCCAATCATACAACCACGTTCTCCCAGCGTGATTCTAACTCCAATGGTAAATCTGTAGGTAGATTTTTGTGTAGATAACCACTTATCTCCCAAGGATGGAGACATGTTCAAAATGTAGCTCTTTAAAAAGCACCATGCCTAGGGGCTTCCCTGGCAGTCCAGTGGTTAAGATTCTGTACTTCCACTGCAAGGGGCATGGGTTAGATCCCTGGTCGGGGAACTCCCACATGTTCCACGGTGCGGCCAAAAAAAAAGAATCACGCCCATATTTTTTGTTCTTTGACATTTGTATTATCAGATTCAAATAGAATAAATACTCATCAGCTGAATTAAACACAGAGAAGTTTAAAGGCATCTGTTTTGTCATACTTGACATGGACTTACCTTCAGTGGTACTGACAGATATATATCCCCAATCCCACCATTCCAGGCCCTCCAAGCATTCTGAGGATGAGGTTTCCATTCCCTTCCCTTGTTTTCAGAATCTCCTCACCAAGAGAGAGATGGGGATGAAGAAGGGGAGGGAAGAGGCCACGCTGGGTACAGGAGAAGAGAGACAGAGTTTTGGTGGATCCTTCTGTGTCTGTGGCTCAGGGGACAGGCTCTGCTCCCCTGGACTGCCTTGGGGGGGCGGGCATAGCAAGGTCACATCCATGTACGTAGTTTCCCTGGCCCTCCTCCTTTGCCTGTCCTGTTCCCCCTCCCCTGATGCCAGCCTCATCCTTGACACAAAGCACTATGGGAGCCAGAGAAAGGAGAGGGGGCAGAAACAGCCCAGCGCTGGATACCCAAGGAGAGACTGAGGACAGAAAAGAGGATGCCCGCCCCCAGGGGACAGCTAGAAGCAAGAGGCCTGCCTCCTGGCACCATGCCCCCTAACTGCCAGGACGCACAGCCTTTACTTCTGGGGGGCCAGAAACTTGTGGGAGGTTGGGAGGGAAAGAGAGGGCAAAAGATGGAAGAGACTTAGAGAGGTCCAGAGAAAAAGGGTAGAGGTGAAGGGGACCAATGTATGTTCCATTATTAAATGATAGATATGGAGAATAAAAAAAGATGCAGAGGACAGCAATTCTGTAGTGTAACAGAATTCATCCATGTACTCACCACCGAGATTAGACAGTGTTAACATTTTGCCATATTTCCTTTAGCTTTCTTCATTTTTAAATTTTTCTTTGTTGATTTATTTATTGGCCGCACTGTGCAGCATGCAGGCTCTTAGTTTCCTGACCCGGGCTCGAACCCATGCCCCCTGCAGTGGAAGCGAAGAGTCTCAACCACTGGACCGCCACGGAAGTCCCTAGTTTTCTTCATTTTTTTTTTTTTAAAGGGATAATACATTAGAGACACTGCTATAATGCCCTCCCCACACCTATCATTTCCTGTCCCTTCTCCCCTAGAGGGAGCTATTCCTCTGGAGTCCTGTCTCTCCCATCTATGTTTTTACTTTTACTACACGGGCATACGTAGGTATGTACCCACAAGAACATATCCTATTGCTCGTGTGTCCTGCATTTTTACATACCTGGTATGATTTGACCTATATTCCTTTGCCACTTGGTTTTACCTTAACATCACATTTTTTTTTAACATCACATTTTTGAAACATATCCCTGTTGATACATGAGTTAGTGCATTCATTTCATCTGCTGTATAGTACTCCACTTTGATTACGTTTGCATTTCTGTTCTCCTGTAGGTAGACATTGAAGTTGTTTCCAGTTTTTGTTGTTGTTATTACAAAAACCATGAAGGGACATCCTCATACATGTCTCCCCGTGCACATCTGTGAGAATTCCACTAGAGTCACACCTAGAAGTAGAATTGCCGAGTTCCAAAGGAAATGTGTGTTTCCAGCTTTACCAGATCTTGCCAAATTGCCCTCTAAAACAATTGTGTCCAATACTCCATGAATTTCTGCTTCTGAGGGGTGTGAAATGAGAGCTCTTTCTGGATATATTTGCACTTTCCCATGAGCTAACGTGGATAAGTAGCTTTTCACATTTATGGACCACTCATGTTTCCTCTTCAGGAAATGACCTGCCCATATCTTCCGTTCACTTTTCTGTGGGGGGTGTGTGTGTGTCCTTTTCTTACTGATTATAAAATTACTTTATTTATGATTGATACTGAATCTTTTTCAGTTATGTGGATTGCAAATCTCTTCTCCCAGTCTGTGGGGGACTGTCTTTCACTCTGTGACGTCTTTTGTTATTTAAAAGTTTTTAATTATTACTGAAGCCGGGTGATTGACACAGGGGGGTTCATTATACTGTTATCTCTATTTTTGTATAATTTTGAAAATTACCCTAACAAAAAGATTTGTAAAAATCTATAGAACAAATAATTCTCTATCATCCCAAATTCCTAAAGATCATGTCCTATATTTCATAGTTTTACTTTCCACATTCAGGTCTCTAATGCCACTGGAATTTATTTTTGTAGTCGGTGTGCCAGAGTCAAATATTATCTTTCCCTCATAGATGGCCAACTGTCCCAGTTCTATTTCTGATCCTGTATTTCCTTTCTCCTCTGACCAGACATTTCTCCTCTGCACCGTATATCCTTAGGTCTGTTTCTATGCTCTCTATTCTGTTCCTTAGTCACTGCGTCGATTCTTACATTTTGCCAGTTTTAATTCCCATATTACCAGATTGGCCAGAGTAGTACCTCTCAGGCCAAATTGGTATCCCTTCTTTTCCTTCTTCACATCACGTGGCTCTTCTTGGCCCTTTTTCTTCCCATATAAATTTTATGATCAGCTTACCCAATTCCAGAAAGGAAAAACACAACACTGTTGGGTTAGTTGGAATCGTGTCGAATTTCCAGATTCATCTGGGGGAGAACCAACATCTTTTTAACCCAATACCTTCCTGACCATTACCTTGGCACGTCCCTGTACGAGGTCTTCTTTTTTGGTCCCTATGTAAGAATTTGTATCTGTTTTCTCCATGAGGGTTTTGCTCAGTCTTTGTTAGATTTGTTCCTGGGGCCTGGGGGGTGTACTGCTCTCCCCCTTCACCGTGCCAGGCGCGTCTGTCCTCACCCCCTACCCCTGCCCCTTGGTCCACGCCCTCCCCTCCCACTGTCCAGGGGGCAGCTGTCCTGCTCCAACAGCTGACTAGTTCTGTGAGGGCTTGCAAAGTGGACACGGCTCCCACCTCCCACCTCGGGGCCCGTCAGCTGAGTCTGGGGCAAGGCACAGTTGTTTCCGTGGGGGCAATGAGCTCCATTCTGTCCGGGCCCCTCTCTGGGCTTCCCTCTCCCCGGCCAGAGCAGCTGTTCTTGTGGGTAAGGAAGGGCCCCACCTGTCAGCTCTAGTTACTCTTTCAGGCAACATCCAACTCCCTGATCCCTTTTCTTTGTGTCTTATGAGCCTGTCTAGTGTGCGTCTTACGGCCCAATTGCCTGTTCATGGGTCTGTCGTTGCCTGGAACTGGTGGGCAGCGGAATGGTGGTCATGGGAAGGGACCGTCCCTCTCTAACCTCAGAGGACCTGCCGTTCCCACAGTTTTCCCTTAGTTGTCACCATGTTCAGGCCTCAAATCCTAAAATTGCCCCACTCAGGTAGATTAATGACTACAGTCCCAGGGAGAGAGGTGTGGTGATAGGGCTGGCACTCTGCCCTTCCCCACAGACACGTTCTATACCTGGCTGGCCTCCACACCTGCTCCCCGGCACCTGCTCCCCGCAGTGCTGCCTGCCCTGGATGAGGCCTCCCTGGCCTCTTCTCAGAATCTTTGTTTGGGGGTCAGCACTGCCCTCAACCTCCCACAACAGGGAAGGGCTGCAGGCCAGTGCTGATCCCCCAGGGGTGATGACAGGGCAGTGGAACATGGCAGAGCCAGAACGCACACCTCCATTGCTTCTTCAGGCGTTACCTGAGCCCCAGGACCCACTCTCAGTAGCTGTTCATGAGTGTCAGGGTGCCTCATAGCAGGTCTTCAAGGAGCAGCCAGTAGGGCTGGGCTCAGACATAGGATGTGCTGGGAGGGACAACCCAAAAATATGGAAGGAAGGCAACTTGTTTTCTGTAAATTTTTAAAAAATCTTTGGGATTTCCCTGGCAGTCCAGTGGTTAAGACCCCACACTTCCAACGCAGGGGGTGTGAGTTTGGGGAACTAAGATCCCACATCTTAGTGTGGCAAAAAAAAAAAAAAAAAATTATGGAAATATAGTTGATTTACATTGTGTTCATTTCTGCTGTACAGCAAAGCGATTCAGTTATACAGTACATATATATATATTCTTTTTCATATTCTTTTCCATTATGGTTTATCACAGGATAGTGAATATAGTCCCCTGTGCTATACAGTAGGACCTTGTTGTTTATCCATCCTATATATAATAGTTTGCATCTGCTGATCCCAAACTCCCAATCAGGAAGGAAACTCTTGTTTATTGAACACTTTCTAGAAGCCAAGCTCTGGACTTGGTAATCTCCCATCTCTTGATCCTGTCAGAGGCAGGTTCTATGATGATTCGCATTCTAGGGAGGAGGCCCGCTGCACAGCACAACTCCAGGGGGGTCACTCCTGCCCCCAGTTGCACAGCGTGCAGTCTGTGCTCCAGCCTCCAGAGTAGCCCGGAGAGGGTCGCAGAGCTGGCTCGTGAATCCAGATTGGAGTGACCATCAGAAGCACTCTTCACCTCCCTGCTTGGGTCCAGGCAGAGTGAGTGGCTGTGCGGTACAATGGTTTGAACCCCTGGATGGAGACAGCAGAAAGGGGTGGGAGGAGTGGAAGGCCCAGTGTTCTCAGGTCTCGCGAGAACCCATTAGCTCTATTAACAGCTCTCACCACCGCCTCCTGTTTGCCCATCTGTTTGTCTGTCACGCTGTTGACTGCTGGTGTGTGAGTCCTGTGTCCTCGTCACCAGGTACACACTTGTTGTTGACATGAATGACCCAATTAAATGATGTCTATGTATGGAGGGGGGGTCCCCAGGACACCTCTGTGCGGCCCTGAGGATCTGGGGAGAGGACCATGAAGGAGGACCTCAGGGGTCACTTACTGCTCAGCCCACAGGCCTCAACTTCACAAGTTGGCGCCCAAACACATTTTTTTTTTTAATTGCCTTTGAGGAACAGGAGGTTTGACCAGTTTCCTCCCTGGCCAGCAGAGTGTTGGAGGCAGGGGTCAGAACCGTGCGTGAAAGATCCATTACACGAGGCTAAGTCAGGAACTAGAAGGAACTGCTGCTCTCTGGTGGCTTTGTTGCCGGAAGGGATGGTTATCTTTCCAGCAAAGGCTGAGGAAATCCTTTTCTGCCTTGGGGCGGGCCGGGGGATGGGATTAATCCCAGGTGAAGGTGGGAAGGAGATGAAGAAGTGAGTTAATCCCAGGGGGGGACGAGGGGTAGAGAATAAACTAAAACCAGATCCAGGCCCTGGACACAGCCGCTGCCCCTCCCCCACCTCCCTTCCCAACTCCCTCTGGGGTTTCCTATTGTTACCAGAGACGACATCCTGTTTCCTTTACCTGCCTTACTGTCCCAGGCCCCTGGCGTCCCCTACTGTCTCAGGGAGCAGGGGTGGGACAGAGGTCTGGCCCCAGACGCAGAGTCCAAGGATCTCACAGCTGGAAGATCTCACAGCAATGGAAACTGACCTGGGAGGTATGGGGTGCAACTTACCCAAGGTCACAGCATTGCAGATCTGGGTCAGCACTTGGGCGGGCCTCCACAGTTCTCTCGAGATTACATACTTTGTAGGTTCCCAGGGGGAACCTGACTTCCCCTCCCTTAGGCTCAGTGTGGTGGTCAGTTCCTCCTCTCCAAATGCCTCTCTCCAGCTGACTGTGGCCCACAGGACTCACACACATCCTAGGAATGTGTTTGGATCCACAGAGTTCTGGGGCTCAGTAGCACAGGCTCTAGGACAAGCAGGCCTGGGTTTGGATCCCATCACAGAACCTTTATTTATTTATTTATTCTGACAAGGAATGTTTATTGCCGAGCACTAGGGACAGAGCAGCAGACAAAATAGACATAAGTCCCTACTCTCATGGAGTTTACATTCTAGTGAGGGAGGCAGATAATCAGCAAGGTAAGGAAGGAAGATACACAGCCTGTCAGAAGGATTTGCTGAGGAGATAAATAAAGCAGAGGAGGGGATGGAGAGAAGGCAGCAGGAGATGGGGTGGAGGGAATGTACTGTTAAATAGGATGGATGGGTAACATCTGGGTGAAGACTTAAAGGAGGTGAGAGGTGGAGCCACATGTGGATACCTGGAGAAAGCTTTGTAGGCAGGAGCAATAGTACGTGCAAAGGCCCTGAGGCGGAAACACGTCTGGCACAGTTAAGAGCAGCAGGAGGCCAGGGGGGGCAGGCAGGGTGAGAGAGGAAAGGACTAGAAGTTGAATCAGGAAGCCAGGGGGGACAGTTAAGAGCAGCAGGAGGCCAGTGGGGCAGGCAGGGTGAGAGAGGAAAGGACTAGAAGTTGAATCAGGAAGCCAGGGGGAGGTCAGACACCGAGGGCCTTACAGGTCACAATTAAAGCCTTTGGCTTTAACTCTGAATGAAAAGGGAGCCAAAAGGACAGGATCTGACTCATGTTTTAGAAAGATCATTCTGGTCACTGTGTGGAAAAGGGAAACAGGAACACCAATTAGGAGGCTAATACAATAATTCAGATGAAAGATGACAAATGCTCAGTCGAGGGTAGTCAGGGCAGCACTCGTGAGAAGTGGGGAGATTCTGAATATTTTGAAAGCAGAGCCACCAGGATTTACGAATGTGGGTAGTGAACTGTGATAAGAAGAGAGAGGTCAAGGATAAATTCCAGGATTTGGGCCAGAAGTAACTAGAAAGAGGCAGTTGCCACTTACAGATAAGGGGAAAGCCTGAGGGAGGGGCAGGTCTGAGGGGGAGACTCGGCCATTTATTTGCTGTAATTCTGGGTAAGTTGCTTAACCCCTCTAAACCTCAGTTTCCTTATCTGTACAAAGGTCATAATAATCATTCCCCTGCAGAGTGATGGTGAGAATTGAGTGAGATCATGAACTCACAGGCGTGACGCACATACATACTCAAAACACGTTCCACCCACAGCCCAGGGATGACCATCACAGCTCCTCAGGAAGGGACAGGAGGGAAAGGAAGACCAAACCTACACATCTGTACTTTGGCTCCTCTCCCGGCCCAGCTTCCTCCAGGAAGAAGGGGGACAGACCTTTTCGACAAAATTGGAAGTTTTCTTTCTTCAAGGCCTTTGATGGTTTAGGAGATGGTGATGATGCTAATGGGGGATGGTGGTGGGTTGATGATAAACGATCATATTCCCATGTCCTTATTCTTATAAAACCCTTTCATGGCCATTATCTCATGTGAGTCCATCAAGGCAGAAATTATACCCATTTTATGAAGTAGAAGAATGAGGGTGTGGTTAAGACTCTGTGCTTCCAATGCAGGGGGTGCGGGTTTGATCCCTGGTCAGGGAACTTGGATCCCACATGCTGGGCGGCCAAAAACAAACAAACAAACAAAAGAGGTATTTTTAAAAATTTATTTATTTTTTTAAATTTTTATATTATATTGGAGTATAGTTGATAAACAATGTTGTGTTAGTTTCAGGTGTACAGCAAAGTGGTTCATTTATACGTATACATGTACCCACTCTTTTTCAAATTCTTTTCCCATTTAGGTTATTACAGAATATTGAGCAGAGTTCCCTGTGCTATACAGTAGGTCCTTGCTGGTTATCTATTTTATTTTGTTTTATTTTAAAATATTGATTGATTGATTGATTGATTGATGTACTGTGTGGCATGTGGGATCTTTGTTCCCCGACCAGGGATCGAACCCGTGCCCCCTGTATTGGAAACGCAGGGTCTTAACCACTGGACTGCCAGGGAAGTCCCTGGTTATCTATTTTAAATATAGCAGTGTGTACATGTCAGAATGAGGTATTTAAAAACAAAATAAAACAAACCTGGGCCATCTCTCCCTCACTATCTCATGGAACTCCATTTAATCTTTGGGAGAAAACGTGGGTGAAGAGGGTCCTGACGTGGGTATCTCTCTTCCCGTCCCTGAGTGGGAGTGCTGCCCAGCTGTGTCCAGCTATGATATGGACTGTGACCTCACGCCTCTATTCCAGGAGAGGGCCCACAATGCCTGCCCCGGTCCATTCTCCATCTCGGCCACTCTGAGCATGCCCGGTGTGTGGGTTGCAACCTTACTGCTTCTGAGGTTTGGGTCAGTGGGTCTCATACATTGTCCCATTCCAGTCACTCCTCCCAATTACTGAGGTAACAGACGAGGGGACTGGAACCCAGAAGAATCAACGTGCCTCAGATCACACCATTAGAAAGTGCAGTGCAGACTCTGAGGTCTGCACCCAGCAGGAGGAATTCCTGCATCACTTCTTCCAGCCCAGCTGCCTCCATCCCTCCACATACCAGGTGCCAGAACACAGCTGTCTCTTCCTTGCTCCCCCAACCCAGGCAAGCTGTCCTGGGTGGGGCTGAGCTGGGTGGGGCCGAGCTGGGTGGGGCTGCCCTGGGTAGTGTCCAGTGAGACTGTAGCCCCTGCAGGCAAATTCAGCTGGACACTGATGCTAAGCGGCAGTCCCTGCTGGTGAGAGCTGGGCTGCTGTGGGCGGTGGGGCACTGGGAGGGTAGGAAGTGTCTGGTTTGGGTGGATCAAGGTCCCTGAAAAGAAAACTTAGAATTGCCCAGGGAAGAACTCCTGTTGGATTGAGGGAGAGGGGTTAGGGAATGTCAGGTGACTGAGAGTGCACAGGAGGAGGGGGTGACTAGAGGAAGGGAGGGTTTAAGGGACAGTAAGAGCCCCTGGAGGCTGGGAATGGAGAGCTGTAGGTCCCAGCCCCGAATTTACTCTTGCCTTCGCTGTTTGTCTCCATCTGGGCTATGGTGAGTGTCCTCCTGACCCAGCCACCCTTCCCAAAGCAAGGGCATCTGGAAAGCAAAAATGACCCGTGAATTGGTATCTGGGGGCAGGAGGGTATAAACTGAAGCGGGGGTTAAATCCTGCCCACCTCATGTCTTTGCCAGGTGAGGAGGGAGCAGGAAAGGCAAGCCTAGAGTCTAGATCGCCTTGGAAGTCACTGGCCATGCCCACTCTGCTGCTCCCGCTGCTGCTGCGGACGCTGCTGGCCCGCCTGCTGCTGCCTGCTGCCCGCCTTGCCCGCCGGCACTTCCTGCCCCTGCTGCGCCGGCTGGTCCACCGCCTGGGCTCTCAGGATATGCGAGAGGCTTTGCTGGGCTGTCTGTTGTTTGTCCTCAGCCAGAGACACCCGCCGGATGCTGGGGAGGCCTCCAGAGTGGCCCGCCTGGAGAGGAGGGACAGGCTAGCCTCCCAAAAATGAGGCCATGAATCCTGGTAGCAGCTGTATCCACTGAAACGCTTTCTTTTGGAGTAAGACAGTCCTGGCCCCATCACTGACTGCAGCCTGCCCAGTGGGCAGAAGACATGGTGGGGGACAGAGCATGAGAGGGGTCCGGCCAGGACATGCCTCCCCACGCCCCCGACTCCCAGCAGAGATGATTGGAAGGATGCTCTGCATTTAGCAGAAAACCCATCATTATCCCTCCCTCCCTGCCCCTGCATTCTTCCCAAGAACTTTTCTTTTCTTTTTTTTTTGGCCGCACAGCATGTGGGATCTTAGTTTCGGACCAGGGATCGAATCTGCACCCCCTGCATTGGAAGTGCAGACTCTTAAACCACTGGACCGCCAGGGAAGTCCCATCTTTTTAATTTTTTTTCCAAGAACGTTTCTAATTACCTCTGGCCTGTGAGGGGAGAGGAACTGACTCTCCTCCCTCTGCCACCCCCACCCGCAGGCAAATGGGGACATGAGGTCCAATGAGGGACAATGCTTAACCTAGCTAATCCAGACTGTCTGTCTTTGACTCGTGATTTACCAAGTAGTAAGACCTTGGTTCCCTAGGGAGTCAGTCCTGCCTCCAAAGCCCAGCATACATACAGCAGGTGCTCAATAAATATTTGTTGCTTTGAATGCCTGGGATGTCTTTGACAGTCTTTGTCACACTCCTGCACTGCATGACAGTCGAACCTGTCCAGAGGGTGGGATGGGGAAACAATTCAAGGCTTCCTTTTGCTACCTATTCCATTGTCCCTCTCGGTTTGTACGTCCACTTGCCTAATTTGAGTATATTACACTGTAAACCAGCAGTCTTGGGTCTGCCTGGCCAGCTCAGGGTAAGGAGGTAAACGTCCTCCAGCAAGCGTGGACACTCTTCGCAGCTAGTGGTGTGGGAAGAGGGAGATTTGTTTGCTGAGGGACCCTGTGGGCAGCCGCCCAGAGGAGCAGTGTAGAAATGCATACCCCTGAGGGGTCCTCTGCTCAGGATGGGATCTAAGGGGTAGCGGGTGGGTGGGGTGTGATCTGAGGAATTCACCTATTTCCCCTCCCCAGTGGGAGGCCCCTCGGGGATCAAATAAGAGCTGTCAGAGGTATTTGCATGCCAGCCTCCGGATAATTTGCTTACGGTTCCCATGCAATACTCCTCCCTCCCACCCTCCTCCAGCGAGTCCTGGGCTCTCGGTTCAAAGCGGGAAAGTGAGGAGTACAGGCTCCTTTCAGGACCCTCACCCCGTTAGCATACCCCTCAGAAGGTTGGCCTGGGGCAAGAACCGAGACCAGAGCTGTGGGCCCCCAAGCCGGCCCAGCGGGCTTTTCCGCCAGACCCCCGCCTCCCCACACCCCGGCACCATCTGCTTCCTCCCGGAGTCCTGAAAAGCCAGTGCACGTGCTCGACCCCTTCGGGAAGGTGGCCCGGGGGAGGGGCGGGGTGAAGGGGATTCGAACCCCTGGTCCCCTCCAGGGTCACGGGCGCCTTTATTTATTTCGCCCGCTCCGGGCCTCCCCTCCCGCCGGCCTTCCGGAGCGCTCCTCACTCCCGAGCGGCGCCGGCGGGACCGAGCCAGCCGCGAGGCGCGGAGCTGGCGCCGGGATCGCCCGTTGCAGCCCCTTTGCCGCCCGGCGGTATAGACGCGGCGCGGACTGCGGTTCCCGGCCACGACGACGGCCCCAGTCCCGAAGTGAGGAGGCCAAATGGAGGCCTGTGAATTTCCGTCCGCGCTCCCGGACTCCGGATGAGCCCTCCGCAGTCCCTGCAGGTGCGCTGGGAGCAGAGGCGGGGCCGCGGCGAGGGGGCGGGGTCTGCGCGTGTTGGGGGGGGGAAATCAACGGAGTCTGCAACTGCGGTTTGTGGCGGAGGAGATCATTTTCCCAGACTTTGGAGGCCGTGGTGAGATGACTACCCTACCCTAACCACGTTCAGTTGTCTCCAAGGTCGGAGACTTTCCCAGAGCAGAGGATAGGGGCAGAGGTCTGAGAAATGAAGCTGGAAAACCAAGCCCAGTCTTCCTGAACCCTGATCCCCGTACACACCCACAAGAAAGGTGAGGGACTTGAGGGTGTCCGACCCTGAGAGGGCCGGATTCTGGCTTTAGTTTAGTTGATGTTTTGTTCATCATGGATTTTTTTCTCTTTTTTTTTGTATTAACTTTGATTTAAAAAAATATTGCCTTTAAACATTATTTATCTGGATTCTGGAATACTTGGGCGCCCCCTTAAATATTGCAACTCAGGCAAGTTGCCTCTCTGGCCTCTCCCTAGTCCCAGCCTGCCAGAGGGCCACAGAGATAGAGTCGCAAACAGGACTAAGAACATAACAGTCACGAGACGAGTTGGTGACAAACTGCGGAGCCAAGCAAATCCACTTCCAGCAAACACAGATGGAGGCAGGGCTGGGGAAGGATAGGACTGGTTGTGTGAGGTGATGAGGAAGGCTTGGGGCCTGGAAGGGGGAGGAGGGAATCAGGGCAAGCCACAGGCTCAAATAGGTGGGGGATCCGGTGGGGGTGGGGTGCAGCTGGATCAGCCCTTCACACCCTACCCCTGTACCCGGGACCTGAGGGAGCCAAAAGATTGGGCAGAGGGTGACAAGGACTGGCTGGGCCTGGAGGGCACAGGCCACTGTGAGTCGGGCTCCGAGGCTGTCCAGCAGAGGGCCCTGGCACCCAGCAACCATCTCTGCGTAGGGAGGTGGCTCTGGAGGGGTGTGGGTGCTGGCTGGGGGCCCAGGCAGGGAGAGTGCCAGACAGGCTTCTGTCCAACAATAACAGCCCTGGCTGTTGCCATCTAGTGAGCAGGCTGAGCTTCAGCGGGGGTGGGGAGGGAAACCAGCCTTCCGCTGTCTGGCCTGTGACCCTCACCACTTCCCTCCAGTTTCTTTCCACTTCCAGCCCCCTTTGCACACAGCTGCAGCCAATGGCCACCAGCCTGGGGGATCCATTTGACCACGAAGGCCTGCCACCTCCACAGACTTAGAGACGGGAAGTGAGGATGGGGAGAGAGACAGGGGCGGAGCAAAAGGGGAGAAGAGGGCCAGGAGAGGAAGAGAGAGGCTGGACAAACACAGGGTAGGAATGGGGGGAGGGAGAGCCAGACATGAAGCTGCCCTCAAGGCATGGGGCAGTGCCTAGAAAAATACCACTCATACCCCTCTTCCTGCCCTCTGTTTGGTTAAGACCAGGAGATGTTGGTATGTCATGTCTCTGTGGGTCCCTGAGCCAGTAGGCTGGGAACAGCCCTTCTGAGTATCTTGGGGTGCATCCACGGATCAATCCTAAGTAGAAAAACTACCCTTCCCGTCAGAGCCCAGTCTGTTCTCTGCAGAGAAGGCGTGACTCTGCCTTATCCCTACGATGTTAGTACTGCTAATTGTTAATTAGTGCCTATGGCTTCTCCAGGGTACAGGCCTCTTGGGTAACTGGGGCAAGGGTGTGGGGGGTGAATTGGATTTTCTGTCCTCAGCATCTCTCTAGCCTTTGGATTGTTCTCCTATAGTGAGGGCTGCTGTAGGGGCAGTGATCCCCCCATCCCCTAGATTTACTGACCAACGAAAAAGGAGGGAATCCTTCCCCCTCCCTTGGAGGTACAAGAAGGACTGATCATTCCTCAGCATGCCCACCCCCTTCCTCCTCAGCCAGGGAGGACATGGGGCTCCGCAAGGCTTCCACCTCTGAGTATCAGGACCATAGGATTCACTCAGGCTATAAAGCTGTTACGGGCTTTTTCTCTTCCCGTTGCCAGCTGTGCCTCAGCTTTTCCAATGTTCTGGATTTAGAAAGGGTGAATCATGAGAGGGCTACAGGGCTGTGGCTCCCCCCACCACGCCACACACATCGCTAAGTCAACGTTGTCGGTGAGCGGATCTGTGTGGGAAAACCCAGGTCACACATCATGCTGATTCCGTCGGAGGGATCCCCGGCGTGGGGTCTGGGGAGAGGAAAGGAAAGTCTGACTCGAAGAAAGTGGCACTGAAAAGGGAAGGGGACGCTGGAAAGGAAAAAGGTGCAGTGTGAAAGAGATGGTGTGGGAGGGGGCTTGGGGAGCCATAACAGAACGTCTGAGATGGTGTAGGGGCGATGCGGGGGCCGTCCGGATCTGTCTGAGCGGGTTTGTCGCTGGGAGTGTCTCGAGACAGCTGTGTAGGAGTTTGTGTAACCCCAGCGCGGAGACCGGGGGTACCCAGTGTGCTGCTATACCCTCCAGCCCCACGTGCTCCGTGATGGGGCAGGGTTTGGCGTGGCAGCGCCCCCAGAGGTCCTATCTACAGAAATAGTGCAAGGTGTAGGCCAGGCGGCGGAGGGTCTCGAGTCGGGGGTCCCTCTGAGCCGGCAGCCGGCGTGCGGGGGGCGGGGGCGGGAGCGGGGGCGGGGGCGGGGCCTCGGCGGACGCCGGAGAGCGGGCGCGGGCCGGGGCGGGGCGAACGGAGGGCGGGTTTGAATGTGCTCAGGCGGGCGCGGGAAGTGGCAGGGAAAGCGCGCAAACCTCCACGCGGGAGGACTCCTTCCCAGCAGGTGCTACCCGGGGACTGGGGGCCGGGGGTCGCCGGGGTGGAAGGCGCCGCTTGCCGCCTGCCACGAGAGCAGGGAGGCCGGGCCTGGCAGCTGAGCGGCCGGGGGAGGGGACGCGGGGTGGGCCCCACCTGAGCCTCACCCCGCCCCCGCGCTGAGCGTGCGGAGCCGCGCAGCACGTGGCGCGCCGAGGCACGGGCGCAGGGGCACCTTGTGGGGACCCGGACCCGAGCGGGCGTGGACGACTTGGCTCCCGGGCCTGAAACCGGTTGTCGCGGAGCTGACCTCTGCAAGGGGCGGGCGAGTTGAAGGTTAATCTCGATCAATTCTTGTCGTTGGTACTGGGGAGGGGCCGCGCCGTTAACTGCGTTGGGTTCAGGGAATGGGAGTGGAGGAGCTGTCTCTTTAACCACCGCCTTCTATTGGCCGAACTCGTGTACCTGGCCTCCCTTCCTGGGCGCGTCCTCATTTATTCCCGGAGAGAGGACCCTTGCTTCACTCAGAGAAAGAACAAAGACATACCCCAGATTTTCTTCCCAGGGGAGAGCTGTGGTGGAGGAGGGCTGGTCCCACCCCTGCCCCTCACCCCTCTTGGGGCCGTCCCTTTGCCCATTCCTCTCAATCACCTCCAGACCTTCCTGCCTTGTCCTCCTGCCAGTGTACGCTCTCCTTGCCAGGATGTGTGTGTAATGGGGTGGGGGAGTGCCTTACAGCTGACACTTAGTTCAGGCTGGAGGTGACCTCGACCCTTACCTTATTTTTAATCCCTTACTTGGAGTAGAGTTACCCTGTCTCCCAGTATAAGAGGCTGGCTGGGAAACAGCCTTTATACCTTCCTCCCCACCCAGGAAGGAGCCTAGAGTAAGCTGCACATTGAGTTTGAATTCCAGCTCACCCATTCACTAGCTCTGTTATCTTTGGCAAATGACTCAACCTCTGTGAACTTCAGCTGTCCTCGTCTGTTCTCGTGGAGACAGTCTTGTACTAGCTTGTGGTGGTTGCAAGGGCAGCCGAGGGCAGGAGAAGGTATCTGCAGGTGGTGGCCCCATGTGGGATCCAAGGAGGTGGTGAATTTGATGCCACCACACGGGTGTCTCTGGAAGCTGGGGTCATGAGAGGTGTTTGGGGCCTGGGGTTGGGGAGGTGCTCAGTTTGGTGGCTGCTGTCAAGGCCTCATCTCGGCAGGCCAAGGCATGGCTGAGGAGCACCAGATGCTCTGAGCTGGTCTCAAATCCCCAATTGCTGCCGGGCAAAGGCAGACAAAAACAAAATACCTGGGCTGGTGGGCTGAACGTCAGGATGTGGGCAGGGGCAGCGGGCTGCCCCTGGAGTTGAATTGTGCCCAGGACTGGGGTGAGGACAGTTGAGAACAGAGAGCAGGGGTGTAGCAGAAAGAAATACTCCTCTGAGCCTAGAGAGATTTTACTGAGGAAGGGGAGATACTCTATTCTCCGCACCCCCCCCCCATCTCCCGCCTGCGCGTTGAAGCTGCACGTGCTCTTTACTGCCAGGAATCTTGCCTGTGGAGGGTGAGGATGGAGCACAGGTTAGGGTGAGGTGAGAAGCTGGGGATTCCCCTCACTTCCTCTGCCCACACCCCAGTGTAGAGCCCTCTCGTCCCCATCCTTCTGGAAAATGTATAAACTGTCATTCACCACTGTCCCAAGTGCCTAGAACAGTGCCTGGCTGGCATGCAGAGGTCTTCGGTAAATATTTGTGAAAAGGAAGAGCGCCTCCATCTGGAGCTATGTGGGTCTGCCCCTCCCCTCCTTGTCCTATGGCCCAGATGTGGGCTGTGGGGCTGAGGAAGGCCTTGGAGAGGCTGGAGTTTACCCAGGGAGGGGTTGAGAGGAATTATTGGGGGGGGGGTAGAAAGGCCCATCGCGGTCCTTTCTTGGGGTCCCCAGGGCTGTGGTCTCAGGCTGGGGCCTGGAGCACTGGCTGCACCTGTGAGTTGACCCACCCCCTCAGCTCCCTGCCGAGACTGCTGGCTGTCTTATCTCCCAAGCTACAGGGCTGGGTTTTATCTCCCTGGTTGTGTTTGTGGGGAGGCTTCTCAGAATGGGGCTGCTCCCTCCCACAGTGAGGCCTGGGGGGTTCTCTCCTGATATGCCCTGTGCCGCCACGTTCATTCTAGACCCTTACTCTGGAGGAGCCCATGGACAAGGCCTGCTGCCTGAGCCTGAGCTAGGACCACCTCCCACAGACCACCCGGGCCCCCTCTGCCCCCACCCTTCTGCTGGCAAGTCTGGGCAAGTCTGAGTGCTGGTCCTGGTGGGCAAGGAAGCCAGTCCTCGCCCAGAACGGTAGAGCTGGCTCCAGAGCTAGGCCCACACGTTGGGGACACACCAGCACACGCCTGCCTGGCTTTCTATGCCATCCGAGGGAAAGCTGTTTCCTCTGCTGGTGCCAGGGAGCCTCTCCCTGCCTGAGCAGGGAAGGGATACTGAGGGAGGAGGCTGGATGCCTGGGGACTAGGCAGCCTCTGTTCCCATCCCTCCAGTCTTCCCTCCAACTTTGTTCTCAGAAAGGGGAAGAGGACATGGGAGTGAGTCAGAGAGGAATCCGGGGGGGATGGGATGACCCTGTGGCCAGGACTGGGGGTCAGGGGAGAGGCTGGGTCCCCACACACATCCTGAAGTATGTTCCTGGAAGACTGGCCAGGAACCAGGGAGCCTCTGGGCAGTGGCTGGAAAGGATGGTTAGGGTGCCACCAGCAGAGAGGCTGGAGTCTGGGGTGCCCCCAGGAGGGGACAGGCTCTCCAAATCCCACCCTAACCATGAGCCCAGGGGCTCCCTGGGAGTGCAGAGAGGTCAGACTTGCAGAGAGAGCTGGGGAGGGAGGCCTCGCTGGTTTGGCCTCGGTCGTCACCCCTGAGGCTGCTGCTTCTGCGGATCTGTTTGTTTTGTGTCCTCCCTCTTCCCTCCCCCTATCCTCTCGCTCTTGTCTCCTTTCTGTTTCCCTCCTTCTGTCCCCACTTCATTGTCATCACTGTCCCTGACCCCTCCCGCTGTCTCCCCTGCGTTTAGCTGTTCTTCTCTCCCTCTCAACCATACCTCCTCCTTCCCTCCTGCGCTCCACCCTCCTGTTTCCCTGCTTACAAACTGCTTCAACTGCTGGATAAAAATAGCGGTGGCAGTGGCCAGGCCAGGCCGGGAGCCAGGTAGAGCCTGAGCAGGCAGGGGGGCCCAGCGGGCCAGGCCCAAGGGGTCAGAGGGAGCAGTCCTGAGAGGCAGGGCCGGGAGTGGGGCTTTCCGGACTCTTCAGCCTGCCCGTTCTGTCTGCCCTGCCCTCCTCACCCCCCAACCAAGAGTCTGAAGAGGCCTGTGGGGAAGCAGGGCCGAGACAGGACCTCACACTGCTTCTGCCCCCAGCAAGCACCGAGGGAGGAGGCTACCAGCCAGGCATAACCAAGAACACCGTCACCATGACAACCAGTCACCAGCCTCAGGACAGGTACTGGGGGACCTGGGCTGTGAATCCAGGGGAGTGGAAAGGGGTCTCCAGGAGGCTGGATGCCATATGCCTTGGAATTTGGGGTTGCCACCACTGGCGGGCCTTCCGGCTATGAGGTAGCTGAGTCGGGTCTGCATCAGGGGTGGGGGCCCTTCGTGCTGTGGCTGGGTGCTGATGGGGGCAGCAGCCCCTCCCTGGCCTGTCAGAGTTTCCAGTGCTCAGCAGCTTCCAGCTCCTGCCAGCACCGTGGGGAGACATCTGGCAGCACCCCTCGTTTCTGAGCTGGCCTCTGCCTCACCCTGATCCTCACTCTGACCTCCCTTTCACTTCCCCACCTCCGGAGCCGAGGAGTTCCCTCCAGTTAGACCTGCATCCATGATCACGCATGTGTGTTTTGGGGGAAGAGGTTGTAGCTGGATGCAAGTTCTCCCAGGAGTCTAGGCCCCCAAAAAGTTGATGAAGCCGTGCCTGGGGCCCAAAACAGCCTTCCACCCGGGCCCCCCAATCCCATCACCGCTCCCCTGCCCATCCTGTCCCCCTGTGCCAAAGGCCATGGAACTAGGCCACTTCTAGCTGTGGGACCTTGGGCACTTAGCTTTATGTCTCTGAAACCATCTCCCACCTGTAAAAGAGACGTGAGGTTTACTTGGGTGGGAGGGAATTTAAGGACACATAGTAAGTACAGGCCCCAAGCTGTTTGGTTGATTCCCTCCGCAGTGTCTTTTGTTCCCAGGCTGCCTGCCGCCCTATCCCAGCACCCCCATCTGGTGGCAGCTCTCTGAACCCCTTCCCCTTCTCCACTGGCCTTGTGGCACTCACCCAGCCCCACTCTGGCCCTCTGTCCTCTGGGACCTTGGCTGGGAATGCTCCCTTCCTTTGGGCCTCTCGATCAAGGCCTCACCTCTCTTCCTCAAGGTGGGGAATATATGAGGGAGTTGGGGGGGCTGAACTTGTCAGGGCTCAGACCTGCCCACTTGGGGTGCCTACCCAGGCCTCCAGCTGGTGCGGCCAGGCCCTGCGCTCTGGCTAGACCTGTCTGCTCGTTGCCTTGGGCTTGTCCCTGCCAGCTCTGTGAAGAAAGCGGGTGTGGGCTCTGGGGAAAGTATGGCAGACACAGGTGGAGACCACAGTGGGAGCGCCCAGGGCTGTCTGGGGAAAGCTGTCCCGTCGCAAACAGGCCCTGAGGGGTGGGGCTTGGGGCAGTGACCTGGCCTAGGCTGGGTGGTGCTTATTTACCCTTGGGGGCCCAGATGATGTCCAGTGGCCTGGTCCCTCCTGGCCTCTCCTACGTGGTGCAAACTACAAAGCTGGTCCTGTCTAGGCCAGGAAAAAACAGCTCCCTCACTTCCCAGATGTCCCAAGGCTCCCTGCCTGCCTGCCCTCCTAGATCCAGAATGGTCTGGGAGTTTCCTGACCTCAGAATCCTCTTTGGAGAGCCACGCAGCCCTGCCCTGACAGTGTAATCACTTCCAGCCTGCCTGGCGGGGGTGGAAGAATTGTGTTTGCTTTCTCACTCACCCTCCCACCCCTAGCCTTTAGCAGGATTTCCAAAACCACCTCCGGATGTGTGGGTCACACTGGTTCCCAAGCCTGCAGCGTCCCCTGAGTCTTTGGGGCTGAGAATGGTCCTTTGGGCCATGCCCTTCGGTCCTATGTCCCTGGTCCCCTTCCCTCTCGGGACTCATCTGTGCCCTCTCCCCCATCCCAGGCCACCTCTCGCTCCACATACATACACAAATAGGAGGACGCATGCCCTGTGCCCTGGGACAGCTGGAGAGATGGAAGGGGAGGGGGCTGCCCCAGGTTTGATTTGGGAAGGAGGGTGGGATGATGAGTCACCTGGCCTCACTTTCCTCTCCCATCCCCAGGTACAAAGCCGTCTGGCTTATCTTCTTCATGCTGGGTCTGGGGACGCTGCTGCCCTGGAATTTTTTCATGACAGCCACTGCGGTGAGATGTGGGGGATGGGCTCCCAGGGGCATGTCCACTGGGCACGTAGGGCCTGGATCTGTGCTGTGGGCACGGGGAGAGAGGTTCTAACACTCCTCTGTGCAACCCTCACAGTATTTCACAAACCGCCTGGACATGTCCCAGAACGCGTCCTTGGTCCCTGCTGAACCGAGCAAGGACGTCCAGGCTTCGGCCGGCCCCTCAGCACCCTTGCCAGAGCGCAACTATCTCAGCGCCATCTTCAACAACGTCATGACCTTATGTGCCATGCTGCCCCTACTGCTGTTCACCTGCCTCAACTCCTTCCTGCATCAGAGGTGAGTGCCCGGGCCCCCACCCTGACCGCTCGCTGCCTCGTGCCCTCCCTGGGCTGAGCCCCTGGCTTTACCACCCGTCTCTGCCGTCGTGGCCTCTCTGGCAGGATCCCCCAGGCTGTGCGGATCCTGGGCAGCCTGGTGGCCATCCTGTTGGTGTTCCTGATCACTGCCATCCTGGTGAAGGTGCCCATGGATGCTCTGCCCTTCTTTGTCGTCACCATGATGAAGATCATGCTCATTAATTGTAAGCCGGGCTGGGTGGGGACCTGGGGCAGATATCTTCCCACATACCTGCCCCTTTCTTTCACACCCACAGTTGGCCAGAGAGAAGTCTCTTCCTCCCTCTGGGTGGTCAGGATTCAGAAGCCTGAGCGGGCATGGACCAGGTGTGGGAGAGGAGGCCCTGGGAGTGGGGAGAGAAGGGCCGCTCAGCGTCAAGACTTACTGGGAGTAAAGCAGGAATTGCAGGGGCCCCGGCCACCCACCCGGCTCCTCCCTCCCCTGCTGATGCCCACCCTGTTCCCCAGCGTTCGGTGCCATCCTGCAGGGCAGCCTGTTTGGCCTGGCCGGCCTCCTGCCCGCCAGCTACACAGCCCCCATCATGAGTGGTCAGGGCCTGGCAGGCTTCTTTGCCTCTGTGGCCATGATCTGCGCCATCGCCAGTAAGTCTTGCCATCTGTCTGCCTGTCGCCCTGGTTGTTGTTGTGGGGAGAAGGGAGGGGGCCTGTCTCTGATCGCTGACACCCTCCACCCCAGGTGGCTCGGAGCTGTCGGAAAGTGCCTTTGGCTATTTTATCACAGCCTGTGGGGTTATCATTTTGACGATCGCCTGTTATCTGGGCCTGCCGAGGCTGGTGAGCTCTTGGAGAACACTGGGTTTGGGGTCTAGGGCGGGTCCAGGACTCCAGATCAAGGGTGTTATGGGTGTGAAACCTGGGGGAGGTGGGGATTCTGGAGATCCGCTTCTGAATCCACCTTCCTGGTCTTCCTCACTTGATAGGAATTCTACCGCTATTACCAGCAACTCAAGCTCGAAGGGCCCGGGGAGCAGGAGACCAAGCTGGACCTCATTAGCAAAGGTCTGAAGAGACTGAGGAAGCTGGGGTGGAGGACAGTCTGCCCAGCAGGGAGGCAGCATGAGCTGAGGGCAAGAATGAGCGTGCTGCAGTGATGCCAGAGGCGAGAGGGATCAGGGATGGGGTGAGGGGTCACAGTAGTAAATAGGGGCTGGGATAGAGAAGCTGGGGGGAGATCCTGGGTGGCCTTGAACGCCTGAGGACATTGGGAAGCAATTTCAGATTCTCGGACAGGGCGTAACCTGACCTGAGGCTCCTGGGAGAGGTCAGGGGACTTGCACAGTGGGAGTTCGAAGGCCGTCTGGGCTAAGTGTCAGGGCGCGGCTGTGCACTGGTTAAGGGAATGTCCACCCTCAGCTGACCCCAGCCCTTTCGGGGATTGTGTCATCTGTTGCTCTGTCCTTCCCACAACTTGAAGATCCTTCCACCACCTGTCACCCCCCAGGAGAGAAGTCAAAAGCAGGCCAAGAGGAGGCCGGAGTTTCAGCCCCCAACTCTCAGCCCGCCGACGGAAGCCACTCTGTCTGCGCCATCCTCAAAAACGTATGTGGGGCTTGGGCATCCTGCCTTCTACCCCTCACCCTCTTTCTCTCCTTTTGTTCCTTTCCCCACCCCACCCTCCCCCTTCCCGGCACTGCCCATCCTCTCCCTTTCTTTTTTTTTTTTTTTAATTTATTAATTATTTATTTATTTTGGCTGCTCCAGGTCTTAGTTGCGGCACATGGGATCTTTGTTGCATCATGCAGGCTTCTTAGTTGCATCATGCATGCGGGATCTAGTTCCCCGACCAGGGATGGAACCCGGGCCCCCTGCATTGGGAGCGCGGAGTCTTACACACTGGACCACCTGGGAAGACCCCATCCCCTCCCTTTCTGACTGGAGACTGGCCACTTTCCTGGATTCTCGTGTGTGTGTGTGTGTGTGTGTGTGTGTGTGTGTGTCTGTGTGTCTGTGTGTGTGTGTGTGTGTGTGTGTCTGTGTGTCTGTGTGTCTGTGTGTGTGTTGGGGAATCTTGGTTCTTTCATGACGCACAACCGCCATGAAGACACAGACCTGAGTCCCTTTCCTCCAGATCTTAGTCCCGGCTCTCTCCGTCTGCTTCGTCTTCACCATCACTATTGGGATGTTTCCTGCCGTGGCTGCCGAGGTCAAGTCCAGCATTGCGGGCACCAGCGCCTGGAGTGAGGACCCTATGGGTTCCCAGGATGGGGAAGGACAGGGACTCCAGCAGGGCTAGGACTCCAGGGAAGGGGAGCTTGGACTGCTGTCTCCCCAGCCAGGCTCTCCTGGTCCATTTGCCCTTCCCTGGGCTGGAAGCATCTTCTCCATTTTATAGCTGGGAAAACTGAGTCCCAGTGAGGGTCAGGGTTGTAGAGTCTGCCTCTCTTGGACCTGCTAACCGTTCCCTAATCTACTCTTTCTCTTCCAGGAGACTACTTCATTCCTGTGTCCTGTTTCCTGACTTTCAATATCTTTGACTGGCTGGGCCGGAGCCTCACAGCCTTCACCATGTGGGTAAGTGAAGGAAGGGGGCACCAAGACCCTGTGAGAGGGGAGAGTCCAGCTTGAGACCCAGAGGGGGAACCAAGAAAGTATGGTGGAAAGGCGACCATGCTTTTTTAAAAACCAAGACACAATCTACGTACAGTAAGGCGTACAAGTTGTAGGTGTACAGTTTAATGACTGTATATACACACACAAGCAAACATACACACCCCCCTGATAAGCACCACCCAGGTCAAGATATAGAACATGGCCAGCACTCTAGAAGGCTCTGTCATGCCCCCTCCCAGGCAGTACCCCTGAAGGGTAACTAGGCTTTGAGATTTCAGTTCAGATCCTGAGGGACCCCAAATGGAGCCCTGGGGGCCTTGGTTGGGGGCCTGGGTGTGCCCTGGGGGCTGGCGCAGCCTGACTGAGACACTGCCTGGTCTCCGCAGCCTGGGAAGGACAGCCGCTGGCTGCCGATCCTGGTGCTGGCCCGGCTGGCCTTCGTGCCTCTGCTGCTGCTGTGTAACGTCCATCCCCGCCACAACCTGGCCGTGGTCTTTGAGCACGATGCCTGGTTCATCTTCTTCATGGCTGCCTTCGCCTTCTCCAACGGCTATCTCGCCAGTCTCTGCATGTGCTTTGGGCCCAAGTGAGTGGGGAGTGTGGTGGTCTCAGGAGGGGGCTGGTGCTCCAATGGGGGACACTCAGTAGAGGGAGAGAGGGCAAAAGAAGATTCCTGATCCTGGAGCTCAGGGTTTCCAGGCTGAGAGAGGAGCCCGCTGGCCCTAGGGTCCCAGGCAGTGGTGGGTAGGAGAGGGGTCGGGTGAGGGAGGGGCTCCCAGGGAAAGGTAGAGACAGCCCCAGTACACATCCCCCCAAGAGGGGAAGTACGACAGGTGGGTAAGCAGAATTAGATGCTCTGGGTGGAGCTGGGGTAGGGGCCATCCTAAGGTAGGCTCGCCCTCCCTCCTTTAGGAAAGTGAAGCCAGCCGAGGCAGAGACGGCCGGAGCCATCATGGCCTTCTTTTTGTCTCTGGGCCTGGCGCTGGGGGCTGTCTTCTCCTTCCTGTTCCGGGCAATCGTGTGACCGAGGATGGACGGAAGGATGGCACCGGCCGCCTGCTCCTGCCCTCCTTCTCCTTCAGGGATGGGCAGGGGTCCTCTGGAGGTTTTCTTTCCTAGCCGACTTCTGCTGTCTCACGGCCTGTGCTGGGCCCAGCATCCAGGCCTGGAGGAGAGAGCCTCTGAGGATGGACGGTGGGGACACTGTGGGCCTGAGAGTCAGAGTTGAGGGAGGGGACACGGCCTCTGTGTCTGCTCATGTGCTCCCCCCACCCGCCCCCGCACTTGGCTCTGATCAATCCCTGCCTGGCAGAGCGGCAGAGGCTCCTAGTCTCAGTGTGTGTCATGTGTCTACCTGTTTGCCTGTACCAGGGGTGGCTAGGGGTCAGGACTGCTTGTTCTGAAGTCTTATCTGATACTTCTGCCCCCTTCTCCCCATGTGCCTCTTCCCTCCACCTCCCCATGTTCTTGCCCATCATGAACCCTGTACAGTCGCCATTTTACTGACTTTTTTTTTTACACTCAAACCAGGTGCCTTCAAAGGCTCTCTGATTAAATAAACTCTTTTTTTTTTTTTTTTTTTTCCCTCTCCATGGCTCCCTGTGTGCTCCAGCCATGGCTTCATGCCCTGGAGAGTCTGGGGGGATGAGCCTGACCCAGATGGGCCTTGGCCAGCACTGGGCCGGGGTCCAAGACAGGGGGGTGAGGGTGGGTCTTGGTCCTCTTAGTTTCAGAGTGACTACAGTACCTCCTGCTGGGGCCGCAGAGGAGGGACAGGGCTGGAGCCAGGACACCCAGACTGTTGGCCGAGACAGAGGAAGGCCATTTTCCTTTGCCGGTTCATCCCTTGTTTCATAGGCCTGGGGGTGGAGACAGTGCCCCATCTTCCTTTTGTCTTCAGTGTCACCCCCTCTACTCTGTCCTCACCCCGCAGCCCGGGGACTGAGTTCTCTACAAATGACCAGCTCCACCACCCTGTCCCCCCAAGCTCCTGGCTGCGCTCCCACCTTCCCAGCAGGAAGAGGCTGCAGCCCAAAGGTTCTGCCCTGCCTGGCACTCGGCCCTGACACCGAAGTCAAGGCAGACTTCTTGGCGAACAAGGGGCCTGTGTGTCCTCAGGGAAGCTGGGCCCCCTTTCTCTTCCCAAACTTTGGCCAAGGGAGGTGTGCGGTGGCTCGGGACCATGAGAGGCATCGGTGGAGGGGGCCATACTGCTGGGTCCCCCTTCTCAAAAAGGACTCTTGCAGATAGGAAATGAAACCGGAGCTCTGGCCTCTGGGCTGCCACCGCCCCCACCCCCCACACCCTTGGCACTGCTGTCCGGGCTTTATTTCTGACAGTTTAATTGAAGGCGTCAGGCTTCATTAAGGGCTGTTAGCACATTTTTAAGGGCTTTTGATGAGCTCTGAAGTCCTAACAGGGGAGTTAAATATATCATCATAGGGGGAACTGGAGTCCACAGAAATACCCCAGGGTCCACGCCAAACCAGGGCACAGAATCTGAGGCTGGTGGAAAACAAGGTGTTCTTTCCTATCAGTTTCAAAAGCAGAGGGTGCCCTGAGTGTTCTCTCGTCCCTGCGGTGCCCTTTGCCCACGAGGCGGAGAGAAAACTGCACCCTTGCCCTGCTCCCTCTCACTCCATCTCAACTTCCGAGAGTCCTACTGGGTTCCTTCCTCAGCACCACAGCCCCTCAGGGACCCTGTGCTTCTTCCCTGGGTCGCTTCTTGCCTCCTGCCTGGCCTTTCAGGACTCCTGCCAGGTCTCCTGCAGCCCATCCCACACACGGCAGCAGAATAAGCTGAAAACGTATTTAGTCACAGGCGGGTCTCTCCCTGGGGCGCGCCAAACATTTCCTGATTACCACCACCAGCGACAGCCAGTTTCTACCATTGCTTCTCCCTCTGCACCTCAGAACTTTTGTAACTGTGACTATGCTCTTAACTCCAGTTACCAGACTGTCATGTTTTTCAGGTTTGGGTCTACATTCTCTGTTTTCACTCTTTAAGCTCCCAGACGTACTCGAAGATGTTTGCTTCCTTGCATCTGTTTGTCCAGCCTCACAGTCTTCACAGGCCAGATTCCAGCTGTGTGGTAGCACTCATTTCAATGCCTGTTCCCATGAGATAGAGATGGGTGTTAAGTAGGTTTCTCACAACTCCAGCAATGGCTTGAAGGACAAATTTAGATTACAGTCGCATCTTTCTGAACTGGAATTGATGAAGAAAGTGACTAGACTCTTCCAATTTTTTTTTCTAATGCAAATGCCAAAAAATATGAGTCTCACTCGTGTCACTCACGCCCTCAGTGTCCTCACCTGAGAATGTGGAGCTCTGAGGGGTTAGGAAAAGTAGCTCCTGCCAGGGCTTCCCTGGTGGCGCAGTGGTTGAGAGTCCACCTGCCGATGCAGGGGTCACGGGTTCGTGCCCCGGTCCGGGAAGATCCCACATGCCGCGGAGCGGCTGGGGCCGTGAGCCATGGCCGCTGAGCCTGTGCGTCCGGAGCCTGTGCTCCGCAACGGGAGAGGCCACAGCAGTGAGAGGCCGGCGTACCGCAAAAAAAAAAAAAAAAAAAAGTAGCTCCTGCCGACCCAACTGCAGTGATAGCCCCCGGCCACAGGGGGGCGCTCTGCAGACAACACCGCCTGTGGGAAGCAGGCCGCTCTGGGGCCTCACCGCTTTTCCCCTGTAAGGTGGGCAAGGGCTAAACTTGTGCTGGTCGTCACCTTCCTCCCGTGCGACATTTCTGCCCCATGTATTGGGCGGCTGTATTCCCTGGAGTGGCTGCCACTGCAACACAAATTTCCCTCTCGTTTAATCTTAATATGGTGAATTGTTGCAGCTTCAAACTTGAAAAGCTAAGAGCCCCAGTAAAATTAGCAGTCGTTCTTAAAAATAGAAGTGAAGCGTCGGGTATAACGGATGAATTGCAATATACCTGTGTTAGTATTCTTTGGGGTGAACATGGAAAGAGTATGGTGGGAGCAGGTGCTTGACAGGAAACCCCCAATTATTGGGAAAATTATCCTCAGGATGTTAAACTCTGATAGGGATTCAAAATGGATGTGAGCAGAGAAGTGCAGAGTCACCTTAAAGAGATAGCCCGGCTGTGGCCGGCAGGCCCCGCCTGAAACCCAAGTCCTGACACTGGAAGAGTGGCAGTCGGAGGGAGAGGGGCCAGGCTGGTTCTTGGGGCAGGTCGGCAGTGAGTGTGGAGATGGGCAAAGCCGGCGTTCCCCCTGCTCCGCCCCCCAACGCATCAGGGGCCTTTGTCGCAGCTTGGCTTCTCCAGCTCATCTCCGCCCGACCTGGCTTCCTGCACGGGTGCCCTCTGGGAGAACATGTGCTCACTAGAGCCCCTCACAGCTTCGGCGGTCCTGGTGCTACCTGCCAGTCAGCCCCTGACGTTCTGGCTCCAGACAGCCGGGCAAGTGCTAAATGAGTCAGCGGGACCCCACAAAGCAGGGGCTTCTGCTCATGACAGCTACCCCCTTCCATGCCTTCCTGCGGGTTGGGTGATGGTTCAGATTCAGAGCCTAGGATTCCATTTGGGGCCTGCCAAGTACCAGTTGTGTCACCTTGCACGAGCCACCTATATCCTCTGTGGCCCAGATCCCTTGTTCTTTAAACGGGGTAACATGTACGGCTTGCTAAGGAAATTAAGGGGGTCTGCGGCAAAGCCTGGGTGCAGGAGATGAGGACCCTAGAGACACGTGGTGCCAAGAGTCATTAGGATGACCTCAGCCTGGTGGGCTCGCTGCTCCCCCTGCATGCCGTTCAGCCCCCTCCCCCGCATCTTCAGCCCCCGAAGCTTCGAGAACCAGGCCTCATTTCCTTCACCCCAGCCAAGTGCGAACGGCCACAGCCTTCGGGCGGGACAGCCGAGAACCTCAGGACCGGGGCGCGAACGAGGGGAACCTGGGTTCTGCTCAGCCCCGCCCGCCGCTAGAGGGGGAAGTGACGTCACCCGTGACGCGCGGCCCCTGGCCGGAGCGCAGCCTCTATCCACGCAGCCCCTCTCATCTGACCCCTGGCAGATGGGGGTCCAGACTCTACTGACCCTTAAGTCCGGGTGACCTTGAGCCAGGCACTTTCCATCTCGGAGCCGCTTAATTGTAAAGCAGGGGTAATACTACTTGCCTTGCCTACCTCTCCCGGTTGTGAAACTCCACTGAGTTAATGAATAACGTTCACCTGTCGCTCCTCGTACATATACTGACTCCACTGATCTAATAATCCTATGGAGTGCTGACTATTGCCATGCCTGTTTTACTCCAGAAAACCGAGGCTGAAAAGTTTAAAGGATAGAAAAATATTTTGTAAACTGCAAAGCACCAGGTAAGTTTAAGTCTCTGTTTCTCTGTGTGTCTCAGTCCTCGTCTTTCTCCCTCTCCGTCTCCCTCCCTCCCTCCCACTGTCTCTCTCTCTCTCACACACACACACACACACACACACACCCCACACACACACCCCTCCCTCCCTCTCTCTCTCTCACACACACACTCCCTCCCTCCCTCTCTCTGTCACACACACACACACACACACACACACACACACACACACACACGACTTCCCAGGCAGTGAAGAGCATGGAAAGGTACATGAGATAGGGGGGCCTGTAATGCAGGCTTGGTGCACCTGCCTCCCAGCCTCCAGAACATTCCAGAGAGGCATCTTCTCTTTTCACATCCCAGCCTCCTAGGATCCTGAACTCGCTTGACATCCTTCCCAGCTGAAACCAGCAAGGTCCTTCCTGATGTGTAACCTCAGTGCCTCCTGTTCGTGAGTTCCTCACCACCCACCAGCAGTAAGTACCACAGCCCTACCGGTCCTTTATCTGGTGCAGGTGGGCCAGGCAGGCACTGGGCCCAGTGGATGACCTAGAAATCCAGCCAGTTGAGACCTGCACATTGAGCAGTGACTTGTGCCTCGGGCAGGACAGGTGGCAGGCAGAACAGTTAAGTAGGTCAGGGTTGTTTGTGGTGTCACCCACCCCCTGCACCTTTCTCTGCCTATAATCTGCTCTGGGCTGAACCAATTTAGGGTTACGTTTTAGCTTCTTAGTCAAAGGGGGCCTGGAACACTAAATAACGCCCAAGACAGAAAGCGATGCCTGGTGGGTGTGACGGCAGGAGGAGGACAGACGTTTCTGGGCTGGGCTGACAACGGCAGGTAGGCAGGACTCAGTCACACCCCCAGGCCACAGATACTATGCCATTAGAGTCAAGACACGCTGATATGGGTATTAAAGAGGAGGTTACCAAAGGTACTCCATTTACAATTCCGGAATGGCTTAGACCACAATTTCTGGCTTTCTCACCCCACTCCCCTGAGAGATTTTGTTCTTGCCCATGACTTCAGCCATCAGCCTCTGCCTCCTGGACATCTCTCCTTGGTGCCGCACAATGCCTAAAACAGACTTCTTGACCCCTCCAGCCCAGAGTGGTCCTCCCCTCCCCTCAGCCCCCCTTTTATCATCCTACCTCAGAGAATGTGTACACCGTGCCTCCCCACCCCTGTGTGAGCTCCACACCTCCAGCCTCTCCCTTCTCCAAACTTCGTCCCGGGGAGTCTCCAAGTGGGATGTTTGTTTGGAACAACACAATTAACGGGCTTGCTTTAGTAGATTCAACATATTTAGAGCTATCCAACAACTAGGTAATATCAATAGATATTTTCCTCAAGCGCACATGGGGTGTTTATAAATATTAACCACATCCTAGATTACAAAGGATGTCTCAAATACAAAAGTTCAGTATCACACACACCATTGTATGTCTACAACATGATGAAAAGATAATGTAAAAATAACTGAACATTTTAAACAGATACCACTGATCTCTGATCAACAGAGATACCATAAGGGGAATCAAAATCCTTAAAACTGAATTATAATAAAAAATTCTACATATTGAAACTTGTGGGATATAGCTAAAATAGTACTTGAAAAGAAATTTATAGTCTTAAATCCTTATGTCTGAAAAGGGGAAAGGATGAAATTTAATGTGCTAAGTATTAAAGTTAAGAAAATAGAAAAAGAACAACAGACCTGACCCTCAAAAAGTAGAAATAATGAGAAAAAGTTTAGCAGAAATTAAAAAAAAAAGAAAGGAATAAAGTAATTAAAGAATTAAAGAAGCAGAAAACAAATTATGTAATAAAATAGATAAATCGTTGGTGAAACTGATCAGGAAAAAAGGGAAAAGACATGAAAAACAATTTTAGGAGTGAAAAAAGGGGACATACTTGAGATAGAACAGAGACTAAAAAGATAGTCAAAGGAAATAGTATGCCATAATCTTTAAAGCTTTCAAGGAACATCCAGAAAAATTATTAAAATTCACTCAAGGAGTAGTAGAAAACCTGAATGGACCTATGCCATTAAAAAATTTGAGTTCCTAGTTAAAATATTTTCATATAGGAAACAACAGAAACAGGCATTTTTATAGGTGAGTTCTACAAAACTTTAAAGAAATGGATAATTTCAGTCTAATGTTAGTCTATTAACAAATTAAACACAAATAGATTAAGGAAATTTTAAAAACAATATTCTCAATAGATGCAGAAAATAATTTTGACACCCATTCAGATTAAGATGTATAACAAGTTAGGAGCAGAAAGAAAATATGCTCAATGATGAAGTGTTCCTTTTCCGATCAGAAAGACAGGGATGCCCAGAATCACTGTTTCCACACGTCATTGTTCTGCTGGTCCTAGCTGCTGCAGTGTAACAAGAAATCTGAGATACAAGGGTTAGAAAGGCAGAAACCAAGCTATCATTGTTCTCAGATGATAGCTAGGGTTGTACCAGAAAACAACAAAAGACTGACAGACAAATTAAAAATTAGTAAGGTAGCCTACCAAGTTGTGGGATCGATACACAACAATCGTTTTTCAAACTCTCCAGGAAACAGAAAATGAAGGCAAATTTCCATGTGCCATTGCATCAAAAAATAACATACTAACAATCAAATGAGCAAAAGTGGTGCAGAGAGACACGTCCCCGTAGAACATGGAAACTGAGGCAAAGAGATGGAGCCCTGGTTGGCCACGCAGACCTGCTCAGCTGTCCAACATATCTGAACGTCAGGTCTGTTGGCCCAGGAGGATGTCAGCTCAGGAATTCAGAGATGTAAGCCTGGTGGAACTGGGAAGACCAGAACTGACAGGGCACGCCTGGCAGGCGCTGAGCTTGGAAGGCTGCTTGTTCTGGGGGTTAAGGAGCCAGAGCTACTCCCCATGCTTAAATAGGCCCTGACGTCCTGATGCCTCCGGTTGCTTGATTCATCCATGGCCCCTTATCTAAGCTCCCCTCAGTGGCCCCCTGACCTCCTTGAAAGGCCAGTGGTGCTTCCTAACTAGGAGAAGTCCCAGTCCGAGCGGCAGCCGGAGGCCTCTCTGTCCAGGCTGAGTCTGTGCTCCCTCCGAGGCCCTACTTAGCTTTAGCTAGATCAGAGGTCTGCAAAGCTTTTCTGTAAAAGGTAAGGGGGTAAATATTTTAGACTTTGCAAGCTATATGGTCTCTGTCACAACTATCAACTCCCTCATTACAGTGTGAAACCAGCCAAAGACAACGTGTAAACAAATAAGTAGAGCTTGTTTCAGTAAAACTTTATGGACGTAAATTCAAATTTCCTATACTTTTCACATGCCAGAATATGATCTTCCCTTTGATGTTTTTTCAACCATTAAACAATGTAAAAACCATTCTTATCCACAGGCCATACAAAAACAAGTGATCAGCCCACCAACTGCAGGCCATAGTTTATGAGTCCTTGCTTCACCCGGCTGCCCTCCAAACAGCAGAAGGTTGGGCTGGGTCTTTGAGGCCTGGTCGGGAATAAAGGGTATCTTGGGAACATCAAGGGTTGCAGATGCTGCTGGGAATAGGCTTCTGGGGATTCACGGGGGGGTTAAGTCATCTTTAATAGCCTTCAGTGGCTTCCCTGACCCTAAGTGAAGGTCAGAACTACTTAGCATGGCATTGTGGCCCTCTGTGACCTAATCCCTGCCTGCAGGGCCACTTTCAGTGACTCCTGCCTCCCTTGAGGGTTCCTGGGCTGTGGTCCCTCTGGCAGGGCTGTGCCTTTCCCATGCTTTCCCTTTGCTGGGGAGTAGACCTGTGCCACGCAGCCCTGAGCCTGCCCCCTTGCCCAGGCTGAGCTGGGAAACTGAGGCTTCTCCCTCGCTGCCAGCTGCTCTGATTCGCACTTGGTCTGCTGCAGCTCCCCCTAGTGGGCTAAGGGCTCCTTGTCCTGTTTATGCATCTCTGTATCCTCAGACAAGGCTCACAGGGGATTAGTGAGTGTCAATGAGCTGGAGAAGTCATCCTGAAGATTTCTGGAAGAGAAAGCAGAATTTCTGTGCTGGTGCGAGATTTGAGATTTTCCCATTAGGAAACCCCCAAGGAATCTCTGGTCCTGACACTGGTCCACAGGAGTGATTCTTGCTCTGCTTTGGGCTTGAGTCCTGGGAGAAGAAACAGCATTCCCACTCCATTTCTGGATCAGGGAGCAAGGGAGTTAGTGGAGCAAAGGCTCTGAGCTGACCCATCCTGGGGTACTCACTGAAGCCTTCCTCGCCCAGTTTCTAGAATGTGCAGATTCACTCCCACCTCTTCACAGGACTGTGAGATGTTGTGAATCCTCTTTGTGAACCAGGGAGCAGGTGTTTAATTAACTAGCCCCCTTCTGCCCAGGGGGAGGAGGGAGGGTGTGTTGGGGGGTGACGCTCCTGGTTTGAGGTTTCCATCAGGAACACAGCATCCGGGGGGCCTCCTAGCAGCAGCACCACGGCCCTTCCCCCACTCACTGACTCCTCCCAGACCATAAAGAAGGGGAGTGGAAGTGTAAGGAGAGGAAATTGAGGTAGTGATGGCAGGGTTGATGAGGTCTGGAGTGTGGGACGAGGAAAAAGAAAGCAAGGGTCCTTTGTTCCTTGAAACTGAACACATAAACCAAGAAGATACGAAAGAATAAGACTGGGCACCAGGGCTGCTGAGGGAGGTCCGCGGGTGGTAGTGGGGGAAGCCCTCCACAGCAAGCCAGGGGCCGACAAAGTGGGCCACGAAGGGAGTTGCTGGACATCCACAAGGTCACAGCGTAGGGGGTGGCCATTCTCTCCTGGAGGGTCTGTGGGTCCAGTAGGCTTCCAAGATGAGGCCTTGGAAAGGCAAGGACAGCTCACCAGCCGGAGGAAACGCAAAAGGGGCAGAGCCAGAAGAGGCACGGCGTCCCGCAGCTCGCTGGGCAGGCCCATGGCTTGGAGCTTCCGGCGCCACCGCTGAAGGGGAACGACGTGGTTCCAACCGCCTGGAGCGGGCTACACTCTGGCCAGAGTCTTCATGCTGCTTCCAAGAACTTCTGCCACCCTGCAGAGGGGTCCTTGGAGACCAGACCCTCCCCAGATCTAAGCAGCTGCAGAAAGAAGAGTGGGGGGGAAAAAAAGAAAAGAAACCAGACTGAGAACTCGATGTGCACGTCTCTGCGCTCCACACCTGTGGGAGGCTGCAGAAGCTGGGGAGGGTCCGTCGCGTAGCGACCCCATCCCTAGTTTCCGCTCTCTGAAGGCGGCGCCCTTAGAGCTGCCCCAACAGCCCGTGTGATTGATGGGGTAGAAGTGGGGTCAATCCCAACCCCAGACGCAGTGCTGGGCTAGCTGGGCCTGGCAGGTGGGGTAAAGGGTGCCCCCTGCAGTTTCCTACAGTAAACGGGATTAGAGCAGCCCACTTCAACCCCAGGATCCTAGCAGAACGGTCGCGGGGCGGAGCCGCCGCAGAGGCACAGCCCAGGCCGCAGAGGGAGGGGCGGAGCCTCGAGGGAAGGGGGCGGGGCGGGACCGCCTAGGCGGGCCTGGAACCTGCTGGAAGCATCGCAGTACCGCCGCCGTGGCTCCTTCCGCCGCATGCAGGCAAAGAGTCCCCCGCCAGCCGGAGCCGGCAACCTTCCAGCAGCCGGAGCCACGCCCCGCGGCGAAACGCTGGCCCTGCCCCCGGGAGGGCCGGGATTCCCCGGGCTGCCCGGGATTCCCCGGGCTGCCCAGAGTTGGGCTTCCGATTCCGCACCGCCCGCGGAAAAGACCCCCTTCCCCTTATCGGGCTGTTGGAATGTGTAGCGAAGATTCTAAAGGGAGATCGAGCCTGGGAGCGTAGGTGGGAGTGGTTGGCCACTTTTTAGGCGTCCTTCGAGGCCGGGACTCTTGGGTGTGGAGACGCCTACACTACAGGTTTCTACGGAGGTCAGTGGGGATCCTCGCCCCTGATCCGCCGCTTACGTCATGAGAGCATTCCCAACATCTATTTTTGATGGTGTCCTGTCTTGGAAGTGCAGAGACGGGGCTATGAAAACGAGTGCGCTCCCCGTGCAGACTAAGGCCGGCTGCTCCCGTTCTTCACCGCCCCTCCCCTATTTTGGACCATGACGTCAAGGTGGGCGGGCGGCGGCAGGTGCGGTGCTGACAGGCATCCTCCTTTAAGGCGGAGGGATCCGGGGGCGGGCAGCTAGGCTGTGCTTCGTCTTATATAAGGCGACTGGGGGCGCACAGCCGTTCTCTTGAGTCACCCCCGTGCGCCCTTGTTGCGGCGTGTGCGGTTGAGGCAGTCCTTGCCCGCTCAGCTCATTAGTGTCTGCGATTCTTATTCTTCAAGGTAAGGCTGCAGTCTTCGGGCTTTTCGGGTTAGATTGGTCTTCCGAGTTGTTTTCGTCTCTCGTGTCCTTTCCGACTCCCACATTTTGTTGTGTTGGGGCGGCTTTTGGGATAACGCTCCCATTTTTTGTTGAGGGTGGGAGGGAGCTGTTGAGTTCAGCCTCTTTTCTGTGTTGGTGGCGGGGCTGCTTCTAGGCAGGTATTAGCCATGGGCGAGGTGAGCCGCGGAGTGGGTCTGGGCTAGTGGGCAGCTGCACGTGGTGGCCGCGCCGGCCCGGGACGCTGCCATGTTTGTCTCTCCACTTCCGGACGCGGCTACGGGGCGCCGGAGGGTCCCCAAGGGTTGTGGGTGTGCGCGCTCGGTGTGACTCAGCACAGCCCGGTCCTGATCAGGTTTTGCCATCTCTTCTGTTGGACGCGGTTTTTAAGTTTTTTTGGGTGCCTTCCGGGAGGGTCTGCGGCGAGAGATGTTTTCCGTCGCCTCTGGCCCGCGGTCTTGGTGCAGGAGGAGGGATGGGAGAGGGGAGGGGGCAGGCTCTGGGATTCATGGGTTTATTCCTCCCCCGCCCCTTCTCGAGAGCTGAGATTGTTCTGGAAGCTTCTGGAGCCCAGTGCCCCGCCCTGGTGCCCGGATGCTGGGTAGAAGGGAGGCTGCGCGGTGGCGCCCCCTTCCCGCGCGGTCCTGGCCGACGCATGTCCGGCAAGGACTTAGAGTCGCCCCAGCCGATTACGGCCACCATCTTAGTTGTGTTTGGTTTGGACCTGCATTTCACTCACGTGTGCTCAGGGGTCAAGGAGGAGCTTTTGCTTTATCGGTTCTTTGTCTTAATAGCCACCCTGGGTGGGCATCCCACCGATCTACCGAGTTAGCTTTCCCTACCACGTGAGGCAGTAATCCTACATCTGCTTGGAGATGCCTCATGGGAGAGCAGTTTCAAGTCATTGCCCTTTAACGTAAAACTAGTCATGTTGGAGGTCCCCCCCACCCAAAATGGTAGAACTGTAGTGATTTGCACATTTAAGTGTGTGTGTGAATTAACCGGGGTTATTACTTGCATTCGACATACCTGGGTTAGGGGCGATACTCTGCATGCCTAACAAATTACCAGGTGATGCTGATCCAGGGATCATTTTAACAGTGGTTTGGTTCCAAAGTACAAGAAACCTTAACACGTTTAATCGAGTGTGTTAGGCGCACCCCCTCTCCCCATTGTTTTCCGTCTAAGGATGCAGCCTGAAATTTTTACAGGAAAGGATTTTGTCTCAGTACACAGCTCAAAAGAGTTTGAATTGAATCTCTTAAATGTTTTTACTGTAACCGGGGTGAACTCTAGTAGTCTTAAATTTTTGAGTTTTCTTATTTTAGATGCCTGAGGAAGTGCACCATGGAGAGGAGGAGGTGGAGACTTTTGCTTTCCAGGCAGAAATTGCCCAACTCATGTCTCTTATTATCAATACCTTCTATTCCAACAAGGAAATTTTTCTTCGGGAGTTGATCAGTAATGCTTCTGATGTGAGTGCCTTGGGTGTTTTCATTGGCGTTTGTTTCTTGTTTTTCAAGTAGTCCACACACAAAGGAGAAGGGGTGGTTTGGCATTTTGTGGTGTTCAGTGTTGAAGGGGATATAAATTTGCTGCAGTTACAAAAAGGTTTGCTTTATTCCATGGTGGGTAGGTGGATAGAGACTATAGTTTGATGTGGTGGTCAAACTACGAGTTAAATGGGTAATCAGATTGAGGGTATTTGGGAATTAAAAAAAAGTTTTCTCTTTTGGGTGAAATGGGCTTTAAGGAAGCAGAATTGTAAAATTGAAATTTGTATTTCCAGGCCTTGGACAAGATTCGTTATGAGAGCCTGACAGACCCTTCCAAATTGGACAGTGGTAAAGAGTTGAAAATTGACATCATCCCCAACCCCCAGGAGCGCACCCTGACTCTGGTAGACACTGGCATTGGCATGACCAAAGCTGATCTTGTAAATAATTTGGGAACTATTGCCAAGTCTGGTACTAAAGCATTTATGGAGGCTCTTCAGGTATGTGGTATTTTAGCTGGGCACACTCCATTCGTATTTTTTTTTGGTATTTGGTTTGCTGTTTCTTTGAAACTTGCATTCGACTTCCTTAAACTTTTTGGCAGGCTGGTGCAGACATTTCCATGATTGGGCAATTTGGTGTTGGTTTCTATTCTGCCTACCTAGTGGCAGAGAAAGTGGTTGTGATCACAAAGCACAATGATGACGAACAGTATGCCTGGGAGTCTTCTGCTGGGGGTTCCTTCACTGTACGTGCTGACCATGGTAAGTTAGCTTTCCTCTTAAGGTGTCTGGGTGAGAATTCTGGGGAAACAGTAACAAAGATCTTGAGCATTTTATCTGTAAAGCAGTTGTTTTTATAGTTTTGCGTTTAGTTTCATTTTTTATTCCATTTGGATTGATTTTTTTCTAGGTGAGCCCATTGGGCGGGGTACCAAAGTGATTCTCCACCTTAAGGAAGACCAGACAGAGTACTTAGAAGAAAGGCGGGTCAAAGAAGTGGTGAAGAAGCACTCACAGTTCATAGGTTATCCCATCACACTCTATGTAAGTATGGACTGGTAACTCAAGTGAAGATACTTTAGAGAATCTAAATGGAACTTTGATTTTTTGCTTTCTGTATTCTGCATTTATCATCTTTGATACTTCTAGCTGGAGAAGGAACGCGAGAAGGAAATCAGTGATGATGAGGCAGAAGAAGAGAAAGGTGAGAAAGAAGAGGAAGATAAAGATGATGAGGAGAAGCCCAAGATTGAGGATGTGGGCTCAGATGAGGAGGATGATAGTGGCAAAGATAAGAAAAAGAAGACGAAGAAGATCAAGGAGAAATATATTGATCAGGAAGAACTGAACAAGACCAAGCCCATTTGGACCAGAAACCCTGATGACATCACCCAGGAGGAATATGGAGAGTTCTATAAGAGCCTCACCAATGACTGGGAAGATCACTTGGCAGTGAAGGTAAGAAGCCTTGCTTGCTGGCTCAATAGGAGGAGCCAATAATGGGCAAATGCAACTTACCCAACTGGTTGGTAGCTGGGAGCTGTGAATGCCATGAGTTCACTTGCTAATGGACCCTTCCAGGGTGGAGAAATGACATTTTTCCCAGTTACCTCACTTGTTCTGTGGCAGCTTTACCCATCTGGGGTCCTGATTTGACGATTTCCTCATTGACCCAGGGATTATACAGAGCTTGTACCACGTTGGGTTCATTTAGGGCGTTAGAGCTTAAATTTTCTCAACAGTTGCCTTAGTGTCCACTCTATTCCTGGTGCTTAGGGGGAAGATTTTAGTTCCAAATATTGGGTAGTTTGGGGTTGGGACAAAAAGCCACCCTTATTTTGAAATACACAGTTGGATTATCTTGGATTTCTTTCAGCACTTCTCTGTAGAAGGTCAGTTGGAATTCAGAGCATTGCTGTTCATCCCTCGTCGGGCTCCTTTTGACCTCTTTGAGAACAAAAAGAAGAAGAACAACATTAAACTCTATGTCCGCCGTGTGTTTATCATGGACAGCTGTGATGAATTAATACCAGAATATCTCAGTGAGTATCTTTTTGGCCTAATATACTTGCGTTCAGCATTCTCAAGGGGACTGAAGTCTTTATCTTAGATTAAGGATCCTCTGCAACATAACAAGTGAAGGTTCAGTGAGAAAATTGGTCCTGTTGGATCCAGATAACCCTGTGTATATACCTTTATCTTTATCCTCTCTACTCCCCTTTTTTAAACTGAGCTTACGTACTTGATTTCAGACTTCATCCGTGGTGTGGTTGACTCTGAAGACCTTCCCCTGAACATCTCCCGAGAAATGCTCCAGCAGAGCAAAATCTTGAAGGTCATTCGCAAAAACATTGTTAAGAAGTGCCTTGAGCTCTTCTCGGAGCTGGCAGAAGACAAGGAGAACTACAGGAAATTCTATGAGGCGTTCTCTAAGAACCTAAAGGTAAAGAGGCAGCAAGTACTTTTTTACTTAATAATTATGATGGATTATTTTTTACTCACATAGAGGATAAATGATTTCTTAGCAAGATTGTATTTTTCTTTCCACCCTTAAAGCTTGGAATCCATGAGGACTCCACTAACCGGCGACGCCTTTCTGAGCTGCTGCGCTATCACACCTCCCAGTCTGGAGATGAGATGACTTCTCTCTCAGAATACGTGTCTCGCATGAAGGAGACCCAGAAGTCCATCTATTACATCACTGGTGCGTTGGAGTCTGCATCTGATCAATGATCAAAGCCTCTCCTTAGAGGTGTGGGGAGAAGGGGAGGGCACTCGAGGATACCTGGAAACTGGCAGGTTGAGGCATTCTGGCCCTTGAGTCACACTAAGTAATCCTACAGGTGAGAGCAAAGAGCAGGTTGCCAACTCTGCATTTGTGGAGCGAGTGCGGAAGCGGGGCTTCGAGGTGGTGTACATGACAGAGCCGATAGATGAGTACTGTGTGCAACAGCTCAAGGAGTTTGATGGGAAGAGTCTGGTCTCAGTTACCAAGGAGGGCTTGGAGCTGCCTGAGGATGAGGAGGAGAAGAAGAAGATGGAGGAGAGCAAGGCTAAGTTTGAGAACCTCTGCAAACTCATGAAAGAGATCTTGGATAAGAAGGTGGAGAAGGTAAGCAACTCTGGAACTAAGTTACTTGTAACAGATGCCTTCAGGGCTATTTACCTCAGTCTCTGGTTGCTATACCATTAGTGGTTTGGGGCAGCATAATTTGTTTAGCGCCAATCCTACCCTTTGTTTTCTTGACCAGGCAGATTTTAAGGTTGCTGTTTCTATTAAACTTACCAAAGATGAGGTATTTTTTTCCCCCAAGAACAGAACTTCAAGTATCACGTTTGCCTCAAGGTAGCAATTTGATTTAATATGAACCCAAGGTTTTTGTGACTGTCCACAGGTGACAATCTCCAATAGGCTTGTGTCTTCACCCTGCTGCATCGTGACAAGCACCTATGGCTGGACTGCCAACATGGAGCGCATCATGAAAGCCCAGGCACTTCGGGACAACTCGACCATGGGCTATATGATGGCCAAAAAGCACCTGGAGATCAATCCTGACCACCCCATTGTGGAGACCCTGCGGCAGAAGGCAGAGGCAGACAAGAATGACAAGGCTGTTAAGGACCTGGTGGTGCTGCTGTTCGAAACTGCACTGCTCTCTTCTGGCTTCTCGCTTGAGGATCCCCAGACCCACTCCAACCGCATCTACCGCATGATCAAACTAGGCTTGGGTGAGTATTCTTGTCCTCTTGAGTGTGGCAAGGAGATGAGGAACTGGTCTGGTGGGTAGATTGGACTGCTTTTTGGGTCAGATCTCAAGTGGCATTCTTCCTACTTTTAGGCATTGATGAAGATGAAGTGACAGCAGAGGAGCCCAGTACTGCTGTTCCTGATGAGATCCCCCCCCTTGAGGGTGATGAGGATGCCTCTCGCATGGAAGAAGTAGATTAGGAATTTCTACCTGCAGACTTTGTTCCCTCTGTATAGTGTCCCCATGGCTCCCCCAGCAGCAGCCCCAGTGGCCTTGGCCCACTTGGTTCTTTCTGCTGATGTCTAGAGGTTTTATTTCTGTTCTTCTGTCTAAGGCAGGATATAAGGGCCTCAAGCCCTATTCCTTTCCACATTTGACATGGGGTTTGAATGTTGTGTATTGTGTTTTTTTTGTTTGTTTTGTTCTGAAATTAAAGTATGCAAAATAAAGATGATGCAGGTTTTTTATACGCTTCTTTCTCAAATCATGTGGACGCCCCCCCCGCCAAGTATGTATAATGCTGCCTTTGGAGTTTCCCTAGTTTCTGTTTCCCAGGTCTTAACCTGCCATCATCCCGAGTATAGATAACGCGATACATGGTAGGACTTTAAAAGTTTTTAAAAGGTTACTGATAAGTTTAGAAGTCACACAAATGGGATCTAATGAAACTTGAAACCATAAAACAAAAAGAAAACCTACAGAATGGGAGAAAATATTTGCAAATGATGTGACAAGGGCTTAATTTCCAAAATAACACAAACAGCTCATACAAGTTAATTAAAAACAAATCCAGTTAAAAAATGGGCAGAAGACCTAAATAGACCTCTCTCCAAAGAAGACATACACATGGCCAATAGGCACATGAAAAGATGTTCAACATAGTTACTGGAGAAATGCAAATCAAAATGATGATGAGGTACCGCCTCACATTAAAAAGTAAGCAAATAACAGGACTTCCTGGCAGTCCAGCGATTAAGACTGTGCTGCTACTGCAGTGGGCACAGGTTCAGGAACTAAGATCCTTGCATGCTGCGTGGTCAAAAACCAAAACCAAACCAAAAAGTCTGCAAGTAACAAAAGCTTGGAGAGGGTGTGGAGAAAAGGGAACCCTCCTACACTGTTGGTGGGAATGCAGGTTGGTGCAGCCACCGAGGAAAACAGTATGGAGGTTCCTCAGAAAACTAAGAATAGAATTACATATCCAGTAATCCACTCCTGGGCATGTATCCAGACAAAACTAATTCAAATAGATGCACCCCTATGTCTGCAGCAGCACTAACAATAGCCAAGACATGGAAACAAACGTCTGTTGACAGATAAGATGTGGTGCATATATACAAGGGAATACTACTCAGCCATAAAAAAGAATGAAATCATGCCATTTGCAGCAACATGGATGCAATTAGAGATTACCATGCTAAGTAAAAAATACCATATGATAATCACATGTGGAATGTAAAATATGACACAAATAAACCTCTGAATCAAATCAAGGCAAGAACAGACCGGTGGTTGCCAAGGGGGATGAGGGAGGCATGGAATGGGAGGTTGGGGTTAGCAGATGGAAGCTTTTATATGAACAAGAATGGAACAAGGTCCTACTGTATAGTGCACAAGTATATTCAGTATCTTATGATAAACCATAATGGAAAACAGTACTTTAAAAAAATGTAACAATCACTTTCCTGTACAGCAGAAATTAACACTGTAAATCAACTATACTTCAATTTTAAAAAATACTGATTAAAAGAAAAACGCTGAAGGTATAAATGGTATCTTTGAACTACCATATAACACTTTAAAAAGTCCCTTTCCTAAAGCACGTAGAGGGTCTTCCACTCAAAGTTTTTTGACTTACTGTGCTGAAACAAAAGCACACACGTGCAGTAGGAACTACTTTTGATCTTTTCCTGGCCTGACAGGATGAGGTACCTTCACTGGTGTGGCTGGGTGCTGAGCTGCAGTTCCCAGCCACCTGGCCACAAACAAGTGGTAGACGTGACCACCACTGTCTTTTCGTTTCCAGTATTAAACAAGTTAAATGAGATATTTGACGCCTGTTAAACAGCAACTGTAGGATGTTTTGAGCTGATGGAAGTTTTAGGTAGGGTAAGCTATGTCAGGTGTATTAAACACATTTTCAGCTTCTGATGGGTTTATCGGACATAGCCCATCTGAAGTTGAAAGTCTGTACTTCAGTCAACCAAAACACAGGACCGAGCCCGCTGCAGCAATTTAATTTAATAAAATAAAATTATAAGAGCAAAAGTTACATTTCCAAAGTACCAAAACCTGCAACTGGCTCATGGAGCAGAGCCTAGGGATCCAGGAGCAGAGGGCGGGGGTGGTGCTGGGCGGGACTCCCCACACCCTCCCGCAGCACAGCACCGTCTTTCACTTACTCTCCTGGGAAAGCAGCATTTGGAGCCTACAACACTTGTGCTTCTCTCTCCAGAGTAAGAAACGCAGGTCCCTCAGAGTCTGAAAGGGTGGGTATTCAAGGTAGAGGACAAGCACAGGTGAGGCGTTGGCCGAGCCTACAGGGCAAGACTTCAGGGAATTGGAGGAGGGAGGGGCTTTGGAAGGTGCCTCTGCCTTCTCAATACTGCCCCCTGCCCCTTCCCACTGTCATTGCCACCCTGGGAAGAATCCTGCCCACTAGAGGATGGGGGACTTAAGGCAAAGGGGAAGGCTGCCTCCTGGGCTCCCTACCCCCAACTGCAGAGCTGGTCTGTGATACTGAGAAACCTGCATTTTGCCCTAGAGCCTGCCGCCTCCGAGAAGTTACAGTAGGACAGGAAAACTGGTACAGTGAGAGGGTCCTATTCACTTCATCGCTCAGGCCCCTCAAACCTTCTGCACAGATGACTCGACTGGCACGACCTTCTTTCCCCGCTGCTTTAGACGGCCCCGGGCGTAGACTCGGAGCAGGAGGGCAGCAAAGACCACAGCCACCCCCAGGCCCCCCACCACAGTGACAGTGTGGCCGTAGAGAAGGCAGGAGAGGAGGATGGCAAAAGCCTGGCGGAGGGTCATGATGATGGTGAAGACGGCAGCCCCAAACTGCCCAATGGTGTAGAAGATGAAGAGCTGGCCACATGCAGAGCAGATGGACAGCAGCAGGGTGTGGGCGGCAAACTCGCTGTGTCGCCCCATGAAGCGGACGCCCTCCAGGAGAGCCCCCTGCTCTAGCAGGGAGCCCACTGTGAAGAGGCAGGAGAAGAAGTTGACCCCAAACATCATCTGCACCGATGACATCTTATAGGCAAACAGGGCATCCTGCCAGTTGGAGGTGAAGCTGTCAAAGGCAATGTAACCTGCCAACAGGATGAGGCCTGAGAGCGTGGTGGCCGGGGAGCTGTGGGGCTCCGGTCCGCTGGACAGGAGAAACATGCTGACCCCGATGGAGACGAGGCCGGCGGTCAGATATTCCCAGTGCTCATAGCTGCGCCGAGACACCAATTTTCCCATCAGCATAACAGGGATCACCTTGGAGGCCTTGGCCAGCACCTGGGTGGGGAAGCTGACGAACTTGAGAGCTTCATACTGGCACCAGCTGCTGAGCACATTCGACAGGCTGGCAAAGGAGTACCGGTACATGGGTGCCCCATGCCGGGGCTGCTTGCATAAGATGCAGTAGAGGCCAGACACCATCAGTGCCAGCACGCGGTTCATTAGCACCAGGAACTGTGAGTCCGAGAAGCGCTCACCTGGCAATGTGGCCGTGGCCCCGTAGCTGCGGGTCATCACTCTTTCCTGCAGCACTCCCCACGTCAGATAAGACACCTGGATGGGGAAGGGCGGAGGGAGAGGAGATAAGCAAGAGAAGGAAAAGGCAGGCCAAAAAGCGCAACAAGCTCCTCCTTCCTCAGGATGATATCGAAAATGATGAGGATGGACAGCGTAAATATCTGTAGTAACTAGAAGTTACTTTCCTCTTCTCTCCCAAATCTGGATTCATCTTGCAGGCAATCAAGTGTGTGTGAAACGCCAACAACAAATGCTTTAGGACTGACCAGACCCTGTCTGTCCCCACAGTAGGGATGTTAGAGCCGACTCCATCCCAAGTATTTTCTTCTCTATTTTCAACCAACTGTGGGGGGAAAGAGTTCTTCTTCTTCTTTTTTTTTTTGCAGTACGCGGGCCTCTCACTGCCGCGGCCTCTCCCACTGCGGAGCACAGGCTCCGGACGCGCAGGCCCAGCGGCCATGGCTCACGGGCCCAGCCGCTCCGCGGCATGCGGGATCCTTCCGTACCGCGACACGAACCCGCGCCCCCTGCATCAGCAGGCGGACTCCCAACCACTGCGCCACCAGGGAAGCCCATGGGAGGAAGAGTTCTTAAAGAAGACTGCACACCTGTTAGTTCAACATGGTACACTAGGTGGAACCAGAAGTGCCCACTCCAAAATGCCATGAGGTCAGCATCTAAGCACCCCTCTCACACGCAGTAGTGGGTAAGGCTGAAACTTTTAACAGTGGGTTTATGGTATATGAGACATCATTACAAGGGGATGGGAGAAATCACAGAGGGTAGAGACAGGAGGACAGAAAAGACAGCGTTTCCTCCAACCACCCCCAAGAAGATGGTGTGCCTCGGGGAGGAGGAGGACACACAACACAACCACCAGCAAACTGTTGGGACCGGCGGGGTGAAAGCTCTGGTTCCACAAAGTCCCTGTCCGCGGGGACCGACCCAGGAAGAGCCGCAGAGCCGGCCTACTTACCTGGAGCCCCGCAGCACAAAAGAGCAGCTTCAGGGCCTGCCAAGTGGGACTGGTCTCTGCTGGTTCTGCCCGGGGAGCCAGAGGAACCTCATCCGGGGCCTTGGGCTCGTTGCCAAACACACAAGTTTTCACCAGGGGGAAGCAGAGACCCCTGCCTGGAGAAAGCACACAAGGTGAAACCCCAAACTTCTCCCTAGCACCTCATCTCTCCCACAGCTGCCAGCCCGCCCTGCTGGCCGCCCTTCCTCCCGTGCCACGCCACCTCCCCTTTGCACTGCTGGCCAACACTCGTAATACAGACTGAGCAAACTTCCCCACACACCTGTCTCCAGGTAGTTCTTCCGCCTGAAGTACTGCACCAGCAGGTAGCCAGGTACCATAAAGCTCGCATAGCCAGCCGCGTTCACCAAAAAGCGGAAGAACCATAGCTGGGTCCATGACTCCAGAGGGCCTTCGGGGTTCTCTCCACCTGCCCCGAGGGAGGGGAGCGCAGCCAGCAGCACCACTGCCCACCACCTGCGGGGACCGCGGGCAGAAGGATCAGGGTCCAGCTCCTCACCCTCTGGGCCCTCCGGAGGGGACGACACTGGAGAAGGGCCCGGAGTTCCTCCCCGCCCCCCTCAGCTGCAGCCCGGCGCGGACAAAGAGCCTCTCTCTCTCCTGGGGTGGCCGGCGCGAGCCAGGCAGGGTTCCCTCCATCCCCGAGAGCGGACCCGCCCCTCCGGCCACACAGGTTCTCTCTGTTCCCTCCAGCGCTCCCTGACCCCGCCCTCGGGGCTCGCGGAGACCCAGGGTCCCCCGATTTCTTCGCCCGACACTCCCGGAGCCCCCGAAGAGCACAACGCCACGGCGCCCGCCTCCACCACCACCCCCCGCCCCCACGCCGGGTCCGGGCAGCGCTAGGCTGGCCTCCTGCCGGGCATATGGGACCCCACCCGTCCCCCCGCGCTGAGGAGCGGCGGTCACGTGGCGCGGGGCTCGGTCACGTGGGCTCGCCACTCCCCCTAGCCCCCCACCTGGCGTCCATGGTCCCGGCCGCGTGGGGCGGAGCGGGGCCGGGGAATGCGGGTCCCCGGGCCGCGCGCTCCCACCACTCCCGCTGTCGCCTCCAGGAGCAGCAGCCGAGGGGCCGGCTAGCGGAAATGCCGCGCTCTTCCCGCCTCCCTCCCCGCGGCCGCCCCTCCGCCCCCGGCCGCGACCACGCAGCGCCCCGGGCCGCCGCCGGGCCACAGCGCCCCCTCGCGGCCCGGCGGGAGACGCGGCTCGGCGCGCAAGAGGCAGGCTGCCTCTGTGGGCGGGTGGGGTCGGGGGAGTGGGAGCTCCAGCCCGGTGCCGCCCCTGCTTCGTCATCGCCCTTAGCCCTCACCACCGGCCCGGAGGTGGTGGTGACCACTGCCATCCTAGGAACGGGGACACAGCTTCTGCATCCCAGGCACATCCCCTTATGTTACCATTTCCCCGTTTTCTGGCAGGAAGATGTCTCCTTCCTTCGGGGGCTGGGCAGCAGTTCTGTCCCCGCATCCTCATGACCTTCGGAGGTTCTTTCTGCGTGACCTGGCCCCCGTCTACCTTGCCCCCTCACCCACCCTGCAGAGCCCCACTGCTCTCAGTTCTTCTAATTCACCAAAAGCCTTCCCCTGAAAGCTCTCCCCTAAACCCCTACTCAGGCCTCCCCTGACCACCCAAAGTATGGCCCTACACCCACTCCACTGCTCTCCCTCCCACGATTCTTTGCCTTCCATCGCGACTTGCAATTACATATTTATTTGGATGTTTATGATTTTAATGGCTGCCTCACTAGACTAGGTCTCCAAGGGGCCAGAAACGGTTTTATTCCCACATATTCTATCCCAGCATAGGCCTGACCTAACAGGTGCCTCAAACATATGTGGAATGAGAGAAAACAACATACGAAGCCACGCTCCCTCGTGTCACCCTCCACAGGCTAGCCCTTCTCTCCAGGGTCCTCCAGGGCCGTGGTGAGGCCTCCCACTTGCATCTTCTCACTCCTCTTTCTCTTCCTCCATCCAACTGCATTTCCACAGAAAGGGCAAGAGACTGTGCTGGACAGAGAGGCCTGAGGACCATTAGGCTCCCTACCCTCCCTACAAGGCCCTACCTTGCTCAAGTGACAATTTCCTTCTCTCTGCCTCCACCACAAGGTCACAGGGCAGGCCTGTCTCAAAATCCCCAATGCACACAAACAGGCACACGCACAAAACAACTCGGGGCGGGAGTGGGGCGGGGGGTGTGTGTTTAAGTCTCTGCTGTTTTAGTGTCATGTTCTTGAAACTTCCCCATCCCCAAAGGCTCAGTTCAGGGCCTTCTGTGTGAAGTCTTTAAACAACAGTGTTTCAAAGTCCTCCTCAGCAGTGAGATGGAACCATTTAGGGCCCTGCTCACTCACAGTTCAGTGTCTCTCCTCACTCAGGAGAGTCCATGTTGCCTACCGGCTGGCAGCTTCAAGCTGACCCCACGTGGGTAGAGGCAAGAGCCCCGCCATCTTCAACAGAGGTAAACAGGCTTCGCCCAGGTTGCCTGGGGCTTTGGGGGGTCCTTCCATCCACCTGGAAGCTCTTCCTTCCAGACTGGCTCTCTTATTTGCGGTCCCTCCTCTCAGCTCGGGACTGTGCTGGCCCCAGGCTCTGGCCTCAGCAGTCCCCAGGGCACATGGCCTGGGCCCAGACTGTAGCAGCTGTGGCTCCAGCTTTCAGATGGGAAGGGGAGGAGCGTCCGGGGCCCTAGAGCCTGTCCCGGCTTCAGTCAGCACACAGCAGTGGCTTCCCGGAGATCTTCAGGTCATCAAAAGGCAAAAGGGCAAAGGGCTGAGGAAGAGGATGGAGAGAAGCAAGATCAGGGCCTGTGGACAAAGGCAGTGGTGGGGAAAGGGGGCTGGGAGACCTATTGGGCCCTTTCCTCCCCACCAAGTGTCGTTGAAGGACATCAGGGAACAAATCTTCCTACTAACCCCCAAAACAGTGGTCCCCCAGGGCTTCTAGGGCCTGTTTTTGTTTTGGGAGGAGGGTTTTGGGAAAGGGTACTCACAAAACATTTTGAATATTTTTTTAAATCAAACATTTAAAAATGGGAAAGATTCTACAGAAAACCTAGGTTTCATCTGTCTTAAAAAATTCCAAGACCTGGGAATATTGGGCCCACATTCCTCCTCTACAAGTATCTGCTGAAGTTGAGTAGAGTGACCTTCAGACAAAAGACTGTCTGGTCTCCCGCAGGCCCCACCACCTGGCTCTCTTACACCCAGCCTGCTTCTCTGATGCGCTTTAGCTGCACGGCTCCTGTAGGAGTCCAAGTTTGGGCCCCTGGTCCTGACCAATTAAGAACACAGACTGCGAGAGGGGCAGAGGCTTGCCCAAGGTCCCACAGCTGGTGAGCGGCAGAGCCGTGATTTACACCCTGGGCTCCTAACTCCTTGACCCTTTCAGCTATTACAGCGCCTGTCTCCACAAGGGAGGTCCTGGACAGCAGAGCTGAGTGTCTGCCTCTTACATCCTCAGCCAGGTCCTGGGGAGTCTCGTCCTCCACGTTTCTCAGCAGGGAGTCGGCACCTGCCTCGCACAGGGTGGATGAGATGCTTCTGAGGCCCCGGCCCGCGGCGAGGTGCAGGGGTGTGCACCCGTTGAGCATGCGGGCGTCCACCCGGGCCCCAGCCTGGAGAAGGAACTGCACCAGACCCCGCTCGTGGGTCTCCACAGCCAGATGCAGCGCTGTCTTCCCGCTCGTGCCCTCCTGGCGGGGAAGAAGGGTGTCAGCCAAGGCCCTCAAGAGAAAGCATCCCGGGCCTGGGCCCTGGGCTGGGCAGCACCTTGATTGGCTGCCTCACCTGTGCGTTGATGTCAGCTCCGTTCTGCAGCAGCAGTTCCATAAGTGGCCAGTTCCTCTGCAGGGTGGCGATGTGGAGACAGGCCAGACCTGGGATGGGGTGAGGGTGGGGGCTGCATCCACCAGCTAGCTCTCTCTCCCTTTCTTCAGGGGCCTCCCTTACCCCTCAGTCCCAAGGGACCCCCTGCCCACTCAGTGCCTCTGATCACAGGACTGTTAAAACACAAACCCAAAAACCCCCTCAAAAGTCTGGGGGGAAAGGAACTCAAAGTTTCCACCTTTTCAGTGTCATGTTATTGAAACTTTCACGCTTCAGGGGTCAGGTTGCTGAGTGACACCCCCCCACACACACCGTTCCCCAACACACACACCCTCCCCCATGCACACACACTCCCCCAACACACACACCCTCCCCCATGCACACACACTCCCCCAACACACACCCCCTCCCCATGCACACACTCCCTCAACACATACTCCCTTCCCCCATACACACACACACTCTCCCCCAACACACACCCCCTCTCCCATGCACACACCCTCCCCAACACACACACCCTCCCCCATGCACACACACACTCCCCCAACGCATACTCCCCCCCATACACACACACCCTCCCCCATACACCCTCCCCAACACACCCCCTGCCCCCCCACACCCCCATACACACACTTCCCTCCCCCCCCCACACACACACTCACTCACTCACTCACTTTTCCTAAAACTCTACCTGCCTTCAGGCCGCATCCAAAAGCCACCTTCTTGAGAGCTCTCTGGATCCTCAGGCCCCCAGCCCCTCCCCAGGGGCCACCTCCTCCCGTGAGCTCCCCTAGCCTTTTTGCTAGCTCCTTTCTGGCCTGGGCCCCTCTCTGCTTAGAGAAGTAGATTCAGATTCACACCCCTCACCTCTTTCAAATCTCTGCTCAAATGTCCGGGCTCCATGAGGGTTTCCCTGACCACCCTGTTTAAAAATCACATCACCCCCCGCCACTCCAGTCCCCTCACTCGGCTCTACTGTCTCCACAGCAGTGACTGCCCGTTAACCTCCTAGAGGACTCACTTCTTATGTTTATTGTTTGCCTCAGACATTCTCTGTTTTTCTCACAGATGCAAGCCTGGCTCCTACAAGTGTCTGGCACATAGAAAGCCCTCAGTACATTTTTGTTGAATAAATTAATGAGTTCATCTAATCTCTATTAAACTGAATATCTTGAGGGAAAAGTTTAGCTCTCTGCTTAGCATACAGTAAGTTCTCAATAAATTCGAAATAGAACCCATTCATTCACTCATTTGTCCATTCATTCTTTCTTTAAGCAAAGGTATTCTGAGTACCTATGTGCTTAGAACTGGAGATGCATCATCAATGGACAAGCTGTGACCCTCCCTTCCCCAAGAGTGGGGTCCCTGTCTCCTGTCCCCTCCTCATCTCATGGGCCCTGAGGCTGCCCGCACCTTGCCAGTTTTGCAGCTGGAGGTCCAGGGAGTGAGGCGGTCCTCTGCCTAGCTCTGGCTGCCCTTCCAGCAGGCAGCGGGCACAGGCCAGGTGCTGGCGCTGGCAGGCCACATGCAGGGCCGTGTCGCCGTGTCGGTCCTGTAGCACCCGGCTGGCCCCCTTCAGCACCAGGGCCCGAACTGCACCTGGCTGGTCCAGATGTACGGCCAGATGGAGTGCTGTCTGCAGGCACAGAGAGAGGGTCACAGGGCCACTGCAGCATGCTCCCACTTCCAGGAAATTGCTAGCGTGGGCACAGAAATTGCCAGAGGCCAGCACCTTCTTTGAGGACTGCTTATAAAGGCTATGGTCCTGGTCTTCCTTCTGTTACCCCCCACCAAGTTCTTGGGACCCCAATTCTGGAGGCAAGGTGAGGGGAGTGGCCCCCTGCTCTCCTTTTAGGTCGCTTAAGCCCCTGGAGAAAGGATGGAGTGGGGGGCAGTGTCTAGTATCTCACCTTCTGGGGAGACCTCTGTTACCTTAGGTGATGGGGAGAGGTTGGGGGGAGGAGACAGAGGCACCAGGCAGTCTCCACCTGGCAAACTCCTCCTTGAATGCTCTATGAAGAGTCACCTCTCATATTAAGCCTTCCCTGGCTGCTTCCCACAGACGTTGGTTCCCACAGCAGCTGGCACGCATCTCCATCACAACTCTTGTCACCATGCTGTGTAATTAGGTATTGACACGAGTCCCCTAGCCCAGGCTTGAGCACCTTGTGGGCAGAGGCTGTTTCTTACTCCTCTCTGCATCCTCAGCTTCTAGCCCAGTGTCTGGCATATGATTTCCTGAGAGAGCAGCCTAAGGATGCTGTGCTGCTGCTGGGGATGGCTGCTGGGACAGACACAGGTATCTGGGCTCAGCCCACTCTTTCCACCCACCTGGTAAAGGTTGTTCTGAATGTCCAGGACCTCCTGAGGCAGCAAAGCCAGGCAATAGAGCAGCACAGCCGGGGCCTCATGAATCACCGCCAGGTGGATCAGCCTGGGAGGAAGAGCCAAGGTTTGGGGTCAGGGCCCAGGACACAGAGAGTGGGCTGGGGTCCTGGGGTTAGAAGGAACACATCAATGTCTAAGCTGCCACCCATACGGGAGGTGCGGGAAGTGAGAGTTTGGGCCAGGAAGTGAGGGTTGGTGCGGGAAGCCAGGATCCTGCGGGTGGGAGCTCCAAGTTCCCATCTCTGGCCTTCAGGAGGGCCTTGGCTGAGGGAGAGTGCGGGCAGGGTGCTGACGGGACAAGGTCCTTCCTGTCCAGCCTGCCCACACCCCACTCCCCTCTGGCTCCAGGGCCCTGCCGGGCAGCTGCAGGCTCAAAGCCAAACTGAAAGCTGCTGGGGTGGTGCAGAGGGGGTTTCCAGGGCTGGGCTCCCCATCTCTGCCCGCCTCAGCGGGGAGGACAGAGAGGGCAGGGGTGGGATCACTCCCCTCCCCCCTCAGAAACACATTCCAAGAGACAGAAGCTCTTGGCAGAGGAGCAGGAAGCAGGGCAGAACCCTATCCTGCTGCCCTCCACGGGGCGGCCAGAGGGCCACTCTTCAGACGGCGGGGCGTGGGAGGGGCCTGACCTAGGGCCCCCGCTCCCGTGCGCACCTCCGAGGGGAGGTCTGGCAGTGCAGAAAATGTGTGCTTGGTGGGGGATAAAGAGCCGTAACCTGGGGGGCGGGGGGTGGCTAGGAGGGGAAGTTCCAGCCTTGGGGTTTCCCCACATCAGGTGGGGAAAATGAAAGCCGGAGCTGGAGGGTCTAGGCCAGGGACAGCTGCCTCGGGGCATTCGACAGGCGGGTAGCTCAGCTGAAAGGCCCGTCTGGGCTGGGGAGGGGGCTGCTCGGGTGGGAGGGGCGCTGGCTCTGGTGGCAGGCGAGGCCCAGGAGAGAGTGACGGAGGGAGGGAGGAACCGCGATGGAAATCCCCTCGGCCAGGGCCTGCTCTCTGGTCACATTCCTGCAGCCACCTCCCTCTCCCTCAGTCTCCCCTCCTCCCACTTCCTCTTCCCATTTCCATATGTCCCACAGCCCAGACACCTCTGGAGGGAAGAAGGTGCCCCCTCCTCTCAGGGAACCCCCAGGGGAGTCTTGACACCTCTCCCCCCAACCTCCCTTGGGTCTAGACACCACATCTGTCTCTACTAGAGATGGTCAAGGCAGGGGCTGGGAGGTTAACAAAGGAGGGCGGGCTCAGAAACCGCCACTCCCTGGGTCAAAGGTCAGCCATAGGTATTCTGCACGGAGCTCGCACAATCTTGGTTGTGGGCCTGAGGGCTGGTGATCTGGACACGGAGTACAAAAAGGCCTAGGGTCACCCACTGGGTCAAGAGACTATCTTTCTCAAAGGCCGCCCAGGACGCTTGCATCTCCAAAAAAGCAGGTCAAGACAGATATCTCCTGCCTCCTCAGCCCCGTTCATTCCAGCATCCCAGATCTGGGACCCCAGCTCCCCTCCACTCTGTTTCTCACCCCCCCAAATCCCAGCCACCCCCTCTCCTGTCGGTGTTTTCTTCTCCCCGAGGGGCAAATCCTCAACTGGCCAGTCCCTGCCACATAACTGTCTCTTACTTCAACTGCCCCCCAGCCCAGTCTCCACCAAGCTCCACCTGGGCCTGGGGAGGAAGGATGAAGTAAAGGGGTCACACAGGACAGTGAGGGGGACTTGTGGGGCTCAGGAGGTGGAGAGTGTCGGTAAGGCTGACTCTAGCCCTCACTTCCCCTTTCTCAGCAGAGGAGGAAGTTAGCTGGGGCAGCCAGCCGCCTGTCTGTCTGCTGGGGCAAGAGTGCCCCAGCCTGGCTCACCTCCTCCTCCTTAGGGCCAGCCTCAGCAACGCACCCTGGCAGCACCCCCAACCCCAGCTTCCTGGGCCCACTGGCAGCCTGTAACTGGCCCCTCTTGTTCCTTGAGACAGGGCATTCTGCGGTCAGAGGCCGGGAATCCCAGATATTGAGCAAACAAGGACGCCCTGTCCCCCAGTAAGGAAAAAACAAAACAAAACAAAACTGGGCTGGTCAGGGGAATTTTCTCTTCCTAGGGATGGGTTACTGATAGATTTCCAAGATGCTAGCTGTGTTTCCAGGTGCCTGGTAAGGGCCCTGCCAAAAGGTGGGGCATGCAGATGATGCCAGGTCCTCCGGACTGGTCCTGGCTACAGAAAGTGGGTTGAGAGTTAAGTTTGAAAGAGAGAGTGGGGACGGCCCCTTCCAGGGCTGGTGCCTTGAGGGATTCTCACATAGGGGGTTGCGGCTCCTGGGGGAGATCCCGAGTTAGCATTGGGAGGGAGGAAGGGATCCTATCTTAGCCTAGCCCCCATACTCACGTGTCTCCGTCCTCGGAGATGTAAGTGAGTGCTTCCAGCTGCTGAGGGCTCAGCGCCCCCGCGGCGGGAAGCCGCGAGTCTGGGGCTGGGTCCTCGGTCTTGGGGTCCCCCAACAAGGACAGGGGCTCAGTGAGCGATGAGGAGCCATAGGTAGAGTCAGCCCGCTCCCCATCTGTATCTTCCTTCTCCTGTGGCTCCTTGGCGGTTCCCGGAGGATGAGTCCAGGGCTGGGGGCCCCCTCCGTCTGAGGGCCCAGAGGCTGGGGCCGGGGTGGGCTCGGGCAGAGAGCGCAGAGAGCGCAGAGAGCGCAGAGACTCGATGCCCGAGTCATACTGGCTCTCATCAGTCTCGTCCGGCCCCTTCCGCGCCTCAGACATCCCCGCGGCGCCGGCCCGCCGGGGCCCGGTCCGAGCAGAATCCGACTCCGCGCCGCCTTTCCGGGTTGCAGGTCCGCCTTGCAGAGCGGGTGCTGGGCCCGGAGTGGCCTTCTTCCCGGGCTGCGGGGGCCCGAGGGGTCGGCGAGAAGCGTGGAGAGGCTTGGAACGCTGGCGGGGTCCTCGGCATCCGCTACTCCGGGCAGCTGGGTAGCCCAGTCTGAGGCGCTCGCTCGCCCCGCCCTCAGGCCCCGCCCCCGGCAGGCGCCGCGCTTCCGGACCGAGGCCCCGCCCTTCGGAATCCCCCTTACCCCGCCCTCTGCGTTGGCTCCGAGTCAGGGGTTCCCCGGTCCTGACTCACTCGTGCGTTAATTCACCCATTCATTCATTCATTCATTTATCCAACCATCCATTCATTCTTTCCCCCTTCCTTCTTCATTCCATTTGTTAATTCCATGCATTCTTTCTTTCCTTCACTTCCTGTTTCTTCATTCATTTTTCTCATTCATTCATTTATTCTTTTTTTTTTAAATGCTTCCTAGGATCTTTTTTTTAATTAATTATTTATTTATTTAGGCTGCACCGCGTCTTAGTGGCGGCGCGCGGGATCTTCGTTGTGGCACTCGGGGTCTTTAGTTGCAGCATGCGGACTCTTAGTTGGGGCATGCCGACTCTATGCGGGCTTCTTAGTTGAGGCATGCATGCGGGATCTAGTTCCCCAACCAGGGATCGAACTGGGCCCCCTGCATTAGGAGCACATAGTCTTACCCATTGGACCACCAGGTAAGACCCCATTAGTTTGTTTTTAAAGGAATATTTATTAATCATCTGCACAAGCTGGGCATCCTCTGGGGAGGGCACGTGGGAGGTGGGACGGGGAAGCGTTGCTACCTGTCTCCTGACCATTGCTCTCAATTTCTCTTGCTTTTCCAGGAGACAAAGGGGACACCCATGTCTTTAAAGGAGAACTTCTCCCTTTGGGTCCTGGATAGAGAGTCTCCTGTGTCAACTTCCCAGATCACATAGAATCGGACATGAGGATGTGCTTTTTTTAAAAAAAAATTTATTTATTTTTGGCTGCGTTGTGTCTTGTGCTGCACGCAGGCTTTTTAGTTGCGGCGAGCAGGGGTTACTCTTCGTTGCGGTGCGGTGCGCAGGCCTCTCATTGCGGTGGCTTCTCTTGTGGAGCACTAGGCTCTAAGTGCGCGGGCTCAGTAGCTGTGGCCCACGGGCTTAGTTGCACCGGGGCATGTGGGATCTTCCCCGACCAGGGCTCAAACCCGTGTCCCCTGCATTGGCAGGCGGATTCTTAACCACTGCACCACCAGGAAAGCCCAGGATGTGCTTTTTGAAAGTGATTTTTTTCAGGAAAACTGTTGTCTAAAAAAGCAGAGGGGTCATTCCTCACAGGGATGAAACAGTGGCCTCGGGTGGTGACATCGGGTTAGGGAAGTTTAGTTCCTTATTGTGGGACCAGGATGGGGAGGCCCGAGATATGCTGGGCAGCACTCTGCTGAGGTTCCCTTGGCAGCCCCGGCCCCAGCACATCTTTCCTCCTTCCCCATCCCTACTTTCCCTGGGGCTAAGGAGGATGTAGGCAAACCCCACTCACGTGGTGATCACTGCCCCATGATTTATCCCCTATCCCAAGTTCCAGCAATGCACTGAGAAGGTCATCCCCAAGAAAACATCTCCCTTTTCCATCTCTGGCATTGGGGGAAGGAAGCTGGGGTGTGCACGGGCAGCTGCTAAGCAGCTTCCCTACCACCATCCCCATGAAACCTCATTTTATTCATTCACTTGAAAAACATGTATGGAGATTCTCCTAAATGCCTGACATCGTTCTCTCTGCTGGAAGCAAAACCGAGTATCACAGTAACAGTAATAACCAACAACACCCCTCCCCAACAAAAAAATTTTCCCATGGTTCCAGCCTTCAAAAAGCCCCCTCAAAGTTACAACACAGAGTGATTGGGCTAAGATAGGAGTGAAAACAGGGTGCTAGAGAGGCACAGCATGGGGCCAACTACCCAGTGGGGTGAGAGGAAGGGGAGGTTCCATTTAAACTGGAGATGGGAAGGGAAGCGGGCTGGGAGAAGTACCTAGTCTCTGTTTGGGGAGGGCGTGAGTGGATGGAGAAGGGAGGGGGAAGGGCGGAAGGGAGGAGATGACCCACTGCTCTCCATCCCCACCGATGACCAGAGTGGGGAGGATGTGTTGAGCATGAGGCAGTGAGGAGTCGTGAGGGGAAAGCCCAAGGAAATTGAGGCATCTCCTTCCCTTGGAGTCAGTGTGACTTCAGATGTTCTCAACTTCCTCCCCTGACCTGTTCCTCTCCCAACCTCAAAGGCTGGAGCAAAAAGTACAACCCTAACCACTTGGGTTCAAAATCACCTCCATTTTAAAGTTGCAAGCTGAGTCCCAGAGAGGTGAGTTGGCTTGCCCAAGGTCAAACAATCTGAAAGTGTAGAGCTGCGTTTTCCTGTTCCTAATCCAAAACTTTAAAAATGTTTTCAGTGAAACTTTCTTTCCTTTTTGAAGGTCTAAGGGGTTGGGGACATCTGAGCTCTCTGCAAGGACACAGGAACTCAGGAGTGTGCAGGGACCGCCTCTCTCATACATACAGAGGCTGATTTTAAGGAAAAACATACCCCAATCCAGTCCAGTGTCTGGCTCTAAACCGTAACAGGTGTTTGGCAGCCCCTTTCCTGGCCACATGAGGTCAGCATTGAGTCACTGACTACTTCTAGAATGTAGCCTGTACTAGGACAGGAAGCCCTTGTGGGGAATATTTAGGAATGGGAACAGGGACCATGGCAGTGTCATCTGGAAAGATGACCTGGGGACTTTGACTCAGGTCACAGCATGGTCAGGGTCCTGACTTCACTCTCTCAGCTCCAATCTTCAAGGCTGGGCCCCTCCAGTCCTCTTCTCTGTTTTCTGGTTCCCTCTGTGGTGCTCTCACTTCCCATCTATGCCCACTCCAGCCAGGCTCATCTTCAGGAAACAGGCCCAGTTGCCAAGGTGACCAGCCGGTTAGCTGGCTCCTTCCACAGCCCCCTCCTTTCACCCCTCTTTTCTCGGGGCTTCCAAGGAGGGGGCATGTGTGTGTATGGAGAAAGGGGAGGTGGTCTTTTATCTCTTGGGAGCTCTGGGGTTGGCCAAAAGAACTTGGGCTACCTCTCTTCCAAAGCCCCCTGAAATGGAGTCAGGAAGGCAGTGGGGCTGGGGGACAGGAGGAAGATTAGAACAACTAAATGGTGAATGTGAAGATCCCATCTGGGTTAGGAAACGCCAGGGTTAGGACCTCTGCTCTCCATCTGCAGTAAGCACTGAACTAGGTGGAGTGAACTGATACCAGAAGAAGGGTTGGAGTTAGCTGTAGGCAGGACTTCCCAAAAATCATGGGTAGGAGAGAGACACTGGAATGAGCCATCAAGTGAGATTCTTCCTCTGCCATGGGGATGAAGGAGAACCATGCCTTTTGGGACCACACCCTCCCTCTGTTTTGGCAGGGAGGATGGACTCACTGAGCTGGGGAGGATCATGTAGGCTGGATAGTTCTGAAGTGACAGTCAGGCTGAGCCCCCTTCACCTTCCCTGGAAAGGGAAGAGTAGGAAAATGGAGGCAGGACCAGGAGTGGGAGGTGGGTGTGTGGGTGGAGGCAGAGGATGTTCTGTCCCAGAGGAGAGGCAGGACCATCAGTGGCCTTTTCCTCTATTCCCAAAGATCAGATATCCAGGCTTTGCCTCAAGCTGACTTCTGACCCCCAAAGATCCCTATGGAAAGGTCTGGATTCTAGGACCACTCTTTGAGTACTAGCAAGTGACCTTGAATAAGTCACTAACCCTCCTTCTGCCTTGGTTTCTTGTGGGTAAATGGGGAAAGTCACTATATGTCAAAGACTTTAATGTAACACATGACACACAACAGGATTCCGCAGTGACTGTGCACACATAGATTGATCAAGTGTAGCCTTTATCCTATTCTATCATAATGATTGGTTTCCATGTCCTCCTTCCCCATTAGACTTTGTGCTCCTTGAGGACAGGAAATTGTATGTTTGCATTTCTGTACAGGGCACACAGTAGGTATTTAATACCTTTTTTTTTTAAGTTAAATGTGATTTTTTAAAAATATATATTTATTTTATTTATTAATTGAGGCTGCGCCGGGTCTTCATCAGGACATACGGGATCTTTAGTTGAGGCATGTGGATTCTTAGTTGTGGCATGCATGCGGGATCTAGTTCCCAAACTAGGGATCGAACCCAGACCCCCTGCATTGGGAGCATGGAGTCTTACCCACTGGACCACTGGGGAAGTCCCTTAATACCTGTTTATTGAATGGATGCATTCAGGAATGAATGAATGGCAGTTTCCTTTCTGCCCCTAAGCGGGACAGGGAAAAACACTGTGGGTGGATGGCATGAAGGGACAGGCGACCTGCAGTCACTCAGCCTGGCCTGTGGCCTGTGACTTTGCCTCCTACACCCACAGAAGAAAGTCAGAGCCTTAGAGATTGTCCAGTCAACTTTCTCACTGCCCAGATGAGGAAACTAAGGCTCAGAGAGGGGAAGGCACTCGCCCAAGGTCACACAGCTAATGAGAGAGCCAGGATTAAGAATCTGTACTCAGGTTTCCTGATCTCCAGCCTAGGGCTATGTACACACTTCATTGCTTCTCTGGGGCTGTTGTCCTAGGGTAGGAAGATGATTCAGTGAAGGCTGGTTTCAAAGTCCCCTCTTCTGCCCTCTGTTAGTCCCTTCTCACATCTAGCTCTAATCCTTTCCTTTTCACCCTATCCCATCCTTGTTCAGATGGGTCTGGCCTCTGAAGTCTGGCTCCTGCCTTAACCCTTTACCATCCAGCTGGGAATAAGGCTGTTCCCTAGGGTTCCAAGACTCAATTTCCTTTCCCCACTCTCAGCCCCGGGAACTTGCGGGAACCAAAGATGGGGAGGGATGTTGGTTGAACCGCTGGCGCCCCCTCCACAAACAGACCGAGAGGAGTTTCGGCTTAGATCTTCCTGGGATGGGGATGGTGCGTGTGCGTGTGGTGAGCAGGGCTGGGAGTGGGGAAGGGGTGCGCGGAGCCCCTGTTGCTTTTCCCCTTTGGGGTGGCCATTAGGTAGGCTTGGGGAAGGCGGAGTTTGGGGGGCCGGGGGCGGGGCTCTTGCGCTGGGAGGAAGGGGGGGCCGCGCTGGCTCCAGCTCGGCTCAGACAAAAGGCGGCGGCGGGAGCGGGCGGGAGGCGGAGCGGCGCCGCGAGGGCCTCAAGGTGACACCCACCCCCGGCCCCGGCCCCCCCCGGCCCGGCCCCCCAGCCCGCCTCCCCATCCCCATCCCCGAGCCCCTTACCCGTGGTGCCCTTTCCCGGCCCCCTCCCCCCGGCGGGGGGTGGGGAGCAGCGAGGGCCCCGCCCCCTCCCGCCCCTTCCCCAGAGCCGGCGCAGGATGCCCCCGGCCCCCGGCAGCCCCCCGGGAGGCCCTGAGCTCGACGCGCCCCCTCTACGCCATGTCCCCCCCTGGCTCGGCCGCGGGCGAGAGCGGCGGCGGCGGCGGCGGCGGCGGTGGTGGCCCCGGGGTCCCGGAGGAGCCCACGGCGGCGGCGGCGGACGAGGGCCCCGCCCGAGAGGAGGTGAGAGCCGGCGGCGCCCCTTCCCCCGGCGCGGCCGCAGCCTGACCCCCATCCCCCGCCGCGCGCGGCCCCCGCCGGTTCCGCCGCAGCGCGGCCGGCGCCCCGCACCCCGAGCCGGCCGCCGCAGCCGCAGTCCCGCCTCGCTGCCCCCACCCGGCGGCCGGAGCTGTCCGCGGTGGCAGGGAAGGGGCCGCGCCGGGGGCGGGGCTCGGGGGTCCCGGGCAGGGGGAGGGGCCTAGGGGCGGAGCCTCGCGGATCCCGGGCTGGTGGGGGTGGGGATGGTGTCCGGGATCCCATTTCGCGGAGGGGATGCTATCTCGAAGGCCAGGCAGGGTGACTTGTAGGGGCTGCGGAGGTAGGAGAGTACCTGCCAGTTCCACGGGGGAAATGGTAGTGTTAACGTGAGTTGGGGCCCTAAAAAGGTCAACTGTGTGCAGAGGCGATCTCCCCCCTGGAGTCACTGGGAGTGTGTGCGTGGGGGATGTGCGCCTCTCTCTCCCCATATCCATGCAGGCCTCCCTCCAGGGGGCCCTGAGCCCAGGAATCCTTCCCAGTTTTGGTAACCAGCACATCCCTTGTTGGGGGTCCTACTCTTCAGTCCTCTGAATCTGGAGACAAAAGAAATGGAGGAGAGTACCAGGGGCTCCTCCATCTCCCATGCACACTCGTGCACACATTGCACACGGCACTGGGGCAGAAGCACACAGGCAGGACCCGCAGGCAGAGCCCCTTCCACACGCCCTCTCACTGGGACAAGTGCACACTCAGGCACACCAAGGGGCACATATGCTCCCCTCGCAGGACAAGGCTCTCTGAAAGGCACACGTCCCCTAATCTTGTTTGCATGTGCTGAGTACTGTTTCCCAGCGCACCTACCTATCTGTACTTCCAGATCTTTCCTCGGATTTCACACCGGGTCCAGGGCCTGCTGTCTGTTACTGTGCCCTTCCTCTCCACCTTTCTCTCCCTTCCCTTGGCTAGCCTCCAGGTCCGGCCTGGGGAATTGAAAGAAAAAGTCAGGATCTCCGCAGGAGGGTGTGTGGAGGGTTCCTAAAGCTAGACAGTGGGGGGAGGAGAGGGAAAGCCCAGGCTGCCACCAGAAATCCGACTCAGTACTCATCATTGAGCGGCTGTGGGCGCCAGCACCCAGGATGCACAGGGAATGAGGCCCTGCCCTCAGGGGCACCCAGTCTAGTGGAGGAGCCACACACGTAAATAACTCACCGGGACAACTGGGGGCCAGAGCGTGATCAGTGCTTTAATAGACCCCCGAACCAAAATCGTTTTCTCTTGACAAATGGCTGGGCTGCAAACATCTCCCTCCCTGCCCCCCCCACCCCTGTCCCACATCCCCTCTCCCCAGCCACATGCCTCTGCCCTTCTGGATATATCCTCCTGGACCACTTGCTGCTCAGGGACACAAACCCCCCTGCCTTTTATCTTAGAACAGGGGTAGATGTTAGGGAGACTCACAGGGGACCTGGGGTCCAGAGTATGGGGAAGGAGACAGGGCTTGGGGTTTCCTGGGAGGTATGAGGCTAATTGTCTGTGAGGGACGGGGAGGCGGATGGGTCAGAGGAATTGGCTCCTCCTAGGTTCTGGAAGAAGGGAGGGCCCCACCTGTGAAGTGGGAAGGTGATGTCAGTGGGCCCCTCTCCCCTTTCCTGGAATACCTGGAAGGGGTCCAGGCTGGGGACCTGCCTTCTCTGATGCCTATCTGTCCTCCCTGTCTTCCCTATGCACACCTTCTCCTGTTTCATTGCCATCTCTGTGTCTGTCTTTGGACTCTGTTTCTCTGGGTGCCATCCTATCCATCTGTGTCTTCTCTGCCACCTGGGCCTTCTCCCTCCATCTCTGGCTCTGATCCCTCTGCCTCTGCACTTCTCTGTACTGGTATTCTGTCCCTCTTTCCTGTCCTCATGGCTCACTCTGGGTTACTTCTGTGTTAATCTCTGGTCCTGGCCTCCCATCTTGGTCTGACTCTCTCTGCACATTCCTGTCTGTCTCTGCCTGTCATCGCCGGTGTCGGCCTCTGGCCCGCCATCCATCTCTGTGCTGGGCCTTGCCACTCCGTCTCACTCCGCACTCATCTTGGCCCCTTTGCCTGCCCTTCTGAGCAGCAGCGTCCCATCCAGCCCTCTTTCACCAAGTCCCTCTGCCGTGAGTCCCACTGGAAGTGCCTGCTCCTCTCGCTGCTCATGTACGGCTGCCTGGGGGCCGTGGCCTGGTGCCACGTCACCACGGTGACCCGCCTCACCTTCAGCAGCGCCTACCAGGGCAACAGCCTCATGTACCACGACAGCCCCTGCTCCAACGGCTATGTCTACATCCCCCTGGCTTTCCTGCTCATGCTGTACGCTGTCTACCTGGTGGAGTGCTGGCATTGCCAAGCCCGCCACGAGCTGCAGCACCGCGTGGATGTGAGCAGCGTGCGGGAGCGCGTGGGCCGCATGCAGCAGGCCACGCCATGTATCTGGTGGAAGGCCATCAGCTACCACTATGTCCGCCGCACCCGCCAGGTCACCCGATACCGCAATGGAGACGCCTACACCACCACCCAGGTGAGGAACTGGAGGGGAGCAGAGGCCAGTCCAGGTGCGAGGGGGTGCTGGGACCCTGCTCGACTGTCCTGAGGGGGAGGAGCACAGGCAGCAGTGAGTTCTTGTGGGCACTGCAACAGGAGGACAATAACACCCACCGTAATTATAACGGCAAACACTTACTAGCAGCCAGGGTCTGCTCTAACTACTTTACAAATGTCAAATCATTTATTTAACCCTCATGATAACCCTATGAGGTAGGTAACTATTACCCCCATTTTACAGATGAGGAAACTGAGGCTTGGAGAGGTTCAGTAACTTACCTAAGGTCAAACAGCTAGTGTGTGGTGGAACTGGGATTTGAACCCTGGCAGTCTGGCTCCAGGGTCTGTATGGTTTAGTGCTTAATGGTTGGAGGTGTTTCACATGCACAGCCTCACAGGCTGATTAGTGAGGCGCCTGCTACCAAGTCCTCTTTCACAGTTAAAGAGACCTGAGCTCAGTGACTTGCCCAAGTTCTGCAGCTTCTAAGTGGTAGTGCTAGACGCAAACTCAGGGCTGTGGATCCCAAGTGTGAGGCTCCCAGAGGTGGGGGTCAGCTGGCAAAAAGGTGGAGGTAGGCCTGGGAGGCATGGAGGGGGTGTCAAGCAGCACTCCGTATACCTGCTGGGATTAGGCATATTAGAGCCGTGGTGGAAGAGATTTTCCCAGATAAGGGGGACCTCTCCACTGTCTCAGGATTGGGCTGGGTAGACAAAGCTTGGGCCCTGTGAGGATCAGGAGGGAGGCCGGGTACTAGCTAAAGGTGGCAGCAGGGAGACCAGAGACAAAGGGGGTCCACAGGGACCTCCTCTGGGGGGCCCATTTGGAAACACACTTGTAAAAGGGAAGACGGGTAGGCTGTTTGGGGTGATGAGGGGGCAGCGTGGGACAAAAGATGCAGTGGCAAAAGGATCAGGCAAGCCGGAGGGACAATGCAGGGCCTGGGACTGACCCCTAGACGGAGCAGGGCTTAGTTAAAGTGAGAAGGCACATAAGTAGGGATGAGTTCCTAGACCCGCCCTCATCTCTAACTCACTGAGGAAGCTGAGGGCCTCAATGTCTCTATAAACCCGGTAAGTTCTTACCTGGCCCCAACCGGGAGCTAAACCAGGACAGGCTGAGGATTTGATCAAGAGCAGTGATGGGGCGGAGGAGGGTAAGCGGAGAGAAGCGACTCCTGCCGCCTTCCCCGGCGCCACAGGTCTACCATGAGCGCGTCAACACGCATGTGGCCGAGGCCGAGTTCGACTACGAGCGCTGTGGCGTCCGCGACGTGTCCAAGGCGCTGGTGGGGCTGGAGGGCGCGCCTGCCACGCGCCTGCGCTTCACCAAGTGCTTCAGTTTCGCCAGCGTGGAGGCCGAGAACGCGTACCTGTGCCAGCGCGCGCGCTTCTTCGCCGAGAACGAGGGCTTGGACGACTACATGGAGGCGCGCGAGGGCATGCACCTCAAGAATGTGGACTTCCGCGAATTCATGGTGGCCTTCCCCGACCCGGCCAGGCCACCTTGGTACGCCTGCTCGTCGGCGTTCTGGGCTGCGGCGCTGCTCACGCTGTCGTGGCCGCTGCGCGTGCTGGCCGAGTACCGCACGGCCTATGCGCACTACCACGTGGAGAAGCTTTTCGGCCTGGAGGGCCCGAGCTCGGCCAGCGGCAGCGCGGGCGGCGGCCTCAGCCCCAGCGACGAGCTGTTGCCCCCGCTCACGCACCGCCTGCCGCGGGTCAACACGGTGGACAGCACGGAGCTCGAGTGGCACATACGCTCCAACCAGCAGCTGGTGCCCAGCTACTCGGAGGCGGTGCTCATGGACCTGGCGGGGCTGGGCGCGCGCTGTGCTGGGGGCGCGGCGGGCGGCTACGCGCCCACGTGCCGCTACGGTGGGGTGGGTGGCCCAGGCGCAGCGGGCCTGGCCCCGTACAGGCGCAGCTGCGAGCACTGCCAGCGCGCCGTCAGTAGCTCGTCCATCTTCTCGCGCAGCGCTCTTAGCATCTGCGCCAGCCCTCGGGCCGGACCGGGGCCTGGCGGCGGGGCGGGCTGCGGGGGCAGCCGCTTCTCCCTGGGCCGCCTCTACGGCTCCCGGCGCAGCTGCCTGTGGCGCAGCCGGAGCGGGAGCGTCAACGAGGCGAGCTGCCCCACCGAGCAGACGCGGCTGTCCAGCCAGGCCAGCATGGGGGACGACGAGGACGACGAAGACGAGGAGGAGGGCGGGCCGCCGCCGCCCTACCACGACGCCCTCTACTTCCCCGTGCTCATCGTGCACCGGCAGGAGGGATGTCTGGGCCACGGCCACCGGCCATTGCACCGCCACGGCTCCTGCGTAGAGACCTCACTGTGACCCCGGGGCCCTGGACCGGCCCAACGGCCTCCTCACTGCCCCTCGCCGGATGGTGCTCCCTGCGTGTAGCAGGGGGAGTCGAGAATGTGGCCGAGGCTGTGCTGGGCACGGTGCGGGTGGGGTGGGGGGAGGCGAGGGGGCAAGGGACAGACCCCGAAGGGGCCGATTCGAGCACCCCCCCACACCCGCCTTTCCTGAACATAGACAGCTGTGGGGAGGGGAGGGAATCCCGCCCCGGCAGAGTTGTCTCTTCCAGCCCCGCCCCTGAGTTCCTAGGGGGACACCTCCACTTCCCACACGCATACTCGCACACTCGGAATTTCCAGTCCCGCCTTTCAACGGATCTAATGACTGTTACGTGGAGACAGCCGTGGCACCCGCGTTGGGCCTCGCCTCAAGGGAGAGGCCCTCGCTTTGCAGCTGGGGAGGTTTACAGGCCAGGGGAAGGGCAATTGGGGCTTTCCTTCCTCCGCAGCCTGGCTCCGCTGGGGCCTCTCTCTACCGAGGGGGCAGTGGTTTGGAGAAGAGCAGGGCTGGCTTCCATCCAAGCTAATGAATTCAGTGGGTCTGAGGGCTGGGCAGGTGTCAGCCGTGATACTCCATCTCAAAGCCATGGAAATGTTGATCTCTTCTTGGCGCTGGCCCGGGGTTTCCTCTCTGCCACTCCCTCTGCTGTTGTTTATCTCACTGGGCCCTGGGAGGCTGGGTCCTGGAGGGGACTGTACTCACCACGCAGATTTCACACCTCTCCCTCCCCTCCTGCTCCCTGGCTCTGAAGAGCTGTTGCCAGGGGTGAGGGGCAAGGCAAACTGTGGAGGGCAGTGCACCTCAGTCCTTTAAACTGTAGCCTCGTCACCTGGGTTCTGGGAGGGCACTCCCTTCAGAGAGGGTGGGAGACCACCCAGGCAGCATTCCTTCAAGCTGACCAAGGTGAATGAATGACTAAGTGGGGAGAGCACGAGATAGGCCTGGGTGACAAGGGGGAACTCAGGAAGCTAGTGGGAGTCACAGAGGAGAGGGTCGTGAAAAGACCCCCCAAAGGTCGGGGTGTCTGTGGGGGACGGCCCTTGCCTCCCCCGAACTTGTGGGGAAGAGTGGAGAGTGGTCGTGTGCAAGCAGAGCCTCTGCAGGGCTGAGGACCTTGTCAGGAACCCCAGCTGGAGAAAGACTCATTTCCAGTGGCAGGGTCAGAGGCAGGAATTCTCTAAATCTTGCCCGACCCCTCTGTCCTCCCCTAGCCCATGAGCTGAAGCCCTGCTGTGTGTCCCAGGGTCTTCAAAGGGGCAAACTGCCACGGCCGCAGGGCGCTGGCCCTGTGCGCTGTTCCCCCACTACTCCTACCCTGATGTGCTTTCGTGTGCATGTCTGTGTGCAAACCCCCTGCCCTCCCAAATCCCCTGGCTAATGTTTTCCCAGCTGACAGTGCCCAGGGAAGGGGCTCACATTTCCAGCTGGAGAGGAAAACCCTCAGGCCTCCAACATGGCTCACCCCTGATGCTCCTCATGTCACCTGAGCCATCAGAGCTGCCCCTTTCCCTCCTCCAGCCTCTCCCCTCTTCCTCCAGCCTAGCCAGGCCTGTACGCCCCAAGGCTATGGCCTCCACCTATGCAACATCTCCTCTGGCTCCCCTAAGCTCCTTTCCTGGGGGACTGGGGACCACAGATTGTGGGGACACCACGGCCTGTGGCCCATCAGGGTTGAGCCTAACTTTCAGGTGGAGATGGCTGAGTGGGAAGAGAGAGAAGGCCGGAGAAGAGGAGGCTTGGGGAGGAGGGGAACAGCTGCGCACTAGGTTTCCCTGGGCAGCAGTGCCACCTACCCGCCAGCACTGTGCTCTCCAGGGGCCTGGGGGTTGGAGCACCCGTTTCCTCTGAACGGACATCTTCAAGGTACAGGTGGTGAGCTGTGGCCTCAGGACCCAGTTCTTGGCCAGCTGGCACCCAGATGTCACGCCCTTGTGTGGGGCATCCTGGCCACCTCATGGCTCCAAGGAGGGAGGAACTCGGCTCCTCCTGCCTCCGGGCCATTCCTGAGACAGAACCTGAGCTGGGAGGAGGGGGAAAGGGGAGGGGCTGTTATTATTTTTGCCTGTATTGACCATTTCTGCCTAGGTCTTCTCACACAGACAGCCTCACACCTCCCACATACGCACAGACTTAGAGAGAAACCAATTCTGTGGTCTGTTTTCTTGGTAGCTTTATTGATTGCCAGGGAAAACAAAACCAGAAAATTAACTAATCTCTAAAATTAAACTTTACACTGAATGTTCTTGTTTCTCTAATTAGACCCTCTGCTAGCAGCTGTGGCTATGTACACACACACTCACACACCCTCACACCTACACGTTTGCACTCGGAACTGTCAGAGGGTGTCAGGCACAGACAGACTCAAGGTTGCCCAGACAGGCACACACGTGCGGTCACTGCCAAGCCCCCTTTGGTGCTCTGCTTGTTGGAAGGAGTCCCTGGAAAGCGCCCCAAGGCTGTGGGTGCAGCCCATGACACACCCTCTGGAAACACAGGGCTGGAGGTTCAGCCCGAGGAGGATGGGAGATGGGGCTCCGCCTGAATCCATCATCAGGGCCTCTTGTGGCCCTGTGGGTAGATGTGATTCCCGTGGGTGTGGCCCCAAGGCGGGCGGCCACAGAGTGACGGGGACTCATGGAGGATGCCTGGAAGGTTTCATGTGTCCTGGGGACAAGGGCTTGTGGGGTGGGCTGGGCCTGGCTGGGGAGAAGACAGGTCTCTGTCAACTGGGTGCATCACACTGTGGCCTTTCTGTCGTGGATTTCCAAGCGCAAAGATTGTATAAATCAAACTGGTGGATAATAAAGTTGCAGATGACTCACTGACTTCCTTTCCCAGTGTCGCACCTCTCTCGCCATCTGCCCGTCCGTAAGCAGCAATCTGGGGAGGCCGATGGGTCTGAGCCCCTCCTGTCACCTCTGTTTCCCCCTTCCCAGGTTGAAGGGAATGGATTAGGGATGGCGTGGCTTGTAGAACTGGATGACTTAAGCGGGAGTTAAGCAAGAGGGAGGTGGCACCGGCAGGGGTGATGGTGGAAGAGCCAGGCAAAGCTATGCTGTAGCCTGGTGGGGGGGTGGGTGGGGGTGGAGAGAGAGAGTGTGTTTGAAGGTCAAGAGGTCAAGGATCTGTTTGGTAGAGAGAAAAATGGTGGGGAGGAGGGTGGTCAGGGAGATGGGCGACCCCTGTGGGAGAGTCTGGGCCGGCACAGTCCCTTAGAGTCTGCTTTGCCTTCCCCATTCTTGGGAGAAGTCAGTCATTTCAGTGAGTCCGGTAATATCCTCTCCCTGCGTACCAGGGCTAAGTCCTATTTCCTACCCCTATCCCAGGCCCCTTCCTCTCCTCACATCTTTATCTGCACAACCCTTGATCACTCATCCCAAAGATATTCTTGGTCTCCCTCCCCACTCCCTCCAGACCAGTGTGACACTGTGCAGCAGGCATGGCAGGGGCATGAAATGAGGGATGGGGCTAGGGCAGTGACCCAGGTCTGCTCACTGCCCCAGCCCTGTCCCCATCTTATCCCGCCAGGTTCTCAGGGCCCTTGGCCGTGGCTGGAACTCAGGGCCCGCTGGCGGGCTGCTTCACGGTTGGCACAGAGGGCCTGGCCGATGAGATACTCGCTCTCCTGGGCGATACCTGACAGGCGCAAATCAAACTCCAGGAGGGTCTTGTTGTCTGACATGCCTTCTAGAAGCTGCTTCCCGCCATCCTGGTTCAGGAATACAAAGGAAAGCATCACTTTCCGCCACTACCCAGGATCACACACGCGGGTGTGTACGCACATACACATGTTTATACAGATGTGACTGAAACAACAGGTTCACAAAACAATTCTTAACCTATTTGTGTGGCACTGACATTTTCTATCCTATTCTATCCTGTTTCATCCTATTCCCGGAGAAAAATGGTGCTCAAAGTTCACTAAATTGATTTTTCAACCCCAGTGGTTTGAAAAACATGGCGCTATGTCAGTGATGGTGATTCCGCTCCTCTGGTTCAGCCATGAGCACGTGAGACAAATCTGGCTTGTGAGATATGAGGAGGATGTTTGGAGGGAGTGACTTCTGGGAAGTTTCTCCTCATAAAAGAGAACAAAAGAGAGTAGTGGTCTCCCTTTTTCTGCCTCTGAGCGTGGCCCAGTGGAAAATGCAGCCACCGTCTTGGGCTCCTGAGAGTCGCACAAGAGAGGACGTGGCTGTGTGGTTAGGTGGGCAGAGCAGAGGACGGTGCTGAGCCAAGGATCTCACCAACCCCAGAGCCCCCTTCCCCCAGGCTTCTGATTATGGGACACAATGAATATTCCTCTTGTTTAAGCCATTTCCCGATTAAGCTTTCTGTTACTTGTAGCCAAGAGCGCCCCCTCTGGAGACAGTGTCTATGTGAGTAAGACTGTCCTTGGGGGAGGTTTGGTAGAGGGTGCAGGGTCCTAACTGGAGTACATGGAGGGCTGTCCTCGCTAGTTCCTACAGCTCCAGCCCCTTCTGGGTTGGGTGGGCCAGGCCTAATGTGAAAAATTCCACATTGGGAGGCAGAATGCTGCTCTTCTAAGGTTGTGATCCAACAGCGTGTTGCAAAGTCAATTCAATGGGTCACAGAGCATTTTTGTTTTTAATGAAGCCGTGTACATTATAAAGGAAATCATCAGTATACATCACAAGCAGTACAAGTAACTTTCAATTATGTTATATTGATGTATACATTCACTAGGTGTTCATGTTAATTGCATTTGTTACTCTGAGACTTGGTCAAGATTTGAAAGACATTGTCTATTGGAAAGGATCCAGGCTTTCAACCTGACTGGATGCTCTCAGGCAACTCACTAACCTCTCTGAGGTTCAGTTTTCCATCTGTAAAGTGGGGTTAAGAATACACATTTTACTAGATAACTGCGAGGGTTAAAGAACAACGAATGGATACTGGGTGCCTAGCATAGGCCATACTATAGAACCCCGAGTAATAGTAACAGCTAGCAGTTACTGAGGACCTAGCCAGTGCCTGCAATGGATAACTGCTTTACAAGCATAACTCATTTAATCCTCCCAGTAACAACACTTAGAAGTAGATGCTATTATTATTATTCCCATTTTACAGAGGAGGAGATGGAGGCCCCAAAAGGTTAAGTAACTTAACCAAGTGCTAAATGGCAGAGCTGGGCTGATAACCGGGTAAAGGCTGTGATCCTAACAATTATCCGCTACGTACCCCACAGCAATCGGATTCCACTCCCGCCTCCCAAGGCCCCAGGGCCTCCCCTTGGCCCTGCCTGTCCCAGAAGCGGTGGCTCACCAGCCCGATGTGGTTGCAGGACAGGTTGATGCTAGTGAGTGTGGTGTTGATGGACAGCACCTGGGAGAGGAGCGTGGCAGTGGGCTCGGACAGCTCGTTGCCCCCGAGGTGCAGTGTGGTGAGGCACTTGTTGGTCTGCAGGGCGTGGGCGAGCGCCTGGCCGCCCTCATCCTCGATGCAGTTGAGGCGCAGGCTGAGGGAGACGAGGTTGCTGTTGTGCGCCAGGGCGTGAGCCAGCGACTGGGCGCCGGGCGCGCGCACCTGGTTGTTGGCGAGGTTGAGCACGCGCAGGCGGCTGTGGCCCAGCAGCTTGGCGGCGGCGCGCGCGCCCCGGTCTCCGATGAGGTTGTGTGACAGGTCCAGCTCCTCTAGGGCCGTGTGGTCCAGGAGGCTGCAGATGAGGATGCGGGCCTTGTCGTCGTCCACCTTGCTTCGGGTCAGCCTGAAGATCTGTGGGCAGGCAGAGGGCCCACAGCACCCTGCAACCAGGAATCATCTGCCTGCCTGCCTACCTCCTGCAGGTAGAGGAGGGAGCCCCAGGGAGGAGGAGTTCTTCTCTTTCAAGAACTTGGCTGGGAAGGGGGAGAAAGGTAGAGCGGTAATGGATGAGGGGTTCGGCCACCTGGCTGGCTCTTGGGCAGGGCAGGCCTACCCAGCGTGACACGGTGGTGCAGAATTGGCGGCACCTAGTAGGGGGAAAAGACTACCACTCATTGAGAAATGACTATGTGCTGGGCATGCTGCTAGAACATTCCATAGCCATATCCCTAGCCCTCAGCATCCCAGTGAGATGGAACAAGTTCTCTCCGTTTTACAGTAGAAAATGGAGGCTTTGAGCGGATACATCATTTGCCCAGAGTCGCACAATGATTAAGCTGTGGAGGCAGGTTTTGAATCCAGGCCTGTTGGATGCCGCAGCCCCTCACTGCACCCTCCTCAGCCAGCTAAGCTCCACCGTGGCAAGGAGAGGAACTCTTTGAAGGAGAGTGCCAGGGTAAGAACCAGGGAGAACGTGGGAAACGTTGAGAAACAGTAAATGGATGGGATGAAGAAAAAAGGTAAAAGAAAGGAGGTGGGACTAGCATTATGAATATCGGAGGTGGGACCCCTGTCCCTTTGCTTTTCACTGGCTTGGCCCGCTGCTCCCTCTGCCTTGAGACCTCTGAGTGGCTGGCCTCCCCGTCCTTCAGTCCTCTCCTCTCTCTACATCCCTCTTAGCCAGCTCTGAATCTTTTGTCCCTCTTTTTTATTGCCTCTATCTGGCAAAGCTCCAACTGTGGATCAACCCCACTCTATCTCCTGTACGTCTGGGCCCAAGCAACTGACATGATGGAAAACGTCACATCACAGGACTGGCTGGTATCACTGGAACCACCAATAGGCCCTCAGTGCTGAGTGCCAGCTCAACTCTGCTTCTCTGGACAATATACTCTCTCATAATCTACAACAACAACGATTTCAACCTTCTCCAGCCCCTCACCCTACGGCCTGAGGTGGGTCTCCTCAGCCATTGAGTAGGAACCCTTTCTTTTCCTAATCCCAAACATAAATCCACTGCAACCCACCACGTCCACTCTCCCCTCTGCCTGGAGCCAACCGCCCTACCTCACCTCTAGACCCCATTCTTCCTGTCTTCTCAGGAACCTTCCTTGGTCAATGAACCTGTGCCTCTCCCCTGTACTCAGCTCCTTTCTTGCAACTGGGTGGAGCTTTACATTGGTTTCATTTTTTACTTTTGTTTTTTTTATTTTTCATTATTTTATTGAAGTATAGTTGATTTATAATGTTGTGTTAGGTTCTGGTATACAGCAAAGTGATTCTTTTTCATATTCTTTTCCATTATGGTTTGTTACAGGATATTGAATATAGTTTCCTGAGCTATACAGTAGGACCTTATCTATTTTATATATAATAGTGTGTATCTGTTAATCCCAAACTCCTAATTTATCCCTCCCACACCCCTTCTCCTTTGGTAACCATAAGTTTGTTTTCAATGTCTGTGAGTCTATTTCTGTCTTGTAAATATCTTGTATCATATTTTAGATTCCACATATAAGTGATATCATATGGTATGTCTTTGTTTGACTTACTTCACTTAGCATGATAATCTCTAGGTCCATCCATGTAGCTGCAAATGGCATTATTTTATTCTTTTTTATGGCTAAGTAGTATTCCATTGTTTATATATACCACATCTTCTTTATTCATTCATTTAGGTTGCTTCCATGTCTTGGCTATTGTAGATAATGCAACTGTGAACACTGGGGTGCATATATCTTTTCGAATTAGAGTTTTCTCTGTATATATGCCCAAGAGTGGGACTGCTGAATCATATGGTAACTGTATTTTTAGGTTTTAAAGGAACCTCCATACTGTTCTCCACAGTGGCTGTACCAATTTACATTCCCACCAGCAATGAATGTAGGAGTGTTCTCTTTTCTTCATACCCTCTCCAGCATTTATTATTTGTAGACTTTTAAATGATGGCCATGCTGACTGGTGTGAGGTGATACCTCACTGTAGTTTTGATTTCATTTCTCTAATAATTAGAAAAGTTGAGCATCTTTTCATGTGTCTGTTGGCCATCTGTATGTCTTCTTTGGAGAAATGTCTTTTTAGGTCTTCTGCCCATTTTTTGATTGGGTTGTTTTTTTGGTTATTAAGTTGTATGAGCTGTTTGTATATTTTGGAAATTAAGCCCTTGTTGGTTGCATCATTTGCAAATATTTTCTCCCAGTCTGTAGGTTGTCTTTTCATTTTGTTTATGGTTTCCTTTGCTGTGCAAAAGCCTATACATTTGATTATTTGTTTATTTTTGTTTTTATACATTGTTTTTAAACACATGCAAATTTCTTCTTAAGAAAACCTAACCCCCTCATCTGTTACTGCTCTACTTTTCTCCCCCATTCACAGCCAAGTTCTTGAAAAACCTGATCATGGTCATTCCGTTTCCTCACTTCCCACTCTCTCCATAAACCACTCCAATCTGGCCTCTGCTCCTGGCATTCCATTGACACAGCTTCCACCCAGTGACCTCCAAGTTTGCTAAATCCGGTCCTCAGCTCCATCCCACTTCCCTGCTGCTCACCCCTTTCTTGAAAAGCATCCCTCGGCTCTGGGACACAGTGCTGTGTCCTTCTTCTCTCCCACCTCTGATTTCTTGGCAGGCTCTCTCTCTTCCAACCAGAATATTTGGGACATGCTTAAACTAAAAAAATATTCGTTGTGTATCTGAAATTCAAATTTAACTGGATGTCCTATATTTCTATTTGGTAAATCTGGCAACTCTGTTCGAGTTGCAATTTTACATTTATATGATTGCTGATTACTGCCTTTTATCCTCACCAGACTGTTAGCTGGAGGGCACAAATGGTATAATTGTGCTCATGATTGAATCTTCAGCACCTAGGACAGGGCCTGGAGTGCAGATGTGTGTTGGATGACTAAATGGCTGGTGAATGGGCAGGGCAGTGCCTTGTGCATCTCTGCATCCCCAGAACCCAGCTTGGTGCAGAGTGCATAAGAGGACACTTGGTCAGGGACTTCCCTGGTGGCGCAGTGGTTAAGAATCCGCCTGCCAATGCAGGGGACACGGGTTTGAGCCCTGGTCCGGGAAGATCCCACATGCCGAGGAGCAACTAAGCCCGTGCGCCACAACTACTGAGCCTGCACTCTAGGGCCCATGTGTCGCAACTACTAAGCCCGAGTGCTGCAACTACTGAAGCCTGCGTGCCTAGAGCCCATGCTCCGCAACAAAAGAAGCCACCGCAATGAGAAGCCCACGCACCGCAACGAAGAGCAGCCCCTGCTCACTGCAACTAGAGAAAGCCCGCGCCCAGTGACGAATACCCAACGCAGCCAAAAAAAAAAAAGAAAGAAAAAGGACACTTGGTCAATGAGCGAGAAGGAAATAGGAGAAGAAGGTGGGGATACAAGAGGAAGGGAAGGGAAGAGGGAATCAAATCAGAGAGATGCTGAGAATGGCAGGTGGTACCTTGAGCGTGTGGCATGCCTTGACTGTGGCTGCCAGGGAGTGGCAGTCGCGGTAGGTGAAGAGGAAGAGGTTCCACTCGAAGTTCATGCCACAGTCCTTGACACCGTACACCAGGTCCAGCTCCTCCAGGTGGCTCAGGCCAGCCACCAGGTCGCGCAGTTGGTAGTGGCCCATGGCCGGCTCCTCCTCCATCTCTCCTTCACTGCTGGAGTCGGACTGATCCCCGCCCCGAAGTGGGGGCGGCAGCTGCACGGGCGGAAGGAACTGATCCACCCGGATCGTGTGCACGTAGTTCCTGCAGAGCGGCAGCAGGCTGAGGATCACCTCGGGGTCCGTGGTGCCGGGGATGAAGTGCTTCAGCTGGTTCTCCAGGTGCAGCTCGAAGAACATGCGCTTCCAGCTGCCGCCGTGCTCGTCCACGTGGCACACGGGCCAGCGTTGCGTGCAGCAGCGGCGCCAGTAGTTCTCATCCTCTATCAGGTTGGCGGTCACAGCCAGCGGCAGGTCGGGGGACAGTTGGTTCAGGACCTTCTTCTGATGCTCTGGGAGCAGCTGCTTCAGGATAGGGTTGTCTTTGGGAACAGAAATAGGAGTCACAGTGTTGGGGACGCTGCGCATGCTACCCTGAGCTGAGCCTGTCTGGGGGCACCCAGGAAAGGGAAGACCCCCTGTCTTTAGGGAAGCCCAGTCTGAGAGAGGAGGCAGACTTTATTCTCAGGGAGGCTCAACCTGAGGAGGGAGATATCACCCCTGACTCTGGGTTGTTCCCAGTTGAAGGTAGATATCTTAGCATTTGGTCTCAGGGAGCTCCCAGTCTGAGGCAGAATCTCAGGTCCAGCCCTCAGTTATTCCTTAATCTAGTAGAGGAGACAATCCCTGACTTCAGAGGCTCCCAGTTTGATTTGATTCATTCATTTCAAAACAAAATGTTTTTTTGAGCACCTACTATGCACCACACACTTTTCTAAGTGCTGAGGATACAAGAGTGAACAAAACAGAGGAAGCTGCTCCATCTCATGAGCAGAGGCGACTCTAAACAAGTCAAACGAATGTATTGTAGGTCTGGTGGTGACAAGTGCTGTAGACAAAATGATGGCCCTGTCCTCACAGAGCTCCCCATCTGGTAAGAGAGGTTGGCAACTCATCTTTGAAAAGGATGAACATTTACAGAGACTAAAGTACAGAACAAACCAAGAACCTGTACACGCCATGGAAGACTCCGAGAGAGTGGAGGACGATCAATCAGGGAGGGCTTTCTGGAGGAGGAGGTAGGTATGGCTTGGGCTGGGCTTTGTTGGAGAGAGTGGGACAGTCGAGAAACAGGCATAGGCATGGAGGGCACAGTGTGTGGGGGAGCCTGGTGGGACCTGCAAGTGGGGACGGCCAGAGAAACTGTCTTGGCCTCTGGGGAGGGGGGAAGGGAGGTGCTGAGTGGGGATGAGGATGCTGTGTGGGAGGGCAGGGGCTGCCCCAGGACCCAGCTCTGAGGCCTCACCTCCAGGCAGTCCCCGCCCACTGGGCCCCACTCCTGGCCTTGTCTCCCGACCGAGGCAGGGACAGACTCACTCTGGAAGTTCTTGACAATGTGTTGAATGCAGAGTTCTGTGAGGAGGGGCACAATGGCCACTGACCACTCAGCATCCTCAGCGATGATCCTGCGCATCCGACGTACCCCAGCCCCGGAACTTGGGCCCTTGGACTTCACTGGGGGTGGGATGACAGAGGACTTTGAGGGCTGTGGGCCTGTGCTTGAAGCTTGGCCGGCAGTGAAGGACTGGTCCTGGGTGGAGGTTGAGGACCAGCTGGGGACCGACGGTGGGGGTGTTATCTGGGTTTCCTCCATGCTGGGGACTGACAACACAGGGACAAGTGGCCTCTTGGTGATGGCCTTGTGACAGGGAGTTTCTCAGACAGGCGGGTCCTGGATGCCGGCGGGAACCTGGAGCAAGAGGAAGGGATGGAGTTGTTACTTTGGACGGTCTCGGTGGGCTTTTACCAAGAGACGTAGCAGGGGTGGTTGTTAAGGGTCAGTCTCTGGATTAGAGCAAATCCAGGTGCAAATCCCACTAGCTGGGCGGCTTTGGGCCAGTTACTGAAACTTTCTGAGTTTCAGATGCTTCCTCTGTGAAATGAGGATAACAATTACCAATAAGCTGATTGGGAGGAGTGAATAAAAATAATGCATCCAAGGAGGCATAGCATACTGTGACACACAAAACTGTAGCAAGCAACAGCCCCACATTTTAGACAGTAATAGCTGTACAGCAATTACAAGCAATTGCTGTATGCTGGACCCTTTTTTTAGTTTTTTATGCATATCGGCTCATTTGATTCTCACAAAAGCCTTTTTGAGATAGGCACTGATAGACTCATTTTTCTGATGTGAAACTGAAGCACAGAGAGGTTAACTGACTTGCCCAATGTCACAAAGCTTATAAATAACACAGGTGGATTTAAACTCAGTCTATCAAGTTCGGCCAAAAGACTGACGTATGATAAAGAACCATTTAGTTCAAAACAGCTCCCTGCACTAAGTATTTTACAGAACAGCAACGGCCTGACCAGGAGGATGGGGTCGAGAACAGCACTGGCCAATAGAAACATACAAATAGAAATATAATGAATGCCAAAATGCAAGCCACATACACTATTTAAAAATTTCTCGTACAGACATTAAAAAAGGAAAGAGAAAACAAGTGAAATTAGTTTTATGTTTAACCCAATATGAACAAAATATTATCGCTTAAATATGTGATCAATATAAAAATTATTAATGAGATATTATATATGTATTTATATTAAGCCTTCAAAATCTGATGGCTAGTGGCTACTGTTCTGGGTGGTACAGGAGAGAGGGGAAGGAGAAGGGGAACTGGACTCATGCCCTGCCCAGGGTGCCAGCACCTTTTCCTCTACCCTCTGAGGGCTCCAGCTCAGCCCCCTCCCTTCAATCTCCCCATCCTAGTCTTCCTAGTTGTCCCAGCCTCTGGGCATTCCAGACGGCAGCGGGAAGGAGTGGGAGGCGACAAGGCAGCTAAATCTGGGGCTGAAGTCAGAAGACAGAGAATGTGTCCGGGGCTGCCTCCGCCCCTCCATTTGTCCATTCCTGCACCCTTGCTGCAGGTGTCCCTGCCCCGAGACTGCAGGCGGAACAGGGGCCGCTCGGCCTGGCACACACCTCGTGCTCTGGGTTTGCTCCCTGACTCGATGCACTGTGTAGTGTCCGGTGGGAAGGAACAATCTGAACCAGCAAAGGTGTCCTTGGCAGATGGAGGGGACCAGATGGTGCTCCCTGGTCCTCCAGGCATCTCAAGGAGGAAGAGCCTGGCTCTGTGTGTGTGTGTGTGTTAGAGAGAGAGAGAGGAGGGAGAGAGTAGAGGCAGGAGGGGGCAGTGTAAGGAAGATACCTAGGTATTTTTGTGGCACACTTATGGAAATCAAATGCAAATTGACAAACAGATTGGGTCCAGAATTGTGGAATAAGCAGCTGGTGCTTTTTGACTAACGTCCTTCAGAGGGTGTGGCTGGGAGGGGCTGCTGCTTGGAAGCACCAGATGACTTTGCATTTCTGCTTTGCCAATGACTTGCTGTGTGACCCCGGCCAAGTTACGTAGTTTATCTGAGCTCCAGTTTCCTTATCTGTAAAAGGGGATAGTAATATCTTCCTATGCAGCCTGTGGTGGAGATTCCCCCGAGGTATTTGAATCATACTGATAATATTTGACAAGAGTACTGGAGGGGGCGCGTGGAGGATAAAGGCGTCCTGAGGGACAGGGGTCTTGGGCTGGGGAGGGAAAGCCCTGGAGACCTGCTTCTTGAGTGCCGATCTCAGATAGTGTCTTTGTCTTTGAGTGAGGCCCTTCCCTGTCTCCAGGGGACACGTGAAGGGCAAGGTGGTGGTGGTGTTCGGGTCTGGATAGAAGGACGAGGGCCTTGGCAGTCTGGGCAAGAGGAGGAGGAAAGGGACAACAGGCCAGCCCTGTTCCTGCCAGCTCCGCACCTGGACGCCTGGGGCTCCCTCCACAGTTCTGGCCTAAGACATGCCGGTATTCCCCTTGGTCCCAGATGCATCCCAGGACACCCTGTGGGCCACGCCCAAGGGAGCAGAACCCAGCTTGGCCCGGGGAGCTGGCTCTCCAGGCATTTCTCACAGCACTGCCAGGCCTCACCGTCCTGGTTGGTGGTCCCTTCTTCCTCTCAGGAAGCCACACGTTGGGAGACCCCACCTGGGGCCTGGTGGGGTGCTCTCTGGAACGGGATGGCTCTGCTCTCACTGCCTATTGCCTTAGGCATTAGGGCCTGGCAGCCCTTCCTAAGGTCCGGGCCTAATCGCTCTGGCCGGGCAGGGCGCTGCAGGACACCCCGCAGGGCTGGTCCAGGGCCCTGAACCCCCTCCTCGGAAAGAAGGGGCAGGGCGGCCCTCCATGTGCTCAGCATGCTTCACTGGTAGAAAAAAGCCCCTATTGTCCTGCAACGTTTACAGAGACTCCATACCACGAGGTCTGATGTCATTTTTTAAGGCAAATATTGACAACATTAACCTCATAATTAGGTCAGAGTTGATAGTTTTCACTCATCACTTCCTGATTTTTTTTTTTTAAAGTCAACATTACAAAAATATTTTTGGCAAGCAAATTGTTACCAGAAAGAGGATTCTTCTAAGAAGGATTTTAGTTCCAAAAGTTGCTTTAAAAAAACACTTAAAAGAACCAATCAGATATAAAACAAAGTATGTTTCAAAGGTTAATGAACAAGACGAACTCCTTGCCTCCCAGTTACTAATGTTACAAAGATGATATCAAGTCCCATGCCCGACCCTGCCCTTCTCAACCACTGCGCGGCTGCCACTCTCTCAACTCTCCTCGGGGCCTCCGGGTCATTCTCCAAAAGCCTCCGTTGCAGGCCCCTCTGACTCGGCCCAACCCTCAGGGTTTAGCTGTGGCTGCCCGGCGGCCTCACTCCGTCCTCTTGCTGGGCTGCAGCTCTCCCGTCTCCTCTGAGCTCCAGACTCAGGGCCACTGGCCTGCCTCCCGGCTCCCGCAGATTCAACCTGCCCCCCAAGAGAACGCAGTGCCTCCTGCGAGCTGCTGCTCCTCTTGGCTCCCTACCTCGGCCAGGGGTACCGGGAGCCCTCCAGGTGCCTGAACCCCGGAGCTGGGAACCACCTCTCTCCTTCAGGCCCCCCCACCTGGTTACTGCTGTTTCCCCTCAGTTCTGCTTCTCCCACCCCAGCGTCCCTCCGCTCCCTTCCTGCTGCAGCCTTAGCTCAGGGCCTCAATGTCCACCTGGATTGTAGGGGCAGCTGCCCAGCACTGGGTGTGTCATCCAGCATCTAGCCTTCCCAGAGCTGCCGTGGCAGGCCTCCGTGTAAGCCCGCCACTCATGGGGTGCAGGCCAGCTTCCCCAGCTCTGTGTAGAAGGCCCTCCGTGACCAGACGCTCTGTTTGAAATAAACTCCTCTCTGTATCTGGAACATCGCAGACCAGTCTATGCCGCCCGGCCTTTGCTCATGCTCCTTCTTCCTGGAATGCCTTTCTCACGGTCTTGGCCTGGAAAACGGACCCTCAATGGTCTTGTGAGCCTGGGCTCAAGCACCATTTTCCCTCTGAAGCCTTTTAGCTTCTCTCGTGCCCCACCCTCCCTTTGTCAGACCCCGCCCACCCCAGCACCTGTGTCACTTCGGTGGTGACTGACCACCCTCTCCCCACACCCACACTGGACTGTGGGCTCCTCCCGGTGTGGGGACAATTTCTTACTCATTTTCGTCTCTAATCCCTAACCCTGTGTCAGGTCTGCTGGGGAGGCAGCTGTGTTTGGGGCCACCCCACCTCCTTCTGATCATAAATTCTGGCCAATAGGAGCGCCCTGTATTGGTCAGAGTGATTGGTTCAGGGGTGCACCTGATGTAAGCCAATCAGAGTCCTTCTTGGGATTTGTCCAAGTGGAGGTAGACAAAAGGACATATGTCCTTGAAGGATACGGATCCCCTGCTGCTGGAAGCTGTTTCCCTGCACACGGAAAAGGCCCTTCTGAGGCAGGAGGAAATGCTGCCTGGTGAGACCGGTAGGAATGGGAGGTGGACAGAGCACGCTGGGCACCTCTGGTCCCCAGGCCTCGTCCCCGAGGGCCCTCTGAGGGCTTCCTTCAATTCTGAGACCTAACTCGACAGCCTTCTGACAAGTCCCTTTTGCTGAAGCTAAGAGTTGGATTTCTGCCCCTTTGTGACCAAAGGGTCCTGACCGTTTGGGTGGTTCACCGTTTGGTGAATGAAATTACAGGAAAAATCCTAAATTGGTAGATGAACTAGTTCAATGGGTTGGCCAGGGGCCGCCAGGCTATTAACTCACCTGGCCTGATGTCTAACTCCGGAGGCCTGTTCCTCTCCCGACCACCCGAGCCTCCGACCTCATCTCCCATCTCTCCAACCACAGGACAGTATCAGCACTTAACAGTTACAGGTTTCTTTCAGAACGCTTCTCTCGTTGGAGTCTTATAACCACTTTATACTGGAGTCAGGGCAGGCTTCTCACCCCCATTTTATGGATGAAGAAACTGAAGACCAGACCAGGAAGTAATGGGCCCCCGGATATCTAGGAGGGCTGGGGCCAGGGTCAGGGCCTTGGCTGCCTCTATCCACAGTTCCCTGCTCCTCCAGTCACTTCCCCTGCCTCCACTAGGAAAGAAAAAGCCTGTTCTTGTTCCCTGGGAAGCAGGCGTCCCAGGGATCTGTCAGGGAGAGTCTCCCCAGGCTGGGTTTTGGGACCCCACTATGGGAATTTCAGGTCCCTAACATAAGGCTTTCATCCCTGTTATATTAAAATGCATTTCCTCCCTAATGAAATGAAATCTTAACAGTCCATACATGCGTGTGTATATATCCCTATGTTAACCTTGAACTGCTATTTACTTACTTATTTATTTATTTTATTTTTTGGCTGGGCCATGCCGCTAGCGTAATCTTAGTTCCCCAACCAGGGATTGAACCTGGGCCATGGCAGTGAAAGCGCTGAGTCCTAACCACTGGACCGCCAGGGTATTCACTGAACTCATCATTTTAGGTCAAACAAAAGCATAGTAGGGCTTCCCTGGTGGCGCAGTGGTTGAGAGTCTGCCTGCCGATGCAGGGGACGTGGGTTCGTGCCCCGGTCTGGGAGGATTCCCCATGCCGCAGAGCGGCTGGGCCCGTGAGCCATGGCCGCTGAGCCTGCACGTCCGGAGCCTGTGCTCCGCAACGGGAGAGGTCACAACAGTGAGAGGCCTGCGTACCGCAAAAAAAAAAAAAAAATTATGAAAATGCATCTCATCATTTTAGGTCAAACAGAAGCATAGTAAATTATGAAATATATACTGATATTAATGTAGCAAACTTTAAAAAAATGTAGGTCATGCAATATATTATCCTATCTGACAGTTTAAGTCAGAAAGGGGATATAGGTATATCTCCCCTCTTATCAGTCGTCCACACCTCCTTGTGAATGAGTTTCAGGTCCAAAAAGCAAAGTTGGGAAGGGGGCAAGGAGAATGCACCGCTGAGTCAGGGGGACTGGGGAGGACTCACAGGAGAATGAGAAGCCAGGAGAACTGAGGTAACTCCTCCTACTTCCCAGGGCAGCCTTAGTCTGGCCTGGGCATCACCAGTCTGCAGCCGGGGGTGGTTCTAGTGACACTATCTTCCCTAGAAGCCTGTGGATGGGTAGACACCCATTAGCCAGCCTCCCACAGCCCCCAAGGGCCCATAGAGGACAGCCCCAGAAGTGGCAGAGTGGGTACCTTCCCCTCTGGAGCCTTCTCTCCCTGGGGAGCCAGTGGGGCTGTCAGAGAATCCCAGAGTTTGAAGACCGGAAGGGTGTTCAAGACTCTGTCCTTCTCTGGGGCAGGAATCCTCTTGACATTCCAGAAAGGTGAGTGCCACTGAGAGTGAGTGCCTCTTGTGCCACCATCTGTGTCCCCCTCTAAGGGCGCACCCTGCCCTCAGATGGGAAAGTGGGGACAACCCAGTGATCTTTCATCTCCTGACACCTGTCTCATGGGCCTGTGGGGCCTCACATGCTATGTCTTTAACATCAACCCTGTGCCAACCCAGGGCCACAATCCCTGAAGAAAGGTAAATCCTCCTCCTCCTTCCCTGGTCCCAACCCTGTGTTCTCAGGACCAGCGTCCAGGGTCCTGAAATCACATTCAACCCATAACTCAAAGGGTTAGGTGTTAAGATCTGCTCTCTACATGTCCAAGCACAGCAACAAAGTGATGAGGGGCTTCCCTGTTGGTGCAGTGGTTGAGAATCCACCTGCCAATGCAGGGGACATGGGTTCGAGCACTGGTTCAGGAAGATCCCACATGCCGCAGAGCAACTAAGCCTGTGTGCCACAACTACTGAGCCTGTGCTCTAGAGCTCACGAGCCACAACTACTGAAGCCCGCACACCTAGAGCCCATGTTCCGCAGCAAAGAGAAGCCACTGCAGTGAGAAGCCCGAGCACCACGACAAAGAGTAGACCCCACTCACAGCAGCTGAAAAGAAAGCCCTCATGCAACAAAGACCCAATACAGCCTAAAAACTAATAAATTTTTTTAAAAAGTGCTGAGATGCCTCAGTTTGGCCAGGAGTGTCCTCATTATTTATTTTTGGCTGCGTTGGGTCTTCATTGCTGCGCTCGGGCTTCCCCTAGTTGTGGCGAGCAGGGGCTATTCTTTGTCACGGTGCGCGGGCTTCTCGTTGCGGTGGCCTCTCGTTGCGGAGCATGGGTTCTAGGCGTGCGGGTTTCATTCGTTGTGGCTCACGGGCTTCAGTAGTTGTGTTAGATATTATGATGAAGATGTTAGATGTTGTACCTATGTAAGTCTATGAAATCTTCAATTTTATTATTGAGGATTATTATTATGATAACTCTATTATCCTCATTTCACAAACAGGAAAACAAAGCAAACAGAGGCTGAGAGAACTTAAGTAACTTGCTAAGCATCACACAGCGAGTAAGTGGAGAAGCTGAGCTTTGAGCTGATGTCTGTCCAAAGCTCTCCCTTACTTTTTTGCACAAAAGCAGAGACAAATCATGAGATGTTGGGATTGCTTCCTAAATTGCCCTAGACTCAGTCATCACAGCACTTTTCCAGTGGGCCTTCCACTCTCTCCAGCGTGGAGCCCAGGGTTACCCTCGTTGCTGCTGACCTAAACAGCCCAGGCTCCCTCACCCGCTAAGTCACTTCCAGGCACAGGGTCTTTCTGCAAAACTGGATTATCACCTCTATCCTTAAGCTTTTGAGGCCCCACGAGGACCCAAGAGATACTGCAGAGCTGTGCTCTCCTGCCCCATGCTCCACACCGGGCCCTCCATGCTCCTCCCAGACCTAGGATTCAATGCTTGACTCTCCAGCACATTCCCTCTTCTCAGAAAGTTCTCAGACCTTCTCCATCCTTCTCAAGTCCCTGGTTAAATCCAACCACTTTGTGCAGAGGCTCCTCCTGCCTGCCCAAATGGGAAAGTTGAAGATGCTAGGGGAGCGGGTGGCCTCTCCCCTTCCTGCTCACCACATCCCTGGTCCTCACCTCAGAACTGAGAGGCAGAAGCACCTGGCCTTCTTTAGGCCTGTGAGCACCTCTGTGGCCTTGGACGCCCCCTCTGGGCTGGCTGGGCTTTGATGCCCCCTCACCCCCCCACCTTCTCTGATGGTGCTTCCTCTGCCTTCTCACCCAGCTTCTCCTCAGGGCCCTGGGCTTTTGTCTACATTTCCCCCCGATCCCTTTCATGCGTACTGTATCAGACGCTACCTCAGGCCAAGTCACTGGCACATTCGCATTTGGGAATTCAGTTTGCAGAATCACAAATGAGGGGCACAAAAGTTTCTCTGACAGCTCTGGCCCACCACCCTTGGTCTCTGGCTGGTGAAACAGTCTTATCACACCCTTGGGCCAGGCCCACTTATGTCTGTTGTCTTGAGGGACTTCAGCCAGCAGGAGCTGGGAATAGGGGTCGGCCTTTATGGGAAGACTGGGGCCCGGGGGCTTGGGACTGCTTTCCCCCACGACCTATTCTTGCTCCACTTTCCCCTTTCTCCATCTCACGGACTCCCTCCCCTGACTCGCAGACCCTGGGCTTCAAATGGGGGTGGGTTGGGGGCCTCTCGTAGGTACAGACCCGCCCTTCCTCCCCACGCGAAATGTGGAGCCAAGGCTGCGGCAGCCTGCAGACTTCCGGGTGGGAGGACGATTGGGAGGACGCTAGAGGGGTTCTCGCGCCCCGTGGGTGGGAGTCGGGGCAGGGAGAGCTCAGCCCGCAAGGGGAGACCGGGGTCGGGGTCGCCTCACCGCTTCCGAGGCCTGGGCGCTCACCTTCCCGCAGGGCCCTCGCGGCGCAGGTCGTTAGGGACGCCCTGCGTCGCTAGGGGCCGGGTCCTAGACGACGGGTGTGCGTGCGCACTTGTGCAAGCCGGTCTCTGCTCTTGGAAGGCTGTTGTAGCGCGCCTTGGCCCAGGGTCGACGCAAAGAAGTGTCCGTCTGAGGCGCTGTGTGGGGCCGTCAAGCGGGCAGTGGGAACCCTGGCGGTGCGGCACGCTTTGTGCGTCTTGGGGACATATTTAGGAACGGGTGGGCTTTTGAGGGGGATGATGGGGAGTGGGGATGGCGGCAGGGCTCCTGGACCGCTACAGTGCTCTTCCTTCTGGGAGCCTTTTGTGTGGAAATGGAGGTGGGCATGACGAATGGAAAGAGGGTCTCGGAAAAGCATCAGCAGCCAGTCTTTTCTGGAAGAGGAGAAGGGTGGAAGGGCACCTGTAGGCGTCCCTGAACTCCCCTGAGGCCCCCCGGTTGACTCCAGGCCCTGCAGGGGAGCAGTGGGCTGCTGCATCCCTGCAGAGGTACCCTTGGCCTTTCTTCAGGGTGTCAGCAAGACTGAAGAGTGGCACCAGGCAGGAAGGCCCAGGCCTCCACGGTGCTCCCTCCCACAGCCCCAAGCCTGACACCAGGAATGACCAACTTCATGGGGGCTGGTTAGTTAGAAAAGGAAGTGGGAAGTTTCACTGGAGACAGAGCTTAGCTTTCATTTCAGCTCTGCTGATTACTAGTTGGTTACCCTGGACAGGTTAGCACCTTAGAAGTTAACTCATTAATAAAATGCATACCTCCAACTCCTCACCTTGGTGTCCACATGTAAAGAGACAGGTCTTTGCTGAGCACCACTGAACAGTGGCCACTGCTGCAGTTGCCACAATACCAAGGGAAAGCTTTGCAACTCCTCAGGGCTGCAAGCAGCCAGGGTCCAAGAATTCAGATTCCTTTCAAGCCCTCATCAGTGATTTACCAACGAATCACTGGTGCCTCACTTAGAATAAGAAATCATGCAGGAAATGTTGTCAGGAGGGCCTGCTCTGCTCTAATAATTTTGACTAAATGGCCACAGAACTTCGCAGCCAGGGAGCCTCTGACTTGGAGATGGGTCCCCTGAGGTCCCTTCTTTCATCCAGCGACAGAGGTCTGTGAACAGACGTGGAGCCCCCGTGTCTGGCTTGGTCCTGGGTGGACTCATTTTGGTAGGGGGGGAGGGCTGCGCTCCATCCCGGCTTCCTCCTGCTCTGAGCCGCAATTTCAGCTTCAGCTTCAGCTCAGGCTCGGGGCAGGTGCTGTGCAACCTGTTCTAAGAGTAGGCTTGCTCTGGCTGCGCTCCCTTCTGGCCCCAAGGCCTGCCACCTGCCTGTTCACTACCCACTCAGGCACCTGCGCTGGCTCTTCCCCTGGAGGTCCACGTGGCTCACACCCTCCCCCGGATGCCACCCCCACCCTTCCACACCCCGGTTCCGCTCTCTCTGCAGACCTCAGCCCCGTCTGACACCCTCTTCTTTCTCTTCGTTGCTGTTTCCCCACTGGAAGCAAACTCCACACGGGCAGGAAGTCTGGTTGGTTCTTGCCACATTCTCAGCAACTGACCAGTACCTGTTAGCTCACTTTATCAACAAATCACCAGAGACTTCATGAAAATGAGAAGTTGTTGTTAATGGAATAAGTGACACCAGAGAGGATGTACCTGGCTCTCATGACTTTTATGTGACAGTGAATGGATCTTGGTGGCCAGGGAGGCCTTGGTGGGCGCTCGGAACAGGCTGGCACACAGGGCCTGTTCAAGCACTCGTGGCGACGAGGAGAGCTCTGATCTGGATGCAGGGTGGCCTTTCAGCCCAGCGTGAGGGGTCAGACTAGTCATGGGGCACCCATTCCAGGCTGCTGGGAGGAGAAAGCCTGCTCTTTTTTAGGCAAAAGAACCTTCTGGAGCTTCCTATCCGCTGTGAAATACTTTTTAATGAACAATCACAGACGGGGCAGCCATGTCTTCACTTCACTAGCAGGGCCTTTTGCCAGGCCCACTTCTGCCTCCCCCAGCCCACATCTTCTTGTGTCCACTCAGAGCCCAGCCCAGGGCGGTCCTCCTCGGCTCAGCTGCTTGGCCTCCAGGCTCTAGTCCTCTGTTTACCTTCCGGGGAGGTTCTGCTCGCTCCTTCAGGGCTCCAGGCACTGGCCTGTCTGTTGTCTCTTTAGTCTCTGTGAGTCCCTGAGTGAGCCTGGATCAGAGCTTGTTGAGGGCATAGGCTCGGGCTGTACTGAGGGCAGCGTCCAGGTCAGCAGTGCTTCCGGTGCCCTGGGCCACCGCTCGAGAGCCCCAGGCCTTGCCCCCCATGTGGCTGCACACAGCCAGCGCCCAGGCCTCTGCGGTGAAGGCTGGCGTGGCACTCTGGGGACAGAAACAGAAGGGGCAGTGATGCAGAGCAGCCCTCCCTGCCACCATCCACTCAATGTACCTTTGAGAGTGGAGTCATGGCGCTGAGAACCCTCTCCCGAGCCGGACACATGGTGGGGGTAATCAGGCGAGGAGACAGGAGAGGGACGGGCTGGGAATGAGTGGAGGCTGATGAATGGCTGCTACCTGTTCGCAAGAAATGTGCAGCCTGGAGGCGGCGTGGTGGGAATTAAGGAGTCGTTTGGTGCCTTCGTGGGTGGGGTGGGGGAGGGGGTGGGTTAGGGAGAAGGAGGTGGTCCTATCCCCACCCTGGGGTATCTGCAGAGATGGCCTCTACCCAGCTGTGGCTCCCTCGTGTGGGAGGAATAAAAGGTGTGGAATCAGAGAGCTGGACCAGGAGACGGGTGGGGTGGAAGCTGCCCTCCCTCTTTCGTTACCTGGGCCACCTGACAGGCACACAGCACCTGCCCCAGAGGCTGGGGGCTGAGTAGCAGCACAGACGTGCTGGGCGCCTGCTTACACAGCTGCCGGACCACCTTCACCAGCACCTGCACAAGGGAGGGGAGATGGCGACCTCACAGCTCCCCGCACTCCCAGCTTCCTCCCTGCCAGGACTTTCCCCTCCCCAGACCCTGGGGCCATCCCCAATCGCAACACTTACTGAGAGGGACTCAGCGTAAACTGTGTCCACAATCAGGGGCCCCTCCGAGTGCTGCTGTAGCAGCTCCTGGGTTTTCTGTGCAGCCTGTGAGGCAGGAAGGACAGCACGGGGGTCGGGCTGGAAGGCAATCAGCCCCCAGTTCTGAACTGAGCCCCAGTCCAGAAATCCCCTCTCACGGCCCCCTTCCCCCAGCAAGGGTGCAGGGGTTCTGCCTAGAATGGCCTCCTTCTTTTGGGTCCCCGCTGTGTCCTTCCTCTCCCCCTTCACCTCCTCCCTTTCATCATAGCTCCAGGCCCCTACAAATAGGCCGCTGAAGGTGAAAGGACTAAGGCTGGAGCACAGATGGGTGAGAGGGGGCGGAGGGGGGAGGATCCACGGTCAAGGAGCAGTTAGGGCTGAGTGGCGCCATCAAGTCAGCTTCCTGGAGGGAGAGTCTGAGCCAGACCTGGGAGTCGGGGGAGAGGCCCAGTTTGGCAGAGAGCAAAGTGGGGAAATGGCCTGACGATGGCACTCAGCTGGCAGGAGAGGGGGGAGCTGCCACCCCCCCACCCCCCTGCCAGGCTTTGAGGCTTCTCAGCGTGCGTGCTAGAGCATCTCTGACCCTTGCTGGGTGTGCCTGGCATCTGCCCCCCTGGGTGCAGATGGACCTCCTCTTACCTGCCCCATTTCCAGTTTCCGGACGGCAGTGTTGGCACGCCGCCGTAGCGCCTTCAGTGTGGCCTGAAGCTCCCGCCGCTGCCACTGGGGCATCACGGCAGTGTCCACGGCCTATGGTCAGAAGCGGTACAACAATCCCTGCCCTCCCTGAGCCACGGTCTCTGAGGCAGGGACCACCAGCAAGGCCAGGGAAGAGACCACACCCACCACATCCCACCCTGCAGACAACCGACAAGTATCTGGGCCAGCTGAAGTCTAACAGGAATGCTGGGGAGAGACGGGCAGGGTCCAGGAATCCACGGGGAAGGGAACATGGCCAGGAGAGGGAGGGGACAGCTCCATGCTGGGGGTGGCCCTCACATCAATGAGTCGTCCCATCTCCTTGGACAGCCGCTGAGCCTCCACCACATCCCGGCTGCCCTGACTCAGCCGCGCTGCGGCTGCTTCTACCTCCTGGGCCAGGCTCTCGCCCACCTCTCGGGCCTGCAGGGAGGGAACCGGATGGTCAGGACTGCTTGGCTTACCTTCCCTCTCCAAGACAGGCACTCTCAACCCGTTGCTGGGCAGGACCAAGTTAGAAACACTGAACAATCAGGACCCATCAAGGTACCAAATAATCACAACAGATGCCAGCTGCCAGCAGCTGGTAGGGCCATCCTGGTGCTCAGGTATGAACACTGGTTCTGCTGCTGGGCATCCCCCGGCCTGAGAGCATCTGCTGTGTGTTCTCTGACCTCCATCCACACCCAGAAGCCTCCCAGGCTCTGCTGGCGTGCTGACCTGCTGGGCCTGCTCCCCAGTGATGGCCAGCAGGCGGGTGGTGCCCTTGGCGAGCTGGCGCTCCCCGATGATGACCAGGTCCCCTATAGCCCCTGTGCGTAGCAGGTGCCTGTGGGCAGAGGGAGGGAGGAGGAAGCCGTGGTGACGACGGGAGAGAAAAGAGCAGCCTGAGCTCCAAACCAGGGGCTGGTGGCTCCAAAGACCAGGGAAGGGAGGAGGTCCAGGGCCCCAGGCCAGAGCAGGCAGAGAGGAGTGACTCACGTCCCACAGCACAGCTCCACAGAAGTCTGCAGTGCGGCCTGGGAGGCTGGGTTCAGCGCCTGGGCCACAGGCACACCCACAGACACCACCCGCACAGGGTCTGGGTATACCTGACAGTGAGAGGGCACAGGTCTGTTAAGGGACCTGAGGGGAGGGGAGGGTGGGGGGGGCGGGCAGGCAACCTCCACCCCGTGGGCTCCCCCGGCACACCTCATCCAGAGAGCGCAGGCCGGGGACATGGGCAGTGCGTGCCAGGGCCACCTCCTCCATGTACACGGCCTCATCCTGCCCCACGGCCTTCTGCACAGTGCCCTCCACTGCCCGGAGCTGCTCTGGGGTCAATGGGGCCTGGGGGCGTTGGGGGGAAACAGACAGACCAACAGGCAGTCAGCCCCATGCCTGGGAGTGATGCATGAAGAAGCAGTCAGCGTTCACTGAACTACCCCCAGGTTCTAGAACAGGGGTTAGTACATAACGTGCTCAATACACATTTGTAGAGGTGACAATTCTTTTCTTTAGAAAGCTACCTGGGGGTTGGGCCTATCGGAAGCTGCAGGCCTTTCACTAGGCACTGAAAGTTGATGGAGAGACACAAAATGGAGGCCCTGGACTCAGGGAGCTTACAACAAGGGTCAGCCAGTGGAAGAGAAATACAGGATGGGGGAGACGCAGGAGCAAGGAGTAATCAGGTGGAACGAGATTTAGTCAGTGAGCACTTCCCAGAGGATTTGAGCCAGAGGTACAAGGAGACAGGATGGCAGTAAAGGGAGAGGGCAGCTCAGCCTGAGCAAGAATGGCCTGGGTGACAGCAGGGACAAGGAAGCTGGGTGGCTGGAGGTGAAGGGATGTCTCCACACACTGGCTAGCCTAACCCTCACTGGTGCAGGAGGAGCCTGATGGGAAGCCCCCCGCCCAACGCCCTCCAGTGACTGAACGAGGGGCAGCCCAGGCCCTCTTACTGGCCAAACTCCCACACTATCAGACTCCCTCTAAGCCCGTCGCCTCACTTGAAGGCTGCCCCTCTGTGCCCTGCTCACCTGCGTGGCCACGTCGAAGCGCAGCCACTCAGGATTGAGATGGGACCCTCGCTGCTCTGTGCCAGGGCCCAGGGCCTGCCGCAGCGCCCAGTTTAGTAGGTGGACGGCTGTGTGCTTCTCCATGCAGCTCAGACGCCAGGCCTGAAACACTTTTGTCACCCAGGGTCCTGGGTGTAGGTGGGGATGGGGAGAGAAAAGGGGCTGCAGGACGTCACGAACAGCAGGGGTGGGGTCCTCACCTCATCCACGTGCAGCTGTACCTGGTCCCCCACCTTTAGGCACTCAGGGGCTGCCACCTCATGCAGGATGAAGCCTCCGCAGACCTGCGCCCGAGCCACTGGGAATAGCACGTCCTGGGGGAGGGCAGGGCCAAGGCACTGAGTGCTTGCAGCCTCTCCCTCCCCTTGGTTCCCTTCTGGCTCAGGTCTGCCTCCTGCAGGAGGCTTTGTGTGTGAGCGGGGGCTGGGGGGGCTCACCTGCAGTCCCACCCGCACCAGATAGCCTCGGTCGGAAGCCTGACCTCCCTGTTCGGCGTAGAAGTTGGTTTTGTCCAGGAGGAGGCCACAGCGCTGGCCTTCCCCCACGGAGGCCACGGCTGTTCCATCCTCTGTATACAGCTGGAGCACCTGGGCCTCACAGGTGCCGAACTCTGCCAGGGCCAAGAATGGTTATCAGAGTTAGGCAGGGCTTGGGATGCAGGAGGTGGGTCTGTGCCTTCCTTGAAGTCAACAGGCACAGGGCTGGGGGGGGACTTCCAGCTGGGGCCCCCAGAGAACCCCGGTGGCTACCCCGGGGAAGGCACAGGCCTGGTAGCTGGTCTCTGATGTCCTTCCCAATCACGGTCAGGCAAGCCCGTGGCCACCCACCTCAGTCTAGGCTCTCACCATAACCGCCACTGGGTCGCAGGGAGTAGTTGTACTTGGGGCTGTCATCGGTTGGGGGCACCCCTTGGCGCTGTAGCGCCCCCAGCGCGTGGACGTCCAGCCGCAGTCCCTGCTCCTGAACTGGCTCGGCCTGCTGTGCCCGGTGCTGCGGGACAGGCGTGTGTGCACGGAAGGGGTGCACGGAGAGTGCAATGGGACTTGAGTCTCCGGAGAGCCCTGTCCCTGCCACACAGTTGTGTGAACACTACACCCCCTCTGGAATAAGCCCTCAGGCTGGGCTGGCTGCTAGAGACCCTGGGCTGGCTCGTGAACCACCCTCGTGTGGGGGTCTCAGGACCAGGCCTCCCTCACCCACTGCTGCCCCCGACGGCCCCTCTCTAGGACCTTGTGCTGACCTCTCCCCTTCTGCTACTCTGTGTGGCCCACTGAACTAGTGTTCCCCTCCATGGACTGTGGGCGGGGCCTGAGTGAGGGGACAGACCCTACCTCAGACTCCTGTTTCCCTCAATAGCTGCAGCTCCTCCCACAAGAACTCAGGGCTGGGGAAGGGGCCAACGTGTCCCAGCAGAGCCCTGTGTGGGAGTGCCCCAGCCTGTACCTGGGCCTCCTCCTGAGCCAGCCGCTCCAGTCCAGCAGAGTCCAGCTGCACCCCTTTCTCCTCCAGCATCAGTTTCACCAGGTCCAGGGGGAGCCCCAGGTTCCCAGACAGTGACAAGGACCAGGCCACTTCAGCTATGAGAAAGGAAGACGAGGGACGGAATGGGTGTTGAGGGAGGAGGGGCAGGATGGAGGGAGGGAGAAGAAGTGAGGGAGTAGTAAGGGCCAGGGCTTTTCTGACCACACAGAAGCCACTGGGTGCCAAGCACAAGTGCCCCCTCCCCACACCGGGGAGGCCCGGGAGAGGGGTCACCTTCAGGCCCCAAAGCCAGAGCTGGGGGTAGCCCAGGGCCCTCCCTTGGCATATGTGATTTCAAAGGAGGTGAGAAGCTCATTCTCGGCATGAAGCCAGCCTTGGAAAGCAGAGACCAGAGGCAGGGCCAGCTGGGCAGCACGTAAGTGAGGAGAAGCAGGGAGGTGCTGGAGAGAGAGTACGGGGAGAGGGACATGGGGGAGGAGGCGGGATGTGAGGCCTGGGCCTGGCTTGCCTAAGTGGGTCCCTCACACCTCGGCCAGGTGCCCTGCTCACCAGGGAACACATCGGAAGGCCCCAGGCGCCTCACGGTCCGCTCGATGATCCGCCGACCCTGCTGCAGGGAGGCCAGGAAGGCCGCCTCATCCTCTGACACCAGGCTGGCTATCTGAATGGGGGCAGGGCAGGGCTGGAGCTGGGTCTCCTGAGAGGGAGCCCCTCCGTCCCCCATCCAAATCCAGTACCTGGGCTGAGTTCCTCTGCAGTTCTGGATAAGCACCTCCCTGGGGGCGGCAGACAGGGCTGAGGAGGTGTCAGAAGCAACCAGCCCACTCTGCACCTCCACCCTGGGCCTCCCTGGGGACACCTGCCGTGGAGACTCAGAGAGGCTGATGGACGGGGGAGGGATCCAAATGGGGAACCAGTTTCTCTGGAGGGAGGGGCACTGATACGGGCAGAAGGGGGTCCCGAGGTCAAAGGCTCAGCAGCCTGGGCCGGAAGGCCTCCTGAAGGCTCCCTGCTGTTTGTAAGCCCACTGACAGGACGCTGGGCTGGACATTTAGGGTGGGGAACCCAGGCCGGGGCACTGTATGGGCTCAGCGACAGGCTCCCTGAGACCCCAGGGAGGCCCAGGGAAGTGAGGAAGCTCTGCCCTTACCAGTGTCTCCACCACTACAGGCACCAGGCTGCCCAGGAAGCCAGGTGGTGCCCGCAACAACTCTGTAGAGAACCGCACGGCTCGACGGAGGAGCCGACGAAGTACCAGCCTAGAAGGATTCAGAGCCCAGATGAGCCCCCAGCAGCCCCTGGTCAGCAGGGAGGGGAGAGGGGAGGGCAAGGTCCAGAGTGTGTGCTCGCTTCCCCCTCCTCCTGCCATCTCAACCCGACCCACCTCTCCATCTCCTCCCTCCTCTCCCCTGCAACCCCCAGCAGCCCCTGCCCCTGCTGTAGCCCTTCCAGACTCACGGTGCACCAGACATCCCAGGAGAGACGCCATCGGCGATGCAGATGCTGAGTGTGCGGATGTGGTCAGCCACCACACGGTACGCTGTGTCTGTGTGCCCCTCGTCTGCTGCCCCGACCCGGCCCGAGTAAGGGGGTGCCCCGCAACCCTGGGAAGCAGGAGAGGAGACATGGCTGCCGGCCCTGCCTGCCCTGGCCCAGGAGGGACACTCTCCATCACTCCTGGAGCATCTGCCCTCACCCCTAAAGCTGACCGCATCTGGAATGGCCTGGGCCAGAGAAGCTTCAAAGGTGAAAGAGAGCCAGTCCCTGCCTCCTGGGGCCCACATTCAGCACAGACAAGGAGCACAGCTGTGATCATTTACTGAATTTCTATTATCAGAACCGGGTGGGTACTTGAATGATATGGTGTCTAATCCCTAAAACTTCCTGTTCTGGGAGGTGTTAAAGTGGAAAGTGGAAAGTGGAGAAGAAAAACAAAACAAAACAAAGACTAGACCAAAAAAAAGTGGAAAAAAATAAAAACAAACAAAAAAAGAGGAAAGTGAGACTCAGAGGAGCTAAGTTCTACAAGGGCACACAATTCAAGAGCAGATCTGAGATTTGAACCAGGACTGTCCCACCCGGGTGCTCTTCATTCCCCACACCTGCCTCTACAGCCTCTATGGGCGCAGGGAAGGAGTGTGTGAGCTGTGAATACATTAAGCTGTGCCCCAAAGCAGAGTGCTTGGTTCATCCAGCTCCAAACCTGTCTCTTCCCCAAGCTTCCCCCTCTCAATAAACAGTCCTGCCATTCACCACATTACTCAAGTCAAAAACTCAGGAGCCAGGCTTGACTTTCTTTCCTCTCCCCATCCAATCCATCAGTGGGGCCTTTTGTGTCTACCTCCATGAGATCTCTCAAATCAACCTACTTTTCTCCACTTCCACTGCTACCAACCTAAGCCATACCCTATTATCTTTCCTCAACTATGAAATAGGCTCCCAATTGGTTTCTCAGCTTCTGCTCTGGTCTCCTTCCAGCCTATCCTTCACACGGCAACAGGAGTGGCCTTTTAAAAGTGTCAGTCAGATCGTGCCCCTCCTGCCTTGGAGCCCATCTCACCACATTTAGAATAAAAGACTCACTTTGGACTTCAAGGCCCCACAAGATCTGACTCCTGCCTTCCTCTCTGTGGTAGACTGTTTGCAAAATTGGCCACAGTCCTTCCCTTTCCTGTGTGCATGCCACTTTGCAGCGTGACTTTACAGGTGCTTCCTATCAAGGAATAGAATTTATTTCTCCATCCCTTGGATCTGGGCTAGACTTGTGACTTGCTTTGGCCAACAGAATGTGGTGGAAATGACACTGTTCTGAGCCCAGGCCTCAAGAGGCCTCATGTGCTTCCACTCTCCTTCTTGGAACCTTGCCAAGCTGTCATGCGAACAGGCCCGAGCTACCCTGCTGGATGATAAACATACAACCCGGTCATCGCCACAGCCCTAAACTGACAGCCAGCCAACTCCCAGAAGTAGAGCTGCCTAGCAGCTGACCACAGATGCATGAGTGAGCTCATACAGGACCAAGAGGGACCCAGCTGAGCCCAGCCTACATTGCTTGTCCACAGTCTCGTATGCTATATAAATGGTTGTTGCTTTCAGCCACAAAATGTTAGGTGGTTTATTATACAGCAAGAGCGAACCCACACACACTCCAACTGTATCCCACGTGATTCTACTTTAGCTGGCTGGCCACTTTTTGTTCCTTTCCTGCACTAGGGCCTTGGTATTTGCTGTTGCCTCTGCCTGGAATGAGTTTCCTGTGGCTGATTCTTTCAGGTTTCAGCTCAGAGATATCTCCTTGGTGAGCCTTCCCCAAACATGTCATCTAAGATTCTTCTCTACCGCCGTCCCCTGCCAATTACTATCACCCAGGTGTACTGCCTATTCACAATCTGTAAACTGCTATCTTGTTCTTTTTTTTTTTTTTTTTTTTTGCGGTACGCGGGCCTCTCCTGTTGCGGAGCACAGGCTCCGGACGTGCAGGCTCAGCGGCCATGGCTCACGGGCCTACCTGCTCCGTGGCATGTGGGATCTTTCCAAACCGGGGCACGAACCCGTGTCCCCTGCATCGGCAGACGGACTCTCAACCACTGCGCCACCAGGGAAGCCCTATCTTGTTCTTTAATGCATTTATTTATTACCTATTTCTTAGGCTAGAATGTAATCTCCATGATCTCTTTTCTTTTTACTGCTGTATCTCCTGAACCAAGCACAAAGATTTCACACAAAGTAGGCACTCAACACATATTTTTTGAACAAATGAAGGAAGGAAGGAGTTAGGAGGAACATCAGGTAGTAAATATGAATCGGAGCCTCAAGTCTGACACCTTTGTATCCTTGGCTGGTCACCGTCCCCACAGGCAAGAAAATATTCTGAGTTCTCAACAAAGATGGAAAGCAATGGCAGTGAGCACTGGTGAGAGCAGGTCAGAGGGGCTTCTAGAAGGGAAGAAGTGGGCTCACCTGGTGTATGGCATTGAGCAGTGGGGAAAAGAGGTCGGTGTCGTAGGTGGAGCGTCTGCCTTGCAACACGGCCAGCAGCCTTTCCAGGCCCATTCCCGTGTCCACGTGCCGCTGGGGCAGGGGCTGCAGGCTTCCATCTTTCTCTCTGGCCAGGAAGGGTATGCAAGGTGAGGCCCCCCACAGGATTACAGGTATGAGGCAGACGCTCAAGTGGCATAAAGGGATGGGGGAGGGTCCTGGGGGGCTGACAATGGGAGGAACCAGAGGGCAGTATCATTCCCCCACCCCCACCCCCAAAAGCAGACGACGATGGCTTTGGGTCCCGTCCTTTCTCATTAAGAGTGATCTCCACCTTCACCCTCTGCTTGGGCCCTTGCCTGGACCCAGGCCTCCCCTTTCTGGGACACAATTCTTTGCTTTAGAAAGAGACATGTCAAGGCTGGTAGAAAATCTTAAGAGATCATCAAGTTCAACTCCATCATATAAGAGAGCAGAGTCTGGAGAGCAGCAGTGACTAGTTTCAACTGTTATGGGCAAAGACGAGGATCTGAAAAGTGTTTAGAAATATGCCTGGCACACTGTAAATGCCGTTTAAGTGTTTGTTTTTACAAAAAATGGATGAAAGTGTCCTGACTGCCGCCTTTTTCACTTCCAGTCAGGGAATTCCCTCCTGCTCTCGCACCCCATTACCTGTTGTGCTGCATGAAGACCAGATTCCAAAGCTCCACCAGCTGGGGGGCTCCCACCCCACCAGCCAGGTCATAGTGGATCTCAGTACAGGGCCCACAAGGGCCAGTATCCCCCATCTCCCAGAAGTTCTCCTGTGGTCCAAAGGAGAGCATGCGGCTGGCAGGCACCCTGGGAAGGAAGCCAGATGGGTGGTGGGGAGACAAAGGCAGAACCTGGGACCCCCTCTGCCAGGAGAACCCTTCCATTACGCTCAGCAGGAGGAGGAACAGGGCTGACCCTACAGTATCCCAGGATATGCCGAGACTCTCTGGTAGTCTCTATTTTCCAGTCCTCTTGTGCTCCAGGAGTGGACATAAGTGGGGGTGGACTCACCCTAACTTAAGCCAGATGTCCCTGCTCTCCAGGTCCGGGCCCAGCCCAGCCTTGGGGTCACCACCAAAGTAGGAGACCCAGAGCCTGTCCTCAGGGATCCCATAGACCTGAGTCAGCAGTTCCCAGGCCATGCTGCAAGCCTCCTCCTGCAGTGCAAACCCATTGGGAAGAGGAAAATGGGTGAGAAGAAGGCCCCACTGAAGTTCCAATCAAGCCACATGAGTTCAGCCCTCAGCTTAAGACAAAACCATTTCCACTTCCCACGCTGTTTCCAGAACAAGCCATGACTATTTCTAATTCTGAGTTTTTCCTGCATAGAAAGCTTCCTCCCTCTTCTGAATCCTACATTCTTTCAAGTCCCACCTTCTCCATGAAATCCTCTATCCACCCTAGCCTGGGATGATTTTTAACTCCTGCACTTTAGTATTGCTGTCTCACCATTTATTCATACAATAATTATTGACCAGCCATTAGGCAGGAGGCATAGTCCTGGCCCTCAAGGAGTTTACAACCCAATCAGGGAAACGAGACACATTCCTATTACAAGTGTTCATCTAGCACTTTGCCTCTGTGTCTGGTCTGAAGCCCTCCCTAAGCAGACTCTAAGAGCGGAGACAGGACTAACCTTGACCCCTTTCTTGGCTGACCACTGACCCTTTCCTAACTCCAGGGCTTCCTGGAGACTCACCTTAAAATATACCCCCCGAAAGGCCCAATTGCCAAGCATCTCAAAGAAGGTATGATGGGAAAGGTCTCGGCCCACATCCTCCAGGTCGCTGTGGCGTCCTCCAGCCCTCACACATTTCTGGCTGTTCGCCACACGTCGGAAGCCTGCCATCTCGCTTCGTGGATCCACAGTGCCCAGGAAGATTGGCTTGAACTGGAAACAGGTGAAGGGCGAGAGAGATATCCCAGACCCTCAGCAGAAGGGAAACGTGGAGGGTGTGGAGAGAGATGGTAGTTCAGAGTGAAGGCTGACCGTGCCCCTGAGAGCCCAGGGGGCAGATTGGGAGCGTGGGGGCGCCCATCTCTGGTGTGTCTGGGCAGACAAGGGGTAAATAAATCATGAAACAGAGACTCTGCTAGTAAAATAAGCAAGGTAAAAGAAGGAGGAATGCGTTGGTGGCTGGAAATAGAGCAAGTCTAGAGAGGGTAAGTGGTGCTCAAAGTCAAAAGCTTAGAGAACCCAGTCTAGCACGTAGCATGTGCTCAACATCTATTTTAATGAATGACTTGCCTTTATTTAAAGAACTAATAAACGAAGCCAGACTTCCCCCACGGGACTCCACACCCGCCATTCCTGGACCTAAAACTCAACCTCAACTCAGAAGTTGCCCGGTGGAGCCCTCTCCAAGCCCTAATTTGCGCCCCTATCTCGAAGCCTAACGACACACAGCCCTCTTTCCCCCGAAAGCTAGGAGCTCCGCCCTTAGCTTCTTTTGCCCAATCCCGCAACGCCTTTCTCTCAGGAACAAGTCATAAACTCCGCCCGGATCAGCGTGGCTCAGTCCCTACCTGGTTCATGCCAGCGTTGACGAAAAGCAAGCTGGGGTCGCCGCGGGGCCTCACGGAAGCGGACGGCACCAGGCGGTGGCCATGGCGGTCCCGAAAGAAGCTCAGGAAGGCGTCCCGCACGGCCGCGGCCTGGGTTGGAGGGGCCTCGGATGAGAGCGCCCGACGGCTGGGGCCCCGCCATTGCGGCGTCCTTCGAATGGCCCGCCGAAGTCGCCCGGCTGCAGCTGCCACCGACACCGCCATCTTAACTCGGGGCAATGACTTCACGGGGTCAAAGGGCAGTGCGGGATAGAAGGTAACTTGAGAAGGAGACCAGGCGTTTCCTACAGCGACGCCTGGCTAGAGGAGGAGTCAAAGCAGCTTCTGCCTCCGCGTGGAGGTGATTGGGAAGGAGGCGCCTGCCAGAGTCCATCCAACACAAGCGGCCTGGAACACAGTAGGCCCTTAATTCATTTGGCATTCAACAAATATTCATTGAGAGGTAACTGTGTGCCAGGCATTATTTTAGGCGCTTAAGGTCCATTAGTAACAAAACTGACAGGGAATTCCCTGGTGGTCCAGTGGTTAGGATTGTGGAGCTTTCACTGCTGGGGTGGGGTTGGATCCCTGGTGGGGAAACTAAGATCCCCAAAGCCACAGGGCACAGACCAAAAAAAAAAAAAAAAAAAAAATTGACAAAAATCCCTGCTCTCCAGAAATATATATTATAGCAGTGATAATTATGTTTAATTTTTTCATTTACATGTTACTTTTATTTTTCTTTATTTTTTATTGAAGTATAGTTGCTGTACAGCAAAGTGACTCAGTTATACATATGTATACATTCTTTTTCATATTCTTTTCCATTATGGTTTATCACAGGATACTGAATATAGTTCCCTGTGCTATACAGTAGGACCTTGTTGTTTATACAGTTATGTTTATTAATTTTGCAAGGTTACAAATACAGTTGCAGTGAAAAGGTGTGGATTCAACTCTGTGTGGTGTATGTATACGTGTGTGTGTGTGTGTGTGTGTGTGTTTCCAGGCTGAGGGAAGAAGGCAGAGATGGCCAAGGGAGGTGATATCAGCATTCATTCAAGAGTCATTCAACTAATATTTATTGATAACTACTATGTGTCAGACAGTGTGCTGTGTACTTCCTGGTTCTTTTTGCCCTTGGCATTGGAAATGGCCATTTTGTTCTTAGGGAGTGAAGCAGGCCCTTTGGAGCAGGAGTTTAGCGAAGACAGAAGCCAAGCAGCATCTGTTCCATTATTAATTGCTTAATAACATTTGGTCTTTTAATGTGCCTGGGGATTAGAGAGACTCCAGGCCATCAGGGCAGGTCGAAGCTGTTGGATGATTGCTGAAGAGATCTCTCTCTCTCTCTCTCTCAGCCTCCCAATGCCCTAGGGTTTTGTGTGTTTTGCTTTAGGGTAAGAGAGACACCTGTTCCACCTCCTTTTCTGTCTTACTCTCCATGCTAACAGCTGTGACCATGAGGCCAACACAAGCATTTGTGGGTGGAGCCAGATTCTTCACGGGCTTCTCTTGATACCCTCTGCTCTTGGTGTGGGAAATTAAGCAGGTAGAGAAGAGAATTTGATAAGGTTAAAGCCCAATAGGGGCAGCAGAGCTGAGGTCAGTGTGATCACCTCTAAGGCTTCAGTCATCCAGCTGAGCTCTGTTGGCCACCATTCTTTGTGAGTTATGTTTTTCAGGGACTTTGAAGACAGTTTCCTTGGACAATGTGTAGTCTTTTCTGGACTTGAGTTTCTATAGTGATGATGAATTCTCGACTTTGTATTCTGACAGAACCCATGGCATCTATCCTGTGATCCTCTGTTTCTTCCTTTGCCCACGTAGATTAAAGGTGTTGTTTTGAAAGTGTTTTGCCTGTTGGTTTTTCCAGTATTTTTGGAACAGGAACCTAAAGCCAGATGGGGATTTCTGTGAGATTCATGATCTCGAGACAAGACTGTGGAATTCTTCCCCAAATTGAGATGGGAGTGTTTTGCTAGAGAAATCTAGTAATGTCCTCTACCCAGTACTGACGTCACCTTTTTTTCTCCTTCAGATTTTGCCCAGAAAGTCTTTGCATTATAGTAGGAACTCCATGTTTTTAGACTATTGTGGATCTAGAGTGGAGCCATGGATTTTTTTTTTCCAAACAGCTTTAATGAAATACGATTCACATGCCATACAATTCACCCACTTAAAGTGCACAATTCAAATGGCTTTTAGTACATTCACAGAGTTGTTATCTAACTTTTAGAATATTGAGATCATTTTCATCACCTCCAAAAGAAACCCCATACCCTTTAGCTATTAACCCCCAATTCCCGCATCCCTCCCAGCCCTAGGCAATCACTAATTACTTTCTATCTCTAAAGATTTGCCTATTCTGAACATTTCATATAAATTGAATCATACAATATATGGTCCTGTGTGACTGGCTCCTTTCACTTAGCATAATGTTTTCAAGGCTTATCCATGTTGTAGTACGTATCATGGATTTTTAGAAATGGGTATTTTGGGTTGTTTTCTGTTTGAAGAACGTTTTTTCCCCCCCCATCTTGTTATTTTGTCCTTGCCATTAAAAATGATTTTTTTTTTTTTTGGACTGTGGTGTCCTCTGGTGAGTCAGTCTCTTCTTTTTGATATTCCCCAGTGAAGCAAAGTGGTTCTTCTAGGATTGGGATGTGCTTATTCTGATTTGCCACTGTCATCTGATGAGGAAGTTAAATTTAAGTTCTGCAGTTTCCCAAGATAGATGAATATGGAGACAACTCACCAGAGTGGGAAGTTACTGACCTCAGAACTTCTCTTAGGAGTTCTCGTATGTCTTAATTATAAAAGAAATTTCGTTTGGGGGTTTAAAATGGAAATGGGGTCTGTCTCCTGGGAGCTGTTCAGCAAGGTTTGGGTACTGCCTTCCCTAGGGCTGGAATTGCCCTTATGTTGCTGTCTGACTTTCTTATCTTGGCAAGCCCAAGGAGCCCATTCTTAGAGCCTTCTCTTTCCACATTATTCATAAGAAGTAATGCCTTTACACTGGGAATGGAAATTGGCCTTCCTGATTTCCCCATTGACTTTGAGAGCAGGAACCTGAGGTCAGTGATGCATTCCATCCTGGACGGATGGTCAGAGGAGACACGAGGGGATTTTCACCCTTGCTAAGCATAAGGAACTCGGCTGTGGGAACTTCTGCTTGTAAATCATAAAGGCTGTTTTTTAGGGTCTAGGTTAAAAGTTCAACCTACAAGAGGTGTTCCTATTTTTATGTATTTATTATTAATTTTTTTTTTTTGCGGTACGCGGGCCTCTCACTGTTGTGTCCTCTCCCGTTGCGGAGCACAGGCTCCGGACACGCAGGCTCAGCGGCCATGGCTCACGGGCCCAGCCGCTCTGCGGCATGTGGGATCTTCCCGAACAGGGCCACAAACCCGCGTCCCCTGCATCGGCAGGCAGACTCTCAACCACTGTGCCACCAGAGAAACTCCTATTATTAATTTTTTAATAAATTTATTTTTGGCTACTTTGGGTCTTCATTGCTGTGTGTGGGCTTCTCCCTAGTTGTGGGGAGCGGGGGGTACTCTTTGTTGTGGTGCACGGGCTCTAGGCGCGCAGGTTTCGGTAGTTGTGGCACACGGGCTCGGTAGTTGTGGCACACGGGCTCAGTAGTTGTGGCACACGGGCTTAGTTGCCTCACGGTGTGTGGGATCTTCCCAGACCAGGGATCGGCTTCAGGGATGTCCCCTGAATTGGCAGGCAGGTTCTTAACCACTGTGCCACCAGGGAAGCCCCCCGACGTATTTATTTATGGCTTTGCCTTAAATAAAGCAACGCTTTATTGTGAAAGCAACGCTTGTCAAACGTTAATATGCATAGGAATCTCCCGGGATCTTGTTAAAAATGCAGACGCTGATTCAGTAGGTCTGGGGTGAGGTTGAAATTCTGTATTTCTACCAGGCTCCATGGTGGTGCTGTTGCTGCCTCTCCTCTACCAGGCCAAGGGTGTGGTAGAGGACTTGTGGGAAGAGTGTGGACACAGACTTTGGCTTGGGACCAGGCCCTTGGGCTTGGGTGCTCCAGTGATCTCCTCTTTCTCCCGGAGAGGGTGGGTGGAGCCGGGAGCTCCTTGGGCGCATGCGTGCTCGCTCCCCTCCTCCCCACCCGGAGTCTAGGGAGGGTGGAGGTTGCGTCGGCCTGTTGCTAAGAGACGCGAAGGCGGTAAGGACCAGCGGCGGGGGAGGGTAGCGGCGCCCGGCGCTCTCGGGAGCCCAGCTAGAGCTGGGAGAGCAGATGGCGGGGTGGAAGGGTCGGAGCCTCCTGGGATCGGAAATTCAAGGATTAGTGGACCTTCGAGGGTCGCAATGCTCGGGTTTGTCCTTATGCATTTTTAAATGGTTACATTTAAATGGTTATATAAGTACCTACATAATATCCTTGATTTTGCTGCTTGGCCTGCAAAATCTAAAATACTGTCTGGCCCTTTGAAAAAAGTTTGCGAACCCCAGACATTTCTTACCCCAGACTTGGAATCAGCCATTTCCAAAAATCCTGGTTACTTTTAGTGGGAAACCACAGTTCAGAACTACAAACTGGGTGCTGGGGATGCTCATTGCTACTGGTTTAATCATTGTTTCTAGGTTTTTATAGAGGACACAGACAGGGAGAATATATATTTACAGATAAAATGTTCCATTAGAGGGTTTTAAGTAAGGGAGCAACATGATCTGATTTACGCTTTTGAAAGATCTTTCCCCTGGGAGAGAATGAACTATGGGGACCAGAGGGGAAGCAGGAATGCATATTAGGATGTTGTTTTCCAAGAAAGAAGTGATAGGACTGCAGCAGTGGAGACAAGAAGTGGTTGGATTCCGGCTATATGTGGAGATAGAGCTACCATTTATATATATATATATATATATATATATATATATATATATATATATATATATATATACACACAAACATACACACATACATGCATATATATATGTATGTAGCTGATGGATAGGATGCAGGGAAAGAGAAAAGACCAATTTCTAAGTTCTGACCTGAAACTAGGTAGGTGGTGTTTCCATTCACTGACCTCAGAAAGCCTGGGGAAGCAGGTCCGTGGAAGGGAAATCAAGAGTTTGTTTTGGACACATTAAGTTTAGACATCCAAGTGGAGATGTCACTCAATGTTGGATATAAAAGTCAGGAGTGCAGAAGCAAGATCAGGGTTATAGCTATAGATTTGGGAGTCACTGGTACATTGGTGGTCCTGGATGAGAGCACCTAGTGGAAGAGCAGGATGGAGAAGAGAGGACAGTCATGTCCTGGCCTGTATTCTGGGGAGCTGGAAGAGGAGACCCCTGCAGGGAAGCCTGAGAAAGCCATGGGGGTCAGGAGGAAAACTGGAAGAGAAGATGATGTTCAGGTAGGAGGGAGTAGCTGCTGAGGGCTGAACAAGATAAGAGCAGAGACCTAATGAATGGATTGGGCAGAGTGGGAGAAGTTTCAGTGGGATGGTTGGATGGAAAGCCCAACTGGAGTGAGAAGCGGGGGTGAGAAGGTGGAGACAGGAAATAGAAACAACTTTGGAGGGATTTTGCAGAAAAAGAGAAGCAGAAAAAAAAAAAGTAGAGTCTGGAAGGGGCTGTGGGCTCTAGGGAGCATGTTTACTTTTTTAGGCTGTGCCGGGTCTTAGTTGCAGCATGCAAGCTTCTTAGTTGCGGCATGCGGGCTCTTAGCTGTGAACTCTTAGTTGCAGCATGCATGTGAGATCTAGTTTCCCGACGAGGGAACGAACCTGGGCCCCCTGCATTGGCAGCACAGAGTCTTACCCACTGGATCACCAGGGAAGTCCCCAGCATATTTATTTTTAAGAACTGCAACATTAAGTCTTGTTTGTATGCAGATGGATATGATCCAGTATGGAGAAGAAACTGACAAAGCAAGAGAATGAGAGGATCATTTCAGTAGCCAAGTTTTTAAGTACTTGAAGGGATTGAAAAATTCAGTACAAAGTGGAGGGATAGTCTGCAGCCCCAAGCAAGGACACTCCTTCCATTACAATAAGAGGAGGAGATCTGGATACAAATGCAATAGGTCAGTGGATCTAGGGCTGGGAAGGCAAGGGAGGACTCACCTTCAAGCATCTGTTTCCTTAATGAATATGCAGTGAGGTGAAGAGGTGAAGTTGCCTTCTTGAAAGAGAGAAGATTTACTAGGGAAGTGCGGTCGGATTAGCTGGTAGCATTGGCTGCTCATTTAAGATTTGAGGTTTCGATTTACACTGAGACTGATCAGCACAATGGGATTTTCTCCATCCATGCTTAGCTGCTCAGGTGCAAGCACCGAGCAGATGGATTATTGGGTGTAATTAGGGCTGCAGTTCTGCCATCTGAGTGTGATGGAGGGAGGGGGGCAGGCATGAGTAAGGGTGTTTGCAGGGAAATGTTTGAAGTCCTGAACCTTGGCCTGTATTTGAGTGCTAAACATTATCCCTACAGGCCCGCATCTCATCCAACAGCCTTGGTTAGTATCATGGCTCAAATCTTAAAACTCAAACCTTAAACAAAAGCATAATGAAAAATATATGTATGTATATATGGCTCCTCCCACCCTCCCTCCTTCGGAAGCTTTGTTGTTTAAGGTGGAGAAAGAGATAAGAGAGTGTTAGCCTGTAACATTTTAAAATTATGTTAAAGAGATAGTCACGATAGAGGCCAGAAGACATTGGAAAGTCATCTTTAAAGTGCTGAAAGAAAAAAACTATCAACCCAGAAAGCCATATGCAGCATAAATATCTTTTTGTTTTCCTGTTGTGTTTACTTTTTAAAAAAATTTATTTTATTTTTGACTGTGTTGGGTCTTTGTTGCTGTGCGCGGGCTTTCTCTAGTTGCAGCGAGCGGGGGCTACTCTTCATTGTGATGTGCAGGCATCTCATTGCGGTGGCTTCTCTTGTTGTGGAGCACGGGCTCTAGGCACACAGGCTTCAGTAGTTGTGGCGTGCAGGCTCAGTAGTTATGGCTCACGGGCTGTAGAGCACAGGCTCAGTAGTTGTGGTACACGGGCTCAGTTGCTCCGCGGCATGGGGAATCTTCCCGGACCAGGGCTCGAACCTCTGTCCCCTGCCTTGGCAGGTGGATTATTAACCACTGTGCCACCAGGGAGGCCCTTTTGTTTTTGTTTTTTGGGGTTTTTTTGATGGAACAATGCTTTACTTCAGATGAATATCTTTTAAGGCTAAAGACAAAAATGAGAGTGTGGGAATTCCCTGGATGTCCAGTTGTTAGGACTTGACGATTTCACTGCTGGGCTTGGGTTTGATCCTTGGTCGGAGAACTAAGATCCTGCAAGCTGTGCGTCAGGGCCAAAAAAACCCCAAACCAAACAAAAACAAAAACAAAAAAACTAAGAGAGTTTATTGTCAGCCAACTGCACCACAAGGAAATTCTTCAGGCTGAAGGGCAGTACTACCAGACAGAAAGTCGAGTCTTTAGGTGAATGGAGAACACTGGGGATGGTGACTGTGAATAAATATAAAAGGCTGTCTTTTTCCCTCAGTTTATTTAAAACACATTTAACTGTTTAAAGCAAAGGAATTTTGCAATTGTATAGTTTTTTTAATTGCTCCTGTCCTTTATGTTATGTAATATATATGACTAAGAATTATACAGTTGCAAAGTTCTTATATTTTACATGAGGTGGTATAATATTTACTCTAGGTAGACTCTGGAAAGTTAAGGATATATGTCATAATGCCTAGAGTAGTGGTTCTTAAAGTGTGGTACAAAGACTTTGGGGGTCCCCAAACACATTCAGGAGGTCTTCAAGGTCCTCCTTTTCCCAACTACGTATGTTTGTAAGGTGTATTTTCTTCATATATGCCAACCCAAACAACATATCCCAGCAGATTGAATACAGAAGTAGATTTGAGCATCCGTCTTTTATTAAGCCAGCCGTTAAAGAGTTGCAAAAATGTAAAACATTGCCTCTCTTCTCAATATATTTTTGAAAATAACTTTTTCATAAAAATATGTTTATGCAAACATGTAATGGTTTTCATGTTTATTTTAATTAAAAATAAATAAAATTTTTAGTTTAATTTTATCTGTCTATATCTCCCATATAAAAGACCCCTCTCTGGGGGGGTCTTCAATACTTTTTAGGGGTGTAAAGGGGGCCTGAAACCAAAACACTTGAAAATAGCTGCTGTAGAACAAACACTCCAAAATAATGCAATGAGAAGCACTATTCACAATAGCCAAAAAGTGAAAACAACACAAATGTCCATCAACAGAAGAATGGATAAACAAAATATGGTATATACATCCAATGGAATATTCCTCAGGCTTAAAAATGAATGAAGTACTGATACATGCTACAATGTGGATGAACCTCTAAAACATTCTGTTAACTGAAAGAAGCTAAACCAAAAGGCCACATGTTGTGTGATTCCATTTATATACAATGTCCAGAATAGGTACATCCGTAGAGGTAGTATAGATTGGCAGTAGCCAGGCACTGAGGGAGGGGGGAATAGGTAGTGACTGCTTAATGAGTATGGAGTTTTATTTTGGGATGATGGAAATGTTTTAGAAGTAGAGAGAGGTGATGGTTGCACAACATTGTGAATGTACTAAATGCCACCAAATTGAACATTTTATTTTATTTTATTTTTTTTATTTTTTTGCGGTACACGGGCCTCTCACTGTTGTGGCCTCTCCCGTTGCGGAGCACAGGCTCCGGACGCGCAGGCTCAGCGGCCATGGCTCACGGGCCCAGCCGCTCCGCGGCATGTGGGATCTTCCCGTACCGGGGCACGAACCCGTGTCCCCTGCATCGGCAGGCGGACTCTCAACCACTGCGCCACCAGGGAAGCCCCAAATTGAATATTTTAAAACAGTTAATTTTGTTATGTAAATTTTACCTCAAAAAAAAAAGAGGACAAAGTATAGTTAAAAAGCCAATAGAGAAGTTAAAATGGAAAAAGAAGATAGGAAAGGAGGAATAGAGGAACAAATAGAGGAATAGAGACAGAGAAAACAAATAGAATGGTAGACCTAAATCCAACCTTATCAAGCATTATATCATCAGGACTTCTCTGGTGGCACAGTGGTTAAGACTCCGTGCTCCCAATGCAGGGGGCCCAGTTTTGATCCCTGGTCAGGGAACTAGATCCCACATGTGTGCTGCAACTTAGTGTTTGCATGCCACAGCTAACGAGCCTGCTTGCCACAACTAAGACCCAGTGCAACCAAAAAAAAAAAAAAAAAAAAACACATCATCCTATGACCTAGCAATTCCTCTTCTAGATATTTAACCAAAAGAAATGAAAACATGCATTTTCAAAAAGACTTGTACATGGATGTTCATAACAACTTTACTTGGATTAGCCAAGAACTTGAAACTGTCCAGGTGTCCATCAACAGGAGAATTGTGGTATGGTCACGTGATGAAATACAACTTAGCACAGTAAAAGAACAAACTACTGATATATGCAACATGGATAAATCTCAAAAACATGCTGAATGAAAGAAGCCTTCCACAGGGCTTCCCTGGTGGCGCGGTGGTTAAGAATCCGCCTGCTTGGGCTTCCCTAGTGGCGCAGTGGTTGAGAGTCTGCCTGCCGATGCAGGGGACATGGGTTCGTGCCCTGGTCCAGGAAGATCCCACATGCCGTGGAGCGGCTGGGCCCGTGAGCCATGGCCACTGAGCCTGTGCGTCTGGAGCCTGTGCTCCGCAGCGGGAGAGGCCACAACAGTGAGAGGCCCGCATACCGCAAAAAATAAATAAATAAATAAATAAATAAATAAATAAAAAAGAATCCGCCTGCTAAGGCAGGGGACATGGGTTCGAGCCCTGGTCCGGGAAGATCCCACATGCTGCGGAGCAACTAAGCCCGTGCGCCATAACTCCTGAGCCTGTGCTCTAGAGCCCGTGAGCCACAAGTACTGAGCCCTCGTGCCACAACTACTGAAGCCTGCGTGCCTAGAGTCCATGCTCCGCAACAAGAGAAGCCACCGCAATGAGAAGCCCGTGCACCACAACGAAGAGTAGCCCCTGCTCGCTGCAACTAGAGAAAGCCCGCGTGCAGCAATGAAGACCCAAAGCAGCCAAAAATAAATAAAAATAAAATAAATTAGATCAAGATATTTAGAAAAGAGAAAAAAAAAGACGACTTCCACAGAATACGTACTTCATGATTCCATTTCTACAAAGTTTTAGAACAGGGAAAATAATTTTTTAACCTGATTTTTTTCTTTTTTTTTTTGGTGGTGCTATGAGGCTTGTGGGATCTTAGTTCCCTGACCAGGGATGGAACCCGGCCCCTGGCAGTGAACGCGCTGAGTCCTGACCACTGGGCCGCCAGGGAATTCCCTAATCTGATTTTTTTAATCTGATTTTTAAAAAAGTGGTTGCCTCTGAGGGTAGAGCAGACATAGACTTAGGAAGGACTTGAGGGAACTTTCTGGCATGATGGAAATGTTCTTTCCTCATAGGAGTTGGGTTATGCTATTGTATGCATTTGTCAAAATTCATGTCAAAACATTTCCCAGTATGTAATTTTTCCAGTTTTTTTTAATGTGGTTAAAAAACACATAAAAATTACCATCTTAACCATTTTTACATGTATGGTTCAGTGGTATTAAGTACATTCATGTTGTGCAACCATCACCACCATCCATATTCAAAACTCCTCCTCTTACAAAACGGAAACTCTGTACCTGTTAAACAATAATTCCCTGTTCCCCCATTTTCTCCAGCCCCTGGCAACCACCATTCTATTTTCCATCTCTATGATTTTGGCTACTCTAAGTAGCACATATAAGTAGAATCATACAGTATTTGTCTTTTTGTGATTGGTTGATTTCACTTAGCATAATGTCCTCAAGATTCATCCACACTGTAGCATAATGTCCTCAAGGTTCACCCACGTTGTAGCATATGTCAGAATTTCCTTCCTTTTAAGGACTGAGTAATACAACGTTGTACGTATAGACCACATTTTGCTTCTCCATTCATCTGTTGATGGATGCTTGGGTTGCTTCCACATTTTAATTATTGTGAATAATGCTGCTATGAACATGGGCATACAAATATCTCTTTGTGACCCTGTTTTCACTTCTTTTGGGTATATACCCAGAAGTGGAATTGCTGGATAATAGGGTAGTTCTATTTTTAATTTTTTGAGGAATGACCATACTGTTCTCCACAGTATGGCTGTACCATTTTACATTCCCACCAAGGGTCCCCATATCCTTGTCAATACTTGTTATTTTCTGTTTTTCTGATAGTAGCCATCCTAGTGGGTTGTGAGGTGTTATCACAGTATTTTTTTTTAACATGGATCATTTCACAGAACTTGCATGTTGTCCTTGTGCAGTGGCTGTGCTAATTTTCTCTGTTTCATCCCAGTTTTAGTATATGTGCTGCCAAAGATATATTTTGCAAACAACAACAACTTCTGAACATGCAAAAAGAGTTGAACTATTTTTGTTAACAAGGGTAAGGGTGGAAAATGCTAGGAAAAAAAAACAAACCCTAAACAAATAGAGTCTAGTTGATGATATGCATACTGAAATATTTAGGAGTGAAATGTCCTGATATTTGTACCTTACTTTGAAATGCACCAAAAATTGGATGGATTGGATTGATGGATGGGATAGATGTGTGATAAGGTGATAAGGCAAATATAGGAAAATGTTAACAATTGTAGAATCTAAGTGGTGTGTATATGAGTGCTTACTGTAAAATTCTTTCAACTTTTCTTTATGTTTGAAATTTTTGTAATAAATCTTTTTTGGGGGATGAAATTTTCTTTGTCTTGGAGAAGTTTTGCTCTGAAGGACTGAGATTCCTTTAGTGAATGTGGGACGCGAAGGGCTGAAAGGACCCCCTTCAGTAATGCCGAGCCCTCAAGGGGAAACTGTGTAGAACCAACTGGCCTGGAATTCGGACCCTTCAGGTATATATGTGTTTTGGGGTGGGAGGGGGAGAGAGTAAAAGGATCAAGGGGACCAGGTATGAAGAGTGGGAAAGAGGGAAGGCAATTAGAATCCACCTTTGAATTTCCATATGGACAAGAAGATTACAAATATTACTGGTTTTCCTATTGTTTTAGGCACTTAAAGCTATAGAGAATCAAGATAGCAATGTGAGCTAGCGGAAGTCCGCTGGCCGATTGGGCAGGATTTCCAAATGACGTGATAGCACCAGGGCTTACAGTTTGGTTCTCAGGATTGCAAATCCAGAAACTAAAATATGTGGGTAGTTCCCTGGTGGCCTAGTGGTTAGGATTCCAGGCTTTCATTGTGGAGGCCCGGGTTCAATCCCTGGTTGGGGAACTGAGATTCTGCAAGGCATGTGGCACAGCCAAAAAAAAAAACAACTGAGTGTGCCCGGATCATGCTGGCCCACTTCACAGGCGATTACTACACAAGCCAGAACGAAGAGACATGGAACTGCCAAGTGAATCAGACACTTGAGGCAGATGGCCATTGCATTCTGTCTCCCGTGGGAATGAGAGCAAATGTCTTAGAAGCGTCCTTGGTGAGCAGAACAAGGTAGCAAGGGGAGTGAGTAGGATGATGGCTTAGTGGCTGACATCACTGACCTCGGGTGGCTGGATGCATGCCTGCAAATCCAACTGGAATGTTCACCTGGGCCAAACTTAGCATATACTATCCCCTGGACAGAGCTGGAGACACACTCTTGCATTCTTTTTTCATTAGTTTTTTTTTTTTTAAATGTGGACCATATTTAAAGTCTTTATTGAATTTGTTACAATACTGCATCTTTTTTATGTTTTTGGTTTTTTGGCTACGAGGCATGTGGGATCTTAGCTCCCTGACAAGAGGTCAAACCCACACTCCCTGCATTGGAAGGTGAAGTCTTAACCACTGGACCACCAGGGAGGTCCCAACTCTTGCGTTCTTGACCCTTGGTCTTCTCCTTTCTAGACCTTATGCTTCTAGACGCCATGCATCTTCTATTAACAGATCTTTTCTTCATATGACACAATGGATTAGGTTGTGACATCTCAAGTCAATTATCCCATGACTATTTTCCATGACTTTTTAAAAAATTTATATTTATTTATTTTTGGCTGCGTTGGGTCTTTGTTGCTGAATGCAGGCTTTCTCTAGTTGCAGCGAGCTGGGACTACTCTTCGTTGCGGTGCACAGGCTTCTCATTGTGATGGCTTTTCTTGTTGCGGAGCACAGGCTCTAGGCATGCGGGCTTCAGTAGTTGTGGCACACGGGCTCAGTAGTTGTGGCGCACAGGCTTAGTTGCTCCGTGGCATGTGGGATCTTCCCAGTCCAGGGCTCGAACCCGTGTCCCCTGCGTTGGCAGGCGGATTCTTAACCACTGCGCCACCAGGGAAGTCCTTCCATGACTTCTTAACCACATCTTTGCATGCCACCTGTAGCAACAGTCAGAGGTACATAAAATAACCTGTGGTTGGGGGGCAGGAGGTGCTAAGAACGTAGAAAAGGTGATGGTAGAGATAAATAACCTGTTAAGTACCCCAGACTATTTAAGTCAGACCCTGTTCAGGGTTTCTGATCTCTATGGGTTCTGTTTGGATTTTAATCCTATGAGTTTTTCATGCCTCTCACTTACCCTTCCCAGCTGATACATGGAACCTTTTTTTTTTTTTTTTAAAGAATGATTCCTCCTCCTTCCCCTTCATTTTATTTTTTAATTTTTAAAATAAATTTATTTATTGATTTGGCTGCATTGGGTCTTTGTTGCTGCGCGCAGGCTTTTCTCTAGTTGCGTCAAGCAGGGGCTACTCTTTGTTGCGGTGCTCGTGCTTCTCATTGCGGTGGCTTCTCTTGTTGCAGGCACATGGGCTTCAGGAGTTGTGGCACGTGGGCTCAACAGTTGTGACTCACGGGCTCTAGAGTGCAGGCTCAGTAGTTGTGGTGCACGGGCTTAGTTGCTCTGCGGCATGTGAGATCTTCCCGGACCAGGGCTCGAACCCGTGTCTCCTGCATTGGCAGGCGGATTCTTAACCACTGTGCCACCAGGGAAGTCCTGGAACCATTTTTGATACCTTGGAGAGTGGCATTTTTCTGTGCACTCTGTTCCTATAAATGCATTTTTGGTTTCAGCTAAAGCAAGACTCTACTTACCACTAATGTTGAATCTGATGGGATCTTCTCTCATCATCTCAGCTGCAGCCCCTAGCAGAGCATTCTTTACCTGATTGGCAGATAGAAAAGTGTACAACATCACTACCTTGGCTAACCGAGGTATTGTAGGTGTTTGTCAAAACTCATGTCAAAACATTTCATGGTGAACTGAAACAGACTCACAGACGTAGAAAACAGACTTGTGGTTGCCAAGGGGGAGAGGAGTGGGGGAGGGATAGATTGGGAGTTTGGGATTAGCAGATGCAAACTAGTATACGTAGAATGGATAAACAACAAGGTCCTATTGTATAGCACAGGGAACTATATTCAGTATCCTGTAATAAACCATAATGGAAAAGAATATGAAAAAGTGTATATATATATATAATTGAATCACCTTGCTGTATAGCAGAAATTAACACAACATTGTAAATCAACTATACTTCAATTAAAAACATTTTATGGTGTATAATTTAAAAAAAACTAAAGCAATATTGAATCTAGTTGATGATACGCATGCTGAACTGTTTAGGGCTAAAGCGTTCTGATATTTGCAACTGGCTGTGAAATGCATCAGAAATAGGCTGAATTTAGAGGTATTCATTTTAGACAGTGGGGAGAAGGACTCAAAACTTGCAGGCCATGTATAACAGAGCACCGTCATTTAGATACTGATTTTTTTTTTAAGTAGTATTTATTACACATTTTTCTAATTTCAGAAGAAGAGCATGTGTATTGTAAAAAAGCTGAAGATTAAGTAGTTTCATTTAAGCGTGGTTGTGAGTGATGGGGTTGTGTCATGGGCCTGAGATGATTTGGTGCTGTGAGGGGAGGGAAGGGCAGGTAAGACATATGGAGAGTGTGTCAAGGAGCCCAGCCCTGTGGCTCGGCAGTGTGCTTGACTAGCCAACAGTGCTCACTGGGGGAAGTGTCTGGGTAGCCTTCCCAGGGGCTGCACAATTAAGAATCCATTCTCAAGCCAATCATCTGTTGATGGGCACTTGGGTTGCTTCCATGTCTTGGCTGTTGTAAATACTGCTGCTATGAACATTGGGGTGCATGTATCTTTTTGAATTAGAGTTTTTGTCTTTTAGAAGATGTGGTATGTAGACAATGGAATATTACTCAGCCATAAAAAAGAATGAAACATTGCCATTTGCAGCAACATGGGTGGACCTAGAGAATATACTTGATGAAGTAAGTCAGATAGAGAAAGACAAGTGTTATATGATACCACTTATATGTGGAATCCAAAAAATAATACAAATTAGTCTATATACAAAACAGAAACAGATTCACAGATATAGAAAACAAACTTATGGTTACCAAAGGGGAAAGGGGGGGAGGGATAAATTAGGAGTATGGGATTAACAAACTTATACCTAAAATACCTAAAAGCAACAAGGATTTACTGTATAGCACAGGGAACTCTATTCAATATCTTATAATAATCTATAATGGAAAATAATCTGAAAAAATATATGTATAACTGAAGCACTTTGCTGTATACCTGAAACTAACACAATATTGTAAGTCAATTATACTTCAATTAAAAAGAGAAAGAATCCATTCTCCTATCAGAGTTGACCAAGGGCAGTGGTTCCTGTGGAGTGTTTTCTCCTTCCTTGAGAGAGTCTGGACTAAAGAAATTCTGTATGTAATGCTATGAAAACATCTCCAAAAGTGAAAAGAATAGTGTGATTGTATGCTACTACTGTGTACAAAGGATGGAAAAAAACCACACATCCATATTTGCTTGTAGTGCTCTGGAAGGGATATACGTAAGGAAGAACAGTGGTTTCTGCCAGGAGTGGATGGAGGTGGGGTCTGTCCCAACCAGGGATGCAGTGGGAGGGAGGCTTTCCTTGTATACTTTTTTAGAGTTTTTGATTTTGCAAGCTATATAAATGCATTTCCTATTGAAAAATGAGTAAATAAAATGTAAAAAGAGAGGATATAGGATAACATGAGACAATGCTCTCCAGTGCCTTGGAACACATCAAAATGGGAAATGTTAAGGCTTTGGCATTCCCTGATTGATCAGAATTTCAGTTACAAAGACCAGCACTACACTGTGAGAATCAGGGACTCTGTGTCTTACTAAGTATTGTGCACATGGCTCTGCCATCAAGGTGCATTATTTTGATATTGGTTTTACTTCTCTTTGCTTTTTTATTTATTTTTATTTTTTTATTTTGGCCACGCCGCATGGCTTGCAGCATCTCAGTTCCCCGACCAGGGATTGAACAGAGGCCTTGGCAGTGAAAGCACTGAGTCCTAGACACTAGATCACCAGGAAACTCCCCTCTTTGCTTTGTTTTGTATTTTGTGCGTGTATTCTACAGGTAAGTTTGTCATCACCCCCTTACCCTTTCGCAAAGGTATATGGGCAGACCCCTGCCTACATGTGCGATTTGGAGATGCAGAAGTGTGTTGGCTTCTAGAACACATGCTGCAAAGGCCGGCATCCTGTGATGGCTGTGCCGCCTGGGAATCAAATCAGCTTACTCGTGAGAGCATCAGAATTCCCTGCGGCTTCCTTCTTTCTTGTCGTTTGGGCTTTTAGGGATGGAGATAGTCACTCTGGCTCTGGTCTAGAGACATATGAGAAGCCCTTTCTGCAATAAGTATTTAATAAATTAACACAGATTTCCATTATCCCTTCCTGAAATGGGGCCACTGTCTGTCTGTAAGGATGTCTGGAGAGTGGAAAAGTAAACACAGAATTAGGAATCCCAACATTAATGCAATTTGCACTTGCTATCAGCTTACTGCCCTCGTCTTTGAGATGCCATTAAAAATGCATGCAGGATGTGAGTGAGATAAAACATAACAAAATTCAAGCTGATTCCAATTCACACTGACACTCCATTTCTCTGGTCCTCTGGCTTCCAGCGGCTTTAGCCATCTGGGACACAGGCCGGAGCCTGGGAGTGAGGGAAGAGAGCCTCTGAGCAGTGAAGGTGCTGCCATAAAGCTCAAAAGGCTCAATTCAAAGGAGGGTCTTTGCCACACTCACTTGGTCTGTGGAATCAGTAACTTACTTTATATTAATAATGATAGCTCTCCCTTAACGGGCATTTACTGTATGCCAGGTAACATGCTTTCTGTGTAGTAACTTATTTAATCCTCATGACAACCCAGCGAAATAAGTAACTATTAGTATTCCCATTTTACAGATGAAGAAACTGAGAGAGGTTAAGTGACTTGGTTAAGGTCACACAGACAGTGAGTGGTAGAGCAGGAATTTGAACCCACGCAACCAGGCTCCAGGGCCTAGCTTATTAACCACCTCTACTCACCTCCCATCTGAGTGTGTGTGTGTGTGTGTGTGTGTGTGTTTAGCACATATAATTCTACAAAGCTCTGATATTTGGATTTGGTTTTCTAATTCTCTGCAGACTAGGGAGTGGGGCCACTAGAAGCAAACACATGCATAACCTCAGGAGGCAGACTCGTGGGCTGGTGGTGACTGAGGAACAGAGAACCAGTAACCTCAAGCGGTCTGGTCCTTACTAGCAGTCAGTCCTGCACATTCCAGCTGTCCTTGCAGGAACCACCAGACACAGTAGAGTAGCATGATTCAATTTATAAAGATGACTGTGGCAGACACTCTAAGCTGTCCCTGCTATTCAATTTCCCCTTCTCTGTCTTAGTAATAGAGCCCTCAGCTTTTCCATGGACCATGCCGCTGGGTCTTATACTGCTAGGTGTGGCCGTGTAGCCCTTGGGCCAGGAGCAGAAGTGAGATGTACCAGGTCATAGAAGCTCTGCCCTTCTGCCTTTCCTCTCCATGGGCTGGGATGCGGTCTCAGGGGACAGGGAAACACCCAGGGATTATAGCAAAAGATGTAAAGAGCTTGGGTCTCCAACTCTGTGGAGTCACCACGGGTACCCTGGACCGTTCATTGCCGCATTGTTACATGCGAGAGAAACTAGCTCTCTTGTTGAAGCTGTTTTAAATCTCTCTTAGAGCAGCCAAACTCCCAAGCCGATGGATACACCCAGGGCATCAAGGAAAGGTTACGTTAACGTTTGCTGTATTTTGTTAACAAATCAAGGAAATATTCAAAGCATTTTAGAAAGTGTTACGATAACAAGTTTTGAGGCCTAGTGGGAGCAACTTTAATTATTTGGAAACATCCCCAGAAACTTTCGAAATGCTGGCAAAAAAAGAGCATACTCGACTTGGTTGATGTGATAAGGAGAATGTGTAAATTCAGTTCAGTTCCACAGATATTTATAGAACAGTTACTTCATGCCAGGCAAGGCCAATAGAGTCCTTGTCTTCAGGGAGCTGACAGTCAGGGTTGGGGGTTGGGGGGTGCAGGAACACAGACAGATGAGCACATGGATATAAAAAGTGATCAATGCTGGTGGGCACACACCCCGTCCCGAGTTGGGACATCAAGGAAGACTCTTCATTCGGAAGCTTTGCTGGCCGCTGTTCCACCTCTTGGCAGGGTTAGGTTTTCCTTAAAGAGGCAAATACTTGTGTTTTATGGAAGTTAGGGCTGAAAAGCTCATCCAGAGGCCTTGAGAAATGTGACCCATGAGACTGACACCTTGAGTTTCCCCCTTTCTTCTTTCCTTCTTCTTCCAAGCTCCCCTCATCCATGCGACAGATCCCAGCAAACTTTTTAATTCTACTTTATTATTATTTATTAAAGTATAGTTGATTTACAATGTTTCAGGTGTGCAACAGAGTGATTCAGTTATATATGTACATATATCTATCCTTTTTCAGATTCTTTTCCATTATAGGTTATCACAAGATATTGAATATAGTTCCCTGTGCTATACGGTAGGTCCTTGTTTATTTTATATATAGTAGTGTGTATCTGTTAATCCCAGATTCCTAATTTATCCCTCCCAGATTCTAGCAACTTTAGGGTGTTATGGTGCCCTCTTGGGATGTGGGTTAAAAGATACTTCCGAGGATATACCTTCCAGGAATCAGAACGGTCTTCAGCTGAGTATCTTTTCTTTCATCTTTAAATAGTGGTAAAAGTGGAAGGAGCAGCCAGGAGCCTGAGGAATTAAAACAGTGTCCACAGAAGCATGGTCAGCGCTTGTTCTCTCTTTCTCTCTCTCTCTCTCTCTGTCTCTCCTTCTTGTCCTCAATGACAGGCTGATAGGCTGATAGACGATGGACCAATTATCTCAGTCTGGCTGTCAGTTCTGTGGGTGATGATATTACCCCTCCCCGAGCAGGGGACTTTGGGGATGATAAATTAAAGGTATTAGAAGGCACTTGGCAGACTGAAAGTCAGTAATTAATGACTTCAGAGCAGTCTTGCAGAAATATTGATGCCTGAGAGACACTTGATGTTTTCTTTTCCCCAGACAGTATTAACTCCGGAAAATAGTCCAGATTATGATAGTTAGGGCAGAGGGGTGAGTTGCAGAACACAGAGGAGAAGCAAGGAAACTTGGAGTACGGCGGTCATGAGAACTGTCCTTCCCTGAATGGTGGTTCAAGGCTGGCTTCCTTGGGGTCTCACTCCAAACTTTTTGCTGACCTTTCCAGTCCCCAAAGTTAAGACCTGGGCCTGATTTTAGCTGAGCCGTAAGTCAAAGCCAAAATCCAGCAGTTTACGCTCATGAACTTAAAAAAAATTGCCTATAATTTTATTTTAAGGAAAATTGTTTTCTTTCACACACACACGTACATGCACATACATAGACATGTATAAATGTATATACACACATCTGTAGACACACATATATATATGTCAATATTTTAATTTAACTTTTAACAAAGATCGATCACATTTGTTTTTCATGCAAAACTTTGTGACCAGATTTTTTAGGGAATTCCCTCCCTGGCAGACCAGTGGTTAGGACTCAGCACTTTCACTGCCAAGGGCCTGGATTTGATCCCTGGTCGGGGAACAAGGATCCCGCAAGCCAAGTGGTGTGGCCAAACCGTCCCCCGCAAAAAACAGACAGAACCAGATTTTTCAAAAAGCTACTAAAAATGGAATAAATAAAATACCTAAGCAAAAAGCCCTTGAATTTTGCTGAAATGGAATTTCAATTATAAATGAGAAGGCTTTGATTTATCCTGGATGAGTTAATATTGTCCTCTTTGATATAATAGATAAATATATGGAGCGGTAACTGTTTGGCATGCTGCACTAAGTACTTGAATTTCAATCTAATTTCTCCCAGAAAAAAAAAAGAAAAGTATAAAATTGCTTCCTGATGTTCTTAGGAGAGAGAATGAAATCCATTGCATAGCCTTAGCAAGCCCTGTGTCCTGAGCCCTGCCTCTCTCTGCTTCATTCTCCGTTGTTTTAACTGATTTCATTGTCTTCACTGCGCTTATTTCTCTCTCTCCTTCTCGTATTTCTCTGCTGTTTAAAAAAGTCATTGAAGGGAGTTCCCTGGTGGTCCGGCGGTTAGGACTTGGCGTTTTCACTGCCGTGGTCAGGGAACTAAGATCCCACAAGCCAGGCGGTGCGGCCAAAATTTAAAAACAAACAAACCAACAAAAAAAAATATGTATTATATATAATATATATACACATATACACACACACACACAAACACATATATACATATATATAAAAGTCATTGACGATATAGACCATAAACTAGTGGTTAGCAGTGGGGAGGTGGGGGGGCAATATAGGGGTGGGGCAGTGGAAGGTACAAACTATTGGGTATAAGATAGGCTCAAGGATGCACTGTACAACACAGAATATAGCCCATATTTTGTAGTAACTATAAAGTAATCTTTAAAAATTGTGTAAAAAATTAAAAAAAATTTAAAAGTCACTGCAGTATAACATAGGTGCAGAAAGGTGCACTTAGGTGAACTGCTAGATGGATTTTCCAGTGGTCGTGGACTTTAAAAACATTTATTTTTATTGTAAAATATACATTACGTAACATCTGCCATTTTAACCATTCTCAAGTACAGTTACATTGTTGTGCAACCATCACCACCATCTGTCTGCAGAACTTTTTCACCATCCCATGCTGAAACTCTATACCCATTAAAGAACAGCACCCCATCCCCCGACCCCCAGCCCCCCTTACCACCATTCTACTTTCTTTCTCTATAAATTTGACCACTCCAGGGACCTCCTATATGTCCGTGGACTTTCAATGTGAGGTGGACTGGCTGTGGCCTTGAGACCAGACACCATCTGTCTCCCATTTCTTTTCATTTGGTGTAAGTTTATTAATGTCCACCTGTGTGATGACAGTCCCCAGCCAGCAATGGTGCCTCAAAGACTGTTCTCATGGATTTTTCTCTGATTTTCTGTCATCACCATGAGAAACTGCTATGCAGCTGATGTCTCAGTGTCAGATCACGGCCTCCGTGTAATAGGAGCTGCCAACTTCACAGTTAATTTCCCTTGCCCGCCTCAGTAATAAGTGGATTTCGTTACGTGCTCATCGGTGATACGAACGCCATCTTTTAGAATAAATCTAAATCATGTTTGAAGGATGCTGCCTTCCAATAATGATGATTTCTGAATGTTTCTTCCTCTGCTCTCAAAGACTTGCTTTCTGAATCTGAGGGCTTTGTATCCAAGAGTGTCTGTTTAAAAGAAAAATGTGTTAAGTATGCAGCTCTACCTCTTTCCTGCCCTGACCCCTTCCCTAAATCTGAATCCCGTTTAGCTGAGGAAGGAACATCTGGAACTCTTCAAGGCCTGTTTCATCTGGGAGAAAGGCACATCTGGTTTAGAATGTTTCTGGAAAACAAAAAAGCAGGATAGGAATTTGAAAAGATGGAAGTGTGATGAGAGGACATGTCCATTCCTTACTTCAGAGCGTGAGCATCACGAGCTTGTTGGTTTGGAGGAAGTGGGCAGTCCTGCAGCCAAGGCCTTGCTCTTTCCAAAGCCCCATAGAGTGAACCAGTGAGCAATACAGGTGTCAGAAAAGTGGACCACAGTTTGTTATAGGCGTTGGAGATGACTGGAGAGGAAGATGTTTTTCCCTTCACTTGTACGGTAACAAGGACCAGCAGCCTTCTAACCCGATGGCTGTTTTGGTGGAACTCTTGAGGATGGACGTGAAATTCACTGGATGAAATGACCATTCTCAATTCATCAGACCCTCCCTGTGCTTGAATTATACATCCACACCCTGTACCATGGGACTTTGTATTATCCCCCGCTGGTGTGGATGGAGTACATGTCCCCACTTCAATGGTTTTGAGTTTTCCCATGTATTATAATTTGCTTTGGCCAACAGAATATGGGTGGAAGGGACAGTGTGCCAATTCACTCAACCCCTCTTGTGCTTATGCCATTTGACATGAGAAGAACATGCCTTGGGGATGTTCAGCAGGATGCCTCCTGATGATTTCAGGAGAATGAGACAAATCCTGTGGAGTGAAGCTGAATCTAAGGGACACCCTGGAGCCAGGCTGACCTGAACCTGAAGTAGATTGATCTTAGCTGACTTCTAGACCCATGAGTGATAAGAATGTATGCTTGTTGTAGCTCACTGAGTTTGGGGGAAGTTTGTTACAGAGCATTATTGTGGCAATAGCTGACTCATACAAAGACCAAAATGCAGAAGCAGAGAGAAAAAGGGTAAGTGAAGTAGGTGGCTGACGTGAGTAAGGAAGGAAGTGGTGGTGGGATCTGAGGATAGAGCAAGTGGGGAAAGGCCTCCAAGAAGAAGAATGAGATGGACGAGAGGAAAGGAATACTGCAGCTGCAGCTCCCTCAGACGGGTGGTGGGAAAGGAGCAGTGCGTGCACGTGCGCACACACACACACACACACACACACACACACACACACACACACACACACCCTATGCCTCTGGTGAGCACTGGGCCTTTCTGCTGTCTTTGTTCAGTGTTGCCAATGTCTGAGAGGTTTCCAGGGAGTATTAGTTTGATTCCTAACAGGGTCTAGATGTCCAGTTTTGGGGTCTGCCTGGGCTTATGGTCACATTGTGTCAATGGAGCAATAAAAGAATCTAAAAAATATGACAATAGTGAATACAACAAAAAAGCAGACTCACAGATACAGAGAACAAACTAGTGGTTATCAGTGTGCGGGGGCAATATAGGGACGGGGAGTGAGAGGTACAAACTATTGGGTGTAAGATAGGCTACAAGGACATGTTGTACAACACGGGGAATATAGCCAATATTTTGTAATAACTGTAAATGGAGTGTAACCTTTAAAAATTGTATAAAAAATAAAAATAAAACCAGCCAAAAAAAAAAAAAAAAAGAATAAGAAAAAAATGAGTGCTCTAAGGACAGAACTCTGCTGAGTGTGTCTTGGCTCCATTAGCTGGGATGCTCCCTAACTCTAACCAGTTATTAACACAGGGAACCAGCCCTCCAAAACGCAGATGCCTGGTATGAGCTGAGTTCTGTAAGGTCTTATGACCTTGAGGAAGTTAATTAACTTCTCTGGGCTGAGATTTGGAGATAATGGAAAGAAGAATATTACCCATCCCACAGGACTGTCATGTGGGTAAGCTAGAGTGAAAATCTGACACAATGCCTGGAGCAGGGTAAGCCCTCCATAAATCAATACCGGTAACTGTGCTGCCATTTTGAAAGGAGAACGGATATCTGGTGTTGAGTAAGAAATGGACATACCTTGTTTTCCTTGAGCCCAGATATTTAGTAAAGGTAGGAGTCCCATCAAATGGACTATGATACCTGACCAAGCCCTGGACTCTCCCTGGCAATCCTCTAAGCAGAAAGCAACCCTCTCACCTTTGGTTACCTTGGTCCTCCTACCACGTCAGCCCATCTCCCAGCTTTTGTTTTCATTTTTTCTCTTTTTCTCGGGGAAGTCTGTTTATTCTTACGCTTGTAGGGAAAAAAAGCATGGAGGTGGACCTGAAGGGGAAGAGGGCAGAGCTGAGCAGGACACCCCATCTCACCACCAGCTTGGGCTGTGGCCGTACCATTTTCTAGTTGGCTTTTCCACCATGAGCTAGGTGACCTCTCTGTCACACCTAATGTTTTATAAAATGGATCACATGACTTTTATCACATCAGCTGGGGTATTTTTCCTCACACTGGTCTCTGAACACTAACTTTTTTTTTTTTTTAAGATTTTTCTCTTCTAAATTCTTTTTAAAAAATATTTATTTACTTTATTTTCATCTTTATTTTGTTTTTGGCGGTGTCGGATTTTAGTTGCGGCACGCGGTCTCTTTGTTGCCGCGCGCGGGCTTCTCTCTAGTTGTGGCGTGCAGGTTTTCTCTCTCTACTTGTGGCGCGTGGGCTCTGTAGTTTGCGGCACGCGGGCTCTCTCGTTGAGGTGTGCAAGCTCAGTAGTTGTGGTACACGGGATAGTTGCCCCGCAGCACGTGGAATCGTAGTTCCCCAACCAGGGATCGAACCTGCGTCCCCTGCCTTGGAAGGTGGATTCTTTACCACTGGACCACCAGGGAAGTCCCTCTGAATACTAACTCGAATTTATTTTCCGAGTTTACTGTGTACATTTGCTCCATTTCTGTCTTGCACCCTCCTTTTCCTGGGGAGAATTTCCTAGATTTGCCTGGCTTCCCTAACCCAGGCATTTTTACATTTTTCTTTGAGTTTGTGTGGCGGAGCCCATCCACCCCAGGAGGAAGTCTTCCCCATTTGCTTCCTAAAGCTGGTGCTTCAGAAGGCTCTTTGTCCCTGGTCCTGGTTCAACACCTGAGTGGGAGTGGGACATGAGGGGGTTTAGCAGCCCTCCTCACAGAGTGCAGGGTGAGCAGGGTAGGGGGGATGACCTGACCCCTTCCCAAAGGCCTCTGGCTCTAAAACAACTTGCAGAAGTGAAAATTGCATCTACTGTTTTCTCTCCTCACCCCTTCCCCAACAGAACAGCTCCTCTTGTTCAGCTCCTCTTGCATCAGATTTGAGCTGGTACTTCATAGTTAGAGAAATCAGTTATAGAAGGAAATGCTCTTAACAAAAGTGCATACTTACTGGCTTCTTAATGTGTGCATGTCATGCTAAACGCTTTACATGTGTTTATTCATTAATCCTCTCAATAACCTTATAAGAGCACATACTAAGAATGCTCACAGGGCTTCCCTGGTGGCGCAGTGGTTGAGAGTCCGCTTGCCGAGGCAGGGGACGTGGGTTCGTGCCCCGAGCTGGGAAGATCCCACATGCCGCGGAGCGGCTGGGCCCGTGAGCCATGGCCGCTGGGCCTGCGCGTCCGGAGCCTGTGCTCCGCAACGGGAGAGACCACAGCAGTGAGGGGCCCGCGTACAGCAAAAAAAAAAAAAAAAAAAAAGAATGCTCACAGTAGTGAGGGCCCTGCCTCTGAATCTAGAGAGAGCTGATTTAAACTCCATCTTTGCCAGTTACTAATGGGACTAGTACTTTACCCCTCTGAGTCTGTTTTTCATCATCTGTAAAATGGGGATGATTCTTACAACACTTTACCATTGTAAGAGGTAAATGGGATAATGAATGTAAAGAGATTAGCACATCATAGGCGCTCAACTGGGGAAGGGACTGGGTTTTACTCACCTTTGAATCCCTGCCCTTAGCACAGTGCCTGGCACATAGGAGGTGCTTGGTAACTGTTTCCTGACCTGAACTGGTGGTGCGGCCCTTTGAGCATTTGGGAGCTGGTGGTGGTAACAGGTTCTGAGGCTCCCTCTCGTCCATCTTTGCCAGGCCCCCTCTGCCTACCACGGAAGGTTTTCAAAGACGATGGTGCATCAGTAATCCACTCAACACCCATTTCCCCAGCGCCCGCCTTGTAGGAGGCTTGTGATGCCTCCGCCTGAAGGCATCAGTAGAGAATCTCCCATCACATTTTATTTCCCATGTCCTGGATTACACTGCCCTCTGGTGTGTGTTTATGGGACAGCATGTCAAATGAGGGTTTGTGGTGACTCTTCACTTTGGGGAAGAGAGGCTCCCATACTTGAGCTGTTTGCAGTGCAGCTGGGGGGGAGAGGTGATGTTTAAGACCCCCCCCCCCACAATTTAGGTTGAAACTCTTGAGGTTTACCAGACACAAGAGGCTTTTTACCGGTGTCCCTGACTGCCGGCTATCAAACAATGCCATCCTTCTAGGCTCAAAGTTTCTCGCCGCTGTTCCGCTAAGACCCGAAAGGAACAGGAGTAGAGTTTATTTGATATCACTCCCCCTCTGCTGCCTGGTTTCCTCTAATCCCCGGACACCTAGTTCTTACAGCTGCCTCACCTTGTGCTCTAAAGGGTCTGGAATCGCAGCAGGCCAAGCAAGAACGAGAACGTCCGGACCCTCCCGATTCGGTGCCTGCAACACCCGCGGGAGTCCACCGGCTTCCACCACCTGCCTCACTCTGCTGTCCCTTCTCAGAGCTGAGCCCCCAATTAGTAAACAAGAAGGGGGGTTCCGCAGGGCAGAGGGGTCGGTGGGGCTAAGGTCCAGCTCACCTTGCTCTCACCTCGCCATGGAACCTGCTAGAAGCGTTTGCCTTTTACGATTAGGTTGGATCCTGAAACTGCCGATATGCAACCACTTGTGACCTTCAAAAACAGCAATTTCAAAACAAAAACAAGAACAGAAAAACATCGTACTTAGACACGTAAACCCTACTTGTGCTGGTGGTGGCCGCGGAGTCCCAAGTTCCCCCCGGCTCATTCAGACCCAGCTCACGGCACGGAAGGATCCCAGATTGCAGAGCAGCAAGGAGGGCCCTACAGCCCGAAAGAAGGTCGAGTTGATTTCGGGGGCCCGGGATCGGCCCCACTTCCTGCGACAACCCTCTGTTCCCACGCGGGTCCCGCAGTGACCTCCACGTCGTGCTTGGTTTGGGGGGCGCAGCCAAAAGGGGAGACGCCAATGGGAGACCCTGGAGAAGCCCGTCTTGCCGGATGGTGATCGCCCTCCAGGCTGTACCAGCAGGCTTTTCCGGGAGCTTCAGGAGGTCTCAGGCTCCTGGACGCATCGAGCACCCCAAACCCTCACCTCTGCTGCCGAACCCGGGCAGTCCAGCTGCGTACGTGGGAGGCTTCCGGGGTCCGCCGCCCGGAGAACCCCTTAGGTGACTCCCGTGCCCTGCCAGACCTCGACCAGGCACAGGAAGCATCTAAAACTTGCCCAAGGGATGAATGCATAGTGGCCTGGGAGGCTTTAAATCTGCAGAGTAACGGAAGGTTTACGAGCCCGCAGTACGCAGGACACTTAGGATGAGAGAGAGTTTCGGCCCTGCAATCTACCCGGCTGCCCCACAATCCCCGGATCAACAGGTCTTGATGTTTTGAAACCTGATGATGCAGGTTAGAGGCCTGGTCTCTTTCTTTGCAGGAGGATGCAAATAGGAGAGGGGCTCAGCTCAGGCCATTTAAATCAACAATCCATCCACCCATTTATACATTCATTAAACAAGTGGTTATTGAGCGTCTATATGTGCTAGGCACTGTGCTAGGTGCTTGGTATGTAGCAGTGAACAAAACAGACAAAAATCTCTGCCTTCTTTGCATTACAACATTTTAATAACTATGCTGTTGCCCAGCTAACACTTCTATTAGAAATGTTACCTCTTCTACCATGGGATAATTAAACAGATAAAATGTGGTTTTAAAAGACACTTTAATAAGAGGAAATCATCAGGATATAATGTGAAATTTTAAAAAGCATTCTAGAAAGTTGTATATGTAGTTAACTTCCACTTATGTTAACATATATGTTGGGAATTCCCTGGCGGTCCAGTAGGACTCTGAGCTTTCACTGCCCCAGCCCGGGTTCCAACCCAGGTCGGGGGATTAAGATCCTGCAAGCCGCGCGTCGTAGCCAAAAACAAACAAACACACAAAAAACCCCAACAAAAACAAAACCAAAACCAGAAACACTTATGTGCATAGAAAAAAGGACAGGGAGAAAATAACTCTTAAATATTAGTAGTGGTGTGGCAGGTTGTATTTTCTAAGATGGTTACAACAAGGTCCCCCACCCCCTAGGCTCTTCATACAATGTGACCTGGATTCTCCCAGTGAGAGGTGTAGTCAGAGTTCCCTCTCCTTACATCCATGGCTATGGACGCTTCTGCCTGATTCTCCTGGGATGCTCCTATTTGGAACCCAGACGCCATGCTGTGAAGAAGTACATGGAAAAGCCATGCATAGGAGATATGGCTAAAGCCCCAGCTGAGGTCCCAGTTTATGGTCAACACAAGTCACCAGACATATGAGTGAGAAAGGTCCAGCCACCTTCTGACTGCAACCACATGACCCCAAATGGAAATAGCCTAGCTTAGCCTAGCCAACCCCCAGAATCAGGAGATAATAATGATTGTTGTTGTTTAAAGCAATTTCGGGGCAATTTGTTATACAGAAATAGATATCCAGAAAAAAGTGTTTTATCTAGATTGTGGGATTATGAGTATTAACAATATTTTTTAATATTTTTCAAGATTTCTACAATGACCACTTTTGTGTAATAATCAGTAAAAAATTTTTTCTTATAGTCACTAAAAAGATTATTAAAAATAAAACACAGTCTAATTTTTTTTTTTTTTCACTTCACCAAGGGAGAAATTAGGCCAGAATTTGAATTGAGGGACTTAAACCAGACTTGGAGGAAAGCTTTGCCTGCACGATTGATTACATGCTGGTAAGTATTAGTAAGATAAGTTTAAATTGGTATGATGGAGAGAGTGGTAGATTTGGAATAAGAAAACTTGGAAATGAATCTCAGTTTTCTGGCTGACCTTGAGCAAGCCCTTGCTCAAATTCAGCTTTCTATTTTGAAAAATGCAGCTGGCTGCTTAAGGAAGATAACATCCACCAGGGAGCCTGGCCCAGAAAAGGCGCTCTGAAGTGGCAGGTGATCTTGTCTAATCCAAGCCAATTATAAGCGGGCATCTGCAAGCTCTGTGGAGGGCTTATCCTTCACTGCCACCAGGGGCTACAGTCCCGATAATGAAAATTGCCTGGAGAAGAACCACAACTCTTAAAAAGAAAAGAAAAAAAATCCAGAAACACCAAGCCGCTTTTCCAGCGGTCCTTGCCCACGACGCCCCACCAAGGCTGGAGACTCTAGTTCTAACCCCTTCGAATGACTCCATCACGTGCGGAGGCCCAAAGAGCCCCGGGATACAGAGGGAGGAGGACCGGGAAGCCCAGCCTGGCCGGAGGCGGCGGCCTCGCGTTGCTGGGCAGGTGTCCTGGCAACTCCAGAACGCGCCGCCGCTGGAGGAGCAGGTGGCGGCGGCGTCCCTCTTGCCCTTGGCTCTTGGTTCCTCGGCCTGGCGTTCGACAGTTCGGCTGCCGGTTGGGGTTGGTGCGTTGATGTCGGCTGCATCCTCCTTGGAGGTCTCCGAGCGTAGAGCCAGGCCTCCCCTGGGGGAAGAGGTGGAAGGCCCATCTCGGTGGGCGGGGCGAGAGCCCAGGGGAGCTCGGTGGGCATTTTCCCAAACCGGGAAACGCCCAATCAGGGGGAAGGAGGGAAGCTCTTATTAAGAGGCCAACCCTGCCCGCCTGACTTTCAATGGCCCGTGGAGTTTCTGTTTGTTTTGACTGATGCCTTTCTTACAAAGGTCTTTTCGTTGTCTCCAGGTTGCTTTTAATATTTAAAACAGACACATGCATAACTCCGTCCATGGACACTGGAAACTGTCCACGGGGCTGTCGACTCCCCCCCATCTACACAGCGATCTGCAGCAGTGAGCTGGAGAAGGTTCAAGAGAAAGGAGACTCTGGCATGACCACAGGAGAGTGGAGATACAGTTGAGTTTAAGAAATCAGGAGGGCTGGGTGGGATTTGGTTGCCCTATCCAAGTACACTAGAGTGAGAAGGCATTTTTTAAAAATTAATTAATTTATTTTACTTATTGATTTTTGGCTGCGTTGGGTCTTCGTTGCTGCGCGGGCTTTCTCTAGTTGTGGTGGTTTCTCTTGTTGCGGAGCACAGGCTCTAGGCCCGCGGGCTTCAGTAGTTGTGGTGCACAGGCTTAGTCGCTCTGCGGCATGTGGGATCATTCCTGGACCAGGGCTTGAACCCATGTCCCCTGCATTGGCAGGTGGATTCTTAACCACTGCGCCACCAGGGAAGCCCGAGAAGGCATTGTTAAAGTTTAAAAGGAGGCTAGTTTGGGAGCATGTAAAAAGAACTACTTGTATTAATACTGTCTGTATTAACCGAAGATCTGATTAGGCAGAGAGCAGCATCAGACCCAAGATCTGATAAGGCAGAGAGCGGCATCAAAGCAGAGCTTTCATAAATGACCTCCCCGGATCTCCTAACAGCCAAGAGGTATATTACAAAGAGTAATGGGGGCCAGAGGTTTGACCTGCCCAGTGCTTCAGTCAATAAACGATGAAACTGGGATTTGACATGAGTCTTACGGTCTACAAAGCCCAGACCCTTTCTTCTTCTTCTTCTTCTTCTTCTTTCTTTTCTTTGCTCATATATTAGATTTGTGGCATTGTGTATTGGCTGGGACAACTCAGGTGGAAATTATGAACACTTTAATGAAAGGTTTAAATTAAATAATGGATGGCATGATTGGTTCTTAAGGCTGAGGAGGATGTTAGGGAGCGCATTTGCCTTCAGAGAACAGTGCCATGGAGCAGAGCAGCCACAGTCTCTCAGAAAACCTCTGAGTGAGTACATGCAGGTGGGTGGCCTTCATGCTGCAAAAAGGGATTGTAGAATGCTCTGTGTCTGCCCCATCAGATCTGAGCTTGGTCTCTGGTCTCCTGTGTTCCAGGTCTGTAATCTCTTAATTTGTAAGTGCTGGGAGAGGATGGAGGTACGATTTACTACCCACCTACAAGCGGGCGCCAGTAGAGCGGTAGGAGTTTGAGCCATTCATTGCCCAACGTGGCTAGTTCAGCAAGGAGAAAAAGGTTCTGGGATTCTAGCTTTAAGCTCCAGACCTTTCTGCAGTTTTCAGGTTGACCAGGGGGATAAAGGAGGGACCTGCTGTTTTAAGGGTGGGTGGAGGGGCTTCAGGTTTCTGAGTTAGGGGTACTGGAAGAGCACCAGCGTCTGAGATCTCCAGACCACATTAACCAAAGATCCATGGCTTCTTTTTCTGCCGCGTAGGTGTGTCTACTCAGGAGACCACATCTGAGCTCAGCTTCACGTGGAGCCCATGGGTTTCAGGAAGGAAAGGAGCTCCATGAACCAGCTGAGCATAACTGTGGGGATATATGCATTTTTCCAGCAGAGAGGGCCCACTGCTTTCATTAATTCTTGGGGGAGTCTGTGATCCAAAAAAGGGTTAAAAACCACCATCCTAGATCTTTAGTTTGTTTGTTGAGCAGATAAGCAGGGATGGGAAACTGAGTGTTTGGTTAAAGAGTACCCACATTAAGCTAACTTGGCTTGCTGTATTATTTTCTCCCCACCAGACAGTGCTATGGTGTAAATCTGCTGAGATGACAGTTGTGTGAAAGAGCCTTGGTTATGTAAGGTGTTATTCCTGCCTAAAGAAATGGAAATAATTATCGTGAATTCCACAGCTGTTACCGAAGAAACAGACTTTCTATCTTTTTTTAAAAAATTAATTAATTAAATTTTGGCTGTGTTTGGTCTTCCTTGCTGCGCGTGGGCTTTCTCTAGTTGCCATGAGCGGGGGCTACTCTTTGTTGCGATGTGCGGGCTTCTCATTGCAGTGGCTTCCCTTGTTGCGGAGCACGGGCTCTAGGCACGCGGGCTTCAGTAGATATGGCACACAGGCTTAGTTGCTCCACGGCATGTAGGATCTTCCCGGAGCGGGGCTCGAACCTGTGTCCCCTGCATTGGCAGGCGGATTCTTAACCACTGCACCACCAGGGAAGTCCCAGAAACAGACATTTTTCTAAACTTCTTTTTCTTTTCTGATTCCTTTCTAGTCATCAGAACCTTCTCTTGGTCCTTAAGGTTGGACCATCTTTTCATATTTCATAGAGTTTTAGCGACTTGTTAGGATTTTCTATCTTATGACTCACTGGATTTTAATTGCATTTGAGTAACAATTCTCAAGATGAATGGTGACCCTTTCGAGAAGGACGTTCCTTAGGTTACAGTGCCTCACCCCAGCCTACAGTGCTAGATAGAGAGATGGGATACGCAATGGGAGCTGGGCACGACAGGTCATTGACTTGCTGAAAGTAACTCAATGTTACTCTACACAGTGGGAACATCAGTTTCAGAAAGGGTGGGTTCAGGCTTGCATTTCCAGTCCTCTTCTCCTACCTGAGGAGATGTGGAGGGGCAGCCTGAGGTCATGCTTAAGTGTCTCTAGGTCATGTTTGAGGCTGAATTACTACTAGGAAGACCTGGAAGTCAGCTGGCTCTGGAGAATGTGTCATTTGAGCAGAGCCACTGCTCTTCCTGCCCTGGCCGGTCAGACAAGTCTGCTCTTACAGCAACCATAGGCCACTTTCTAGAGTGTTGCCAGCATGAAACTTCTAAGCAAACAAAGAAATAGGCTACACTTGTAGATGTGATTTCAATGCATGCTACTCAAGGTCGCATAATACATTTACATTTTGCCCCTCAAATTAAAAAAACAAACCCCAAAATCTTGTGAGGGGCTCCCTCTGATACCATCCCTAGCAGCCAATCCCTGCTTTGATGAGCTCTCCTGTCCTCTAGTGGCCGATACAATATACAATATAAAATATTTCCGGGCTATGAAAAGGTAGCCCCTGTTAAAACCTCTGGGCAAATACTATCATAAGTAGATGCTATGATAAGTAACTCAGAACTGACATACAGGTCTCAACCTAGAAGACATCTCTGCCCTTGATCTTATTTTTTCTCTACATGTGTGGGTCCCTTCTGCATCCTTATACATACATTTCACACCTTTTTTCATAGATGTGTTTCTAGAAGTAGAACCTTGGATGAAAAGGGCACTTCTCATAGGCTTTGGAGGACGTAAATGGCCAATTTGTTCTTCAGTGAGTTGGAGATATTTTCAGCTGCAATGTACAAGAATGCCATTTCTCCAAGCTGTGCCAGCTGTGGGTATTTGCAAAGTGATAGTGAATAATAGTATCTCATTTTAAGTTCAGCTCTTTTACTAATGTAAGGATGAACTTTTTTTTCCAAACGTACATAGGCTATTTGGGTGTGTGTGTTTAATGAATTACCTAATAATGTCTTTTGCCCATTTTTTTCTCTTGGATATTTATTTTCATCTTACAAATGTTAAAAAACTCATACTTTGTCATGATTATTAACTCTTTTTCTTATCGTGTATGTTATAAATTTCCTCCCAGTTTAGAGTTTGCTATGGAAGTTTTAAATGTATATGTATTTAATCTATGCACCTTTCTTTTATTTTGCCTGTATTTGATATCTTTCTTAGAAATAACTTCCCCACTCTGACATTATGTAAACATTCGCTAATCATTTTTCAGGTATATCTTTTAATTTTTACATTCAAATTTATAATTCATTTGGAATTTATGTTGGGATAAGAGAGATTTCATTTTATTTTCATGCCAAATGATTAATTAGTTGTTCCAGCAATCTTTTTTGAATGATCTATCCTTTCTTCACTGAGATAAGATGCCACTGTTATCACATAAAATTTTATTCTATCTACATTTGCTATTCTATTGATTTATCTGTCAGGGTGTGTGTCAGTAACATTAAACTACATTTTATAAATTATACTCCATTGCTCTGTAACCTTGAGCAAGTTATTTGATATTTCTCGTACTCAATTTCTTTATGGGTAAAGTTATTTCTATTTTATTTGTAATTATGGCTTCTCTTTCATTTCTTATACTGTTTACCTGTATTAAGATTTTTTTCTTGAACTTTATCTACATTATTAGTTTTTCCATGAAGCCATAATTCTGATAATCTTCTTTATTTCATTCATTTCTGCTTTTATTTTATGATTTCTTTCCTTATCATTTTGAGATGTTTGCCTTTTCCCCCCTTATTCCTTGAATTGAAAGCTTAGGTCATTAATTTTGGAATCTTTGTTTTTTAACACTATAACCTGTTACTTGTAAGATAGATATTTTTCACAGTTTGTGTCTCTGAAATTGGATTGGTCTTACCAGTGCTGTGGGCCCAGTAGCCCATGTGAAGTAACTGTCATAAACTTTGCTGGATGAGCACTGAATAATGGAGGCGTGAGGTCAATTTAGGTGGAAAATGTGACCTTTAGGGGGTTGAGTTGAAAAGTGATTCAGTAATCAGACTTTTGAATGTAAGGTTTAAGAATGCCTTAACCAATTTATTTATTTATTTATTTTGTGGTACGCGGGCCTCTCACTGCCGTGGCCTCTCCCGCCGCGGAGCACAGGCTCCGGACGCGCAGGCTCAGCGGCCATGGCTCACGGGCCCAGCCGCTCCGCGGCATGTGGGATCTTCCCGGACCGGGGCACGAACCCGTGACCCCTGCATCGGCAGGTGGACTCTCAACCACTGCGCCACCAGGGAAGCCCCTTAACCAATTGATTTTGCTTATATTTTCCTTCTTTAAATATGCACACGAGTGATATGTGATTAAAATCTATATCTAAGTAAGTCTGAAATGGTGCTTCAATACGTATTAAGTAAAAGTCCTAAGTGATAAAGCATGTGTCATAATTTAATTGGCAGCCTCTGTTCTTTGTGGTACATAGAATAGTAATATTATTACAGTGTCTTACATTCAGTAAAATACAGTTGATGCATTTAAGGTTCTAGGTTCTAATTACTGCTTTAGTTGAATCCCACAGTTTTGATATATTGTACATATGTCATTGATCATTAAGTACCTCATGAGTTCCGTTATGTTTTCTTCTATCATATGAAATATTTAGAGGTGTGGTTTGAGTTTCCAAGCTTATGGATGTTTTTTGGCTGTCTTTTTATTATGGATTTCTAATAGTATTGCATTGTGGTCAGAGAGTGTGGTCTGTGTTGTATTCGTTGACACCACATTTGTGGTTCCGTGTCCGGGGCTGCTGCGGACCTGTGCTCTCTCTTCACAGCTTTGCCCTCCACTGGGCTCCCCTGCATCCCAGCTACTCACCCCTCAAGCAACCAGTTGGCCCTCATGTACCGAGGGCTGCTCTAGGCTCTGTGCCATGTTCCAGAGCAGCTCTTCCCACACTTGGCTGGCTCTGAGAATCACCTGAGGTGCTTCTTTTTATTTTTTTAAATATTTATTTATTTATTTGGTTGCACCGGGTCTTGGTTGGGCCACGCAGGCTCCTTAGTTGTGGCATGTGAACTCTTAGTTGCGGGACGCATGCGGGATCTAGTTCCCTGACCAGGGATTGAACCTGGACCCCCTGCATTGGGAGCACAGAGTCTTATCCACTGTGCCACCAGGGAAGTCCCCTGAGGTGCTTCTTAAACATACTGATTCTCGGGTTGTCCCCTGTAGGTCTGGGTCAGAGCCCTGGAATCTGCATGCTGAACAAGTGCCTCAAGGTGATTTTCATGACTGGACACATATAGGGAGTCAGGAAGAGGGACAGGATAGAATGCAGGGCAGTGATGGAACTGGACTTGAAGAGGAGGAAGTTCACTGCCAAGCATGAGCCTAAGAGGTAGAGGGAGACTTATTAAAAATGTGGGTTCCCAGGCTTCACCACACGAGATTCCAGTTTGATGGGTCTGTAATGGGATTTGGGAATCTGTATTTTTAAATTACTTATTATATTTTTTGTTATTTTGTTTTTGTTTATCTTCCTTCCCCCACCCGCGTCTTTTTTTTTGTTAACTCTGTATGCAACAGTCCTTACCCTGAGAAACCCCAGGATGGGGGTATTGTGAGGGGAGGAAGTAGCTCAGCTGGCCTTTAAACTTTGTAGAGCCACAGGCAAAGTCCTCTTAAGAGTACAGGGTTTGGTGGTAGGGTTGGGACTTGACAAAGGTGGAAAAAATATGATTCGCTTGATAGATGAATTTGAGAGGGCGTTGATAGGAAACGAATAAAGAATTGGCTAAGGGTCAATTCCTCTGACAGATGGTGGGAATTTGCCCAGGTGCCTGGCATATGCCATATACATGTGAATCATGATACTGTGTAGGTGGAACAGCAGTCAGTCTAAAAATGTACTCCAGAGTCAGAGAAGTCCGACTCTTGTTTCTTAAAATTCTCCTATAACCGAGAGCTTACATTTTATCTGTGGAGCATCTGTGCTCTCCGAAGGTGTGCATAAAGAAGTGCAATATCCAGTCATCTGATTTTTTTTTAAGTGACTGGACAACGCACACACCTATATAAAATGATGAGAGAACAGATTGACTTTCGCATAGGAGTCATTGTACAGCAGAGTGAAGACAGTGGGTGTGCTTCTCTATCTGACTGTCCTTGGGTTTCAGGACTTGTAATCGTGGGTGGTTGGGGAGTTATAATGCTTTGCCATTTATTCACTCAAACATTTATTGAGTATCTATTTGTGCCAAGCACTGCTCTGAGTGCTACTAAGATGAATAAGACACAGTCTGGTGGGGAAGATGTGATATAAAAGAATGATGACACTGCGGTGGGAGGGGAACCCGTAGAAGTCCTGAAGACAGTTCTTTGGATTGTGATCACCAGCTATACTCGCTAGTCTTTCTATGAATAAATCCTTTGGGGAATTTTCTTGAGATGCTCAATACAATGTACAGTGATACAGAGCTCAATTCAGACCTTCTTTCTCCCACTTAGTTTAGTTAGAGTAGGTGAACTATGTGGCCGGGGGACAAGCAATCTAACACAGAAGTTAGCCTTTTTAGACTTTAGTGTTATAGGAGCTGTGATCCAACCTGGGCCAACATGTTTATTTTCTATGTGGTCTCGGTTGCTCAACATTCTGAGCCTCAGTTTTCTCATCTGTAAAATGGAAGGATAAGTAATACTTCTGTCTGTGCGTTGTTATGAGAATTAAATGAGATAATGTGTGAAGATGTTAACACAATCTCAAGTATACAGTAAATGCTCAAACTTTTTTTTTTTTGGCTACGCCATGCAGCCTGTGGGATCTTAGTTCCCTGACCAGGGATTGACCCTGGGCCATGGTGGTAAAAGTGCTGAGTCCTAACCACTGGACTGCCAGGGAACTCCCACAAATGTTATTTTTTTTTTATTATTATTTTTTTTTTTTTACAAATGTTATTTTTTAAAAAGAAATTATTTATCATCTAGGAAACAAGATAAAGTGGGAGGTATTTTCATGAATGTAATCAAATGGTGATATCTATGTGTTGCAGGTACTAAACTCAATTATTTTCTGGAATCTAAGGGATGCTTTGCCAACATAATGTCCTCTGGCAGAAGTGTCAGCCCCTCATCTTCTATTGAAACAGGTCTAAGCGTCAGTGGGCCTTTCAGCCCCGGCAGAGGGTCTGTTCACCCAGAGTAAGTAAGGGTCCAGGGAAGAGCTGTAAACGCTGGGGTCAATTCTGACCAGGGGGCCAACAGTCTGAGGGGTAGTGTGACATATTTGGCAAGAGCATGGATTCTGGAGCCAGACTGGGTTCAAATCTTACTCTGTCACTTGGCATCTGAGTGAATTTGGGCAAATTACTTCACCTCCCTGGTGAAGCTTTCTTATCTGCAAAATGGGGGTAATACTTCACAGTTGTGAAGATTAAATGAGGTAATACATACACTGTAAAGAGATTAGAAGACTCCCTGGCATACAATACAGGCTGTGCAAGTACTGGCTATTATGAAGGTGAAATTAAACTACATATTTTTTGGGGATACATACATACACAGGTGGTAAATCTTAAAGAAAATCAAAGAAATGATTACCATAACAGTCAGAGTCAGGACAGTGGTTACCTCTCTGGGAAAGGAACACACAGATGGTTTTTGGGGAGTGGGAGGAAAGGGCTGGCCATGCTTTATTTCTTCTCGTGGATGTTGGCCTTAAAATTATTTGTAAAACTGTATTTAGAGAAAAAGTATTCTGTACTTTGTTTATATTTCTTTTATGGTCAAATGTTTTGAAAACCTTTTTCTAACAATTTTTGTTATAAAGAAAGTAATTTAAGTTCGTTGTAGAAATTTTGAAAATATAAAAAACAGTATTAAAAATAACAGTCACAATAATCTTATCTCTTAGGGAATCAATGTTAACATTTTATTTTTTTATATGCATGAGAAAAAATTGATTTCTTTCTTATGCATAGAAATATGTATTTATTTTTCACAATTAATATCATATTATACTACTTTTTTGCAAAACCTGCTTTCTCCAACTCTGCATTTACTCACTCTTCCACAATCATCTGTTTATCTGTCCATGTCCTCTTCCCCTTGAGCCTAAGCTCCCGAGAGCAGGGACTGTTTGGATCCCCAGTGTCTAGAGCAATGCCTGCCACAAAATGTACTCAGCTAAATGTTTGTTGAGTAAAACAAAGTAGGTGGATATTTCTAAAGTTCTTTCGGAAAGTTTCCTTTATCCTTGCAATCTTTTCTATACAGTTTGTTTGGCAAACACAAATACATAAAAAATATTTAGAAGAGACATATTTCACCCCAGTGTCAAAATTATGATACGCTTTGAACTGGGAGGGGGACTCTGAGTTGTTGCATTTTTGCTCTATCTGCACACTTCAAAAGTTCAAAGTTATTAGTGTAGATATGTTTATTAAAAACTAGAGATCGAGGACTTCCCTGGTGGCGCAGTGGTTAAGAACCCGCCTGCATGGACTTATATATACTACCAAATGTGAAATAGATAGCTAGTGGAAAGCAGCCCCGCATAGCACAGGGAGATCAGCTCGGGGCTTTGTGACCACCTAGAGGGGTGGGATAGGGAGGGTGGGAGGGAGACGCAAGAGGGAAGAGATATGGGGATATATGTATATGTATAACTGATTCACTTTGTTATACAGCAGAAACTAACACACCATTGTAAAGTAATTATACTCCAATAAAGATGTTAAAAAAAAAAAAAGAATCCGCCTGCCAATGCAGGAGACACGGGTTCGAGTCCTGGTTCGGGAAGATCCCACATGCCGCGGAGCAGCTAAGCCCGTGTGCCACAACTACTGAGCCTGCGCTCTAGAGCCGGCAAGCTGCAACTACTGAGCCCACGCGCCACAACTACTGAAGCCGGTGTGCCTAGAGCCCGTGCTTCGCAACAAGAGAAGCTACCGCAATGAGAAGCCCGCGCACCGCAACGAAGAGTAGCCCCCGCTCGCCGCAACTAGAGAAAGCCCGTGTGCAGCAACGATGACCCAACGCAGCCAAAAATAAATTAAAAATAATAATGAGAATAATAAAATAGATTAAAAAAAAACAAAGTAGAGATCGAGCTATACAAGACTTGTGAGTTATGGAACTCGGGTTCTTTATGACTTTTAGGCAACATAGTCTAGACTTAACCTGGAGATCCAGCTCTGCCTCTGTCTGGGGTGTGTTTTATCGTTAGCTGCCTTGAGGGCCCATTTCCCTTGCAAATGGAAATGATTCTATTGGCCCCACCTATATCACAGGATGTTTGTAGGGAGCAAACAAGACTATCAGTATGAAGTTGGTTTGAAACGATTCAAATATCAGGGTGATGTAATATTATGAAAAAAGATCCTATGACTTGATAACAGTTAACTACATCTGAAAGCATTGTCCAAGGCCATCTATCAAATGCAAGGCCACTTAGACCAGAAGTGATTGCTTTTTCTGTTGACACTCACAATAGTTTGCTGTAGGCCTTTTTAACTGCCAAGAAGTTAGGCACTAAACATAATGCTCTGTTATTACAGCCATTTCAGTCTAGGTTTGTTTTTGATTATTTCTGCCTCTTCTCTTTATACTGACTGATTTTTTTCTTTCCAGTCAATGGTTTAATTGAAAACGTATCTTTTTTGGTAACAGTTTTATTTGAAGCATAATTCACATACCATATAATTTACCGGTTTAAAGTGTACAAGTCAATGGTTTTTAGTGTATTCACAGAGTTGTGCAATCATTACCGCAGTCAATTTTAGAACATTTTTGTCACCCCCAAAAGCATCCTGTACCCTTTAGCAGTCACCCCCATGTCCCCTATCCCCCCAGCCCTGGAAACCACTAATCTCTATTTTATCTCTATGGGTGTACCTGTTCTGGGTGTTTCATATAAATGGAATCACCGGTATCTGGTCTTTGGTGTCTGGCTTCTTTTATTCAGCCTAATGTTTTCAAGGTTCATTCATGTTGTAACATGTATCAGTATATCACGCATTTTTAATTTTTATTTTATTTATTTATGTTTTAATTTTAATTTTTATATTTATTTATTTGGCCACACCGCATGGCTTGTGGGATCTTAGTTCCCTGACCAGAGATCGAACCCAGGCCCTCGGCAGTGAGAGCACAGAGTCCAAACCACTGGACTGCCAGGGAATTCGCATCATTCATTTTTTTTAAAAATTGTGGTAAAAATTATGTAACAGGACGTTTGCCACTTTATCCACTTTAAGTGTACAATTCAGTGGCATTAAGTTATACTCACACTGTTGTGCAACTATCACTACTATTTTCAAAACATTTTCATCACCCCAAACAGAAAACTCTGTGCCCATTAAGCAGTGATTCTCCATTCTCCCCTCTCCCCATTTCCTGGTACTCTAATCTAATCTAATCTACTTTCTGTCTCTATGAATTTACCTATTCTAGATATTTCATATAAGTGGAATAATACAATATCTGTCCTTTTGTGTTTGACTTATTTCACTTAGCATAATGTTTTCAAGATTCTTCCATGTCGTAGAATATATCAGAACTTCATTCCTTTTTATGTCTGAATAATATTCCATTGCATGTATACGCTACATTTTATTTATCCATTCATCTATCAATGGACATTTGGGTTATTTCCACCTTTTGGCTATTATGAGTAATGGTGCAGTGGACATTCTTGTATAAGTATCTGTTTGAGGGTCTGTTTTCAGTTCTTTTGGGTATATGCCAGGAGTGGAATTGCTGGGTTATATGATAATTTTTAAAAAATATTTATTTATTTGGCTGCGTTGGGTCTTAGTTGCAGCATGTGGGATCTTTGTTGCAGCATGCAGGATCTTTTCTTTAGTTGCAGAGCATGGGCTCTTTGTTGCGGTGCATGCGCTTCTCTAGTTGCGTCGTGTGGGCTTAGTTCCCTCATCAGGGAACTCATCAGTTGCGTATGGGATCTTAGTTCCCTCATCAGGGATCGAACCCACGTCCTCTGCATTGGAAGGTGGATTTTTAACCACTGGACCACCAGGGAAGTTCCCCAATAATTCTATATTTAACTTTTGGACACTAAACTGTTTAAGCATGCACCTTTTGAATATATTTCAGTCCCCTCAAATTGTGAATATATAAATTATATGCTCATGGACTTTTATCGAGGAGTAGTCTTAGTTCTCATAGATGAGGGGAATTCTAGTGTAAGATCAGCTTCTAACTTCCAATTTAAGCACATTGAAGAATCTAATCCTTCTGCTTCCTTTCCAGCCCTGCTGCAGATTCGGATCTGAAATCCTCCTCCTCACATTCTGATCACTCCTCTGAAACCTCACTGCCTGAAGCCCGAAAGGATAAATATCGCCAGGAATTCAGCCTGCTTAAGTTGCAGACAAGTGAGTAAGTCATAGGTCCTCCTCCACTCCCAGGGTCTTTGCAGAAGGCTGCCATACTGTTGGGTGCCATTCACTGAAGGCCCATTAGGTGCCAGGCATTCAACACACTTCACCTCTAATTCTCACAACAACTCTGCTGGGCAACTATTTTTATGTGTTTTGCAAAAATAAAATGCTTTTATGTAAAAACCATAAATGTACTGTAGCAAAATACTAAAACAATAAATAAGTATGTAGAGTATAAAAACCCATACCCCAATATTCTCCAATAATCTTCCCATTCTGCCCCATAGCTGTGAAGAGTTTGATATATATTCTTTGAGAATTTTGAAATGTATATATGTATGTATACGTTTATATATATGCATGTATATATATATATTTATTGCTTGTAATATACCACCATATTTTCACTAGTAGAAAATAATACACAAATTATTTTCACTAGTAGAAAATAGTACACAAATTATTTTCACTCAAAGTAAATAGATCATGGACCTCTTTCTTTGTCAATATGTATAGACCGGGGCTTCCCTGGTGGCGCAGTGGTTGAGAGTCCGCCTGCCGATGCAGGGGACACGGGTTCGTGCCCTGGTCCAGGAAGATCCCACAGGCTGCGGAGTGGCTAGGCCCATGAGCCATGGCCGCTGGGCCTGTGCGTCCGGAGGATGTGCTCCGCAACGGGAGAGGCCACAACAGTGAGAGGCCCGCGTACTGCAAAAAAAAACCCACAAAAAACAAAAAACATATAGACCTATGTGGCTAATACAGACCTACCCATTTTACACAGAAGGAAACTGGGGCTTGGAGAGATTCAGTCACCCATACGAGTACACGAACCTAGGAAATGAAGGGATGGGATTAGAACCCAAACTTGCTTGCTTCCAAAGCCTGTGTTCCTTCTCGGCCACCAAAGAGCACAAGAGTTTCTTAAGCAACCCTAGAGCTGTCAGGCGATCTTTTATTGTTTAAAATCACTTTAGCCATTTTACAGGAAAAGGGTCAAATGAGGAAACAGAGACACTGAGAGGTCCAGTAACTAGCCTAAGGTCTCACAGCGGCCTTTCTCCTTGGTCATAATCGTATGTACACATTTCCCTGTGTCACTGTAGTGCATGCATGTGCCACTGTTGCTGCCAACGCCATGTATCATCCGGTTAAGATGCCATGGGTGTTCCAGCCCTTCCCTGGTTGATGGGCATTCTGTTCTTCCTACACACTTATTAGAGAAAGGTTGGATTGTAGGTGGTTGTAAAACTGTCTCTGAGCTTCCTAACCCATACATCACTTCCAACCATAAAACTGGCTTTATTTTTGAAGGGGAGGGTAAAAAGGGAAAAAAAGAGAGCCCTCTTAGACAGCTTTCTTCCTACTTCCCTGCCTTTTGTGCCTAGTTCCACAGAGTCTGACACTGCCCTCGATGTAGAACCAGGGAATTATACATGTTATACACATTATAGTCAGATAGAATTATACACATTATAGCCAGATAGTGCCTGGGGGGCGGTTCACAGTGTTTTGTCATCCAACTACATTGTGACGCTGGGAGCAGTGCTGATGGAAGGATTTCTGATGTCTTGCAGAAGATGGGCAGCGTCCTGAGTGGACATTTTACCCAAGGCTTAGCAGCAACATCCACACCTACCATGTTGGAAAGCAGTGTTTCTTCAACGGGGTCTTCCTCGGCAACAGGAGGTCTCTATCAGAGAGGACGATGGACAAGTGCTTTGGGAGGAAGAAATATGGTAATGTTTTCCTCCTGGACCTTAACTATGCAATGTTCAAAAATACTCCTGAGTCATGATTCTGCAGGCCCAGCATCACGTGGCTGGGGGCAGCCCTGCGGGGTCACCAGGTCACCCAAGTGCAGCCAGGAAGATAGGAAAGTGAAGGGGATGGTTGGCAGATTGCACTTTTTGGCATAGAACTCACAACATATGCTGATCTACATTTTTGTTTTTCTCTGGATTTCATAAAATGCTAATGTGACATTTAAGTCATCAGATAAGTTCTCTCAGATACTTATTAATAGAAACCTCCACTGAAGTCCGAGGAAAATAATTCAGGTTTTAATTAAATGCTGCCTGTCATATGCATTTAAATCGTACTTTAGATTCTCTTTTTTTTAAAAGTGCATTCTTTTTTAAAAATATTAATTAGTTAATTTATATTTCGGCTGCGTTGGGTCTTCGTTGTGGTATGCGGGCTTCTCATTGCAGTGGTATCTCTTGTTGCGGAGCATGAGCGCCGGGCACCAAGCCTTCAGTAGTTGCAGCACGTGGGCTCAGTAGTTGTGGCACGTGGGCTCAGTAGTTGTGGCATGTGTGCTCAGTAGTTGTGGCTCACAGGCTTTAGAGCTCAGGCTCAGTAGTTGTGGCACACGGGCTTCATTGCTCTGTGGCATGTGGGATCTTCCCGGACCAGGGCTGACTTCCCGCTCCTAATTGAGATGCAGCCATAGGGTGGAACAGGAAGGATTTATTTTTTAATTTTTATTTATTTATTTATTTTGGCCACACTGCGCAGCTTGTGGGATCTTAGTTCCCCAGCTAGGGATTGAACCCCGGGCCACAGCAGTGAAAGCACAGAGTCCTAACTACCGGACCGCCAGGGAATTCTCAGGAAGGATTTATTTAACTGGTTTATGTAAGAAAACAACTGAGAAAAATCAAGAAGGGATTAAGTTTAGCTTTCTGTTGCTTAGGCATGCTCTTGGCTACAAGTAAGAGAAAAATCAAATTATCACAGACTTAAATCATAAGATATTTATTATGTAATTAACAAGAAGCTTCGACAGCTAGGTGACCTATATAGTCTGGTTGCCCAGTGATGTCATCAAAGATGTAGGCTCGTTTTGTTTCTTTTTGTGTGTGTGTTACCATTCTTCGTAATGTTGGATTTTCTTGTCTTGATGCTTGTCACCTTATGGTCACAAGATAACTGTCGCAGTTCCAAGAATCATTTTTATATTCAAGACATGAAAAAGAGGAAAATCTCTTGTTGCCTTCCCCTTTTAGAAGGAAGGAAAAGTTTTCCCATATGGTCCTTGGGAAACTTCCTTCCACTCGTGTCTCACTGGCCAGAACTGGGCCAACTGCAAGTACGTATCAAAAGTAAATGAGATTATCATGATGATCCAAATCCTAACCCTAACCCATCACTTCCCTCCTAACTCGAAAGTAAACATTGTCCTGAATTTTGTGTTTATTATTCCTTTTCCTCCCTCCCTCCCTCCCTCCCTTCCTTCCTTCCTTCCCTTTACTGTTTTTATTGTCTTGTCTTCCCAACTAGATAAGACTCCCTATTCTCTAACCTTGAATTTTCCAGATTAAAAAAAAAAAATTGGGGGCTTCCCTGGTGGCGCAGTGGTTGAGAGTCCACCTGGCGATGCAGGGGACACGGGTTCGTGCCCCGGTTCGGGAAGATCCCACATGCCGCGGAGTGGCTGGGCTCGTGAGCCATGGCTGCTGAGCCTGCGCGTACGGAGCCTGTGCTCTGCAATAGGAGAGGCCACAACAGTGAGAGGCCCACGTACCTAAAAAAAAAAAAAAAAAAAAAAAAATTGGGATGCGGGTGGTATTAGCCTAGTCCTAATTTCAAATAATAATAACAACTGCTACCATTTCTTTTTTTTTTTTTTGGCCATGCCATGTGGCATGTGGGATATTAGTTACCTGACCAGGGATCGAACCTGAGCCCCCTGCAGTGGAAACGCAGTCTTAACTAACCACTGGACTGCCAGGGAAGTCCCCATTTCTTTTTTTTAAGCATTACGTGGGTATACTATTTTTATTTATTGACGTTTAAATTTCACCATTAAATATGGAACAGAAGTATATGCTGGCCCTATGTTCAGATTTTTGAAATAAAGATAAATGGATAGATAGCTTTAAGGGTGCAACATACTAAACATTGCACAATATATATTAAACAACTTAGATTATACCTTTATACATTTAGTAGCACAAGTATAGGGATAAGCCATGCAGTTGAAGGAAAAACCTGTTCAGGACTGAACAGAGAGGTCCTCGGTTGCTGACAGAATCTCCCCTTGACTTCAGACTTGAGACAAACCAAGGAGTCTGTCAATATACAAAAACCACTGAATTCAGGACAAACAGTAGCCGCTGGGTAGATGCTAAGGAATTGGCTCTTGCTAATTCGGATTGTGGGGACCAGTCTGAAGCGTTGGCTGGATGCTGGAAATGCTGCAGCCCAAGTCCAGGATCTGTAGATTAGAAGAGCAGTCTAGAGACAGAATGGTTAGTGCATTCTTCAAAAAGCTCTGGTTTTCCAAACAAGTTCCTAGGACACTTTCCCCAAACAGGGTGCTACCATTTCTTGAGTGCTGATTATGTATACAGATTATTCTCATTCAGTACTCATGATAGCTATGCAAAGTAGACATTTGAAATAAACAGTTTATAAATGAGGATTCTAAGGCTTAGGGAAGTTAAACTGCCCAAGGGCACAGAACTAGAAATTGCAGAACTGAATTTGGACTCATGGACTCAGGCGTGACTGATTTCACAGTTCAAGCCCTTCTCACCACTTCTTATTGTCACCTGACCTTTACTTGTCAGTACCCTGGTTTGGGTTTCAAAAGATAGGGTCACTCCACTCTCCTTGCTTTGAATCCTCAGCATTTCATCCTCAGGAAGCACTCAACGTACAGATGTAGTTGATGTTATTTCCCTGCACTTAAGAGCTAATAAAAAGTTTAGCTGAAGAGTCTTAGCTATTGAAAAGGGTTTTGAAAGAGTAAAAAATAGAAAATTAAAAAATCAAGTACTCCAGTAACTCAAGTACTTCCACCAATTGTGCAAATGGCTTTTCTGAGTTAGCTAGAGAAATTTGGGCAGGTAGGAAACAGCTTATTCAAAATCTTCCCCAGCTCTCCCTTTGGCTTGTATCTTGTGAGTACAGGTGAATGGAGCAATATCAAAACAAGCATTTAAAAATTAAGAAGAGGGTCCTGTTCATTGGGTGTGTGAGCAAAGAAGGAGGTTGTGCTTCCAGCCATGCATCCTTGCTTCTGATCCCAAGGTGGTTAGTCTTGCAGTCCAGGATTATTCCCTTAGGAGATGCATCTGGTGTAAGAGGTGCAGGTTTAAACGACCATCCTGTACCAGGCTGACTCCATGTGGTTAGTTACTTATTCCTGGGGCGTTGGAAGCGGCTGGGTTGGGTGTCAGAGCATGGGCTGAGGAAGCAGTGTTTGCTCAGCATCAGTAGACTTTTTCGTGACTCCTCTTTACCAGGAAGGCCACCTCCTACTGCTACACTACCCTAGTCTTTGAGTCAGAAGGAGTAGCAGAGCCCTTATTAGTTGATTTCCTCCTGAGACGCAGTCGGAGAGGCAGAGCCCCAATTAGAGCTGCTAATCCCGGAGGGATTCAGGGATTCAAAGTGCACTAATGTTCAGGAATGAAAAGATTTCAAGTCAGAGTTCATGCTAATCATTTCAGATACTTTTGATTCACCATTCATTTTAAACCAAAACATCCCATCCAAACCTAAGCTATTCTTCTTTCCCAGGGTGAGGTAATCATAACAACGCCTTTTATTAATTAATTAATTTATTTTTGCTGTGTTGGGTCTTCGTTTCTGTGTGAGGGCTTTCTCTAGTTGTGGCAAATGGGGGCCACTCTTCATCGTGGTGCACGGGCCTCTCACTCTCATGGCCTCTCTTGTTGTGGAGCACAGGTTCCAGATGCGCAGGCTCAGTAGTTGTGGCTCACGGGCCTAGTTGCTCCGCGGCATGTGGGATCCTCCCAGACCAGGACTTGAACCCGTGTCCCCTGCATTGGCAGGCAGATTCTCAACCACTGCGTCACCAGGGAAGCCCAACAACACCTTTTAAAAAACGTCTCAAACATAGGCTCGTACTTTATTTGTTTTTTTTAATCTGTTTTTTTACAATTTATTTTTAATTTTAATTTTATTTTATTTTAGGCTCACACTTTTCATCTCTTCAAGGTGAGACAATCACAAACAGAACATTAAGATACCTATATGTACCTCATAACAAAACACTAAATTATCCTGTTTCCATTGTCATGTCAATTCTTATGGCAAATCTGTGGATCATCTTCAGCCCTTTTTATGATTTTGTTTTCAAACTCCATTCACAGTCATTGATCCCAGGAATGGAATCCCAAAGGTAACTCCAGGAGATAATCCATATATGTATCCAGAACAGAGTAAAGGCTTCCACAAAGCAGGATCAACTCTCCCGCCAGGGAATTTTTCAATGTAAGTGTATGTTAATACTAGGGTTATTTAGTTAACTTTAAAGGAATTGTATTTCTTTCTACTACATATAAATTATATTTTACAAGGGGTGAATCTCAACAAGACATATTTGGTGAGAATTTCTAAAAAAATCTGTACCTAGTTCCTTAGTGTATGCACATGTACATGTGTGTAATTGAAATCATACACAGGATCTTGACTACAAAAAGGTGGTTGTTAATTTTGTTCCTGTTATTATCAACAACTATGAAGACTTCAATTTTCATACTGAATCAGATTGTTGATTAGCGACTACTATTTGGATTGACTTGTACTTGCAACTAAGCATTGAGGAGAAATGGAGGGTCATTAAATTAAAAGAGAAAACAGTTGATATAGTACATTAAAAATATTTTAAAAAAATCAATCATGATCCAAAGAAAACAAAATCACTAATTTGAAAAGATACGTGCACCCCAATGTTCATAGCAGCATTATTTCCAATAGCCAAGATATGGAAGCAACCTAAGTGTCCATCAGCAGATGAATGGATAAAGAAGATGTGGTATATGTACACAATGGAATATTACTCGGCGGTAAAAAAGAACGAAATTTTTGCCATTTGCAACAACATGGATGAACTTGGAGGGTATTATGCTTAGTGAAATAAGTCAGACAGAGAAAGACAAATACTGTATGATATCACTTATATGTGGAATCTAAAAAGTAAAACAAACTAGTAAATATAACAAAACAGAAACAGACTCACAGATATAGAGAAAAAACTAGTAGTTACTAGTGGGAGGGGGAGGGGCAAGACAGAGGTGGGGACTAAGAGGTACAAACTACTACGTATAAAATAAATAAGCAAAAAATAAATAAATAAATAAGCAACAAGGACATATTGTACAGTACAGGGAATATAACTGACATTTAATAAGAACTATAAATGGAGTATAACCCTTAAAAATTGTGAATCACTATGTATACACCTTAAACATATTGTAAATCAACTATACCTCAAAAATTAATCATGTTTGTTTTAATGATGTTTACTAAAAATGGTAAAAAAATAATAAGAATTATGGCCCTTAACAGTTTTGAAGCCCATACGTAACAATTAAAACCAGAAAATAAGACATTTTATTGAACACAATGATGTATTGATCTCTTTGCCGTAGAAACCACACCTATCTTATGGTTGCCTTTTCTGTTTTTCAGAATGCCTTATGAAAAGAAATTTGATACATTTATTCCACTTGAGCCTCTTCCACAAATTCCCAAGTGAGTTCTCTCAGCATGTTTCATATTATCCTATCTTTATGAAAATATCAATTGTTTATTTTCTCCTATGGAGGAGCTCATAGACACCTAACACATAGGGACCTTTTGAATCCCAGCAGGTGGGTGAGGCAGTTTGAATGGAGGGTTTTTGGTTTCGAAGGTCAAGTGTCTGTGGAGTCTGGCAGCTGGGCTGCTCACATCTTCAACGGATATGATTGACAAATACCAGATGCCATGTGTAGTCCTAGGTGTGCACTGTGAGGGGTTTGATGTGGAGCAAAAAGTCAGGGTCCCTGCTTTCCAAAACATAACAGTTTGTTAGAAAAGACGGGGCTTTCCCTGGTGGGGCAGTGTTTGAGAGTCCGCCTGCCCATGCAGGGGACATGAGTTCGAGCTCTGGTCCGGGAAGATCCCACATGCCACAGAGCAACTAAGCCCATGTGCCACAACTACTGAGTCTGCGCTCTAGAGCCCGAGAACCACAACTACTGAAGTCCACGCACCTAGAGGCCGTGCTCTACAACAAGAGAAGCCACCGCAATGAGAAGCCCGCGCACTGCGATGAAGAGTAGCCCCTTCTCACCGCAATTAGAGAAAGCCCGCGCGCAGCAATGAAGACCTAATGCAGCCAAAAATAAATAAATAAATAAATTTATTTTTAAAAAAAAAGAAGAAAAGAAAGGCATATGCTTAAATGAGTGCAGCCAGGGAGGATGGTTAGAGTTTGAAGAGGTAGAGAGCAAGCTATTGGAGTATTTCTGTATTTGAGGGAAGTATCACTCCTCTGATCTTATATGTTAGCTCAGCTCCATTCTGAACCTTATACATTTTGATATGCAGGTTATCCTTATTTTTTGAAGAATTCTGCAGTTCGCATTGGTACTTTCCTTTTGGTTAAAGAATTCCTTAATAGATAGATTTTGAATTTCCAGGTAAGAGAGCTTTTTGGTTTTTATTTTGTAATTCATTTTTACTTTTATCACCTTGTGATCAGAAAATATTGTTTTTATTATTTTTACTTTATGGAACTTATCAAAATTTTCCCTGTGATCTAATATACGTTCGATTTTGGGACTCTCTCCGCATGCATCTGAAAGTACATTCTATTTCATCAGGATTCGAAGTTAGATACATACCCAGAAGATTTATCTTATTGATTATTCTGTTTAGTCCCTATATTTTCTTACTCATTTTTGTCCACTCATTTTGTCCACTTGGACCAAGAGTTGTTGTGTTATAATGTCCCAATATTAGTGTGTTTCTATCTTTATTGGTTTTTTTAATAGATTTCTTTTTAAAAAAAAAAATAAATACATTTATTTATTTATTTTTGGCTGCGCTGGGTCTTCGCTGATGCATGCGGGCTTTCTCTAGTTGCAGAGAGCGGGGGCTAATCTTTGTTGCAGTGCGCAGGCTTCTTGTTGCGGAGCACGGGCTCTAGGCGCGCGGGCTTCAGTAGTTGTGGCTCACGGGCTCGAGAGCGCAGACTCACTAGTTGTGGTGCACCGGCTTAGCTGCTCCGCGGCATGTTGGATCTTCCCAGAATAGGGCTCGAACCTGTGTCCCTTGCATTGGCAAGCGGACTCCCAAACACTGTGCCACCAAGGAAGCCCTATCTTTATTGTTAATTGTAGCCATTAGCATTATAAAAATATCTTTCTTTTTCTCATTTAATGCATTTGTCCTATGTTATACCTAGCCAGATATTAAGATTACAACTCTTACTTTGTTTTGTTTGCATTTGACTAATATTTCTTTGCCCATTCTTAGACTTTCAAATCACTTTGTTTTAGGTCTTTCTCTCAGACAAAGAATTGGATTTTGCTTTGTGAGCCAATTTGAAAATTTCTTTTCTTTAAGAGGTGAATTAGGGCCATTTGCATTTATTGATTTGACAGATTTGATTTCAATTCTATCATAATAGTTTATGTTATATGTATTATGTGTATTATATTTACCCTGAGTCTTTCACTGTTTTCTTTGATTATTTCAACAAAAGTTAAAAAATTGTTTCTTCTGATGTTTAGGAATGCTTGTGTTCTTATCCTGCTGGTTCTTTATGCTAATATCTTTCTATATTGCTGTTCGTCCTGCTTTTCTTTCTGGCCACTGCCTCACGGCATGCAGGATCCTTAGTTCCCTGACCAGGGATTGAACCTGTGCCCCCTGCAGTAAAAGCACAGAGTCTCTTTTTTTTTTATACTTTATTATTATTATTTTTTTAATTTTAATTTTATTTATTTATTTTTGGCTGTGTTGAGTCTTCATTGCTGTGCATGGACTTTTCTCTAGTTGCGGTGAGCGGGGACTACTCCTCGTTGCAATGCACGGGCTTCTCATTGAGGTGGCCTCTCTTGTTGCGGATCATGGGCTCTAGGCGCGCGGGCTTCAGTAGTTGTGGCTCGCGGGCTCCAGAGTGCCGGCTCAGCAGTTGTGGCGCATGAGCTTGGATGCTCCGTGGCATGTGGGATCCTCCCGGACCAGGGTTCAAACCCATGTCCCCTGAATTGGCAGGTGGATTCTTAACCACTGTGCACAGAGTCTTAATCACTAGACCGCCAGGGAAGTCTGTCGTCCTGCTTTTCTTACTTGGGCTTCTACTATTGGGTTGTCAGCTTTAAATGATAACCATTACTCCCACCTATTGCTATGTGTGGTAATACTCCAGCAGGTTTATCAGGGTATTTTCTCAATCATGATGCACTTCTCCCTAAAAACATGAAAATTTTAGCTGCCAAAAGATGAAAACATTCTTCGTCTTCCTGCTCTGACTCATCCCAGGAACCTTACTTCCTGGTACCTCTCAGAACCCACACGCTGCAGCCCAGCATATGCCCTTTCAAATCTCAACAGACCTGGGAGGACGCTGGGTGTCTGTATTAGCTGAGGTCCCGGCAGAAAGCAGAAGGCACACTCAGGTGGGATTCTGAAGACAGTTTAATGAAAGGACTGTTTACCAGTGTGTGGGCAGGTTGAGGAAACTCACATGGGAGGGCGGAGCACCCAGGGGCTCCCACCAGTGGGAAACTCTTACTACTCCTAGATCTGAACAGCAGGAGGAGGGCCCATGGTTCATAGAGCAGCAGGAGATGGAGAAGGGCTGTCTGAAAGGACCTGCGGCAGAGGAGAATACAGCGGCTCCAGAATTGGGGTACCTCAGGAGATAGGGTGGGAGCTCAATAAGACATACCCCAACCTCTGTCTTTCCACCTTCTGATCTCCTGTTGGTGCCTCCCATTAGCCAAGCCCAGCTCAAAGGTGGGGGCAGGGAGGAGTCAAGGTGATGCAGGCTACTGGGGTCAACTTCTTGGGTAGAGAGGGATACAAAAGAGATCTGGGTTTGGGGCGGGGGCAAATGGTGAAGACTAACACGGTGTTTGATTTTGATTTTTTGCAGCATGGGAGGCCTTCTTACTTTTGGAGGATGTAGTGCCTTGTCTGCTGAAGGTGTTTGTAAATTTTGCATCAGACAAACTCAACTCAGGGTATTGTTTTCTTCCCACAGCTTGCCTTTCTGGGTGAAGGAGAAGGTCAACAAGCTGAAGAATGAGATAAGAGAAGTTGAAGAGCTTGACAGCTGGCAGCCAGCGGTCCCCTTGCTACAGAGTTTGCTACCTGTTGGTGGGTCAAAGAACCTTCAAAAAGTAGCATAGGGGGCTTCCCTGGTGGCGCAGTGGTTGAGAGTCCGCCTGCCGATGCAGGGGACACGGGTTTGTGCCCCAGTCCGGGAGGATCCCACATGCCACGGAGCGGCTGGGCCCATGAGCCGTGGCCGCTGGGCGTGTGCGTCCGGAGGCTGTGCTCCGCAACGGAGAGGCCACAACAGCGAGAGGCCCATGTACCGCCAAAAAAAAAAAAAGTAGCATAAAAACTGGAGGCAAGCCCAGAAGAGCAGGCTTTTGAGAGGCTTCACAATGGAGACGAGAGAGGCAGAGAGCCTCTCCCAGAGTGGATGGTGCCCTTTGCCCTGAGATGGCCCTTGGGCAGATGTCATGGCCATGTGTCACCGTGTGTGGTTGAGAACTGTTAGTCTTGTAATGGAGCACAGCCTTTAACTCCGTGCCTCTATCCACAGGTTCTTTGGACTTTCCAAGACAGTCTTGAACAGGAACAGGTCCAGGAAGCAGGCACTGACTGTCCTCTGGAGAGCCTTTTCCTGTTAATTGCTTCTGTTGGTGTGACTGTTCTAAATCAAATGTTTGACTTGGATGCAGAATCACTGTGTTTTGCCTCTTTTAACTTTTTTGTTTTGGCGGCGCTGCACGGCTTGTGGGATCTTAGTTCCCCAACCAGGGATGGAACCCGGGCCCTCCGCAGTGAAAGTGCAGAGTCCTAACCACTGGACCGCCAGGGAATTCCCTTAAGTTTATATTTTGAAAACTGTCAAACTGATAGAAAAGTTGCGAGAATCGTACAACAGACACCTACATAGTCTTCACCTAGAGTCTACAATTAACATTTGTCCAGAGTTGTACACATTCTCTTTTTCTCATATTATTATTATTATTTTGCTCAATTATTACTATCAATTTTGATAAATATATTTATTTATTTATTTTTGGCTGCATTGGGTCTTCGTTGCTGTGCATGGGCTTTCTCTAGTTGTGGCGAGCAGGGGCTACTCCTCGTTGCAGTGCGCGGGCTTCTCATTGCAGCGGCTTCTTTTGTTGCGGAGCATGCGGAGCATTAGGCGCGCGGGCTTCAGTAGTTGTGGCACGCGGGCTCAGTAGTTGTGGCTCATGGGCTCTAGAGCGCAGGCTCAGTAGTTGTGGCGCACGGGCTTAGTTGCTCTGCGGCATGTGGGATCTTCCCAGACCAGGGCTCAAACCCGTGTCCCCTGCATTGGCAGGTGGATTCTTAACCCCTGCGCCACCAGGGAAGTCCCTTCTCAATTATTTGAGAGTGAGCGGCAGACATCATAACCCTTTACTCCTACATACCTATATACTTCAGTAGGTATCTCCTGAGGTCAAGGGTAATCTTGTGGTTCACTGAGAACCTGATAGCTGTGCGGGGCTGACATCTGGGACATCTAGGAGTGCCCATCTGAGTGCAGGGCACCACTTGGTCCTGCCCAGCCCCTGATGAGACCAGGCCTGCTGCCTCCACGGGGTCTTTGGACTCATTCCCTCTCCCTTGACCAGCCTTGACCTTGGCTGGTTTGGCCACACGTTGCCCCCTGCCTTGGCCCCTCTCACATCTTTATGCCCTGCGACTTTTCTTCCCGTCTGGGCCCGAAACGCACTGAACAGCCCCCATCCCTTGCAGTAAGGAACTCTGACCCTGATTTAGCACATCTACTGGCCAAGTTCCCAGTGGACTCTGGGGAAGGTCTGGGAGCCCATTTGAGATGCCTTCTGTCCTTCCAACACTGGGGAACTCCAGGAGGGGTTGTGGCCTGAGCCTCCCTGGGGGATGGGGCGGCCACTACTGACTTGAAGAGTCAACACTGAGGCTCCCAAACCTGGACTTTGTAAGAAATACATGCAAATTAAACATTTCTTGGTGCACATGGAGGGACCCTGCCTCATATCAAAAAAGAAGTCAAAAATCCCAATGGCTTGTTTTCCGAGGAAATGTGTATGTTTCTACCAAGTACGGAGAGGGTGTGACGGCACCTTGCAGTGGTGATGGTGTGAGCATGGGAGTGATCATCTGGCTAGAAGTGTGTTCTATTGGCTGAGCGCAGTGTGGGCTGGAGGAGAAACCAGGGTTCTCTAGGAAAGGGAGGACAGAAGGAATGCGTGAGTCACAATTATACTAAAATTCACTTGCTGTTTATTTGAAATTCAAATTTAACTGGGATTTAACTGGTATTTTAATTTGCTCGATCTGGAAACTTACAGCAGAGGTGGACAAAGGAGATGGATTGGAGGGCTACCTAGGAGATAAAATTGGCAAGACTCTGGAATGACTTGGATGTGGGTGGGAGGAAGTTATGGGGGAAGGAAAAGTGGCAATAGGTGGATGGTGGCGCTGTTGCCAGGGCAACATATAGTGTCTAGCCCATGTGGTGGCTTCATACACCTAGAGAAAGATGCTTTCTTGGTGGACACAGTCCCGTGGACGCATTGCCTGGTGAGCAGTGTGCAAGCTAGATTTCAGCCCCCACTTTTCCCTTATGCAATGAACCCTTTACACAGCCATACACGCCAGTCCTGTGCTATCCCTTGAAATAAGGAATGCTGGAGAAGTATAGGTTTTCTAGGGGGAGTTCTTTTTTTTTTTTTTTTTTGGCAGCACCGCGAGGCTTGTGGAATCTTAGTTCCCCAACCAGGGATTGAACCCGGGCCCTGGGCAGTGGAAGCGTGGAGTCCTAACCACTGGACAGCCAGGGAATTCCTGAGGGCTCAATTTTTGGAAGATGAATTTGAGAAATCTGTGACACACCCAAGCGGAACTGTCCAGTATGCAACTGGGCTTATGAGTCTGGGGTCTGGTATGTGAGTGTGGAAAAAAAAAGTCTCCTGTGAGAAATGTAAATCCCAAGCCTGTGCCCTGTGGATGCAGGGTTAGTTGTAAACGACTTGATTGGAATATTGATCCTAAACTGAGAAATGAGCTCACAAACACTCTTGAATCTCTGGGGCCTGACAATAAGCATAGTCTCTTTGGGAACACTTCCCCACCCCAGGGCACAGGGGACTCCCCAGAAATAACAACCATGAAGATGAGTACCTGAGAAAAAAATTACAAGCTACAACTGGACTCACCACAAGAGAGTATCAGTAGGTGAGACTCAAGCCAATTTAGATGATTAACCATGGTTAGCATTACGGTATGAATTACCAGCATTTAGGGTGCATGGAATTCCATTTTGTAGTAACTGGACACCAGGATATTAGTTTTTCCTAACACTAGCTGAGGAGTTTCTAAATGGGAGAGGGCCTTATGGGTGGCAATCTGGTGGATGCGGGCAGGGCTGGAGGACCTGTCTTGAAATTGTATTTGCAAAGCAGTGCAATATTTCTACTTAAATTCCATATCCTTATTTGGGGAGATGATGAAGATGATGAGGGTGGCTAGCCCCAGCTCCTCTCCATCCCTTGGTGTTGTCACAGGCTTTTGACTCTCATTTTAGCCCTTTCTTGCACAGTTTCTTTTTATTTATTTATTTATTTGGCCATGTCAGGTCTTAGTTGCAGCACAAGGGCGTCTCTCTAGTTGTGGCACACGGGCTTTAGAGTGCGCGGGCTCAGTAGTTGCAGTGCGTGGGCTTAGTTGCCCCATGGCATGTGGGATCTTAGTTCCCCGACTAGGGATCGAACCCGCATTCCCTGCATTGGAAGGCGGATTCTTAACCACTGGACCATCAGGGAAGTCCCCTGCACAGTTTCTTGATGGTAAAAAACTGCACAAGATGGAAACTAGAATTTCGATTAGACATGCAGTCTGCGTGTTCAAGGGTGCCTTGAGGGACTTTTGACAGGGCTGCTCTGTCCTAATGGGCAGGTTGTAAAACGCATGCCCCTAAGGGGGTGCAATTTGTATCATAGGCATGGGAGATCTAATTTTCTTGTAGTAAGTGTCTTGTTCTCAAAACATCAGTATTTTGTGACAATTTTCCAGCAGGTGTCAATAAAGTGTCTTGAGGAAGGGGCACTTTTTCTATTTGGTGAAAAGGTGACATGGAGGGGGTGTAAAGGTGGTGCTGAGTGGGAAGGAGAAGCCGTCATCATGGGCTCTTGGAATGTTAGATCTGAAATGGCTCTTCAGAGAGGACCGGTTCAACTCTGGATGTGTTAGGAATCTGGCTTACAAATAACAGATACCCAATTCCAACTGACTGAAGCCAAAAGGGGAACTAATCATTGGAACTCAAGGACAGGAGGCTTCCTTGGTGGTACAGTGGTTAAGAATCCTCCTGCCAATGCAGGGGACACAGGTTTGAGCCCTGGTCCAGGAAGATCCCACATGCCACAGAGCAACTAAGCCCGTGCGCCACAACTACTGAGCCTGCGCTCTAGAGCCCATGCTCTTCAACGAGAGAAGCCACCGCAATGAGAAGCCTGCGCACCGCGATGAAGAGTAGCCCCTGCTCCCCGCAATGAGAGAAAGCCCATGCGCAGCAATGAAGACCCAACGCAGCCAAAAAAAAAAAAAAGTAGCCCCCACTCTTAACTAGAGAAAGCCTGCGTGCAGCAACGAAGACCCAATGCAGCCAAAAATAAAAAATAAATTTTAAAAATTAAGAAAACAGTAGATTGTAAAATAATATTAAAAAAACAACAACAACAACTCAAGGACAGGGATGCACCAAGGACAGAGGAACATATTGGATCCAGGGACAGTGGTGCAGCCAAGACCTACCTCTGTCTTTCTGTACTCTTTTCTCTGCTCCTCTCAGTGCACCTGGGACCTTTTTTCTTCCCTTCTTAGTCTACGTTGTACAAAACATGGTGGCAGGCAACTCCTGGGCTTCACATGTTAGAGATTCATTGGCCAGCAGAGAGACTGGCTTCTTCTAGGTTTCAGTGTCAAAATTCCTGGAGAGGAGACTTAACTGGTTCAACTTTGATCAGATCAATCAAATGGCCAGTGTGTGTGTGTGTGTGTGTGTGTGTGTGTGTGTGTGTGTGTGAGAGTGAGAGAGAGAGAGAGAGAGAGAGAGAGAGAGAGAGAGAGAGAGAGACACTTGTAACCACTGTAGCTGAGTGCATGTTGGGGGTGGGGTTGGCAGGAAGTAATGGTCACACATTCTACAGAGAAGCATTATCTCTGGACCTGCGTCCAGAGACAGAAAATATGGCTTGTCACCAGAACACACACATCTGTGTGTTCTTCATAATCTCACACTGTCCTCTCAACAAACTAGTGATTTTATTGCTACAATTTCCCATTTCAAGGAAAAACAGTATATATATATATATATATATATAACCGGAAAGTTCTGTAGCTCTCTCAGAAGAGGCAAATGGAGAAATGAAGAACTATAAAGAGAAAGGCATTATTTAAATTCTTAGGATGTTTCCCAGTCCACTAAACATTTTCATGCCTTCCAGGGCTGGCTCCAAAGAGATGTTTTTGAATGGTGAAGGAGACCAAGTGAGTAATGGGGAGGTGGAATGGCAGTTTGGCAATCCCTACCTCACTGGGTTTTAGGTATCTTTCAACTAATTTGTCCCTCAAATTTATGAGGTATGAATTGTTAACTCCACTTTTCAGATGAGGATGCTGAGATTCAGCAAGGTTATTACCCAAGCTGATGAGAGAGCCAAGATTTCAACCCAGACCGAGTCTGTCTAATACCAGTACCTATCGATGGTAACTCTCTACTATTAATCCACACAGACTGAATAGCAATGAATGAAAAACTCTGACATGACATTTCTGTGGATTTCTGGGACAACCACTGATCACTTGGGGTTGCGCTTCTTGTAGTAACAGTTACCACTTTTGTGATCACTTATTATGTATCAGATACTATGCTAGGTTTACGATCTCATTTAATCCTTAAGACGACCCTACGAAGTTGGTACTATTATTACCTCCAGGTTAGGAAATTTAGGCTTAAATAAGCTATTGCGTTTTCCTGAGTATTCTGTGAATAAATTCCTATCAGTTAAATGCCTAATAAAGTGCTAAATTAATAAATTAACAAAGTTCTTTTTAGACCAGCTGGGCTTAAACTCTACACGCGCCACGTTCCTATTCTCTGCCACCAGGTGACGTCACAACCAACCCCAGCACTACATTCTCTGCCAAGAGCCACTGCCGATATCTCGCGAGAGCCATGGCTTCTTCCAATCTATTTTGGGCATGCGTGCGGCGTAGGGCGCTTTGGCTTAGAGTGGTTTGATGACTTTCTGTCAGTCTTCCTAGAGTACAGCTTTAACAACAAAGCACTTATTTCCTTTCAGTCACTCGAGTTCTCGCGAGACTTGCTACTCTTACTTCTCCCCCAACCCCAAACCCCGCCTTGCGCCTGCGCAGAGCTCTTCAAAGCAGAAGGTTGCGCTTGGAGGAAGTGACGGCTTTGGGTTCCGTGGCCGCAGCGCCGTTACTACTTCTCAGAAGCTCCACTCGGCCGCTTGCCGAGACACCCCGCCGCTAAGATGCCTCGAATTATGATCAAGGGGGGCGTGTGGAGGAATACTGAGGTAAGTTCCCTTTTCCCGCCGTCCGCTGCCCTCCGCCCCTCCGGCTGCTGGTGCGCAGGCGCGCGGAGGTCGGGGAGGCGGAGAGGTTGTTTGCGGGGTCTGCGTGGGGGTCGGTGCGGGGCCGACCCTCGGGGCCTTTACCTTGTGCCCGGTCCTACGTTATCTGAGCACCTGAAGGACGGGGACTGTGATTTAACCACTTGATTACCCACCGGGCACTCCTTAGGCCCTCAGTGAACATTTGTTGAATTGAGGACGCGCCCTCTGCCCTGGTGGAACTCACTGTGGTGGGAGAGCTAGGATAACCGCTAGAGTCGGTCTTTGGGGCACCCCCGTTCCTCGGCCCAGGCATCGTGCCTCTCTCTGATATTCAAAAATGAAGAAGTGCTGTGGCGACAACTTGGTTTTTTTCTTGACTTCCTTGCACACGGGAAGCAGTTTGAGTGCCAGGTTCAAAGTGCCCGTTTATGCCCGCATCCCTGCGGTCATCTGTGATCAAGGCATAACGTGTCCGCTCTCCCGTCAGATCCCAAGGCCTGTGTCTTCCTATCATTCCGCTTCAGCTTGGATAGAAGCCAGATAGGCCTTCAGTAGTCTCTTTGCTTCCAGAAATGTAGTGGATCATGTCATTGGTGAGCCAGAGAACAGTAGAGAATGAGTAAAATAGAAACGAGGTTTTAGTGAAGTTGGTGTTCATAGTGCACTGAATTTGTCAGTTTCCCGAGAACACCATATTTTTTCATGCTCTGTGTCTTTTTACATCTTATGCCTTCTTGGAATATCCTCCTACTGCTTAGCATCTTTCTGCCCTTCCTTCAAAAACCAGTCCAGAAACTCTTCTGGAATTTTTGCCTGTTCATCCTGTAAAAAGTAGTTGCACCCCCAGTGGTCCCATGACAACTCTTTCATCCACTTGTTATAGTTTGCTTTTTTTTTTGCAAGCATCACATCCTTCTGTGTGATGCTGGGAGGGTTTCTTAACCTCTTAGAGCCTCAGTTTTCTAATGGGGATGATAATAATACCTACCTGTCTTGGGGACTAAGTGAGTCACTACATTTGGAACATTTAGAACAGGGTCTGTCACATAGTAATCTTGCAGTAAGTGCTAGTTGCTATTTCTTTTCCTCAGTAGACAGCACTGCAAGAGGGCAGGACCAGATCTTGGTATCTTTAGAAACTAGGACAGTACCAAACAAAATTTGCTTGGGAAATTTTTCCGAATGGATCGAGTAGGATAGATAATTGTTGTATATACTTCTTTGAAGATGTGATTAAGTATAGCAGTACTGCAACAAAGTTACACATAAAGTCAGTGAGAACCTTGCCTCAACTTGCACAGAGGGAACCAGGCTGTTTAAGTTGGAGAAGAGACGACTTCTGTGGGAGAGACATGTACAAAAATCAAGTAACAGCAGGATTCCTATGATGTGGCCCAAGCCCTGCAGTCTTTGAGTCTGTGATGATACGGTGTGGAGTGGTGTGGAGTGGCTCATGTATGAGGCATGTAGCTCTAGTTCAATGTGGAAAAAAGCCTGAAAGTAAAATGCCCCAAGAGCATTCATCTGTGTCTCTAATAGCCCTGGTGTCTGTGATTTAGCTTGCCGGGCTCTCCTGGGGTTGGTGAGTTCCATATTGCAATGGGTGCCCTGGTGAAATAGTGTCTAGAGACTGGGGGAGTCTGGAGACAGAGTTGACTGGTGACTTCGGGGGAAATACTTAATTCTTAGGTTAGACCTGAGATGTGGATTCTTGGGTCAGAGTTGGGGTTATGGGACTGAAGAGAAAATGCTATTCGTAAGCCGGAGGCAGGAAGCCTGGGTTAGAGATTGGATTCACCTGAGTCTTGACTTGCTTCTTGAGGGCTGGATGTGTCCTATTTGATTCTCTTTCCCTAAGTACACAAGACTTGGTACAAGGTTGGTGTTCAGGGAATGTTTTTTCAATGAATGAATAAATGAATGAGCCATATTCCTTTCAAGAGAATAACAGCCACACACTGTACCCATTCCCAATTACTGGACGGGATGGGGAAGGGGTTGTGTGTAAGGGAGGGTAGGATGTCCTTCTAAGGGAGTTCTTTTTTTTTAAATTAATTAATTTTATTAATTTATTTTGGCTGCATTGGGTCTTCGTTGCCGCGTGTGGGCTTTCTCTAGCTGCGGCGAGCGGGGGCTACTCTTCATTGCATTGCACAGGCTTCTCTTCGTTGCACTGAGCGGGCTTCTCATTGCGGTGGCTTCTCTTGTTGCGGAACACGGGCTCTAGGCGCACGGGCTTCAGTAGTTGCGGCACACGGGCTCAGTATTTGTGGCTCGCAGGCTCAGTAGTTGTGGTGCACAGGCTTAGTTGCTCCATGGCATGTGGGATCTTCCCAGACCAGGGCTCGAACCCGTGTACCCTGCATTGTCAGGTGGATTCCTAACCACTGCGCCACTGGGGAAGTCCCTCTAAGGGAGTTCTTAATTTCTTGCATTTCACTGATTCTGGCTTGCTTTTTTTTAATTATTGTAATGAAGTTTTGTACTTTCTTTTTAAATCTAGGATATATGTGTGTGTTGATATCTCTCTTTCTCCATAGCACAACTCTGTTAGAGTTAATTTTAATTTTGTCTTTTCTCACTTGGAGTTTTGTGATTGAATACACTGTTTTTCTTCAACAATTTTTAGGATGAAATTTTGAAGGCAGCGGTAATGAAATATGGGAAAAACCAGTGGTCTAGGATTGCCTCACTGCTGCATAGAAAATCAGCAAAGCAGTGCAAAGCCAGATGGTATGTACCAGTTAATGAGTGGAAAACACAAAATGACCTTAATTATGATGAGGAAAATGTCATTTCTTTGAACCTTACCAAAGAAAGCAGGCATTGTGATATAACAAAGTGTGGAGTGGGAGATGGGAATTTAGATTTAAGAATTAGCTGTCATTTGCTTCCTATGTGATCTTAGGCAAGCCATTTTCTAGCCACTCTTTCCTACCACTACCTTCTCCCAACTGGGGATAATACTTGGCCCTAACTGATGGAGATGTGAGGCTCAAATGAGTTAATGTTGTTTGAGAGTGCTTTGTGAAGCATGAAATATAACTACTTTTAGGTACAGATGGACCCTAGCTTACAAATGGATTGTATTCCAAAAGTTTATAAGTGGATTGTTTTAGAACTTACTTTCCCAAAGAAATAAATGATAAATAATGGTTAATTTTCTAGGCTAGCTTACAGTAGTTGAGTTTCCTCATGAATCGTTGAAACATTGTATATTTGCTTCCCCAGAATATAACATAACCCAACATTACATCTGTGGTGCCCCCTTTTAAGTCACAGGGTAGTGGACATAGTAAGTTCTTCACATGTATTTTTGGCATGAGTGATCTGGCCCCAGCCCTGACCCATGTGGTACTAGGATCATATTTTGGATTGTATAAGAGTGACCTAATTTCCTGGGCACCTGGGTAGGGGAAAGGATCAGAATATAGAGATTGGCCCACAAAGAGGAAGATGGTCCTCAGCCTGCATAAGTGACTCTGATTTCTGGTTCTGTTAGTGGAGCTAAGCTCCTATCACTTTGTTTGGCAAGGTTTATATATTGTTTGCAGGGCCTCTCATCCAGCTAAGTAGACTGGATGGAAAAGGTGGGTCAGGTGGAGCATGGGGAAAGACAGAGATGACATAGTAGTTTTACTTAAATTAAAAAACTCACCAAACAAATACAGTTTTGAAAAGCATTTAGTGAGTGTAAGTCAAATGCTTAAAGAAGTAAGCCAAGGTGTTGTAAGAATCAAATCAAAGCACCAGAAAGTACTATGAAAACTAGAAACACTATGAAAATATGAGGTGGTTTTGTCTTATTTATAAATGCATAACCTCTAATAAAGTGTAAGATGAATGGAAACAATTGGTAGTTGAGAAGGAAGGCATATGATCATGTTTCAGTCATGTTACCTTTCTTAAGCATTACTAACCTTGCATAATTAAAATACAGTAGAATTTAGTGAGATAGGGTATTCGGAATGGGGTAAGTTTAACCAAATAGGGAATATTCTGTTGTAAAAAAAACCCCCAGCTTTTGTGATTGAAGGATGAGAGCTTGCATTTTTCAGATATTAGAAGCCAGTATGTCTAATACGTAAGGAGGATATTATTCATGCTGGGTGACTGATTAGGGTATAAAATGATGTCTTTTTAATAGGTATGAGTGGCTGGATCCCAGCATTAAGAAAACAGAATGGTCCAGAGAAGAAGAGGAAAAACTCTTGCACTTGGCCAAGTTGATGCCAACTCAGTGGAGGACCATTGCTCCAATCATTGGAAGAACAGCTGCCCAGTGTTTGGAACACTACGAATTTCTTCTGTAAGTGAATCTCCAAAAGCAGTATTAAAGTGTGTGTATATCTTCTGAATGAGGCTGAATACACTTTTAGCATTTTGTGTCCTTAAACATTAGTTACAGATCTGAATAAAGCCAGAGGAGCTAAAGCTATTGGATTGTATATTCCAAGTCTCGTGTGGTTGATCAAGATTATGTCTCCTTTTATACACTTTTTAGAGAAATAATTAAAAAGTATTATACAGGGACTTCCCTGGTGGTCCAGTGGTTAAAACTCCATGCTCCCAGTGTAGGGGGCCTGGGTTTGATCCCTGGTCAGGGAACTAGATCCCGCATGTTGCAGTTGAGAGCCCACATGCTGCAACTGAAAGATCCCGCATGCTGCAACGAAGATCCTGCGTGCCCCAACTGAGACCCAGCGCAGTCAAATAAATAAATAAATACTAAAAAAAAAAGTTATACAAATCATACATGTTCATCATAGAAAATCTGGGGAAAAAATAGTGAAAAAGCAAATAAAAATCACCCATAGTCATACTGCTGAGAGTTAACCATTGGAACATCTTGATTCTTCTCTAAAAGCTTTTTTGTGTGGCTCTGCTGCATTTGTGATTTAGGGAGCTGCTTGGAGCCTGTTTCATGGTGAATGGAAACACTGAAATTAGAGAGAAATTTAAAACCATCTCTTTTCAGGTGAAGCAGTAGTAGAAATGCTTTATTTTTGTTAATGCCCATCCATTGGTTTTTTCAAAGGAAAAGGGTGCCAGCACTAGGGAACCTGGTATTTCTAAGACTAAACGGGTGGTAGTGTGACTGATTACTCTGGGCTCATTCCTAGGGATAAAGCTGCCCAGAGAGACAATGAAGAGGAAACAACAGATGATCCACGAAAACTTAAACCTGGAGAAATAGATCCAAATCCAGAAACAAAACCAGCACGGCCTGATCCGATTGATATGGATGAGGGTAAGTGTATTTTTGTGAGGACTTTCTTTCTTTGGTAACCATAGACTTCTCAGGCCTTCTTTTAACTCTCTTAGTTCTTTTCTAAACTCCTCTGACTTTTTCGAATTGCAGTTCTGTCTGTAGTTGTTACTCTAAGTATCTTTCCAAGTGTGTCCAACCTTCTATCATAGAGTAATTGCTCTTTTTGTATAATGTCCCTTTATCTTTTGATGTTTCAATTCATTTAGTAAGTTAAGCAGTGTGATATGACTGGACATTTCCTGGTGGCTAGAGGTAAGCTCTTTAGGATTCTGTGTTCTCATTTCTATTCCGAGGAGAGAGGCAACAAGTCAGGATTTGGGGATCCAGTGCTCCTACTAACTACTTTTTTGACTTCAGACAGGAAGTTTGATCTTCTTGAAAGGGCAACACTACAATACCATGAGGGAGATGCCTTTTTGAGACATTGAATCAGGAATCAGAGGAACTAGATTTTAATCTAGTTTAGTGCCATGTCTGCCACTTATTAGCTATTTGACTTTAGGTGAGTCATATAATCTCTCTGAACTTTGGTTCTCTTTCCTGTCAGATGGAGAGTAATAATATCTATCTTACTTCACAGGGTCGTGAAGCATTCAGTGAATATTTGTTGAGTTTTTAATTTAAAAGTTTGAAGGTAGTTGTTCCCAAAGGCAGACTGTGGCTAGGCTGGCTGCATCACTGTCACATGGCAAACTTTAAAAAATAAAGGTACCAGGGCTTCCCCAGGAGGTCTGCGTCAGTAAATTGGGGGTGGGGGGGGGAATGGAGGGTAATCCTGGAATCTGAGGGTTTTTTTGTTTTTTAAAGTTCCCTTGTGATTTCATTGGACACCCTTGTGTAGGAATTGCTCTAAGGTATCAGTAATGAAATTTGTTCTACTCTGGGGAGCTATGGAAAATATACTGGAGGAGAGAAATAGTTCTGAGGAAAAAAATGAAGGAAAAATGATAATGAAGATTGTCAGTCCCCTTATAATTAAACAGTAGTTTTTACAATATTTCACAATTTGTGCTGTGCCAGATAGTTGATGATAATGAAGGATATGATAATTATAGCCACTGTTTAATGAGTATTTGCTAGATGCTTTACCTATTTCTTTTTTCTTAGTTCTTCTCAACATCCCTGTGAAGTAGGAATTGTTATTCCCATTTTATAAGTGGTGAAACGTTATTATCCAGAGTCACATAACTGTCCAGTGGTGGGCATGATTTTTAACTTAGGTTTCTCTGACTTAAAAACCCAAGCTGTTGCCTTTATGCTGCACCATGTAATGATTATATTGATGGGTTTTCTCATCTTAAGCACTAGGGTGTGTCTTTCACCTTGCTTCTGTTGGAGAAGTTAGATTTTGTTCTCTTTATTTTTGCAGATGAATTGGAGATGCTTTCTGAAGCTAGAGCCCGCCTGGCTAATACTCAGGGAAAGAAAGCCAAGAGGAAAGCGAGGGAGAAACAGTTGGAAGAAGCAAGGTAAGGTTGTTTTCCATCTATAGTTGAACAAATTAGTCTGTGCATCCTTAGGCCCAGTAAAACTGTGTGATTTATCAACCCTGTTGGGTGAATGATAACTAGAGTTGTCTAATTCCAACATGGCAGAAGTAATGCCCAGGTATACACATACATGTATGTCTTGGTGTGTTGGATTTGTTCTGTTAGCATGGGGGAGCTTCATTTGTTGTAGCCATCTTGGCGTCAGATGGCTGGAGGACACACGGGGCTCTGGGACTGTGGTGTGACTGCCAATTAGTTACTCTCCTTGATTAGCGTTGGGCAGGCAACGGCTGTGAAACAGGAGACTCAGCTGAACATGGAGGGAGTTAATGAGCCTTGAACCACATTTTAGGCTGTCATAGAAATTTGTATTTAAAAAGTGAGTGGAATTGAGTATTGCCCTCTGCTCAAGGTTTTCTCTACTTTCCCCTCCCTTTTGGTTAGATCCATGGTTGACATCATTTCTAATGGCCTAGAAACCCAGATGAAGTGGTTAAAGGGAAAACTTGAACTTTATAAGAGCTTACTAGCTTTTGGAATTCAGGCATTGGAATAGCCTCCCCAGCCTCCACAGCTACCTTTTTTGGTCCCTAAGCTGGGAAGTATTGATACTTCCTGACCTAATAACTAGCATTGTGTTGATGGTTTCCCCACTAATGGCTGTGAAGTGCCAGATCCTGGGATGGAGGATTCTTTTATGCCAGAGGATGCTTTTTGGCATAGCTGGACAACCACTAGCCCAGAATAGTTGCTTGTGATGGGAGTATGACTGGCCTGGGACAGTAAACAAGCTAAGAGGAGGTTCTAAATTTTCTGCTGGGTCTTAGTCACCTTTCTGTTCCGTATACTATTTAGGGTTAAGTAATGTGAGTAAGGTAAAAAAATTCATTTTTCCATTTTTGTCCATGGTGGTTTGGGGACCAAATTGTTTGAGCCTTTTAACCATGTGGATTGGCCCAGGGATATGACAGGTATATATATGAAAATCTCCAAGTATGGTTGGTATTGCTTGCTTTAACAAATACATTTTTCCAGATTTAAATTTACCCTACACTTTCTTGTAGATTTTCTTGTAGAACATGTTTATAACTTGTGCATATATCTTGTAATTAACTAGATTGGTGTGTATGGAGAATGTACTGCAGGACTATTTACTTTAAATGTTAAATTACAGATCTGTTTTATAACTTAAAGCTTTTTATTGATTATAAAAGTAATAACACTTTTCCTACAAAATACTAGTATTGTACTATTTTCTTTTTGGGGCATGGTTGATACAATGCTATATAGCTTGGTTATATTCACTTAGTATTATATTGTAAAGGTTTTCTAATGTCGTTTGAAGTCTTTGTTTTATTTAAAGAATAAAATTACTTATGAAATGTGTCCCTTCAAACCTTTCTCTTCTCAGTATAGACATACATTTATGTGTACTACACATACAGTAACATTTGTGTAAAATTAGATCATACTGTATAGACTGTTTCGATGAGAAGTTAATCTTACTGGGGTTCCCTTGTAAGTGATAAATCGTTTTTCTCTCTCTGTTTACAAGATTTTCTCCTTGTCTTTGGCTTTCAGCATTTTTAATATAATGTTTCTGTTTGTGCATTTCTTAATGTTTGTCTTACTTGCAGTTCCTTGAGCTTCCTGGATGTGTAGGTTAATGATTTTCAATAAATTTGTGAAATTTTCAGCCAATGTTTTGTTCTCCTTTTTCTAATGTTTTATTCTCCTTTTTCTCTTTCCTTTTGATATTCCTACTGTGCATATGTTGTGCACTTAATGGTGTTCCACCTTTTTGTGAGGCTCTGTTCGTATTTCTTCATTCTTTTTTTTTTTTTTTTCCCCTTTCCTTTGGATTGCATAATCTCTATCCATCTGTCTTCATCTTGGCTAATTCTTTACTTCGAATCTGTTCTAGTGAAGTTTTTGTTTCAGCTTTCCCGTTGCGGAGCACAGGCTCCGGACGCGCAGGGTCAGCGGCCACGGCTTACCGGCCCAGCTGCTCCGCGGCATGTGGGATCCTCCCGGACCGGGGCACGAACCCGTGTCCCCTGCATCGGCAGGCGGACTCTCAACCACTGCGCCACCAGGGAAGCCCCATTTGGTTCTTTTTAATTATTTCTTTTTGTTAATTTTCTCTATTTGATGAACATTTTCATCCTACCTTCCTTCTTTAATCGTGCTTTTACCTTTTGTTCTTTGAACATACTTGTAATGTCTCCTTTGACAAGTCTGTCAAAGCTGACATCTGGTTGCTCTCACAGGCAGTTTCTGTTGCCTGCTTATTTTCTGGTGTGGGTCATGCTTTCCTGTTTCTTTGCATGTCTCACCTTTTTTTGTTAAGAACTGGACACTTTGGATGATATATTGTAGCAGTTCTGGGGACTGTGTTGCTCCCATCCACTCCTTGTTACTGTTGCTTGCTTACTCCTTTAGTGACTAGCTGGGCTATTTTAGTGAAGTCTGTTCTCCCCATTCCTCACCCAGAAATGTGAAGCTTCTGATGTTGCTCCTCATGGGGACACAGTCTTGGGTGCGCCCACAGTCGCCTTGGGATGAGGTGGTTTTGACAGGACTTTCTTTGACATCTTCTTCCCTGGCTACACCCAGCGGTTAAACTCTACTAATTGCCAGTTTATTGCTGTATTGTTTTCAACAATGGCTTGAGGCATAAATTGCTCCACAGAGTGTTCCAATCAAACTTTGGCTCCTTTGAAGGGATAATTTCTGAGGTCAGTGTTTGGCAGTTGTTCTCATCCCAGGAGGGCTTCTCCCACTTTTTGAAAGAGATTCTCTCTGGCAAACTAGTGGGCCTGCAGTTTAGCTGCATCTCCAAAGAATCTGTCGGTTTCTTCACAGTTGCCTTTCACCGAGACTTCCACTGTTTTTGAGAGTGCCCTGAGGCCTGAACGTCTCCATTTCCTTTTGCAAATGAAGTCAGTTTCTTTGGGGAAAGTTTGGAATTCTCTGTTCTATCCAGGGGCACTGAGGTACTTCTTGTTGAGTGACACACCCACTTTAGGAGCTGAGTGTTCAGTGTCGGGGGTGGGGGTAGGCAGCAGCCCCAGGTCCCCTAACCCTGACCCTCATCCCACGGGCCCAGGTTGGGCTCCAGTATTCTCAGTAGCACTGTGCCCAAGGTAGAGCCCCTGGGCAGAAGAAGGAAGCCCCTCCTTCTCAGTCACTCTTGTCTGAACTTAGCCTCTGCAGTGGCTTCCTGGAGGCAGGATGAAAAATGCTGCCGTCCTGCCCCTACTGGAATGAAAGCCAGGGAGCTGGAGGGGAGAGAGAACCCTGTGTTCTTGGCTGCACCAAGTGTGGAGTGGAGTTTCTGTCTCCCTGAGCTGGGACGGGGGAAGAGAAGAGGGAGTGGGTCTTGATTTGAATACTGCAGGCTCTCACTTTTCTTATCGAATTTTTGTAGATTTTCTTGAATAAACGTTTCTTCATTTGCTGTATCTCCTTTATTTAGGATCCCTTCCAGAGACTTAACTTTTTTTTTAAAATAATTTTTGTCAGTTTTGCTGGGGAGTGGGTTTCTGAAATTGCTCCTATATACTGTTTTATAATTTGATTTTTCCCCTCTTTAATATTCTGAATAGCTTTTCTGATCATTGAATCATTAACGTTATAGCATCTTGGGAAAGTACAAAGGAAAAAGTAAAAAATGAAATTCCAGCCTCCTATGATTATCACTGTTACTGTTCGGGTGAACATCCTTCACATCTCCCCATGCACGTGTTCACTGATAGAGATGCATATAATTTTACATGTTGCTCCATAACATGTAAACTTTGTAACATTGTTTTAAACAGCAGTGTGTCTTGAGCATCTTTCCACGTCAGAGTAGATTTACAGATTTCTTTCTATTTATCTATCTATCTATAGATTTCTTTCTATTTATCTATCTATCTCTATTTATTTATTATTTTTGGCTGCTTTGGGTCTTTGTTGCCGCGCGTGGGCTTTCTCTAGTTGCGGCGAGCGGGGGCTACTCTTCGTTGCAGTGCGCGGGCTTCTCATTGCAGTGGCTTTTCTTGTTGCAGAGCACGGGCTCTAGGCGTGCGGGCTTCAGTAGTTGTGATACGTGGGCTCAGTAGTTGTGGCTCGTGGGCTCTAGAGCGCAGGCTCAGTAGTTGTGGTACACGGGCTTAGTTGCTCCGCGGCATGTGGGATCTTCCCAGGCCAGGGCTCGAACCCGTGTCCCCTGCATTGGCAGGTGGATTCTTAACCACTGTGGCACAAGGTAAGGCCCAACAGATTTCTTAAAGGTTATTTAGATGGCCATATAATATCTTATCTTATAGCTGTGTTGTAAATTATTTTAACTAATTTGTTATTGTTGGATGTTTAGGTTGTGTCTGTTTATCTGCTTTTCTGAACAGTGCTTGGTAACCAGTCTTGTAGCTAAGGCCTTGTACATGTCCCTATTTATTTCCTTAGGCTAAGACTGAAGAGTGAAATTGCTGGGTTAAAAATGTAAAAAAGTTAGGGGTATTAATGTGTATTTCCAAATTCTCTTTGGGGAAAGCTATACCACTGTACTTTCTCATTACCATTGTGAGAGACTGTCCACTGTTTGCACCCTTGCCATTAAAACAAAGCAAAAATTGAAGGCTGTTGATTAGATATGTAGAAATGGTACTTGATTTAATTTGTGATTCTTTAATTATTAAAGTACACTCTGTCATTTTAGCTATTTACATTTTTCCCCTTAGTGAACTGTTTATTTCCTTTTGCTCTTCCTTTCCCTTGGGTACATTTTTAAAAAACTTGCTTAGATTCTTTATATCTAACCATTCCTAATACTAAGTGCAAAATTTTTTCCTGTTATTTGCCTTTTAATATTGTTTTATGATTAAAAAATGGTGCTACAGGGATATAAATTTTAAAATTCAAAGCTGTTGATTGTTTTTTTCACCCTTTATTTAATTTATATTAAGTGAGTATATTCCCATCCAGAGATTGGATACATATTTACGTATAGTTCCTTCTGGCTTTTCTCTTTGCTCTAGTGTATGTGTGTACCTTTAAATCAAAACTGGAATTGGTTTTGGTGAACGATGTGAGGTGAGGATTTAAATAAATATTTCTTCCCCAAGTGACCGGGTAGTTTTCTTAACTCTGATGGGTGATCCATCCTTTCCCAATGGTGTATGATTTTGAAGGTGATTTGTGTTCTCTTTCTTCAGGCGTCTTGCTGCCCTCCAAAAGAGAAGAGAACTTCGAGCAGCTGGCATAGAAATTCAGAAGAAAAGAAAAAAGAAGAGAGGAGTTGATTATAACGCTGAAATCCCATTTGAAAAAAAGCCTGCTCTTGGTTTCTATGATACTTCTGAGGAAAACTACCAGGCTCTTGATGCCGATTTCAGAAAGTTAAGACAACAGGATCTTGATGGGGAGCTGAGATCGTAAGTTGCCTTTCTGTTTTTATAAATGGAAAAGTATAGTAGTAATTTTATGGAGGGCCAAGTATTATCCTGGTCAGAGCCAGATATTTCTTAGTTAGCACAATGTGGTTTACATAATGCTTTTACTTATTTAATGGATTCACCTTTCTGAGAAAACCAGTGACCCTGGCTGTAATGCTTTTAGCACAGAACACTGTTCGAAGCTCTCGAAATGTCAGCGCTTGGCTCTTAGTGAACTGTCTACTCAGAATCACAGTCTTAACATTTACGAAATGTACCTTTGGGAAGAGGTTAGTTATTTTACTAATGGCTTGAAGGAGTCTGTCAAAATCCGGTCTGCTGCTTCTTAGTTTTTTTTCTAGTGAAAATTTTATCTTGTTTTTCTGGGTTTTTTTTGCCTGTGCCATGAGACTTTGTGGAATCTTGGTTCCCTGACTAGGGATCACACCTGGGCCCCGGCGGTGAAAGTGGTGAGTTCTAACCACCGGACCGCCGGGGAATTCCCTCTTGTTTTTCATAAAATGAAATTAAAAGGAAAAACATTACCAATGCATTTTTAAGTCTTTTCACTTAATGGCAATTAGTAGGTATATTTTTAAAATGTCTTACAATACAGAGGATTTTGTTTATTTCTAGGGATTTTTAGAGTTTTTAAATTGTTATATCTGAATGTTGTGGGGAGAACCTTTTAGGATTGTCAGAGATTTTTAGTACTCCCCCAATGGCTTTCCATTTTTGTTGACATGAATTGTTAGTAAACAACAGATGTCAGTCACTGTGAAACAGGATTTTCTTGGATGTACTCCATTGTATTTATTTTTCAAATTAGGACCTTGCTTTAGGTAGCCTCTACAAATAAAGAGATTGAAGAAAAAATAGTCATTTGGAAGGAGTAGACTAGATGGAAGAAGAGGATGACATGCAGAGGGGGAGAAGGCATTCCTGGTCCTTTAAAAGATGGCCTTGAGCCTGGCTTTAGACCTTAACGACTTTTTGGTGTCATTTGTCAGGACTTAGATATCCTTTAAAAAAATTTATGAATTAAAAAAAATCATAGCAAACAATTGAAGAATAGTTTTAAAGGAAAACTTTTAAAACTCACGTTTTAATTCTGTTCCCTTCATTTAATTGTTTCCGTTTTTGTATACTTCATCATTTTCCTATGTGCACACACATATTTTTACATGAACATAGTCACAATATAGGAGTAGTTTTATGTTTTTCTATTCATGTTATATGTAACATTTTGCTTATCATAGTCTTTATAGCTACATAGGTGTTTATTTTATTTTATTTTTTTTTGCGGTACGCGGGCCTCTCACTGTTGTGGCCTCTCCCGTTGCGGAGCACAGGCTCCGGACGCACAGGCTCAGCGGCCATGGCTCACGGGCCCAGCCGCTCTGTGGCATGTGGGATCCCCCTGGACCGGGGCACGAACCCGTGTCCCCTGCGTCGGCAGGCGGACTCCCAACCACTGCGCCACCAGGGAAGCCCTATAGTTACATAGTTTTAATATTTAGTGCTTAAATTACTTAGTATATCTTATTTTCTTAGTAATTCTATTGATATTCTAAGTCTGCATTCCTCTTGAGTATAGTGGGTAGGTAATGGTGTAGGGAACAACTTAATGTATATTATTTTGTCTTTTTTGTCATAATTTTATTAGGAATGGGATTATTTCGTTCAGAGCATATGACTATTTATATGGCGTTTAATGTTGCTGCCTATATGTAACTTTAAAAAATCTGTTCTCCACCTTGATCCATGACAGTGAAAAAGAAGGACGAGATAGAAAAAAAGACAAGCAGCATTTGAAAAGGAAAAAAGAATCTGATTTACCGTCAGCAATTCTTCAAACTAGTGGTGTTTCTGAATTTACTAAAAAGAGAAGCAAACTAGTACTACCTGCCCCTCAGGTAATCTGATAAAAGCAGGTTTTTCATTGTATGAACTCATATGCTTACCATTTATCCAGCAAATGTTTGCAGGCCTATGTGCCAGGCTTTTGCTGGGTGCTTGGTACCTTTAAGAAATATCAGGCCTTGAACTGCTCGTATGATGGTTTAGTAAGTAATTGTCAGCTCTTAGCAATTTTTCAGTAGGCTAGGGCTCCAGACCTCTTTTTTGCAGCTGATAAAGGTGGTATTTGGCCTTGTGGACTTCAGGCCACTTCCTTTTAGGGAATGTTTTGTTGTGTCACACCTCCTTCTCTTTTTGAGACAGTAGCTGTGAAAATCAACATGGGAGTTGTGGAGAAGAGAAAATTCATTCAGCTCATCATAGGCTCTGTTCCTTTGAATTATAGTTGGTCAGAAACATGGGGATTTTGAATAAGCTCTTGTTTTGTTTTGACGAGTACAGCTTTGTAGAATTGGACAGTTAAATGGAGCAGAGGGATGGATTTAGGAGGCTTGAACAGCTTCTTTCTGCAAACGAGTGCCCTGGCTGCATCAGTACAAAATCCTTGGGCATAAACATAAAATAATTTTGTTAGATGCTGTTATTCATAGTAGTTATATTTCTTAAACTGAGATTTTGCCTGTAATTTATTTTTAGTTCTTAGGGTATTTAGTTTGGTAAAATTACAAGGATAACACCTTTTGATCTTCTCAGGGATCTTGTGGCTTTGTGGACTCTGTGTGATATTTTAATTGGTTTTTAGTGCCCACCCTCCCCCTAATTGATAAATGGCTTTGTATAAACACTATTATTTTATGTTCTTGATTTATAAATATTTTGGTTTGAAAGAATTTCAGTATGGAAATACTGAAAAGGAATTTCCGTATCTGCAGCTTGATTCTATGTCACATATGGAATTCTGCCCCCTCCCCCCATTAAATAGGGAAGACTTTTAAAAACTTTATTATGGAAATTTTCAAACCCACAAAAAGTAAAGAGAGTGCTACAACGAGCCCCTGTGTACTCATCACACAGCTTCAGCAATTCATCTTCTGGAATGTGGAAGTTTTAAGCTGTGTTATTCTTGGTTAAAATATTGCTACTGTGATAACTGTGTCTTTAGATTTCAGATGCAGAACTCCAGGAAGTTGTAAAAGTAGGCCAAGCAAGTGAAATTGCACGTCAAACTGCTGAGGAATCTGGCATAACAAACTCGGCTTCCAGTACTCTCTTGTCTGAGTACAATGTCACCAACAACAGCATCGCTTTGAGAACACCACGAACACCAGCTTCCCAGGACAGAATTCTGCAGGTAGGCTGCCATATGGTAGAGTGAGCCTTTCACTTTGTTTATTATCCTTAAAGGTATTATAAAGGATTTGTGTGTTTTAGGGTTTTGTGTGTTTTAGGGTAAGCAGTTTGAAACAGTCCTGAATGCATAGCTGTTAGAGATTTCTGTAGTAGGGAAGCTAAATCCTGTCAGTAAAGCATAGCATTTAAAAATTTCACATTGCCTAGCAGTCCTGGAAAAAAAATCAAACACGTGTAGTCAGTAATTTTTAAAACTTCCTTGTGATTCTGTACTTAGCTTGGCATAGACTGCCTTCAGTACTATTTCCCTCTCTCTCCTTAGCACATAGGGTGTACAGCTGTGTGTGTTCTATTTTTTTTTTTTTTTTTTTGCGGTACGCGGGCCTCTCACTACTGTGGCCTCTCCCGTTGCGGAGCACAGGCTCTGGACGTGCAGGCTCAGTGGCCATGGCTCACGGGCCTAGCCGCTCCGCGGCATGTGGGATCTTCCCGGACTAGGGCACGAACTCGTGTCCCCTGCATCAGCAGGCGGACCTCAACCACTGCGCCACCAGGGAAGCCCTGTGTGTTCTTTAGGGTGTCTGCATGCCAGAGAATAGACAAACCTAACGGAATACTACTGAGTCTTTTAGCATTCTTACATCTCAATTTTCTAATAGTCAAATATAATTTGACTACTGATTCAGGAGTCAAATAGTCCTGCAAGGCTTTGTAAGAAAAACAGTGCCCCTCATTGCTTGCTCTCTACAGGTACCAGTGATAGCTCTTTGTTTTTATCACCTTACTACTAAGACACTTGTTACATTTTGGTTTTTCTTCAGTTTTAGGCATTTTTCCACCAAGGATTTGAACATCTGGCTCTCTCACACCTTCTGCCTCTACTGTGCAGACACATGCTTTCCATTTTCCCATCTTCCATTATAGTTAATTATAATTTTGGCTAGCTCCATATTTATGGTTTACCTTAGGACTACGTAAACTGCATTCATTCACTACGTAAACTGTGGGTCAAACTGCACTTGACCCACAAAATGCCTTATAATTACTCTACTGTACAGTATTTTGTTTTTCTTTGAATGAATACTTGTTTTATTTAGTCGCTAAATTTTCTGATTACTTAGCACAAATTCAGTTCTGGACTTTATACTAACTGTAAATCTCCTGTAATCTGGTCACATTTTAGGTATTCTTACCTTTTTCAACACTTGAAGTCGTTCCCAGAACTTCTGAATTTTCTAGTCTGGACTGCTTACTCTTTAGATCTTGTTACAGCTTGTTCTCTTGCTTTCCCTTCACTGTCACCCTAGAAAGTCCCTTGTGTCTCCTCTTTCTTGGCTCCCATGTCTCTGGCTTTTTTGGTTGACTCCCTTGTTGGTGAAGTGTATCTGTCAGTAGCTTTCTGAGGAAGGTTTCATGGGAGATGGAATTTTTAAGACCTTGAATATCTGTAAATAACTGTCCTCTACCCTCTTATCTGATTGATAGTACAACAGGGTATAGAATTCCAGATTGAAAGAGTTTTTGTTCACAGTTTAAAAGGCAGTGCTCCAGTGTCTTCTGGCTTTCATTGTTGCTATTGATACGTCCTGTGCCATTCAGGTTGTTAATAGGAAACCTGGTTTTTTCTTTCTCTGGAAGCTTATATGATCTTCTCTTTTTCACATGCGTGTTTCTTGATGTGGGTCTATTTTTAACCACTGTGCTAGGTACTTGGTGGGTCTTTTAATTCTATAGACTCATGGCCTTCAATTCTGGGAAGTTATTTTGAAAATTAAAAAATTTCTTCCCTTTCATTAATTTATTTTGCTACTTATTACTCTCTGGTTTTCTGTCTTAATTGACTTTGATTTGATTGCTAGGAGATTTTCTGAATTTTATCTTTTTTTAAAATTTCTACTGTCATATTTTTAATTTCTAAGAGCTCTTTTTTAAATGTGTTCAATTTTTAAATGTCTCATTTAATGAATATTTTTTTATTCCTCTGAGGCTATTAATGATGGTTTTCTTTTGTTTTTACAAGTTTTCTTTTTCCTGCACAGTCTTTTTTTTTTTTTTTTTGCGGTACGCGGGCCTCTCACTATCACGGCCTCTCTTGTGGAGCACAGGCTCCAGACGTGCAGGCTCAGCAGCTGTGGCTCACGGGCCCAGTTGCTCCGCGGCATGTGGGATCCTCCCAGACCAGGGCTCGAACCCGTGTCCCCTGCACTGGCAGGCAGACTCTCAACCACTGCACCACCAGGGAAGCCCCTCAAATATCGTTCGATCTTGTTCTTTGCCTATATCTAGGGAATAAGGGTAGGGCAATTAAAAGCTGACTAGACACTCCTTGGGTGTGGGTAGGACCCCTTGACTCCAGACTTTCCTGTGGGCTGAACTGGCTGGGATGTTTTATTGGGGAGATTTCTTTTTAAATTGTTTTACTTTTAAAATGTATTTATTTATTTATTGAAGTATAGCTGACTTACAATATTGAATAGGTTTCAGGTGTAGAACATAGTGGTTTGATATTTTTATAGATTATACTCCATATAAAGTTTCTGTAAAATATTGGCTCTATTCCCTGTGTTATACATTACATCCCTATAACTTATTTATTAGGGAATTCTTATTTATTTATTTATTTATTTATTTGTTGCATTGGTCTTCGTTGCTGCGCGCGGGCTTTCTCTAGTTGCAGCAAGTGGGGGGCTACTCTTCATGGTGGTGCACGGGCTTCTCATTGTGGTGGCTTCTCTTGTTGTGGAGCATGGGCTCTAGGTGCGCGGGCTTCAGTAGTTGTGGCACATGGGCTCAGTAGTTGTGGCTCGCGGGCTCTAGGGTGCAGGCTCAGTAGTTGTGGCGCATGGGCTTAGTTGCTCTGCGGCATGTGGGATCTTCCCGGGCCAGGGCTCGAACCCGTATCCCCTGCATTGGCAGGCAGATTCTTAACCACTGCACTACCAGGGAAGCCCTATTCCAGAACTTCTGGCATGCTAATGTTAGGTCGACAGAAGGAATGGAAGTATTGAACTCTGCCACAGCTCAGTATTCGTTTTCTCTCTTGGTTTTCATTGAGAAAAATGTATAAGAATTCTGCCTGTTTCAAGATTTGTGTAGTAGGACAAGAAGAGAGGAATTTGCTCTCCTGTCTAAACTGTTAAAACATGCTTCTTTACCTTCTTGTTAATCAGGAAGCCCAAAACCTCATGGCTCTGACCAACGTGGACACCCCATTAAAAGGTGGACTTAACACCCCTTTGCACGAGAGCGACTTCTCAGGTGTGACTCCACAGCGGCAGGTTGTACAGACTCCAAACACAGTTCTTTCTACCCCATTCAGGTATTGTAAATAAATAACTGTTTTCTGCTTTAGAAAAACTTGAATCCGAGGACTTGGACAACATGTTTGCTTTAGAAATGCTGGCAGAGAATGGAAATAAGTGTTTAACTTGCTTTTTAATTTCTCCTCATAGTAGCAAATAACATTATAGTATCCAGGAAATAGTCAAATACCAAATGGAGCTTCTTTTTTTTTTTCAGGGTTTCTGGTGCTATCACCTCGTTTCTGAATACTTTTAATCTGATTTAAAAGAGCAGATCAATCCATTGTTAATGATGATTTGGTGAATTTTATAAAAATTCTAAGCCTTTTAATGTATGTATTACTGTTGCTTTTCCCCCAACATTTTATTATGAAAATTTCTAACATTCAGAGAGGTTGAAAGAATGGTAAAGCAAGCATCCATATACTCACCACCCAGTTCTCCAGTTAATATTTTACAGTGTTTGCTTTAATCACATATCCGTCCATCAATCTATCTTATTTTTAGTAATTTCCAAGTTGCAGGTATTAGTCCATTTCACCGTAAACGCTTCCTAGTTGTGTATATCATTAACTAGAGTTCAGTATTTGTTTATACTTCTTTTGTTTTAAGCTACTGTTTTTAAAGAAGAATTTTTAAGATACAAACATTATAGAAGCAATTTGTATTAAAATGGAATTTGAGCTTTTAAGGTTAGAAATATTTAGGGTTTACTTGTAATTTTAAAATATGTCCTCCTACTGGTTGTTAAGTATATGAAGACTGTTATAGTTGCACATGACAAACAGGATCAAGAAACATTGGCCCCTAAAACCTTATATAATATTTAATTGCAAGGCTTGCAAGAGAGCCTAATCCCTCTTTCCCCGTGGGTGTCTCATTTCTCAACTAGATTGTAAGCTCATTGAGGGCAGGGACCATGTGTTATATGGTAACACCTCACCTTACCTCTGGGAACAGCTCTCTGGCAGCACCACCTGTCTGGAACACAGCCAAGATACAGGAAGTAATCAACCAAAAAAAAAAAAAAAGGCTTTGAACATTTAAACTATAAGGTGCAAAGTCTATGGCTTTTATTCCTAAGAGAGTTTCTTAGACCTAACTCAGAGCTATTCATATTTAGATGTGATTCTAAAAGCCTGGTGTTTGGTTTCCAAACTGTAGAGGGAAGAAGTACTTCAGGTATGCACATCTATGATGATGATGATGATGTGATAGCCAACAGCTACAGGCAGGGAGGAGACAAATGATAAGTTGAAGATACTGAACTCGAAAGGAGTCATTTGGGATCTTGAGTGTGGTGGCCAACCTCTCTGCCCACTGTGTGTTCTCAGCCACCCTGATGTGTCAAGAAAAGGTTGTGGGACTTCCCTGGTGCCACAGTGGTTAAGAATCCGCCTGCCAGTGCAGGGGACATGGATTCGGTCCCTGGTCCAGGAAGATCCCACAAGCCGCAGAGCAACTAAGCCCGTGTGCCACAACTACTGAGCCAGCGCTCTAGAGCCCACGAGCCACAACTACTGAGCCCACGTGCCAGAACTACTGAAGCCTGCGTGCCTAGAGCCCGTGCTCTACAACAGGAGAAGCCACCACAACTAGAGGAAGCTCGCACACAGCAACGAAGACCCAATGCAACCAAAAATAAATAAATAAAAATAAATAAATTTATTAAAAAAAAGGTTGAAAAATGTTTGGTGGACCTAGTTATTAATAAGGTAAGAAAATATCAGATGTAATGACTTTATTTGAAGTCATTAAAATAAATATACTGTGTGTAAATACTGAGTTAGCTGAACCAAAGCTTTATTTTAACCTAGAGGTCTAACTAAAAACCAGGTAGGGAGATGGAATTTCTGGAATCTTTATTTCTTTTCTGTTTTCCTTGTAAAATAATTTATGTAAAAACATTTGAAAGCACGATCCAAATAAAATTGGCACTTTCATTAATTGGAATTTCTGTCTTTATAGAACTCCTTCTCATGGATCTGAAGGGCTGACTCCCCGGAGTGGGACAACTCCCAAACCAGTTATTAACTCCACCCCGGGTAGAACGCCTCTTCGAGACAAGTTAAACATTAATCCGGAGGATGGAATGGCAGACTACAGTGATCCCTCTTATGTGAAGCAGATGGTACATGTCAATTCCCTTTTAGTATTCTTTAAAAAAAATTAAAAAAAAAATCTCATGGGTACCAAATTAAAATTTGTCCCCTTGTCAGTGCATATCGCATATACCTTAAGATTCTGTACACCTGCGGACACCAGAAAAGCAACATGATTTGTAGGGTTTGAGAAGGGAAATCTTACGGTCTTATTGCTTACTTTTTCTTATTCTTAATATATTTTTCAGAAATGATTATGCTGATAGTAATGCTCCTTATATCTTTTGTGATTTTTAATTTTCATCATTTACTAATTAATACTTTACCTTCTTGAATGGTACATTTAATTTTTTTTCCTAGTTCTGTAAAATGTTTTGAGTTTCGAATGCCTCATAAATTAGATTTTGAACATTGGTTCCTCTGTTTTCATTACACTTTTAGAAGGACAGTCTAGATCTCAAAGCCACGTTAATTTGATGTTTGTTGCTAACCTTAGTGAAGTTTTCTTTTGTATGTTTTGCAAGGTGAATGTAGAAAGCTAATTATACAAGTTATAGTTTTGTTTCTGCTCGTTACTGCTTTCATTACGTCACTGTTGAGCCTTCTTCTTATTTATGCCACAGAAGATCATTGTGAGATTTTTTAAAAAAATGAGTTCCAGTGATGGTCTGCTTCTGGTTTACAAATTAATTCTACCTTCATGTATAGATTTGGTTAGTTGAGAATTTTTTTTAGTGCCCAAATTGATATCAGGTAGTGCCAACTCTGAGTGGCTACATAAGAATTAAACAAATGAAGAATCTAATGTGTGCAAAGCATGGATCTGGACACTTCAGGGAATCTAAAGTTGAGTAAAGATGTCCTTTGTCTTCAAGAAGTTTATGCTCTGGAGAGATTGGCAGTACTAAACCAAGTCCAGAAATAATTGTAATATATGAATAAAATAAGCCCTTTGAGGAAAACCAACATGCTTTGGCTGGCCAGAGAAATAATCACATTTGTTGGGTGGGTACTAGGAAAACCTTCATTGAGGAGGTATGCTCAGAGGAGGGTTGGGGGCTGTCCCAGATGGAGGCCGTTAACATGAGTGAACCTGGAGCATGTTTGCGTCATAGCAGCTCATCTGGTCCTTCCACCTAGCATACGTGTAATGGAGCAGTGGGGAATGAGAGAAGTGAGCTGAGGATGGACTGGGGAAAACTTGGGTACCAGGCACTTTCTCTTGGGAAGTATGAATTGTTTTCTTTGGCTTTCATATTATCTAGTATTTGCATGGAAAAGAAACACACACACAAATTCAGGCATCTTTTCAGGTTAGGTTTTATTAGTCCAAGGACAAATTTACCTTTGAACTTGTTCTTTTCATTTGCTGTTAAATTTCAGAAATCCTTAAATGGAAATCCTAAAGGACTTTTTTTTTTTTTTTTTTGCTCCTTCAGAGGTAATTCTCAAACCTTCTGTTAGATTATCCCAGGTAAATTTGTTGACCACAAATGAAAGTTTATGAGCTGTCCTTTTTTTTGTTTTAAAGGTTTCATTTTTTTTCCCATAAATTTATTTATTTAATTTATTTATTTTGGCTGCTTTGGGTCTTCGTTACTGCACGCGGGCTTTTCTCTAGTTGCGGTTAGCAGGGGCTACTCTTCGTTGTGGTGCACAGGCTTCTCATTGCAGTGGCTTCTCGTTGCAGAGCACAGGCTCTAGGCGCACGGGTTTCAGTAGCTGTGGCTTGTGGGCTCTAGAGCGCAGGCTCAGTAGTTGCGGCACATGGGCTTAGTTGCTCTGTGGCATGTGGGATCTTCCCAGACCAGGGCTCGAACACGTGTCCCCTGCATTGGCAGGCGGATTCTTAACGGCTGCGGCACCAGGGAAGCCCTATGGTTGGTCTTAAGGTAGGGAAGAAATGGAGATAGAAATTAAACGAAATCTTGTTTCAACTCTGAAGTTAGGGGTCATTTTTCTAGAATTAAAATTAAGCTAATTACTTTTTAGAAACTCTTACACAATATTAGTTGCATATTTTAATGTACATGAATTGAGAAGGACCAATTTTTTTCTACAGGAAAGAGAATCTCGTGAACACCTCCGTTTAGGGTTGTTGGGCCTTCCTGCCCCTAAGAATGACTTTGAAATTGTTCTACCAGAAAATGCCGAGAAGGAACTGGAAGACCGTGAAATAGATGATACTTACATTGAAGATGCTGCTGATGTGGATGCACGGAAGCAGGTGGGTGATGACGGTTACATGTCTCAAGATCTCTACTTAAAAGTTTTTTCAGTATTAAAAAAAATTACACTGAAGAAAATTACTTACATCATTAATAATATTCGCTCACATAGTTCATAATATACTTAGAATATCTTGATAGGTATTCTTAAAATGTATAATTATATGGATAGCCATTTAAATATCCTCTGTCAAATTCATTATGCTTCTTTAAAATACATATAAGTAGTCTTTTAGACATTGCTTTCACTCTAGCCAAGAAAAGATGTTATTATCAGTCTTAAAAACAAGTACATCTTGGATTGGTTGAGCAAATGGTTTTTCATCAGTGTAAACTAATAAAAAATGTGGCTTTGGATATGTAGCCTGGGTCAGAATAAAATTAGTAACACCTTGTACTAATATATCTTCTAGTTAATTACTTTCTCATTTGTGCATAACAATCAGGTGATGTAAGTAGGATAGGTGTCAGCTTCGTTTTAGAAACGAGGAAACAGGCTCAGGTGAATTAAGTTAACTTTCTCAGGTCTTGTGGCTGGAAACTGGTGAAACTTGAACTAAAACTGAGATCATGTGACCCACTTCAGACATTCTTGCTGCAGTCCATTTCAGGATGGTTTTAGAAATTGAATAATTTCCCGGGGTTGGAGTGAGAATGGCATCAATGGAAATCGTTTTAGAGGGAAACCACGTGAATGTGCTTTTTGGTAGGGAGTAGATAATAATACTTTATGTGTTTAGTTCTCTTAGCTATTTTGAGTTACATTTACTCTCAGAACTGGTTTGAAGTTCTAATGTGTTAACCCACATTATTCATAATTTAAGAATCAGGAAACAGCACATTCATTGGCTGGCTTTTTAAATTAAAAATCAGTAGCTTTTGAGGTGGAAGGGAAAGGTTGTGTTGCAGGAGGGATAATTGGAAGCATCCCCTCTACATTTAGGATTTGATTTAGACAAGAAAAGAATGATTATCTGTTGGAGGGAACTATGTAAATCTGGAGAATGCTCCTGGTAGACGTTGGAAGTTCTTAGTTTCTACTGTAATAGGAGAATGAATAGGCTGATTAATTTTAGTGGCCTTATATTGCCTTTCTACAAACTTAACACAGATTCCTACAGCTTTAGCTCTTGAACATAACATATTCTTATAGACTAAAGTGTTTTCAGCTTTACTGAAATGTGTCAAATACTGTATAGCTGCAAAAATGGTTTTTAAAATAATTTTTTAGGCCATACGAGATGCAGAGCGTGTAAAGGAAATGAAACGAATGCACAAAGCTGTCCAGAAAGATCTGCCAAGACCATCAGAAGTAAGTATTAGAATTTCTGGCTTAGGAAGTTTTAAGTTTCTTTTTATGTGATTGATGTTTTTTATATTATAAAGTCTATAAAACGACATTTCATCTACTTTCTGGAATATAGTAAAGCAGTTCCCAGATCCAATCTTTGAAATGCTTCACTGGTACAAATACGAATTTTAAAAATAAATTGATTGATTGATTGATTGATTGGCTGCATTGGGTCTTCGCTGCTGCATGTGGGCTTTCTCTAGCTGCAGCTAGCGGGGGCTACTCTTCGTTGTGGTGCGCCGGCTTCTCATTGTGGTGGCTTCTCTTGTTGCAGAGCATGGGCTCTAGGTGCACGGGCTTCAGTAGTTGTGGCTTACAGGCTCTAGAGCACAGGCTCAGGAGTTGTGCATGGGCTTAGTTGCTCTGTGGCCTGTGGGATTTCCCTGGACCAGGGCTCAAACCCGTGTCCCCTACATTGGCAGGCGGATTCTTAACCACTGAGCCACCAGGGAAGTCCCCAAATAAGAATTTTGAAGAAAAAAAGAAAATAATTTCTTTTGAAAATGTAAAACTGCTTTAGGCATACATCGGAGATATTGCAGGTTTGGTTCCAGGCCGCTGTAGTAAAGAGAATGTCATGCAATAAAGCGAGCCACACGAATTGTTTGGTTTCCTGGTGCATGTAAAAGTTATGTTTACACTGAACTGTAGTCTTTTAAGTGTGTAGTAGGAGTGTGTCTAAAAAAAAAGTACGTAACTTATAAAGTACTTGATAGCTAAAAAATGCTAATTATCATCTAAGTTTCTGAGCCTGAGTCGTAATCTTTTTCCAGTAGTAACATTAAAGATCACAGCTCACCATAACAAATAGAATAGTAATGAAAAAGTTTGAAATATTGCAAGAATTACCAAAATGTGACACAGACACAAAATGAGCAAATGCTGTTGGAAAAATGGTGCCAATAGACTTGCTCAACGCAGCGCTGCCACAGCCTTACAGTTTGTAAAAAAACACACTGCCTGCAAATCACAGTAAAGTGAAGCCCAGTCAGATAAGGTGTGCCTGTATTTAATTCATGCTAGTAGAGCTAATAACATTAGTATGTTGCAGCGACATGTTTAATAATTGTACTTGTTTTAAAATTTTAGGTAAATGAAACTATTCTAAGACCCTTAAATGTAGAACCACCTCTGACAGATTTACAGAAAAGTGAAGAACTAATCAAAAAAGAAATGATCACAATGCTTCATTATGACCTCCTACATCACCCTTATGAACCATCTGGAAATAAAAAAGGAAAAACTATAGGATTTGGTACCAATAATGCAGAGCACATTGCCTATCTGGAACATAACACTTACGAAAAGTTTTCCAAAGAAGACCTGAAAAAGGTATCATTGAATATTTCTGTCTCAAGACTTAAGTATTTGTTAGATACCATGTATCATGGACAGACATTAACATTTTCCCTTATTGATGTTCATAAGCAACTGAAATATATGGTTAAGAGATAAATATTCATATTAAGTGTTATGCAAAGGACATACCACCCCCCCCACCCCTTCCTGTGTTCAGTGGCAGGCCTTTATCAGATGAACACTGGTTGTGATGGCACGGTGTTCTTGTCTCATGGGTGTATGCCTCATTGATAGTTGCTACAGTTGCTATTTTCTGTGTTTAACTCTGCTGTCTCTGAATAGGGTGGAATGCCTTTAATACTTAAACCTCACTTATTTAGAATACTATGAAGAAACAAGAATATATTAAAAATATTTACAGATTCAATCTTTCACCTATTCACAGAAAGGAAATATTCACTGAATTCATTCCCCTGACATGATTTCCCCCTACCCTTTTGGATAAGGAAATAAAGAAATGTTTTCTTGTCTAAAGTCTGTCCTGCCTCTTCCTCCATATGCATTTTATTCTTTCTGCTTTGACAGAGCAAACAGGTGTGATTTTGACTAGAAATCTGTACAGTGGCATAAGATAATAGAGTTAGTTTCATGGTTGGAAGCAGAGTGGTCATTAGCTTAAAAGTCTTTTTTCTTTAGTCTTTCGCCCTGAGGGGCAGAGATGGATTCATCCATTAGAATGGGCTAACTTGGGAGAAAACCGGTAAGGTTCCTTTGTCTGTCTTCTCTCCTGCACTTTCCCTCTCTCCTCTCTTTTTCTTACTTTCTCTTTTTCTTATTGCATACGTGATACATGTTTATTATAGGACTTTTAAAAAGAAGATAGAGAAAGGAAGGAGGGTTTAGATTTGTGTTTGTTTGCCCCTGATTCACGAGTAATTTTGACTTGCTGCCTTTCAGTAAGTACCATGGAAGCTGTCCTCTGTTGAGCGCCTGCACTTTGGCAGGCACGTTCAGTCACTGAACCGGGTGAGAATTAGACAATGAACTTGATGCTTGAACAGTTTCCTCTTTTTAGAGTGAAAATATGAGGGGAAGATGGAATTTAGGAAATAAATTTTCCTAAATTTATTGTACATATGGAAACCTGAAATAAAGATCATGTTGTTGCTAATAGAGATTCTATAAGGGACAAATTCTAATAAATATTTTGATAATAATGTAAGTAGTGCTTTGGAATTATTTGAAACGATTACACAGTAGTTTAAATATCCTCCCATATTTTATTTATCTATCTATAGTCCTCTTTGTTCCGAAGAATTTGAAGCAGCTATTTACTTAGCAGATTCTTTAGGGATGGTTTAAGTAGAACTTAGCTGTACTCTCTCCTAGTTATTATAAGAGGTGAATTTGTAAATTTTTACTGTGTACAGTTTCAGAGTGAAATACCATTTCTCTGATGGTACAGTGCCCGATTTTCATGAAGTGTGTTAAAATTGGTTTGTTTCCATTATTTCCCCTAAGAGGTATTGTTTAAAAGTATCCATTCTTTATCTTCTAGAGACTTGATTTTCCATTTTTTTGTTTACATTTTTTCATATGCTGGTTATTTATCTTGACTTTATGTATTTTGGCCTGTGTTTATTTTCTGATGTTCCTGGAGTGATTGAAAGCTTTCTATAAAGCACAAAAAGTAATTGTCAGTTTTTCATGAGCCATGAAGCAAAGGGCTGGAAAAAGTTCATGTGGTATGTTCATGGAGTCTGTGTGTCTGGTGTTGGACTGGCTCTTTGTGTATACTGTGTCACTTAATTCTCATAACAAACATGTTAGGTACTATCTCCACTCTACAGATGAGAAATGGGCTCACAGAAGTTCAGCAAGTTCAGATAGCGACTTAAATGCTAAATCTGTGATTGGAGCCCAGGCTTGTCCAACTCCATCCCCATTCTGTCATCTTAAACCGTATCTTTTCTACTGAACAGAAGCTGGTCTGTGATCCGTCATTATTTGATTTGTGCCTCCAGTCTTATTCTCTGACAATGGCAGGGGCATTCTTTCAGATGAGAAAAAAGGCAGGTGTCAAAAAAACGCCTACTTCCGCTTCACCATACTGGGAAGTCCAGAGTATAGCGGGGGATGGTAGAGAGGGAGGAGCACCCGCACGCGTTGGTGCCCAAGCATTGGCTTGGGTGTGACCTTGCCTTGTCCGCTTACTAGTGTTGTATTTTTGAACAAGTGGTTTAACCTCGCTAAGCCTTAGTTTCATCAGCTTTGAAGTGAGGTTAACGTTGACTGCTTTGTAAGGGTGGTGTGCTGTTCGGAGATAAAGTAGGTAAAACTTTTCAGTTCAGTTCCTGGCACATAGTAGGTATCTGAGAAATGGTAGCTGCTATTATAATGAATGAAGGCAAAGGACGTTTACATTATCAGGGATGATACAGGGATGCTTGGCTTTTCAGATCAACCTGCATTGACTTCTAGGCTTCTTAATTAATTTTGCTTAGGTATTATAACCCCCTTCCAAAACAAACAGTTAACCAGAGCTCATTGTCTTTGCCCAGAGGAGTAAAAACTAGTCTTTTATTTCTGCTGATGGCAGGTATCTCTAGTACTCAAGCTTATTGTTATTATTATTGTGAACAGGCCCAGGATGTTCTGGTACAGGAGATGGAAGTGGTAAAACAAGGTATGAGCCACGGAGAACTCTCAAGTGAAGCTTATAACCAGGTGTGGGAAGAATGCTACAGTCAAGTTTTATATCTTCCTGGGCAGAGCCGCTACACACGGGCCAACCTAGCTAGCAAAAAGGACAGAATTGAGTCACTGGAAAAGAGGCTTGAGGTTGGTATCCTTTTAAAATTCTAATTTAAATGTACTTTGATTGAAATAATGAACCAGATAATACCACTGGAGACAACTTCAGAAAAATAGATCTAAGGTAATTGTTTTCGAATTTCTTGAGAAAAACTACACTGAAGTGTTTGATCTTCCTTGGCCTTCTTCATTGGGTTTTCAGAGCTGCTGGCCTTTGTGATGAAGAGTGCCCTCCAAGTTGACCACAGGTCAATCAGAACCTTTTAGATGTGGGGGCAAAGAGCCAAGACGTGAACACTGGTCACTCAGAAGAGTGCAGAGCAGTGCTACAAGAGCAATGCAGTTTTCTCTAGGGGGGCTCTCAGTGTACCAGGGAGCTTTCTTTCTGTAGCCAGAAGGGCACACTTACGGAACTTTGGTACCTTTCTGCTCATCCTCGGATTCCTGTCAGTTTGTTACAGAGAGAGCACTGAGCTGGATTATCCAGACAATGGCTTCTGTGATTTTTTCATGTCTATGAAAATGTTGAAACATACTAGATGGGAGTTTCATGGCATGTGGTTTCTTAATATAGTCTGCATGTTTTGAATTCCAGAATCTGTGTATGCATTTTGCCAATGGTATGTAAATTGTGGTTCACAGACCGCTAGGCTGCCTTGTGAATTCTTAATGGTGGTCTTCAGGGATGTTTCTGAGGCCAGGATATCTTGGGATGGGAAGGAGAAAGGGGTGCTTCAGGCAGTCAAAGTGGCCTCAAATTCCGCTTATGTGATTACCAGTTTCTCTGCAGAAAGTAGATTTGGAAATATTTTTATTTGGGGTTAAAATAAAAAAATAGTAAAATCACTTAGGGGTGTTTGGGGCTGTGTGGGGCTAGGGAAATGAACTGGAAAAAGCGATATCCTGTTAAAATTAACATTTTTGATTTTACCTTCAAGGTCACATGTATAGACACTAATGGTAATGCCTGTGCACATCTTTTATCATTTAGTGGGAAATCAGACTTTCTGAAGTAATTCTCATCTTGGGTGAAATTTTAGCAATCCAGTGCTGCTGGTTACTCTAGCTGTGTTACTAACTTCCAGCAGGGTGTGCTGTTGCTCTGTGTTTTAATTCACAGGGAAACTAAAAAAGAACATCAGTGGTTAAATTTAAGTTATATTTTCTGTTATGTAGGCTTCATTTCTTATAAGTGGTAGTTAGCAGTGTAATTCTGATCTAAGGTCAGCATCATAATTGATTGGAAAGCTATTTGGAAAGCTTCCTGTAACACTTATACATAAATACTTAGGTCTCTCACTTAGTTTGAAAATCTCATTTGAGGTGGGTAAACTCTTTCTTCCTCAAGTGGTAAGGACATTTTGTGCTGTTTAAAATATAAAAAAAAGTTTTTCCCTAAATCTCATTTACTTTGTTGAGGCCCTAACTTTCATGACAGCAAATAAATGTGTCACAAAGTGAGTGGTGCCATAAAGTACAGTAATTTTTATTTCTGTGTTGAATTGGTCTTGTGAGTTTTGAAGGGAAAAATACAGAGAGAACCACTGCTGTTCTTTTGGAGATTTATTTGGGTCGTTTATGAGCAACCATTAAAAACATGTGGTTCTCTTTGTTCAGTTCAGTACCAGGAACTGAAATCTTCTGTTGAACTATTTTTGCTGAAGGATTGGTGATTTTGGAAGAATATTCATAAAACAGTCTGAAGTAATTTTTCTTTTCTTGACTCCTGGATAACTTGCTTTAATGTTTACCCAACTAGTTACTTTTAAAGAACATGTAATCAAATCCTTTAATTTAGTAAACTATGCTTATTTCAAATGAAAGTTCATTAAGTCTTTAAAAAGAAGAAAAGAGACTCAAAAACCCAAATAAACAAATCCCCCATTTTATTTGTATTCATTCCCTAATTCAGAACTAGGTTTGTCTTAGCTTATTTTAGTTTTTGAAGACACAATTCTCCTGGTTTGAAATACATAAATATTTTATTTCAATTGTGGTAATTCTTTCATCATTTCAGTTGATTGCTAAATTATAAACATTATTCAAAGTTTGTTGTGGGGAAGGAACTCCAGTTGTATTATATAAACTAAAGGCTGTACTTAAATTATCCTTCCACTCTTAGGTTCAGGGAGATATGCCTTGCTGTGCAAGCACAGTACACCATGGCTGCCAGTGTGTTTGAGTTTTGCTGCCATGAACTCTGGAACAGTGAATCTAAATTATGGCCCTATCGCAGCATATCAAGCAAGATGAAATCCAGCTTTGTCGTGGTTGGTGTCTCCTAAATGGATTTAAAAAATACGCCCCGAGGTTTATATTGTAGCTAGTCTTCGAGCCATTACTCCTGATTAATATTTGAAACTTAGAACTTAACCGAAAATCCTTAAGATACTCATTTAAAACTAGTAGAACCATCTCAGATTTTATGTAGAATGTTGTGGGTGGTACAAGGAGTCTGTTAAATAAATAGAATCAGTGTAGTTGCAGGTCAGAAGTAAGTGGGAAAGACTTCTGAATTGTAACCAAGTCCATGTATTTTATTCTGCTTAGGAGGTAGAATTAATTTCAGGACCTTACCAGACATTTGTGTGTAAAATAAGGCAGCAGTTGCAAACAGAAATGACACCTAATATCAGAAAAGGAAAAGTTATAAAAACATAGCATGTTGAGGCCATTTAAATATGGCGGCAAAAAGCCCTGTTATTTGAATAGCTTTGAGGGTGTTATGGGTATATGGTAGGGGGGTAGAGTGATTGCTCTTTATAGTGATACCGCAGTTAATAAGAAAAGCTTAATTTCTGTTCAGTGTTATGTTTTTAAAAAACAGAAAAAGAGGGATGGCTATAACTGTAGAAAAATTTTCATCAAGTGGTTAAAAGTAAAAAGCTTTAGTACTTTATTTAATCACACATTTAGTGAATGTTACTGAGCATCTACTCTGTGCCAGCCCCTGTGCTAGGCCCTGGGGATATAGCAGGGAACGAGGCAGATGAGCTCTGTGCTCTTGTGGACTTCACGTTAAGCGTTTTCCAGATAAATGGAGAAGAACCTCATTTTCCGATGCCAGATACATGAGTCATTACTGTATTTGGGAAGTGCAAATAGAATTTGAAGTGTTCTAATTTGTTTCCACTTAAAGTGGAAATAGGAAATTGTCTGAAGACATAATTATTTTGAGTGAAATAATTTCCAGTAGGTGCAAAAGTGAAATGAGAAGTCTGAATTTAGGCCTGCCATTAAATTTAATAGTATTTGAAATAGTATCTAAACGGCTGTGTTGAGGAAGTTTGGCTGAAAAGTAGATTTTGTCATGTTAGCTGTAAAAATGGAAAGGCTTTCCTTAGAGGTGGAAACTAGGTCCAGAGGTAATACTTCTCCCTGTATTTTACTGGCACAGTCAATTTAGTCAAGAAATACTATGTAACGTTGACTTCTTGGAAATAAAGTAACTTAAAGAACACAGATAACACATTTAAAATCCTTCTCAGTGTATTTGTAGAACTCTTTTGGGGACCCCTGACTTTACTGAATGGTTATATTTCAGCAAAATTGGCTGCACAATGGCTCTCATTTTCTCAGTGATTTTCATTATAAAGTTAGATATTTTTACACAGGAAAAAAATTCCCTTAATACTTTAAAGAGTGAAAACTTAGGGTAAGGATTAAGTTGGTGGGCAGTTCGGGGTGGAGGGATTATATGTTGTATCTCAGCAGGTTTGCGCTTATGTTCCCTTGTGGGTGAGTGTATGTGTGTGGGGGGGTGGATGCTGTGGCAGGAGACAAGTCCCCAGTACTCTGGAACGCTCTCATCCTTAAGTTCTGCCCTCTGCCATGACCCTTAAAGGCATTAACAGATTTCTTGGTTGTTTCTAGCAAGAACTCTGGGAGCTGGACCAGAGATCTCCTGTGATACAACCATGTTGCTTTCGTTATGCCTCAACGTCGAGTTGAATTTGTTTCGTGCAGTTTTTGAGTTTCATTTCCTAACTTAGGCAAATGTAAAATGCTCTCGGCATTGCTTTATTGTTACATTACTGTCCTTGGAGATGTGTTTAGTAAGGTTTTGCCTTATTGCTTAGCTTGCTTTTCAGGGATGCAGTCTGATGGTTGCTAACTGATAGATGCTGACAATAATCACTGAATTGGACCTGCATCTCATCAATACAGAGATGGTTCACTGCTAAAACTTAATGCTAGTGAACAGTATAGAGATTAAAGGAGAGTCGCTCGTGGTCTCTTGTTTGCAAACATTTCGGTGGCTGAACCACATCTTTACTGCTATAGGATCATATTGTGGAATGATGGACTAGGAAGTGGAGCTGCCATTAACTATATTTATTTTAGGTATCCTGAAACCTGTTTTTCTAGTGGTATAAGGTTATATTCTGGGTCCCCAAGCAAGAATTTCAGTAAGGGATGCTCTTAATGTTTCTGAACCTCAGTGTAACAGACTTTAACTGAAGACAGTATTGGAGACCCAAGGATAATGTGTTTACTTTGGAATTACTTAAGCTTAGTAACCTTAACAAACTTAGTGAGTTTGAAAGTAACAATTACACTTTTATAAGTCCCATACAGCCCCCTTTTGTAATGACCCGAGGAAACACTTATGGTTCCACTGATTCATCTCCTGGGGACCATCAGTTTTCCATTGGTCTCTGGCCAGTCTTTTTTAGACAGTTTCTCTTCTATGCATTTAAAAAATAACATTTGTAGGCTTTTTTTCTTTCTAAAAATAATAACTGTACTTTGTAGAGAATTTTAAATAAAAAAAATAAAGAGAAAAGCCTACCATTCAAATGTAATCACCTTAAACATCTTGCGGTGTGTGTACGTATAAGATTAAATATGATAGAAAAAGATGAATATATGAACATCTACACATATCTATGTGTGAGTGAAAGATGGAAGGCCTTTAAAACTAAATTGGGATCATTTAATAGTATAATATTGTAAGTATCATTCAAAAAAAGAATCACTTGCTCTCTTTTAAAGTCTGTTGCAAAGGATTAGCTTTGGTGAAATCTGTAAATAATTATTCTAGTTATATTCTGCCCAACTTCTTAAAGAGTTGTTAAATAACCTTTTTTGCCCATAAAAATTTCTGAGATGTTTGTTTTCCTATAGTTTTATAGCTTGTTATGAATAAAAGAATTAGGAATTAAAAAATATAAGCGGGGGAAATGCTTTTCTCCAGTGTCAAACAAAATTCTTACAAGTGGCCTACGTTCAGGTTAATGTCTAAATCAGGGAAGGAATGATGGGCAGATTCATTAATTGAGATCTTGTTTATGTGTGTCTAGAATAATTTGTTTTTCAGTGAACTGTCTGGTGACATTAAGCCATTTAGCCCCACAGCTTGACTTTCTTCAGGCATGTTTGCATTTCAGGGGCTGAGGCAGGGAGGACATCTGGTTTATTAGCTGTGGTGTAGCCTAATGTGTTGGACTTTCAAGTGGGACACAACTGCATAGCTTCATCTCTTAGTGACTCTGTGGCCTAGAGCAAGTTACTTAACCTCTCTGGGTCTCAAATTTTCTTACCTGTAAAATTTGGGTGTGTAATAGTTTTTTAGTCTCATGGAAATGAGAGTTTGAGAGAATGTAAGATTAAATGAGATACTGTGTGCCTGGCAGTTGGCAAGTTTTAGTGAATAGGAGTTCTCTCCCATTTTTCTTAGGTTCATATCATTCTTAGTGTTAGCTAAATTAGATTAAATTGATATTTATCAAGTTATTCACCTTGAATAACAGGCTGGGTAAGTTTTCTGTTCTCTGAATTTTGATGAATGTCTGAAATATGAGACATGGGTCAATTTTAGGAGAGAGGTTTGAGTAATACTTAAAGGCTCAGATTTTGTTTAATATAAATGAATTTTACATAATTGTGCATTTTAACATTTCATATGTACATTTTGGTATGTTGAAGTAGTTGACATACTTATAAATTTTAATGTCTCCATTATGTTTCATTGTACTGATGTTTCATGGTTTGTGGTGTATGGTCTTAACAAAATAGTTATCCTTTAGAGTAGATATTGAATTTGAATTTTAAAAAACCTTTTATTATGGGAATTGTCAAATACACGCCAAAGTGGACTGGTGTAATGAGTCCTCACGTGTTATCACCCAGCTGTGACAGCCACTCTTATTTCATGTTATTCTCCCTCTCCCACTATTTGAAACAAATTCCAGACATCATATTGTAAAACAGAATTATGATGCATGAAATTCGTCAACTTGGTCCCCCTGCACATTTGTATTAGATCTATTCTCATTCATCCCCTCTTGAACTTTATGCTTTCATTTTGGATGTAGTCAGCTTTAATTATACCAAGTGTTGTCCTGCTTTAAAATCCTAGTAGTTATAGTGAACTTCATTTAAAATTATTGGAAATTTTGTGCTGATACATATTTAAGCACAAACTTCCATTATAATCATATTTGGGAGACTTGTCTGGTGACACGTGAACAGAGTATTTAATCCTAATTCCATTATTAACTTCGTTAGATGTTTTAAGAAGACTTTAAAGTATATCATCTCTAAGTGCAGTTAAGGATTTGAAAAAAATGATTTTGACAACTTTTGGTAAATCAGCTATAAATGCAGTGGTTTGAAAATCATTTTTTTTTTTTCAATTTGAGAGCAGTCACTGTTTATTAACTGACCGGATTACAAAAATAATCATGGTAGATACCTTAGTTCATCCTTCTTATAAGTCTGTTGATCTGGTCTTCCCTGTTGCCAGCATCTCCACCTTCTACAAAATGGGTAGTCTTTTTCTTCATTCCACCTCGTGGAGAAGACAATTTGAAGGGCCACAGGAAGTTGTTTGCTTCTTTGAAACGTTTTCCAACAGTATAGATCTCATGAATCAGATCCTCCATGCAGATAATACCGTATTTGCCAAGAGATCGAGCAATCACCACGTTATCCGTCAGGGCAATTCTCTTCTTGTTGATTTTGCCATAACCACGCTTGTAGATCAGTTCATTTACTGACTTCAGGTTTGGGTACCCCCATGCAATGTATGGTTCCACAATTCTCAGCATGTTAATTGAAGCCTTGTTGAGCTTCACAAAGGTGCCATTGAAAATCTGACGGAGGCGAAGAAGCTGCAACACCTTTCGAACCTTTGGGCTCACACCATTGATACCTCTGATCCTGATGACAAATGCCAGTTTGGGTTCCGCGGGTACGTAGAAGTTGCCAGCTTTTCTTGCCATCCTAGCCATTCGAATCTCAGTTCTGTACATCTGCCGGTACTCCTTGTGATAGTGCTTAGCTTTTTCATAGATGAGCTTCCTCCTTGCCTTTCGAAGCATCTTCTGGGCAAATTTCTTTCTCAGGCGCTTGATCCTAAGCTCTGCGAAATTCTTTCGCTTTTTCTTAAGGGTTTCTGGCACAGCAGGAACCTTCTTTTTCTTCTCCTCAGCACCTTCCATGGTTCCAGCCGGGAAAGAGAGCATGAAAATCATTTTTTGGAAGAACTGTTGGTAAATCAGCTGTAAGAGGCAGTGCAAGCTCCTTAAGCCTGTTTTGTACAAAATAAGTTGTCCCGCAGGGCAGTTGCTAATGCCTAATTGTAGTTTTTAAAAGGGCTTAGAAATATTAATCTGGTTAAACCTGAGTCTGGTTCTTCTCAATTCTGCATATTTTAAACAATAAGTTTTTATACTCTGTTGGACTTTAATGTTGTTTCTGTGTATGAATGTGGGGCGGGGCAGTTGGGGCTGATTTAAGGTAGTTCTGTTCCATACATGCATGTGCGTTTCGTGCTTGAGATTTATTGGCTAGGAAAAGGCCAGACGTTATAGGTTAGTTTTTTTCCTCCTAAAATGTATCGAGCAGTCATAGGTTGAGCATTTTACAAAGTTCTGTGTGCAGATATCTTCCTTTACGTTTTAACGATCAGATGGCCGATGTAAGATAAGTAAGCTAAAATTGAATATTAAAAGCTGTATTCCATTTCTTCTTTATATTTTTATACTAACTTATATAGCTATTTGATTTTTTTCTGCACTTTAATTTTTTGGTATAATCTATTTCCATATTTGCTTGGAATCTTAGCACAGTATTTGAGCCAGAAGATGTTAATAAAGCTTGAGCTAAATGAAATAAAATTGTTGGCATTAATAAAATTGTTGACATTAGCAACTTTGCAGTTTTAAAATCTTTGGTGTTTTGGGAATAATAAATGACTCAACTGTGTGAGGTGAGGTAACTCCCAGATAAATGTGCCTTGATGACTAATTAAACACTTTCTGAGCGTATTATGCTGTTATACCAAATTGGAAATTGGATTTCCATGGAGTGCAGTGTATAGCTAACTGAATTATCTTAACCAATAAAAATGATAATTTGTATGACTAATTTTAAAAAGTATGTATTAATTTGAAATTCTGTGCTGTTAAGGTTTTTGGAATGTGTATTCGAATCCACATGTGATTAGAATATCTAATGTTGGTATTCTTGGAACATGTTGAATTATAGTGTAAGGAACTTGATGCAACTAACTTATGGATTTAGTTGTTCACTTTTTACTGGGAATGAGGACTTTTTGGTAGGTCTAGTTAAAACAGCTGACACCTAGCTTCTGTAATGACAGTGGCTGAAACAGGATTCTCCATCCTTATTGCCTATTAGAATCATCTGGGGGCTTTAAAAATACAGTAGTCTGAGACCATTGAAATAAGGGTCTCTGGGTTTATAGCAGCGGTAGACTTTAAAAGCTGTATGGTTAATTCTAAAGTTTAGCTGGGGTTGAATAGCATTAGCTTAAAAAGATGTGCTCCAGTACCGGTTACTAGGTGTGGTGGTCCTCAAGAGGCAAACGGCTCACTTACAAGAAGAAACAGCTGTTTTTCCTTGCTTTAGTCCCAGGAAGGGGATCTCCATCATTTTTAAAATTAAAGTCGGAATTTAAAGGAGGGTTTTAAAGTGTCATCCATAGTCCCTTGATCCGTTAGAGAGGAGAGCAAAATGGTTAAACTCGTAGTACCTATAATAATTGTAATCAGAGCTAACATTTGTTGACTGCTTACTTTATGTCACTTACTGGGCGCCTAAGGGCTTTTCTGTACATTATCTTAGGGTTCATAGTAACTTTTAGCAATGACTGCCATTTTACTGATGGGGAAAAGGAAATGCAGAGGTTAAATAACCTACGTCAACTCAAAACAGCTGGGTGGCCGTGCTGGGTAGAAAGAGTGACTCACTTCTCCACTCCACTGTGCTGCTGACTTGGCCCAGTATTTCCTGACTCTTAGAAGACAGATCATTGCTGTGGAACTCACTTTGATTTGTTATCTGTGAGAGGAAAATGGCTCTTTTGTAAAGGACATTATTTATTCATGGATTTAGTCTTCAAGTGCTTTGCAGAGGAATAAAAGCTTATTAACTTTTATAAAATGCTGAAGATAGGAATTGTTTTAAAAGAGCTTTATGTAAATTAATTTTAGATCCATCTCATGTTCTTAAGGCGCACATGCAACGTGTCCCTTCCCTGCCATCGCCTCTGCCCTAGACTTATTTGACTTTGACTTCAATAAAGTAAGCTGGAGATGGATAGGTATGAAGTACTACTTTTCTAGTAGAAGTGTACTTTATATTTTGGGGAACACTGTGTTTCTTGGTGTTCTTACATGTTCTAAAAAAAAAAAAGGCATTGAGATTGACATGTTTGTTTTTAAATCAGACGTAATGCATTGAAGTGCATGTTTCAAAGTTGTTATCTTGGAAAGCTATATATTTCTTTTGGTGATTATGTTGTTCCTAAATATTTAGAAAAACATCCTATGAACAGCTTTCTTATCAATATTTTGTATTTGACAGTATTTTCCCGTGGGACCATTTCTGCTTATCTCCCCCCCACCGCCACATTTCGTATTTCAAAAAAAATATTGTCACACTGTCTCCCTTGTTACAGGGTGCTCTCAGTTACATTATTATGAATTACAGAGTATTTGGGTATATATTATCCTGAAACTACTTAGTTTTGATTGCTTATAGAAGTCACTTGATGGAATCAGTTTGGAGGGGGGTGGGGGAGGAACAGATAAATACAAAGAAATTAACACAGATTTAATAATTATCCCTAAGGCTTTGACCTCACAATTTTAAGTGTTGTATGTTGGAAACAAGTATTTGCAGATCATGATGAAGTGATAACATTGTGGGACGTAGAATGTACACCTAGAGAAGGCGTTATGCTAATGGGATTCTGCATCCCACATCTCCCTTCTCAGCCGTCTCTCCTTGGACCCTCTAAGCTGGGGCTTTCTCTGCCCTTCTGCATCAGCTCTAGAGTTTTGTTGAAACCTTCTGCTAATTGTCCCTCTCCAGTTCTCTTTTGAGTTTATACGTTTTAAATTCTTTTCACCTAATTTTATTTTTTATTTTTATTTTTTGTTTTTGTTTTTGCGGTACGCGGGCCTCTCACTGTTGTGGCCTCTCCCATTACGGAGCACAGGCTCCGGACGCACAGGCTCAGCGGCCATGGCTTACGGGCCCAGCTGCTCCGCGGCATGTGGGATCTTCCCGGACCGGGGCACGAACCCGTTTCCCCTGCATCGGCAGGCGGACTCTCAACCACTGCGCCACCAGGGAAGCCCCTGAAGGGGTTATGTTTTGATCACAGCTTTGGTACATTGATTGGATATTATTCAGTTATTAAAAATGTGGTCGATGTATAATATATAGAAGTGCATTTTTGAGATATAGATGGTGAAGATACATTGCTGTCAGTCCCAGAGTTGTTGCAGATTAATGATGGCAAACGTTATTTTTGGAGGTAAAGGTTAGTTTTCCCCATACTGTGAAATTCAAGCCTTCTTTGAGATTGAATCATCGGTGATGTTATTATGAATAATTTATTTGGGACTAACCTGTAAAAACTGTTCAAGTGCAGGAGAAGCCCTTCTTAAGCCTAATTTTGTTTTGTTTTGTTAAAATTTATTTATTTATTTATTTTTGGCTGTGTTGGGTCTTTGTTGCTGCGCGTGGGCTTTATGTTGTTGTGGTGGGCGGGGGCTACTCTTCCTTGCGGTGCGCGGGCTTCTCATTGTGGTGGCTTCTCTTTGAGGAACTCAAGGTGCGCGGGCTTCAGTAGTTGTGGCACACGGGCTTAGTTGCTCCGCGACATGTGGGATCTTCCCTGACCAGCGCTCGAACCCGTGTCCCCTGCATTGGCAGGCAGACTCTTAACTACTGTACCACCAGGGAAGCCCTTAAGCCTAATTTTGCATTAAGGTAGTTGAAGTATAAGAAACACTAATGTATTTTTTTTCTTTCCCATTATGATTTATCATAGGATACTGAATATAGTTCCTTGTGATATACAGTAGGACATTGTTGTTTATCTAATCCCAAACTTGCAGTCCATCCCTCCCTCCGCCGCCACCCACCCTTGGCAACCACAAGTCTGTTATTTATGTCTGTGAGTCTGTTTCGTAGGTAAGTTCACTTGTGTCATATTTTAGATTACATATATATGTACGTGATCTCATATGGTATCTGTCGTTCTCTTTCTGACTTACTTCACCTAACATGATAATCTCTAGGTCCATCCATGTTGCTGCAGATGGCATTATTTCACTCCTTTTTATGGCTGAGTAGTATTCCATTATATATATGTACCACATCTTCTTTATGCATTCATCTGTCCGTGGACATTTAGGTCGTTTGCATGTCTTAGCTGTTGTGGATTGTGCGGCTGTGAACATAGAGGTGCATGCATATTTTTGAATTATAGTTTTGTCTGGATATATGCCCATGAGTGGGATTGCTGGATCATATGGAAACTATTTTTAGATTTTTGAAGAATCTCCATACTGTTTTCCATAGTGCCTGCACCAGTTTATATTCCCACCAACAGTAGGAGGGTTCTCTTTTCTCTACACCCTCTTCAGCATTTGTTATTTGTAGACTTTTTAATGATGGCCATTTTGACCCGTGTGAGGTGGAGTTTTGCTTTGCATTTCTCTGATAATTAGTGATGATGAGCATCTTTTCATGTGCCTATTGGCCATCTCTATGTCTTCTTTGGAGAAATGTCTATTTAGGTCTTCTGCCCATTTTTTGATTGGGTTGTTTGTTTTTTTGTTATTGAGTTATATGAGCTGTTTGTATATTTTTGGAAATTAAGCCCTTGTCAGTAGGATCATTTGCAAGTAGGTTGTCTTTTCATTTCGTTTATGGTTTCCTTTGCTGAGCAAAAGCTTATAAGTTTGATTTGGTCCCATTTGTTTATTTTTGCTTTTGTTTCTATTGCCTTGGGAGACTGACCTAAGAAAACATTGGTATAATTTATGTCAGAGAATGTTTTGCCTATGTTCTCTTCCATGAGTTTTATGGTGTCATGTCTTATATTTTAAGTCTTTAAGCCATTTTGAATTTATTATGGTGTGAGTGTGTGTTCTAACTTCATTCATTTACATGCGGCTGTCCAACTTTCCCAACACCACTTGCTGAAGAGACTATCTTTTCCCCGTTGTATGTTCTTGCCTCCTTTGTCAAAGATTAATTGACCGTGAGTGTGTGGGTTTATTTCTGGGCTCTTTTCTGTTCCACTGATCCATATGTGTGTTTTTGTGCCAGTACCATGCTGTTATTTATTTATTTATTTATTTATTTATTTATTTTTGGCTGCGTTGGGTCTTCATTGCTGCATGCAGGCTTTTCTCTAGTTGCTACGAGTGGAGGCTACTCTTCGTTGTGGTGCACGGGCTTTTTGCGGTGGCTTCTCTTGTTGCGGAGCACAGGCTCTAGGCACGTGGGCTTCAGTAGCTGTGGCTTGTGGGCTCTAGAGTGCAGGCTCAGTAGTTGTGGTGCACAGGCTTAGTTGCTCTGCGGCATGTGGGAATCTTCCCAGATCAGGGCTTGAACCCATGTCCCCTTCATTGGCAGGTGGATTCTTAACCATGGTGCCACCAGGGAAGCCCCCATGCTGTTTTGATTACTGTAGCTTTGTAGTATTGTCCAGAGTCTGAGAGGGTTATGCCTCCTGCTTTGTTCTTTTTCCTCAGGGTTGCTTTGGCAATTTTGGGTCTTTTATGGTTCCGTATAAATTTTAGGATTATTTGTTCTAGTTCTGTGAAAAATGTCATGGGTAATTTGATAGAGATTGCATCTAATGTACTTTTGTTTTGAGGTAGTAGATGACCAGTTGTGCCTTTTTAGTCCTGTTATTTAGCCTGCTTTTCTCTTGTGTGCTGATGTGAATCTTCCCCGACCCCCAGATAAACAGGGGTCACATGACGACAGAAGCCAAGAGAGCTGCAAAGATGGAAAAGAAGATGAAAATTTTGCTTGGGGGTTACCAGTCTCGTGCAATGGGGCTCATGAAACAGTTGAATGACTTATGGGACCAAATTGAGCAGGCTTACTTGGAGTTACGCACTTTTGAAGAACTCAAGAAACATGAAGATTCTGCTATTCCCCGGAGGCTAGAGGTAACGTTATTGGCTTGCAGCATTGCTTAGAAAGAGAGTTCCAAAGAATAATCAGGGCTTTCCTCTTTTCCTTTCCTGTGCAGGCTGTCTTTTGCAGTTGACATTGACTGGCTTTTTTTCAATGAGAGCCTAAAGTTTTTGACTTTCTAGTCTAGAATTGCCTGTGTGTAGGTGGATAGACCAGGCCAGTTTTGGATACACAGGCTTTTCCTGTACCAATTTTTTGTCTTGTATATAGATGCACTGTGAAATGGAATAAGTAACCCTTGTGATTCTTTTCCCCCGAAATTTAATTGCATCCCATTCATATAGCTCTCTGAGGTACATTAAACCAGTGTCTTTTTGTTTTGTAATTTAGGATGCTGGGAATATATCAGTAATCCCAGAGCATCAAGTTCCTTTGGCCAGATTTGGTTTAACTTTATTTGCCAAGTGTGCATGATAGCCCCTGCCCAGATAAAGGGCAGCCAGGGCTTATTTAAGTGCATTTGTGGGTATTGATAGGACAATAATAGCTTGTTTATTTGAGATAGCAGCAGAGGTTTTATAACAAGATGGTAGTTGTATGACCAAATCAAAGAATGGCCACAGGACTGGTTTTATCGGGGAGGAGTTTTTTTTTTTTTTTTGCGGTACGCAGGCCTCTCACTGCTGTGGCCTCTCCCGTTGCGGAGCACAGGCTCCGGACGCGCAGGCTCAGCGGCCATGGCTCACGGGCCCAGCCGCTCCGCGGTATGTGGGATCTTCCCAGACCGGGGCCACGAACCCGTGTCCCCTGCATTGGCAGGCGGACTCTCAACCACTGCACCACTGGGGAAGCCCCAGGACTGGTTTTATAGCAGAAGTAGTTACTATTTTTGTTTCTCTTTGGGGAATACTTACCTCTTGAAAGTGTTGACTTAACTCAGCTGTTTGTAAGATGATAAAGTACCATAAGATATTTTTAATTTTCAGTGTGCTTACATATGAAAAAATAATTTAATGGTTTTGTTTCTTCAAGTGTCTGAAAGAAGATGTTCAGCGACAACAGGAAAGAGAAAAGGAACTTCAGCATAGATATGCTGATTTGCTGCTGGAGAAAGAGACTTTAAAGGCCAAATTCTGAAGCATATTCTCTCACAAGATGAATTAATTGCTGGTGTTCATACCCTGGAAGGCTGATACTGATGTTTATCTTCATTGACAAATTTGCCCACCATCTGTGGTTTTTCAGTTGTTTATTTTAAATGATATCGATCTTACACATTTATGTATAAAGACTTTAACTCCACAGGACATTTTAGGGTTTAAATTATTAAGACGATCATTCTTTTAAAAGTGTCATATTTGCAGATTTTTTTTAGTTTTGGCCTTTAATTTTAAAAGCCTGATTTTAAACTGCTGCCTGTGAGTAAACTCTCGAATAAAAACAAAATATAAAAAATTGAGAATGTAGCCTTTTGTTTGAAGTAATTAGATACTTAGAGTGCCCACAAACCAGGAAATATGTACTCTGTGTCATATTTAATGAGTAACTCTCGGGTGATCAAAATGACGATCCAGTATCTTAATTTAAATCCTTAAGAGGCAGTCTTTTTGTGGCTTTGTTAGTTTTGACCATTTTTGCATAGGATGGTCATTTCTCTATACCTTGACAAGATAGATTATCTTTTTAATACCTCAGTGTTTTTTTCAGTGTAACTTTAGGGAGTTCTCTTCTCTTCCCAGCTACTTACACAGTTCATGGATTAGGACTCAAAAGATTTAATTTTTCTTGACCTGTTATTTTCTTGTAAATACTTTTTTGACAAAGGCATTTTAAAGATTAATTTCAACAGTACTATCAAACTTTATTAAAGCTCCTTGTTTATCTAAACAAGTCAGTCACACAAGTGTAGAATTTGGGGAATGCATAGAGGTGGGAAGATCTAACTTTATAACAATTCATATGGAATCGTTAGTTGGCTGCAGTTCAATATAAGCCAGTAATATGTTGGACTCACCAGAAAGTTTGCTTAATCTTAGACTGCTAGGAATTACGGGGAGGGGATGGAGGGACTCATTCATTCGTCAGATATTTATTGATTATATAGCCAGTGTCTGAGTCCTGGAGATAGAACAGTGACTAAAATAGGCAGAGTTCCTGTTTTGTGGAGTTTACAGTCTCTTGAGAATGATAGACAATGAAAATTCAGGGAAGAAGAGCAACTCTTCTTACGCACCAGGCGTTTATTTAAGTTTTGGAGATGAACAGTTATTAAGACAAAGTTCCTGCTCCCATGTAGGTGACGTTAGTGGGAGGAATACCAAACATACAGGGAAAAGTATCAGATCGTGAACTTCAGATTTAGTGGAGGGAATTAAAATAGGGTGATGAGAGATAGTGCCTGGGTGGCTGCTGTAGGTTGGATGATCAAAGAGCTCTCTGAGGAGATGTAGTTGGCATCTTAGAAGGAGCCATCCTTGTGAGCTTCAGGGAAGAGCAGTGCCGACAGAGTGAAGAACTAGTACAAAGCCGCTTTGGTGTATTTGAGGAGCAGAAAGGAAGACAGTGTGATTAGAGTGTCAACAATGGCATTTGTATGAGTCCTGGTTGGATAGGGCCATATAGGAAGCTGTCCTAAGGAATTTGGGTCTTATTCTAACTATGATGGCAAGCTGTGAGAAGATTTTAGCAAAGGAATGACACTATCAGATTTATCCTGTGGCTTTACTGTTATGTCTCACCAGGCTGAAGGTAGGGAAGCCAGTTAATGTAGGAGCCTGATGCAGTAATCCAGGCAAACAACAAGAGCGACTCAAACTAGGATAGAGCCAGTCCTGATGGAGACAGGTTGGAAGAATTTGAGCAGTAGTAATTCTGTGGTCTCATCTGTAGTCTTTATAAATTTACGTTTTCCAGGTATCTAGTCACTTAATTCTAGTACTTTTTTCAATAATTTCACATGTATTTTTAGGAAATACTTTGATCTATGGTTAATGATAATGTTTCTTCTAATAGTTTTATTTAATTTTTATTGCATGTTTTGTTGGCTGAAATGTTAAATAATGACGATGGTGATAGTGGACATTTCTTGTTTTATTTCTCATTTTAATGGGTGTGTCAGTAGTGTTTTACCTATAGGTTGGCTGTTTTGAGTCAGGTATTCTTTTCTTTATCTAGAGAGGAAATACCCTCTATTTTTAGATTTTAAAGAATTTGAATTAGAAATGGCTCTGGAACTTTGTCAGATATACTTTTTGGGTATCCGTTAAGATGATCTTATTTTTTGTGTGTGTTTTTTTCTTCATTTGATTTGTTAATGATGCTTTAATAAATTTTCCAACATCAAACCATCTTTGAACTCCTGGAATCAGGTCAGTTAGTTAAAAAAATTTTTTTTTAAAGATTTACAGTTTACTTGCTTCGTATGTAGACTTGAGTTATAAGGTTTAAAAATAGCCAATCAAATAATATTAATAAAGAGTCACTTTGTTTTTGAAATTTGAAGTAATGCACATACCCATATCCTAAAAAATGACCAAGAATTTCATCGTTTGAACCTGGCAGTCTTTCTGCAATTGTAAACTCATGATTTTGCCTTTTAGCAGTGCAGCTTTAACTGCTAAACAGATGTGCCATCCTTTGTCAGTGTCCTGTAATGCCTCGGGGTTCTTTACCAACACCCTCTGAGAGCAATTTGGGTGGCTGTTGTAACATTCACCTTTATTGTATTCTCTTACAGGCGTTCATTCAGTGGTGGTATACAAACTAGTGTTCAAAAGCACGTTCAAGTTTCAGTAAATTTGGGGCAGAAATTAAATGTGATAAAGAGCCAAAAGAAACCACCACGATGAGTGAGAGCTCTCTTTGAGATTATCAATATTAGAAATAACGGTGAGATAAGAAAAAGAAGCCTCAAAGAAAAAAAATACACTACAGTGACTGTAGACTTACGCTCTCCAACCATGCATCCTCTATCTTTACATTTATTTTCCTGGGAAAATTAGTTTTGAAATATGGGATGTCCTTTGGAATCCATTTCTCCTAAAATGTGACTGCCCTATTGCTACTATAGAATTTGATTTGCTAATATTTTATTTAGGAAAATTGCTTTTTTACATGAGTGAGTTTGGTCTTCTGGGCTATCATCCAAGTTTTGACATAGGGATTTTGCTAGCTCTATAAAGTGAATAGGATAACTGTATATAGTTTTCTGTAGTTACATAAACAGTTAATATAGCAGTTATAGCATGGGAGTGATTTGTTCCATGAAGAATTGAAGGACCATGCTTATAAAACTTCTGAGTTCAGACTCCTTTTAGGAAATAACTTTTTGATAACTACTAGTTTCTTTTGTGGCTATTATTAGTATGTTATGTCTTTTTAAGTTTAAGTAACTTTAAAATTTTTTGTTTTAAAATGTATATCTCCTTTTGTGTTTATTATTTACTAAATTTATACTTTTCCAGAAAACTTCTCATTTTGTTGAAATTTAACATTGGATAATTTTAATAGAGAATAAAAAAGTCTCTTTTCTATTAAGCTTGCTACTTCTAAGTTGTAAGAAATTTATCTTAGTTCTACCATTTTTTCCCCTTGATTAGACTTGCTAAAGGTATCTTTTTTTCCCTTAAAAAAAGAAAACTGTGGATTTATCAATTGTGATTTTGTTTGAAAATGTATTACTTTCTCATGTTTATTATTTCCTTTGTTTGCTCTAGATTTTTTTCCCTGTACCTTTTTGAGTCTGATACTTTTTGTTTGTATACAGTTGAATACATTGAAGGTTTTTGGTTATTTCTAATTTCAAATATGTTCACATCCGAGCTATGTTAATATGTCTTGTTCTAGTAGTTTATTTTTGTGTCTTAAGTTTTTGGTTCAGTAACTAAGAGTATTTAAGAATTCCTGTGTGGTTGGCCTTTTTTTTTTCATTTTTTGCTACTTGTAGGATTTTTACCTTGAAAGAAAATATGGCTTATGTGGTTTCTGTTTTTAAGAATTTATTGCGGTTTGGGGGCCTAGCATTTTTTAAGAGTATTCTATGGGTGTTTTAAATGAAAGTTTACTCAATTTGTGTGGGATGGAGGTGAATGTGTATCTATTCAACCACTTTAATTCAATTTTTGTTTTCTTTTTTTTTAATAAACTACCATAGAGTAATAGTATTGTCTTAGAGTCTCCTATTATAGTTATTTCTCTCAATTTCATCTTGTCCGTCTAGCTTTTGCTTTGTATATTTTGATGCTGTTACTTAGTATATAAATACTTGTGTCTGTTAGGTACAATTCATAACGAAGACTTATTAGTCTAAAGTTATTCTTTATCTGCTATTTATGCTTTTTGCCTTGAATTTTACTGTTTTTGATATTAGAATATTTCTCCTCTTTTTTGTTTGTATTTGCTTGACAAATTATCTATCCTCTTATTTTTAACTTTCATATAATTTCTAGTTGTCTCTTAAACAGTGTGTCGTGTTGGATTTTATATTTCAACCCATTTGGAGGGTCTTTGCATTTTAATAGGGAGTCTAATCCATTTGCTTTTATGTTAATTACTGACTTTGGTCTTCTGTGATTATGTTTTATGCTTTCTCACTGATTTCTCTCATTTCCTAAATGGACTGTAATTTCCTGGTTTTAATTTTCTTAGTGATTTAGAAAATATACATCCTCAAAAAAAAATACATCCTCTTGTAAATTTTACAAATGATTTGTGTTATCATTTAAGGTTCAGGATCCATTCAGGAGAAAGAAATACCAGTAATTTGAACAGGGAAGTTTCAATATGAAGAATTATTAACTAGGTAGCAGGGGATTAACCACTAAGGGGCAGACATCTCTAAAGAATACCTGAATAGCAGATGTAGGGAGCAGCCACTGCTTGTAGACTGAGAGAGTCCCCAAGGAAGGAACAAACTTGAAAGAGCCTTCTCCTCTCCCCGCAAGGCTGATACTCAGGTCTCATTGAAGACTGTGGTGTGGCCCACTGGATGGAGAAGTTTGCTGAGGTGCCACAGTTTAAGGTGGCAGGCAGCGTGTCAGGAAAACTCGCTAGGAAGTCACTTGCTGGGGGTGCCTGTGACCCTCGGAGGAAAGGTGCTTCATGAGGTGCCAGCAAAATTCCGGAGAGTGTGTGCTGCTGGCGGAGAACCTCCCGCTGGCAAGAAAGCCACATGCTGACAAGGATGCATTAGGAGCAAGAAGGAAAAGCACCAGCACCGGGAGTGAAGCTCCTTCCACTTGTAGTGCCCCTCCAGTGCCCTTCTGCTGAGAGCGCCTAATAATGTGTCACTGGTAAAGGAGGAATGTTCATAGGTCACAACTCTAGTGTCACCCGGCAGTATCGTTCTTTGTGTCCCCTTTATTCCACATTCGGAGTCAGAAATAAAACCAAGGAGGGGAGTGCAGACAGTATTCTCTCTTTCAAATTTTTAGTTTTATCAGTCATACATGCATATGTTTAGAAAATCAAATTCTGGAATGATGGTGATGGCTGGAATATCTTTTAGATTTTTGAATTTTCTTACTCCCTACATAAAAATGTAACAACTAAAAACCCCTGGACAACAGTTTCAAGAACTAGACGACAAGCTATCCGCATGGACTCCAAAATATGAGGGGGTGGGGATAAACCACCAACAGGCACAGGACCTGCGTGCTCTCGTGTCTGTGCAGGAAAAATAAAAGGGAGGCAGTGGGGCATCTGACAGACGTAAGAACAGGAGGACCCCAAAGTAGCCAGCAGGTATTCATGGAATGGGTGGTAGCTAAGTTTGAGAACGATGGATAAAATTGGGAAGTGTTCTGCCCACTGGGATAGTGGGTGAGTGAAAAAGGGGAGTAAAAGTCTGAAGACAAATTGGTAACCTTGATGATTGATGTGTTAACATTTTTTAAGATAGGTCTAAATATTTCAAAAGTCTGTCTCAAGGCAAGATTTTTTCCTTTCGGGGGAAAAATGCAATAACTTATTATAGATGGGTGTTAAAATTACCAGCTCTAACATATTTGTTAAACTACTACGTAGAGTTGCACTGTCTAGTAGCCACTAGCCACATGTGACTGTTGAGTACTTGAGATGTGCCTGGTTTAAATCAAGTTGTGCCCTAAGTAACTTTCTGGATTTTGAAGACTTAGTATGGAAAAAATGTAAAATATCTCAATTTTTAAATATTGCTTACAGGTTGAAATGAGAATATTTTTGATATAGTGGGTTAAATAAAACATTATTAGAATTAAGTTCACCTGTTTTTACTTTTTAAAATGTGGCTAGTAGAAAATTTAAAATTACGTGTGTGGCTTGCATTATATTTCTACTGCCAAACACTGTTGTAATTTTTTTGTTATTTATAATTTAATTCCATTGTGGTTTGAGAATATACTCTGGATGATTTCAGTCCTTTTAGATTTATTGAAATTTGTTTTATGGTCTACCATATGGTCTGTTTGGGTGAATGCTCCTTGTTCACTTGAAAATAATGTGTATTCTGCAGGCTGTAATGTTTTATAAATGCCAGTTAGGTCACATTGATTGGTAGAGCTCAAGTTTCCTATATACTTAGTTGCTTTTTTCTCTCCACTTGTTCTGTGAGTTGCTGAGAGAGATACCGGTGAAATCACCAACTACAGCTGTGGATTTGCATATATGTCTCCTTTTAGTTCTGTCAGTTTTTTTTTTTTTTTACATCTTTATTGGAGTATAATGGCTTTACACTGGTGTGTTAGTTTCTGCTTTACAAGTTCTGTCGGTTTTTGCTTTTTCCGTTCAGGAGTTTTGTTATTTTCTGCACTCACATTTAGGATTATTATGTCTTCTTGTTGAATTGTCCCTTTTGTCATTGTGAAATGTCCTTTATATCTGGCAACATTTTTTGTCCTGAAGCCTGCTTTATCTGATACTATGTCAATAGGCATCTTTTTCTGTCCTTTTACTTTTGACCTCTCTATCCTTACAATTACGATGGGTTTTATCATGTTGTGGTAGGCATGTCTCTTAAGACTGCTTGATATTCCACAGGTCACTGAGGCTCTGTTCTTTTAAAAACTTATCCTTTTCTCCTCTGTTCCACATCTTGTATAAATCCTACTGCAGTCTTTCAAGTTCACTGATCTTTTTCTTCTGCAGTATCTATTTTTTATTATTCCTTTCCAGTGAAATTTTCATTTCAGATATTTCATTTGTCTTTAGCAGTTCCAGTGTGTTCTTTTTTTTTTAAAATTTTATTTATTTATTTTTGGTTGTATTGGGTCTTCATTGATGCATGTGGGCTTTCTCTAGTTGCGGCTAGCAGGGGCTACTCTTCGTTGCAGTGCGTGGTCTTCTCATTGCGGTGGCTTCTCTTGTTGCGGAGCACGAGCTCTAGGCACGCAGCCTTCAGTAGTTGTGGCACACGGGCTCAGTAGTTGTGGCTCCTGGGCTCTAGAGCGCAGGCTCAGTAGTTGTGGTGCACGGGCTTAGTTGCTCTGCAGCATGTGGGATCTTCCCGGACCAGGGCTTGAACCCATGTCCCCTGCATTGGCAGGCGGACTCCCAGCCACTGCGTCACCAGGGAAGCCCCCACTGTGTTCTTTTTTACATCATTTCTCTAACAGTATTCGTATTTTCCTTTACATTCTTGAGCATAAAGAGCTATGTTTACAATAGCTTTTTATTTTTAATTTTTTAATATATATAATTCTTATTGAAGTATAGTTGATTTACAATATTAGTTTCAGGTGTACAGCATAGTGATTCAATATTATTGTAGTTTATACTCCATTTAAAGTTTATAATAGCTCTTTTTTTGGATTGGAAAATGCATCATTAGTTTATTATTTTTTATTTTTTTATTGGAGTATAGTTGATTTACAATGTTATGTTGATTTCTGCTGTACAACAAAGTGACTCAGTTATACATGTACATATATATATACACACACACTTTTTTTTAAATTCTTTTCCTTTATGGTTTATCCGAAGACGTTGAATGTCCCTGTGCCATACAGTAGGACCTTGTTTCCATCCATTTTATATGTAATAGTTTGCTATAATAGATTTTTTTTTTTTTTTTTTTTTTTTTTTGCGGTACGCGGGCCTCTCACTGTTGTGCCTCTCCCGTTGCGGAGCACAGGCTCCGGACGCGCAGGCTCAGCGGCCATGGCTCACGGGCCCAGCCGCTCCGTGGCATGTGGGATCTTCCCAGACCGGGGCAGGAACCCACGTCCCCTGCATCAGCAGGCAAACTCTCAACCACTGTGCCACCAGTGAAGCCCTATAATAGCTTTTTAAATGTCCTTATCTGCTAATTCCATCATTTGTCATTTCTGGGTCTATTTCTATTGACTGATTTTTCTCTCAGAAGGTCATTTTCCAGTTCTTTGTAGGTCTAGTACCTACAAAGGATGGTATACATTGTTAATGTTACATTGCTGGCTTTTGTGTTCTTTGTATTGGGCTTTATTCTAGCAGGTAGTTAATTTACTTGCAGATTTAAGTAAAATTAATTACTTAAAGTAAAATTAATAAAGTAAAATTACTTAAAGTAAAGTAAAATTAATAAAGTAAAATTAATGTACTTAATTTACGTTTAATTTACTTTAAAACAATCCTTTGAGGCTTGTTTTGAAGCAGACTATGGCCCGTGCCTGTTTTTGTAAATAAAATTTTATTGGAACACATGAATCCACCTTTTTGATTCATGAATAATTATGGAGGTTCTTTCTACATCTTAGGAGTATATCTTGTACTGGTAACCTTTGAATTCATGGAAAAGCAGTTGTCATCCTTTTCCACCAAACATCACTTGATGTTCTGCCCCTGCCCCTCTCCACCACTGAGAACATTTGGCTGAATGTGCTCAAAGATTGTCCTGCTGTAACGAAGTGGCTAAAAAACAGAAGTTGGACCAGATTTTAAAAACGATGCATGTGGCTTGCCTCTAGGAGGTGTATGATGGGTGAATTGGAAGATTAAATGTATAATTTACTCTCTGCTTCCAGAGTAGCCCTTGCAAAGAAACTTAATATCTGAGTGAGAGCAGAACTGTTCAAAATATGTGGGTGATGGTTATTTGATTACTCCAAGGAGAACTTCCTGCTCACCAATAAAAAAGGTCAGGTTTGCCAACTGTAGTTTTGTGTTTAAAACTCTTTACCTGAGGGAATTCCCTGGCGGTCCACTGGTTAGTACTCATTGCTTTCACTGCTGGGCCCCGGGTTTGATCCCTGGTTGGGGAACTAGGATCCCGAAAGCTGCGCGGCTGAATTCAAAACAAAACAAAACAAAAAAACCTCTTTACCTGAGGAAGCAGAGGTCAAGAAAACCTGTTTAGATTTAGGATTTGCGTGCTTTCTTGAGAAATCTAGAAGTTTTTAATCTCCATAGGACGTGTCCAGTGTCTGCCCCCAGAGTTCAGACTTGGTTCGTAAGATCTTGTGGAAGGGGAATGACAGCCATTGGGGTGGCAGGAGCAAGCTGCTTCTCTGCTTGGTGAGTTAGGAGGAGCCCGTGTGAATGAACTGCCTTTGAGTACTTACATGATTGAGCTCAGAGGGAAGGTGGGGATCTTAGCAGTGATGAGGCTGCAGGTGGGAGTAGGCACTAAACTAGAGGGATTTGGGGGCATTTACCCTGCAGAATCTGTCATTTTCAGAAGGAGGGGGAATGGAACTAGAGGGTGGGACTAGGGAGCCTCATGACTTACAGACTCTTGTGTGGAATTATTTTCCCCGTCACCTGTCTGGTTTTATTTTCCGCTCTTGCTTTGATGGTAATCAAGTATTTTGTTCTTGCCTTTAATAAGAATTAGTTCTGAAGTGACAAGCCTGTTATGGTTGGTTAAGGAAGTCGTGGCCTACCTCTTCCAAATTCCCACTGACTCCTCTGTCACCAAGGCTCAAATGCCATCTAGTGGTTGAATGGAGGAGTTGCTTTTAACTGAGGGACCAACAACTGGCCCTTCAAATTTGAAAAATAGAGCATGTTCATTCTCAAGTGTCATCACTATCTTCAAGTGAACTTGCTCTTTCGGAAATACTTATTGTGAACTAGATGAATTCCAAAATAATACTAGGTCCTAAAATCCCTAGCAGTTAATGAGGAAATAATAGCAGTGATTTTGCTTGATGACAAAACCACAGCAGATATGTAAAGGGAAAAACCCAAACAAAACCAGTGCTCTCTGAGAAACAGCTTCATCCAACCTGAGACTTAAGTCTCCCTCAATAGACTGAGCTACTATAGGGAACTCCCTGAGTATGGGTGCGGCAGTGAAGATCTGCATCTCTCTAACTGTGCCTGCGACGTGGCTGTAAGGTACCACAGTGATTGTGGAGCAATTTCATAAGCATCAGGATACATGTGTGTGGCCCTTTCCCAAGTAGTCAGGCACTTATTGCAACTATGCTTCCATTGCTTTAAAAAAAAAAAAAAGTCTTTGGAACTACGTATCGGGATTGTTTTGAAACCTCCAGTGGTGCTTGGGAAAGATTGACCTGGAGGCAGTTCCTGTAATGGGGCTGGAAAGGAGAGAGGCAAAGGCAGGAAGACTGGTGAGAAGGTATTGATTGCAGGAGTCCAAGAACAGGTGACAAGGTGTGAGCAGTGGAGACAGAAGAGGGTGGATTCAAGAGGCTTTGTGAAGGCAGAACTGAGAAGTGTTGTACTTGGATATGGAGGTAGAAGATGGCTGTGGGTTAGTTGCCTCTGAGAGGGACATTGATGGCACCTCTGACAGGAAGGCGAGGGAGACTGATTTTTGGAGAAAAGATGAAACGTTTGCTTCTGGTGGAAATACCGAGCGGGCATTGGGTCTGGAGGTGAAGAGAGAGATTGTTATTGGAGACCAATCTGTACTTTTTTTTTTTTTTAATAATTAAAAAAATTATTTATTTATTTATGGCTGTGTTGGGTCTTCATTGCTGCGCACGGGCTTTCTCTAGTTGCAGCAGGCTGGGCCTACTCGTTGTTGTGCTGCGTGGGCTTCTCATTGTAGCGGCTTCTCTTGCTGCGGAACACGGGCTCTATGCGTGTGAACTTCAGTAGTTGCAGCACGTGGGCTCAGTAGTTGTGGCACGTGGGCCCTAGGGGACGCGGGCTTCAGTAGTTGCGGCACACGGGCTCAGTAGTTGTGGCTTGCGGGCTCTAGAGCACAGGCTCAGTAGTTGTGGCGCATGGGCTTAGTTGCTCCGCGGCATGTGGGATCTTCCCGGACCAGGGCTCGAACCCGTGTCCCCTGCATTGGCAGGCGGATTCTTAACCACTGTGCCACCAGGGAAGCCCCCCAGTCTGTACTTACTCATGGAACAAACATCATAAAATAACCTATAATAACACCTTGCATTTAGTAAGCATCTGTCATACTTGGACAGTGCTAAACCCCTCTGTGCACTAGCTTAATCCTCACAAAATTGAGAGGTATAGGTGCCCTATTTTCCTCCTTTTGTAGATGGAGATAAAATGGTTTGAAAGGGCAGATTATACCAATTTCATCCCGAATTAAGGCTGAATTAAGTGAGCAGTAGTAGGGAACAAGAAGAAATAAGGGAAAACACCAATGTTATTATCAATGAAACTAGAATGGAGGATGGAGCTTAGGTTTGTGCTAACAGGTACCCCCCTGACCCTCAGGCCTCAGAGCAGACCCCCTGTGGGCTAGTCTGAATTTGTGGAGCAGACGCATTCACTCAAGACTGCTGCCTTCCACTGGTCTCTCAGGGCTTTGGTCCTATATGTTTGGTCAACTTTGAAAAGGTCTGTTGATCTCTGGTTGGAGCAGGTGAGTTTATAAAGTGGGGCTGAATTCCTAGGAGACAGGCTCCAAGATGATCATTTCAAGAGAAACTAGCCCTCGGCAGGCAGGGGTGGGCTGGGAGTCAGGGCCCCGGCAGCCGCCTGCCAGATGTCCTGAGTGGACTTCAGGAGCATCGAGGCCTAGAGGCTCACTATGTAAAGTGTGGTCTCTGCACCCACATCTTTGGCACCACCTGGCCCTGCTGAATGCGAATCTGCGTTATAACACGACTCTCCGGGTGGCGTGCGTGCACATTGAAGTTGGGAAGCTCTGTTGGAACTGTCCCCAGGAGCTGCCTTGTACATGAAGGAGAAGCTTGTTTTTCTCCGGGTTGCCCCCGTGCTCGGGAAACCTTGATTAATATTCTCCTCCCTGCAGAGGCCTTCCTGCTCCAAAGGCTGCCAACTGGCCCTTCCTTCGATCACTCGTTATATCAACAATTTGTCCGTTATTTGGGAGCAGGGAGAAAAACCTTCTCAAAACATGCCCTGAAGCTCATGGGGCATATGTGATAACTTACTCAAACCAACCTGATACTTACTTCATTTCCCTGCATAGTCCACTCCAAAGAGTTTTTAAAAAGTAATTTTCTGAAACCTTTGGATAGGCCGTTTGTTTCGCTATAAGACTTTCTCCCCAGAGGGATTTGTGATTATAACTGGAGTGAGAAAACTCTGTTATTAGAAATAATATTTGGTCCTGGAAACCTCTAGAGAACTTGGGTGGAAGGGGGAATGGTAGAAAGGGCAGGGGGAGTTGGGGGCGAGGATGGAGAAGACAAGGGCTCTTGCTGTATCCATAGTTCCTGCGTTTGTACTTTGACAAAGACGCAGACAAATCCAAGGAAAAACAAAGGTTCAGAAAGGTGCTGCTGCTTCTGGAACTGTGCTGTCCGATATGGACAAGAGCTGCATGCAGCTGTTACAACGAACATTTTAATGAATCAAATTTACGTAAGTCTAAAGAAATTTACATTCACTCACCCTAGCTGCATATCAAGGGTTCAGTAGCCACATTTCCACCCTCAAGGAAGTTCTGTCGGGCAGTGCTATTCTAGAAAGTCATGTCGGGTGGTAAGGCATGTTGGCTGCTAAGATGTAGTAATTTATTTCTAATACAAAATTGAACTGCACAAGAAGGGGCCTGAGAGTCTGCTTGGTTTTCGCTAGGCCTGGGTGGGTAAGTGTGCCTTTTGACTCTGGTGCTTTGAAGGCAGGAAGTAAAAGGGGCATCTGTGCCCATTTCCTCTTGGAATGACAAGGAGCCACGGGCCACATACGGAGCCCAGAGCCAGAAGACCAGTGTTGCTGTCTGCCTTGTGTCACGCTGGACAGATGGTAACACTAGTGATCTCCTTATACAGGGACTGTGTCTGTCCCTGACTGGCCGTGTGCTTGTGTGCTGGAGAGAGCGACTGTGCAATTCTGAATTGCACATGGGCTGAGAAGATGAAAACCCTCATGAATCCTCATTTAGTTAAAGAAAGCAGCAACAACAAAATTAAACAACGTCAACAACAAAACATACACTCCTGCCTCCCTGCACTTCCCATAATGTGCGTATTATTCTCTCTAGAAGAAAACTCAGGGGTGAACATGGCATCAGTGAGCTTCTTAAACTGTATTAAAATATGACATTGTAGAAGTTTAGTGTTGCTTTTGTGATTCAGTTTTAACGGGTCTGAACCAAACCCTGATGCTGGCTGTTTTGCATCACAAAATCTTAGTTTGGCAGTTCAGCAAAATGATATTTTAAAACACAAAGGTATTTGCATTCTTATACAGCTCAGCGTTTTAGGTAGGTAAGAGTTTGTTCATGTAAAATGTGTCTATACATTTCCTGCCTAAAATTCAGGGCACCTTGTCCTGCATTTTTTTCTCTGTCACTAAGGGGAAGCTTTTTTTCTTTTCTCCCTGTGTATAAGTAAGACAGCGTCTAAGAAATAATCCTATGTCTGTGTTCTGGTCTTTTTTTTTTTTTTTTTTGTAATACACATAACACAAAATGTATAATTTCAACCATTTCAAGTGTATAGTTCAGTAGTGTTTAGTATATTCACATTGTTGTGCAGTATGCAAGATGAACTTTTTCATTTTGCAAAATTGAAACTCTAAGCCCATTAAACAACTCCCCATCCCCTCCTCCTCCCAGCCCCTGGAAACAGTGATTCCACATTCTGTCTCTATTCATCTGACCACTTAGATGCCTCGTGCAAGTGGAATCCTATAGTATTTGCCTTTTTGTGCCTGGCTAATTTCACTTTGCATAATGTCTTCAAGGTTCATGCATGTCATAGCATGTTGTCAGAATTTCCTTCATTTTTCAAGGCTGAATAATATTCCATCCAGGTATAGTTTTTTGTTTCTTTTTGTTTAATTTTGAACTTTGTATTGCTTTTCAGTTTCCCGTTTCCGCTGTTACTTTCTAGTTTCATGCATTGTGATTAGAGAGTTATCTGTACTCGTCCTGCTTTTTGAAATGTATTTTTTGTTTGTTTTTGTGGTCTTACATCTGGTCCTTTTTTAAATTAATGTACATTGGTCTTTCATAGCATATCTCAACATGTTTCAAACTCACCTGAGATCACATCTTGTAGATGCTGTGAAAACAGGTACACACTTCTAAGTGACACTGAAGTGGATGAGAGAAGGGATGTCCAAGTCAGGATCGACAGTGAAAGACAAGGTTGGGATTGTGACACAGTCTAAGAGGCCGACATGGTCCAGCCCTGATCTGTGACCACCCAGTTCCCAGTCTTGCACCTGCTTTACCATCTTGTGCCTGGGGTTGTGGAGGTCACCGCGAGAGGACAATGTCCTCCCCACACCCTTTTTTTTTTTTTTTGTGGTACGCGGGCCTCTCACTGCTGTGGCCTCTCACTGCTGTGGCCCCTCCCGTTGGGGAGCACAGGCTCCGGACACGCAGGCTCAGCGGCCATGGTTCACGGGCCCAGCCGCTCCGTGGCATGTGGGATCTTCCCGGACCGGGGCACGAACCCACGTCCCCTGCATCGGAAGCCGGACTCTCAACCACTGCGCCACCAGGGAAGCCCTCCTCACACCCTTTTAAACAAGCCCTGCAAATACCAATCCATCTGAAAACTTGGACATTTTCCCAAAGCACATAAAAGACAGAGTGATTGTCTACTATATTTGAGTCAATGTGGAGTTTACAGACCCGGTACGTTTGAAAAGGTTAGAATATGTCTGTAAACCTTAATTTCCCTACATTTCCTCAAATACGTGATCAGGGCACAAATTACCATGTCCCTGAGCTGGGAAGAAACAGAAGAGCAGCCCTGGGGCTGTCTTCCTACAGGAATATCCCTGTCTTCCTGGGGGGTTTATCCTACAACATAAGGGAAATCCATTACACATTGTGTAAGTGAAAAGCTGGGAACACCTAGATGTCCATCAGTTGATTCCATGCATCCTGGCAACACCTATACTGAGGAGTACTGTGCAGCCTTGCACCCTCGGGCGGAGGGGCCTCCCCGCTCACCCTGCTCCGGGCTGGTCTTCCCTCCATCCTCCTACTGGGCTCTGTCCAAACCCAGCCAGGCCAGTTCCAGCCCACCCTCCTCGACTCAGCCCTCCTCTGTCACCCATGGTGCCAATGTGTGCTTGGTCTCTTGTATTTTAGTCCTCCTTCCTGTGTTGTGTCTTTGCTCTTTAGCTAGATCATAAGCTTCTTAAACCGTGTCTTCTGCCCAGAATGAAGACTGCTCCCTCAATCTGTCTCTGCTTCTCTCTCTGTGTCTCTGTGTGTTTCTCTGTTCCTCTTCTTGTCTCTAGGTGCCTCTGGTCTACAAATACCAGATCCCCACCTCTGGCACCCATACGAGCAGGATGAGCCTTCACTCTGGAAATTATCAGTTGACAACAGGGAGTGGGAAAAGGGGAAGCACTGAGGAGGAACTTCCTGGGAACAGGATCAAGCTCTGTTCTCAGAGTCAGAACTCCTGGGTTTGAGTCCTGCCTCTGTTATTTTTAGGCTGTGTGACTTAGGGCAAGTTACTTGATGTCTCTGAACTTCTCTGTGTGAAATGCGGCTGTGTCTGCTCTCCTGAAGGACCGTTTCGAGAGTCAGGTTGGTGTGGTTGGTGAAACGCTGAGTGCCCACACCTGCAAGGCTTCCCTCCCTCCTGGGCTCTTCATGACCTCTTGACTGGAGCTCACAGAGAAAGAACCTAGAGAGAACCTCACACCAGATTCAGAGCCGCAGCGTGGTCTGTGGAGGAGAAGGGGGCTGGCTGGGGAGGCTGGGAGCGCCTGCAGTCTCACCATCCCTGGTGTCTTGGCCCGCCATGTCCTTGGCATTGGTTTCTGTCTGAGTGAGTGGATGTGCTGATTAGTTGTACTTGGTGAACCAGAGGCACAACCAAAATATGTTGCTCTGTGGGATTTAAAAAAATGAACAGAGCATTGTGGTAATGAGTGTGGAAACACATTTCAGTTTTAGTTTTCAACCATTAACACATATGTTCGAAAAGCCAGTCTGGGAAAATGTGCTTTTGTCAACTGCACGGAAGCTGGGTGTTGTCCCTCCCTCCTTAGCGCTAATGGGGGAGACGTGAGGGTGGCACCTGTTGTCCCCTGAGTGGAAAGAGCTCTGGATTCATGAAGGCTCGACCACAAAGGAGCTGTGTGACCTTGGGCAAGTTACCTACCTTCTCTGAGCTTCAGTCTCTCACCTGTAAAGTGGGGTGCTCCTTTATAGGGTCTTGTGAAGATTAAATGTAAAGCATCTGGGACCTCGCCCGGTACACAGTGGCCCTCCAGTCAAGGGAGGTTTAACTATCACTTTCATACAGTCAGGAACGGGATACAGAACCAAACCACTGTTACTTTGGGGTTTTCTGTTACAGCTGAACTTAATCCTGGCTAATGCGCTTGCTTTACGAATAAATTCTCCACGTCTCTTAGGAAAGGAATCCAAAGTTACAAGCCCCAAACTTCCTACACATGGCCTAGCCTCTAAGCCTGTTTTGTATTTTTCCAAAATAACTACCGTTCTCTCAGCGAACATTCTCGGCACTTTTAACAGCCAGTTTTCCAAGCCCATATAAAAAAGTTGTGTGTCTCAGTTCTGGCCAGAGGGGCGGAAGCAGAAATGTCAGAGATGTGTTCTTAAAATGAGAGGGGGTGCCCTTCCCTCTTTCTGCACTGTTTTCACTTACATTTCTGGCACCAGATGTGTAGTTTGCCCCCCAACACCAGCCTGTTCTCCAATTCTCCAGACACCCACTGGGTGTCCTACAGTCCAGCTCAGTTCTGACACTGTGACCACTTGGAATTTTTATTCGTATTCAAAAATTAAACAGTCAAACAGTGCAGAGGGTGAGTTGTAATATTTTTACAGCTCACCATTTGCACTGTTTGATAAGTGCAAATTTTGATAAGTGCAAAATTTGATAAGTGCAAATTTTAGATCAGTCAATGTTTTAATATGTAAAAAATGAGATGTGTTAAACTATGATGACTGTGGGTATCAAATATGCTGAGTGAGGAGGGGTGCTTGTAATAGTTGAGAAATCAGGGGAAACTTGACTGTCCCAGGCAAACTGGCTATCTCATTATTCAGAAGGTCAAAGGATGATTCTTAGGGGAGCAGTTCTTCTTTTCACAGAGACTAGAAAAGACCAATCCTGGGAGAAGGTTGCGGGAGAGGAAACACTGAGGGGAGATGAGGACCACCAGGAGGGAGGACGAGTCCAAGGATGACCTGATCTATCCTTCAATGCGTATAGTTTAATAAAAGTGCAATAATAATATACATGCAGTTTTGTAATTGGCTTAAAAAATGTATAATATGGTAAAGCTTTTCATGTCATTACTTTTTTTTCTGTACTATTATTTACTTTTATTTTTATTTATTTTTTTATGGACTATTGTGGGTTTTATTTGTATTAAGAACAGCTTTGGACAGATGCAAGGGTGGGGGTAGAAAGAAGAGGACAGGGGACAGAAGAGGATGAGAGGGGGGTTAGGTAGTCCAAAATGTGTCCCCAAAGAGGAGCTGGTGTTTAACAAGAGGAATTTGGGGAAGAGAAAAGAAAAGCACAGGAGATTCTAGAGGCAGGGTGGGGGACCAGGGTCTGGAGGATGAGGGACGCCCGTGGGAGTGACCGCACTGCCCCAGCTCTGCCGGTCCTGGGCTCCATCCCTGGTTCTGTAGCATACGTGGGCCAGAGACCTGTGGTACCCAAGGGAGTTTACTCCATCCTGAATCCTGGGGCCCATCGAAGATGCTCAAAGCAGGATGATTTGGGGAGAATTGGAAGCCGATGAGTAAAAGAAGTACTCCAGGACCTCTATCACCCTGAGGCGTGGGAAGGCAGAAATAGTTGTCTCCGAGACAATACTTGGAGAGAAGTAAGAAACAGTGGGAGAGTAGAAAGCAGGTGGAGGCTTCAGCAGGGAACCCCACTCTGGCCCTGCTGATCCTCACTGTGTCCTGGGCCCACAGAGCTGTTGACACCCAGTGCTCCAGTCTCCAGGGAACTGGGAATCAGCAGAAATCAAATTCATACTATTATTTTTTGTGGCTGCCACCTTGTCTCCAGAATTCCCTTCTGGGTCTCCTTGCCTTATCTCCCTACCCCATACCATACACAAAAATAAATTCCAGATGCCATAAGAAATTAACATGAAAAATAAGTTTTGAAACTATTAGAAAAAAATAGAAAACTATCTTTAAGAACTTAGGAAGGGAAGGTGCTGTTAAATAAGATTACCACCCCACTCTCTAACCACGAAGGGAAAGAACAATTTGATGTCATTTTCAGAATGGCCAGAGATATCACATAAAAATGAAAAGGCAAGGAACAAATTTGTAATCTACAATATATAGAAGGCAAAGGATGGGTAACTAGACTTCATAAAGAACTCCTCCAATCAAATTAAAGAAAAAGACAAATGACTCAATGGGAAAAAAATATGAATGGGCAATTTATAGAAGAGGACATCTCAATGGCTAATACACAGGAAAGGTGCCCAACCAGTAATCAGGGAAATTAAAATTAAAACAACATTGGGGGGCTTCCCTTGTGGCGCAGCGGTTGAGAGTCCGCCTGCCGATGCAGGGGACACGGGTTCGTGCCCCGGTCCGGGAAGATCCCACATGCCGCGGAGCGGCTGGGCCCGTGAACCATGGTCGCTGAGCCTGCGCGTCCGGAGCCTGTGCCCCGCAACGGGAGAGGCCACAACAGTGAGAGGCCCGCGTACCGCAAAAAAAAACCCCAAAAACAAAAAAAGCAAAAAAACAACATGGGGATACCATTTTCACTCATCAGACTGAAAAAGTTAAAGTCTAACAATATCAAGTATTGATGAGGATAAAAAGAAAAATGGTAATTTCCAGACACTGAAGGTGGGAGAGAGTGACTCCACAGAACCTGGTAAAATAGAAAACGTGTGTATCTTGTGGCCCAGCAATTCTGTGTCAGCATTTATACCCAAGAGAGGCTCTTCAGCTTGTGCACAGGGAGAAGTGTACAGGGTTGGAAGCAACCTGAACATCCATGGGTGGGGAAAGGATACATGGGATGTGGAAATGTCTCAAGAGGAATTGCTGTGCAGCAATTGAAAGAAGTTACCGAGAAAAATGGGATGCAGAGTCATACACTTAGCAAGACAGCATTTGTGAAAATCTAACCCACTTGTTCATTAGGTAGGACTAGGAGCTGATACACAAATATTTAACTGGAATGATAATGTAAACCAGGCATGCATATATATACACACACATCAAAAGTTAAAAATATATTCTCTAAGTGGTAGCACAAATGGTGATTCGTCAAATAAATCAGATAATTTCTAAATGATTTGTTCATGTATAGGAATTGTTGGTGTGAGCTTTTGTTTGGTGTGGTTGACCTACTGAAATGATGCAAGTGTCTGGGCCATGATTTGATACAGGAAATGGCATCAAACTCTTCCAACAATTTCCCTCTTAAATTATAGTCATTAGGTAACTTGTAGCCTCAGTAAGTGGAAAATCTTTCCGAATGTCAACGATATTATAAATGGCGTTGATCTCGTCTCAGATTCTGCTAAACTAACAGATATTAAACATCTTCTAGCCCTTATAAAGCTATCCGAGCTTTCCACACATTCCGTATCTCTATTGTTGACTAAATCACTGAAAGTCAGTCCTTGAAATGTCATGTCTAGTTAGGTCAAGGCTAATCTCTCAGGTGGCTGAGAGGGGGTGCATGCTCGCCTGGTGCATGGGCTCTGTTGCTAGACTGCCTGGTTTTGATTCCTGGGCTCTGCCACTTATCTCTGTCATCAGATTCCTCATCTGTAAAAATGGGATGATGATAACAATGATGTGGATTGTTTTCAATGAAGTACAATACATTTAATATGGTGCCTGTCAGTGAAATAGTACTATGTAAGTGTCAGCTCTCATTTTTATTAATTAAATTAAGATTGTTAATGCCAGTGGATGAACAGGTGTCCCATCAAAAAGAGGTGAAATTCAACAGGGATTACAGAAAGAGGGACCTGGGGCTTCCCTGGTGGCGCAGTGGTTGAGAGTCCGCCTGCCGATGCAAGGGACACGGGTTTGTGCCCCGGTCTGGGAAGATCCCACATGCCGCGGAGCGGCTGGGCTCGTGAGCCATGGCCGCTGAGCCTGCGCGTCCGAAGCCTGTGCTCCGCAACGGGAGAGGCCACAACAGTGAGAGGCCCGCGTACCGCAAAAAAAAAAAGAAAGAGGGACCTATACTCCGAGTGGCTTCTGGCCCTGAACTGCCTCTACAGGTCCGGGCCATCCTGTATCCCTTCCTCCTGTCACATAGGTGACCCATCTCGGAAATGGCCTCATTTGACCAAGGGTCCCTGTTGCTGGCTGCCCACCCGTTTTCCTGACTTTTGAGTGTCAGTCCTGCAGAGGCTGCAGTGCCTACATGTGGCCACGGGAGGGCGACTCCAGGGGAGCAGCAGTGGGCAGGGGCCTCTACAGCCTTCGGGAGTTGGGGTGGAAGGGTGGTCTTTTCCATGCAGGATGTCAACATCACTGCTAAGGAGTCCAGGCTGCTGTGGCCAAGGAGGTACGTAGGGATGGAATCTTACACTCAGGAGCTTCAAAGGGCCAATGGGACAGTAACCTAGGTCCTGGGGCCCCGGCCTGTGCCAGGTGCTAACTCTTTAGGTGCTGGGTTGTAGACAGGTGCAGGAGTTTTAGGGAAGGGCCCAGGGCGAGGGCTATTCACCAACCAGTATGTAAGAACTTCAACTTTTTTCCAACCAGTATAGCTGGGCACTATTAAATGCAGCTCCCTTGTCATGGATCCATAATGAAAGCAGAGTAGGCATGATCATACCTCATATTTATTCTCCCTGTGAAAATGAACAACTCTTAATTCAGGGTGGTGTGAATTTGAGTGATTGTTATTATTCTTTATACGTACTTGTTTGTATTGAGTTAAAAAATTCCCAGAAAGAGAAAACTTGGATCATCCAAACCATTCTTGAAAGCCTCAATTGTGCAACATCTTTAAACAAAAATCACCATAAACAAATCTACTAAGGTGTCATTTGGCACCAGCAGCATTCTTAACCAATTTGCTAAAATTGCAAATTAGGTAATTTTATCTTCAAAATTCCTCACTCCAGTTTCTGTTTCCTGTGTCCCCCAACTGCCTTGTTACCACTATCTCTGTGGCCGCTTCAGCTACCCATTGTCTGAACTTGACTATGCTTGACTTTCTGTACAACAAGACAGGTGATTGACGGGTGTGCGATGTTCTTCCTTTTTCATTCAGCCCCTAGCTGTTTTATTTTCTCTTTGGGGCTCAGAATTGTTCCTTCCTTGAAGATGTCCGAAGGACATGAATATCCAAAGTTTTGCTTTGTAATAGCAAACATTTCTTCTTTTATTCCAATTTTAACTTGCTTTTCAGAAACTGACAAAAGTCCAGATGCTGGATTTATAAAGGTTAGCAGTTTATAGCTTGGTTTCACCCACGCACACACACACACGCGCACACACACACACACACACACACACACACACACAGAATAAAAAATGCAGTTCAGTTAGTAAATCTGTTATTTTCTGACCAAATTGTACTTTTAAAAACAGAAACAGATTCATGGATACAGAAAACAAACTAGTGGTTGCCAGAGAGGAGACGGGTAGGGGGTTGGGTGAAATAGGCGAAGGGATTAAGAGGTACAAACTTCCAGTTATAAAATAAATAAGTTGCAGGGATGTAATATACAGCATAGGGAATATAGTCAATAATATTATAGTAACTTTGTATGGTGCCAGATGGTAACTAGACTTATGGTGGTCATTCTGTAATGTATATAAATATCGAATCACTATTATGTGTACCTGAAACAGACAAATGGATAAAGAAGTTGCGGTATATATACACAATGGAATATTACTCAGCCATAAAGAAGAATGAAATTCTGCCATTTGCAGCAACATGGATGAACCTAGAGATTATTATGCTTAGTGAAATAAGTCAGAGAAAGACAAATACTATATGATACCACTTATATGTGGAATCTAAAAATTAATACAAATGAATGTATATAGCAAAACAGAAACAGACTCGCAGATACAGAAAATAAACTAGTGGTTACCAGTGGGGAGAGGGCAGTGGGGAGGGGCAAGATAGGATAGGGGATTAAGAGGTACAAACTACTATGTACAAAATAAATAAGCAACAAGGATGTATTGTACAGCACAGGGAATTATAGTCATTATCTGGTAATAACTCTTAATGGAGTATAATCTGTAAAAATACTGAATTACTATGCTGTATACCTGAAACTAATATAATACTGTAAATCAACTATCCTTCAAAAAAATTGTGTATTTCCTGCTTAAGGAAATAAACAGCTAGTGCTGTCATTTCAGGTACGGACATTGCAGTTAGATCATTTGGGCAGGGCTCCTCACTGGACTGGTCAGGCTGCACTGGGTGGACAAGGGCCGGCCTGGTGGAAGTGAGAGGCCTGGAGCCCATAATGCAGCGTCAGGGTTGTTGCAGACCAGTGGAGGGGACAGTCTGGGAGGGAGGCAGTGGGCAGGTGTTGGGGTCCTGGAAGGAGGTGCAGGGCAGGTGTAAAGTTGAAGGGACATGACCTCCACACCAGCTCCCCTTCTGGACCTCATTACTGGTAGAACTCCGAGGGCACGTGCAGACACCTGGGCCAAGGGACAAGCAGGCTCCTGCAGCCCTTGCACCAGAGAGGGCATTTTGTAGGTGTCCAGGGGGCTCAGGTGCCCCAAAGCTTGCCCGGGGGACCTCTCCGCCACTGGCCCTAAGACAGGAGATAGGCTGCTTTGCAGCTTGGTTCTCAGACACGTCGCCTTTGGCTCCCCTGACTGGCACCACCATCACCTTTACTTTTCCTGATAGGCTGCTGGAAACCCTCCAAGGTTATCTCTTCCTGGAGCATTTGTATTTTCAAAGGAGACAGTAGGGCAGCAGGAGAGGGCAATGCTCTAACCCAGAGAATGCAATAAAAACTAGGGTGTAATGAGCACCTACAGCGCGTCAGGAACTTGCCAAGCAGCACCTCATTTAATCTCCACAACAACCCCACTTAACTAACAGATGGAGAAGTGGAGGTTTGGGGGCTTAGAAGGTGCAGTTACTTGGTCAAGGTCACAGGGCTGGTAGCTCTCTGGTGGGGCTGCACTTGAATGCACATTGGGTAGAGTCTCAACCCTCGGCCTTTTCTCAAGACAGTGCCCCTTCCGCTCCCCTCCTTCCCCTCCCAGGTGCCCCTGGCCTCCAGAGCCCACCCAGGAGCCAGGCCCCTCGCCCCTTGCCCAGGCGCCTGGGCTGCGGCGGGTGGTGGAAGAAGGGCTTGATGGTCCCGGCTGCCCTTCTGCGGCTTGAACAGGAAAGAGACAAAGGTCCCATTTTAGGGCCGCTGTCTGTTTCCATGTCTCTAGTTGCTCAACCACCAGGAGGAAAAGCATTTGAGGTATTTCCATGGGAAATGGTAGCCAACAAAAGCGCCGTTGGGTGGTATTCTAGTTAATTGCAGGAAGGCAGGCAGCCCTCCAGGATATTACCTTTCTCGGGCTGGAAAGTGTTTCTTTGAAAAACGTTTCGGTTCAGCCGAGGCCTCCTAAGTTTTCGCAGATTTGCTTGTTCATAACTACGAAGTCACCAAGTCGGTCCTTCGGGGTCTGGGAGGGGGTAAGGTGGGAGGGCGGGGAAGGCAGGAGGGAACCACTCCGATGACAACTATTTGCTAAATGATGGCTGGAAAACACTGGATTATATTTCCCAGCCGGTATAAATTCCTAAAGGGGGTCATTCCCCGGAGGCCTGCCTCCCCCAGACGGAAACAGAATCTGCAACCCTGAATGAAACGTCTCTGCCCCTGTGAAGGGGAGAGGGCAGGAAATGAGGAGAGGTGATCACTCTTCTTAAACACACTTTAAAAAAAATAATGAAAAGAAAAGCATTCGCAAAGGTGCATGAATCCAAGTGTGTTACTCCTGACACGTTGGGTTTACATGTGCTTTTGCCTTTTCAGAATGTTTCCAATTCACGGCAGCCCCAGGAGGTGAGCAAGACCTCCATCAATCTTTGCACTCGAGAGAGGAGGGCTCCGAAGTTAATGACACACAGCCCAGGTCACTCCTACGGTGACAGAGAGCTGGCACGTTCCGTCTGTCATGACTGCGTATTTACCAGGCACCCCTTTGTGCCCAGCGCTGGGCTGTTGGCAGGGACATTGTGGTGCCTGCTCTCTGGCCGTGGATACACGTGCCTGGGTGAAGTGGAACGGTCCAGAACAGCCCAACCTGAGCTCCAGTCCTCCCTACTGGAGCTCTGAGCAGGGAGGATGAGGGTGGTCGGAGTGGGAAGACAGGTGGGACCTCTACCCTCCTTCTCCGGTGGGTCTGTGTGCTGTTCCCCAAATGCAATATTTTAATTATCGTTGGCGATTATACATTTCATATATGGCAGTTGTTATAAATTCAGATACAGCGACATAGGAAGTAAAAGGTCAAAATGTCACTTCCCCTACTTCCTGCAGTTCTGCCTCCTCCCCCCACGATGAACACTCTTTAACACTTCATCTCGTCGGTGGGTATCCTTTTGGTCATTTTCACATGTATGCAACCTGCGTGGGTCTCTTCCTGAGCACTCCTCCAGGCCCACCCACCCTGGCCCCCTGCTCTGCCTCTGCAGGGGACGGGCATGGCCGCTGGGATATTTATTCCCTGGCCGGCCCCCTCTCTGCCAGGTTAGCTGCTCTGTGGGGCAGAACTCCTGTCAGGCAGCTTCCCCTCCCGGATTCCCATAACCGCTTCCTCCCTCACCCTTCATCCTCAGGGATGGCTGCTGGCCCCTGTGTGCTTCCTCATCCCTTAAACCCCATAAAGAAACCCTTTTATTAAACTCTCCTCAAATCACCCCCCTCCTTTTGCAGGACCTTGACTGATAATATATTGCTTAGTAATCTGCATATATATGTGTATATATGTGTGTGTGTAGAAAGTAGCATAAATGTATATATAAATCTACTGTGGGATCTTAGTTCCCCACCCAGGGATTGAACCCCGGCCACAGCAGTGAAAGTGCCGAGTCCTAACTACTGGTCCGCCAGGGAATTCCCTAGATTTACTTTTTTTTTTTTAATTTAATTTTTATTTTTGGCTGCATTGGGTCTTCGTTGCTGCGCAGTTTTCTCTAGTTGCAGTGAGCAGCGTCTGCTCTTCGTTGTGGTGCATGGGCTTCCCATTACAGTGGCTTCTCTTGTTGCGGAGCATGGGCTCTAGGTGCACGGGCTTCAGTTCGCGGGCTCCAGAGCGCAGGCTCATTCGTTGTGGCGCACGGGCTTTGTTGTTCCATGGCATGTGGGATCCTCCCAGACCAGGGCTCGAACCCATGTCCCCTGCATTGGCAGGCGGACTCCCAACCACTGCGCCACCAGGGAAGCCCTAGATCTGCTTTTTAAGATGAGCATAGTATCCTACAGTATCCCATTGAGTGGATACGCATTATTTATGTAACCAATCCCCCTACTGGTAAACATTTAGGGTTGTGTTCAGTTTTTCTTTTTGATATCATGGCATTCCCAGACACGTCTATGACTTCTTGCAGGAGCCTGGAGCCTGGCATAGAGCAGTGGAAGTGAGCTGTGAGATGCTGGGCCGCGCACTTCACTGCCCCAAGCTTCAGTTTCCCCATCTGTCCAATGGGAACAGCACACTGTATCAATCATTCACCCCGAGACACGGGATGGCCTGTGATTTCGCTGAGGCCTCATCTTTGAACAGCTGCTGTCGAGGGGCTGGAGTGTGGGCAGTGGTCACCTAGCCACCCGGGAGGCAGCGGATGGTGGGTGTCCCCACCTCCACACAGTTTTGTGGTTGCACCTGGGGAGACACCCTCCCAGCTTGCTCATGATTGGCCAAAATATTAATTTCTGGAGGAAGCCCTGGAGAGAAAACCAGCTATGAGCGCTAGAAGTGAGACAAAGAGATAATGAAGATCCAGAGACCGTGCAGATTCTTCATCACAACGAAGAAGTGTCCTGGGAGACATGGTGTGCTCTAGGGGCACTGGGGGAACTTTGAAGAGGAAATGGGTGAACTGGGAGGAGGGTGTTTGCGGCTGCAAGGCTGGCAGGTGGGTCCGCTGCTTCAGCCTCTCCTCAAGGCTGTGGGAGGCCCCACCCCCTAGAGCTGGACCTCTCGGCCAGTGGTCCTTCCCTCCCCAAGGCCGCGAGGCCATGGCTCCGCGAGCATCTCCAGCCCAGTTGCCTGGCTGGGGCATCCTCACCCCAGGGCCTGCGGCCCCGCTTCTGCCACAGGGCTGGAGGTTAGGCAGGCCCGGCCTCCCCTCTGTGGCCAACGAGGGTCCAGGGGAGGCTCACTGGGGCAGTGAACGGTGGCCCCCAGGAATTGCCGAGCGTCTGCATTAGGCCAACGGAGCCCGCAGCCACCGCGGCCCCGGCCAGCAGGTGTCACTGCCGCCCCAGCGGAGGGCCGGGCGCGCAGGATCAAGCTGCTCTGTGCCAGCCTCGCAGGGTTTGCTTCTAAAATGACAGAGTTAGAAACCTGTCCCCACCATTCCCAGCCCCACTCTCCACAATTTCTGCCTAAGAAAAAGAGTGAAACGCTCTCTCCTCCTTCCCCCAAAAGGCTGGGGAGCTGCAGGTGGAGGAGGACTTCACTCAGGCTGGCCGGCACGTGTGGCATCATCACTCAGGAGTTGGCTCCCAGGGCCCCACTGCCTGCTCTGCCCTGGGGAGCCGTTGGGGTGCACGGATGAAGGGCCGTGGGGGGCACCACTCTTCTGGACTTGATGATCCCGCAGGCAGATGGGATAACTTGAAGGGGAGTTAGCAAGTGTACCAAAGAGGGCGCCCAGCCTAGGCCTAGTGAGCTGAGTCTGTCTCCCCCACAGCCGGGTTTTCTTTACTCCAGAGGCTGCACCAAGGGTCTTGCTGAGGTTCTCAGCAATTCCTCTGAATATTAGGAGAAAAGGAAGCAGCTCACCTGAATAGGGTTATAGGGTGGCCACTTGTCCCATTTGCCCAGCACCTCAGGGGTTCCTAGGATGCAACACTTTGGTGCTAAACCCCAGAAACCCCAGGGCAGCAGGAAAAACTTGGTCATCCTCATTGGGTACCAGCGACTTTTTAGACATTATTTCTTTTACTCCACATCGGTGGTCGTATTATCATCCCCATTGTACAGAAGAAGAAACTGAGTGTCCAAGGGGCCCAACAAGCTGCCCAAAGCCTCAGATGGGGAGGGAGGAGCTGACGTTTGAACGCAGGTCCACTTGATGTGTGTTTGTCTGCTGCACCGCCCGCCCCCCTGCCGCTGTCTCCTGATGCCTCTGAGGTTGGGAGCTGAGCAGTGGCTTTCCCAGGCCAATCCGTGAGGCCCAGACGGTAGGCAGCTGTGGGTCGTGGGCACAGATAATTACAACGCGTGCGGTGGTGGTTGCCTGAGTGGGGGCAGCAGCCCAGGAGCTCCTCAAGGCTTTGGAGTTCTGGGGGAAGCAGCCCGTTGGCAACTGGCGGGAGATGGGACTTGGGTAGATCTGGCAGTCAGGGCACAGGCGGCAGAAAAGCACACAGGAGGCCAGGCCAAGGGAGCACGTTTGGGCTGACAGGCCTGATACCATCAGGTGGAGAGAGTCCAGACCACACCACCAAGAAGGCCCTGGTGACTTCATCTACCTTCCCTAGAGCCCAGACATTTATCTGGAGTACCTTCTGGTACAAGAATAAAAGCCCCAAGCCCGGTGAGCTCAGGCCCCGGGTATGGGAGCGCAGGGAAGAGAGTTTGTCTGGCTGAGCTGGGTGGGGTTGGAGTGGGCAGGAAGGAGCAGATCCTGATGGAAGCTCGCTGTGGTCTCCCTTGCGGGCAGGCAGGGGCAGCATCGGCCACCTTCACAGCCTGTCATGAAATGGTATCAGGTTCTGACAGAGAAGCTGGAAAAACACTCAACCTGAGTATGGAAACCCAAATGAAGTGATTCACACGGTCCTGGATTCATTCCGAGAACCAGCTCTTGTCAGCCGGCAGCTGCCCAGACTGGGTGCGGTGCTCAGGACTAGTGTTACGGAGATAAGCCCCAGTTCTCCCGTCCCCTCAGCAAGTCACCGCAACCAGGATGAGTGACAGGTTTATCAAGGCAGCTGGCCAAGGTGTCAACCCTCTGCTCCTGGAATCTGCATGTGGCTGCTACTTACTGCCTTTGCAGGTGAGAATTCGAGAAAAGGGTCCCGCCTGGGTGGGCACAGCTCTCAGCAGCACAGTTTGCAAGTGGAGTTCAGTCCCCACTAGCCCCCGCCGCTGGATGCCTTTGTGCAGTGTACAAACTGCACAACTGTACATGGCGGTCTTGCTGACAGAAGCCTGTTTGTGTCAGGGACTGAAAAGCCCTCTGGGAGAGAATTCATCAGAAAGGAGGAGAGTGCCGGGCATGAGTGGGCATAGGAGTGAAGCTGGAGTTGTCTGAGACTTGGGCGATGCTCTCTCCACCTGTCTCCCCTCTGTGCACAAAGTGGTCAACTCCGCCTGGGAAGCACTCAGGAGAAGTTATTCGGGAAGATGAGGTGGAAGGGTCTCCTGGACAAAGGAATACCCCACGGAGGCATGAAATCTCCAGGCTGCCTGGAGAGTAGGGAGCAAGGTGGAGACAGTGGGGGACGAGGTGGGCAGGGGCCTGGGCTTCTGGACATTGTTCTGTGGTTGAGACGTGGATGGGATGAGCCAGGCTGGAGAGAAGGGGGCAGCAAGAGAGGCCAGGTGGGGAGGTAGCCCTTTGTAGGCTCCCCTGATATTTATTCCCATACCACATACAGGGCATCCCGAGAGACCTCTGTCAATGTCCTGAGCTCTGTCTTCTGCCCATCGTGTCTGTTCCTGCTGGGAGTCTTGGAAATAGTTGTTGGGAGGCTTCCTCTCAAGCAGAAATGTCAAGTCTGAAGAAGAAGCTCCTGACCCCGCATGTGTGCCTGCTGGGACTTACAGGGGACAGAGGGTGCAATGGGGGCTTGGAAGGAGCCAGTCCCTGTGGTTGGGGTGATCTGGACAGACTTCTCATGCCTGCCCACTGCTTGTGTAGACCTGCCTAGGGCACTGTGGGAGTCACACACCCCTCCCCCGGGTTCTTCTGCCACCTGCAAAAAGGCACAGCAGCTCCCGCCCAGCTAGTGGCCAGGGCATAAACTGCCCGGATGTCCTGATTACTTTTGCTTTTTCCTGGTGGGTGGCAGCATCTCAGGGGCCAGCTCCCGCCTCTTGCCCATGTGTGCATGTGCGCCAGAGTGTGGACCAAGTTTGATTTTACATAGCCAAGAAATTTAGCTCTTTTCTTTTCCTCTTCGGTTCTGGTTTCACTTTTTGGAAGACGCAGGGAGGAGACTGGAAAGAGCTCACTTGACTGATGCTGATCCGGAAAGGCTGAAATTGTGCGGACAATGGCTAGGGGGCCAGGCTGGCCGTGTCCCAGGGGCCGAGCCCCATGCTGGGCTGTTCTAACAAGAACTTGAACTGAACCGAACCGTGACCCCCAAATTGGAAAAACACTGCCCTGATTCACCGAACCCAAAACCGAATCCAAATATTATTATTTTTCGACTGAACTCTGAATTGAGCTAATGTTTTTTTCTCAAATACCAACCAAGCCAGTTGGAACTAGACACAAACACATGTGTTTTCTGAAACTATTGAACCTGAACTTCAAAATAATCTCCTATCCCAGGGCGAAGTGAGACTTTATTTGCTTGAGATTGTCCTATTCACAGCAGGCCAATAGAGCTTCCTTTATGGTAGCTTTCGTGTATTGTTTTACTTCTCATCTTCAAAAATTGGGGTATAATTTACATGTAGTGGGATGCACAGATCTTAAATGTACACTTTGACCAATTTTAACAAATGCATGTACTCAAGGAACGCTTCCCCCACCCGTTAAGATACAGGACATTTGTCTCAGCCCCTCGAGTTCCCTCTGTCCCACCCCAGCCCATCCCCTCCTCCCCCGTCCCGCCCCCAGACAACCACTGTTCTCATTTCTATCCCCTTTTGCTTCTTGTTTGAGGCTATGAACAACCCTCCTCCCCCACCCTGGAAGAAGGAGGACAAATACGATAATACGCATCTTCTGGATGGGAGAACTGAGGATCAGAGAAACGCAAATGACTTCCTTGAACTCATAGAGCTAGGTAGTCTCAGGGTTAGAACGACCCAGCTTTCTGGTCTTCCAGACGAGTGTTCCCTCTTTCCATCTCCAGCCATCTGTTCAACAATGGATTTAATACCTCCACGGGTTTTCATAGGGTATGTACCCACCTCTGGCTTCCAGGGCCCGATGGGATTCGCTCACCCCACAAGCAGGGTGATTGCACCTATTTTTAAAGACCTCTTGGCAAAGAGGGTGTGTCTGGGTCTCGGGCTGGGCCGCCCCTGCAGGGGGGACCCTCTCCTGGGGCCTCTGTGCACCCCGTGGTGGCAGCCTGCACTGGGGCGCCTGTCCGCTGTCTCCAGCCCGCCTGTGTGTGGCTGTCTGTCGGTGTCTCTGGCCGCCTACGTGTAGACAAACTGCGTCTGACCCCCGAGGAGCAGTGTCTGTCTCCCCAAACAGCACAGCTAGAGAACATTGACCAGGTTCCCAAGCTGGTTTTCCTGGGGAAACATTTTCCAGAGCCTACAACAATGTTGCATTTGATTTGATTTTTCCCCCCTTTGCAGGCGATTGTGTGGTTTGGGGTGTTTTGCTCCTAGTTATAATCCAATAAAGAGCAGCTGCTGAGATTTTTCCAAGAGTGCCGCTTTCAACCGCCCTCGTTGAAAACGCTCTAATTTATTTCAGTCGCTTGTGGGAAAATCAGCCTCAGCTCAAAACAAAGGCGTCCTGTGCTGATGTAATTGCCCCATGAGTCTCTCCTCAGGGCTCCAGGTCTGCTGATGCTCACAGAGGCGGCCAGGGAAGAAGCATCCTTTCTAGATGGAGGAAGTTATCCTGGAGAACCTTGCTCTCTTCCCAACCTCTCCGGGAGACACAGCCGTCCCCGAGGGTTGGGAGCCAAGCCTCTCTCCGTGGCTCATCCATTTCCTGTGGCTCGTAGGGGTCAGTCCATTGGTCTGTCACCTTCACGTGAATTGATCTGATCATTTTCTCTCTGCCTGTTGAGGGGCTGGAAGTTTGGATGACAAGATTGATTAAGGAAGAGGGAATTTGGGGGATTTCCTGGGGGCCTAGTGGTTAGGACTCTGCGTTTTCACTGCCGAGGGCCTGGGTTCAGTCCCTTGTCAGAGAACTAAGATCCTGCAAGCCTCGCAGCATGGCCAAAAAGGAAAAAAAAAAAAGAGGGAATTGTGGCTAAACAGACGTTCAATGGGGCCCAGGTGTGGTGCAACCGGCAGCCGGGTTCTGGGCACTTTGGGGCAGGGGAGAGGAAAGAGATGCCAAGGTGGGAGGAGACCTCCGAGGTCAACCTGCTCTCAGCCATCCAGGCTGGCCTGTTCCGCCTCCTGTTCTGTCCAGGTGCCGCTAGACCCCTGGCTCAAGTGATTCCAGACCATCTAATCATTGACTCAGTTTGAAGATGTGCAAATGCCTTTCCTCTTTTGAAGCACAAGGGCCTCCTGGACTGAAAATACAGAATGGCGGCCCCGTGGCAGAACGATGTGTGAATCGTAGAGAAGATTCTGAGTTACACGGGGTGTTGCCACCTGTTTGGCTCTAACTATGTTTCCAAGCGAGGGACTCTAGGGCTGTGCTGTGCGGCAGTCTCCAAGGCCCTGTTTTCCATTGCATTTGCAGAGTGATTTCCATAGGGCCAAAGAGCTCTGTTTTCTTTCAAGTCAGAGGAAGTCACCTGCTGGTGAGCATTTGCTTGGGAGGTGACCTTCCCCGCCCATGGGCTCCCCTCTCCACCCAGCTTTTCCTTCTGGAGGGGCAGAATGAGGCGGGTGGCCTGAATCTTGCACAGGCAGGAGCTGGACCTCTTCCGGCCTTTGATTATTAGTGACAAGTTAAAGCACTGGTGTGGTGGAGACATGGAGGACACCCAAGTGCTTTAAAAGTCCAGATTTCTGGGATTCACAGCCTTCAGCGATTCTGGTTTAGTCTATCTGAGCTGGGACTCAAGTATCTTTATTTTTATTTCAAAAAATCTTGAAGGCTCTATGTTCATTCAGAACATTTAGAGAATGAAGAAAATATCACCATAGGGCTTCCCTGGTGGCGCAGTGGTTGAGAGTCCGCCTGCCGATGCAGGGGACGCGGGTTCGTGCCCCGGTCCGGGAAGATCCCACATGCCGCGGAGCGGCTGGGCCCGTGAGCCGCTGAGCCTGCGCGTCCAGAGCCTGTGCTCCGCAGTGGGAGAGGTCACGACAGTGAGAGGCCCGCATACCGCAAAAAAAAAAAAAAAAAAAAAAAAGAAAGAAAATATCACCATAAATGTTTCCTTCCTCCAAAAATCACATTGAACATTTCTGCAAACTCCCGGTCTTTAGCATTATACATACACTTCTGCCTGGAGTACCACGCACTCACTTCGGTGTCCTTTTCCTTTCGAACATCATGAGTATTTTCCCGTGACATTCAATATTTTTTGAAAGCGTGGTTCGTACAGGCTGCGCATAAAGGAATCTTTGTCTGCATGTCTGATTGCTTCCTTGAGCTGAGTTCCCGGGTGTGTGAGAAAGCTCCAGAGGAGACTTTGAAATACTTAGCTCATTCCCTTGTGCTGGGTTCCATTCCCCCAACGCACCCACCTCCTGCCCCTGACCAATACGGAGCACATTTGCTCATTTTTTCCCTTCGTTTTAAGAATCACAAAAGCAGCGCATGACCAAGGAGAACCAATCTCCTATGAAGGTGCGTGAGACAAAAGCACAGCCTTCCTGTTTCCCTTCAAGGACCCACCAACAGTTTGGGTGCATCCCTTTCTCTTCCGTCTCATTCTTACTTCTCGTAAGTTCTGTGCAGGGGCAGATGGGGAGCTATCGGTGTGGGGAAAGGACAGGCTGGAATCTGAAACCTGAGGTCCCATCCCAGCCCCACCACTCACCAGCTGTGGGAGTGTGAGTACAGTGGACAGTCCTGCACCTGTCTTTCCTCTCAGCGGTGCAGGGATAATGACATATTCACTACCTGCTCATCCAAAGATTGTTCTGGGATTAGATTAGCCAGATTTAGCAAGGAGACAAACAAAACAACAAAATAACATAAAACCAAGCAGCATGCCTACTTAAATTTGTATTTCTTTTTTTTTTTCGACGTGCCACATGGCATGTGGGATGTCAGTTCCCTGACCAGGGACTGAACCCGCGTCCCTTTCAGTGGAAGCGCAGAGTCTTAACTGCTGGGCACCAGGGAAGCCCCTAAATTTGTATTTCAAATAAACGTCCTCGTGGCCATCTCCTCCAGGGCTCAGAGAGCCTTAGAGCCCCGCTTCTCTTTGTGTGTGCACGCCGCGGGAATTGTGTTAAAATGGGAGTCCGATCCAGTTGGTCTGGGGTGAGGGCCTGAGATTCTGCATTTCTAACGAGCTCCCAGGTGGTGCCCATGCTATGGTCTGGACCATACCTGAGCAGCAAGGCTTTGTTTAGTTAGCATGACAAGTGTCCAGAGGCTTTTTAAGGGGGAAAGGAGGAGTCAAGGGGACACAGTTGTGGTGTGTGGGCCGTCATCGACCTCCAGGCTGGTGGGCACTTTGACCATAATCACTGTAAGCACCAAAAGACCAGACATACCCATGGCACACCCAACGTCAGAGCTAGGAGGGACCCAAGAGGCCAGCAAGTTCAGAACACTGAGGTTCCCCAGAGTGGGGAACCAGGGCTGAGCCAGATGCCGCAACTCTGCATCCCACTCGGGCCTCTCCACGTGGGTGGGCCCAGGAGGCTGGTGGCTGCTGGACCCCGGTCCCCATCCCCTGTCCGAGTTCCTTCTTCCTATGTCTTCCTGTGTCTCACCATTGTGCCTGCAGAGCTTGATTTGAAGAGCTGAACCAGGGAAGATGCCTAGGGCCTCAGACAGCAAACGTGCCCCTAACTGTGCAAAGAGGCCTTTTCAAAAATGATTGATGTGGATTTAATGGCAAGTATTCCATATTGATTTCTGAACAGAATACTGTTCAAAGCTTTTAACTGGACCCAACTGCCAGGATTTGTCCGCAGGGGGGCTGACCACTCACTGGGTTTGGCAGCCAATGCTTCTTTGTCTTCTGCCTGCCAGCCTGCCTGCTGCAGCCTCCCAGCCGTGGGACCACACATCCATCCACCCACCCACCCATCCATCCATCCATCCATCCACCCACTTACCCACCCACCCACCCACCCATCCATCCATCATCCACCCACTTACCCACCCACCCATCCATCCATCCATCCATCCATCCATCCATCCATCCATCCACCCACTTACCCACCTACCCACCCACCCATCCATCCAGCCAGCCAGCCAGCCATCCAGCCAGCAAATGTCTTTTGCTCTCCTATCATGTGCCAGGAATGGCCCTAGAAGCTGTAGGGGGATGCAAAGATGAAGGAATCAGGGTCCTTGCCCTGGAGAGGGGGAGGTAACTCAAGATGTCAGTCACGCTCACATCGTCCATTTCATCTAGTCTTCAAAATCAGAGATTGGACCCTTGGGAGGGATGGTGGTTGAACCAAGCCACCCACGTCCAGGTGATGGCTGTGCTCCCCACCATCATTTCCTGGGAGCGGTCTGTGAGGGGAGATGCTGAAGGCACTGTGTGGATGGGGACCTCAGAGGGAGGAGGGACAAAGGGACCCTGGAAGCCACGTCAGAGCTCCCGTGCAGGGGTTCACCGTCGGGGGAAGCTCATAGCCCAGCTGATTCAGGATGCAAGGAGTGAAGGGCTGGTGGGGGAGTGGCCTCTCAGTGACCTGCTAGTCCCTCCCCGGGGCACGGAAAGGAGCCCAAGGCTCACACAGGGGAGGGATTTGCTCAAAGTCATGCCGCCCGTGGGGGCAGGGCTGGGGCTGGGGCTGGGGCCAGGGCCCACTTTCTCCCTGAGGACTATTTCCCTGCCCTGTTCAGAGCCTGAGTAGCGACCTCCAGCTGCGGACTTGACGTCCCTGATGGACCCTGCCTGCTCCGCCCGCCTTTCCCGCTGGCCTCCCACTGCACCTGCTCTCGATTTAGGGCTGAACTGCTTTTTTAAGTTGTGACTTCGGGGTAATAATCTTAAGTGAGGCGGGTAGAAGGTCAGTCCCTCACTAAGCTGGGGGTTACTCTAGTCGCTGATGATTTTTGAGCGCTACTGAGCACCCTGGGAAGTGCAGGTGGGCGTCTGGGCACCTGCGGGGCCTGGAGGCTCTGGGTGGGGATGTTGAGGGGAGGGCAGCTGCAGATAGAGTGTGAGGTGTTGGCAGTGGGTGGTGTCTGCCCAAAAGATGTGGACGTGAAGGGAGTGGGAGCACCGGAGCCAACCTCACTCACCTCATGGGTGCTCCCCATGACCTTTGCACCTTGAACTTGGGGCCTTGTCCAGCGGCTTCGGTGGGAGCCAGTGGGCAGGAGTGGTTTCATTGGTGTTGATGCCCCACCTCCCACCCCAACCTGCAGGAGCTGGGGTGGCACTGATAGTTCCCGTGTGCCCCTGACTCTTGGGAGGTGAGGCTCCAGCTGCGGGGGAGGCCTGGCGGACCTTTGAGGCCTCATGCAGTATTTAACGGAAATCAACACTCAGCAGACCCCAGCGTCTACCCGCACCTCTGGGCCTGGTGCCTTGGGGCTCTGGAGTTGTAGAGGGGCTCTGAAGTATTTCCGCTTTGCCAACAACCCCCTGGGAGCACCTCCTGGGGTCCGTGCACACACGCACGTGCTATGGCCTTCACCCACCCTTTGATGCTGCTCTTTCACAGATGAGGCTGGTGAGGCCAGGGGAGGCCAAGGAACACGCGTGGTTCCATGTTGGAAGAGGCCGACGGGGATCCGGCAGGTCTGCCTGACCCCAGAGCTCGGCTTCCTCCGCTTTGACTTTGTAGGATTGAGGTGAGACACTGGGCCTGGCTCTGTGCTGGGCTTGGCAGCTCTTTGGTATAAACTGAGATTCCATCACCTGTCAATCATTTGGGCCAAGGAGGGAGAAGGGGAAAAGCCGAGATGGGGCGACTGGGCTCCATCTCTGCTGCTGTCTCACCGGTGCTTCGGCAAACCTACCCCTGGGAGGAAGAAAAGAGGACACTGTCATGAATGACTCCCTCCTGCTGCCTTTTGACACTGGGAAAACTGGGGCTGGAAGGAGGCAATTTGCCCCAAAGCAACTTCCAGATTTTGAAAGGTTCTAGCTTCATGGAAGTCTTGCCTGCCTGACTGTGTATCTGCCCTAGGAATTCCATTCTGGCTCTATTTGATTTATTTGTGTGTGTGTGTGTGTGTGTGTGTGTGTGTGTGTGTGTGTGTGTGTGTGTGTGTGTGTGTGTGTGTGTGTGTGTGTGTAAATGGGCTTAATTATGCACACAAGTGTGTGTGGCACCTGGGGAATCCCCCACCTGACTTGCTGCATTGGTGTACCTTGGGGCAGGTGATAGACCTTGGGAATGAATGTTTCTTCAGGGCAAGAACCAAGCTCTGAGTTTTTCTGTGGGTCTCTGTCATGGCCTAAAAATGGGTGCATTTGCTGTACCCCATAGGTGCGTCAAAACATGTGTGCGTTATTTGGTTTTCTGAATGCCCAGAACTTAGTGCTCTTGGAGAACAGGGATGTTTGCAGAGTGTAAATATTTTAGAGACTCTCCCCAACTCCAAACCTCCGAGGTGCCCCTGCAAAGTGAGGGACCCTTTTGTATTAGGGGGTAAACCTTCTCTAAAGTGATCTCTGAAGGAGACACTTGAAAACTGGTCATCTTAAATGAGAGGCACCTCGACAATAACAGAGCTTCTTATTTTGTGGCGGTGGAGGCGTGGACTACAGTGAATCAGGCGTCCTGGGTTCGGGGCTGTGACAGTCTTTAACTCCGGTGAGCTGTGTCACTCCGGGCCTCAGGCATCTCCTGTGAAGTGAGGCAGTGGGGCTGCCACAGCTCAGATTTTACTGTATACACGAATTCCCGGGGGGTCTTGACAAAATGCCCGTTCGATTCACCAGATCCGAGGAGGGGCTCCAGCATCTGCTTTTCTGACCAGCAACAGGTGATGCCGATGCTGCTGGTTCACAGACCACACCTGGGGGAGCAAAGCTCTAGAAAATCCCCAAGAGCTCTTTTAATGAGAACGTCCTGGGCTGCAGTTCTGAAGTGAGAGCACAGAAGCTGGGCTTCCTCAAACAGCCCTGGGCCCAGAGGTTACACACACACACACACACACACACACACACACACACACACACACACACTCCACCAGGGGAGGCAGAGACAGAAAGAAAGACCGGAAAACAGACAGTGGGCACCATGTGACCAGGAGTAGACATTGCAAGGGATGCTGTGGATAGGAAAAAGACAGGAGGAGAGGCCTGGGAACAGTGAGGGAGGCAGGGAGACGGCCAGGGGAGAGCGTGGGCAGGGGAGAGGAAGAGCGGGGGCAAAGGGAGAAGGGGAGGGTCCCAGCTCTGCTTCCGTCGGGGCGGAGTTTGCAGATGGAGCCCTGCCCCGGCGTCCTGGTCCCCCAGGGGTGACGCTGCTTCCAGCTTTAATCAGGTCTGCTTTAACCCCTGAGAGGTCCCATTATTTTATTTCTCATGTTTATATTTGAAAAAAGATCTCCCCTTCCCTCACCTCTCCCCTCCCCATCACTGGACTCTAGCCACCATCCCAGCCCCGAAGAGGAAAGACAGACACCCCTCCCCCATTAATCAGAGCCGACCGCGTAATGGCAGTGAGCGAGGGGGCTGGAAGCTACTGTCTGATTGAACATTAGTCATGCTGCACGTTATATTCTCTAATGAGAAAATTATTCCAAATTGCCCCGAGGGATGGTCGTGATTAAACTATTTGCCTTGACTTCCTCTGCTAAATTGAATGTGTGTGCATGTGCGCACGGACACACACACGCACACACACACACACTCACAGTCACCCCCACCAAGCCTGCTCACCCAAGGCCTTGGAACATACTCTCTGTTCCAAGGGTTTGGTTCAGCCTCAGAATTCCAGACGGTTTATCCCCAACCTGTGCACAGCTTGCCTTTTCCTGCTACGTTTTGAAGCCATCTAGGCGCTGAGGAGGGAGAGGGAAACTGTCAGCCAGGCCATGGGAAGCCCTGTCAACCAACCCTCCCATCCCCCCAAGGCCCTAATTGCCCACATTCTGAAGGGGGCTTAGCTTCTACGGATGAGTGTCTTGTGGGTGTCAGATGTCTGTTTTTTAAAAAGGAGAATAGCTTTGCAGGCAACAATCTGGAGCTCTTTTCAGATCCCTCTTTATGTTCTCTGCTCTGAAACTCCACTTTTACTTGGACCTCCTTCCCCTGAGTGGCTGGGTCAAGCCGTTCTTACGCAGCCCCTGTTTGCTGTGACAGGATTTTGAAGCGTATTTCAAGAGAGAACCAAAGCATGCTATAAAATAAGGAATCGTAGGAACTAGAAAATTTTTCTGCAGGAGTTACAACATTAAAAAAAAAAAAAGTCATCCGTGTTCTTGATTATTAGGACATTATCACACCACATCCCCCGTGCCTCTTCTTTAAATTCTGGCCAGACCTCAAGGTTTGGAACAAATGTTCCCTTCTTTGGGGTCCCTCTCTGATCATCACATCATTTCTACTTAAGTACCCCCAATTCTGGGCTCTCATCAGTTTCTCTTGAGTTGACAGGATTCCATGAACATTTACTGGGTATCGTATCAGTCAGTTTTTGCTGGGTTATACTGTGTTAGCAAACCCCCTCACCATCTTGGTGGTTTACAGTAATAGCCTTCATGTCAGCTGCAGGCTGGTTGTCACACTGCCTGTTCCTTCTGGGATCCAGGCTGAAGGAGCAGCCTCCATCTGGGAGGCGCTGTTCTCAAGGTGGGGGGAGGAAGAGCAATGGGGGCACCCCGTGTGGTTCTTCACACTTCTGCATAGATGTGGCACACATGACTCTTTACATCCTATTGGCCAAAGCTGGTCACAAGCCTGATGTCAATGGGGTGGAGAAGAAGAATCCTATTACCAGAAGATTCTAGCCCAGCATCTCCACTTACGGGTGTGATGTGTCCTGGGTACTTACACAAAGAACAGTTCGGCGCCTTCAGACTCACCAGCCAGAGCAGTTTTGCGTCTGTTCTTCACACTCTGCCCAAAGTCTCTCAACATGATCATTAAGGTCTTTGCAATCACCATGTCTAATAATTCTTTTTCCTTTTTTTAAAGGCAAACTGCATGCAACTTAATATCTTGGTAGCATATGATTCTGTCAACAACTCTCTCCTCTCAGCTTCTAGGGCAGAGCTTTCCCATGGTTCTTTCTACTCCTCTGGCCATCTCGTCGCGTCTCCTTGGGTCCATCTTTTCCATCTATCTTTTAAATTCCTTTAAGTGTTATGGTTCCCTTTGGGTTGGGAAATCTCTTCCTTTGAGTTAATTTTAACTTTCTCTTCTATCCCTATGACCATAAACTTATTTTCTTTGCTAAACTTGGTCCTCCTCTTATATGGCAGACTAAATATGGCCACACCTTCTTTGCAGCTTCTCTTATCCAAAAGGGGAATCTAGCTCCCTTCCCCCTGAATCTGAGCTGGCTTTGTGACTTGCTTTGATGGATAGAATGTGATAGAAGTGGCACGTGAAAGTTCTGAAGCCTAGACTTTAAGAGAATCCAGCTGCCATGGAAGGAAGCCAGTCTAGCCTGTTGGAGGATGAGGGGGGGATGAGAACTGAGGTGCCCTAACTGACAGCCAGTGCCAACTGCCAGGCTCACGAATGAGGCCAGCTAACCAGCCTAACCGACCCTCCTGCTGAATGCAGCCCAGCGAGTGAGCCCAGACCAAGCCAGCAAAGGAAGCCTGCAGCTAACCCTCCAAATCCTGAGCAATAATAAATCTTTGTTGTTTTAAGTCACTAAGTTTTGGGGTGGTTTATGATCAACAGGTAACTGAAGTATCCTGTATCCCCGGAAGTGGTTAGTGGCACCACCACTTCACCAGTCTTCTAACCCCCATATCTGGGAGTCACCCCTCGCTCCTCCCTCCTTCTTATCCCCACATCCGGCAAGTCAACAAGTCCTATCAAAGTGATCTGAGGGAGGAATGGAGAGTTGTTGTTCCATGGGTATAGAGTTTTGGTTTTGCAAGATGAAAAGGTTCTAAAGATGGGTTGTACAACAATGTGAATATACCTAATACTACTGAACTGCACACTTGATAGTAAATTTTATACGCCTATGTTATCACAATTTAAACAAAGTGATTTAAGCATCTCCTGATCCTGCCCCTTCCTCGCGATCTTCACCCACCACCCTGCTTTCTTTCTGAGGTGCAACTCCAACCCTGACACTTATTTTAAAACCCAGAGTCTCTCCCACTGCCTTCAGGGGAAATCCAATTCTGTACCAGGAAAGGTAGGGTTACCTGTTTACCCTCGTGCCCATCAGCTGATGCTCTGACTAATGTTCTCCCTCTGTCTGTGTGTGTTCCAGGCCCTTCCTTGCCTCCTTATCTCCAAGCCTTTGTACAAGGAATTCTTTCCACTAGAATATCCTCACTGCTTCTTATTCAACATTAGCAACACCCACTGGGTTTTCAATGGTTCCCATTTTTTTTTTTAAATACAATTTAAGTAGCCAATATATTCAAACTCTTAATTTTTCTTCATTCCTATTAATTGTCCTACTAATTTTAATTCTGAAAATCTAACCCTGAAAATAATACCAATGCCAAACAACCAGCAGACACCTTGGGGTTAATGGTTGGGAGTGGATGAGAGGGTAGGGCAGTGGACGCCATGGTTTATTGTGACAATCCTGTCCTATCACAGGAGATCAACACGTGAACACCTTTTGTCACCTGTAGCTTCACCAGGCACTGAGTGTCTACTATGTGATGGTATTGTGCTGGACACTTTCCATCTCTAATCCTCGCCACACCCCCATGAGGCAAGAGGTGTTTATGACTATCTCTAGTTTGCAGATGAGGAAATTGAGGAGCAGGTAGAAAAGGTAATTGAAAAAAATAAACTTTTAATGGAGGTATACACATGGAGAAAGCTCTGTCCCAGAAGCTGGGAGCAGAGATTGGTTGACAGACCCACGTGCTGTTAAGATGTCAAGTAGCATGCGACTTGCGTAAAAAAACCATTAAAAGAGTCACTAGGTTTGATTGAAAATCTTGATGGTTTAGCACAAAGTGAACACATCTGATGACCACCACCCAGAACAAGACGTAGAACGTCACCCGTGCCCCAGGAACGCCCCCTTGTGTCCCTCCTGGGCACTACCCTCCTTCCCCGAGGTAACCTTCATCCTGGCTTCTAACAAATGGGTGAGGCAGTTTGCCTGAAGTTACGCCCTGGGTAAAGGGACTGGTGCCTTCTCTACCAGCTGGAATGTGAGCCCCCAGAGTGGGCAGTGCTCCTGTGAGGGCAGTGACAGGAAAGGTGGGGCTGACTTCATAATCTGGCTCTGTCCCGGCCCTGACTTTAGGAGGGGTAGGCTGGACATCTGTGTGTCTGGGGCGAAGGTCACGCATTCTCAGCAAATGGAGAAAGGCCTTTCAGGGCACTAATTCTCTTTTTATCTGCCTCAGCCAGGCCTTAGTCTTTAAGGCATGTGGATACTTACACACGCTCACGCATGCCTCTCCCCATGATCCGTCTACCGCTTCAAGTATGGTTTTAACTGCAAACTTCCTAATAAATCTCCGATCTGTCCCAGAAAGGTGTTGTGAACTCGGTGGAAGGAAAGCTTTTAAAAGTGACCCTCCATTTAAGCCCTGTGTCAAAGCCTTGTGTGTTTTCTTTCCTTTTCTCAACTGGAAGGTTATGTGTTTCTTAGCTACTGGTCAGACTGGACGAGACTGCCAAAAAGCTTTCAGGGAATTTCCTCACCATGTAACAAGTTTATGAGTCATATGAGAAACTGGGAAACGCTTCAGCCAGCTGCCTCTCATTGACTCAGAGCCTTTTTTTTTACAACACCTTGGTGCTGGGGCCTTGGATGGAGCCAGCAGAGGGTCTATTATAACTGTAGTACAAAGCGCCTGACATTGCCTGGGAGGAAGCAGTCTTGGTCTCCCTTCTCATCTCTGTCTCCTGTCCTCCCCAACAGAAAGCTATGAAAGGTCTCTGAAACTGCTCAGCCACTGAAAGGCCAACTACCGAGTCCTGGTTGTTCCCTAAAGGACTTGCAGATGGATGGGCCGGTGGATGGATAAAGGCAGGTGTGGGGAGGGCAGCAGGGGCTCCATCCATCCGTGCTGCCCTCCCCATCTTAGAAAATGCTAATGCCATCCGTGCCAGATCGTATTTTCCAAAGATGGTCACGATAATATCTACCATCCCATGTGCTCTTCTGCAATGTGACCTTCATCAAGAAGTAGAGTTAACGTTTCACCCCCTTGAAATGGACCAGGCCCTGTGACCACTTTGAGTAATAGAATAGGGTGGGAGTGACACTGTGTCAGTTTGGGGCATACCCCTTTACTAGCCTAGTCTAGTTCACTGTGTGTGTGTGTGTGTGTGTGTGTGTGTGTGTGTGTGTGAGAGAGAGAGAGAGAGAGAGAGAGAGACAGACAGACAGACAGACAGCGGTCAGCATGAGTGAGGAAGCCATCTGAGTGGTGCAGCCGCATCCCCAGCCGCCCAGTGGACCTCATGGAGCAGAGACAAACTAGCCAGCCAGCTTTTCCCTGACTCCTGACTCACAAAATCATGAGCAACACAAATGGTTGTTTCATGCCACCAAGATTTGGGGTAGTTTGTTACATAGCAGTGGGTAGCTGAGGCACCACCCTCTTCCCAATTGCCATACCAAAACCTCCTGAGGGTCATTCTTGAGTTTTCTCTTGCTCTCACAGTTACATCCAGTCTGTATGCAAATCTTGTTGCATCTGTCTTCAAACTGCATCCAGCATCTGACCGCTTTTCATTACTTCCTCTGCCGTCACTCTAGCCCAAGCCAGCACCTTCATTTCTCCCCTGGGTTATTGCAGCAGTCTCCTAACTGCCTCCTTCAGTCTACTGTCTACACAGCCACCCCAGGGATCTGTCTACACAGCCACCCCAGGGATCCTGCAAAACCCAACTTAGACCTTGTTAGACCTTGTCGCTCCTCTGCTGGGATCCTCCAATGGCAGCCACTTCCCTCTGGCCCCTGTACCTGTGACATCGTTTCCTAGTTCCCTCCCTCGCTAACTCTGGCCCAGAGGCACTGGCCTCCCTGTTGCTCCTCCACCGGCCTCAGGCCCTGCATTTACAGCTCCTTTTTGCTGGGACACTCTTGCCCAGAGGACTGTGTGGCTCACACGCTCACCTCCGTACAATCCGGATTCATTTGGCACCACTGAAGCCCTTCTCTTGCTGTGCCCGCCCCCCATCACAGACACCCCATGCCCCTTCTCTGCCACTCCACGTGCTTTCTCCTGACGTGTGTCAGCCGAGGGGCCACACGGTCCAGGTATTTAGCTCTTGTCCCTCTTTCACTGCGATGTGGGCTCCGTGGGGGTGGCCTTGGTCAGCTCTGTTCACAGACACATGGACCTGCACTGGGCACATAGTAGGAGCTCAAAAACCATTTGCCCAGGGCCTGAGCCTCAGTCTCTGAACTCCAGAATGAGGGAGATTATTGTCACTTTCAGGGGGTTGTGAGGACTAAATAATAACATTTATGTACAGCACATGGCGTTGAACCTGGTGCAGAACAGTGCTTGGTAAACCTGAGGGCCTGTTCCCACACTCCCATTCACTTCCAACAACCGGCTACTTGAAGAATCTATTCTGGAAAGGCTGGGGAGAAATTATATATGTAGTTATGTACATTAATAGAATTATATTAATATACAAAATAATATTAAAATATTATATATATTTTTATTGTGTATATAAAAGGACATGGGGGAAAGCCAAACCTGTTTCTAGTAAATGGTCCTGGATATATGTAACGTTTTGTCTTGCATTATGTTTTTCGTCTTTTTTTAAAATTTAAGTTATTTATTTATTTATATTTTTAGTTTTAAAAATTTATTTTATTGAAGTATAGTTGATTTACAATGTTGTGTTAATTTTTGCTGTACAGCACAGTGATTCAGTTATACATATATATACATTCTTTTTCATATCATTTTCCATTATGGTTTACCACAGGATATCGAATATAGTTCCCTGTGCTAAACAGTAGGACCTTGTTGTTTATCCACTCTCTATATAATAGTTTGCATCTGCTCATCCCAGACTCCAAATCCATCCCTTCCTCTATGGTTTTGGTCTTTATCACCTTCTGGAGTGATCACTTTTATAGGTTTGCAAGCCAGGTGATAGAGTGTATCCTATCAGACCTGTCGGTTACTGCCTGACTCAGTGGCTGGGTCTGTAATTCCTAGTTTGAGATGGAGTAAATATGATTGGCCCCCTTGTGCCAGTTGTCCGTGCCTGGTCCAGGGCTGGCCGTGAGGTTGGGAGGGCTGGGTTGTACGGCCAGACATGGCCCCTTAGACCATCTGTAGCTGATGTTATGGGGAGGGGCAACTCTGAGGGAAGGGGGCTGTCTGCATGATACCTTCTCATATTTGTCACAGGACTGTGTTCTGCTGATGGGAGCCTTCCCCCTGATCTCATGGTCCAGGGTCTGGGGAACAAGTCTGTGAGCCCCAGGATCAGCCCTTTCTAGCTCGGCAGACCCTCATGCTGTCTCCTCACCCCTTCCCCCTCCAGGCTGGCAGGCCCACTCTTTAGTACACCTGCATCATCAGTGACCCTTCCCTACATTCCCACAGGAAACCGGTGGCACGCTAAAAATAGGACATTGGAGGAGGGTTT